>NC_090374.1:32637426-33845172 GCF_036365525.1 Heterodontus francisci | reverse complement strand
AATTGCCACATTCTGTGTCCCTCTCCCTCCCACTGCTCCCCATTACTTGCCGCTCCATCCAGCTGTTCTCTCCTGTGCGCAACTGGTTTCTGTTCCTTCCCGCCGTTCACTCACCACCTTGCCACACGGAGAAGCGGCAGGTTGCGGGGTGGGGGGGAAGGTGGGTCAGCGAGCGGAGTGCTAGCGGTGAGGCGGGAAGTGAGAGGCAGGATGGAGTGGCGACCAGTCGGGAGTGGCGAAATGGAGTAGCAAGCAGGCGGGCGTGGAAGAGTACGGCGGGAGGGAGTGGGGAAGAGAAGCGACGATTGAGGCGGTGATTGTGGGAGAGAGCGGGGATGAGAAGCGGCGAATGAGGCCACTTTCCAAAACTTGCTGACATCCCTTTGCGTAATGGCATATTCGCGCGTAAGCACGCATTAGTACTGGCAAGCGAGCAAAGCTCGGGTGCATTTTGCGCAAAGGTGACTACGCTCTGCACATGTGTGCAGCTCGGACCGCAGTGATGACATCGGCACTTGGCTGCATTGTCAGGAGACACTCATTTTTATTATGTGGTACTTTTGTTGAATGCCTTTTAAGCAGCTCTTTATCTATTTTTATCCTATCCAATATTACTACTGCTTCCTTTTATTGCGACATTGTCAGCATCGTCTTCTTTAGTGAAAATAGATGCAAAGTACTTATTTAGTCCCTCAGCTATGCCCTCTGCATCAATAAGAATATCTCCTTTTTATTACTTAATCAGCCCCACCCTTTGATAACCTTGACTAATTGAGCACAAAATCCAGGCAGATACTCTAGTGCAGTACTGAGGGAGTGCTGCACCTGCAGAGGTACTGCCTTTCGAATGAGCTGCTAAACCAAGGCATGGTCTGCCCTCTCAGGCGAAGGATATAGGAGATCCCATGTCACTCTTTCGAAGATGAGCAGGGGAGTGCTTTCTTTTGCCCTGCCCAATATTTATCCAGCAACCGACAACAATAAGACAGACAACTTAGACATTCACACATTGCTGATTGTGGGACTTTGCTGTGTGCAAATTGCCTGCTGTGTTTCCTACAATACAGCAGTGACTACACTTCCAAAGCACTTAATTGGCTGTAAAGTGTTTTGGGATGTCCTGAGGCTATGAAAGGTACAATATGAATGCATTTTTTTTTATTGTGTGATATAAGTCCACAGAGTCATTGATAGAGCCCTACAGAAGGATTTTCAATAAAACTACACAGATTTATCTTTTAGTCCTTTCTCTAGCCAATGCTGACATTCTTTACATATTCACTTCACAATATCCCATGCCGGTCATTTTATTTTAGTCCTTATTTAACTGAGAAATATTTAATCTAACAAAACTAGCTCTAGTGGATTTATTGCTCAGAATCAAATTTGTAGCTGTCAGTTCAGTCACTAACATATTACAGTGGGAATAGAAAAGTTTAAGGAGACTACAACACTGGGAATTACCAAAGATGTATTTAATAAATGCTACAAAGTTGTGCATAAGCAGGGCAGAAATGATAATGCAAAATTTATAATCCTAGTGCACTAAGCACATTGATAAGCAGAGCAGAAGAAAGAATTATAATATTCCTCTTTTTTCATTTAGATTCATGCACTAAGGGCATTTACAAATGAATAGGTTTACTGTTCCAGCACTGATCAAGTGATAAGAGTTTAATTATGATTTTGTACATAAAGGATAAAGAAAGATGCTTAAACAAAATTTCTGTGGACAAGTGCACAAATTCCCCCTTGGTTTTCGATCATTTGCCACTCAATTACATGCAATGTTCAATCAAGTCAAAGAAACTGCTTTAGTCATTGATGTTGGGCATTTGAAGTACAGCACATCAATGCTTAAAGAATCCATACCTATTTATCTGAAATACCCTTTTTGAATCTCTCCAGCCCCTTTCTACCTCCAACAAAAATGCAACAGCCCTAACCAAGGTTACAAATCACGTCCTTGGTGACTGTTGGTGCACTATCCTGCCTTGTCCCACTCAACCTCTGTGCAGCCTTTGACACAGTCAACCACACCATCCTCCCTCAACTTATCTCTTCTATTGTCCAGCTGAATGGGACTACATGCACTTAGTTCTGTTCTTACCTATCTGATTGTAGCCAGAGTATCTCTAGTGATGATTTGGGGTCAGTTTCCACGTGTATACTGAAGACATCCATTTCTACTTCTCCACCATCTCCCTTGACCCCATTCACTTCCTCTGTCAGATTGCCTGTCTGGCATCCAGTCCTGGATGAGCTACAATTTCCTCCAGTTAAACATTGCTAAGACTGAAACTATCATTTCTGGCTCCTTACCAAAATACTCATGCCACTGATTCCACCTCTCAGCCTAAACACTGTTCCAGGCTGAACCAGACTGTACACAATCCTGGTGTCCTATTTGACCCTGAGCTGAGTGTCTGATCCCATATGCTCTCCATCACAAAGATGGCTTACTTCCAGCACCTTAATATTTCTTGCCTGCGTCCCTGCCTCATCCACATCTTGTCATGCCAGCACTCAACTATTCCAATGCTCACCCTACCTTCTCTCTCCACAGACATTAGCTAATCCAAAGCTCTACTCTTTCTATCCTATCCTTTACCAGGTTCTGTCCACCCATCGCCCCTGCCCTCATTGACCTACATTATCTCCCGTGCCTCCAGTGCCTCCAATTTAAAATTCTCATCCCTGGGTTTAAATCCCTTCATGACTTTGTCCCTTCTCATGTCTGTAACCTCCTCCAGCCGTACAATGCTGTCCCCAATTCTCCATCCCTCTAATTCTGCCCTTTGTGCATCCCATCTCCTTTTGCCCTTCAATCAGCAGCTGTGCTTTCAGCCTCTTAGGCCCCACAGCTGGCATTCCCTTCTTAAACTCCTCAGCCTCTGCATGTACCCCTCCACACTTACCACCTTCCTTAAAACCCCATATCCAATATCTTCTTCTTTGGCTGAACATCCATTTTTTCCCTTACATCTCTGTGAAGTGCCATAGAATGTTTCTTATGTTAAAGGTGGTGTATAAATGGAAGTTGCTGTTGTTATTGCACCAGATTCCTCTATTCACTATTTTAATGGAACAACAAACCACTTTATTTACTTAACTTACATTGAGTATACTTAAATCCAATTCTTCATTTAACATACAAGGTGTTTAACTGTGTGGTAGCTAGCAGGAAACAGAAAGAGATGAAGAGAGGTGTCTTAGCTTTGTATTCCTTTGAAACCTCGTCAGCAACAATTAACTCTATTGTCACTCTAGGAAGTAGTGAATTGTGGGGTTTTTTCTCTTTCCATGTAATCTCTTTTTAAAACTACTTAATACTCACTGAGAATGAAGAGCAACTTGTGCAATTAGCAGAATAAAATGTCCCAGGGTGCTTCACAGGACCATTATAAAACAAAACATGAGCCACATGAGGAGACATTCGGGCAGATGGACAAAAGCGTGATCGAAGAGGTATGTTTTCAGGAGATTCTTAAAGTAGGAAGGTGAGGGAGAGAGGTGGAGAGGTTTAGGGAGGGAATTCCAGAGCTTAGGGCATAGGATGCTGAAGGCATGGCCACCAAAATTGGGGATATTCAACAGACCAGAATTAGAGGAGCACAGATATCTCAAAGGGTTATAGGATTGGAGGAGATTACTGAGATAGGGAGGGGCAAGGTCATGGAGGGATTTGAAAACAAGGATGAGATTTTGAGATTTAAACAAGGTGTTGTTTAATTAGGAACCAGTGTAGGTCAGCGAACACAGGGGTGATGGGTGAGCAGGACTTGGTGCGAGTTCAGATAGGGACAGCAGAGTTTTGGATGATGTCAAGTATACGAAGAGTAAAATGTGGGAGGTCAGCCAGGAGCACATTAGGTATCAAAGGCATGGATGAAAATTGCAGCAATTGAAGAGCTGAGGCAGGGGAGGGGTCAGGCAATGTTATGGAGATGGAAATAGGCAGTCTTAGTGACAGCACGGATCTGTGGTTGAAAGCTTATCTCAGGGTCAAACATGATACCTGTCACACTCATGCAAGGAGAATTTATGAACTTGTCATGGTCCTGTAGTTCTTTTTTCTCTCCGGGAAATATGTGGTTTGTCTTTAAGGCTTGCAAAAGATCAGTACTGCTTTAAGAACAAGCAAGCCTCAGGAGTTAGAGAAAATGCATTTTTGGTTGCCGTTGGATACAACCATTCGGAGACTACGATCCAAAGTGTGCATTCTCGTTACCTTGGATACAGCCACTTGGACTGAGCAGCAAGCGATACATTTGTTACAGTTTAATTTTGAACTGGCTTTTTAGTTGAAGGCAGTCTGTTCTAACAGAACACAGACAGTTGGTGTTAACACCTGAAAGAAGAGCTTTCAGCCATTTAAACTGAAGGAAGAGAATTTAGTCTGTTTAATTATTACTATCTCTCAAAATTCTAAAAAAAAGTCAAGCCAAAACAGAGATCTCTGACAATTTAAACTGAAGGAAGGGAAGTTCGACTGTGACTACCTTTAATCCCTCACAAACTCTAAAGCCAAATTGATTCATTCAAAAAGTGTTTGCAAGTCGTTAATTGTTGAAATTCGCTGGAGAAGGAAAGCATCACTTACTGCTGGAATTAGACTACGGACTGTTCTACTGTGGAAGAACCTTTTTTCCCCATCGGATGGCTGTGAGGACTTCAAGCAACATTGGACTGTAGATTTGCAAGGACTCTAATTTTTTCTATTTTAAATGTTGTTTATGTCTTAGTGGTACTTAAAAATTTATTTTTTTTAATTAAACAGTTAATTTATTGATTTAAAGACACCTGGTTTGGTTAGACTCATTCGGGAGTTAGTAGATAGTCCAACTTGGCTGGGTCTTTCTTTAATTCGGAAAGTTTAAAATGATATGTTAGGCGATCTGTAGAGGGGGAGGATTGAATTAACAGTGCATTTCCCCCACCACAATCAGAATCGTTAATTTTGATTGGGGGGGCTTTGACTGGAGTGCTCAGTCGTAATAAACTATAGAATTAACTTATGAAACAAACTCAAAACAGACACTTTTCCTACAAAACAAAATGGAGTCAAGAGATCAGGTGACCTTATTCTGTATTGCTAATACACATGGAAACTGCAAGAACTCTGAGTCAATTTTCATGTCTGGACAAGCCTTGGAGAAGGCATTAAAATATAAACAACGCATTCTGTGTTAATGGCTACTTCTGTCCAACGAATTGGGCTTACAATGGCATTGCAGACTTGGTGACTCCAAATTCAAACTCAAGAGAATAGGTGTGAAAAAACTCCACTTTACCAAGATGGAATAAAGGTGAGTGATACCCAGACCCCATTGGTTAAGATTAGATAGCTAAGAATGGAACCAGGCGTGTGCAGTCCCATGCAGCTGGATGACAGTGGAGAGGAATTGGCTGAGGATGGTGTCACCAACTGTGTCAAAGGCTGCAGACAGTTGAGAAGGATGAGGAGGAATAGTTTACCTTTGTCACCGTTACATAGGATGTTATTTGTGACTTTGATAAGAGCTGTTTCGGTATTGTGGCAGTGGAGGAAACCTGATTGGAGGGATCCAAACATGAAGTTCCGGGAAAGTTGAGCATGAGTTGGGAGACAACAACATGTTCAAGGACTTTGGAGAAGAAAGGGAGGTTGAAAATGGTGTAGTCTTTTGCAAGGATGGAGGGATCAGGGGTGTTTTTTTAAGGAGAGGGATGATGATGGCAGATTTGAAGGAAAGAGGGACAGTACCTGAGGTCAGAGAACTGTTAGCAATGTCAGCTAACATGGGAGTATGACACTGATAAGCTCATCCCAAGAAAGCAATCCTTAAGCAATCAAAATTGCATATGATGAAGGTCAGAAAGAAAGGATGGAATTGTGGAATGTGATCCCCAACATACCAACAGAAGGCCTGAAAGTGAATCTGGAATGCACTATCACAAGAAGTGGTTGAGGCAACTAGTCGAGATGTAGTTATGGGGAAGCAATGTAAACACATAAGGGAAAAAGAAATAGAAGATTATGCTGATAGCTTTGGATGAAGAGTGGGTGGAGGCTCGTATGGAGCATTAACACTAGCTTAGACCAGCTAAATTTGAATTATTCATCCACCATAGACCAGTGTCGCTAATTAAAAGCTGATTTAATGAAATCCAAAAATCCCATAAAAAAACACTAGACTCAAGTAATGAAGCTGAAAGTTGGTTGATTGGGGTAAATTTTTGTCTTTACCTCTTGTGCGGTAACCAGGCAGGGCCAATTTCAATGGAATGAAAACCAGGTCTGTTCCATATAGGGTGCAAACCATCCAGCCAGATTATCATCCAGGTGATGAAGTTGAAAATTAACCCCAGTGGCCCTGCATATGATTGGGAATCTGTACATTTAATGTGCTCTTATCAATGTTGAACCACAGTTAATGTAACTGTTACGATCAGGTGAGAGAGGTCGAGGGGTTCCCTCTCAGCCTTTGCCTGGTTCAACCGTAACAGGGTTTAATTTTTTAAAAAGCACCGTGTTTTAGCTCCCCCTTTAGCGAATCCTTGTTCATGCTTTCCAATTGTAAGGCCAAGAAACCAATTCAGACAGGTTTTCTTAGATTTTTAACAAGAAAGGCGGAAGTTTATGAATCTTAAACTCTAATCCAGTTACGACTACGAATATGTAACGCAACCACACTAGCGTGCATAAGCAATAAACACACTCGCAGATAAGAGACAGAAAAGTAGAAAAGAATAAAGGAGAAAAGTTTGAGGCAATAGATGAGTTCCTCTTTTACTGTCCTTTGAGTTTGCAGTGAAGTCTTTGGTTGCTGGTCAGACTTGTAATTCGTTGGGGTCCAGTACACGCTTCAACTTGTTTCGAGGTCGGAATCTTTTCTCTCTTATCTTTCATGAGTCCAGTGGCTTGGGAGAAAGCGAGAGAAAGTGAGAGAGAGGCTTCCATGTTCGAGGTTCCAGTTTCAACAGCCTTCTCAGTCTTTCTCTGTCTCAATTAAAAAAAAACAGATTGCCCAGCAGGTTAGTCATGTGACTAGCTGGTTTGACCACTTCTGTTTGTGGATTCTGCCATCTTAACAGTCATCCTGGAATGTGAGCTTTCTCACCTTCAATGTCTGGTGATCAAAGTGGGTTAAGTGGACCAGGGAATAGTCCTTTGTCTCCACAAGCACTGTCCGTTAGTCTGCAAATGTCCTTCCAGCCAAGTGTCTGGTGATTTTTTTTTAACATGTCCTTTCTTCACTCCAGCAACAGTTTAAAATCAATGTTCATATGGCAAAATTAATATGCTTCATTCTTGGCACGTGGGGGTCTGCATGACAGTAACTATGTACCACTAGCATGATACTGGTAGATGTAAACTATTGCATTCTCTTAGCGTAGCATTACCTGATTAATTTTCCACTCCGTAATGATGTCAAGAATCAAACAATTCAGCAAACAGTTATTGTTTAGACAACAAAACCTGTGGTGCAAATGACAGTTGTGTTCATTATCTATGCATTATGAGTTACCCACATGCACAGTGTCATGAAGACCCCATCTGCCACGAATGAGGTATAATAATTTTGTCATATGAAACATTATTTTTAAACTGTTGCTGGACTGAAGAGATGAATTGTTTAAAGAGATCAGCAGTGGCTGGAAAAATTTGCATACTAAGAGACAGTTGCCTGGAGAGACAATAGAACTGCTACCTGATCCAATTAACCCAAATGGATTTTGATCACCAGTCATTGAATGTGGAAGAAGCCAGCATTCCATTTCCCCTTCCACCCCCACCACCACCCCCCCCCCCCACCCCGCCCCCAATGCGGGTGTCTACTAAGATGAAAGGAATCCACAAAAGTGCTGGAGAGTTTGTCAAAAGACAACTAGTCACATGACGAATCTGCTGGCCCAGGTTTGGTTTTGAACTGCTCACAGAACAGTTTGGGTCAGACTACAACTGAACTTGAAGAAAGAGCCTCTTTCCTGCCTGGCTCTCTCTCTCTCTCTCTCATGAATTTCCAGATCCACTGAAGACACTTAAACCTTAAGAGAGAAGACTCCTACATTGAAACAAGTTTGAAAGCGTCCACTGGGCCCCAATGAAATGGCAAGATATACCTGCAATCAAAGACTCCACATCAAACTCAAAGGACAGTTAATAAACCCCAGCTATTGCTTCAAACTTTTCCCCCTTTATTCTTTCTACTTTTCTGTCCCTATTTGCATGTGTGTTTATTGCGTATGCATGTTAGCATGGTCGCATCGTGCATTTGTAGTCGTTTTAACCAAATTAGAGTCTTAAGGTTAATAAACTTCCACCTTTCTTCATGAAATCTAAGAAAACCTGTCTGGTTGATTTCTTTGCCTTACAATTGGAGAGCAGTGAACAAGGATTCACTGAGGGGAAGCTAAAAACACGGTGTTTTAAAAATTAAACACTGTTTCAGTCAAATCAGGCAAAGGCTGAAAGGGAACCCTAGACCCTAGTCGTAACAACAGGTTTTCTGGTATGAAAGCACTGAATAATGTAAATAGGAGCAGGGAAGCAAGCAAAATTGTGCTCTTCCTTTGCAAAGCACTTTGTTTTTCCTTGGAATATAGTGATCAAAGTATAGACTACAGTTGAACCAACTGTGGATGCTGCAAATCAACTACCATTGGCTGACCATATGTATTGATATTGTGTGTAGTGCAGGGTATCAGTGCACTAATGGTCCATTAATTTTACAGCAATGGATGATGGTCTAGTCTAGGTAGGAGAATATCTTTCACCACAAATAATTGAATTCCTTCCCCTGTGTAAACAGAGTTGGCCACTGGAGTGAAATCACTGTTGGCCCACTTCTATTTTTATCTGTAAAAAGGCATCAATTATTTTCAGCACCCTACCTTGCTGGCAGCTATGGATTTATGTTTGAGAACCCTGCTGTTGTAAATGCTTCCCAATGGAGCTGAGTTGATCTCTGAGTTTTCGTTTAGCACTGCAATAGGGCTCTCATTTTCTTTTGACTAATTACAGTCTGTGTTGCTTTCAACACAGTTGAATCGCACAATGCCTTCAACACCTCTCAGGTGCATTTCAGTACCAATGTTACTTCAACCCACAAACCACAAGGATCCATTATAAAAGCTCATTGTCTTCTAGATCAATACACACATACATATCTATCCATGCTTTCACCTTTTACATTCCCTTGAGTGTCTGAGTGTTTTTTTTATTGAAAGGCCATAGAGTACATCGTTACTGCACCAAAGGATTCATTCGTGCAAACTAAGTTTCATGAAACAATATTTTTATCATGTTGGTGATTTTTTTTCCTGCAAATCAAGATGATAAGGTCAGAAAAGAAAGAAAGAGGGATTTGCATTAATATACAGCTTCTCCCATGACATCAGGGCATCCCAAAGCACTTTAAAATGTAGTCACTACTGTAAAATAGGGAAATACTGCATCCAATTTGCGCACAGCAAGGTTCCACAAACAGCAATGTGATAATAACCGAATAATCTGTTTTTTAGTGATTTTGATTGTGGAATAAATATTGGCCAGGAGAACTCCCTTGTTCTTCTTTGAATAGTGCCATGGGATCTTTCATGTCCACCTGAGAGGGCAGACTGAATCTTGGTTTATTGTCTCATCCAAAAGACCACACCTCCAAGAGTACAACAATGTTTCAGTACTGCACTGAAGTGCCAGCCTCAAGTCCCGGGAGCATCGAGGAAGAAAAAAAGATTTGCAACCCTTGCCACTTAGCTTCAGAATCAACAAATCCCAGGTTGTCTGTAGCATGGCCAAATGTAGACTAATGTTTCATTGCTATGTCCCAACTCTTGAGCCAGCATTGAGGTGTATAACAATAATTGTTCGTGTCGGGCGAACAATTTATAGATTGCTGAAATTTCAGCTAAACAGCCTATAATATCCACCTATCCCATATTTTAGCAAGCAGTTCAGAACTGAGAGACAGCAGGATAGATTTCTGTCTTCACTGTCTGGGCAGTAATCGGGTGTAGCAGATTGATTTTAATAGAATGAAAATCAGTCGGGTTGTATGAAAGTCAGCCAATCTATTCATTTTTACAGTGCTGATTCTGGGAGCTTGTTGTGTGTAAATTGACTGCCATGTTTCCTACATTACAGCAGTGACTACACTTCAAAAATGCCTCATTGGCTGTAAAGCACTATGGGATGTTCTAAGGTTGAGACAGGTGCTATATTTCTTTCTCAGGTGATGACAATCGAAATCTATCTAAAAGGTTGTAGTTTAGCATCTTAACAAGCAGGAAATGAGTTACTCTTAAGAAAGAAGGCATTATCCAAAGGAGCTGATCTGAAGTTTGGTGTTTATTTTTTCATACTTCTGACTGGACACAGGGCAACAGTAAGTTCAGGTCATTGGAATGACTGTAACAAAAGGAAAAGGACAAGTTTTACCATGGTCAATAACGTATGTCCAAGCAATCATCAAGTATGACAACAACCTGTATTTATATCGCACTATTAACATAGAAAAATATCATACTGCTCTTCACAGAGAAGAAAGGGAGTGGGAGCCAAGAATTTGGAGATTAGGAAATGTCCAACCAAGGAATCTAAGCATTGTCTACACACGGGCCATGGAGTTCTCTTCCTCAAACCACAAACAGCCTCAGCGCTTGCACAACCAGGGAACATGCATAAATAAATATTCCAGGCAATATCACCCACCAATTTCTGAATGAGCAATGGTGATGGACTATAGTCATTGCGGCAACATGTCCATGAACTTTAAAGAAATTCAACAAGGTCTCAGGATAGGTGTGGATGATAAGCCAATTCAACCCTATACACAAGTTTGCAAATTATCTATAATTTTGGTATTCTTGTCCTGGGAGTTTGATCTCAGTGTATCACTCTGCACCATTGACTTACAGTCAGGCGTCAGTTGTATTATCTTCTGCATTGGAATGTGAAGGTCCAAATACTGAATCTGAGAAAATGTAAGAAATCTGCTCCACAGAGGCTGAAAATAAAAGTGAATATTGAATGTTCAGAGGGGAAGTAAAAAACAAATAAGAGAAGCAAAGACAGAGTATGAGAAGAGACTGGCAGCTAACATTAAAGGGAATCCAAAGGTCTTCTATAGGCATATAAATAATAAAAAAGGGTAGTAGATGGAGGAGTTGGGATGATTGGGGACAAAAAAGGGAATTTACACATGAATGCAGAGGGCATGGCTCTGGTGTAAATGAGTACTTTGCATCTGTCTTTACCATGGAAGAAGAGACTGGGCTAAATTTTACCAGCCCCTCGATGCTGCGGGTCGTGGCACGGGGGTCGGTAAAATGCTACGGGGAGAGGCCTGCCTCGACCCCGACGTCGAGACAGGCACGCTGCATTTTACCGGCGGCGGTGGCACCACAATCAACATATGGTAATGATTACTTACCAATGCTGATTATGCAGCCCACCGCCTGTCCACCAACATTGCCGGATTCTTCATTGAATGGGCAGCCATCATGTACCGTCCTGTTCACGATCTGAAAAGCTGGCGGGTCCTCACTCTGCATTACGGAAGGGAGGAGGGAGGGGGGATACATAGGGGTCTAACTCTGCATTCTGGAAGGGAGGGGGGGGGATACACAGGGATCTAAATCTACATTCTTAGAGGGAGGAGGGAGGAGGGAGGGGGGATCCACAAGGGTCTAACTCTGCATTCTTAAAGTAGGAGGGAGGGGGGGATATGCCGGGTCTAACTCTGCATTCCTAAAGGGAAGAGGGAGGGGGGGTGATACACAGGGGTCGCACACTGCATTCTGAAAAGGAGGGGGTCTGGGTTTGCTGGACGGAAAGCTGTGCTGGCATGACGGGGGGTACCATGTACCATCCCTCCGTTAACAGTGTACGCTCTGTGTTTGTGAGGGGGCAATGGCACACTGGGCACTCTGTGTGTGGGGAGGGTGCTAGAAAGGGCAGGAGCATTAAGGTGTTATGGATGGTGGGGGCAATCGATTCAGCTGGTAGGATCTTGATGTGGTCATGTTATGCCACTCTGAGTGTTGGCCAAGATGGGCAATGTCATGGCACGCCACATAGTTGATCCAGGAAAGCAGCTGATGTACCCGTCAAAACCAATGCCTGCCCTGTTAGGAACCTTCGAATACATGCAGGGTTCAGCTTTATTTATCACATGCAAATAGGTATGGTTCATCCTACATTGTGTAATCCTCTGCACGTGAGGATCCATATGCACCAGAGGCAATATCAACAGGCAGGTGTGATCCATGTAGAGGCCCCCGGTTGTGAGCAGCAGCCCCCAAGGGGAGCCCGCCATTATGTTTGCGGTGCATCTACAGGCCCCACTTAACATGCCATCGGATGTCAGAGCACCAGTGTCAGAGGAGATTGCGCATATAGAGAGGGTGGTGACACGTCTCTGTGCCCTGCTCAAGGATGACCTGCAGCCCATGGGCTCCGGTGGACACCCCATGCCTTTGTTTCTCATAGTGGCAGCGGTTCTCAAGCCTGACACCTCTGCAGCCTTTTAGGGGCCCACCAGAGACCTTTGTGGGGTCTCACAGTCAGCAGTGCACCGCTGCATCAGGGAGGTCATCAATGCCCTGCACCGGAGCGCCAGTGAGTACGTCCGCTTCAGGACGGACTCTCACAGCCAGGCCCAGAGGGCCATTGGTTCTGGCACCATTGCCGGAGAACCATAGGTTGTAATGTTCATAGACTGCACTCATGTGGCCATCAGGCCGACTGCCAGGCTACAACCTGCAGACATCACCATTAAAGAAGCCCTCTCAATCCAGATAAAGCTGTTATGTGAACACCGCAGATGCTTGCAGTGAATGTGTGACAGCTTCTCAGGAAGCTGCCATGACACGCGGGCCTTCCGCCAGTCCCGGCTGCGATCGCTGTTCACTGAACTGGCTCAGGTAGAGGGGTGGCTTCTTAGAGATAAGGGCTATCCTTCACAGACATGGCTACTGTCACCGGTAAGAGACTCCACCACTCCTGCAGAGGAGAGATACAATGCCAGTCACTGAGCTACGTGAGCCACCTTTGAGAAGGAGATCGGCATGCTAAAAGAGCGCGTCCAATGCCTGTATGGAAACGTGATGTCCTGTACTATAGGCCGAAAAGGCCAGCTCCTTTCTTTGCTGCTCTGCACATCTACGCACCCAATAGGCCTGGCATGATGAGGAGAGATGTCAACAGGATTCCTCCTCAGACTATGAGGATGCTGAGGACCGACAACATGAAAGACGCAAGGGAGGGCAGATGGCACCCAGGCTCTGCACGCAGGGCTAACAGTGAGGTAGGGATGTACGGAAGTGGCTTATCAGACAAAGGCTGTCTGCTCCATAGGAACTGACATGAGCTCTGCAAGCCACACATCACCCTCGCTCACCTGCTGTGCACCAGTCCACATCTGCAGCATCTCTGTGTAAACCATTAGAGGCAGCAGCTGACTGAACCAATGTCCATGTCACTGCATCTGCGGAGATGCTCATGTGTAATGGTGGCATGGCAATGATGTTATTGCATACATTGGTCTTCTGAAGGGCCAACCGCGCAAAGGGATGTGACATTGGCGCTACATGCTGGCACAGATCATTCGCACAGAGAAAAGGACACACATGTTGGTGAGGAACATTTAGTGAAAGATGTATTTACATTGCTGTGACACCCATGCATTCCCATTTGTGTCAGTGTGTTCTCTGTAAACCTCGGGTTTCCGCCGGGTGCTCCGGTTTCCTCCCACAGCCAAAGACTTGCAGGTTGATAGGTAAATTGGCCATTGTAAATTGCCCCTAGTGTAGGCAGGTGGTCGGAGAATTGAGGGAAGGTGGGGATGTGGTAGGGAATATGGGATTAATGTAGGATTAGTATAAATGGGTGACTGATGGTCGGCACAGACTGGGTGGGCCGAAGGGCCTGTTTCAGTGCTGCATCTCTAAATAAATAAATAAAAAATAAATAAAATAAAATTTCCTGCCAGAAATGTACGTACATGCATGCACACACAAATTTCCAGCAGTCAAGTTTTCCTTCCATCACCCAAGTTCATTGACACAACTTAAAGCAATGGGCCTCCTTTTGTTCGAGATGATCATTACCAAAATCATGTTACAGCAGAATCTGAACTGAAGACAGAAAATGCTGGAAATACTCAGCAGGTCAGGCAGCATCCGTGGAGACAGAAACAGCGTTAACGTTTTAGGTCAATGACCTTTCATCATAACTGGCAAAGGTTAGAAAAGAATTAGGCCCAATTTACTTAGTTTCTCATCATAAGGAACAAAGAGTAGGGATAAATGGGTCTTTTTCCGAATGGCAGGCAGTGACTAGTGGGGTACCGCAGGGATCGGTGCGAGGACCCCAGCTATTCACAATATACATTAATGATTTAGATGAGGGAACTAAATGTAATATCTCCAAATTTGCAGATGACACAAAACTGGGTGGGAGGGTGCTGCAGAGAGGCTTCAGGGTGATTTGGACAAGTTGAGTGAGTGGGCTAATGCATGGCAGATGCAGTATAATGTGGATAAATGTGAGGTTATCCACTTTCATTTGTCCACATTGGTAGCAAAAACAGGAAGGCAGATTATTATCTGAATGGCTATAAACTGAGAAAGGGGAATATGCAGCGAGACCTGGGTGTTCCCGTACACCAGTCGCAGAAGGTAAGCATGCAGGTGCAACAGGCGGTAAAAAAGGCAAATGGTATGTTGGCCTTCATCGCGAGAGGATTCGAGTACAGGAGCAGGGATGTCTTGCTGCAATTATACAGGGCCTTGGTGAGGCCACACCTGGACTATTGTGTGCAGTTTTGGTCTCCTTATCTGAGAAAGGACGTTCTTGCTATAGGGGGAGTGCAGCGAAGGTTTACCAGACTGATTCCTGGGATGGCGGGACTGACGTATGAGCAGACATTGAGTCAGTTAGGATTATATTCGCTGGAGTTCAGAAGAGTGAGGGGGGATCTCATAGAAACCTATAAAATTCTGACATGACTTGTCAGAGTAAATGCAGGAAGGATGTTCCCGATGGTGGGGGAGGCCAGAACCAGGGGTCATAGTCTAAGGATATGGGGTAAACCTTTCAGGATTGAGATGAGGAGAAATTACTTCATCCAGAGAGTGGTGAGCCTATGGAATTCATTACCACAGAAAGCAGTTGAGGCCAAAACATTGTATGTTTTCAAGAAGGAGTTCGATATAACTCTTGGGACAAAAGGGATCAAAGGATATAGGGGGAAAGTGGGAACAGGTTACTGAGTTGGATGATCAGCCATGATCATAATGAATGGCGGAGCAGGCTCGAAGGTCCGAATGGTCTACTTCTATGTTTCTATTAGAAAGACTGGCTGTACTTAAAGTCTTAAAGTTAATAAATCACCAGGACCATATCAGATGCATCCAAGGATACTGCGGAAAGTAAGTGCGGAAAGAAAGTAAGGGGGGATACTGCAGACACACTAAGCATCCTTCGTAGATACAGGGGTGGTGCCAGAGATCTAGTGAATTCCAAATTTTACACCCTTGTTCAAAAAAGGTGGAAGGATAAGTCAATTTAACCTCAGTGGTGAGAAAGCTTTTAAAAACAATAATCCTGGACAAAATGAATGGTGACTTGGACAAATGTGGGTTAATTAAAGAAAACCAGCATAGATTTGATAAAGGCAAATTGCATTGAATGAACTTGATTGAGTGTTTTGATGAGGTAACAGAGAGGGTTGATGAGGGTAATGTGGTTGATAAAGTGCCACATTATGGGCAAATAACAGCAAAGTTGAATCCCATGGAATAAAAGGGACAGTGTCAGCATGGATACAAAGTTGGCTAAGTGACGGGAAAGAGAGAGTAGTGGTGAACAGTTATTTTTCAGACTGGAGAAAGGTACATAATGGGGTTCCCCAAGGGTTGGTACTGGACCACTGCTTGACTTGATATATATTAATGACCTTGACTTGGGTATACAGGGCACGATTTCAAATTTGACACAAAACTTGGAGGTATTGTGAACTGTGAGAAAGATAGTAATAGATTTCAAGAGGACATAAACAGGCTGATGGAATGGGCTGACATGTGGCAGATGAAATTTAATGCAGAAATGTGTGAGGTGATACATTTTGATAGAAAGAATGAGGAGAAGCAATGTAAAAAACGGATACTATTCTAACGTGGGTGCAGAAGTAGAGGGACCTGTGGGTCTATGTGCAAAAATCATTGAAGGTGGTAGGGCAGGTTGAGAAATTGGTTAATAAGCCATACAGGATCCTGGGCTTTATAAACAGATGCATAGAGTACAAAAGGAAAGAGGTCATGGGTGAACTTTTATAAAACACTAGTTTAACCTCAACTGGAATATTGTGTCCAACCTGGCAACCATTAATTCTTAGGAAGGCTGTGAAGGCATTAGGGAGAGAGTGCAGAAAAAATTTACGTGAATGGTTGCAGGGATGAGTGATTTCAATTACGTGGATAGATTGGAGAAACGGGGGCTGTTCTCCTTAGAAAAGAGGTGGATAGGAGATTTTATAGCGGTGTTCAAAATCATGAGGGGTCTAGACAAAGTAGATAGGGAGAAATTGTTCCCTTGGCCGAAGGGTCAAGAACCAGAGGACACTTATTTAAGAAGCAAAGGCAACGTGAGGAAAAGCTTTTTTATGCAGCGAGTGATGAGGCTCTGGAATGCACTGCCTGAGAGTGCAGTGGAGGCAGGTTCAACTGTGGCTTTCAAAATGGAATTGGATAATTATCTGAAGAGAAAACATGTGCAAGGCTACGGGGAAAGGCAGGGAAATGGGACTAACTAAGTTTCTCTTGCAGAGAGCAGGCATGGACATGAGGGGCCAAACGGCTTCGTTCTGTGCTGTAACCATTCTATGAGTCTGTGATTCTACATTTTCATATAAACATATTGAGGCTGATTTCATGAGTCCATCTGCCAGATTGCAGCTCATATTAGAATTGTGGGCATGCAATGTCGTCAATTGTCTGACCAATAATAAAGAAAGGAATAACTTGCACCTATTTAATGTCTTTCCTAACATCCCAAGACACTTCACAGCCAATGAAGCATATTCATTGTTGAAATGTCGGGAAAAGCAATAGCAAACCTACACACTGCAAGATTCCAGAAACAGAAATAAGATAAATTACCAATCTCTTTGTTCTTCAAAATAGTGATGGGATCTTTTATGTCCACCTGAGTGAGCAGTCAGGGCAACGGTTTAAAGTCTCAACCAAAAGTGGTCACTGCCAGCAGTGCAATGCTCCCTCAATACTGCACTGAAATATCAGCCCGGATTGTGTGCTCAATCTCGAGTGAGGTTCAAATCCATGACACTCTAAATCAAAAGCAAGAGTGCATCCACTGATACTTTTCTTGAATGTGAATGATGAAAAATCTTTGGTCAAGATGTGTTGAACTTCTAATATGCATTGGGAGCCAGCAAAACATAGATTCATAAAAGTAGTCCTCATAAGTGCTCATACATTAATATTTGCACAGCATAATTTCAAGCTAATAAAATGGCAACGTTAGTTTTTTTTCATTTGAACTCATTTGCTTTGTTTCTGATCCAGCAATGTGGTTTCTTAGAGCATGTTAAACTCTGCTCAGCATAACTCCACAGTGCCCATGAACAATATTTCTCCAATCTGTCTTCTTCAGGGAATTAATTGAGCAAGTAGGGAAAGGTATATGCAATTCATTAGAAAAATTCAGATTTTTAAATCAAGTCTTAATTGTTAATCAATTTTACCAAATTTTCTGCCTTCCTGTTGCTATAAATACACATTCCCTCAATCCTCTGAGAACCGTTTTGAATTGTCAGCATTTGTCAGAGAATATACATTTTCACGATTAATTCACTTTGTTGCTGAGTGCTTCCCCGACACCCAATCTCTGCATCCCCACAACCTGCCCCCCACTCTTCCCCCCCACCCCCCCCACCTGCACAAATAATCACATTTTGGGGAGCTTATTTCAATTCTGCATGCGCTCAAGAATAAAATTACCTTCAGCTATTCATGGACTAATTTCAAAAGTCAGTTAATGATTGATTGCTCATTCAATTATGAATCCAACAAGCTTATAGAAGTGTGAATCATCCGGGACAATAAGCACGTGTGCTGGACATTTTAAAATTCAACTATACGCCAAAAGCAAACTAAATGCAGTGGGCAAAACGTTACAAGTTTCAGTGAATGGGGATTGTAAAAAAATGAACGTATAAAAGAAAACTGTATGAAAGTCAATCATTGGTTGTAAATCACTTTGAGGCAGTCTGACGATGGGCAAAGGCACCATTTAAATTCAAGTTCATTCTTTCGCGACTTTCTTCATTACTTATACTGAAAACAAGCTGTTCATTGGAAGAAATTGAATATATTTATGAAATATATAGATATTAAAAATTCCCTATTGCTAGTAGCACTATTATGCCCACAAAACTGATGATTATTCTGTGTGTGACATCTGCTGCCATTGGGTGCTGGTGATGGAGGGAGTGAATGTTTAATATAGTGGAATGGATGTCAATCAAACAGCTGCTTTGTCCTGGATGGTGTTGAGTTTCTTGGGTATTATTGGAGCTGCAACCATCCAGGCAATTGGGGGTGTATTCCATCATACTCCTGACTTGTGCCTTGTAGATGGTGGACAGGCTTTGGGGAGTCAGGAGGTGAGTTACTCGCCACAGAATTTCCAGCCTCTGATCTGCTCTTGTAGCCACAGTATTTATGTGGCTGGTCCAGTTAAGCTGCTGGTCAATGGTGACCCACAAGATTTTGATGGTGGGGGTTTCTGTGATGGTAAGGCCATTGAATATCATGGGGAGGTAGTTAGATTCTCTCTTGTTGGAAGTTGTCTTTGCTTGCCGCTTGTTTGGGGTTGCAAATGGTACTGAACACTGCACAATCATGTGCGAACATCCCCACTTCTGATCTTATGATGGAGGGAAGGTCCATTGATGAAGCAGCAGAAAATGGCTGGGCCTAGGAAACTATCATGAGAAACTCTTGCAGCAATATCCTGGGGCTGAGATGACTGGCCTCCAACAACTACACCCATCTTCCTTTGTGCTAGGTATGACCTCAATCAGTGGAGAGTTGTTCCCCTGATTCCCATTGACTTCAGTTTTCCTAGGGCTCCTTAGACCAAATTGATCAAATGCTGCCTTGATGTCAAGGGCAGTCACCCTCATCTTACCTGTGGAATTCAGTTCTTTTGTCCATGTTTGGACCAAGGCTGCAATGAGGTGTGCAGTCGAGTGGCCCTGGTGCAACCCAAATTGAGCATCGGTGAGCAGGTTATTGCTGAGTAAGTGCCGCTTAAATGGACTATCAACAACACTTTCTGATAATTGAGAGTAAACTGATAGGGCGGTAATTGGCTGGATTGGATTTCTCCTGCTTTTTGTGGACAGGACATACCTGGACATTTTTCCACATTGTCAGTTAGATGCTAGTTTTGTAGCTGTACTAGAATAGCTTGGCCAGTGGTGTGACTAGTTCTGGCCTTCAATACCACAGCTGGAATGTTGTCGGGGCCCATAGCCTTTACTGCATCCAGTGCATTCAGCGCTTCTTGATGTCACGTGGAGTGAATCAAATTGGGTGTACACTAGCATCAGGAGGAGGCCAAGATGGACCATACATTCGACACTTGTGGCAGAAGCTGTTGTAAATGCTTCAGCCTCATCTTTTGCACTGATGTACTGGGTTCCCCTATCATTGAGGATGGGGGATATTTGTGGAGCCTCCTCCTTCAGTTTGTTGTTTAATTGTCCACCACCATTCACAACTAGATTTGGCAGGACTGCAGAGCTTTAAATTGATTTGTTGGTTGTGGGATAGCTTAGCTCTGTCTATCAAATTCTGCTTCTGCTGGTTAGCACGCTTGCAATTCTGTGTTGTAGCTTCACCAGGTGGGCACCTCATTTTTAGTTATGCATGCTGCTGTTCCTGGATTGCTCTCCTGCAGTCATTGAACCAGGGTTGATCCCCTGGATCGATGATAAGTGTGGAGTGAGGGATATGCTGAGCCATAAAGTTACAGATTGCGGTTGAATACAATTCTGCTGCTGCAGATGGCCCACAGTGCTTCATGGATACCCAGTTTTGAGCTGGTGGATCTGTTCTGAATCTATCCCATTTAGCATGATGGAAGCATCACATTAGACAATGTACTGTATCCTCAGTGTGAAGTCATTTCCACCAATACTGTGCAGTGGTCATTCCTCGCAATACTGTCATGGACAGTTATATCTGCGACTGATAGATTGGTAAGGCCAAGGTCAACAGGTTTTTCCTTCTTGTTGCTCCCTCACCACCTGCTACAGGCCCAGTCTGGCAGATTTGCCCTTCAGGATTTGGCCAGATCTGTCAGTAGAGTTGCTATCAAGCCCCTCCTGGTGATGGACATTGAAGTGCCCCACAGAGTACATTTTGTGTCCTTGCTACCCTCTATGCTTCTTCCAAGTAGTGTTCAACATGGATGAGTACTGATTCATCAGCTGAGGATGGGCAGTAGCTAGCAATCAGCAGGTGCTTTCCTTGCCCATGTATGACCTGATAAGACTTCATGGGGTCCGGAGTCAATGTTGGGGACTCCCAGGGCCATTCCTCCCAACTGTTTACCATTGTGCTGCCACCTCTGGTCAGTGTGGCCTGCCAGTGGGACAGGAAATACCCAGGATTGGTGATGCTGGTGTCTGGGACATTGGCTATAAGTTATGATTCAGTGGGTATGATTTTTTCAGGCTGTTATCTGGTTAGTCTGTGGGACTGCTCTCCCAATTTTGGCACAAGACCCCAGATCTTAGTGGGAACGACTTTGTGATGTCGACTGGGCAGGGTGTGCCTTTGTCGTTTCCAGTGCCTAGTTGATGGCAGGTGGTCCTTCCGGTTTTATTCTTATTCTAAAGCTACACATTTCAAATGACATTGGTATGGAGTTACAAACTGAAAGCTACAGCTGATAGACAGAATGGCAGTAACAATGTCATTGGGGATTCAGCCTCCAGAGAAATGTGATTTTGACAGACTTCAGGAAGGACAACACTGTACCCAGAAGACGGAAACTAGGGAGTAACCTACGACAGTCTCAGAGTAAAAACCACCAAACATCTTTATTTACTGACTAGGAGTCAGAGCAGGAAATGTACTTTGTGAGCAGACAATCCCTGTGCCTTCAGGAGACTGATCCAACTTGAACCCAAAGAGAAATATGATGAATCTTTTGTAGTATGTCAAAATGTCATCGACAAAAAGAAGAAAATCCAATCAAACAAGACAAAGTAAAGACGAGCTCGTGGACAGTTTGATTACCAAGCTGTATGGCTATTGCACTTCTGCACAGCTCCACAACAAACCTTAGCAGGATAGGAAACGTGATGAGTCTCAGAGGCAGCAAGTTGTCAAAACAATTGCAACTCACTTACATCTTAACATTAAGAGCAGTGGTTGCTATGGCTAGAAAGCTTAAAGAGGTTAAAAGACGACTGGCTATTCTTAGAAATGATGTTCAGGAGGGAGCCACAATCATAGCTGTTTCCAATTTTCATTTGACACCAACAAAAAAAATCTAATTCTCAGTTTGTGGATCATAGCTCACCCTGGTGGGAGGCTATGACAGTGCACCAGGAAGTACGACTGAAAGAGGTGTGCAAGGGAATGTGTGTGTGTGGTAAAGTATGCAGATCTTTAAATTCTGCAGGGGTTCCACTGGTCTCCTAACGTAACTCCAGTAGGAGACTTGCGGAGCCCCCAGGACAATGACAGAAACCCAGTACGTTGATCCACCAAATGAGTAACCCCCTCCCCAAGTAGGTAAAAGGCAGAGGTTTTGTGTGCATGGGGCAGACAGGTGCCAGAGATGCACTCAAAGTCTTGATTTTGCCTGCCTGCTCCATGCAGATTATGTGCCCTCACATTGGCCCGACGCACTCTTGCAGGATCAGCACTTGACGGCTTAATATGTCCAGCAAGAAGAGTTTGATTGACTTACTGGACTCATAAGACAATTGACACAAGCAATGTTCCAAACCAAAACAGAAATAACCACCTGCCTGATACTTATTTTAGTCTTCAATATAATATTTGAGATCTCTTTCAAATTAATTGAAAGGAAACTAGGGAAAAGTAGTTAATTCTAACCAGGAAATAGATAAAATTAATGAGAATTACATAGAAAAAGCAGCATTAAAAATGCCATTCGGCCAGCAAGAAGTCCATGCCAGCATTTATGCCCTACTCGAGCCTCCTTCCATCTTTCCTCATATAACTCTATCAGCATTATCCTTTATTTCCTTCTCCCCCTAATGCTTATCTAGTCTCCCTTTAAATATATTAGTCCTCAAATAGTCATTTAGTAGTATAGAACTTGAGTATTGCTGGAAATAGAGACATATTGTTGAAGCTTTTCATCTTGCACTCATCAGGAGAATCCACAAGAATAACCAGTGTAAGGGAATACAACTTATACTGCATGAGAAGACAGTGCTGATTGGTTGGCAAGGGAACTCTGGTAGAGGTGTTGCCATGGAGAATGCACCAGTTTATGGTGACTGACAGTTAACTACCAAGCTTTGTTTAAAATTTAAACCAGGCAATCAGAGTCAAGCTGCCTGGTT
This sequence comes from Heterodontus francisci, assembly GCF_036365525.1. Lineage (NCBI taxonomy): Eukaryota > Metazoa > Chordata > Chondrichthyes > Heterodontiformes > Heterodontidae > Heterodontus > Heterodontus francisci. The sequence continues at coordinate 33,822,550 of NC_090374.1, read as the reverse complement.
TAAATTTCAAACAAAGCTTGGTAGTTAACTTTAGATAATGATAGATTTTATTAGTTAAAGATATCAAGGGATATGGTGCAAAGGTGGGAAAATGGATCAGCTGTGATCTATGCCAGGGGAAGCTTAAGAGGCTGAGTGGACTACTCTGCACAAAAATTGCTGAAAGGTTGTGAAGCTGAAAACATAGGGCTGGATTTTACCAAGCCAACGACATTGGGTTTCGTGGCGGGGGTTGCTGGAAAATGCCTCCAGGAAAGGGCCACCACGCACCCCAACGCTGAGAGGGCCCAGACTGATATTACAGGCGAGGACTCATTGCGGACATCCGCGCTCGGCGATGGGACCCCAATTTGAATATATGAATAAATTAAAATGATTCATTTTATTAAGCTCACGTCGCCACCTGAGTTCCCACTGTGATTTTCAGCCCAGCGGCCAGCACTCCCGCGCCTTCGGATTCCCGTCTGGGGAAACAAGGCACCACACTGGTGGGGAGGTGGGGGAAGGTAGGTTTATCAGTGCGGGGGTGAGGTGGGGTGGCGGGGGGGTGGTGGAACAGGGTCAAATCAACCGCATGGGTGTGGGGATGGGGGGAAGGGATGTAGTTGAAAGTTTGTGGAGTTTGGTGAGGGAATGTCAGATGGTAAAGTTAGTACTTTTTGGGGGAAAAGGGCAAATAAATAATTTAATTGTTATTGCGGCTGTAGGAGAGCAGCAAAAGAGATGTATTTATTTATTTTAATTTAATTTAACTTTAAATATTTAAATTAGCCAGTAGGGCTGACAGCCCTTGAAAAATGGCGTCAGCGCCTGCGCACAGGCAGCTGATACCATTGCCGGCAACGGACAGCCCGTCCCCTCCACTTGATTGGGGGGAGGGGGCAGAATGGCCTGCTCCAGCTATTTAAATGAGCCACTGCACGGAAGATTGCGGCGGCTTATGGCGTGCGGCCCATGCAGGTGGGGCGCCGTTTTTCAGCTCGCCGTCGATCTCGAAGGCAAGATTATAAAATCCAGTGATGATTGAATAATTTTAAACATTCGCTTTTATGACGCCCTACAAAGGTAGGAAATACTGAGCTTTCCATCAATAGAGATTGTCATGCAGACCCCCCACCTGCCAAGAATGAGGCATATTAATTTTGTCATATGAACATTGATTTTAAATTGTTGCTGGAGTGAAGAAATGACTTGTTTGAAGATCACCAGACACTGGGCTGGAAGGACATTTGCATACTAAGAGATGGTCCTTGTGGAGACAAAGGGCTATTCCCTGCTCCAATTAACCCAAATGGATTTTGATCACCAGACAATGAAGGTGTAAGGAAGCGCATTCCAGGCCCTGCTAAGATGATACAATCCACAGAGCCAGGACTGGTTCAACCTGCTGGTCACATGACTAACTGGCTGGTCCAGGTTTTTTGAACTAGCCACAGGACAGTTTGAATTCAGGAGGCAGTGTGCAACTGAATCGGAAACAAGGAAGTCTCTCTCTCTCTCTCTCGCTTTCTCCCAAGTCACCGGATCCATGGAAGACACATAAACCTCAAGAGAGAAAAGACTCCTATGTCGGAACAAGTTGAAGCATGAACTGGGCCCGAACGAATTGCAAGAACTACCAGCAACCAAAGACTCCACACTGAACTTAAAGGACTGTATCAACCAGCTAATGCCTCAGACTTTTGCCCTTTATTTATTTTATTTTTTTTATTTAGAGATACAGCACTGAAACAGGCCCTTCGGCCCACCGAGTCTGTGCCGACCAACAACCACCCATTTATACTAACCCTACAGTAATCCCATATTCCCTATCACTTCCCTACACTAGGAGCAATTTACAATGGCCAATTTACCTATCACCTGCAAGTCTTTTGGATGTGGGAGGAAACCGGAGCACCCGGCGAAAACCCACGCAGACACAGGGAGAACTTGCAAACTCCACACAGGCAGTACCCAGAATCGAACCCGGGTCCCTGGAGCTGTGAGGCTGCGGTGCTAACCACTGCGCCACTGTGCCGCCACTTTTTCTGTCTCTATCTGCGTGTGTATTTATCACATATGCATGCTAGTGTGGTCGCATCGCATATTCATAGTTGTTAACTGCATTAGAGTATAAGATTAATAAACTTCTTCCTTTCTTGTTTAAATCTAAGGAAACTTGTTTGCTTTCTTTGCCTTACAATTGGAGCAGTGAACAATGATTCACTAAAGGGGAGCTAAAAACAGTGTTTTCAAATTAAACCCTGGTACGGTTAAACCAGGCAAAGGCTGAGAGGGAACCCCTCGACCCCTTCTTACCTGGTTGTAACAAGATGCTCATGGTTTTTGAAGGCCAATCATCCATGACCCAGGGTACTGCAGCAGGATCACCTCAGAGAAGCATCCCAGGCCCCACCAGCTTCAACTACTTCATCAATCACCTTTCCTTCATGGTAAGGAACTTTTTTGCTGATGATCCTATAGTGTTCAACACCATTCACAACCCCGCTAAAAGTGAAACAGGCCATGTCAGCCTTTAACAGGCTCTGGAAAACATATAGGCTTGGGTGGGCATGTGATTTGGCAAGTAACATTCATACCATATAAGTGCAATATTATGATCATCTCCAACACGCAAAAGCCCAACTATCATCTAATGACCTTCAATAGCACCACTATTGCCAAATTCCACACCATTAGTACCTTTCTGGATCACCATTGACCAGAAGCTTAACTGGACACGTTAATAATGTGGTTGCAAGAACAGGGTAGTAGCTGGGTACTTTGCAACAAGTACTTTCCTTCCTGATCCCTCAAATTCCCTCCACCTCTATAGGTGTCAGTCTTGGATCAGTAGTAGCAGTCTCGACTGTGAAATTGTAGGTTTAAGCCCCACTCGTAAATGTGAGCACCTTATCCAGTTTGACACTTTAGAATGGTACTGAGGGAGTACCGCACTTTAGGAGATGGCGCCTTTCAGGTAAGGCCTTCAACAGAGGACCTAACGGTTACCCCAGGTGAACATAAAAGATCCCCTGGGTGTTTTTGAAGAATAGGGCAGTTCACTCAGTGTCTGAGCCAATACTGAACCTTAAAGCACCATCAGATTCTTTGGTCCTTTGGTTGGTTGGCACCCTTCCATCTACAAAAGTTTATGGACATGCTTCAAACAATCCATTTAGGTGGGTGTCTTCTCTTGATGCACTTTTGCTGATGGCTGTGAAAGCCAATCCTTGAGAGGCAGGTTCTGTCACAAATGCTGCACGTGAAGCTGCCAAGGGATGTTGTGAGTTGTTTTTGATGTTGGTGCCTGTTGCCAAGCTGCTGTAGCAACTGGTCATCGTGATAGTGCACACTAGTCCACAGGATGTGTCGCCATTTCCCTTTCACCAGCTAGTGACTACCAAGTGCGATAGTTGACATTTAGGGCCTTCATGTCACACTTGCAAGCATCCTTGAAGCAGAGATTTGGGTGCCCCACTGCGACCGTCTTCCATCCTGCGGATGTGTCTGATCCACTCTGTTTGATTAGTGTCAACACACTTGGGAGCTCTGTCTTTGAGAAGACTACCACATTTGCGATTTTGTCCTGCCAGGATATACCCATTATGACGTGAAGATGGAAATTATTGAGCTATTTTTCCTGTTAACTGTAAGTTGCCATCCTTTATCTCATTGATATTTGTGTGACCTTACTGTGCACAAATTGGCTTTGTGTGACCTTACTGCTGCACTTTGCAAAGTTACAAACATGACTACACTTTCAAAAGCATGTCATTGAATGTGAATCGCTTTGGGATCTGAGATCATGAAAAGTGTTATATATTCTTTCTTCTAATAGAGTTCAAAGTCAGGAATGTAATGGAATATTCTCCACTTGCCTGGATGGGTGCAGCTGCAGTAACACTGAAGAAGCGTCACATCAGTACACGTGACCAGCACACATGACACTGGAATCAATATTCTCTCTCTCCACCAGTGGCACATTGTGGCTGCAGTCTGTAATAGCTGCAGAATGCACTGCTGCAATTCACCAAGGCTACTTTGACAGCATCTCCATCCCCTGTAGCCTCTACCATGAAGGAAGACAAAAGCAGCTTGGTCATCAGAGCACCACCATCTCCACAAGCTACAAACCAACCTGATTTGGACATATATCACCATTCCTTCATCAATATTTGGTCAAAATCCCAGAGTTCCATCATCATAAGGACTAAAGCAATGGAAGGAGAAGACTGTGGTAGAGGAAAGAATGGAGAAAAGTAGGGGTAAAGGAGCAGGGGCAAAAGAGGAAGGGAATGGGAATGGGGAGAAAAGGGAAGTTAGTTGGGAAAAGAAGCTGGAAAACTCTCTCAGGGAGCAGGAACACTCCTCCTTCCTTATCTTCAGTCAGTGAAGATGTTCTGAGGGGTTGATAGGGAGAAACTTGTTACCATAGTTCCAGCACGATTGGCCCAATTCAAATAAATATGGAAGAGAATATGTTAACCTATTATGACAATTTCTTGGCTTTATGCGCCTGGTGGGGCACTTCAACAGGTATCAGAAATTTGAGCATATAATTCTCTGAGTACGAATTTAATTGGTAATCTTGACTGTGTATTCTGGTCATTTTGTTGGATATTAAATATCTCTCAGCAATGCCCGAAGAAAGGAAAGGTGTTCCCCTGGTCTTGGTCAAAACACATTAACTGATTATTTATCGCATTGTAATTTTGGGGATCAACCTGTGCAGAAAATGATAGCCATCTTTATCTATTCAACAGCAGTCATTGCTTTGAAGTGCTTTTGTGCATTTTGAAGAGATGCTATGAAAATATAAATCCCTCTTTCTTCGTCCAAACATTTGCAAACCAGAAATTGAAAATGAGAATGTCGCTGTGCATGCTTTGTATTTGTGGAAAAATGACAAAAGCGTTAATACCAACAACAGTATCTAACATACTTCAGAAAATATTATTGCTTGGGAAGTTTGAATAACTTTTAAAAAGTTGCTGCCAGACGACCTGCTATTAATTTAAATTTCAATAGTGTACTCCCTATGATTAGAACGGTGTGCCACAAAAGATTGGAACATCAAAGTACACTGAAAAGCTGCCTCAACAATAAAAATTCATCTTTCCCACAACGCTTCAAGTTTTGAAAATTGCTCTTTTTAAAAAATATACTGCTTTAAGGATAACTAAAATATGATCCGAAAAGTCTACTGAAATTGGGGAAACAGCTTGATTGCAAATAATGTGACCTGATCTTTCTGAATGGTTGCACGTCACACACTGTTACGGCAGCTACTGGTGAGAAAGTTTTATTATTACACTTGGATCAATGTTGGAGCAAGATCAGAATGTAAAATAGCTGACCACAGACTGACAATTGGTAATATAGTTAGGTATTTACTGCAGCGGGAGAAAGCATTGGAACGTGCAGGGTTTCATTTGCCTCTTAAGTATTTCCATTTGTCAATTTGTTCAAACTGCTTCATATTCAGTTTCTGCCTTGACATGGCCGGTAATGTGAAAGCACAACATCCTGTGATTCCATGCGTCTAAACCCAGTAGTACTTGCCCGTCTTGTGATTAGTAGTTACCCATTTCTTCTGATACCAGTGGGAAAGTTTAAACTCAGCTCATAAATAATTCATTGATAGAGCTTGAGTGAGACATGTGGCTGGATTTTAATGTGCAGACGCCCTGGGAGCGGCAGAGCTTGATAGTGTATGGAAAACCTGGAAATATGTTAAGTGCATCTGTCAGTGTTTTTATTTACTATTTATTACTACTTTATTACTATTTGAATCCCAAGTTTTCTAACCAATTAGCATCAGTGGGCTCAATGATGACCTGCATGACACTTCTCAACTCATGTTTAAAGGGACACACCAAACTTGCACATCGCAACAGTTGAAATTTGGAAGGAGAAAGAAGGAAATGTTGCAATGGAAGGTAGACAGACAAAGGCTGTTCCCCACTTCATGGATGCCTCCCTGGACATGCTGCTGGTGGGTGTGAGGACCTGGAGGGAGATACTGTTCCCTAGCAAAAGGAGGAGGAAGCGTGCTGGGGAAACAAAGAAGGTGTGGTTGGAGGTAGCACAAGAGGTCAGTGGCAGGAGCATAGTGCCATGCTCCTGGATCCAATGCAAGAAGCGGAGTAATGACCTAAGCAGGGCAGGAAAGGTGATTAAGTTGGCGCATTCATCTACATCCTGATGTATCACTCCAACCCACTCACTCTGCCTTCTCAAACCTACTCCAGCACATCACTCCTCACACCAACTCACCTTCCAAATGCACAAATGTCTCTCTGTCTATGCATGTCCTGACATCCCCATGCCCATCTGCCACTCAAACTCAGCCTCATCCCGATACATCCTCACGGTCACACTTAACAAATGCTCTCCAACCATCAATTCAATACATGCTATAACTCTCACTCATAGGTCTCTTCTTTCCCTCCTTGCAGGAGAAGAGAGCACAGAACACAAAGGAGAGGCAGAGAACCAAAGGTAGCCCTCCAACCATCTCACAATAAACAGCTGCAGAGGAAGAGGCACCGAGATCAGCAAAGTGCCTGGTTGTCAGAGATGGAGAGATGCGAGCCTCTCAATGCCAGAATTAAAAATCAGACAGCCACATGGCATACAACACTCACTAATGTTGACTGATGGTAACAGCAAGTGAAATATGATCATGTGCATAATGATCATTTAAAACATTCTTACCTTGACAATACTCATTCACATCCTTTAACTCCCAATTGTCCAGCAGGAGTTGGTTGAGGTCACTAACAATGATGACTCCTCTTGTAGCTCAATCTCTCTGATTGTACACAATCACAGGACTTAAGCAGACTATGCACAAGCTCAGATACTCACAAATTGGTGGGACAAGTAACAGAGATAATTGGGTTTTCACCTTGTAACTCACACTTCACAAATGAGCAAGAGCAGAGTTAGGGACAGCAGTGGAGAGTCTGCAGGCTTCTCCAAGCTCTGCTCAGTTGGATGCAGATGCTATATCCTGGGGACCATCAATGAAGAGGATAACAGCAGAGAGTTGCATTGTGCTGATGCAATCTGTGCTGGGCGATCCAAGCTCACTGTCCACGATTGCAGAGAGGTTGGAGGAGTCAGCCCCAAGCTTGAATGGGATGTAGTCACAGATCATTGTGTTGAACTCTTCCTCCATGGTTAACATGACTAGCTGCTTGGAGCATCAAACACGGCAAGCAAATGAGTACTTGCAGGCCTTCAAGGACTTACACAGTCTGGATGCCACCTTACATAGGATGAATTTTGGACTTTCAGTGTTCCACTGTTCTGTAACAAAGTGTTCTGCAGCACAGTGGTAGCAGGGAAGAGTAGCTGGCCCATGAGAGGGATGATGGCTAAAGGGGGCATGGAAGTGGAGACTCCACTCAAAGCGTTTCCACTTCTCATCCATTGCCCCATGTCGAGGGAAAACTTTGCCGATGATACAAAGATAGGTGACATTGTAAACAGTGTAGATGGAAGCATAAAATTAAAGGGATATTAATAGATTAAGTGTTGGGCAAAACTATGGCAAATTGATTTCAATATAGGCAAATATGAAGTCATCCACTTTGGACCTAAAAAGGATAGAGCAAAGTACTTTCTAAATGGTTAAAAGCTAGAAACAGTGAAAGTTCAAAGAGACTTGGAGGTCCATCTACATACATCATTTAGATCTCATGGACGGGTATAAAAAATAATCAAAAAGGATAATGGAATGGTAGCCTTTATATCTACAGGAACAGAATGCATGGGAAGAAGTCCTGCTTCAGCTGTACAAAACCCTCATTGTAAAAAGAGAGAAAGGGATAGACCGAGTAATTAAAGGCCAGTCAGCCTAACCTTGGTAGTGAGAAAATTATTGGAAAAAATTTTGAGGGTAGGATAAATCTTCATTTAGAAAGGCATGGATTAATAAAAGACAGTCAGTACAGATTTGTTAAGGGAAGCAAGTGTCTAAATCCTTTGAGGAGGTAACAAGGAAGGTCGATGAGGATAGTGTACTTGAAGTAGTCAATATGAATTTTAACAAGGCTTTTGATAAGGTCACACATGGCAGATTGGTCACAAAACTAACAGCCCATGGGATCCAAGGCAAAGTGACAAGTTGAATCCAAAATTAGCTCAGAGGCAGGAAGCAAAGGGTAATGGTGGATAGGTGTTTTTGTGACTGGAAGGTTGCTTCCAGTGCGGTTCCACAGGGATCAGTACTTGGTCCCTTTTTTGTGGCATATAGCAATGATTTGGACTTGAATGTAGGGGATATGATTAAGAGGTTTGCAAATGATACAGAAATTGGCCATGTGGTTGATAATGCAGAAGAAAGCTGTTGAATGCAGGAAGATATCAATGGACTAGTCAGGTGGGTAGAACAGTGGTAAATGGAGTTCAGTCTGGAGAAGTGTGAAATAATGCATTTGGGGAAGGTTAACAAGGTAAGTGAGGACACAATAAATAGGATACAGAGAAGTATAGAGGGAGTGTATGTCCTCAGATCCCTGAAGGTGGATGGACAAGTAACTAGGTGGTCAAGAGGGCATATGGGATACTTGCCTTTATTAGCTGGGAAAAAGAATATAAGAGCAGGGAGGTTATGCTGGAACTGTATAAAACACCAGTTAGGCCACAGCTGGAGTACTATAAGCAGTTCTGGTCACTACACTATAGGGAAGATGTGATTGCACTAGAAAGGGTTCAGAGGAGATTCATGAGGATGATGTCTGGACTGGTGAATTTTAGTTATGAGATAAGACTAGGCTAGGGTTGTTTTCTTTGGAACAGAGGAGTCTAAAGGAAGGCCTGATTGAAGTGTATAAGATTATGAGGCGTCCAAGTAGAGTGGCTAGGAAGGCCATATTCCCTTTGGTTGAAGGGACTATAACCAGAGGGCATAGATTTAGGGTAAAGGGTAAGCAGTTTAAAGGGGATTGGAGATGAAATGTTTTTATTCAGAGGGTGGTGGAAGTCTGGAACTCACTGCCTGAATGGGTGGTTGAAGTGGAAACCCTCATACATTTAAAAAGTAATTGAATATGCACTTGAAGTGCCATCACCGACAAGGATATGGACCAAGAGCTGGAAAGTGGGATGAAGCTGGATGGCCTCCTTCCGTGCTGTAAATTTCTGTGATTTTATGATACCACATAGGGCGGCACAGTGGCGCAGTGGTTAGCACTGCAGCCTCACAGCTCCAGCGACCCGGGTTCAATTCTGGGTACTGCCTGTGTGGAGTTTGCAAGTTCTCCCTGTGTCTGCGTGGGTTTCCTCCGGGTGCTCCGGTTTCCTCCCACATGCCAAAGACTTGCAGGTTGATAGGTTAATTGGCAATTATAAATTGCCCCTAGTATAGGTAGGTGGTAGGGAAATATAGGGACAGGTGGGGATGTGGTAGGAATATGGGATTAGTGTAAATGGGTGGTTGATGGTCGGCACAGACTCGTTGGGCCGAAGGGCCTGTTTCAGTGCTGTATCTCTAAACTAATCTAAACTAAACACACCCGGTGTACTGTGTTCACTTCTGGGCACCAGACATTAGGAATATTGGTGTTGGAGGGAGCACAGCGTAGATTTACTAAAATTATATCTGGGGCTGAATTTTACCTTAGGCGGACGGGAATTCGCCACTAACATGAAAGTTGTTGGCAAACCTGCTTCCGCCTAGCCCGGGGATCCGTCCCGCATTTTACGGGTCCCCAGGCTTTAATTGTGCTGAGGCAGGACTTCCACCCACTTGAGGGAGGAGGTCCCGCTTCAGTGAACTGCCAGCCAATGAGCGGGTTGGCAGCTCTTAGTCCCAGCAGCACCACCGGGAGCGGTGGCTACTTCTGGGACTGCAGCCCAGCCGAAGCCATGGATCCAGGAGGGAAGGTAAGTAGGGGCATGCCTCACCAGGGGGATTGATCCTTTCTTGGTGAGGCTGGATTGGTTGTTTGGGGGGGAGGGGGACAACTTGGGTCCCGGGGCTGAGTAGGGAGGCGGGGGCAGCCTTCAATCGGGCACCCTCTGCCTGATTGCCATGCCCCCCCCCCACCCCCGGGCGCAGAAAAGTCGGCAGCTATCGCTGGGCGGCCTTTCATGTCCCCAACATGCCCACTTGCCATGGGTAAAATACCCGTGGAGGCGGGAGAGGGCCCTTAAGTGGTCGTTATGTGGCCACTTAAGGGCCTTGATTGGCCTCGGGCAGGCGGGCCATTTCCCATCCCCCGCCCGATGCCATAAACTTGGCCCGAGGCGGAAGCGGGGTGGGTAGGCCTCCCGGAGCCTCCCGTTCAATTTTACGCCACCCCCATGCCACCATTCGACCCGCTGGAGCAGCGTAACATTCAGCCCCTGGACTCCAAGAGTTAAATTATAAGGAGAGATTACACAAAATAGGGTTGCATTCGCTGGAATTAGATTAAGGGCTGATTTGATTAAAGTTTTCAAGATTTAAGGGGAACTGATAAGGTAGATAGAGAGAGGAACTCTTTCTGTTGGTTGGGAAATCTACGACTCGGGGACATAGTCTAAACATTAGAGCCAGCCCTTACAAGAGTGAAATTAGGAAACACTAGGTGGTTGAAGGTTGGAACCCTGCTCTGCAATTATGGGGGTCAATTGTAAATTTTAAATCTATGATGGATAGAATTATGTTACCCAAAGGCATTAAGGGATATGAGAAAAAGGCAGATCTATGGAGTTAGGTGAAACAGGCTCAAGGGGCTAAATGACCTACTCCTGTTCCTATGTTCTTATGTTTCTGATCTGTCTTTCCTGAGGGGGTTGTGTGCACCCAGGTTTTAACTCCACCTTCCCCCTCCAATCTGTTTCTAAACCTATGCGCTCCTCCACATTAAAATCTAGCCCAGAGTCAGACAACCTGTCAGGGTTGCTTCTCCTCAGAAACCACATTTGCCTGTGGACAACTGAACTGACCTCGCCCTTTAATTTTTTTGTGTTGCTTTAAGTGCCTTGGGGCAGGGAAACTCATTTTACATATTGGTGATTGAAGGCAAAGGAAAAGCAGGGCCTATTACAAGGTACCCAAGAGTAAAATTTAATTTTTTTTTAACGTGTGCCTCCCCTGATGTGCCCATTGGAAAGGGCACACAGCATCAAGAATCATCGTTTATATTCGGCTGTTCAGCAGATAACTAATCAGCCGGACTTTCCTGCTGAGTTATCTGAGTAGAGACTCAAACCCGGATGAAACTGGCTTTTTCGACGGCAAAGATTCTCCCTACTTTTCTTTCCATAAATAATCTGTTATTCAATGTTTTCTTAATAATATAACAATTATAAGACTAGTTGCACAAAATGTCCATTAAAAAATTTCAATTTATCTGCATGGATGATGCAAAAAGACTGTATCAGGCCCTATTGTGATTTCCCCCTGCCGCCTGCAACCCTATCATCTTGGAGAATAACTCACTGTCCCATGTTAAACATGATAAATGACCTTTTGGATGAGGTAGCAAAGAAAAATATCTCGACATGAAAGCACCTTCAGTATAACTCAGTGCTTCACGAAAGGAAGAACATTGCACAAAAGATGTCAGTCTTCTGCTTTGATTATGTTTGATATCTGTTTTGCATCAGTACAACAAGCGAACCAATATTGAGAGACAATAAATGTCATAATAGTGAAGGACAAAGCTAAAATCAGACCTTAGAAGGATGTTTTTACTCAAAGAGCTGGATTTTGATGTGGAGGGGGGGGGGAACCTCACCTCGGCCCTTTTGTGCACACCCCCAACCCCCCAGGAGCAATCCTCCATCGTCTTGCTGCCGAAGTATCCCGCGCCGGGATCTCCATCCCTTTAAAGATGGGGATTCCGCCTCCGAGAGCTGCCAGTCAATCGCAGGGCTGTTAGCTCAGCACCGCTAGTGGTGGCCACTGCTGGTACTGCAGAGGCATCAGATCCAGGCTCAGTGCTGGGACCCCCGACCTCAGGTAAGTAAAGCGGATTCAGCTGGGCCAGTCTGGAAGACCCCGGTGAGGTGGGGTGAGAAGATAGGCACCAAATCCAGGGGGAGGGTGTCCACGGAGGTGGAGGTGTTGCCGACGGGGTCCTCCATGGGCTGCAAATTGCCACAATGATCTGCTGCCTGAGTCAGAGCACCAAAGGATCAAGCTTGATGGGATAAAAACTTCTTTCCTTTTCCCCAATATTTTCTTAACTTTCTGAAGGACTTTTGCAGGCATAGTACTTTACCTGCATTCCTTCATGTTGCAAGCAAGTATCCTCTCAAGTAGAAAACTCAAGAGGCTTGTATGTCAAGGCTGTCTATAAGATACATGGCATCTTTAGGTATATGAACAACAATAAGATCTGATTTGGTGATAGCTCATCCATCACATAGCCGAGCTTTTCTACAATTTCAATAAATCTTCCTAACTCTGCACATTCTTTTTTTGCCTACTAACCGGAAAAATAGTATTACCTGGATAGAAAGTCAAAAAGATTCCTCAGATTTCTCTGAGGATTCCAGTAATTTCTGTCACCTCAGCCCTCATAGACTCTCACTGAATCGTTAACAAGTAACACGCATTTCCTGCATCATTCACAGTCATGTGAGAAGTGTCTCATATCAAAACCATCTTTTTTTTTAAACAAAATAAATCCGGATAGAAAGGAAAGAATGTATTCTGATGTATCCAAATGTTCTGATGAAGGGTTATTGGCCTGAAACATTTGAATGGATTTTAAGAGCCCGCCACCGATCTGAGCGGCAAGCTGAAAGGGCCGCACGCCAAAGAGCCGCTGCAATCTCAAGCGTTCAAGCGCGGCGGCTCATTTAAATAGCTGCGGCAGTCCGCGCCCCCCCCCCCCCCTCCAATCGCCTGGAGGGGGCAGACTGCCCATCATCCCTGACAATGGCATCAGCTGCCTATGCGCAGGCACTGGCACCATTTTTAAAGGGCAGCCAGCCCTGCCGGCATATTTAAATTTTTAAAGAAACATCCCCCCAAAACTAAATAAATAAATTTCTAATGCCTTTCCCAGTTCCCCCCCAATAAGAATTACAATAAAAAATTGCCCTTTCCCCCCAAAAAACATTTACCTTTGACATCTGACCTTTCTCCCGCAAACTGCACAAAGTTTAAGGTTCAACCCTTCCCACCATCCCCTACAACCATCACCTATATTTGACCCCATTCCCCCCTCCTGCACTGATAAACCTACCTCCTCCCACCTCTCCACCAGCAGGGCACCCCCGTATTTTCCTGGATAGGGGTCAGAAGGCCATAGATCGCGGCGGCCCCTCAGGCTCACAGATAAGTCTATGAAAATTCAGTAATTTTATTCATTTGAATATTTAAATTGTGGTCCCGTTGCCCCATGGCAGGAGGGCTGCCATACAGCCTTGCTGCCATCGGGAGGATCTTGCCAGGCCCTCCTGGCGTTGAGGTCCATGGCGGGCCTCATCTGGAGCCATCCTCTGGACCCTCCCGCCACAGAACCCGATGCCTGGGAAAGAGCAAAATCCAGTCCGCTAACTCTGTTTTTCTCTCATCAGATGCTGGCAGATCTGTTGAGTATTTCCAGTATTTTCTGTTTTTATTTCAGATTTTCAATATCCACAGTGTTTTGCTCTTGTAGGAATTTATTCTTGTTGTGTTTAACTGCATCAGAACATTCATTGATGTTTCAGTCAATCAGTCAACCAGTTCGGAGCATTACAAAAATAAAGTGTTCCATGTGGTAACAGGGTCAATTTATAATCGGAACAAAACACTTGGCGAAGGGTAATGGGGTGTAAATGAACTAGAATAGATGAGATGTGATGATGTGAAAGACCCCTGCCAGTACAAATGTATGTTTCTGTGAATGATTCTCACAGAAATGATGCGGACAGTAATAGCGGTTGTACGGCTCAGTAGTTTACCTATGTTTGGAGTGGAACAGAACCAGTCTTGATGATATAGCCACCAAGACCTAAATGCCACATCTGTGAAGACCTCTAATATATTCTGAAGGTATAATTGCTTTGTAAAATGTATTCCGCCTGCCTGCACACTAAGGCCCAGAAACTATATGCTGGAGTTTGAATGCACGCACATTAACAGTTATTTTTGTCTTTAAAATACATGGGTTATCACCTCTGTTAAAATAGGGTGGAATTTCAGACAAACGTATAATTTAGATTTTCTATCCTTCTACATAACTTCAGACATACAATTTGGTAAAATTTAAAAAGCAAACAGGACAGAATTGATATCTTACTGTGAAGGCTTGTTAGTCTCGAAGTGAAATCTTTTCTTTAATTAAAATAGATCTGAGTTGAAATTGCACTGTACAGTGATTAGTAATGAACATGAAAATACCTTTGCATGAAATTCCTTCTATTTTATTGAAGGCCTTACCCTTCTATTTCAAGTACATTATTACTAATACCGTGCATTACAATTTGTAGTACTGTTGTCAGATTTTCTGTTTCTTCCTGTCAAGATAAATCACAGATGCAGATACACTAAGAAAGAGAGCCACAGGCTCCTTTAAATAAAAACATGGATCATAGATCACTACACTGCCAATTCTGGCCTCTCGAGCAGTCCTGAATTTAATCATTCCACCATTGGCGGCTTTACCTCCGGCTATCTGGGGCCTAAGCCCTGGAATTTCCTCCATATATCTCTCTTCCTCTCCTTCCTCCTTCAAGATGCTCCTTAAACCCTACCTCTTTGACCAAGCTTTTGGTTGCCTCCTTATGTGGCTTGGTGTCAAATTTTGTTCCATAATGCTCCAGTAAAGCAACTTGGGGCATTTTGTTGAATTAAAGGCACTATATAAATGACTGCGTTCGCACTCTCCCCTGGTTTTACAAATCAAAATTAGAAGTTAATGTCTCTCTCAGCTTCTTATGTTGCCATTTTTTCTTGCCACTGTTTTCTTTGCATGTATTCGCTCTATTTTCAGTTTCCGTTTCGGGAGCGGGATCACAGGCCGCAGGCCTCCTGGGGGGGGCAGGGATTACATGGGCTCCCGGTTTGTGAGGTGAATCAGACCGGGGAGGAGGAACCTGTTCAGGAAACACCCGGCGGGTGGGGCGGGCCCCGGTCCAGTGGTGGCCGTTCACTCCGTGTCTTCATCCCTTCAACGTCACCCCCCCATCTCCCTCCTTCCGGCAGACGGTGCGGATCCTCTTCACTCGCTTCATATTCAAGGCGAAGACGACGGGGTTTTTCCTGCGCATGCATTAATCAGATATAGTAAGGCTGGGAGAGGAATTCACCACAGAGAGAGGGTGGACGGCTGGCAATCCGGGAAAGGAATGCTGATGAAGACCCTGCCAGCTATGGGCAAGCTTGGAAGGCTACGTGGCTGTGTTCGGGGAGCCCGTCCACGGCAATGATCAGGAGGAAGAGCGGCCACATGGTCCCGGCAGCGGCTCCTGCTCACTCGGCGATTCTGCGCTGCTTCCACACAAACTTTCCCCACAACTGTGGCTCGGCTCCCGGATTCCAATCTCGATCCCGGTCCCAGTAGTAGTACACCATTGTAAAAGGGACAATGGTGGGAGCTGATGCAATGTTTTATTACCTGCACCCCCTCCCCCCACCCCGCTCCCAGCTCACCCCCCCGCACCCCCTTCCCTCCACCTCCTCCCACCGGCATCCACCTACCCCTGTGTAGGGGCCCCAACAACCCCACTGCCTTGTGGGCGTCTCGGGAGAGACCAAGGCTAAGGGAGTAAACCCTAACAGAAAATCCGGAGCAGAACCCCGAAGGCAGTCATGTGTCACCTTTGGCATGTTTCCGGCAGTTCCTGCAGCCATACCGGTGTCAAACGTCGTGCTCTGCACTCCTTCGGACCCCACCAGGAAGGCCGAGAGGGGGGTTTTGACGCTTGGGCAACTCACAACCTCCATACATCCGCCCAGGCATGTGCCATGGAGAGGTCACTCCATAGTCGCCTCATAGCGACCAAATCAACATGGAAGGCAGCAGTTGCGGGTTATAAGTCCAGCTCAATATTGGCCTTTATCGCCACTCCAGGCGCTTACCCATTGTTTCTCGAGACAAGGAAACCAAAGAAGATAAATGAAAGTTGCTATTGCTGTTGGTCGTGTTGGTGAAATTCTAAATGGTTTATTTTTTTTTATTCATTCATGGGATGTGGGCGTCGGTGGCTAGGCCGCCATTTAATGCCGATCCCTAATTGCCCTTGAGAAGGTGGTGGTGAGCTGCCTTCTTGAACCCCTGCAGTCCATGTGAGGTAGGTACACCCACAGTGCTGTTAGGAAGGGAGTTCCAGGATATTGACCCAGCGACAGTGAAGGTACGGCAATATAGTTCAAGCCAGGATGGTGTGTGACTTGGAGGGGAACTTGCAGATGGTGGTGTGCCCATGCATTTGCTGCCCTTGTCCTTCTAGTTGGGAGGGGTCGCGGGTTTGGAAGGTGTTGTCTGAGGAGCCTTGGTGCATTGCTGCAGTGCATCTTGTGGATGGTACACACTGCTGCCACTATGTGTTGGTGGTGGAGGCAGTGAACGTTTGTGAATGGTGTGCTAATCAAGCAGACTGCTTTGTCCTGGATGGTGTCGAACTTCTTGAGTGTTGTTGGAGCTGCACCCATCCAGGTAAGTGGAGAGTATTCCATCACACTCCTGACTTGTGCCTCATAGATGGTGGACAGGCTTTGGGGAGTCAGGAGATGAATTACTCACCATAGGATTCCTAGCCTCTGACCTGCTCTTGTAGCCATATAAATGCTGTGGCTACACCAGTTCAGTCTCTGGTCAATGGTAGCCCCCAGGATGTTGATAGTGGGGGATTCAGTGATGGTAATGCCATTGAATGTCAGGGGGAGATGGTTAGTTTCTCTCTTGTTGGAGATGGTCATTGCCTGGCAATTGTGTGGCGCGAATGCTACTTGCCACTTATCAGCCCAAGCCTGGATATTGTCCAGGTCTTGCTGCATTTCTACACAAACTGCTTCAGTATCTGAGGAGTTGCGAATGGTGCTGCATATTATGCAATCATCATCGAACATCTCCACTTCTGACTTTATGATTGAAGGAAGGTCATTGATGAAGCAGCTGAAGATGGTTGGGCCTAGGACACTACCCTGAGGAACTCCTGCAGTGATGTCCTGGAGCTCAGATGATTGACCTCCAACAACCACAACCATCTTCCTTTGTGCTAGGTATGACTTCAACCAGTGGAGAGTTTTCCCCCGGATTCCCATTGATTTCAGTTTTGCTCGGGCTCCTTGATGCCACATTCAGTCAAATGCTGCCTTGATGTCAAGGGCAGTCACTTTCACCTCGTCTCTTGAGTTCAGCTCTTTTGTCCATGTTTGAACCAAGGCTGTAATGAGGTCAGGAGCTGGGTGGCCCTAGCGGAACCCAAACTGACTGTCACTGAACAGGTTATTGCTAAACAAGTGCTGCTTGACGGCACTGCTGATGACACCTTCCAGCACTTTACTGCTGATACAGAGTAGGCTGATGGGGCAGTAATTGGCCGGGTTGGACTTGTACTGCTTTTTGTGTACAGGAAATACCTGGACAATTTTCCACATTGCTGGGTAGATACCAATGTTGCAGCTGTACTGGAACAGCTTGGCTAGGGGCGCAGCAAGTTCTGGAGCACAGGTCTTCTTTACATTTTCTGGAATATTGTCAGGGCCCATAGGCTTTGCAGTATCCAGTGCCTTCAGTCATTTCTTCATATCTCCGAGAGTGAATCAAATTGGCTGAAGTCTGGCATCTGTGATGCTGGGGACTTCAAGAGGAGGCCGAGTTGGATCATCAACTCAACACTTCTGGCTGAAGAATGTTGAAAATGCTTCTGCCTTATCTTTCACACTGATCTACTGGGCTCCCCCAACATTGAGGATGGGGATATTTGTGGAGCCACCTCCTCCAGTTAGTTCTTTAATTGTCCACCTCTATTCAAGGCTGGATGTGGCAGGACTACAGAGCTTAGAACTGATCCGTTGGTCATGGGATCACTCAGCTCTGTCTATCGCATGGTGCTTACGCAGTTTGGCATGCAATTAGTCCTATATTGTAGCTTCACCAGGCTGACACCTCATTTTGAGGTATGCCTGGTGTTCTCCTGGCATGCCCTCCTGCACACTTCATTGAACCAGGGTTGGTCTCTTGGCTTGATGGTAATGTTAGAGCGGGAGACATGCCGGGCCATGAGGTCACAGATTGTGGTTGAGTACAATTCTGCTGCTGCTGATGGCCCACAGCGCCTCATGGATGGCCAGTTTTGCATTGCTAGATCTGTTCGTAATCTCTCCCATTTAGCATGGTGATAGTGCCATACAACACGATGGACGGTATCCTCAATGTGAAGGCGGGTCTTCGTCTCCACAAGGACTGTGCGGTGGTCACTCCTACCAATACTGTTATGGACAGATGCATCTGCGGTAGGCAGATTGGTGAGGACGAGGTCAAGTATGTTTTTCCTTCACCACCTGCCGTATACCCAGTCTAGCAGCTATGTCTTGGGACTCAGCCAGCTCGGTCAGTAGTGGTGCTACCGAGCCACGCTTGGTGATGGACATTGAAGTCCCCCACCCAGAGTACATTCTGTGCCCTTGCCACCCTCAGTGCTTCCTCCAAGTGGTGTTCAACATGGAGGAGTACTGACTCATCAACTGAGGGGGGGCGGTAGGTGGCAATCAGCAGGAGGTTTCCTTGTCCATGTTTGACCTGATGCCATGAGACTTCATGGGGTCCGGAGTCGATGTTGAGGACTCCCAGGGCAATTCCCACCCGACTGTATACCACTGCGCAGTTACGTCTGCTGGGTCTGTCCTGGCTGTGGGACAGGACATACCTGGGGATAGTGATGGCAGTATCTGGGACATTGTGAGGTATGATTCCATGAGTATGACCATGTCAGGCTGTTGCTTGACTAGTCTGTGGGACAGCTCTCCCAACTTTGGCACAAGCCCCCCGATGTTAGTAAGGAGAGCTTTGCAGGGTCGACAGGGCTGGGTTTGCCGTAGTCGTTTCCGGTGCCTAGATCGATGCCGGGTGGTCCGTCCAGTTTCATTCGTTTTTATTGACTTTGTAGCAGTTAGATACAACTGAGTGGCTCGCTAGGCCATTTCAGAGGGCATGTAAGAGTCAACCACATTGCTTTCGGTCTGGAGTCACATGTAAGCCAGGCCAGGTAAGGACAGCAGATTTCCTTCTCTAAAGGACATTAGTGAACCAGATGGGTTTTTACAACAATCAACAATGGTTTCATAGCCATCATTAGACTAGCTTTTAAAAAAAACATCAACATTCTATTATTAATTGAATTCAAATTCCACCTTCTGCTGTGTTGGGATTCAAACCCTTGTCCCCAGAATAATACCCTGGGTCTCTGGTTTACTATTCCAGTGACAATACCACTACACCACCACCTCCCCTCCCATCATTCTTGTTTACAGAGTGTTTTAACAATGACTACACTGAAGAAGTTGCTGTGAAGCACTTTCAGACATCCTGAGGATGTGAAAAATGCTGTGTAAATGTTCTTGTTTTGAGAGGGTAAGATAAGCCTCCCATGTTTCCAACCTGAAGCAGGATATATCTGACACAGTATCACCTGGTACAGAGCCTCATGCCGGGCATGAAGAAACATTACTATTATAGAGCCAGAATTATCTCACACTATCAGTAATACTAGATAATGGAAGGAACGATGAACCTCAGTAAAGCAGCTCCAAAGCATAGAAACATGCATTTGTCAATCTGGGAGGAAATTTTCTGAATTGAACTTTTTGAGTTGACGATCATTTGATCCCAGTGCTGTCAGAAAGGTGATATAAACCATCAGCTGATGGGCTCCAGTATTGGTAAAAAAAGATATAGTGCCTTTTGGGGGGCTAAGGCTAAATCTATTCACTTGAGTGTGTGCACCCATAATTGCTAATAAACCAAATTCTGAAGGTAATGGAGGAGTAGATGGGAAGAAAGGAGACATTATTTTACCCCGACATGTCCACTCATATTAGAACAACTTCTAATAGTTCAGTCGGATTGGAGCACTCTTAATTCATAGAATCATATGGTGCAGAAGGAAGCCATTCGGCCTGTTGTGCCCATGCTGGCTCTCTGCAAAAGCAGCTCAGCTCATCACACTCCTCTGCTCTTGCCCTGTAGCCCTGCAAATCTTTTCTCTTTGGGTACTTCCAATTCCCTTTTAAAAGCCACAATTGAATCCGACTCCACCACAGTCTCAGGTCGTGCATTCCAGATCCTAAACATTCGCTGCTTAGATATGTTTTTCTCATGTCCCTGCCGATTCTTTTGCCATTCACTTAAATCGATGTCCTCTGGTTCTTGACCCTTCCACCAATGGGAAGTTTTTCTCTATCTGTCTGGACCCCTCATGATTTTAAATACTTCTATTAAATCTACTCTGACCCTTCTCTTTAAGGAGAACAACCCCAGATTCTCTACATAACTGAAGTCTCCCAGACCATCATGAATCTTTACTGCACCCTCTTTCAAGTCTTCACATGCTTCCTAAAGTATGATGCCCATTGGATGCAATACTCCAGCTGAGGCTGAACCAGTGTTTATTAAAAGTTCATCAGAACTTACTTGCTTTTCTGCTTTATCCCTCTATTTATAAATTTCAGGATCGGGTGTGCCTTATTAACCACTTTTTCAACTTGCGCCGCCAACTTCAACGATTTGTGCACATGTACCCCCAGGGTCTCTCTGTTCTTGCACCTCCTTTAGAATTGTGCCCTTTACTTGATATTTCCTCTCCTCATTCTTTTGCCCAAAAGGTACTGCATTAAATTTAATCTGCCATATGTCCACCCATTTCACTAGTCTATCTATGCCCTCTTGAAGTCTATCACTATCCTCCTCACAGATCACGTAACTTCCAGGTTTTGTGACATCTACAAATGTTTAAACTGTGCCCTACTCACTCAAGTCTAGGACATTAATGTATATCAAGAAAAGCAATGATCCAAGTTGTTGTATATGGAGGTCACAATATTGTAAGTTGTTGGTAGCATAGTTATAGGTTCTTCACAAAGGCTAAACATCAACTTTTTATTTACATTTACATTCTATTTACACTGTCCATGAGGATCTCTAGCTAGCACTTCTAATGGTGCTTCTCGCTCCTTCCAAGCCTACTACCCATGTGACTATTATCACATCATTACTGCAGTGGGAGGGGTTACTCTCTCTCTCAACCATAACCCTTTCAGACCCTTATACTACATCTCCTCCCAAGTCTTTGTCCTTGACTTTACATACCATCCCATCTCCCCCCAAGTCTCTGACATCACAGATTCAATCGGTCAGGAGGCTTCACAACTCTCCCTAATCATGTTCTCTTGTTGGACTTGGAAGATCAGTAGTCTTTCTTGAAAGTCTTGCTTGATGCCTTGGATGGCCTTTACCAATGTTTGTGGTATCCTGTTGTCTCTGGGTTTCTCTATCATCATCTGGTTCCTCCAGATATACAACTGGTTGCTGTTTCTGAGGTACAGAGATAAAGTTTCTCCTATTTCTGCAAATAGTACCCTCAGAAGTGTGTACTACGCAATATCTCAGATGAACTTGATCTCTCTGGACAACTCTAACTTCACGATCTAAATCTTGTATCTATACCTTCACACCATCTTTTAACCTTGGCAGGTTTCTGGTACAAAATCACTTATTATAATTGCGAGCTTGTTCGTTCCTATAAGACTTCTCTTTGTCTTTGACTTTTTCGTGGTCTTGTACTTCAATCCCAGGAAGTAGTTTTCTGGGTAGAATGGGAAGTTCGGTTTTCAGCTTCCTGCCCATCAACAGCTCAAAAGGTGAAAGTCCACATAACAATGGAGTAGATCGATAATTCAATAATGCAGTTGGAAGATCATTGTTTTTCAACAACAAATTAATAGTGTGTACTCCTCGCTCTGCTTCATTGTTCACTGGAGTGTAACGAGGGGAACTTGAGAGATGTTTGAATCCCCACTTCCTCACAAATTTTGTGAAGCATGCATTTGCAAACTGTGGTCCATTGTCTGACACAACCTCGTCAAGAATGCCATGCATTGCTAAGATGTCCTGTGACGCTCTAATAACAGAGTCTGTTGTTGTTGAGTGCAATCTTTTCACTTCTATCCACCGTGAAAAATAATCAGTCACTGTCATGTAAGATTTTCCATTGTACATAAATGAATCCATTCCTAGACGTTCCCACGGTCTGGTTGGAAATTGTGTAGTTATCAGAGGTTCTCTCTGTTCTGGTCTGTACACCGCATAATCTCTGACAATTCAAGATCATGCTCTTGATGTCTTTAGATATCCCTGGCCACCAAACAGATGATTGAGCACGAGCTCTACATTTTGTAATTCCCATGTGACCTTGATGAATTCTTGCCAAGATACCTGAACAAAGTGAAATTGGAACGACTAGTCTATCATTATACACCAACAAATTATCAACGATTGTGAAGTGTCTCCTGAATTAGAAGAAAATTTTCCACTAGGACATTCTTGTGGCCAAGCTTTTGTACAATATTGGCGTATCCGCATACATTCCTCATCGCGCTTTGGAGTGTGATGAATTTCTTGATGTTTCTGTGTACTTACCGGCCACTGTAACGCTGTGCACTGTGAATATGATGCTATCTCTTCGACAAAATTAACGTCCTGTTGCAATGGATGGTCAATATTTGCTCTTGACAATGCATCGATGGAAGTTTGCATCTGCCCTTGTACATATACCATCTCGTAGGTGCATCTCATCAACCTCAGTTGGAATCTCTGAATTCTAGGAGGCATCCTTGCAATTTCCTGCTCCTCCAGTAAGGAAAACAAGGGTTTGTGGTCTGTCTCAATAACCACTTTCAGACCAATAATGTAATCTGAAAACTTCTCGCAAGCCCACGTGACTGCGAGTGCTTCTTTTTCAATGACTGCCTATCTTGACCGGAATTTTATGTGGAAGCGGAGGCTCCACTCATCAGCTAAAAAGTCAGGGGCGAGCCCACCTCTGCTGGGTCTGGAAGCCATGGTGTGTGGCTTGGAGGGGAACTTGCAGGTGGTGGTGCTCCCATGCATAGGCTGCCCTTGTCTTTCTGGGTGGTAGAGGTCCTGGATTTGGATGATGCTGTCGAAGGAGTCTTGGTGAGTTGCTGCAGTGTATCTTGTAGATGGTACACACTGCTGCCATTAAGCGTCGGTGGTGAACATAAGAACATAAGAACTAGGAGCAGGAGTAGGCCGTCCTGCCCCTCGAGCCTGCTCCGCCATTCAATAAGATCATGGCTGATCTTTTCGTGGACTCAGATCCACTTACCCGCTCTCTCACCGTATCCCTTAATTCCTTTATTGTTCAAAAAGATATCTACCTTAGCTTTAAAAATGTTTACTGAAGTAGCGTCAACTACTTCACTGGGCAAGGAATTCCATAGATTAACAACCCTCTGGGTGAAGAAGTTCCTTCTTAATTCAGTCCTTAATCTGCTCCCTCTAATCTTGAGGCTATGCCCTCTTGTCCTAGCTTCACCTGCCAGTGGAAACATCCTCTCTACTTGTATCTTATCTATTCCCTTCATAATTTTATATGTTTCTATAAGATCCCCCCTCATTCTTCTGAATTCCAATGAATATAATCCCAATCTACTCAGTCTCTCCTCATAAACCAACCCCCTCAACTCCGGAGTCAACCAAGTGACCCTCCTCTGCACCCCCTCCAGTGCCAGTACATCCTTTCTCAAGTAAGGAGACCAAAACTGCACACAGTACTCCAGGTGCGGCCTCACCAGTACCTTATACAGCTGCAACATAACCTCTTTGCTTTTAAACTCAATCCCTTTAGCAATGAAGGACAAAATTCCATTTGCCTTCCTAATTACTTGCTGTACCTGCAGACCAACCTTCTGCGATTCATGCACAAGGACACCCAGGTCCCTCTGCATCGCAGCATGCTGCAACTTTTTACCATTCAAGTAATAATCCTTTTTACCGTTACTCCTACCGAAATGAATGACTTCACATTTATTAACATTGTATTCCATCTGCCATACCTTTGCCCCTCACTCAATGTATCTATGTTCCTCTGCAAAGTTTCACAGTCATCTGCACACTTTGCTCTGCCACTCATCTTAGTGTCATCTGCAAACTTTGACACCCTACACGTGGTCCCCAACTCCAAATCATCTATATAAATTGTAAATAATTGCGGTCCCAACACCGATCCCTGAGGCGCACCACTAGTGACTGATTGCCAGCCAGAATAGCACTCATTTATCCCCACTCTCTGCCTCCTGTTAATCAACCAATCCTCTATCCATGCTAATACTTTACCCCTGACGCCATGCATCCTTATCTTATGCAGCAGCCTCTTGTGCGGCACCTTGTCAAAGGCCTTTTGGAAATCTAGGTACACCACATCCACTGGGTCCCCATTGTCCACCTTGCTCGTAATGACTTCATAGAATTCCAAAAGATTTGTCAAGCATGACCTGCCCTTCATGAACCCATGCTGCGTCTGCCCAACGGGACAATTTCTATCGAGATGCCCTGCTATTTCTTCCTTGATAATAGACTCAAGCATCTTCCCCACTACAGAGGTTAAGCTAACCGGTCTATAATTCCCCATCTTTTGTCCACCTCCCTTTTTAAACAGTGGCGTCACATCTGCTGTTTTCCAATCTGCTGGGACTACCCCAGAGTCCAGCGAATTTTGGAAAATTACCGCCAGTGCACCTGCTATTTCTCCTGCCATCTCTTTTAGTACCCTGGGATGCATTCCATCAGGGCCAGGAGACTTATCAATCCTTAGCTCCATTAGCTTGCCCAACACTACCTCTTCTGTAATAATGATTGTTCCCAGGTCCTCACCTACGTTCGTCTCTTTGTCAATTACTGGCATGTTATTAGTGTCCTCCACTGTGAAGACCGATACAAAATACCTGTTCAATGCCTCGGCCATTTCATCATATCCCATAACTAAATTCCCCTTCTCATCCTCTAAAGGACCAACGTTTACTTTAGCCACTCTTTTTCGTTTTATATATTTATAGAAACTTTTGCTATCTGTCTTTATATTCTGTGCTAACTTTTTCTCATGTTCCATCTTACTTTTCTTTATAGCTCTTTTTGTGGCTGTTGACCTTTAAAGTTTTCCCAATCTTCTAGTTTCATGCTGTTTTTGGCCACTTTGTATGCCTTCTCTTTCAATTTGATAGCCTCCCTTGAAGGGAGTGAAAGTTGAAGGTGGTGGATGGGACACCAATCAAGTGGGCTGCTTTGTCCTGGATGGTGTTGAGCTTCTTGAGTGTTGTTGGAGCTGCATCCATCCAGGCAAGTGGAGAGTATCCATCACACTCCAGACTTGTGCCTTGTAGATGGTGGACAGGCATTGAGGAGACAGTAGGTGAGTTACTCACCACAGAATTCCCAGCCTCTGACCTGCTCTTGTAGCCACTGCATTTATGTAGCTGGTCCTGTGCAGTTTCTGGTCAATGGCGACCTCCAGGATGTTGAAAGTGGGGATTCAGCGATGGGAATGCCATTGAATGTCAAGTGCAGATGGTTAGATTCTCTCTTGTTGGAGATGGTCATTGCCTGGCACTTATGTGGTGCAAATGATAATTGCAAATTATCAGCCCAAGCCTGGATGTTGTCCAGGTCTTGCTGCATATGTGACAAATCAATTTTTTAAACCTTGTAGAATACTGGACATGGTCCTTTGGAAGCTTTCCGGTGCCGATGTTATACTGAATGGTAAGCAATGAAGCAAAATCTTCCAAATGGTGTGATGAATGTTGTAAGCAATCTTTACTTCTTTTCTAATGGAAGTTGCCAAAAGCCACTGTTCACATCAGGTTTCGTGAACATTATGCTTTTTGAGGAACTGTACCCCTGTCAGACTCTTTTCTTCCAAAGCTTCTCTTCAGCCGTCAGGATGGCTCGATTTTGTCTTCTGACTTCTGCCTGTTGCACATCTGAATCGTTTTCTCCAGAGTGAGCTCCTCTTGTAAGAAATCTGATAAAGACTCATCAGCTATTCCAACTACTATACCACCTCGAATCAATTCGGACTTTAGTACTCCATACTCACATCCTTCAGCCAACCTATAAAAATCATTAATGAAAGCATCCACTGATTCACCTCGCTTCTGAATCCTTGTATTGAACTTTGCCCTTTCTAGGATCTTATTGCTTCTTAGCTGAAAACAATTATCAAAAGCTTGCAACACATCCTCAAATTTATCCGAAGCTTCATTGAAGACTTGTCTCACGATCACATTCTGAACTGTTTCTCCAAGGGAGAGCAGTAAAGTATTTACTTGCTCCGCTTCAGACTTAGTATGTAATTGTGAAGCTATTCTGAATCTTAAAAATCTTTTTCTCCACATGGTCCAGTTTTGAATCTGGTTGGGCCCTTCTGAAATTTGGAAGCTTTCTGGCATATTGTATTTTGAATCCATCCTATGCTTATCTCTTTTGAGTATTCCCTTCTTATTTTAAATTTTCTTTTCCTTAATGGAGGTGTTCTTGCAGTACCTGGAGGTTTCTCGCTCTTATCCAGGTGTTCCCGCGCTTTCTGAGGTTTCCCATTCTTTTTGGAGTTTTCCCACACTTTCCTGCCTCAGTGCGCTTAAATAATGGCCACCAACTCTGAACTCGCGCTCACAAGGGATCGACAGTTTTTTGTTTTCTGTCTTCCCTTTTTGCCTGCTCTGTGCGACATTTTTAATAACGTACCTTTCTACAAGGTTTTTCCCCTGTTCCCAGACCTTCGCTCAGTATTGTGACTCGCAGCCCAATCACTAGATCCAGTTGGTTCACACAGACCACCACGCCCTCTCCAGCTGGTGCAGCCTGAACGCCTGCATGGCTGAAGCACTGACCCTCCCTGCTTTTCGTCATCTACGGAGCAGTTCTGGAGCTCTTTGCAGTCTCTTCCAAGATCTACAGTCGTTTGGCAATTCTCTGACCAGGTCAGGCATCTCCAATCTTCTGGGTGTCTTCACTGTTTTCCAAGTTGCACAGCACTCACCGCTGATCGAGGTCACAATATTGTATGTTGTTGGTAGCATAATTATAGGATTCTTCACAAAGGTCTCGGAGTCTCTGGCTGGCTAAACATCAACTCTTTATTTACATTTACATTCTATTTGCACTGTCCATGAGGATCTCTAGCAAGCACTTCTAATGGTGCTTCTAGCTCCTTCCAAGCCTACTGCCCATATGACTATTACCACATCATCACTGCAGTGGGAGGGTTACTCTCACTGTCTCAACCATTCACCCTTTCAGATCCTTATACTACACTAGTTAGTTAAGTTAATTAAGTTACTTAAAGTAGAGCATCTGATTGTTTAGTTAAGAGGGTGCTGAGCATAGGGAAATTCTGCTTACAGTTTGTATATTAAGTGAACTGCATAGAAAATACTGCACATGAATGTGAGCTGGAGTCTTTAGAAGTCAGTCAGGAAAGTCTGCAGGAGATGTAGTTTTAAAACCAAAGGGTTATTTATTATTATTATTATTATTTTTTTATTATTTATTATTTAGAGATACAGCACTGAAACAGGCCCTTCGGCCCACCGAGTCTGTGCCGACCATCAACCACCCATTTATACTAATCCTACACTAATCCCATATTCCTACCACATCCCCACCTGTCCCTATATTTCCCTACCACCTACCTAGACTAGGAGCAATTTATAATGGCCAATTTACCTATCAACCTGTAAGTCTTTGGCATGTGGGATGAAACCGGAGCACCCAGAGGAAACCCATGCAGACACAGGGAGAACTTGCAAACTTGATTCCAGTTGTAGTCATTATAGCTGATGACAGAGGAAAAGAACAGAGGCAACCATTCTCCAGGGCAAGGACAAATCCAAATGTAAGTCAGACCCTAAATTAACCCTAGTGCCTCTGCTCTGCTCTTAGAACTGTATTGGAGTCCAATTAGTATGTTAGGTTGTAAAAAGTTAATTCTTCAACTGAGTAGGTGAAAGCTCCAGCTAAAGGGTTACTGAGTGGGTGATAGATAGCTTAAAAGACCCAGCTAACAGGTTGGATTTGCCAAGCTGACCAATAATCTTGCCCACTGAAAAGCTAGTCCAAATAGACCAAGTAAATCCCAGCTTTGACCCTGAGGCTGTACTGAGGTAGCTGAGCTCAGCTGAAATGGGGATATAAATGCTACAATTATCTTCAGATACTCTGGGTTTGGAAGGGGAAAGTCAGCCAGGGTTCCTGCTCCTGCATGTTGTCCAAAAATGCTGGTGTGTGAATGGAAAGGATTGTACTCAGCTGTGGTGCTCCGTGAAAACAAATAGCCCAACATAGCGGCACAGTGGCGCAGTGGTTAGCACCGCAGCCTCACAGCTCCAGCGACCCAAGTTCAATTCTGGGTACTGCCTGTGTGGAGTTTGCAAGTTCTCCCTGTGCCTGCGTGGGTTTCCTCCGGGTGCTCCGGTTTCCTCCCACATGCCAAAGACCTGCTGGTTGATAGATTAATTGGCCATTATAAATTGCCCCTAGTATAGGTAGGTGGTAGGGACAGGTGGGGATGTGGTAGGAATGTGGAATTAGTGTAGGATTAGTATAAATGGGTGGTCGATGGTCGGCACAGACTCGGTGGGCCGAAGGGCCTGTTTTAGTGCTGTATCACTAAACTAAACAACAGTTATTATCAAGACATGTATGATGGCCATTTGGGCAAGGTTGTGAGTGGGGACTGGAAATTCTTGCAACAGCACTTCAGCAGGGAGTCACTGTCTTTAGGAAATGAGGTGAAAAATGAAATTGGTCGAAAGAAACAAAAAGGGAGAGTTTTGAATTTAGAGAGTAGGAGGAACTTTTCAGGAAGTGTAATGATTAAGTATTGTCACCATTGCCAGTCTAAAGTCCCATAAACAGCAATGAGGGAATGATCTGATCATCTTTTTTTTTATTCTTTTTGGCTGAAAGATAAATATTCACCAGGAAGTAATGCAAACTCTTCTCCTCTTCTTTGAAATAGTGGCATCTGAGAGGGGAGACAGAACTTTCAGTGCAGCACTGCCTCAGTACTACACTCCAGTGTCAGCCTAGATCACGTTTTCAAATATCTGGAGTGGGACTTGACTCCACAATTTAGCATCATAGAATCATTTATGGCATAGAAGGAGGCCATTCAGCTCATCCACTCCATGCTGGCTCTCCGTGGAGCAATTCAGTCAGTCCAACTCATCCTCATCAATACCCATTGCCCTGCAAGATTATTTCCTTCAAGTGCCCATCCAAATTCATTTTGAATTCATTGATCGTCTCCGCTTCCATCACCCTTGTGGGCAGTGAGTTCCAGGTCATTACCACTCACTGTGTAAAAAAGTTCTTCCTCATATTCCTCTTGCACCTCTTGCCCAAAACCTTCAACCTGTGTCCCCTAGTCCTTATACCATTGGTTAATGAGAACATTTTTTTTCTTGTCTAACTTAACTAAACCTGTCAGAATGTTGTACACCTCTATCAAATCTCCCCTCAATCTCCTTTGCTCCAGGGAGAACAACACAATTTTTCCAACCTAACCTCATAAATGAAAGCCCCCATCCCTGGAACCATTCTGGTAAATCTCCTCTGCACCCTCTCAAGGACCTTTGCATCCTTCCTAAAGTGTGGTGACCAGAACTGGATGCAATACTGCAGTCGGGGCCTAGCCTGAGCTTTATAAAGGTTCAACATAACCTCCCTGCTTTTGTACTCTATGCCTTTATTTATGAAGCCCAGGATCCCATATGCTTTGCTAACCATTCTCTCAATATATCCTGCTACCTCCAAAGATCGATGCACATGCACCCCCAGGTCCCTCTGTTCCTTCATACACTTTAGAACTGTGCCATTAAGTCTATATTGCATCACACTATCCCTTATGCCAAATTTAATCACCTCACACTTGTCTGTATTAAATTCCATCTGTCATTTGTCTGTCCATTCTGCTAGCCTATCTATGTCCTGTTGCAGGCGGTTTGTATTATACGCTCTATTTGCCACTGCTCCAAGTTTGGTATCATTGGCAAATATCGAAATTCTGCTCTGTGGTCCAAGATCCAAATCATTTATATATAGCAAAAAAGGCAGTGGTCCTAGCATTGACCTTTGGAGAACACCAATGTTTACCATCCTCCAATCTGAAAAACAACCATTTATCACAACTCAATGTTTTCTGTTCTTAAGGCAGTATTTTTTTAAATCCAATTGGACATTGACCTTCCTATTCCACGAGCCTCAATGTTGTTAATCAGCCTTTTATGAGATACTTTATCAAACGCGTCTTAAAATCCACATAAACAACATCCACCGCATTCCCTTCATCCACCTTCTCTGTTACTGCATCACAAAATTCAAGTATGATCTGCCTTTTACAAATCCATGCTGGGCTATCCTTAATTAACTCAAACCTCTCCAAATGCCTGTTGATTTTCTCCCTGATTATTGTTTCTAAAACCTTACCCCTGATATTAAACTAACGGACTTATAGTTGCTCGGACTGTCCTTACACCCTTTTTTAAATAAGGGTGTCACATTTGCCACTCTCCAATCCTCTGGCAGCTCCCCTAAATCTAGGGAAGATTAGCAAGCCCTTCCATTATCTCCACCCCCATTTCCTTTAGCAACCTGGGATGTAATCCATCCGGTCCAGGTGACATATCTACCTTAAGCCTAGCCAGCCTTTCCAGTATCTTCTTTCTGACCCAAAGCAAGAGTGCACCCATTAAGCCAAGGCTAGTAAGCCAAGAAATATCAAAATGGGTTAAGGTAGAGTTATGGATAACTAAATTGGTCTCTATGTAAGCTTGGTAGTACTGTGCAGCCACAAGAGTATCTAAAATGAAAGGCAGTGGTATAGGGTCACCATTCTATAATGCCTGGGAGTTAAAAGTAGTGAAAACTTTTTTGTTCACGGGAGATTAAATATTCAATAGCCATCAACTCTATGAGGTAACCTGACAACCATATATCTACAATGGTACCCCATAATTTCTACTGATTCTCTCGCTCTATTAATATTGCCATATATGGCAGCAAACTTCAGTTTAGCAATAGGCAAACTATAGAGGAAGAATGAGAGGTCAAATAATCTGGAGTCAGTTTCAGAAGGATTAATTTGCGAATGTTTCTTGTACTCTTTAATTTATTATTTAATTTCATGAGAAAAGAATTAGGGTGGTGCAGCCTGAGCTATATTTGCTTCAGTCATTTATTTCATAAATATTACTTCAGTTCAATGGCTGTCAGGTACCTTCATTGGCAGGGATGAAGTCGGTTTGACTTTCACAAATTGCCAAGTGTATTTGAGCTTATATTTTCTCACCACAATTATTGACTATTGTAATTCATTTTATTACCTTTGAGGACTTCTTGCCAGCAAAAGATCAACTAGTAACCACATAAGAAGACTATATAGTGAACGGGTGAGTTCAGCATAAATAACAGGGCCTTTGTGCTGGTAACAGCAATCGTAACAACTGTTTGCAGTTCATTTAGCTACATTTGGAAATGTAATCCAGACCTTAGCTGAAAAGGGGTCATAACACATTCCATAGAAATAGGTCCCAAGGTTATCACTTCAGCCATATAGAGAAAGAAACAGAAAACTTGTGCAGTACCATTATTTGAACCACGCTGCATTAATTTAGCACCTTTCACGACCTCAGGATGCCTCAAAGTGTTTTACAGTCAATAAAGGACTTTTGAAGCATAGTCACTGTTGTAGGGAAGTGTGGCAGCCAAATTATGCACAGCAAGGTCCCAATAAATAGTAATGTGATAATGACCAGATGATCTGCTTTTTAGTGATGTTGTTTAGGGATAAATATTGGCCAGGCCACCAGGGAGAACTCCTCTATTCTTCTTCGATATAGTGCAATGGAGTTTCACATCCCCCCTGAGAGAGTATGGGTTTTATATCTCATCCACAGTACCTCTGATGGTGCAGCACTCCCTCAGTACTGTGCAGAAATGCCAGCCTAGATTATGTGTTCAAGTCACTGGAGTGGGGCTTCAACTCTCAACCTATTGTCTCAGAGTGAGAAGCTACTACTGAACCATAGGTGACAAGAACAAGAGGCAATGCTGCATACCCAATCATTTATCCATGGGAATAATGTAAACATTACAGCAATGTCTCCCAGGAAAACTGCTCCATGAAGAACAATGCAGCAATACCACAAGGGACTTTCTAGCTATAATGATGTATGGCAATTATTTTCTTCATGCAGAGGAGCTTAAAAATATTGACGGGTCCATTGTACGAGCTTTGAGGAACAGCACAGCCACATTGTTTAAGCCATGAACAATGATCTAGAATTGTCTTACGGGTCCTATTGTTCTCCATATTAAGATTAACATAGTCATCTCACATGAGTCCATTGTATCAGCTTCTGAAGAATGGCACAAAAAGTCTTATTGTTCTATTGATGATGAAGATGATTGGAATATCAATTTGGACTGTGATTGTAGCCCTGGAGCCAATGTGGCTGCACCTGATAGGGCAAGTGTTCCACGTATGAAGAAGAACAAATGGTATGTAGAGTCCTTGTTCCAGCTGAAACTTCTCCAACAGCAGGAATGCATCAGGGAACCATCCTAACGTGGCTTACTGCTATATTCCCGGAACTGCCCCCCATCACCCCTGTCTCCAAACCCACCACCATGGGGCCAGGAAAATACTGCTCTATGTGTCTGTAGAATACTTTAATATTTTTCTTTATGTTCCTTGATAATTTAACTTTAGTTCCCTTTGCTTTCTTAATTGTTTATTTGATTCCTTTCCTAACCTCCTCATATTCCCTTCTGTCATTCTCTGCTTTATTGTGCACATACTTAGTGAATACCCTTTTCTTTAGTTTCAATTTTACTCTTACCTCCTTATTCATGTCTGGTGATGCATTATTGGATAATTTGGTTCTTTTTTACTGAAATATATTTCTGCTAAACTCTATAGAATCATAGAATGATACAGCACAGAAGGAGGCCCTTCAGCCCTCCGTGCATGTGCCAGCTCATTGAAAGGGCTACTCAATTATTTCCTCTCTCCTGTTCTTTCTGTATAGCCTTGCAAACTTTCCCTTTTAACTATTTATCCAATTTCCTTTTGAAAGCTATTGAATGAATTTGTTTCCACCACCATTTCAGGTAATAACAGCTTGCTTCTTAAAGAAAAAAAAAATCCCAAAATAACGCCTGGATCTTTTGCCCTTTGGTAACTGACCCTTCTGCCAATGGAATCATTTTTTCCTCTCTTACTCTTTCAAAACCCCTCATGATTTGGAACACCTTTATTAAATCTCCACTTAACTTTCTCTGCTCTAAGGAGAACAACCACATAACTGAAACAAAAACAAGAAATGCTGGAATCACTCAGCAGGTCTGGCAGCATCTGTGGAAAGAGAAGCAGAGTTAACGTTCCGGGTCAGTGACCCTTCTTCGGAGCTGACAAATATTAGAAAAGTCACAGATTATAAACAAGTGAGGTGGGGGTGGGGCAAGAGATAACAAAGGAGAAGGTGCAGATTGGATCAGGCCACATAGCTGACCAAAAGGTCACGGAGAACAGGCAAACAATATGTTAATGGTGTGTTGAAAGGCAAAGCATTAGTACAGATTAGGTGTGAATACACTGAATATTGAACAGCAGCAAGTGCAAACCTGAAGAAAAACAACCTGAAAAAAACAGTGGGTAAGCAAACTGAACAAACTAAGATGAAATGAAATAAATGCAAAAAAAATTGTAAAAAATGTAAAAAGGAATGTAAAAAAAAAAGGAAGAAAAAATAACTAAAAATGAAAGTAAAATGGGGGGCTGTCATGCTCTGTCATTTTTAGTTATTTTTTCTTCCTTTCTTTTTTCTTCCTTTTTTTTTTACATTCCTTTTTACATTTTTTACAATCTTTTTTTGCATTTATTTCATTTCATCTTAGTTTGTTCAGTTTGCTTACCCACTGTTTTTTTCAGGTTGTTTTTCTTCAGGTTTGCACTTGCTGCTGTTCAATATTCAGTGTATTCACACCTAATCTGTACTAATGCTTTGTCTTTCAACACACCATTAACATATTGTTTGCCTGTTCTCCGTGACCTTTTGGTCAGCTATGTGGCCTGGTCCAATCTGCACCTTCTCCTTTGTTATCTCTTGCCCCACCCCCAGCTCACTTGTTTATAATCTGTGACTTTTCTAATATTTGTCAGTTCCGAAGAAGGGTCACTGACCCGAAACGTTAACTCTGCTTCTCTTTCCACAGATGCTGCCAGACCTGCTGAGTGATTCCAGCATTTCTTGTTTTTGTTTCAGATTTCCAGCATCCGCAGTATTTTGCTTTTATAACCACATAACTGAAGTCCCTCATCCCTGGTACGATTCTAGTAAATCGTATCAGCGCCCTATCTAGTGCATGGAAATCTTTCCAAATATGTGATGTCTAGAATTGACCACAGGACTCCAGCTGGGCCTAATCAATGTTTTATAAAGGTGTAGCATAACTTTCTTGCTTTTGTGCTCAATGCCTCTATTTAGAAAGCCCAAGATCCTGTATGCATTTTTTGCAGCCTTCTCAACTTGTCATGCCATTTTCAAAGACTGGTGTATGGACACCCTCAGTTCTTGTGGCTCCTTTAAAATTGTACCATACAAATTATATCGCCTCTTCTCATTCTTCCTACCAAAATGATCACCTTTTAAAATATTTCCCACTGCTAAAAGAATTAAATTATGAAAACAGGTTGAAGAGATGAGGCTTGTATTCCCTTGAATATAGAAGATTAAGGGGTTATCTAATTGAAGTGCTTAAGAGGATTAAAGGATCTGATTGGGTAGACAGAGAGAGAGACTATGTATAAAACAAGGGGCATAACCTTAAAATTAAAGTTAGGCTGTTCAGGGGTGATGACAGAAAGCAATCTTTCACAGAAATGGTAGTGGAAATCTGAAACTCTCTTCCTCAAAAGCTGTTGAGGCCAGGCCAATTGAAAACTTCAACACTGAGATTGATAGATTTTTGTTAGGTCAGGTTACTAATGTGGTTACTAATCCAAGGTAGGTTGATGGAGTTAGGATACAAATCAGCCATGATCTAATTGAATGGAAGTACAGTCTTAAGGCTTACTCTTGTTCCTATGCAGCGCTATCTCTTTTTCTGTCTTTCTTTTTTGAGTTTACCTTCCCTAGTTCCATTCTCATCCAAATTGCCTTTCTTTTAATCCATTACTTTGGTCTTTGACCAATATGTTTTTCTCAATCTTTATGTTAAACATCATTATGTTGTGATCTCTATTGCCTAGATGTTCCTGCACGCTTACCTCTCTTACATGCTCTGGTTCACTTTTCATTACTAAATCCAGCAGTGATTGCACTTGAACCTGTAATATTACTTGTTCCTTTGGTGTGTAAGACTCACAGGACTACAAGTAATATCCAAAGTAAACTTGGGTTTTATTATAACTTAACTGAAACATTGTATATATACAAACCACTACTGCACACCAAAGCATGGCTTACTCTGTCAGGCTCTACCCACAACTGCCTGGTCATTTGCAACACGACATCACTTCCTCAAGTATCTTCACTTACAGATCCTTAAAGTGGTCTGCTCTTAAGGTCATCCCACAACAGAACCCTCCACTGTCTCTAATTTGTCACGTTGCTTGTCTCACAACCAGTACCGGATGAGCAGAAATTTCTTCCAACTAAATACTGGGAATCCATTGTCTTCAGTCCCCACCAGAAACTCCACTCCCGAGCCACCAACGCCATCCCTCTCCATGGCAACTGGCTGAGGCTGAACCAGACGGTTTGCAGCATGGTGTCATAATTCACTCAGAGATGAGCTTCTGACCACATACCCGCAGCATCATTAAGACCAGCTACCTTTACCTCCGTTAACATTGCCTGACTCCTCCCCATCTCAGCTCATTTGCTGCTGAAAACCTTACTTTCAAATCCTTCCATGGCCTCGCCCCTCCTATGTCTGTAACCTACTCCAACCTACACAACCATCCAAGATATCTGCGCTCCTCCAATTCTGGCCTCTTGTGCATCCCTGATTTAGTTGCTCCACCATTAGCAGTCATGTTATCAGCTGCTTAGGACCGAAGCTCTGGATATATAAAATGCAAGTTCTTGTTATTGTTGGACTTCTTACATACTGAGAAAGAAAGTAGTCCTGAACACACTCATAAAACTCTCTTCCTTTTGGTTTTCTTCCAAGTATTCTTGCCAGATTATGTCATGATAGCTGAAATCTCCTATGATTATTATTTTATGTCTTTTACTCATTTCGTAGATTGATTTACATATTTACACCTCCCTTCCACTATTAGACGGTCTGTTGAATACATCTATTAGTGGGATTGATTCCTTCTTATCCTTTATCACAATCCATAGGAATTCTGATTCTTAGTGCTAGTTATGTCCCTTTATCCCACTGCCATTACATACATATTCAATTATTACAGCTATCCCACCCCCACTCTTCTCTATCCTTTCTTGGTTTCTCAGTTATATCCTGTAATACTTAATTACCAGTCCTGTTCTTTATGTTTCAGTTATCCCTACTACATCTGGTTGCTCATGAAGTGATTACCCTATTAGCATGATCAATCCTATCTTACACCGCTTCAATCAAAAAGAAAAATTGGGCGCATAAAATGAGCTGTTGATTCACTATTAGCCCATTTTGTGCCACTAGAGTAGCAGATTCACATTCAAAATTGCCAATAATGTGAGGGCTTGCTGGCCATGACAGTAATATTGTCCTTCTTGAAATGCTAATTGGAGTAAAATAGGTACTATTCATGGGTTGCAGATATGACTAAATTCAGCTGCAACATTTTGCACCACCTTTGATAAACATTCCATCTTGAAAGTCAGTCACAATTCATTTTGTAGATAATCTGGCTTGTTATGAGAATGGATGCTGCGTCCAATTAAAAAATAAGGAAGAGTGTATTTAAATTGACATCTAAATATTTTGATGGTTTGTCACTTCAATGTGTGTGACCTTCACAGATTCATTCTGCCATCTGTCATTTTGAACCTATAACAAATGAGGAAGGGGTATTTATTTGCACGATAGGATTTAATGAGTCTGTGCTCTATGGGCTGTTCCCAGGCACCCACACCGAGATAAACATCAACTGCTGCTGGAGGACTATCAATTCGGTGAAAGCCGCCCTTTGGTCTGCCCGAAACTTGCTGGTCTTCCAGCGAAAAGAGTTGTCCATGACCGAATGTTGCAGACTGGCACATTCCAAGGTCCAGGACTACGTGCTGAGGGACGCACTAAAGCTTGGGGCAGTCGCAGAAAAGGCTCAATGGGGAAAGACCACTGTGTAAGGTCCCCCCACCAAGCTGAACTAAGGGGCTGGATCCATGGAAAACCCCTCGAACTGTATACGGAAAATATTTGTTTGCTGTAAAATGTGAATGGCATGTAAAATGAAATGGAAGGGTTGTGAGGCAACTCACTCCTGTATTGAAGGAAACTGATTTCCTTTGCACTGTTGTATTGTTTGACTTGGTGCTGTTTGGAACTGTTTTGTAATGTATTTTTTACAGGTTTTTATGAATAAAGTATATTTTGGAAATAAAAAAAAAAGCACTGGAAGCTGTGATGAACCCAGTATGCCCCAAAACCAAAGTGCCAAACCCAGTGACATGCCCAGTGCACCCCAGCTCTGGGACACCAACAACAAACAAGTGCACTCCAGCTCTGGGAAGCTGGGAGCAGTGATGTCTTGAAGAGGAACAGAGGGGAAAGACACCAACAGCAAAGGACAGACCAAGCCGTGCTGCCTACAAGATCCCCCCCCCCTGATGTCACCCCACCAGAACAAACCCCCCATGAGAAACCAGGAGGGGTTTCTAAGCCCGGCGAATGTGAAACAGCTTGCGTCCGTTATGCGTATGCAGGAACATACCCAAGGACTGGGACTAGCAAGGACAACTGATGTGGGAAGCAACAATTAACTTTAAAATGAATATAAAGATTGCTTCAATTAACGTGCATAGCATTATTTCCACTACGCGATGTGTTTCAACCTTGGACTACCTTGCCAAGGTCAAAGCCGACCTGCTATTTCTGCAGGAGTGGGGAATACCACACCTCAGCACCTACAGGTAATGGTCGCGATGGTGGTCCTACGGGCCATCGATATGGTCAAGGGGTAATGATTCCCGTTCCTCCGGCCTGGGTATTCTGCTGCTGGGAGGCAACCTCATCAGCTCCGAAGTTAAGGAGGTGGTAGGTGGCTGCATCCTTGTAGCAGATGTAATGTACAACAATGCTCCACTCCGGTTGATCAACGTGTACCCCCCGGCTCAATACAACGAGCGACTGGGTCCTCCAGTAGCTCCCACTGCTGCTGGCAACAACCAGACAGGTCATCCTAGGCGGTGACTTCAACTGCATCATTAACGCAGCTGGGCGATCCGGCAGGGACGACAGCAAACTGGACACTACGTCCAGATTCCTAATGGAAACAGTAAAAGATGCCAAGCTGCACGATATCTTCAGCAACCCTGCAGACAGAGCGCAGCATAGATACACCTGATCAAGACTGGACAGGTCTGCCCGTTCCAGGATTGACTTCCTGTTTGTGTCCCATGCTTTCAAGGTCAGATCCACCGCGTCAAGCCGGTGTTCTTCTCTGACCACTAACTCTTACTGGCCGACTGTCACTTACAGGGTGACCAGTGGGATGGCAGGGGGACACGGAATCTCAATGCTACACTGCTAACCCCAGAGAACGTTGAGGAACTCAAAAGGGATTACAAAGGTTGGAGAACAATGAAACCCCTCTTTGAGTCTACAGTTCACTGGTGGGAGGCGATCAAGGAGAACATCAAGAGGTTCTTTATCCTCAAAGGTGTTCAGAGGGCGTGAGAGAGACAGAAGGAAATGTCCTGACTCCAGAAAATAATGCAATATCTGCTTCAGCTGCAGTCGATGGGGGTTGAGGTCAAGGAGGATCTCCAAGAGGTGAAGAGTCAGCAGGCCTCGCTCTTTGCCACGGAGGCCTCCAAGGTCATCTTCCGGTCCAGAGTCCACTCCATTGAGCAGGATGAGATGTGCTCGCGTTACTTCTTCCAAAAGGTACACAGAAAGATCTCTGTGAGCAGCAGCCTGAAGGAAGAGGATGGCTCGGTAACGTCTTCGCAGTCCAACATACCAAGGATCAGCAAATCCTTTTATGCTGGGCTGTACGACGTGTAGCCCACAGACAACATGGCTTCCCAGTCTTTCCTGTCATCTATCACAGAGGTCTTAGATGACAGTATGAGGCAGAGACTGGACAAACCGCTAACTCTGCATGAGCTGAGAAATGCTGTCAGGTCCTTCGAGATGAGTAAAACTCCTGGAAGTGACAGCTTACCAGTTGAGTTGTATTTGGCTCTGTGGGACTGGATCAGACCAGAACTGCAGGAAGCGTAAGAGAGTATGCTTCTGGCCGGCAGCGTGTCAGAATCCATGAGGAAAGGCATCATCACCCTCATCTACAAGAGGAAGCGAGAGAGGGCGGAAATCAGAAATTGGCAGCCCATCTCACTGCTCAATATAGACTACACGATTCTGTCCAAAGTTATCGCCAGTCAGGTCAAGTCTGCTCTGGAGTTGGTGATTCACCCTGACCAGATCTGTACTGTACCTGGCAGGAAGATCTCTGATAGACTCGCGCTACTCAGGGATACAATCGTCAATGTACGGGAAAGGAGGGTGGACACTTGTCTTATCAGCTTGGCCAGGAGAAGGCTTTTGACAGGATATTGCACACTTACATGATGGACATGCTGTCCAAAAAGGGGTTTGGGGAGGGAATCTGCAATTGGGTCAAACTGCTCTACACAAACATCAGCAGCACAGTCTCAATCAATAGGTGGGAATCAGAAAGTTCCCTGATCCAATCTGGAGTCAGACAGGGTTATCCTCTCTCCCCTGTCTTGTTTGTTTGCTCTGTCGAACCGTTTGCTGAGTCCATTAAGAAGGATGCGGGCATAAGAGGGGAGATAATCAGGAATCATACCTTACAATGTCCCAGACACCAGCATCACCATGCCCGGGTATGTCCTGTCTCACCAGCAGGACAGACCCAGCAGAGGTGGCAGCACAGTGGTGTACAGTCGGGAGGGATTTGCCCTGGGAGGCCTCAACATTGACTCTGGACCCCATTAAGTCTCATGGCATCAGGTCAAACATGGGCAAGGAAACCTCCTACTGATTACCACCTACTGCCCTCCCTCAGCTGATGAGTCAGTACTCCACCATGTTGAACATCACTTGAAGGAAGCATTGAGGGTGGCAAGGGCGCAGAAAGTACTCTGGGTGGGGGACTTCAACGTCCATCTCCAAGAGTGGCTCGGTAGCACCACTACTGACTGAGCTGGCCTAGTACTAAAAGACATAGCTGCTAGACTGGGTCTGCAGCAGGTGATGAGGGAACCAACACGAGGGAAAAACATACTTGACCTCATCCTCACCAATCTGCCTGCCGGAGATGCATCTGTCCATGACAGTATTGGTAGGAGTGAGCACTACACAGTCGTTGTGGAGATGAAGTCCCGCCTTCACATTGAGGATACTGTTCATCGTGTTGTGTGGCACTATCACCATGCTAAATGGGATAGATTTCAAACAGATCTAGCAATGCCAAACTGGGCATCCATGAGGCGCTGTGGGCCATCAGCAGCAGCAGAATTGTACTCAACCACAATCTGTAACCTCATGGCCTGGCATATCCGCCACTCTACCATTACCATCAAGCTAGGAGACCAATCCTGGTTCAATGAAGAGTGCAGGAGGGCATGCCAGGAGCAGCACCAGGCATACCTCAAAATGAGGTGTCAGCCTGGTGAAGCTACAACAGAGGGCTGGGGCGTGCACCAAAACCTGGAAGGAGCGAGTAGCCAAGGTACACCATAAACTGAGCACGTGGGGGCAGCGATTTCTCTCCATTGTGGGTAAGAACCTGCTCATCAGGTGCGAGGCGCTCACGTTGTTGCTGTATGTGGCGCATGTCTGGCCCATACCCCACTCCTGTGACGTGGCGGTCACCCGAGCCATTTTCCGCTTTATCTGGAGATCCAAAATGGACCGGTTCCGGAGGTACATGATGTTCAAACCTCTGGATAAGTGCAGAGAAAATGTACCTAACGTCGCCCTCAATCTGATGACTACCTTCATGTGTGACTACACCAAGCTGTGCGTAGAGCTCCAGTACGCAAACACAAAGTGTCACTACGTGCTGAGGTTCTATTTGTCCCCGGTGTTGCGAAGGATGGGTCTCGTCACATTGCTGCGAAATGCTCCATCCAGTTGCACCGTGCTGTACCATCTATCCTTCGTGGGAAAGTTTTTGCGGGAAAACACCTTTGACCACCAATCCATCAAGCAGTGGTCAGCATGGAATGTCTTCAAGGCCCTATGGGAAAAGGAGATGGTGGATCCTGTTGGATGGTTCCCCAAGCAGACTGCCAAAGTCATTTGGCAGAATGTCTCATCACCAGAACGTTCAAACAATTACCAAGACATAGCATGGCTGTTGGTTAGAAGGGACCTCCCCGTCAGATCCTTCCTGCACGCCCGGAGTCTCGCGCACTCCGCACAATGCCCTCGAGGTGGCTGTGGTGGGGAAGAGACAGTTGCCCACCTCCTTCTGGAATGTGTCTTTGAAAAGCCACATGTGGAAAGAGATGCAGTGGTTTTTGTCGAGGTTCATCCCAAGCAGCTCTGTAACACAGGAGTCTGTGCTCTACGGGCTGTTCCCAGGGACGCACACAGAGATAAACATCAACTGCTGCTGGAGAAGTATCAATTCAGTGAAAGACGCTCTTTGGTCTGCCCGAAACTTGCTGGTCTTCCAGCATAAAGTGATGTCCACGACCGAGTGTTGCAGACTGGCACATTCCAAGGTCCAGGACTACGTGCTGAGGGACGCACTAAAGCTAGGGGCAGCTACTGCAAAGGCTCAATGGGGAAAGACCACTGTGTAAGGTCCTCCCACCAAAGTGAACTGAGGGGCTGGAGCCATTGGAAACCCCTCGGGCTGTATACACCAAATATGGGATTGCTGTAAAATGTACATGGCATGTAGAATGGAAGGGTTTTGAGGCAACTCACTCCTGTATTGAAGGAAACTGATCTCCTCTGCACTTTTTGGTGCTATTTGGAACTGTGTTTTAACGTTTTTTTTTTACAGATTTTTATGAATAAAGTATATTTTTGGGAAAAAAAGTTTCAGGCTTCACTATAGCATGCAGGCCTTCTACCATTAGCACAGCTTTGACAAATTCAATCTTACATCCAAAGCAGAAGAATATAAATCAGATAAGATCATTCCCAAATTAGACTAGTCAGACCACATTTAAGTACGGCGCTTTGTTCTGGCCATCAAGAAGTGAAAGAGACATTAAAAACCTTGAAGTCAGTTCAAGAAAGAGCCACAAAGCTAATTGCTAGTCTCAGCTCTGACTCAGTTAGTTGCACTCTTGCCTCTGAGTTAGAAGGTAAGTCTCACTCCAGCATGGGAGCGCAAAATCTAGAATGCCACTCCAGTACAGCACTGAGG
Source organism: Heterodontus francisci (assembly GCF_036365525.1). Lineage (NCBI taxonomy): Eukaryota > Metazoa > Chordata > Chondrichthyes > Heterodontiformes > Heterodontidae > Heterodontus > Heterodontus francisci. The sequence continues at coordinate 33,780,019 of NC_090374.1, read as the reverse complement.
GAGTGCTGCACTGTCAGAGGTGCTCACATTTCGATAAGATATTAACCTGAGGCCCTGTCTGCCGTCTCAGGTAGATGCAAAAGATCCCATGGCACTACTGAAAGTGGCAACGCAGGTGGTTAAGGTAGTCAAGAAGGCATATGGCATGCTTGCCTTCATTGGTCGGGGCATAGAGTATGATAGGGGGTGACATGATAGAGGTTTACAAAGTTATGAGCGGCATGGACAGAGTGGATAGTCAGAAGCTTTTTCCCAGGGTAGAAGAGTCAGTTACTTGGGAACATAGGTTTAAGGTGCAAGGGGAAAAGTTTAGAGGGGATGTGTGAGGCAACGGTGGTGAGTGCCTGGAACTTGCAGTCGGGGGAGGTGGTGGAAGCAGATACGATAGCGACGTTTAAGAGGCATCTTGACAAATACATGAATAGGATGGGAATAGAGGGATACGGTCCCCGGAAGTGCAGAAGGTTTTAGTTTATGCAGGCATCAAGATCGGCGCAGGCTTGGAGGGCCGAATGGCCTGTTCCTGTGCTGTACTGTTCTTTGTTCTTTGTAAGAACAGGACAGTTATCCCTGGTGTTCTGGCCAATATTTATCCTTCAATCGACATCACAAAAACAGATAATTTGGTCATTATCGCATTGCAAATGGAATTCAACCTGGAGAAGTGTGAGGTGATGCATTTGGGGAGGTCAAACATGGAAACTGAATACATGATTAATGGGAAAATGGTGAGGAGTGTAGAGGAAGTGTGGGACCTTGGAGTGAAAGTGCACAGATCCCTGAAGACAGGTTGATAAGGTGGTTAAGGCAGCATATGGAATCCCTTCCTTTATTAGCAGAAATATAGAATTCAAGAGCAGGGAGGTTATGCTGGAACTGTATAACTCATTGGTTAGGCAACAACTTGAGTAGTGTACAGTTCTGGTCACCTCATTGCAGAAAGGATGTAATTGCACTAGAGAGGGTACAGAGGAGATTTACGAGGATGTTCCCAGGACTGGAAAAATGCACCGATGAGGAAAGATTGGATAGGCTGGGTTATGTTCTCCTTGCAACAGAGAAGTCTGAGGGGAGACCTGATTGAAATGTACAAAATTTTGAGGGGCCTGGATAGAGTGGAGGTGAAGGGTCTATTCACCTTAGCAGAGAGGTCAGTGACGAGGAGGCATAGATTTAAAGTGATTGTTAGAAAAATTAGAGGGCGTGTGGAACTCACTGCCTGAAAGGATAGTTGAGGCAGAGACCCTCAACTCATTCAAAAGGAGTCTGGATATGCACCTCAAGTGCCTTAATCTGCAGGTCTACGGACCAAATGCTGGAAGGTGGGATTGGAATAGGTGGATCGTTTTTCGGCCGGCACAGACATAATGGGCTAAGTGGCCTCTTTCTGTGCCTTAAACTTTCTATGATTCTATGATTGCTGTTTTAGGTAGCTTGTTGTACTGACTGCCACATGTCCTACAGGACAACATTGAATACACTTCAAGAAATACTTCATTGGCTGTAAAGTGCTTTAGGACATCCAGTGGCTGTGAAAAGCACTATATAAATGCAAATCTTTCTTTTTCTCTCATGATGATGATATTTGCTTCAGCAACATTATTTAGACAGTCTTTTTGTGTTCTGTTCCCTATATTTATATGTTGACCTTTGTTGCTAACAGAATGAACTGATTCTGTCATATTTCTTCCTATCTGATGGAGAACTGCTTTCTAATGTATGGTTTCTCTTCATATTGAAAGCACATAGAAAATACTTTCATACTAAATTTGGGCATTTTTCTCTTTGTTCACTGGTTACAGACAAGTTGATTTGCTTGGTGTCATCCTTTCTGTCCTTAACTGATGTTCAGCTTTATTCAAGCACAGAGTTTAAGGCTGGAATGCAGTTAATTCAAGGTCATGCTTGTGCACACAGTTTGCATTATCTAGTGATGAATTAAGCAATGTAAATAAAATGGCAACATTAAGAAAAACACACACAAAAAAGATATCACATGACTTTCAAGCAGGTGGTATTCCCAAAGTCTGCCTATTGTTTAGTCACGAGTGATATGATTTCGAAACTAGATTTTAAAAATTGCAATTAGTTTTGTTCTGCAATAATTAAAGATCTAAAAATAAATCTCTGCTTAATCATACTCAGTCATTAGAATGGTTTCTACGTTGTTCTGAAAGACAAAACATATTTTTGACGGCAAGCAGAGTTTCCATTTTTCTTTTCCACTTTCACACTGTACATGTATCAGCGTGCATCTAGTAGTTACAAGGGTAAGCATGTGAGAGGGAAAATACCATTCAATTACAAACAACTCATGGGGCTGTTTATATAGCTGCATTTGAGGTTAATATTTAACTTTCTGACCAAATTTTAAAATTAACTATTGGTCTCTTTTATTCCAGGTCAGTGGACCTTCTAAAACCATCTGAGGAAGAAAGAATAAACTTGCTTAATTACTTTTGGAATGTAGAGCAGTGCAGTACACAGCAAGGCAGCACACAGCAAGGTCCCACAACAGCATTGAGATAAATGATAAGATAATCTGTTCTTTACTGATGTTGGTTGAGTCCACTGCATGGGAGAATTTCCATTCTTCTATTACCCGATGGAGTAGATAGGACCTAGTATTAACTGATGTAATTAAAATAGTCCCAAAGTGTCAGTTTTGATTCAGTGATAGCATTTCCTCATCTCAGCAAGAAGGCTGTGCATTCAAATTCCACTGCAGAGAGTTTAAGACATTAACTAGATAGTCATTTCAATGTAGTACTGAGAAAATGCTATACTGTTGGAGAGGATGTCTTTCGGATGAGACATTAAACTGAAGTCCTCTGTGTGCTTTCTGGTGATATCTAAGATCCCCTGGCACTATTTAGAGAAGAGCAGGGCAGTTCTCCCAGTGTCTTGGCCAAGGATAATATTACCGTTCGAGTGAGGTTCGATATACTATAGGGTTCTGAGACAGAATGTATTCAGTTAGAGCTAAGGACAGAAGAGGAGCTGTTACATTGCTGAGTGGTTACTATAGACCCCCAAATAGTAACAAGAAGATAGAGGAGCAAAACTGTAGCCAAATTTCAGAGGAACATAAAAATAACAGCAGTGTTAGTAAGGGACTACAAATATCCTCATATAAACTGAGGCAAAAACAGAGTAAAGGGCAAGGAGGGTGAAGAATTTTTAAATGTTCCAAGAATGTTCTTAATTAGTTTATTTCTAGCCCAACAAAGAAGAAAGCAATGCTGGATCTAGTTCTGATGAATGAAATAGGGCAAGAAGAGTGTATTTCACAGGGAGAACATCTGGATAATAGTGATCATAATATGATCATAAAGTGCTTAGTTGTTATGGAAAGGGTCAAATAAAGATTCAAGGTGAGAATACCCAACTGGAAGGGAGTTAATTTCAGTGATAGACTGTAAACAATGATGGGCCAGGCAAACAGTAAATGGGCATGGCTGGATTTCAAAGTGGAGATAGTTAGGATACAAACCAAGCAAATTCTAATAAGAAGGAAAGATGGTGCATCCAAAGCTGAACTCCCTGGATGACAAAGGAAATAAGGGTAAAAATAAAACAGAAAAGAGTTTATGACAAATGTCAGGTACAGAATACAGTTGGAAACCAGGCAGAATACAAACTGTGCAGGTGAATAATAAAAGGATATAAGAAGAGCAAAAAGAAAGTATTGGGAGGTGACATAAATGGGGACCCAAAAATCTTTTCTAAACATATAAAAAGCTAAAGGAATGGTGGGGCCAATTAGAGACAGAAAAGGAAAGAAAGGAAGACTTGCATTTATATAGTCCCTTTCATGCCCTCAGGATGCCCAAAGTGCTTTACAGCCAATTAAGTTATTTCAGTTAAAGTTTAGTCACTGTTGTAATGTTGGAAATGAGGCAGCCAATATGTGCACAACAAGCTTACAAACAATAATGTGATAATGACCAGTTAATCTGTTTTTTGTGAATTTGATTGAAGGATAAATATTGGCCAGGATAATGAGGAGAAATACCCTGCTCTTCTTCAAAATAGTGCCTTGGGATCTTTTACATCCACCTGAGAGGGCAGACGGGGCCTCGGTTTTACATCTCATCTAAAAGACACACTCCCTTCAGTATTGTCAGCCTTAATGTTGTGCTCAAGTCTCTGGAGTTGAACTTCAACCCATAACCTTCTGACTCAGAGGAAAGAATGCTACCAACTGAGCCACAAATGACACTTCTTGTGGTGGCAGAGAATATGACTGAGGTACTGAATGGGTACTTTGCACTTTTCCGGGCCCTCCCGACCATGATGCCCGACTTTGGAGGGCTTATAAAATTCAGCCCTGAGAGTCAGGATAAATGGGTCATTTCAGGTTCGCAAACTGTAACTACAGGGTGCCACAAGAATCAGTGTTGGGGCCTCAACTATTTATGATCTTTTAATGACTTGCACGAAGGCACTGATTGTATTGTAGCCAAATTTGCTGACAATACAAAGATAGATAGGAAAGCAAGTTGTGAGGAGGATACAAAGTGCCTGCAAAGAGATATAAATCGGTTAAGTGAGTGGGCAAAAATTTGGCAGATGAAGTATAATGTGGGAAATGTGAGTTTGTCCACTTTGGCAAGAAGAATAGAAAAGCAGGATATTATCCACATGGAGTTGAGACTGCAAATGCTGTGGTACACAGGGATCTGGATGTCCTTGTACATGAATCACAAAATGTTAGCATGCAGGTACAGCAAGTAAATAGGAAGGCAAATGGAATGTTGTTGGCATATTGCAAGGGGGGTATAAAAATAGGGCACTGTATCGGGCATTGGTGAGATCACAACTAAAGTACATTCTTGCATTGGAAGCTGTTCAGAGAAGGTTCACTAGGCTGATTCCTGGGATGAAGGGGTTATCTTATGAGGAAAGATTGAGCAAGTTGGGCCTATACCCATTGGAGTTCAGAGGAATGAAAGGTAGTCTTATTGAAACATATCAGATTGTGAGGGGGCTTGTCAGGGTATATGCTGAGAGGATGTTTCCCCTCACGGAGGAATCTAGAACTAGGGGACACAGTTTCAAATTAAGAGGCCTCCCTATTCGGAAATGAGAAAGAATTTCTTCTCTCAGAGGGTCATTAATCTTTGGAATTCTCTTCCCTGGAGAGCAGTGGAGGCTGGGTCATTAAATATATTCAATGCTGTGTTAGACAGATTTTTGATCAAAGATTTTGGATCAAGGCAGTCAAGGGTTATGGGGGACAGGCAGGAAAGTGGAGTTAAAGACACAATCAGACCAGCCATAATCTGATTGAATGGTGGAGCACCCTCAAAGGGTTGAATTACCTACTCTTGCTTCTCTTTCTTATGCTCTCATAAGCTTTGAGGCAGAATTTAATGGGACCCTGAGAGATGGGTGAGAAGGTGGGGGGAGCTCATAGAATTGTGATGGAAGGCGGGCGGAGGGTCTGTTTTCTTCCCATCACTTGGCAATTAAGTTGGGGGAGGAAAAGGCCTAAGATAGTATTGCCACCCAGAGGCCAGTTGAGGCCCTTAAGTGGTCAATCAGTAGCTACTTAAGGGCATCTTCCCACCGCCGCTGGAATGTAACCAACAGCAGGCGGGGGCACTGCCACGCGGGGAGGACGTCCAATGAAACGAGGTGGCCTCCCTGCAGCTTGTGATCGAGGAGGGCCTCTTCCATGGGCAATCTGTAGCATGGAGGGCCCCCAGCAGCAAAGGCCACCCCTCCGTTAACAGTCCCCTGCTCTCAAAGCCCACCCTTTCTCCATCCTGTTGCTGGGACCAGTCCAACAAGCCCCAGAAACCCCACCTCACTTCACTGGATCTGGGATTCCGGCGCTGGGACTGGTCCCAAACCTGGTGTAGTACCAGCAGTGGTCACCCCTCCCTGTGGCACTGCTGATGCTGCTGAGCTGCCACCCCTCTGATTTAGCTCTTGCTGTGCGCAAATTGGCAACCACATTCTCTACATTACGACCATAACTACATTTCAAAATTACTTAATTGGCTGTAAAGGTTGTAAAGTTCTTTCTTCCTTTCATTCATATTTAGACATTTTTCACTGTAGAATACAGAATGAAATACTTGAATTTATTAATAAAATAAAGTGCAAAACCAAGAAAGTTATGCTAAACCTACATAAATCACTGGGTAGACCTCAGCTGGCATATTGTGTTTAGTTCTGGGCACCACACTTTAAAAGGATGTTAAAGCTGTGAAGACATTTCCTATAATGATACCAGGGAAGAGGGACTTCAGTTATGTGGAGAAGCTGGGATTTGCTAGAGGTGTTCAAAATCTCAAAGGGTTTGATAGGATAAATAAGGAGAAACTGTTTCCAGTGGCAGAAGGGTGGAGAACCAGAGGACAAAAATTGAAGGTGATTGGCAAAAGAAGCAGAGGTGGCATGAGGAAACATTTGTTTACAGAATGAGTTGTTGTGATGTGGAATGCACTGCCTGAAAGAATGGTGGAAACAGATTCAATAGTACCATTCAAAAGAGAATTAGCTGAATACTTGAAGGAAAAAAAAAATACTGGGCTATGGGGAAAGAGCCAGGGAGTGGGGCTAATTGGATAGCTATGCTAAAAAGATAGCACAAGCTAAATGGCCTCCTTCTATGATTATGAAAGGAAAATATATTGCACAAACATTTTCCTGAATGTCACAACTTCACTAATGACTCATTATACTTTAGTGTTTGCGATCAGTGGAATGGATTAATAGGATTAGATCAAATCTCTGGGTTTTGTTAATATTCAGAACATTGAACACATGATTATGGATGAGACCTTTATAAAAAGAACTTCTGAGCAAATGTTAACAATAATATCATCTATTATGGTAATAACATTGTAGAAAAGTACCAAAAGGATTTCTAATCTTGAAAAACCGATGCTAGTACCTTATTCTCCAGCACCTTGAAGAAAATAAGTTTTGTCATTTAACCTTTATTTGTGATGGATTTATATTACAATCTTGGTTTACTGCATAAATATGTCTTTCTTATTTTAATTGCAGTCTCTGCTTAGCAAATAACATTGTGTTTCGGACAGATGTTCAATTAAACCCACTTAATTAAGAGCTTTAAATAATTGATTACTTCTAACCTGAATCAGTGCTCTCTGTACTGTAACCACTTTGCTGTAAGGCTGGTTAACTGTTCTTAATCTTCCTGAGTCTTTTGTGGATTGTTTTAATAATGGCCAAAAAATAGATTTCTCCTACCCATCACCTGTAGCAAGGAAATGACACTTTTTAAACAGCTAACTGGAATTAATTTTCTCCAGAATCCACATGTAAGTACATTATTAATTATCTATGTTATTAGATGTCTTTGAATGGACTGCCCTGAAACAACTGAAGTCCATAGTGTCAACAGATTCAAGAGGGAGCTACATAGCTTCTTGGTGCAAGAAGTAATTAAAGGGTATATAGAGAGAGAAGCCCTACATTTGTGCTGCCATTTTGATGGATTCCTTGCCAAAGCCCCACGATAGATAGTTGTATAGATAATTGAAAGAATAAGTTTGGAATCGTTGGCGATAATACTTAGGCTGACAATTTTTCAGTTTATAATGATTGAGCATAAAACTGGAAATTGTGTTCCTCCATAACATAAGAAGTAACTTGAGCAACCACATCAGCCATACAGTGAAGAATTTAGACCCTCTCGCCAGATGTCCACAATTATGTAGAGAGCTAGATCAATCCAAATGAGTCTTATGAGTTCCTGAGTCCAGCTTATAATTTAAATTCTTTTGCTTAAATCATTTTCCAATTTCTTTCCTAAAAGTGAGCACATAGATCCTTCAATCCAGAATCTTTTCATTTATTAATTTTATTTTGCATAATTTTATTGTTGAATTGGAACAAGAATAGCATGAACTGCAAGAATAGCATTAAAGTTAGACAACCAGCTGTGAATGCCATAGAAATCTATGCAAATGGAATATCTTCTTCGGATGGATTAATGCTTAATGAATTCACTGACAAAGAAAAATAGTACATCGGGATAATTTGGAAATCGTGTGCTTGGAAAGGTAATGTTATTCATGCATCATAGGACTAAACCTCGGGTATGTGCCTCCAGTTACTTGATGCTTTTCACATGATATGTAAAAGGCATTTTTTAAACTTTCTTACACTTTCCTATACTTAGCAGGAGCCAGAATCTCCCTGGTGCCTTAGTTAAACTGGAGGGAATGCATTAAAATCAAGATATATATTGTTTTAATCAAAGGAAGGTCGGTTCTTAAAATAAGGAAAGCAATTTAATTGAGGTAGCCAATAAAATGTCTGATGCAAAGCATTAGCCTTTTGGTCAGTGATGACTCTTCAGAGAACAAAAAGAGATAAATATGGGCTTAAATTCCACATGCAATTTCATTCTTTAGGTACTGAACTCATAACATATCTTTAAAGAAGATAAAAACATATTTCAAAAGGAATTAGATAAATACTTGAAAAGGAAAAATGGGGAAAAAACATGGGAATAGGACTAATTGGAGAGCTCTTTCAAAAAGCCAGCACAGGCAGGAATGGCCTCCTTTTTTGTTGTATCACTGTATGATTCTTCTATGATTCTCTAACAGATTCTAGTATTGCAATTGGCCTCCTTGCTGAGAACATGAAGTTGCAAAATCATCCACAAATAATCTTCAGAAGATTTCTCAAATAGACTAACATATGAAGCAATGATCCTCCAAATGTGTTCTTTTTTTCCCCATATACTTTATTTTTTGAGAAGCAGGTGGGGCCGGGACTGTGTATCTGCCAAAAGTTCCCACTGCTCCTTCCTTCGCTGCACAAACAAAATGAACCCCAGCAAGATACCAGTGTCTGTTCACAGATGTAATTTGGGCCTACAGGCAGAAGCTAGGTTGGGGATGTGGCGTGGAACTGGTCCCAGAAGATAATACATGGTCAAATTCAGATTAGCTGTCTTATAATGAAAGCTAATATCGAATACTCCTCTAAGTCAGTCCTGTGCAGCTGGCAATTGCAAACTTTTGCAACCCTCACCAGCAGGTGCTCAAGATACTGGCATTGGCGCCCAACTATTTTATGAAAATGGCTATGAAAATGAAAATTTTATGAAAACTAAGGCAATGTCAGGTTGACAGTTCACCAGTGGGATACAATCCCTGCTCCACCATTGTTAGAAGATTGAAGCAGCCTCAACAGATCTTTTATTCAATAATATCTATATATTTACTGTTGATGATAGACTACACTACCACTTTGAAATAAGGAAAGCCATTAAAAGTTCAATATTTCTATAATAAATTATACATTTTATAATTAACTTAAACATATGATGTTCTTTCCTTATATTCTTGCTATCTGTAAGAGCTAACATGGTCAGCCCTTTTTTTTTTGAAGTTCCAGACTGATTGGCTGGAAATTTACAGCCCCTCCCAGCGGGTGGGCTGGTGGTGGGGGGGGACGTAAAATTGAGTGGGAGGTGGTGGGGGGGGGGGGGGGGGGGAGGGGGCGGTGGTGGGCTGTTGTCGACACCTTCCCGCCCCCGCTACAATTTTATGCGGGGCGGTGGTGGCGAGAAGTGCCCCCCCCCCCCCCACCGCCCCAGGCTAATTAAGGCCCTTAAGTGGCCAATTAACTGGCATTTAAGAGCCTTCTCCTGCTGCCGCTGTTATTTTACCACCATTTTACTAGAACATCGCCAGGTAAAACCTGGCAGCCTTCTTACAGGCTGGGGGGGCCCTCCTGGTCGGGCATCCTGTGCTCCATGAAGGGCCACCCCCAAGCCCCAACCACTCCCACCGCACAGTACTCCCCCGCACCCCCCCCCCAATCGACCCCCCCCCCCTTGCCTCGCTGATCATTCCTGGCGGGGTCCCAAAACCTACCATCTTTCGGAGGCCCTCGTCCATTCTTGCTTCCGATGGCTGGCTGTAGTCCTAGCATTGGCCACCGCTCCCGGTGATGTCGCTGCAACTAAGAGCTGCCAGCCCCCTGATTGGCTGGTAGCTTCATTGGGCGGGACTTCCTGCCTCAAGGATGTGAAGTCCCACCCAATGCCAATTAAGGGCCTGGGTGCGAAAAATCCCGGCATGGCTCTCCAGGCCCGGCAGAGGTGTGCTCGCTCCCAACTTTTCGGCTGGATGTTTATTGTATATCAATTGTGTTTGATTATATGTCGGTGGAGGTCATTAATTGAGGTCTTACTTGAGCACATATAAAGAGAGACCTATTGAAACTGTGTGGGGGTTAAGTTAGGAGGTATATGCTTGTGATGTTTCATTCTGTGAGTAAATAGAAAACTGAGTAAAGAGTGGCTCCAGCATCATCCTTTACCAACTGGCTTTCCAGAAGAGAACATTATTGAGTAATTCAGATTAATTAATTCAGTTATCAGGGCAAGTAGATTTAAATAACTGTCAGCTACGATCACAAGTATATTGTGTGATTTGTTCAGCTGAGCCCCGATAACATCTGGCTGTTGTACTGAAGACTTGTGCTCCAGAAATAGCTACGCCCCTAGCCAAGCTGTTCCAGTATAGCTTCAACACTGTCATCTACCCAACAATGTGGAAAATTGCCCAGGTATGGCCTGACTACAAAAAGCAGGCCAAATCCAATCCAGCCAGTTACCACCCCATCAATCTACTCTTGATCATCAGCAAAATGCTATCAAGAGGTACTTACTCAGCAACAGCCTGCTTACTGATGCTCAGTTTGGGTTTCACCCAGGGCCACTCAACTCCTGACCTCATTACAGCCTTGGTCCAAATGTGGACAAAAGAAATGAATTCCAGAGGTGAGGTGAGAGTGACTGCCCTTGACCTCACGGTAGTATTTGACTGAGTGTGGCATCAAGGAGCCCTGGCAAAATTGAAATCAATGAGAATCAGGAGGAAAACTCTCGATTAGCACAAAGAAAGATGGTTGTGATTGTTGGAGGCCAATCCTCTCAGTCCCAGGGCATCACTGCAGGAGTTCCTCAGGGTACTGTCTTAGGCTCATCCATCTTCAGCTGCTTCAATAATGACCTTCCCTCCATCAGAAGATCCAAAGTGGGGATGTTAGCTGATGATTGCATGGTGTTCAGTCCCATTTGTAAGCCCTCAGATAACGAAGTACTTAGTGTCCACATGCAGAATGACCTGGACGACATCGAGGCTTAAGCTGATAAGTGGCAAGTAACATTTGTGCCACACTAGTGCCAGACAATGACCATCTCCAATAAGAGGCAGTCTGACCACCTTCCCTTGATATTCAATGGCATTACCATCATCGAATTCCACACCATCAAAATCCTGGGTCACTGCTGACCAGAAACATGACTTTTCCAGCTACCTAAATATTGTAGCTACAAAAGGTGAGAGGCAGGGTATTTTGCAGTGAGTAACTCAACTCTCAATACCTCAAAGCTTTTCCACCATCTACAAGGCAGACTTTGAGTGTGATGGAGTACTCTCCATTTATCTGGAGGAGTGCAGCTCCAACAACACTCAAGAAGCTTAATGACATCCAGGACAAAGCAGCTTGCTTGATCGTCATCCCATCCACCACCTTAAGCATTCACTCCCTCCATCATCGGCACACAGTAGCAGCAGTGTGTACCATCTACAGGATGCAATGCAGCAACTTGCCGAGATTCCTTCAACAGCATCTATTACCTATAAGGACAAGGGAAGCAAGTGCAGGGGAACAGCATGAAGTGCATGCTCCTCTCCACGTCAAACCCCATTCTGATTTGGAAATACATCACTGTTCCTTCACTGTCATGGAGTCAAAATCCAAGAACTCCCTCCCTAACAGCACTGTGGGTGTACCTACACCACAAGGACTGTAATGGTTCAGGAAGGTGGCTCAACACCACCTTCTCAGGGGCAATCAGAGAAGGGTAATAAATGCTGGACTCACCAGTGATGCCCACATCCCATGAACAAATAAAAGAAACGCTTTATGTTCTGGTCCATGCACATAACTGAACAAATCACACAGTATATTTTTGTTTGAAGTGTGTGGCTTCACTCTTCCCTCAGGCTAACTGTTAAGGGATGATACTGAACTGCCACAATATTTATATCAATGTAAGATGGAGGTATGATTCTAAGTGCAGTTGTTCTTTTAACTCCTTCTGTATTGTGACTGAATTAAAGAATGCCCTGCCAAGTTAAAATTGGACAGAAACATTTTCATTTCCTTTTGTTACAGAGGAGTTAAGGGCCTGCTTTTTAAAGATGGTAATCATGACTGAACAGGCATGGAGGCTTTATAGAGTTATACAATACAGCTTTAATTGTACATGTCATCTAAAGGATTGTTACTTAGAAAATGCAGAATTCCCTCACTATTAAATAGGACTCTCAATTTAAATTATGGACTCAAGCTCTGGAATGGGACTTGGATTCATCACTATGTATACCTCAAGTAAGCAATACTACATCTCATGTTGAAATTGTACAGTTCCCTATTATTTCAAAGTGGATATACTATTTGTTAGTATAACGTTCTCAATGCTTCAAAGTGCTTGGAACTGCTCACAGATGCAAGGTGAGTTCCAACCTTTTGGAAACATTACAGTAACACTCTCTTAAATGTAACTTCAATAAAAAAAGTAATCCTTAAATATAACCTCAATAAAAAAAAATGTAATCCTTAGCTGAGAAGGAGTCAAAGACACCTCTGGATCATATCTGAGGAAAGCTGATTTAATTGTAACTGCTCATGTCCACATCTATGACCTTGCCTGCAGCTCTATTCAACAAAACGTAGCTACTGATAGGATCCTTTCAAAGTCATTTTTTGTACTAATATACATAAATTTTATCGATGTTTTATATATATATATTATATCCAGCAGAAGGTTGACATTCAGTCTCTAACCCAGAAGACATTCCTTTTGCTTTCATTAAATTAGTTGATGATATTCTGGGCCATATTTTGTCCTTCCCTGTCGACATTACTGAGCTACTGAAAGGTAAAACCTATGAAATCACTAAGCATAGCAATCAAATACCATTTCAATAAATCACACAAAATATGACAGATCTGTCACATCAGTTTTTTTAAAATCTGGCAGGTCAATACTTTTTAATAATATGATGAGGGTGGTTCCTTACTCAAAACTCACAGAAAGCATATTTATGACAAATAAAAAGGGAATTCCGTTCCTGCTTACTTTGTCATAATGCATCTGTCAACTTATCTGACAGAAGACTAGGTAAAAGTAAGGCAATAATGCTCTCTTTCTCTCAGTTCATATTGTAACCATATTATGGGGCTGGGCTGCAGGAAGATGGAATTTTCGCTTCTACCAGTCCTGGTGAAGTGGAAACAGAAGTTAGGTAAATAAATGAAAACCAGGAATGTTATGAAGAGTGGAATGTGGGGGACAAAAGGTTGTGTGCCATTGTTTTACTGACTTATTCCCACTTGTTATGAAACACCTGTTGTGCTGTCTGTAACCATATCTGAAGTTAGTCTCCAACTTTTTCCATACTATGTCCAGTGCTTCGCAGGGGTCATCACAATATGAAAATATGATATCCTAGCTACTGGCATACTCTCTGTGACCCTCTGAGATATTGAGATCTAATAAAAGAACATAGCATCTCATTCATCATTTCTCTAAAAGTTCGTTGGTCTTCAACTACCTAATCAAGGTTTTGGTATAGAACACAGAACATAGAACAGTACAGCACAGTACAGGCCCTTCGGCCCATGATGTTGTGCCGAACCTTTAACCTACTCGAAGATCAAACTAACTACCTACCCTTCATTCTACTATCATCCATGTACCTATCCAAGAGTCGCTTAAATGCCCCTAATGTATCTGCTTCTACTACCACCGCTGGCAGCGCATTCCACGCACCCACCACTCTCTGTGTAAAGAACCTACCTCTGACATCTCCCCGAAACCTTCCTCCAATCACCTTAAAATTATGCCCCCTGGTGATAGCCCTTTCCACCCGTGGAAAAAGTCTCTGACTATCCACTCTATCTATGCCTCTCATCATCTTGTACCCCTCTATCAAGTCACCTCTCATCCTTCTTCGCTCCAATGAGAAAAGCCCTAGCTCCCTCAATCTTTCTTCGTAAGACATGCCCTCCAGTCCAGGCAGCATCCTGGTAAATCTCCTCTGCACCCTCTCTAAAGCTTTCACATCCTTCCTCTAATGAGGCGACCAGAACTGAACATAATATTCCAAGTGTGGTCGAACCAGGGCCTTGTAGAGCTGCAGCATAGCCTCGCGGCTCTTAAACTCAATCCCCCTGTTAATGAAAGCCAACACACCATACGCCTTCTTAACAACCCTATCAACTTGGGTGGCAACTTTGAGCGATCTATGGGCATGGACCCCAAGATCCCTCTGTTCCTCCACACTACCAAGAATCCTGTCTTTAAGCCTGTATTCCGCATTCAAATTCGACCTTCCAAAATGAATCACTTCACACTTTTCCAGGTTGAACTCCATCTGCCACTTCTCAGCCCAGCTCTGCATCCTGTCAATGTCCCGTTGCAACCTACAACAGCCTTCCACACTATCCACAACTCCAGCAACCTTCATGTCATCGGCAAACTTGCTAACCCAGCCTTCCACTTCCTCATCCAAGTCATTTATAAAAATCACAAAGAGCAGAGGTCCCAGAACAGATCCTTGTGGAACACCACTGCTCACCGAGCTCCATGCTGAATACTTTCCATCTACTACCACCCTCTGACTTCTATGGGCCAGCCAATTTTGTATCCAGACAGCCAACTTTCCCTGAATCCCATGCCTCCTCACTTTCTGAATGAAGCTACCATGGGGAACCTTATCAAACGCCTTGCTAAAATCCATATACACCACATCCACTGCTCTTCCTTCATCAATGTGTTTTGTCACATCTTCAAAGAATTCAATAAGGCTTGTGAGGCATGACCTGCCCCTCACAAAGCCATGCTGACTGTCTCTAATCAAACCATGCTTTTCCAAATAATCATAAATCCTGTCTCTCAGAATCCTCTCCAATAATTTGCCCACTACCGACGTAAGACTGACTGGTCTATAATTCCCAGGGTTATCCCTATTCCCTTTCTTGAACAAGGGAACAACATTTGCCACCCTCCAATCATCCGGTATTACTCCAGTGGACAGTGAAGACGCAAAGATCATCGCCAAAGGCGCAGCGATCTCTTCCCTCGCTTCCCGTAATATCCTTGAGTATATCCCGTCTGGCCCGGGGACTTATCTGTCCTCATATTATTTCATTGGAAAATCAATTGTATTGGAAAATCAATTGATAAATCAGGTAAGTTTCATTTACAATCTCCACATTTCAGTTACTCTGAAAGTGTGTTTTTGATGAAAAGAAGTGGATGGGCAGATAAACAAATGAATGACCAATATTGAAGTGGAACATAGCTGGGTATGAAAGACATGAAAAAAAAACTAATAACTTATTTTCCTAATTTAGAATTGGTCTATATTCCAAGTCACTGTGATGTTGTTACTTTTTGATTGATCTTATTGAGACCTCTTTTTTTGAAGAGTACTGTTATGTTCTAGTACTTCAAAAAATATCACTCACTTGACCAGCATGATACTCCTGATGTGATCCCTCATGTCAAAGGAGCAGTAGGATGGTCCTGGCATAGTGAACAGTTTTGATAGAGAAGAGCCAGACCCAACATGCTTTGTGGTTCAGCCCAGATCTGGCAAAGAATGGATAAACCAGTTGTCTGCCATAAACATTCAAGCCTACATTCAGTGGACTTAACGGAACAGAGATGAGGGCTGTGCCAGAGGGAATGGCCAGGGTGAGAGACACTAATGGGTTTATCACAGTGCATTAGAGAGTGATGTAGTCATGATGCACTATATACCACCAGGATTGTTTTGAGACTGATACCTACTTAGAACAATGCAGAAAGTCAAGTCATACTGCTGACTCTATGTTGCTGCCTCGCCAGGGAAACCACAGCTCTGTATGGGAATGCAGTAAAGAGCTGACAGGACAAGCAGGACTTCACTGGTTGGCATCCTTCTATCCGCAAAAGATGATGGAGATGCAGCAAGCAATCCATTTAGATGGGGCGTCTTCTCTTGGTGCACCTTTGCTGATGGCTGTGAAGGCAAATCCTTGAGAGGCAGGTTCTGCCACAAGTGTTTCATGTGAAGCTACCAAATGACGCTGTGAGTTTTTGTTTTTGATATTGGTATCGGTTACCAAGCTGCTGTAGCAACTGGTCATTGTGGTAGTGCACACCAGTCCATAGGATGTGTCGCCATTTCCCTCTTTCACCAGCTAGTCACTCCCAGGTGTGATAGTCGATATTTAGGGCCTTCATGTCACGCTTGCAAGCATCCTTAAATCGGAGCTTTGAGCGCCCCGCTGGTCGCCTGGCCCTGGCTACCTCACCATACAGATGGTCCTTGGGTATGCGACGATCTTCATCCTGCGGACATGTTTGATCCACTGAAGCTGCCTCTGTTTGAATAAGTGCCAACACACTTGGGAGCTCTGCCTTCGAGAGGACTGCCACGTTTGCGATTTTGTCCTGCCAGGATACATCCATAAAACGCCACAGACAGCAAAGGTGGAAACTACTGAGAATCTTTTCCTGGTAGCTGTAAGTCTCCCATGTTTCTCAGGCATACAGCAAGGTGCTGAGAACACAGGCCTTATAAACCGCCAGCTTGGTCCTAAGCATCAGCTTGGTGTTATTTCATCCGTGTTTCGTGAGGCGGCCAAAGGTAGCAGCTGCTTTCCCTATGTGTGTATCAAGCTCTGCATCAAGGGATAGATTGTCTGTCACCATGGACCCAAAGTAGCAGAATTTGTTAACCACTTCCAGTGGGGCATTACTTAGTGTGATCAAGGGCGGAGATGCAACACCTTGTCTCATGACCACAGTTTTCTTGATGCTTTTAGTCAAGGAGAATAAGTTGCAGGCTTGGGAGAGGCAGTCCATGAGTCTTTGTAGCTGAGTTTCTGTGTGAGTGACTAGCATAGGATCATCAGTATGGAGGAGTTCTCTGATCAGGACACATTGTGTTTTAGTCTTCACTTTCAGCCTTGATAGATTTTAGAGCTTGCCATCTGACTTCGTGTGCAAGTAGTCTCCTCCCATATCTGCACAGAAAGCGAAGGTCAGGAGCATGGAGAAGATGTCAAACAGAGTGGAGGCTAGGAGGCAACACTGTTTTACTCCATTCTTCACTCCAAAAGTGTTGAAAGTGGAGTTATCAAACTGTGCAGTGCAGTGCATTTAAAACAACTTTGCACCCAGGTTATACAATATATGTCAATACAGCACCGAAACTGATTGCATCAATATGAAGTGCGCGTTTTAACTTTCCTAATGGTTTACTCTAACTGCTATTTGAAATGAATACCTGCATCAAAGTTAGTAACAAAATAAATGGGCACGACTATTGGTGTCGGGCTACATTTATGTGAATTATCTACACTTATTGCAATTTCCAAAGTACTGTAATGCAGCTTCCAGTTCAGTTGACTTCAACAGTCATTATATTTAGGAACTCAATTAGTTTAACAACAGTGAAAGTACATTCAATTAGAGTGGAATACACATTTGTATCAATGTTCATGGCATTCAGTATAATCAATCCTTTTCTGTACTGAACACCAGGTTTGCTGAAAACCATTCAACATAGCTTTGAAAGAGGTTCAGAAGTTAAAGAAGTCATGAATGATAAATGTCACATATGTATTATATGTATAAAAGGCTAAACTAAAATTGGAAAATCTGAGCAAGTTGTTTCATACCTGAAACCACATATATCTCAGCTCATAAAAATGTAGGGGGCTAAATTGGATAGCCCGCAAAAACAGATGAAGAATTACGATGTGTGAATAACCGATGCCTGTTGATTGCAATGCAGACAGCATGCCAACTTCGTGCTGTTTGCTCATTTAAATGATCTCTCATCCTGCCAGTGCTAACGGTGCTGTTGATTGGCTGGATATATCAGCAGGGGGCCAATATCTTGAGTGGCTAGAGCTACTTAAAGCTACAACACATTTAAAACTAGCCTGCACTGCTTAAAGCGAGCAGCTGAGACCTCTTAAAGGGACAGTACTTTGTGGTTGGAGTAGAGCCATAGAGTAAAACAGCACAGAAACAGGCCCTGCGGCCCATCATGACTGTGCTGGCCATCAAGCACCAAACTATTCTAGTCCCATTTTCCAGCACTTGACCCGTAGCCTTGTATGCTATGGCGTTTCAAGTACTCATCTAAATACTTCTTAAATGCTGTGAGGGTTCCTGCCTCTACCACCTCTTCAGGCAGTGTATTCCAGATTCCAACCACCCTCTGGGTGCAAATGTTTTTCCTCAAATCCCCTCTAAACCTCCTCCCCTTACCTTAAATCTATGCCCCCTGGTTATTGACCCCTCCACTAAAGGGAAAAAGTCTCTTCCTATCTAACCTATCTATGCCCCTCATAATTTTGTATAACGCAATCATGTCCCCCCCTCACCCTTCTCTGTTCTAAGGAAAACAACACTAGCCTTTTCAGTCTCTCTTCATAGCTGAAATGCTCCAGCCCAGGCAACATCCTGGTGAATCTCCTCTGCACCCTCTCCAGTGCAATCATATCCTTCCTATAGTGTGGTGCCCAGAACTGTACACAGTATTCCAGCTGTGGCCTAACTCGCATCTGATACAGCTCCATCATAACCTCCCTGCTCTTATATTCTATGCCTCGGCTAATAAAGGCAAGCATCCCATATGTCTTCCTAACCACCTTATCTACCTGTGCTGATGCCTTCAGTGATCTATGGATAAATACACCAAGGTCCCTCTGACACTCTGTACTTCCTATGGTCCTACCATCCATTGTATATTCCCTTGCCTTGTTAGTCCTCCCAAAATGCATCACCTCACACTTCTCAGGATTAAATTCCATTTGCCACTGCTCCGCCCATCTTACCAGCCCATCGATATCGTCCTGTTATCTAAGGCTTTCCGCCTCGCTATTTACGACACCACCAATTTTCATGTCATCTGCGAACTTACTTATCATACCTCCTATATTCACGTCTAAATCATTAATGTACACTGCAAACAGCAAGGGTCCCACTACCGATCCCTGTGGTACACCACTGGTCACAGGCTTCCACTCGCAAAAACAACTCTCGACCATTACCCTCTGTTTCCTGCCACTGAGCCAATTTTGGATCCAATTTGCCAAATTGCCCTGGATCCCATGGGCTCTTATCCTCTGAACCAATCTCCCATGTCGGACCTTATCAAAAGCCTTAGTGAAGTCCATGTAGACTGCTTTACCCTCACCTACAAATCTAGTCACCACCTTGAAAAATTCAATCAAGTTAGTCAGACATGACCTCCCCCTGACAAAGCCATGCTGACTATCCCTGATTATTCCCTGCCTCTCCAAGTGGAGATTAATCCTGTCCCTCAGATTTTTTCCAATAGTTTCCCAACCACTGATGTTAGACTCACTGACCTGTAATTACCTGGTCTATCCCTGCTACCCTTCTTAAAAAATGGCACCACATTCGCTCTGGCACCTCTCCCGTGGCCAGAGAGGATTTGAAAATTTGTGTCAGAGCCCCTGCTATCACTTCCCTTGCCTCACATAACAGCCTGGGATACATCTCATCTGGGCCTGGGGATTTATCCACTTTTAAGCCCGCTAAAACAGCTAATACTTCCTCCCTTTCAATGTTAATATGTTCAAGTATATTGCAATCCCCCTCCCTGATCTCTACACCTACATCGTCGTTCTCCACAGTGAAAACAGATGAAAAGTAATCATTTAAAACCTCACCTATGTCCTCCGGCTCCACACACAGATTGCCACTTTGGTCCCTAATGAGCCCTACTCTTTCCCTGGTTATCCTCTTGCCCTTAATATACTTATAAAATGCCTTCGGACTTTCCTTTATCTTGCCCGCCAATGTTTTTTCATGTCCCCTCTTTGCTCTCCTAATTACTTTTTTAAGTACCCCCTGCACTTTCTATACTCCTCTAATGCCTCTGCTGTTTTCAGTGCTCCAAATCTGCCATAAGCCTCCTTTTTTTTCCTGATCCAATACTCTATATCCCTTGATATCCAGGGTTTCCTGGACTTGATGGTCCTCCCCTTCACCTTAATGGGTACATGTTGGCTCTGAAACCTCACTATTTCCTCTTTGAATGACTCCCACTGGCCTGATGGGGACTTTCCTGCAAGTACCTGCTCCCAGTCCACTTTGGCCAGATCCTGTTTTATCAAATTGAAATTGGCCTTTCCCCAATCCAGTACCTTTATTTCTGGCCCGTCTTTGTCCTTTTCCATAACTACCTTAAATCTTACAAAGTTATGGTCACTATCCCCAAAATCCTCCCCCACTGATACTTCTACCACTTGACTGGCTTCATTCCCTAGGATTAGGTCCAGTGCTGCCCCTTCCCTTGTAGGACTTTCTACGTACTGGCTCAAAAAGCTCTCCTGTATGCATTTTAAGAATTCATCCCCCTTTAAGCCTTTTGCACTAAGACTATCCCAGTTGATATTAGGTAAGTTGAAATCCCCTACTATTATTACCCTATTATTTTTACACCTCTCTGGGATTTGCCTACATATCTGTTCCTCTATCTCTCCCTGACTGTTTGGAGACCTGTCGTACACACCCAGCCAAGTGATTGCCCCCCTTTTGTTCTTAAGTTCGACCCATATGGCCTCACTTGAGGAACCTTCGAAGACATCATCCCTCCTTACTGCAGTAATTGCCTCCTTGATCAACAGTGCAATGCCACCTCCTCTTTTATTCCCTTCCCTATCACGTCCCTTTCAGTTGAAGAGAATATGATCTTGTGAAGAGTGAGGAATGGCACAACAGGGAAGAAAGGCAGGCTTCAGGTTTTTGGATGCTGGGTGATTCACTGACTTTTGTATTCAATGTGGCATAATTTCATTTATAAATTTGGTTTGGAATGTTTATTCTGTGGTGGCTTTTAATCTTGCATTGTGGCCAAGCAGCCGTTGTGATGGTCAGTGACAGAGGGAAGGGAAGGTGCTGGACTGTTGGTGAATGGGGCATTGGAGTTGTGATTATAGGTAAAGTCCAATGATAAGTTCTTACGGACACCCCAAGCAGCAAGGTGATATGTTGGTTGCCTCCTCCCATCCTCTTCCTCCTCATGCTCCTGCTGTTTGCCATAAAGCTGCTATCAAGGACACAATGGCAAGTTTGTGCAGCATGCAACAGACTACAGTGAATCTTGACATCTGCTTTGCTTAGTACTGCAGTGCTCCTACAAAGTGGTCCAGACAGCTGAAGTATTGTTTCAGCAAACCAATGGCCTGCTTTATCACTTTCCATGTAGCAGCATGTCTTTCATTGTATGCGTGTTATGAGGGTGCATTGCACTGTGGCGACATATGGTCATGTGACCCTTGTCATCCAGTAGCTGCCCTTTGGTTTCCTGTGGTGGCTCAAAAGCAGCTGGCACAGCAAACTACCACAGAATGAATGCATTATGACTGCTGCTTAATGCATGTTCCCTGTGCAAAGTTAAGACAGGGCATTAGCTGGAGCATTGAGCTTGAAAATGACATAGCTGACATCAAATCATGATCTTCCCACACTGTGTTCTTCCAGCAGATGTTCATTGCCCATGCTCCAATCTGGCGTCCAGTGCGACTCATCTCACAAGTGTCCCGGCATGCCACGGAAGCCATTTTGGAGCTCGAAGGGCCATAAAAATGGGTGCTAATGGGCCCAATCTCTTGCCCCTAATGTGTTCTTGGCAAAAGTTTTCAATGATTTACTAGGTTCAGAACTCTCTTACATTTTGGTGTCAGTTTTCAAATCCAACTCAGAATGATGGGATTAGTTTTAGTTTTATTTGGCAGCAATTACAGACTTCAAGTCAACTGAGTTTAGATAGCCTCACCTAGTTCCCAGTTATCACAAGGTTACAATGTGCAATTGCCCTCTCAGCAGTACTGAATTACAGAAGCATTAAAGGGATAGAATATAAATCCCAAGGAGTAGTATGGAACTTGCATAATGCACTGGTTTAACCACACTTGCAGTACTGTGCACAGTTCTGGTCACTTTAGATGGACCGCTGGGTTGAGCACTACCTAGAACTGTACTCCAGGGAGAATGCTGTCACTGAGACTGCCCTCAATGCAGCCCAGCCTCTACCAGTCATGGATGAGCTGGACATACAGCCAACCAAATCGGAACTCAGTGATGCCATTGATTCCCTAGCCAGCGGAAAAGCCCCTGGGAAGGACAGCATTACCCCTGAAATAATCAAGAGTGCCAAGCCTGCTATACTCTCAGCACTACATGAACTGCTATGCCTGTGCTGGGACGAGGGAGCAGTACCCCAGGACATGCGCGATGCCAACATCATCACCCTCTATAAAAACAAAGGTGACCGCGGTGACTGCAACAACTACCGTGGAATCTCCCTGCTCAGCATAGTGGGGAAAGTCTTTGCTCGAGTCGCTCTGAACAGGCTCCAGAAGCTGGCCGAGCGCGTCTACCCTGAGGCACAGTGTGGCTTTCGTGTAGAGAGATCGACTATTGACATGCTGTTCTCCCTTCGTCAGATACAGGAGAAATGCCGTGAACAACAGATGCCCCTCTATATTGCTTTCATTGATCTCACCAAAGCCTTTGACCTCGTCAGCAGACGTGGTCTCTTCAGACTACTAGAAAAGATCGGATGTCCACCAAAGCTACTAAGTATCATCACCTCATTCCATGACAATATGAAAGGCACAATTCAACATGGTGGCTCCTCATCAGAGCCCTTTCCTATCCTGAGTGGTGTGAAACAGGGCTGTGTTCTCGCACCCACACTTTTTGGGATTTTCTTCTCCCTGCTGCTTTCACATGCGTTCAAATCCTCTGAAGAAGGAATTTTCCTCCACACAAGATCAGGGGGCAGGTTGTTCAACCTTGCCCGTCTAAGAGCGAAGTCCAAAGTACGGAAAGTCCTCATCAGAGAACTCCTCTTTGCTGACGATGCTGCTTTAACATCTCACACTGAAGAATGCCTGCAGAGTCTCATCGACAGGTTTGCGTCTGCCTGCAATGAATTTGGCCTAACCATCAGCCTCAAGAAAACGAACATCATGGGGCAGGATGTCAGAAATGCTCCATCCATCAATATTGGCGACCACGCTCTGGAAGTGGTTCAAGAGTTCACCTACCTAGGCTCAACTATCACCAGTAACCTGTCTCTAGATGCAGAAATCAACAAGCGCATGGGTAAGGCTTCCACTGCTATGTCCAGACTGGCCAAGAGAGTGTGGGAAAATGGCGCACTGACACGGAACACAAAAGTCCGAGTGTATCAGGCCTGTGTCCTCAGTACCTTGCTCTACGGCAGCGAGGCCTGGACAACGTATGCCAGCCAAGAGCGACGTCTCAATTCATTCCATCTTCGCTGCCTTCGGAGAATACTTGGCATCAGGTGGCAGGACTATATCTCCAACACAGAAGTCCTTGAAGCGGCCAACACCCCCAGCTTATACACACTACTGAGTCAGCGGCGCTTGAGATGGCTTGGCCATGTGAGCCGCATGGAAGATGGCAGGATCCCCAAAGACACATTGTACAGCGAGCTCGCCACTGGTATCAGACCCACCGGCCGTCCATGTCTCCGTTATAAAGACGTCTGCAAACGCGACATGAAATCGTGTGACATTGATCACAAGTCGTGGGAGTCAGTTGCCAGCATTCGCCAGAGCTGGCGGGCAGCCATAAAGACAGGGCTAAATTGTGGCGAGTCGAAGAGACTTAGTAGTTGGCAGGAAAAAAGACAGAGGTGCAAGGGGAGAGCCAACTGTGCAACAGCCCCAACAAACAAATTTCTCTGCAGCACCTGTGGAAGAGCCTGTCACTCCAGAATTGGCCTTTATAGCCACTCCAGGCGCTGCTTCACAAACCACTGACCACCTCCAGGCGCGTATCCATTGTCTCTCGAGATAAGGAGGCCCAAAAGAACTTACAATGGATGGATCCACCATTGGGGGGAGATATACATGACAATTAATCTGATGCCAAAACCACTTGGAATTAAATCACACCTTTCAAATCCATTAATGTCCCAAAACACTTTACAACAATGAAATATAAAGGAATTTAGTGACCGTTATGATGTATGGAAACACAGCAGCCCAAATCGTACGCAATAAGGTCCCACAAACAGCAACAAGATCAATGATCAGTTAATTTGTTTTGGTGATCTCGATTGAGGAATAAATGTTGGCTAGACCACGAAGCAAACTTCCCCAATTTTCTTCAGAAAGAAAATCTTGCATTCTATAGCACCTTTCATGATCACAGGATGTCACAAAGTGCTTTACAGCCAATGAAGTACCTTTATACTAATGTTAGTGTCGGTTGTGGCTCAGTTGGTAGAATTATCACCTCTAAGTTAAAGACCTGTGTGTTCAAGCTTCATTCTAGGTCGCCACACTACCAGAAGGACATGGAGGCTTTGGAGAGGGTACAGAAGAGGTTAACCAGGATGTTGCCTGGTCTGGAGGGCATTAGCTATGAGGAGATAAAAGCAAAATACTGCGGATGCTGGAAATCTGAAACAAAAACAAGAAATGCTGGATTCACTCAGCAGGTCTGGCAGCATCTGTGGAAAGAGAAGCAGAGTTAACGTTTCGGGTCAGTGACCCTTCTTCGGAAACTCTGCTTCTCTTTCCACAGATGCTGCCAGACCAGCTATGAGGAGATGTTGGATAAACTAGGATTGTTTTCACTGGAACGACGGATGTGGAGGGGCGACATGATAGAGCTTTACAAAGTTATGAGCGGCATGGACAGAGTGGAACAAAGAACAGTACAGCACAAGAACAGGCCATTCGGCCCACCAAGCCTGCGTCGATCTTGATGTCTGCCTAAACTTTTTCCTAGGGTGGAAGAGTCAGTTACTAGGGGACATAGGTTTAAGGTGAGAGGGGCAAAGTTTAGAGGGGATGTACGAGGCAAGTTCTTTACACAGAGGGTGGTGAGTGCCTGGAACTTGCTGCCGGGGGAGGTGGTGGAAGCAGGTACGATAGTGACGTTTAAGAGGCATCTTGACAAATACATGAATAGGATGGGAATAGAGGGATACGGTCCCCGGAAGTGCAGAAGGTTTTAGTTTAGGCAGGCATCAAGATCGGCGCAGGCTTGGAGGGCCGAATGGCCTGTTCCTGTGCTGTACTGTTCTTTGTTCTTTGTAAAGTGTATTCACCATTGTAATGAAGAAAACATAACAGCCAATTTGCACACAGCAAACTCCTACAAACAGCAATGACCAGCTAATCTGTTTAAGTGATGTTGATTGAGGAATAAATGTTGACCAGGACATCAGGCACAACTTCCCTGCTCTTCTTTGAAGTCCCACTGTAGGACCTTTGAGAGTACAGGTGGGGGTTTGGTTTAAGGTCTCATTCAAAAGACAGCACCCCCAGCAGAGTTGCCCCTCAGTACTGCATTGGAGTATCAGCCTAGACTGCTGTGCTGAAATCCCAGAATGAAGCTTGAACACACAGCCCTTTAACTTAGAGATGATAATTCTACCAACTGAGACACAACTGACACTAACATTCGTATAAGATCTTTTATATCAATCTGCTCAAATCCTGAAAAGGGCCTTGCTCCCACAGCTTTTTGTCTCAAAGCCAAAAGTGCTAATTTCAATCACGTAGTACCTTATTACCATTCAAATATCATAGCAAAATGAATTTCTTGAAAGTGCATTGACTGTTGCTAACTGCCAGCTATTTTTCACACAAGCACCCACAAACAGTAATGAGATGATAATCAGGTCACCTATCTACATTTTGTAACCAGGGGCACAGATTATACAGAAAAGGAATATAGACATTTTAGATTACTACTTCAGAGAGAGGACAGTGAACTAGTGGAACAGACTAACCAGGGTAACAGTGGACATGGATAGTGTCACCAAATTCAAGAGGGATCTGGAGAGTTTAGCAATGGTGGAGTATAAAAGATAGAGAACAGCACTGTAAGGTATTTTTTGACCTTTGAGACTGGCCACACAGAGAACAATGGCCTTTTTTGATGCTGAAGTAATGTTCCAATGGCTTTAATTCGAATTGGGATTGCCCCGAAATTGAGGCTGAGCTGCACACTTGGGATAAAGAAGCTTGCTGGAGCTGAGAAGAGTTTCTTTTATTTTATCTCTGCTGTAAACAGAGGGCTATTTCATACTGGAACTGAGTACAGAGTGTTACAAATGTTCTGTTCTCTTCCCCCATTTAGTGAACAATAAAAAGACTAACAGCAGCAAAAAAAAATGCTTGTGTTTTGAAGTACACAATAACAAATTACAGCATTAAGTTTTGTTTATGTTGGAAAGTTTTTCCACTACTTAACAGCAATTATTGTTCAATACTTATTAGAAATTCACTAGATAAAGTGCAAATCAAGTTAAAGCCTAATGATTTACTGTAGTTGATGAAGCCCTTCAAAATTTATGAGAAATGTTCACAAAATATTTTTTTATTGCCAAAGGGTGAAGCAGCATATGAGTGTGCATGTGTGATGAGTATAGACTATCTGTGGTAAATGAATCTTAGCAATTCATGAGTGGAGAATTAAGTTGTGACTGAGGTTACCATATCATTAATTAAATGCTAGCATCTGGTATTCAGTTTCATATTTCTTTGTCTATAATGGTCAATATATTCAAATGCATGATTCAAAAACCAGATTATAAACAACAGCCTTCAATTAAATGAAAATTTTAAATAGATATGCATTGTTAATTTGTAGGTTCAGTATGAACCAAGGTTGCAAGCATCGGCATTAATCATTCATGCTTTGCTATTCTTTATGTAGATTACATTTATTGTTGATGGTGCACTCTCAGAAAGCTCATTTGGTGTGTATGCTTAAGTGGGAATACAGTGCTGAAAATTAGATCATTTTTCGATTTTGAAGCTGCTGACAATACCACACAAAAAACTTGTAAATTATATGTAGAATTCGAAGGGACCATCCAACATAATCCAGGCTCAACTTTCACCTCCAAATGAAAGTGTTACATACGGAGATCTGTCAGTGTTTCTAATTTTTTATTCATTCATGGGATGTGGGCGTCACTGGCTAGGCCAGCACTTATTGGCCATCCCTAATTGCCCTTGAGCTGCTTCTTGAACCGCTGAAGTCCATGTGGGGTAGGTATACCCACAGTGCTATTAGGAAAGGAGTTCCAGGATTTTGACCCAGCAACAGTGAACAACGGCGATATAATTCCAAGTCAGGATGGTGTGTGGCTTGGAGGGGAACTTGCAGGTGGTGATGTTCCCATGCATCAGGTGCCGTTGTCCTTCTAGTTGGTCGAGGTTGTGAGTTTGGAAGGTCCTGTCGAAGGAGCCTTGGTGCATTGCTGCAGCGCATTTTGTAGATGGAACACACTGCTGCCACTGTGCGTCAATGGTGGAGGGAGTAGATGTTTGTGAATGGGGTGCCAATCAAGCAGGCTGCTTTGTCCTGGATGGTGCCAAGCTTTTTGACTGTTGTTGGAGCTGCACCCATCTAGGAAAGTGGAGAGTATTCCATCACACTCCTGACTTGTGCCTTGTAGCTGGTGGACAGGCTTTGGGGAGTCAGGAGGTGAGTTACTCGCCTCAGGATTCCTAGCCTCTGACCTGCTCTTGTAGCCACGGTATTTATATGGCTACTCCAGTTCAGTTTCTGGTCAGTGGTAAGCTCCAGGATGTTGATAGAAGGGGATTCAGTGATCGTAATGCCATTGAATGTCAAGGGGAGATGGTTAGATTCTCTCATGTTGGAGATGGTCATTGCCTGGCACTTGTGTAGCACGAATGTTACTTGCCACTTATCAGCCCAAGCCTGGATATTGTCCAGGTCTTGCTGCATTCCTGCATGGAATGCTTCAGTATCTGAGCAGTTATGAATGGTGCTGTACATTGTGCAATCATCAGCGAACATCCCCACTTCTGACCTTATGATTGAAGGACGGTCATCGATGAAGCAGTTGAAGGTGGTTGAGCCTAGGACACTACTGAGGAACCCCTGCAGTGATCTCCTGGCACTGAGATGATTGACCTCCAACAACCACAACCATCTTCCTTTGCCCTCAGTACGACTCCAACCAGAGAGTTTTCCCCCCGATTCCCATTTACTCCAGTTTTGCTAGTGCTCCTTGATGCCATACTCAGTCAAATGCTGCCTTGATGTCAAGGGCAGTCACTCTCACCTAACCTCTTGAATTCAGCTCTTTTGTCCATGTTTGAACCAAGGCTGTAATGAGGTCGGGAGCTGAGTGGCCCTAGCGGAACCCAAACTGAGCATCACTGAGCAGGTTATTGCTAAGCAAGTGCCGCTTTATAGCACTGTTGATGACACCTTCCATCACTTTACTGATGTTTAAGAGTAGATCGATGGGTCGATAATTGGCTGGGCTGGACTTGTTCTGCTTTTTGTGTACCGGACGTACCTTTTCCACATTGCCAGCTAGATGCCAGTTTCGTAGCTGTACTAGAACAGCTTGGCTAGTGGCGCAGCATGTTCTGGAGCACAGGTTTTCAGTACTATTGCAAGAATGCTGTCAGGGCCAATAGCCTTTGCAGTATCCAGTGCCTTCAGTCATTTCTTGAAATTACGCGGAGTGAAGTGAACTGGCTGAAGACTGGCATCTGTGATACTGGGGACTTCAGGAGAAGGCCGAATTCTTATGCATTTTCTGTGGATATCTAAATATGCAGACCATTGGTTGGTTATCCATGTTACACAGTTTTAACTTTGTTTTTAGGGAAAAGGTTTTGCTGCCCGCTCTGATTTCTAGTTCCTTTTTCAGATTTAGGATGCATGTTGAGCATTGGCTGAAAAAACAGTCTACCCAACCCTGAAGTGAATCCAAAGTGAATTCTTGACAAATATATGAATAGGAAGGGAATAGAGGGATATGGGCCCCGGAAGTGCAGAAGGTTTTAGTTTAGGCAGGCAGCAAGATCGGCACACGCTTGGAGGGCCGAATGGCCTGTTCCTGTGCTGTACTGTTCTTTGTTCTTTGTTCAAAGAGGCAGCACAGTGGCGCAGTGGTTAGCACCGCAGCCTCACAGCTCCAGCGACACGGGTTCAATTCTGGGTACTGCCTGTGTGGAGTTTGCAAGTTCTCCCTGTGTCTGCGTGGGTTTCCTCCGGGTGCTCCGGTTTCCTCCCACATGCCAAAGACTTGCTGGTTGATAGGTTAATTGGCCATTATAAATTGCCCCTAGTATCAGTAGGTGGTAGGGAAATATAGGGACAGGTGGGGATGTGGTAGGAATATGAAATTAGTGTAGGATTAGTATAAATGGGTGGTTGATGGTCGGCACGGACTCGGTGGGCCGAAGGGCCTGTTTCAGTGCTGTATTTCTAAAAAAAACCCAGGTGGCTGGAAGGTGGGATTAGAATGGGTGGCTAGTTTTTTCATCCAGTGCAGGCATGATGGGCTGAATGGCCTCTTTCTGTGCCCACACCTTTCTATGGTTCTTAATTTCTATAACATAGTGTTAACTGCTGCCAGTATCAGAGCACGTTATGACAAGAAGGTTGGAGGAGAATCATTGACTCACACAGCTAAGAAAGCCATATGGCCCATCACAGTTGTGTCAGCTCTTTTAAAGAGCTATCCAATTAGTTTCACACCTCTGCTCCTTCCCTACAGCCCTGAAAATGTTTCATTCCATTACAAGTATACATCCAATTCCCTTCTGAAAGTGACGATGGATACCACCCTTTCAGACAGTACATCCCATATTATAACAATTCACTATGTGAAAAGATTTGACCTCATCTTCCCTCTCATTCTTTTGCCAATTACCTTAGATCTGATTCCTTTGGTTACCAACTGTCCAGCCAGTGGAAACAGTTTCTCCTTTATTACATTGTCAAAATTCTTGATAATTTTCACACCAAATAAACCTCCCCTTACCTTCCCTGCTTTAAGGAGGAGAACAATCCCAGATTTTTCAGATTCTTCACATGACAGAAATCTCAGCCCTGCTGTAATTCTCGTAAATCTGCTCTGCATCCTCTCCACAGCCTTGATCTGCTTTGTCAATAGGAAGGAGCTTCAATAGGAAAGAATTTTGTGGTATACAGCAGAAAATAATAGTGATACAGTGGAAGAGTAAGGTTGGGACAATAAGATGCATAACAGGAAGACGTCAGCGGTAAAGTGACAAAAGACAGGCAACAACGTGACATATGACAGAAGAGAGCACAATGGCAAGGTCTTGCAGGGCAAATTGTCAGCTTGATTATAACAACTAATTTATTGACTGGCTCGATATTTTTGAGGACATGTGTTTGGAGTGGGGGTTGGGGTGGAGGAGGAGAACAGGAAACTTGGAAATACGGGTTTCCCAAACATCGGATGATTTTTAACTTTTTTCTGTGAGTTTCCTGCCCAACAGCCAGTCTGACTGGCCTGCTGGCTGGTGGCCAGGTGGGAAAATCTGCAGCACAAGGATGCATCCAAGCAAAGAGGAGGTAGGGAGGCAGCGAGAGATTGCAGGGTCGAAGGGAGGGTGGGGATCTTCATGGTGGTTCGGTGGGGAGAGATGGAGGAGGGAGGTGGCGGTAGTCAGAGAGGGTAGTGGTCGGCATGGAGAGATGGCAGTTGGTGGGGAGGAGTGATGAAGAGAGGGAAGTTGGTGATCCCAGCGGGGGTGGGGATTGCTGGGTGCCTGGAGGAAACACACCTGCACCTCCTAGTCCACAAGCAGTGCTGTAAAGGCGTTATGGATCCAGCCCTTCTTGCATCCTTTAAGCTGCTGGGTTTCCCGAGACTCAAGAAATCTGTTTGACATCTGTTAAAAATAAAACGTTGGTAAAAATGGAGGCACTCAGCCTCCATAAAAAACATTACCAACTGACACGACTCCAGATAGCAGGTTGGTTGGCTGCCATCAGGTCCATCTCCGTTAAAACTGGAAGCGGGTGGATTGGGGTCTGGTTTGAAATTTTAAAAACTCTGACTTCTCACCCAACACAAACCAACTCATTTTTGGGGGGGTTAGAATTAGCCCCATTGGCTATTTTCCTGATCACCACTATTGCACAACTGTATCAGAATGATATTTCCCATTTATCAGGCAGAATAGAATACTTCCAGCAGAATGAGAATTAAAAGTATCAATTTACTATATTGTGGTCCCCCATTTGCCCTTTGGCAAGTGCCTCTCAAGAATCAATTTAAAATGTGAAACATTCTGGGAAGCACTTTCACAAATTCCCAAAATGTACTCCAAACAGATACACTCCAGATTGGAAAAGCAAATGCCTAAAATTTGCCCTCTACTCCCAGTTCTTTCCTGAGATAATAGTTTGTATCTGAGAGGAAATTTTGCTTTATAATGGTCATCACGAGGATATTAAACAAGCATTTGAAAAGTTACATTGCCAAGCCATGTCGTGTGAGGGGAAAGTGATGAAAACATTGCCTGTTTTTCTGGATTGCAGAAATTTGTCAAACTATTTCGCCAAGCCCTACATCTGCTTTTGAAAACAAAAATGTTACATGCTTCATGTTATCGGTGCCATATCACTTGTTTTATTCATTCATGGGATGTGGACATCGCTGGCTAGGCCAGCATTTATTGCCCATTCCTAATTGCCCTTGAGAAGGTGCCTTCTTGAACCGCTGCAGTCCACATGAAATGGGTACAGCACAGTGCTGTTAGGAAGGGAGTTCCAGGATTTTGACCCAATGATGGACAGTGAAGGAATGGCGATATCGTTCCAAGTCAGGATGGTATGTGACTTGGAGGGGAACTTGGAGGTGGTGTTCCCATGCATCTGCTGCCCTTGTCTTTCTCGGTGGTAGAGGTTGCAGGTTTGGAAGATGCTGTTTAAGGAGCCTTGGTGAGTTGCTGCAGTGCATCTTGTAGATGGTACACACTGCTGCCACTGTGCATTGGTGGTGAAGGGAGTGAATGTTGAAGGTGACAATCAAGCGGGCTGCTTTGTCCTGGGTGGTGTCGAGCTTCTTGAGTGGTGTTGGAACTGCACCCTTCCAGGCAAGTGGAGAGTATTCCATCACACTCCTGACTTGTGCCTTGTAGATGGTGGACAGGCATTGGAGAGACAGGAGGTGAGTTATTCACTGCAGAAATCCCAGCCTCTGACCTGCTCTTGAAGCCACAGCAGCTGGTCTAGTTCAGTTTCTGGTCAATGGTAACCCCAGGATGTTGATAGTGTGGGATTCAGCGATAGTAATGTCATTGAGCAGCAAGGGGAGATGGTTGGATTCTCTATTTTTGCGATGGTCATTGCCTGGCACTTGTGTGGCGCAACTGTTACTTGCCAATTATCAACCCCAGCCTGGATGTTGTCCAGGTGCTGCTGCTTCAGTATCTGAGGAGTCGCGAATGGTGCTGAACATTGTGCAATCATCAGCAAGCATGCCCACTTCTGACCTTATGTTGGAGGGAAGGTGATTGATGAAGCAGCTGAAGATGGTTGGGCCCGAGGACACTACCCTGAGGAACTCCTGCAGTGATATCCTGGGATTGAGATGATTCACCTCCAATAACCACAACCATCTTCCTTCGTGTTAGGTACGACTCCAACCAGCGGAGAATTTTCCCCCTGAATTCCCATGGACTCCAGTTTTGCTAGGGCTCCTTAATTCCATACACCTCGGTGTCAAAGAAGGATATGTAGAACACTGAACTTCAAAATAGCCAGCAGTCTATGTCAAAGTAAGCGGCACAGTGGCTCAGTGGTTAGCACCACAGCTGCAAAGCTCCAGTGACCCGGGTTCAGTTCTGGGTACTGCCTGTACGGAGTTTGCAAGTTCTCCCTGTGACTGCGTGGGTTTCTGCTGGGTGCTTTGGTTTCCTCCCACAGCCAAAGACTTGCAGGTTGATAGGTAAATTGGCCATTGTAAAATTGCCCCTATTGTAGGTAGGTGGCAGGAGAATGGTGGGGATGTGGTAGGGAATATGGGATTAATGTAGGATTAGTATAAATGGGTGGTTGTTGGTTGGCACAGACTTGGTGGGCTGAAGGGCCTGTTTCAGTGCTGTATCTCTAAATAAAATGCTAGAAATGTACAATGGTTCATTACTTTTTGAAAATGATCGATTAATGTTTTGGTGTAGACTGTCAGAATAGGGAAAGTTAATAATATATGAGACTGAACAGAAGAAAGAGGAGGGAGAGAACAGAAGATAAAAATTGGTTAAATTTTGTAGCAGTGCCATTCCTGTGGACCTGATCACATATTCTCAGCTGACACTGCAAAGCAGTGCTGAGTGAGCACTCTATAGTAAAACATTAAACTTCGCCAACATCTAGCTACCAAGGTGGATGAAAAATCCACTATTTGAAGAAGAGCAGGGCTTTCTCTGACCAATATTCTATCATCAAACAGATTATCTAGTCTTATATATGCTGTTTGTGGTACCTTACTACTTGAAAATTAGCATTTGTCTTCATTTACAACATTTACTTCACTTCAAGAGTTGTAAATCGCTTTGGGCATGCTAAGATTTTCAAATGTACAATACAAATACATGCTTTTTCTTTAAAAGCCAAGATGGGAAAGCCAAAAATCAACTATCTCAAAGAGGCAGTTAATGGGTTTCATAGTCTGCACACAAGATTTTTTTTTAGAAAGCTGGAAAGATGTGAAAATCCACTCAACCTAGCACACACTGAAATGCTGAGAAATCTTTTCTTTTTCCAGAAGCTGTTGGCCTTGTTGCATATTTTCCGTATTTTCTATTTCCATTTCAGGTTTGCAGTATTTGTGATCCTTTGTTTGTATCACCAGATTTCTCCACTGAATAAAAGATAGGGATATCATGCTAAAATCAAAAGATTGATTTTATCGTCGGTCTGTGGTACGTCATCTTCAAACCAAATACTCTAAAGAAAAAAAAATGGCTTGAAAAGATTCAGCAATATTGCAAACTTTCAATCATATTTTGGAGACCTTGAATATCCTTAAACCAATTTTGGTCATTTATTTAATGTGTTTGATATTTCTTTGATCAATCCTCTGTGAAGTAATTCCATTTCAAATTTTCTAAAAGCCCTTGATTCACATGACAACATCAACTATCTTAAGAACTGAATAATCTATGACTTGTTTCTCATGTTGTGTATCGTTTAGTCCACTCGTTAATTCAGACAGAAAATCAAATATGCTCCTGAGAGATTCAGTCCTTCAAACAGCAAGATCTGCATCTAATGGAAGGATTTTACAAACCTAGAGATTTAATGAAGCTAAAAGAAATGTATGTGAGTGCATTAGTGATGCCTTTGGAAAAAATAAGTTCTTTGAAAAACTCACTTTCATCCATTAACTTTTAATAGTCATAATCTAGTGAGTACATTAATCTAAATTTTTGCTACTTCAAATTACTTGCAGTTAATGACAGAAGCAAGAACTAAATAATTTAAGTGAAGAGAGACTCATTATATGCTCTGTCCAGGCTACTCAAATGTCTTCTGTAATAACTGTTGAAATTTAGTTTGAAGTTTTGGGAAGAATTGATTGGCTCCGCATTAATGAGCATGTTTACATCATTCAGTGAGAACGAAAAGTCAGACAGCACTTGCGTAAACTGAATGAAGTAATAATTGTGCACTTTCTTTTGTTCCACTAAACAATACCGTAATAGGATTTGGAGTTTTGTGCACAAATACCATTGTTATTTTCGTGAGAAGTGTTAACCAGAATTCCTCAGTGTAAGAGAGGAAGTTTTCAGCCATTTACTTCTCTTGTGCTATATTCTGAATGCAATCTTACGTCCTCACCATCTATTTACCTGCCTGTCAATCTGTCTACTCCACTAAACCCTGTCTATCAATCCATCTAAAGCTAAACATCAAAGGGAAGAATTGTTCATGACTTTCAATATCTCAATCTGGTGCATTCCAGCCTTAGATAATTTCGAAAAATGTCTCTGCTTACAAAACTCTCCAATAGGTACTTATAATTAGTTAAGCTCTGCACCACTTTAAATTAGTTAGCATAACAGTGATGAATCAAAGCCATTGCAAGCCATGTAGGGAATTTAAATAGATGAAGATCATATTAGTTTATGCATTCGATAAGAAGTTACGATAAGAAGCTCATGGATTGCAGTATTGTGATATCACAGAGCATGGCACCCATGAACTAGCCTGCAGTAGTTGATGCCATTCACTTGAGAGTTCAATTGTGCCTAAAAAATATTGCAAGAGAACTTAAACTGAAATCAAATAAACCTTCCACTTAGGCTGATGTATTAACCTAGCATGTTCCTGTAAGAGTCATGCCTGAAGAAACATCATCTGAAGATGAAAAGATGAGAGCGATAGAATCTAATAAAAAAAGATGAATCAGATAGCTGCTTGATAATTAAATATACATTCCCAGATGGGCCTCCTCAAACAATGCTATTTTAGAACGAGACATTTTGCTGATTATTTTCAAATCCATGTCCTCTCTCTGTTCCATTGTACTGAGTACATTATTCTTACCAAATGTAGTTTCATCCTTTTACAGCACAGCACTTAACTTTGATAAATAAAATACAAGGGTTATATGTTATGCATTATTCTTTTTCTCAGATCAGAGTACCTGAAGGACATATATTTAAAAACAAAGATAGTATATAAATAGTACGAATCAAACTTCATCAGTTTACTGACAGTTTATGCCTAAGTTGAATTTTTTTCAAACTCAGTCTGTTTTTAGTCTTTCAAACAATACTTAAAAGTCCACATTGATGATGGAATGTTCAGCTTCAAGCATCAATAGATCAAGGCCAAGAAATTGACTGCTTCTAAATTAGGGTGCAATCTGGGTGCACGTATTTATCAAAAGTGGCGACAGGACCGCAGTAAATTGTCCACCGGCCTCATTAATGTAGTGCCAATGATCTGCATGCGTAAGTGATGGCCCCAGAGACAGATTTTTTAAATTACGTCGTGTCCTGCACTCCTTTGGACCCCACCAGAAAGGCCGAGAGGGGGGTTTTGACGACTGGGCAACTCTCAACCTCCATAAATTTGCCCAGGCATGCGCCATGGAGAGGTCACTCCACTGACCACCTCCAGGCGCGTATCCATTGTCTCTCGAGATAAGGAGGCCCAAAAGAAAGAAAGAAGAATTTGTTCATGGAATGTGCGCGTCACTGGTTAGGGCAGTATTTATTGCCCATCTCTTATTGCCTTTGAGAAGGTGGTGCTAGAGGCCTGCTACCCGACCCGAACCCGACGGGACCAGACGACGTGTCGGGTCCAGGTTGGGTCGGGCCCATCTTCAGGGTCTGGCTTTTGGGCTCGGGTCGGGTAGGGCTGAGTCCAGGTCGAGTCGGGTCGGGTCAGGCTGGACACACACGGTAAGTGGTCTGCTGGTAAGTATTGAAATTTTAAAAAACCTACCTGCGCTGGGAATTCTGGACGAAACTGAGTTTGCGCAGTGAGCAAGTGACATCACTGTGATGTCATCATGCATGTGCTGCAGATTTTAGTTTAGTTTAGTTTAGAGATACAGCACTGAAACAGGCCCTTCGGCCCAACGAGTCTGTGCCGACCATCAACCACCCATTTATACTAATCCTACACTAATCCCAAATTCCTACCACATCCCCACCTGTTTCCCTACCACCTACCTATACTAGGGACAATTTATAATGGCCAATTTACCTACCAACCTGCAAGTCTTTTGGCTTATGGGAGGAAACCGGAGCACCTGGAGAAAACCACGCAGACACAGGGAGAACTTGCAAACTCCACACAGGCAGTACCCAGAATTGAACCCGGGTCGCTGGAGCTGTGAGGCTGCGGTGCTAACCACTGCGCCACTGTGCCGCCCAGCTTGTGCCACTTGCAGGTTCGCTGTCAGGAAGGTAAGTAAACAGATGATCGGGTCAGGTGTAGTACCCACCATGCTGTTAGGAAGGGAGTTCCAGGATTTTAACCCCGTAACAGTGAAGGAAGCGATATAGTTCAGAGTCAGGATGGTGTGTGACTTGGAGTGGAACTTGCAGGAGGTGGTGTTCCCATGTATCTGATGCCCTTGTCCTTCTAGGTGGTAAAGGGCAGGGGTTTGGAAGGCGCTGTTGAAGGAGTCTTGGTGGGTCGCAGTGCGATAGTGAGTTTGACTGGCTGGAACACCAGTTGAGCGCCTGTCTAAGTGGGTGGGGGTGGAGAGTGGAGCTGTGGTAGTGGTAGGGGAAGCAACGGCAGCAGAAATCGATTGGTGGCCAGCAGAGGGCTGCAGTTGTCATGTGGAGCCAGAAGGAGTGCTCCTGCCCTGCCTGACTGCACAGTAAAGTAAGTACAAAAGCAAAGTATTGCGGATGCTGTAAATCTAAAATTAAAACAACAAATGGTGGAATACTCAGCAGGGCTACCAACATTTGTGGAGAGAGAAACAAAATTAATGGTCAGGTCAAAGATATGAAATGTTAACTCTATTTCTTTTTTAACAGATGCTGGCAGACCTGTTGAGTATTTCCAGCACTTTTTTTGTTTTTATTTAATTTAAATAAGGCTTTTTAAAAAACTTACCTTTTGGGGGCTACCTCCGGCATTCTCTGTAAGGACCGCTGCTTAGGCTACATGTAATCAGGTGTAATAATGTAATCAGAATGCAATTTTTGGTTTGTGTCCCAAAACAAGCGTTAGACTCCTAATTCGCATATTTGAGGGGCATAACACCTGATTTAAGCATCACCAGGAATGCCTGTGCAGCTCTTGAACCAATATGCAGGCATATGAATGTTCACGACTTTATCACAAGAAAAGCGATTTCTTATTAAAATTAAGCCTCATACATGATCTCGTGATAGACCTCTGAAATCTCAGGATTTTTCACAGGCATTCTTGTAAATGTGCCTTTTGTAGGCAGTTGTGTCCTGCTTCTCCCCCAGATGGATCATGCTAATGATAACATATAAACTAACAGTACTGGCTGGAGGTCTCTACTGCGCCAAGAGGGCCTGAAGCAGCTGACACTGGCAGGCGATTGCAGGCCTGCATCAAATTAACATTTGCGCCACACAAGTGCCAGGCAATGAACATCTCCAACAAGAGAGAAGCTAACCATCTCCCCTTGACATTCAATGGCATTACCATCGCTGAATCCCCTACTATGAGCATCCTAGGGGCTACCATTGACCAGAAACTGAACTGGAGTAGCCATATAAATACCGTGGCTACAAGAGCAAGTCAGAGGCTAGGAATCCTGCGGTGAGTAACTCACCTCCTGACTCCCCAAACCCAATCCACCATCTACAAAGCACAAGTCAGGAGTGTGATGGAATACTCTCCACTTGCCTGGATGGGTGCAGCTCCAACAACACTCAAGAAGCTTGACACCATCCAGGACAAAGCAACCCACTCGATTGGCACCCCATCTACAATTATTCAGTCCCTCCACCACCGATGCACAGTGCCAGCAGTGTGTACCATCTACAAGATGCACTGCAGCAATGCATCAAGGCTCCTTAGACAGCACCTTCCAAACCCGTGACCTCTACCAACTAGAAGGACAAGGGCAGCAAATGCATGGGATCACCACCACCTGCAATTTCCCCTCCAAGTCACACACCATCCTGACTTGGAACTGTATCACCGTTCCTTCACTGTTGCTGGGTCAAAATCCTGGAACTCCCTTCCTAACAGCACTGTGGGTATACCTACCCCACATGGACTGCAGCAGTTCAAGAAGGCAGCTCACCACCATCTTCTCAAGGGCAATTAGGGATGGGCAATAAATGCTGGCCTGGCCAGCGACACACACATCCCATGAATGAATAAAAAAAATGGCGTCAACCTTATCCACATGTTGAAGGAGCGTTGCTTCCAGGCTTGTATCCAGGCAACATCTATTCCTCCTTCCAGCAGCTACTTGACTATCTCCGTGAAGCACATGCACTACCCAATTCAAGCAGCTCTGAAGAGTCTTCCCGCAATTTGCACTGAGACGATTTGTTTTCCATTTCGGGTTCTGGTCACATCAAAATGATTTCAGCATCTATCCCACATTACCAATATAATTTTCATTTATTTAGCGAACAGAATGCTTTACAAGGAGGAGGAAAAGGATAGCAGCACACAGCATGGGGAAATGTCAATTGTAATGCTAGGCTCCCACCTGCCAAGAATGAGACACATTAATTTTGCCATGAACATTACTTTTAAATTGTTACTGGAGTGAAGAAAGGACTTGTTAAATAGATTAGCCGTGGCTGGAAAAGACATTTGCATATTGACAGATAGTGATTGGAGGGACAAAGGACCATTCTCTGACACATTCAACCCACAACGGACCTTGATCACCAGGTATTGTCTGTAAGAGGAGTATTCCAGAGACTGCAAAGGTGATGCAATCCAAAATACATGATACATGACTAACCTGCTTGATAATCTGGGTTTTTCTGAATTGTACAAACAGTTTGAACTCAGAGAGTGTCTGTTTGTTCCTGGACTGAGAAGATCTGTCTTGTCTGCTCCCATCTCTTTCTCACAGACCTCTGAATCCACTGAAGACTCATGAACCCCAAGAGAGAAAAGTCTCCTACAGCAAACAAGGTTTAGGAAGAATACTGGGGCCCAACGAAAAGCAAGTTTTACCTACAATCAAGGACTCTACAGTGAGCTCGAAGAATCTTAATAAAAACTCTTCAGATATTGCCTCAAACTTTTCCACTTTATTTTTCTTCTGCTGTTTTCTGTCTCTATTTGCATGTGTGTAGTGAGTATGCATGCTAGTGTGGGCATGTTGTATATCCATAGGTCTCAACCGAATTAGAGTTTAAGTTGAATAAATTTCAACTTTAAACCTGAGAAAGCCAGTTTGTGCTGGTTTCTTGGCCTTATAATAATTGGAAAGCGGTGAACAAGGATTCACCAAGGGGGAGCTAAAAACATGGTCTGTTTAAAATTAAACCCTGTTACAGTAAGACCAGGTGAAGGCTGAAAGGGAACCCTAGACCTCTTTTTCATCAGGTCGTAACACAATCAAAATAGAATACCCCCAGAAACCTGCCTCATTCACCAACTTCGCAAAGCAGAGAGACAAGGACATAGACATGGTCTTCTCTCTGATGAGACAGAATGCATGCTGATTACAGGCAGGATTTTTAAAAAAGTTTTTGTTAAGTATTTTCTGATACAGTAAGATAGTTTTTGCAAAGAGCTCTGACCTGCTAGAGATTAAATAAGCCACTGAAGAAATTTATAAACCAACTATCAATCTATATTGGTTTGTGTAATGAGGCCAGTTATTTTGATGGCGTGGGTTTGAATCCCACTGCTGCCACCATATAATGAGAAACTTTTATGTTATCTGATGCAACATAAATGAGATGTGTGGAGTTCAGTTGATTGAAGATCTCAAACAGGTTTATTAACAGCTACCAAGTATATACAGTGCAGAGCTAAATATTTACATGACTTGCCTCTAGGTGTTACAGTAGCAGAGTGAGAGCGGCATGTAGTCACATGACTGCATCCTGCTCATTAACACACTAAGATCTTAAAGGGACATCACTCTTAAAGACAATCACACAACAGTTTGTGTCAAAAAAAAAAGCAACTCATGATTTCTACAACAAATCTCTAGATTTTTAAGAATTTGTCTCTTGATCTATGGAACGATGGGGTCAGCAGGTCTGCAAGTGCAAATAAGGGACTTAATACCTACTTTAAGCCTCCATTGCATAAATGGTTTCTTTGGAGTCAGCTGGTGCTCAGGAAAACTAGGCCTACATGCTACTGAACTGGCAGTCCTTAAAGCGACAGCCTGTTCGGACACAGCCAAAAAGGTATGGTTTTAAAATAGACCTAACTGAATGTAGATCTGGGAGGAGCAAGAGTGCTCACAGGGGCTGATTCCACCCACTGTTACTCCATCCCGGCGAGTCCTGCTGACATGATGTACATATATTATCTTGGTATTGCATTGGTTTGCTAATACATGGAAAATAAATTATAGATACCACAGTACATTCAATAACTATTCATGGAAGCCTGAAGTAAAGTCTTCAAGTTGCTTTCTTGGCACATACTTAATTAAAAATGAAGTGAGGCATCTGACAAATGGACTTTAACAACCAGAGGGAGCAGAATACAAGGCAGTTTAAGTTAGGATTGCAAGTTTATTTGAATACATTCTGCAACTTCTCAGATACTAAAGCAGTCGGTGCCTGCACACAGCAAGACCTGGACAAC
This sequence comes from Heterodontus francisci, assembly GCF_036365525.1. Classification (NCBI taxonomy): domain Eukaryota; kingdom Metazoa; phylum Chordata; class Chondrichthyes; order Heterodontiformes; family Heterodontidae; genus Heterodontus; species Heterodontus francisci. Next base: position 33,738,843 of record NC_090374.1, on the reverse strand, counting down.
ATTCCGGCTTGGATTGATTAGTGGCAAGAAACATTTGCACCACACAAGTGAATGACAATGACCATCTCCAACAAGAAAGAATCTAGCCATTTCCCTTGAGGTTTAGCAGCATTACCATTGCTGAATCCCAGGTCAAGCATGCAATGTTATAGAAGTATAATGATTTGACTGGAGTTGTCAAGATAAGACCACTATTCAAATGACTTCTCATTACAGCTGGTCCACTCAGAACCACATTCATTGCAACACTGACATGATCCCTGCACCCAGCACCATATACTCTGCTCCAGTCAGCAAAGAACACTTCACAATATTCTTGACCTCATCTTCACACATTTAGTGCTATTTACTCTTTCCCTCTTAGACACTGGCATCTACCCGGCAATATGGAAAATTGTGCAAATATGTCTTATATATAAAAAGCAGGACAAATCCAACCTGGTCAATTACCGCCCCATCAGTCTGCTCGCAATCATCAGTAAAGTGATGGAAGGTGTCGTCGACAGTACTACCAAGCAGCACTTGCTTAGCAATAACCTACTCAGTGATGCTCACTTTGGGTTCCGCCAGGGCCACTCAGCTCCTGACTTCATTACAGCTTTGGTTCAAACACGGACTCAAGAGGTGAGGTGAGAGTGACTGCCCTTGACATCAAGGCAGCATTTGACCGAGTATGGCATCAAGGAGCCCTAGCAAAACTGGAGTCAATGGGAATCATGGGGAAATCTCCCCACTCGTTGGAGTCGTACCGAGCGCAAAGGAAGATGGTTGTGGTTGTTGGATGTCCAACATCTGAGCTCCAGGACATCACTACAGGAGTTCCTTAGGGTAGTGTCCTTGGCCAAACTATCCTCACCAGCATCATCAATGATCGTCCTTCAATCATAAGGTCGAAAGTGGGGATATTCACTGATGATTGCATAATGTTCGGCACCATTCATGACTCCTCAAATACTGAAGCAGTCATTGTAGAAATGCAGGAAGACTTGGACAATATCCAGGCTTGGGCTGATAAGTGGCAAGTAACACTCACGCCACACAAATGCCAGGCAATGACTATCTCAAACAAGAGAGAATCCAACCATCTCCGCTTGACATTCAACCACATTACAGTTGCTGAATCCTCCAGTATCAACATCCTGGGGGTTACCATTGACCAGAAACTGAACTGGAGAAGCCATATAAATATGGTGGCTACAACAGCACATTAGAGGTGAGGAATCCTGCAGTGAGTAACTTACCTCCTGACTCCCCAAAGCCTGTCCACCATCTACAAGGCACCAGTCAGGGGAGTGATGGAATACTCTCCACTTGCCTGGATAGGTGCAGCTCCAACAACACTCAAGAGGCTCGACACCATCAAGGACAAAGTAGCCCACTCAATTGGTACCCCAACCACAAACATTCACTCCCTCCACCATTGACGCACAGTGACAGCACTTTCCAAACCAGCGACCCCTCCCACCTAGAAGGCCAAGAGCAGCAGATGCATGGGAACACCACCACCTGCAAGTTCCCATCCAAGTCACACACCATCCTGACTTGGAACTATATCGTCGTTCCTTCACTGTCGCTGGGTCAAAATCCTGGAACTCCCTTCCTAACAACACTATGGGTGTACCTACCTCACATGGACTGCAGCGGTTCAAGAAGGCAGCTCACCACCACCTTCTCAAGGGCAATTAGGATGGGCAATAAATGCTGGCCTCGCCAACAACACCCACATCCCATGAATGAATAAAAAAAACATCTAAACCTATATAAAACACCAGTTCATCCCCAGCTGGAGTATTGTGTCCAATTCTGGGCATCACATTTTAGATAAGATGTGAAAGCTTTGGAGAGTGTACAGAAGAGATTTATTGGAATGGTTCCAGGGAGGAAGGATTATACTTACATGGATAGACTGAAGAAGGTGGGGTTATTCTCCTTTTGGCAGAGAAGACTAAGAGGAAATTGGACAGGTGTTTAAAATCATGAAGGATTTAGATAAAGTGAATAATGAGAAACTATTTCCAATGTTTGAAGCATTGATAACCCAAGGACACAGATTTAAGGCGATTGGCAAAACAACCAGAGGCTACATGAGGAAAAGCATTTTTACACAACATATGGTTAGGATTTGGAAAGCTAGGATTTGTCTGATAGGCTGGTGAATACAGATTCAATAATGACTTTCAAAAGGGAATTAGATGAATACTTAAAGGAGAATACCTAAAGCAGGGGAGTTGGCACAGAGTTGATGGGTCATCATAGGACATGGATTTGCATATTAAATAAGGTTCATCACCTGAAACAGGTAGGTTCTTTGGATACTAGATGGTTGGCCTGTTTCTATATGAAGCCGGCTGCATCATAAACATTCTTCTTTTCTTCTTCTTTGGCCTCCTTGTCTCGAGAGACAATGGGTAAGTGCCTGGAGGTGGTCAGTGGTTTGTGGAGCAGTGCCTGGAGTGGCTATAAAGGTCAATTCTAGAGTGACAGACTCTTCCACAGGTGCTGCAGATAAAATTGGTTGTCGGGGCTGTTATACAGTTGACTCTCCCCTTGCGCTTCTGTCTTTTTTCCTGTCAACAGTTAAGTCTCTTCGACTTGCCACTCTTTAGCCCAACATTAACAGGGCCGTAAAATACTGAACCCATTTTGAGGCAGTTACTGCCCATTAACACCGGGCGAATAAAGTCAAGATTGACCTCAGGGTCTCCGATAAACAGTGGCAGGTCAGCCACTGTTGGTTTTTGGAAGATTGAATGTCAACACTCAACAATAAAGCAGATCATCAAATTATAGGCTAAACTCTCAATTACCAATTTATTTTAACTATTTCCCCATCTGTTTCCTACTCTCTCTTATAATTACTACTAAACCCTTTGGAGTTACAGCTGTGTGGTGAGAAAGAAAATAGATTATTTTATTGCATAGTGCAATGCTTGATGTTGTAACAGGACTGAAAAGCAAATGCAGCTCATGGGGCCTGTTCATAAGAAGTGTAACTCTTGTTTTTTGAATTAAGAATTGAATGCAAAGCCAACTGAGCTGCTTGACAACAATTTATCTTTGATTTAGTTTTGGTGCAGAGCTGTTTAAACCTTTCTCTCATGGTGTAATTTGACCTAAAATATGTATATTACCAATTCTGAGCTATTAACCTATAACCATCCTAACAAGGATGCCATATAAACAGAAAGGAAATGTTCAACATTCCATTATAACAGTGTAATTTTTTGACAGTCTACAATATCCCAGGGCAAGTTATTTAAAAGCAGACCATCATTTTTCAAGTGCCTTTGCCATGTTAATTATGCATGATTTATTGCATTTTAATGATGACTTGAAGTAATGGTTACCTCATTAATTAATACCTATGGGGAGAGTTAATTTTAAGTTATCTTTTTAGCATGATTTTATGTATATTTATGGAATTAGCCAACAATATATTTCTTATAAGAAAAAGGCAATGCATAGAATGTTCTTACGTTCTATAGTATCATAGTAACAACCATAACTTGTATTTATATAGCACCTTTAACATAATGAAACATCCCAAGGCACTTCACAGGCGCATTAGAAAGCAAAAGTTGACACTAAGTCACATAAGCTGATGACAAAAAGTTTGATCAAAGAGGTAGGATTTAAGGAGTGTCTTAAAGGAGGAAAGCAGGATAGAGGGATTTAGGGAAGGAATTCCAGGACTGAAGGCACAGCTGCCAATGGTGGCACAATTAAAGTCAAGGATGCTCAAGTAGCTAGAATTAGAGGACTGCAGATATCGTGAGGGTTATGGGCCTGGAGGAGATTACAGAGATAGGGAAAGGCAAGGCCATGGAGAGACTCACCAAGGTTCCTTCAACAGCACCTTCCAAACCTGCAACCTCTACCACCTAGAAGGGCAGTGGCAGCAGATGCATAGGAACACCACCACCTGCGAGTTCCCCTCCAAGCCACACACCATCCTGACTTGGAGCTCTAGCGCTGTTCCTTCACTGTCGTGGAGTCAAAATCCTGGAACTTCCTTCCTAACAGCACTGTGGGTGTACTTACATCCCAAGGACTGCAACGGTTCAAGAAGGCTACCACCTTCTCAAGGGCAATAAATGCTGGCCATCCAGTGACACCCACATCCCATGAATAAATAAAAAAAATTGATAACAAGGATGAGAATTTTAAATTACTGATCACAGGGCTTCAGCACCTCCCTCGTTTCAAGTCTGAGAATATGCAGTATTGATCCAACTATTAGAAAGGCCTCAGGCCCATCCATTAAAGCCTTTTTACATCTTTTACATCCAACTGAAAGGGTAAATGGGGCCTTTGTTTAACATCTCATCTGAAAAATGGCACCTCTGACAGAGCAGAACTCCCTCAGTTCAGCACTGAAGTGGCAGCACTCAAGTCTCTGGACTTAAAGGGAGGAAATAGGAGATGGATAATTAATAGTTAAAGTGTTACTGCACACTCTATAATTTGAGGAATATTGTACCAACTACTTGCCAAAATAAAAAATTAATTTTTAATATCGTTAGAAAATTTCATGATTTGGTGTAATTTACTTTGATGCTGAAGTGTTGCGTTTTGTTTGGATGAGCGTTTAGTCCTGCAGGAGAGCCACATGTTCTGGATGTGAATCAGAAGTGAGAGGATACGTGTGCTTAGATGGCGTCAGACAATTAAGATTTGTCTACCTTACACAATGGCTCACAGCAAGGTCCGACATTCACATCTTAAGGATGGGAGTGTTTTATCCTTTTTAGCTCTACAAGAGTTAAATTCATGTAGTCCACCCTCAGACATGCCCAATATCCACTTTAATTGGCTGCTTTACTGGCCAACCTCTATTTAGGGAAGGGGTCAAATTACCAATCTTCCTGTCAAGACAGGTCTCAAAAGAGCAAAGATGTTTAGGGTCAGTTGATAAGTTCCACTGAGAGAGACAGTAAAGGCCTAGTCTGACCCAAAAGAGTGTGTGCCACTCTCAAACCATTACTCAGCATTGGAGACTGCTGGGAGTGACAACACCCTGAAGGAGTGCAGTCCAGACCATGGCACAAATGGGCAAGGGACTGTACAAGAGGGAGCACCAAATGTAGAAATGCAGTTGTTACAGTTGATTTCATAGTCAGGGGGACAGACAGGCATTTCTGTAATCGTCATTATGAGTCTCGCATAGTGTGTGACTTCCCTGGTCTCTGGAGGAAAAGACATTCACAGAATCACAGAATTGTTACAGCACAGAAGGAGACTATTCGGCCCATCGTGTCCACACTGGCTCTCCGAAACAGCGATTCATTTAGTGCCATTCCCCCACCTTCTCCCCGTAACCCTGCACATTCTTCTTTCCTATATAACAGTCTAATTCCCTTTTGAATGCTTCAATTGAACCTGCCCCCACCACACTCTCTGGCAGTACATTCCAGACCTTAACCACTCGCTGCGTGAAAAAGTTTTTTCTTATGTCACTTTTGCTTCTCTTACCAATTACTTTAAACTTGTGTCATTTCATTCTCAGTTCTTTCATGAGTGGGAACAGTTTCTCTCTATCTACTCTGTCCAGACCCCTCATGATTTTGAATACCTCTATCAAATCACCTCTCAGCCTTCTCTTCTCCAAGGAAAACAATCCTAGCTTCTCCAATCTATCTTCATAACTGAAGTTCCTCATCCCTAGAACCATTCTCGTGAATCTCTTCTGTACTCTCTTCAATGGCCTCACATCTTTCCTAAATTGCAGCACCCAGAACTGGGCGCAATACTCCAGCTGAAGCTGAACTAGTGTCTTATACAAGTTCAACATTACTTCCTTGCTTTTGTACTATATGCCCCCATTAATAAAGCCCAGGATACTGTATGCTTTATTAACCGCTGTCTCAACCTGTCCTGCCACCTTCAATGACTTATGCACATATATAGCCAGGTCCCTCTGCTCCTGCACCCCCTTTAGAATTTTACCCTTTATTTTTTTATTGTCTTTCCATGTTTTTCCTACCAAAATGAATCACTTTACATTCTCTGCATTGAACTTCATCTGCCATCTGTCTGCCAATTTCACCAACTTGTCTATGTCCTTTTGAAGTTCTACACTATCCTCCTCACAGTTCACAATGCTTTCAAACTTTGTATCATCCACAAACTTTGAAATTGTGCCCTGTACACCAAGGTCCAGGCCATTAATATATATCAGGAAAAACAAGGGTCCCAACACTGATCCTTGGGGAACTCCACTACAAACCTTCTCCAGCCCGAAAAATATCCATTAACCACTGCTCTCTATTTCCTGTCACTCAGCCAATTCCCTATCCATGTTGCTACCATTCCATTTATTTCATGAGCTGTAACTTTGCTCACAAGTCTGTGAGTGGTACCGTATCAAATGCCTTTTGAAAGACCATGTACACCATATCAACAGCATTGCCCTCATCAACCCTCTCTGTTACCTCCTCAAAAAACTCCAGCAAGTTAGTTAAACATGATTTTCCCTTAAGAAATTCATGCTGGCTTTCTTTAAATAACCCACATTTATCCATGTGACGATTAATTTTATCCCGAATTATTCTTTTTAGAATTTCCCCCACTACTGAAGTTAAACTGACTGACCTCTATTTGCTGGGCTTATCTTTATACCATTTTTTGGACAAGGGTGTAACGTTTGCACATCTCCAGTCCTCTGGCACCTCCCTGAGTCTAAGGAAGACTGAAAAATTATTGCCGCTGCCTCCATGATTTCCACCCTCACTTCACTCGGTTTCCTTGGATATATCTCTCCAGTATAATAAAAGCAAAGTACTGTAGATGCTGGAAAGCTGAACTAAAAACAAGAAATGCTGGAAATACTCAGCAGGTCTGGCAGTATCTGTGGAGAGAGAAGCAGAGTTAACGTTTCAGGTCAGTTGACCCTTCACTGCTCCAGTCCTGGTGCTTTATCCACTTTAAGTACAGACATCCTATCTAATATGTCCTCCTTATCAATTTTAAACCCTTCCAATATCTGAATTACCTCGTCTTTCACCATTGCCTGGGTTGCATCTTCCTTGGTAAAGACTGATGCAAAATATTCATTTAATACATCAGCCATGCCCCCTACCTCCATGAGTAAATCCCCTTTATGATCCTTAATTGGCCCCATTCCTCCTTTTACCACCCTTTTACTATCAATATGTATATAGAAAAGTTTGGGATTTCCTTTAATGTTAGCTGCCATTCTCTTTTCCTGCTCTCTCTTTGCTTCTCTTATTTGCTTTTTCACTTCCCCTCTGGACCTTCTGTCTTCAGCCTCGTTCTCAATGTTATTTTCTACCTCACATCTGCGGTAAGCACACTTTTTCTTCTTTATCTTAATCTCTACCACTTTTGTCATCCATGGAGTTCTGGATTTGTTTACTCTATCTTTCCCCTTCAAGGAAACATACCTTGATCGTGCCCGAACTATTTCTTCTGTAGGTAGCCCATTGTTCAGCTGCTGTTTTTCCTGCTATTCTTAGTCTGGATTGTACTTTGTTCTTTTCCATAGTCAGCCTAAACCTTATGATACAATGATAACTGTCCCCTAAATGATCTCTTGCTGATACTTGATCCACTTGGCCCACCTCATTCCCAAGAACCAGACCTAGCAGTGCCTCCTTTCTCGTTGAACTAGAAACACACTGCTGCAGAAAATTTTTCTGTACACACTGTAGGAACTCTTGCCTCTCACTGCCCTCTGCACTACTACTATCCCAGTCTATGTTTAGGATAATTAAAGCCCTCCCGTTACAGTCTCTGTAATTTCCTTGCAAGTTTGTCCCTCTACATCCTTCCCACTAGTTGATGACCTTTAGACAACACTGACCAATGTAACTGCAGCTTTTCTGTTCTTTAGCTCTAGCCAAATTGATTCTGTCCTCGCACCCTCTGGGACACCCTTTTTCTCCAGCACTTCAATGCTCTCCTTAATCAATTCCGCCACTCCTCCACCTTTTTTCCCTTTCTTATCTTTCCTGAACACCTTGTATCCAGGACCAGCTCCGGAGGAGATGGGACTTGAACAGGCTGGACGGGTTACACCTGAACAGAGCCGAGACTGAGTTCCTTGCGGGACATTTTGCTAGTGCTGTTGGGGAGGATCTAAACTAGTTTAACAGGGAGACGGGGACCTGAGGGTAGACTCAGTTGGGACAAAATCAGAAATGAAAATGGAAGGCAGAAAATGAATGGATGAGTCTGGAAGATAGAGGAAACAAAGGTTAGAAAATAAAAAAAAGAGTTTGGCAGTGCTCAAGGGTATCTATTTCAATGCAAGGAGTATAGCAAATAAAGATGAGCTGAGGGCACAGATAGACATTTGGCAGTATGATATCATAGCTATTACAAAAACATGGCTTAAGGAGGGACAGGAATGGCAGTTCAACGTTCCTGGTTACAGGGTTTTCAGATGCGATAGGGAGGGAGATAAGAAAGGAGGGAGAGTGGCAATTTTGGTCAAGGAAATTATTGCAGCTGTGAGGAGGGATGATATGTTGGAAGGTTCATCAACTGAGGCCATATGGATTGAGCTAAGAGACAAAAAAAGGGGCAATCACACTGCTGGGAGTGTACTATAGACCTCCAAACACTCAGAGGGAGAGAGAAGAGCAGATATGTAGGCAAATCTCTGAGAAGTGCAAAAATAGGGCAGTAAGAGCAGGGGATTTTAACTACCCCAATATTAACTGGGATAGTTTTAGTGTGAAAGGAATTGAGGGAGCAGAATTCTTGAGGTGCATTCAGGAGAACTTATTTGGCCAGTATGTAGCAAGTCCTCCCCAACATGAGAGGGTGCAGTTTTAGACTTAGTTTAAGGAAATGAAGAAGGGCAGGTGGAAGGGGTGGCTGTGGGAGAACACTTTGGTGGTAGTGATCATAATTCAGTCAGTTTTAACATAACTATGGAAAAGGACAGAGAGAGAGCAGGAGCTAAAGTTCTCAAATGGGACAAGGTCAATTTTACTAAACTGAGGGGTGATTTAGCAAAAGTGAATTGGAAACAGCTACTTGAAGGTAAATCAGTGTCAGAGCAGTGGGAGGCATTCAAAGGGGAGATTCAAGAGGTTCAGAGTAAATATATTCCCACTAAGAAAAAGGGTAAGGCGGCCAAAACTAGAGTCCCATGGATGTCAAGGAGCCTACAGGGTAAGATAAGGCAGAAAAGGAAAACGTATGTCCGACACAGAGAACTCAATACGACAGAAAGTCAAGAGGAGTATAGAAAGTGGAGGGGTGAAATCAAAAAGGAAATTAGGAAAACAAAGAGAGGGCATGAAAGAATATTGGACAGCAAAATCAAGGTGAAACCAAAGATGTTTTATCAACACATTAAGACTAGAGGATAACTAAGGAGAGAGTAGGGCCCATAAAAGACCAAAAAGGTAACCTATGTGTAGGGGCAGAAGATGTTGGTATGGTTCTTAATGATTACTTAGCGTCTGTCTTCATAAAAGAGGGGGATGATGCAGATATTGTAGTTAAGGAGGAAGAGTATGAAGTATTGGATGTAATAAACATAGGGAGAAAGTAAGTATTAATGGGATTAGCATCCTTGAAAGTTGATAAATCACCAGGGCCAGATTAAATGTACCCAGGCTGTTAAAAGAAGCAAGAGAGGAAATAGCAGAAGGTCTGACCATCATTTTCCAGTCTTCACTGGATACAGGTGTGGTGTCAGAGGATTGGAGAACTGCTAATGTTGTACCTCTGTTTAAAAAGGGAGCGAGGGATAGACCGAACAATTAGAGGCTAGTCAGTCTAACCTGAGTAGTGGGAAAATTATTGGAATGTATTCTGAGAGACAGGATAAACTGTCACTCAGAAAGGCATGGGTTAATCAAGGACAGTCAGCATGGATTTGTTAAGGGAAGATCTTGCTTGACCAACTTGATCGAATTTTTTGAAGAAGTAACAAGGAAGATAGATGAGGGTAGTGCAGTTGATGTGGTATACATGGATTTTCGCAAGGCTTCTGACAAGATCCCACATGGCAGACTGATTAAAAAAATAAAATCCCATGGGATCCAGGGAAATGCAGCAAGGTGGACATAAAATTGGCTCAGTGGTAGGAAACAAAGTGTAACAATTGATGGGTGTTTTAGCGACTGGAGGGCTGTTTCCAGTGGCATTCTGCAGGGCTCATTACTGGGCCCCCTGATTTTTGTGGTATATATTGACGATTTGGACATGAATGTAGGGAGCATGATCAAGAAGTTTGCAGATGACAACAAGATTGGCCATGTGGTAGATAGCGAGGAGGATAGCTGTAGGCTGCAGGAAGATATTGATGGTCCAGTCAGATAGGCAGAAAAGTGGCAAATGGAATTCAACCTGGAAATGTGTGAGGTGATGCATATGGGGAGGTCAAACACTGCAAAGGAATACATGATTAATGGGAAAATACTGAGAAGTGTAGAGGAAGTGAGGGACCATGGAGTGAATGTCCACAGATCCCTGAAAGTAGCAGGATAGGTCGATAAGGTGGTTAAGAAGGCTTATGAAATCCTTTCCTTTATTAGCCAAGGTATAGAATATAAGAGCAGGGAAGTTATGTTGGAACTGTATAACTCATTGGTTAGGCCACAACTTGAGTACTGTGTGCAGTTCTGATCACCTCATTACAGAAAGGATGTATTGCACTAGAGAGGGTACAGAGGAGATTTACGAGGATGTTGCCAGGACTGGAAAAATGCAGCTATGAGGAAAGATTAGGCAAGCTGGGATTGTTCTTCCTGTAACAGAGAAGGCTGAGGGGAGATCTGATTGAAATGTAGAACATTTTGAGGGGCCTGGATACAGTGGAGGTGAAGGACCTATTCACCTCAGCAGAGAGGTCAGTGATGAGGGGCATAGATTTAAAGTGATTGGCAGAAAGATTAAAGGGGAGTTGAGGAAAAACATTTTCACCCAGAGAGTGGTGGGGTTCTGGAAATCATTGCCTGAAAGGGCAGTTCAGGCAGAAACCCTTAACACATTCAAAAGGAGTCTGGATATGCACCTCAAGTGCTGTAATCTGCAGGGTTACGGACCAAACACTGGAAGATGGGATTAGAATAGGTGGATCATTTCCAGCTGGCATAGACACAATGGGCCAAGTGGCCTCTTTCTGTGCCTTAAACTTTCTATGATTCTATGAACATTTAACACCCAGTCCTGCCCTTCTTTGAGCCAGATCTCTGTTATAGCCACAACATCATATTTCCACATTGCAATCTGCACCTGTATCTCACCAATGTTATTAACCACACTCCGTGCATTCACATGCATGCACATTAACCCTGATATAGACTTCATTACTTTCTCCCTTACTCTGACCCCACTTAATAATTTACTATTCCCTCCTCTAGTCCTATCTATCTCTCTCCAAGTATTCTGTGCACTTTGGTATTTCTCACTGATCTTTCCTCCTGGTTCCCGCACTCCTGCCAAGTTAGTTTAAACCCTCCCCAATAACACTAGCAAATCGCCCTGCAAGATTCTCTGTCTCGGCTCTATTTAGGTGCAACCCCTCTGGCCTGTATAGGTCCCATCTCCCCCAGTGTCAGTCCCAATGTCTCAATAATCTGAAGCCCTCCCTCCTGCACCATCTTTCCAGCCACATATTCGTTTGCTTTTTCCTCCTATTTCTATAATCACTCGCACGTGGCACTGGGATTAATCCAGAGATTACTACTTTTGAGTTCCTGCATATTATTTTTTTACCTAGCTCCCTAAATTCTGACTGCAGGACCACATCCCTCTTCCTACCTATGCCGTTGTTACTGATGTGGACCATCACTGCTGGCTTTTCACCCTCCCCTCTCAGAGTGCTCTGCAGCTGTTTAGTGACATCCTTGACCCTGGCACCGGAGAGGCAACATACCATCCTGGATTCACGTCTGTGGCCACAGAAATGCCTATCTGTTCTGCTGACTATTGAATCTCCTAACATTATCGCTCTTCCAGTCTTGCTAGGCAAAATGGCCTCCTTCTGTGCCCCCCTGGGCAACTGAGTCACCTGTGGCACCATGGCCTTGGCTCTGGCCTCACTCCCCAGATGAAACATCACTTTGCTCAGTATTCAGAACTAGATACTTGTTGGAGAGTGAGATGCACTCAAGGGTTATGCCTGGTTGCCTTTTAACCACCATTCTGCACTTGGCGATTCCCAATTCTAATTCCCAATTCCCAAAAATGTGCACGATAGGGAGGGTAAATAGCATCCCGGAGGGAAACATTTCCTGAAGGTCCAGGTACAAAGCATTGCTAATACAAGCCGGCGAGTTAATTAACCTTCCCAAATGGGGATTGTGTTGGGGGAGAATCTCTAGATGACAACGGAGGAGAACAACTCTAAATGCACTTATGTAGAAAACCTAATAGCTGATATCAATGAATCTGGCTTCTTTATGAGTGACATGGGGAAGTTTTCATCCCTAGACTGTCCCACCTTCTTGACGCAAAGAAAAAGCATGCAGTTTGGTTATGTTGATTGGATTCTAACCAGAGTAATTTGGTAAAGGTGCATATTTAAAATTAGCACAAATGAATCTCTATTTGCAAAAGACCCATCAACAAACCTTAAAACTTTCAGCATTCCTAACAAATGTGTAAGTAAGATTAGTACTGAAAACATTAGAAAAGAGGTTAGAAATGGGTTGTTGGATATGGGAGTCATTACTATAAAAGGTTAATGAAGCGAAGGAGCCTATTACAACACTTCAGAGGGGATTAGAAAATCTCTTGTACAAGAGAAATATTATAGATTTCAGTGAAAGAGCAGAAAAATTGAATTAGGATGAATGCTTCCAATTGGGCTAGCACCAGGCTTGATGGCTGAAGGGCCTCCTGTACAGAATATTTTGAACATATAAATCCCAGACTAACCAAATACTAAACTTAACAAATTTATGAAAATTTATGTTATTATGTGGAATATGTTGCATTATTGAAATTGACATTTTACTCAATAACAGGTTACATTTTTAATCCACATTGCTTTTGTTATTTCGGACTAGCTATAGTCAAATGCAGAAAACTATATTGATGGCTGTTGCATTTTGGGATAAAGTAGCAAATAAGCGGTGTAAGATTATCATCTTTCAGATTAAACAACAAACTGAGGCCCAGGATCTTTATGCTTTATTACACAATCTTAGAGACTTACAGTACAGAAGGAGGCCATTTGACCTGTCGAGCATGAGTGGATTCATTGAAAAAATAGCCATGCCTAGTTCTACACTGCTGCTTTGTGTCCATAGCCTTGTATGTTCCTTATCCTCAAGTACTTGTTCAACACGCTTTGAAAATTATTTATGGAATCAGCTTCCACCACCTCTCCAGGTAGAGCATTCCAAAATTTGTAAACAGCTTTATCAACTTGTCCAGCAGCTTTTAAAGATTTATATACTTAAATACCCCAGGTCTCTCTGTTCCTGCACCTCCCACTCAAACAACACCACTAAAACAGATCATCTAGTCATTATCCCATCACAGTGTGAACTTGTAATGCGCATATTGGCTACTGCATTTCCTACGATATTACAGTGACTGCATTTCAAAAATACTTCAGTGGCTGTTAAGTGCTTTGGGACATCCTGATGTCATAAAAAGTACTACATAAATGCAGGTCCTTTCTTTCTTTCCTTAGAAGTCGGACTGATTTATTGATGTCCAGTGAAATCCAATTTTCGCGTAGCTCACACCACTTTTGTCCTAGGCCTGGATTTTAGCCTGGAGGCGGGTTCGTGCAGGAGATGCTGTTTTGAGATCAGGAAACCCAGAGAATTTTTAACTTTTTCATGTCAGTTTCCCACCCAAAAGCAACCTGATTGAAAGGCCTTTTGGATGGGAAGCTTGCTTCACAAAGCTGTGGGAGCTGCTCAGTGTATTGGGGGAGTGAGCGAGATTGTGAAGGGGTGGAGTGGCATCCTGAACGTAGGGAAAGGAGTCCCGATAACAGGGGGAAATCCAATGGTGATCTGGGGGTCCTGATTGCAGTGGGGGAGGTAGTCAAAGGGGGCCCAAGTGTGGTTGCACACAGATTGTGGTGATGGGGTTTACTGGGTAGCTTGTTGGAGAAAATGCTCCTGGCCCACAAACTGTGTTGTACAGCCCTTCCTGCCTCTTTCCAACTGCCAGGTTTCCAGAGGCTGGGAAAAACCAGCTGAAATGAGTTAAGAATAGAATGACTGGCAAAATGAAGGCAGGCAGCCTCACTATAATATCTAAATGACCAATCTGCTTTGCACAAGTGTATTGGTCACCCACCTACCTTTCATCCCACCTCTGTTAAAAAAACAGATGTGGGTGGGTTCAAGGCGCATTGAAGAGGAATTTTCACAGGCCAGGGAAGGCAGGTTCTGGTGCGTGCGGGGAGTTAAGTCCCCTAAAAGTGATATTAGGTCTGGATCCCGACATTATCTCATCCTCTTCTAGTTTCACCCAGGCAATTTTGCAGGTGGGCAGGGAACCCTGTACTGCTGTCGGGAAGGTCAATAGATTATGCTAACAGGCAATTGTGTGCCTGTTCAACCCTGCATACTGACTTTAACAGTCAGTGGACCTATCTCCTGTGCTCTCAGCAACTTGGCAGGCTCAACCAGTGGGGAGTATTTCTTCAGTGAAACTGGCAGGTTGGGAAGGCTTTGAATGGAGAAACTGAAGAGCTGCAGCCATGGCCAAGTGAGAAGCTGGTGCTCACAGCAAGTCTTCTCAGCGAGTGCTTTCACTGCTTGACAGATGATTGCCAACTTATTTAAAGTCACTTCAACTGTCTTACACTTCACTCACCTTCAGCTGCACTTCCCTGCTGCCAGCCTTCACCATGACACTGGAAGAGCTTATGGAGCTCCATCTTGCACCTCTGATGAAGAACAAGAGGAACAGCAACACCAACACTAAAAGTAGTAGCAGGGACCTTCTCCTCAGCTACATGCCCCTCCAGAGGGCACAGGAAATGGGCACAGAGATCCCAACACAGGGTTCCCAGGCAGGGGATCAGCTCTCTCGACATGTCTGAACAGCAGTGTTTCAGGAGGCTCAGGATTTCACAGAGGGTCATCGCTGACATGTGGAAGAAGACCTCCAATGAGCAGGAGGAGATGGAGATGCAGCAGGACCTACAGGTAAGATTAACAGACCTGGAGAGCAGCCTTCTCAGGTCTCCTCTCCATTCCTGCAGTTGCTGCAGCCTCAAAAATCCAAGTGCAGTTGAGCCTTTCTGATTCCTGCCGGGGTCCCATTAATTAGAGATCCTTCCTTTAACAGATCCAACACGTGATTCCAACCACCCACCCTAATAAGTCGGGGAAGCGGGATGCTAATGCCAGGGCTGAGTTCAAGTAAAGTCCGCTCCTTTACTATTCGGGATCCTAACTCACTACTGGTCCTGCCATTTCAGCAGGGACTAATGGCTAAATTTTTAGGATTCTCCTGAAGGCAGGAGCAAAATCGGGGCGGGGGAGGGAGGGTTGGTCCTGAAAATACTGGCCCCAGGTGGCATGTCAGTTGTAGGACAACGTTCCTGGCACTGGCCATTTTGGAGGAGGTGAGTGCAGGGCTTGGGAAGGCTGCTACCTCCACAAGGCATTTAGGCTCATTAACAACCTTGTTAAAGGTGAATTTAGGAGGCTGGCTGGGATTTTCCAGTTTCCCAACAGGATGGGTGGTGGGGTGGGGGGTGGGCGCAGACTAACTGCCTGGAGGCAGGCACCCAGCAGCAGGCCGGACTGCCAGCACTCCTGGAAGGCCTACAGGAACTCCCTGCCTTCCTGGGTGGGGGGCACAGCCAAAGGACACCCTTTAGAGGGCTCTTCCTCTCCCAGAGTGGTGGCCGGACTGCTTTTTCTATATTTTAATTAATTTTTTTCAATAATAATGAGGTGCTCTCCCAGTTACTTAGCTTGATTGGCCCTCCAGCTTCAAAAGCCTGCCCATCATCCTTAATTGCACAGGAAACCTATTTCCATACCAATTAAGGGCTTAGCCACTTGAAAATCTTAACGTTAATCAGTTTCCCCCCAGAGATGACCTGAAACCAAACCTGGCTCCTGTTTCTTTCTTCCGTGGTGAAAATTCTGCCCCAAGAGTTGAAAGTTCCACCCATTGGGTTCCTGTTTCAGATCTTCTGTATTTTAACCTCTGACATGATTTTGGGAGTTAAGATTCAGCCCCTGGAGTCAATCCCTGAAGTACACTTTGACAGAAGCCAAAACAACCTTCTGTATACGTACATCATCAATTTCTGATTCCGAGCAAAGTGTTTTATTTTTTCCATTAAGGCTGTTGCTTGTGGATGGACCTATTGCAGTGAGGGTAAGTTTCTGCTTTTAAAAAGTAATGCACCTTTTATTTTTAATGGCACCTTGGTCTATTTCTGTCCTCACTTCATGACCAAGTCTGCTAACGGGTATCTTTCGACACTCAGTTGCACTTGTAAATTTTAAATTGGAATCAGAGGAGAAAGATGTCGTTCCTCCACGTTCAAAATCTAAAATAGTTTGGGATGTTGATTGCTAATGGGCTTGATTTTTAATTGTTTTTGAAGCATAGCTGATATAGGCCAAGGAAAATGGTACTGTCGATAATGATTATTAAAGTGAACCACTGGGGAATAATTACAGTTAATGGCATGACAAGGGATAAGATCCGATTGATGTACAATAATTAGTGCTTCCTCAGGATAATGTTTTATAATGGCAAGTGGAGAAATTAAAATAGAATAACCTCCATGACTAATTTTATAAAAGGTGTAGATGTTATTATACCACCTTATATTTTGTGAAATATTTTTCCTGATAAATGTTTGAATTCAATTTCAAAAACCTTAAGCCTAATATTATAAGGCCTTAGACACCGACAACTGCTTCTGGATTTATCTCATCTTCTATCTCAGTCTTTTCGACCCTGGTGGTTTTCTGCACTGTGAGCATCAGTCCTTCAGCTGAAGAAAATATTTAAAATGCAGCTCATCTCTCAAAGACATATTCTTCATATTAGGTCAAGATATTAAAAAAAAGATGTGCATTCAACCAGAAGGGAGGGAAATGGTTTAGAAACTTAAATGTTGTGAGTCCACAAAAATGCAAGTTAACTTTCTCGACCCTCAGCACGTCTAGGAACATCATAGGAAATGACCATCATATGGTGGTGGTGAGATACCTCACAACCAATGAAGACTTGGAAAATGTACCCAGTAGTGTCTATGATTTTATCCATAGTCTATACATCCGTTATAAACAGCATGGGCTGAATTTTGTGGTAGACGATGAAGTCCCGTCACTGGGGCCAAAAGTGGGAGACGACCCTGCTTCAGCCAGCTGTGGGACTCGGGGTGGCATATTGCCGGCACCAGCTGTTACCCGAGCTGCCATCCAGTTAAGGACAGCGGCCCACCCCCAAGAGCTGCTGGCCCAATCAGAGAGCCAGCAGCTCTGCAGCCTCAGCAGCCACAGTGCTGAAGCTGCAATGTCAGAGAGAGGATGCCTCGATGGCGGGGAACCCTCGAAGAGGGGTATGTGTAGTCGGGGTCAGGCAGGCAATCATGGGTAAGGTGGGGGGGTTGTTCAGCACCAGCGACATTGTTGCCACAAGGGCGGCCATTGCCATCAGAGGGCACCCTACGTGGTCCATGGAGCTCCCATAAAGGCGGTCTCCCACGCCAGAACCAACTGGGTGTCCACCCGGTTCCAGCAGGTAGTCTCCCCACGCAGCAGTGGATCCTCCCGACATAGGCAAAATGACCACAGAGGTGGGAAGTGGCCCATTAGTTGGATACTTAAGTGGCCATCCAGCGCGCGACTGAGCTGCTAACTTTCCCGCTGCTGGCAATATGGCATGGCGGCGGGAAGACATTAGGCTCAGCTCCCAATGCCTACCTCCACCATTTTGCCAGCCCTTCTGGCTCCGAGCCCATTGCCAATGGCCCAGGAAAATTCAGCCCAATATGCTTGAATAGCCACAATTTTCATGGCAACGATCGCAGGCCAGTAGAAAATGGGGTAAATCAGTCACATGATGGCAATCACAAAAGCTTGCACTCATACAGCACTTTTAACACATTAAAATGTCACAAGGCACTTTCCAGGCATGTAATCAAACAAACTGAGCTACATAAGGAGATATTAGGATCGGTGACAAAATGCTTGGTCACAAAGTAGGTTTAAAGGAGTAAAAATACGAAATGCTGGAACCACTCAGCAGGTCTGGCAGCATCTGTGGAAAGTAGCAGAGTTAACATTTTGGGTCAGTGACCCTTCTTCGGAACTGACAAATATTAAAAATGTCACAGGTTATAAGCAAGTGAGGTGGGGGTGGGGCAAGAGATAACAAAGGAGAAAGTGTAGAATGGACAAGGCCACATAGCTGACCAAAAGGTCATGGAGCAAAGGCAAACAACATGTAAATGGTGTGTTGAAAGACAAAGCATTAGTACAGAAAAGGTGTTAACGGACTGAATATTGAACAGCAGCAAGTGCAAACATGAAAAAAAACAGTGGGTAAGCAAACTGAACAAACTAAGATGAAATGAAATAAATGCAAAAAAAAGGTTGTAAAAAAGAAAAGAAGAAGAAAAAAGAAAAAACAACTAAAAATGAAAGTGAAATGGGGGAGCTGTCATGCTCTGAAAATATTGAACTCAATGTTCAGTCCGGCAGGCTGTAGTGTGGCTAATCGGTAGATGAGATGCTGTTCCTCGAGCTTGCGTTGATGTTCACTGGAACACTGCAGCAATCCCAGGACAGAGATGTGAGCATGAGGGCAGAGGGGAGTGTTGAAATGGCAAGCAACCGGAAGCTCAGGGTCCTGCTTGTGGACTGAGCGGAGGTGTTCCGCAAAGCGGTCACCCAGTCTGCGCTTGGTCTCCCCAATGTGGAGGAGACCACATTGTGAGCAGCGAATACAGTATACTACATTGAAAGAAGTACAAGTAAATTGCTGCTTCACATGAAAGGAATGTTTGGGGCATGCGATGGTGAGGAGAGAGGAAGTAAATACACAGACTGGGTGACCGCTTTGCAGAACACCTCTGCTCGGTCTGCAAGCAGGACCCTGAGCTTCCGGTTGCTTGCCATTTCAATACCTCCCCCCCCCCGCTCTCATGCTCACATCTCTGTCCTGGGATTGCTGCAGTGTTCCAGTGAACATCAACACAAGCTCGAGGAACAGCATCTCATCTACTGATTAGGCACACTACAGCCTGCCGGACTGAACATTGAGTTCAATAATTTCAGAGCATGACAGCCCCCCCATTTCACTTTCATTTTTAGTTGTTTTTTCTTTTTTCTTTTTTACATTTTTTACAACCTTTTTTTTTTGCATTTATTTCATTTCATCTTAGTTTGTTCAGTTTGCTTACCCACTGTTTTTTTTTCATGTTTGCACTTCAATATTGTTGTTCAATATTCAGTCCGTTAACACCTTTTCTATACTAATTCTTTGTCTTTCAACACACCATTAACATATTGTTTGCCTTTGCTCCATGACCTTTTGGTCAGCTATGTGGCCTTGTCCAATCTACACTTTCTCCTTTGTTATCTCTTGCCCCACCCCCACCTCACTTGCTTATAACCTGTGACATTTTTAATATTTGTCAGTTCCGAAGAAGGGTCACTGACCCAAAACGTTAATTCTGCTTCTCTTTCCACAGATGCTGCCAGACCTGCTGAGTGGTTCCAGCATTTCTTGTTTTTATTTCAGATTTCCAACATCTGCAGTATTTTGCTTTTATTTTAGGTTTAAAGGAACCTCTTAAAGGAGGAGAGTGAGGTTGAGAGGCTGAGAAGTTTATGGTGTGAAATTGAGTGCTTTGTGCCCAGACTGTGACTCCTCATCAGAAGAGTTCCAATGAAGAAACAATAGCCTATCTTTCTTGTTTGGAGTCCAACTGGCCTACTATGTAATTCCAGCCTTTCTGTGTTAATGAATTTAATTCCAGCACTCCTGCTATTTCTTTTTATTTCTAACACTTGATGTTACTTCTTATTCATTTCCCCCACCGCACTTTTTCATAATGTGCATCAGAGATCAAATTAAATTCACTTTACGGTTGTCCTTGATATAAATAATTTAAGTTGCAGTAACTGCTGCATTGCCACACTCCCGATTTCTTTAACCATTTATTGATTTTGCACTATTTTTTTTCAATGCACACGATGCACAGAAATCGAAGCAGTTGGATAGTTTTTCACCCCCTTTCCATCCCAGTAAATCAGTAACTCTGAGGCACAGTGTGGCTTTCGAGCAGATAGATCCGCCATTGACATGCTGTTCTCCCTTCACCAGCTACAGGAGAAATGCTGCAAACAACAGATGCCCCTCTAAGTTGCTTTCACCAAAGCCTTTGACCTCGTCAGTGGACGTGGTCTCTTCAGACTACTAGAAAAGATCGGATGCCCACCAAAGCTACTAAGTATCATCACCTCATTCCATGACAATATGAAAGGCACAATTCAGCATAGCGGCGCCTCATCAGACCCCTTTCCTATCCTGAGTGGCGTGAAACAGGGCTGTGTTCTCGCACCTACACTGTTTGGGATCTTCTTCTCCTTGCTGCTCTCACATGCGTTCAGGTCTTCAGAAGAAGGAATTTTCCTCCACACAAGATCAGGTGGCAGGTTGTTCAACCTTGCCCGTCTAAGAGCGAAGACCAAAGTACGGAAAGTCCTCATCAGGGAACTCCTCTTTGACGATGTTGCAATAACATCTCACACTGAAGAATGTCTGCAGAGACTCATCAACAGGTTTGCGGTTGCCTGCAATGAATTTGGCCTAACCATCAGCCTCAAGAAAACGAACATCATGGGATAGGACGTCAGAAATGCTCCATCCATCAATATCGGTGACCAGGCTCTGGAAGTGGTTCAAGAGTTCACCTACCTAGGCTCAACTATCACCAGTAACCTGTCTCTCGATGCAGAAATCAACAAGTGCATGGGAAAGGCTTCCACTGCTATGTCCAGACTGGCCAAGAGAGTGTGGGAAAATGGCGCACTGACACGGAACACAAAAGTCCGAGTGTATCAGGCCTGTGTCCTCAGTACCTTGCTCTATGGCAGCGAGGCCTCGACAGCGTATGTCAGCCAAGAGCGACGTCTCAATTCATTCCATCTTTGCTGCCTCCGGAGAATACTTGGCATCAGGTGGCAGGACCGTATCTCCAACACAGAAGTCCTCGAGGCGGCCAACATCCCCAGCATATACACCCTACTGAGCCAGCGGCGCTTGAGATGGATTGGCCATGTGAGCTGCATGGAAGATGGCAGGATCCCCAAGGACATATTGTACAGCGAGCTTGTCACTGGTATCAGACCCACCGGCCGTCCATGCCTCCGCTTTAAAGACGTCTGCAAACGTGGCATGAAGTTCTGTGACATTGATCATAAGTCGTGGGAGTCCGTTGCCAGTGATCGCCAGAGCTGGCGGGCAGCCATAAAGGCGGGGCTAAAGTGTGGCGAGTCGAAGAGACTTAGCAGTTGGCAGGAAAAAAGACAGAAGCGCAAGGGGAGAGCCAACTGTGTAACAGCCCCGACAACCAATTTTATCTGCAGCATCTGTGGGAAAAGTCTGTCACTCTAGAATTGGCCTTTATAGCCACTCCAGGTGCTGCTTCACAAACCACTGACCACCTCCAGGCGCTTACCCATTGTCTCTCGAGACAAGGAGGCCAAAGAAGAAGAAGAAATCTCTATGTTAAAATTGGATGCAATCAATCACTAAGCAAGTTACAAGGGTTGACAATCACATAAAGAAAAAAGTTTAGAGAGACAAACAAATAAATTGCCTCACACAGGATGGAGATCAGACAACTAGAAGTTGATTGATAGTTTCATTGCCCCTTTGGCTATTCCATTAGTGACCCACAACCACTCAGAATGATGAGGTAGCAGAGCCACGATGTCATTCAAACAGTCCTTGGATGACGGTCATGAAGTTTTCCCTTAACTTTTGTTTTACAACTTTTGGGAGGAATTAAAGCATGCAGTCGGATGCTTCAAATCAGCTTCGATGAATGCACATAAATGCCTAGCCTGGAAATGACAATATGCTGTTTCTCTCTAATGAATGCGTAGCATGTCTGTATCATGTTTACTGAGCACTGTTTCACAGAGGCCTTAACCCATTTATTTTAAGCTGTTTAATGCCTCCATTAAACTAAAAGAAATAACTTGCATTTATATTGCACCTTTACTGACCTCAGGACGTAATATCATATCATGTGGAATATCATAAGGGACAGTAGCAGAGTGGTTACGTTTCTGGACGAGTACTCCAGAGGTCTGGACTAATGATCTATGTGTGAGTTCAGATTCTCCCATGGCAGGTGAGGAAATTTTAATTCAATGAATTAAATAAATCTGGAATACAAAACTAGTATCATGCTACCATGAAAGTACTGGATTGTCATAAGAAAACTTCTGGTTCACTCATGTGCCATCCTTACCTCGGCTGTATCTGGCTCCAGACCAACAGCAATGCGATTAATTTTTAACTGCCATCTGAAATAGCTGAGCAAGCCAATCAGTTAGGGGTGGGCAATATATGCTGGCCTTGCCAGTGATGCCCATTTCCCATGAATGAATAAAAAAAAGGTCCAAAAGTATTTTAAGGCCAATTAAGTCCTTCCAGAAGTCATAGAGTCATAGAGTTATACAGCACAGAAACAGGCCCTTCGGCCCATTGTGTCCATGCTGGCCATCAAGCATCTATCTATTCTAATCCCATTTTCCAGAAATTCGCCTGCAGCCTTGTATGCTGTGGTATTTCAAGTGCTCATCTAAATACTACTTAAATGTTGTGAGGGGACCTGCCTCTACCATCCCTTCAGGCAGTGTGTTCCAGATTCCAACCACCCTTTGGGTGAAAAAATCTTTCCTCAAATCCCCTCTAAACCTCCTCACCTTACCTTAAATCTATGCCCCCTGGTTATTGACCCCTCCGCTGAGGGAAAAAGTTTCTTCCTATCTACCCTATCAATGCCCCTCATAATTTTATATACCTCAATCAGGTCCTTCTTCAGCCACCTCTGTTCTAAGGAAAACAGCCCTAGCCTATCCAGTCTCTCTTCATAGCTGAAATGCTCCAGCCCAGGCAACATCCTGGTGAATCTCTTCTGCACCCTCTCCAGTGCAATCACATCCTTCCAATAGTGTGGCGACAAGAACTGCAAAACAGTGCTCCAGCTGTGGCCTAACTAGCATTTTATATAGCTCCATCATAACCTCCCTGCTCTTATATTCTATGCCTCGGCAAGTATCCCATATGCCTTCCTAACCACCTTATCTACCTGTGCTGCTGCCTTCAATGATCTATGGACAAGTACACCAAGGTCCTCTGTCCCTTTGTACTTCCTAGGGTCCTACCACCAATTATATATTCCCTTGCCTTGTTAGTCCTCCCAAAATGCATCACTTCACACTTCTCACGATTAAATTCCATTTGCCACTGCTCTGCCCATCTTACCAGCCCATCTATATCATCCTGTAATCTAAGGCTTTCCTCCTCACTATTTACGACACCACCAATTTTCATCTTATCTGCGAACTTACTGATCATACTTCCTATATTCACATCTAAATCATTAATATACACTACAAACAGCAAGGGTCCCACCAATGATCCCTGCAGTCCACCACATGATCACAGACTTCCACTCGCAAAAACAACCCTCAACCATTACGCTCTGCCTCCTGCCACTGAGCCAATTTTGGATCCAATTTGCCGAATTGCCCTGGATCCCACGGGCTGTTACCTTCTTGACCAATCTCCCATGCGGCACCTTATCAAAAGCTTTACTGAAGTCCATGTAGACTACATCAACTAATTTACTCTCATCGACACACCGCTTTGAAAAATTCAATCAAATTTGTTAGACATGATCTCCCCCTGACAAAGCCGTGTTGACCATCCCTGATTAATCCCTGCCTTTCCAAGTGGAGATTAATCCTGTCCTTCTGAATTTTTTCCAGTAGTTTCCCTACCACTGGTGTTAGACCCACTGGCCTGTAATTACCTGTTTTATCCCTACTATCCTTCTTGAATAATAGTACCACATTCGCAGTCTTCCAGTCCTCTGGCACCTCTCCTGTGGCCAGAGAGGATTTGAAAATTTGTGTCAGAACTCCTGCAATCTTCTCCCTTGCCTCACACAGCAGCCTTGGGGATACATCTCATCTGGGCTTGGCGATTTATTCACTTTTAAGCCTGCTAAAACCGTTAACACCTCCTCCCTTTCAATCCTAATTTGTTCATGTATATTACAATCCACCTCCCTGATCTCCACACCTACATCGTCCTTCTCCATAATGAACACAGATGAAAAGTAATAATTTAAAACCTCACCTACGTCCTCCGGCTCCACACACAGATAGCCACTTTGGTCCCTAATGGGCCCTACTCTTTCCCGGTTATCCTCTTTCCCTTAATATACTTATAAAATGCTTTTGGATTCTACTTTATCTTGCCCACCAGTGTTTTTTCATGCCCCCTCTTCGCTCTCCTAATTAGTTTTTTTTTAAGTACCCCCCTACTCTTTCTATACTCCTCTAGTGCCTCTGCTGTTTTCAACACTCTGAATCTGCCATAAGCCTCCTTTTTTTTTCTTTATCCAATCTTCTATATCCCTTGACATATCGGGTTCCCTGGACTTGTTGGTTCTACCCTTCACCTTAATGGGTACGTATTGGCCCTGAACTCTCACTATTTCCTTTTTGAATGACTCCCACTGGTCTGATGTAGACTTTCCTACAAGTAACTGCTCCCAGTCCACTTTGGCCAGATCCTGTTTTATCATATTGAAATTGGCCTTCCCCCAACTCAGTACCTTTATTTCCGGTCCATCTTGGTCCTTTTCCATAACTACCTTAAATCTTAGAGTTATGGTCACTGTCCCCGAATGCTCTCCCATTGACACTTCTACCACTTGTCCGGCTTCATTCCCGAGGATTAGGTCCAGTACTGCCCCTTCTCTTGTAGGACTTTCTACGTACTGGCTCAAAAAGCTCTCCTGTATGCACTTTAAGAATTCTGCCCCCTTTAAGCCTTTTGCACTAAGACTATCCCAGTTAATGTTGGGGAAGTTGAAATTCCCTACTATTATTACCCTATTATTTTTACACGTCTGAGATTTGCCTACATATCTGTTCTTCTATCTTTCCCTGACTGTTTGGAGACCTGTAGTACACTCCCAGCAAAGTGATTGCCCCCTTTTTGTTTTTAAGTTCTACCCATATGGCCCCATTTGAGGAACTTTCTAAGATATCATCCCTCCTTACTGCAGTAATTGACTCCTTGATTAATAGTGCAAAACCACCACCTCTTTTACAACCCCCCTTCCCCCAGTCATGCCTGAAGATTCTATACCCTGGAATATTGAGCTGCCAGTCATGTCCTTCCCTCAACCATGTCTCTGTGAGAGCAATAATATCATATTCCCATGTGTTAATCAATTCCCTTTATTCATCTGCCTTACTTGTAAGCCTCCTTGCGTTAAAGTAGATGCAATCCAGCCTGTGCCTTAACAGGTCTATATTTGCTCTGCCTTCCAGACTGACTTAGTTTCTCTTCTATATAGTCACTGTTGCAATGTTGCCAATTTAATCACAGCAAGCTCTCACAAGCAGCACTGAGGTAATGACCAGGTAATCAGTTTTAGGGTTTTGCTTGAGGGATAAGTACAGCAGGGAGAAGTCTCCTGCTTTTGTCTGAAGTTGTACCAGGGAACTTTTACTCTTTCAGGCTCTGCATTCCAGATCTTAACAGCTCAATGCATAAAAAAAATTCACATCATTGCCCCTCTGGAATATTTTTGCCAATTATCTTAAATCTGTGCCCTCTGGTTTCCACCCTTCTTGCCAGTTTCACCCGATCCACTCATTAAAACCCTACATAATTTTGAACACCTCTCTCCCTTTAACCTTCTCTGTTCTAAGCAGAACAATACTAGCTTCTCTCGTCTATTCACATAACTGAAGTCCCTGATCCTTGGTACAATTCTGGTAAATCCCATCTGCATCCTCTCCAAGGACTTTACATCCTTCCCAAGGTGTGGTGCCCAGAATTAGACATAATACTCCAGTTAGGGCCTAACCAGTGGCTTATAAAGGCTTACCATAACGTCCTTGCTGTTATACTCTCTGCCTCTCTTTATAAAGCCCAGGATCTCATATGGTCTTGAAACAGCCTTTTCAACTTATCATGCCACCTTCAAAAATTTGCATATGTGAACCCCCAGATCTCTCTGGTCCTTCACCCCCTTTTAAAATTGTACCATTCAATTTACATTGTCAATATCTCAATGCAAAAATTTAGGTATGTTATTGTGATTTGGCCTTGCCTCCAATGCTGCAGTGCTCCATTGGCAACCCAAAATTGTACTTTGTAAAATTGGGTTTATTGCTGCAAATCAGGCATGCAAAGTTAGATGGAGTGTGTGATGGGGCCTGATTATATAACCCATGACCTCACCGCAAGCAATATTCCAAGCTGCCAGCACATCCTCATGAAACATGTCCATTAGAACATGGTTGCTATCAGTACATCACCAAATCCTGTGCCACCCTTCACCCAGATCAAGGTCGCCTGGCCTTGCCCTTTGTGTCAGGCTTCTCTGAGGTCCTGTCATCTGCTCCTGTGGTTACTGTCATAGAACTGTGGATCATCCAGTCTCACATCATTGCTTGCTGTAGAGATCATTAAATGAAACAAAGGGTCACATTTAATGAGCAGGGCTGCCAGTAAATAAATTAGTCAAGAATGAAAAGCAGTGAAGATCGTTCACTCTAGATGACAATTCTCTCTTAATGTTCAGTAGATGCTTGAATTATTCTGCAACCCATATCTGTTTATGGATCAAAGATATAAACAGGGGCTTCATTGCAGTTGTGAAGAAAAAAAATGACCTTCTCTCATTTACCTAATGAATGTAGCCTGGCATTTAATGTGGAGCTTAGTGAACATTTTCCATTAAACATCATTAACTAGCACATCTGGTTTCTAAGCATGTCTCACCATGAGAAAAATATTCATGCAGCACAGTGGTATTACAATATTCTGATGAAAATTTAATGGAAGATCTCAGATATGTATGTTTCCTATACATGACAAAAATAAAATCAATTTGAAAATGTCTATTGCCAGTGAGGCAATTATATTTATATTTAATATATACTTGTGCATATGGAGCCTACTTTTAACTGCGAGAACTCTATTGGTCTAATGATGAGTTAAACATTTTCTTTAAGTAGATAAATCTACAAATATAAAAACATTAC
The DNA here is from genome assembly GCF_036365525.1 of Heterodontus francisci. Lineage (NCBI taxonomy): Eukaryota > Metazoa > Chordata > Chondrichthyes > Heterodontiformes > Heterodontidae > Heterodontus > Heterodontus francisci. The sequence goes on along the minus strand of NC_090374.1, from coordinate 33,711,598 downwards.
TAGTCTGAAAATTACTATGAGTGATATTGTATGGTTGCTTAACTTATTTGTATTAGATTTATCTCCCTGCCTATTTACAAGATATGGCCCATTTCAAATAAAAAGCTTAACACCTCCATTATAATAGCAGCGAAAGGAATTTGATATGAATGTATGAAGCATTTGGGCAATAATATCAATCACAGTCTTTTCCTGTGTTTCATAGCATTATTGTGGGATTATAATACAGCAAATCCAGAACATATTGTGATGGAAACCACACCTGCCAAATAGAAACATATTCATTTCATCAGATGGAACACTACTTAAACCCTTTTACTGGACATCGCACAGAACTTGTTTAAAAAAGACCACAGAGTTGGACAGCTGAAACATGCCTGTACATTTGCATTCTGAGACAGTTGAATAGAGAGTCAATAGGGGTGCTCACTGGATCAATTAACAAGATTGGTCTGGGCAATCATAATAATCAACTTCTTTGTCCGATGTTAGAGCTCCACATCCCATCAAGTGTGACTGGAGAACTTTGAGAATCAACAACCCTCGCAGACGATACTGTTTCAAACAAGAGCTGGTCACATGACTTACCTGCTGGTCAGACTGGGAACTGTTTGAATTGTGCCTCGCAGAAAGGCTTGGACAGACCAAAGAGAAGGAAGCCCTCTCTCTCCGTCTCTCTCGCTCAAGCAAAGTCCCAGGGACCCATGGAAGCAACTTAAGCCTTAAGACAGAGGACCTCTTCAGCCTTCTGGTACCAGAGAAGCAAGTTTGAAAGTGTGCATTGTGCCCCAGCGAGAACTATAAGACCACAATTCCAACCAAGGGCTTTATTGCAAAACTAAAGGCAGTAACTGAATTCCATTTCCTATTCCAACCCCCCCTTAATTCTTTCTCCACCTCTGTATCTATGTGTGTGTGTGTTTATCTCGTATGCATGCAAGCGTGGTTGCGTCGCGTATTTTTAAGTAATTTTAACCAAGTTAGAGTATTACGGCTAATGAACTTACATCTTTCTTGTTTAAACCAATTACTATTAGAGAGCAGTGACCAAGGACTTTTTAGCTGTTAAGCTAAAAATACTGTGTTTTAAAAGTTAAATCCTGTTATGGCAAAACCAGGAAAGGCCAAGAGGAGAGCCTGAGACCCCCTTCCTCACCCAGTTGTAACAATATAATTGATGAAGAGAATTAAAGTGAGTTCATTTTCAGTACAGCAGTAAACTCCAGCACCTAGAGATTACAGTAAGCAGTGTTACTGCGAAGGCTTAATTTGTTCCTATCTAATTCCTTTCCTCTAATGGAGTACATGAAGCCTGTTTAACATAAATAGATTAATAGCTTTGTAGAAATAGCAGTCAAAGGAATTTGACACAAGCAGGTTGGGCATTCATACAATATCATACATATATCATCTCAGTTTAGGTATATGTCTACCTTTATGGTAGTTCCAAGTGAGGTTAAATGAATATAATATTCATAAGATTATTGCTTGGTAAGGGTATTATGGAAAAATAACATAAAACTTATAAACCACATAAAATGTGCTCTATCACGGACTCCATCCAATCAATTTAATCTTCCAAGGGAAAGCTTAGTTTATATAACCCCTTGATCTCAAAATGAATAAAGCTCCACTATTCTCCATGCTGTCCTCGAAACAAATATTCTAACAAGCCATTTTCCCCATTGAATATTTTAATTTTCTCATTCTGCATCTATTCCTGTAAACATCAATTCTATCCCCTTTATATGGCTCCTTTTTAAAGATGTTAATCATTGCATCTTCTACTTTATGTGAGGCAGTTTCAGAATTACGTTTCAGACAAAACTTTCTGAAGACGCACATAGATAAGTAGATGTGTTTTGCCTGAGGGAGAATGGGTGAATCTGAATGGGGTAAACCAACTTTCAAAATGCAGATATGCAACTTACTCACTGACTATGGGATAGTATTAGTTGTCATGAAACAGGAGCAAATTGCAACACATTTCCCAAGAGAGAATAAGTGAATCCGATCATAAATTTATACAAGACAATGAATTGTGAGGCAACAGTTACAGTACTACGAGCAGCTTTGAGTGCCTCGTTATGAAAAGGACACAAAAATCATCGAGAACATTGATTCACCAGGATGATGCCAGGAATGGGAAACTATAGTTATAATGAGAGACTTGAGATACAGGAATGATTTCCACTGAAGCAGAAAAGGTTACAAGGAGATTTAATTGATTAAAATAATAAAGGGTTTTTACAGAATAAATATTGAAAGATTATTTCCTCTGATTGGGGAGTCAGTGACAATGGACAATAAGGGACTAAGGAGATATTAAGAGAAATTTCTTTATGCAGAGCTTTGTCACAGAGAATGGTTAAGGTAGAGACCATTGCATCTTTTCAGAGAAAAGTAGATAAATATTTGCAGCAGAGGAAGATACAAGGCATTGGGGGAAAGCAAGGGACAATGATTAGTTTTGGATTGCTGGAGCAAAGAGCAAGCAGAAATATTATGGGCCAAATGGCCTCTAAGGTTCTATGGACTACAGGGTCAATTTGTGCAGTCATGCACCCTATGTGTTGATGACAGGGTAATTCTGATGAAAGGTCACAAACCTGAAACGTTAACTCTTTTTCTCTCTCCGATTATGACCAGCTCAGAAAAGTGTCTCGGGTTCCCTCTCAGCCTTCACCTGGTCTTACTGTAACAGGGTTTAATTTTAAACACACCATGTTTTGAGCTCTGTCTTGGTGAATCCTTGTGTACCGCTTTCCAATTATAAGGCAAAGAAACGAGCACAAACAGGCTTTCTTAGCTTTAAAGAAGAAAAGTGAAATTTCTTAAAACTTAAACTCTAATTCAGTAAATGCCTACGGATACACGACATGCCCACGCTTGCATGCATACGCGATACATACATGCAGATAGGGACAGAAAAGAACAGAAGAAAAAATAAAGTGGAAAAGTTTGAGGCAATCTCTGAGGAGGGCTTTTTTTGTTGCTGTGCTTCGAGCTCGCTGAAGAGTCCATGATTGAAGATATGGTCTTGCTTTTCGTTGAGGCCCAGTATTCTTCTTAAATCTTGTTCACTGTAGGAAACTTTTCTCTCTTGGGGTTCATGTGTCTTCAGTGGGTTTTGGAGTTCCATGAGAAAGAGATGGGAGCAGACGGGAGAGGCTCTTTTCAATCCAGGAGCCAAGAGCCTTTCCAGTCCAGCAGCAAAGAGCTTTCTGCCAATTCAAACACTGTCTCTACAATTTAAAACTCCCCAAGTTGGCCAGCAGGGTAGTTATGTAACTGGTATTACCACTTCTGGCTTTGTGTATTGGGTGGGTCAGGGGATAGCTCCTTTGTTCCAAGCAGTGTCTGTTAATATGCAAAAACGTCCTTCCAGCCAGGGGCCTGCAACCCCTTGTAATAGGCCTTCTCTTCTTCCCAGCAACAATTTGAAATTTAATGTCCATGTGATGAAATTAATGCGCCTCATTCTTGACAGGTGGGGGCCTGCATGACACTCCACAGATGCTGCCAGACATGCTGAGTATTTCTAGAACTTTCTGTTATTTCAGATTTCCAGCATCCACAGTATTTTGCTTTTATTACAGAGTAGTATTAGTTGTGTGTGGCAGTTAAGGTTATTGCCCCACTGGAGATGAGCTTTAAATACAGGAGAATCTAACCAAGGAAAGAAAAAGCATTAAAAAAATAGGGACGGAAAATTAACATTTTATATTACATTAAACCATTCTTGTCTAATGGGAAACTTAACAGGGTAAATGCTATGAGATAGCTAATAAGTTATCAGTTTCCACAGAGTAGTATTTTCTTTAAAAAGGCCATCCATTTTGGACCGAAGAAAGATAGACCAGAGTATTTTCTAAATAGTGAAAAGTGAGGAACTGTGGAAGAGCAGAGAGATTTAGGGGTCCATGTAAATCACTAAAAACTAGTGGACAGGGCAGGTCCAAAAAAGAATTAGAAAGACTGATGGAAAGTTAGTCATTATTTCAAGTGAGGCTGGAATACAGAGGTGTGAAAGTTGTGCTACGGTTGTATAAAACTCTAGTTAGACCTCATCTGGTGTACTAGATTCAGTTCTGGGCACTGCATCTGAGAAAGGATATATTGATCTTGGAGGTAGGGGCACTGCAGATTCACCAGAATGGTACCAGGACTAAAGCGGATGAATTATGAGGACCGGCTGCATAGACGAGGCTGCAATTCCCATGAGTATAGAAGATTAAGGAGTTATTCAGTTGAGGTGTTTAAGATGCTTAAAGAATTTGATAAGGTAGATAGAGAGAAACTATTTCCTCTGGTGTGAAGTTTTTTTTAAATTTTCTTGTGTTTTTCAAGTCCTTTGTTACATGTCTTCAACTGGATTTTGAGTTCAGATAATAAAATCCGGAAAGTATGCAACCAACACAACTATCAAAGTCCTTTATTTTAAAGCAATTTCATGCTGTTAAGCCACTGACAAAAAAGAAACAGCATTTCAAGATGTTTGATAATGACATGTAACAGACAAAATGAGCTCAGAGAGACTTAATTATGTCATGCTATCAAAGTATAGTTAGACCACCTAGACCAGAGAACTCTATTAGGATGATGGATGACTAAGAGATGATTAAAATCATCTATTATTCTTTAATTAAATGCCACTTTTCACCCGTTAGACTTATGTTACTTTTGTCACCACAATGCACGCATCATCCTGTCTGTTTCCGTGTGTGGGAAATTAATTCACAGCTGGAAGACATACATTAGGCGGTAAAGAATTATCCTTTCTGAACAAATGACTGCCCTGACAGATAAATGCCTGAAACTGGTAATAACATGTTTATTCTAAGTTATAACAGTGCACAAAATAAAATAATGATTATAATTTGTTTTGTTTATTAAATTCGGACAATCGCATTGAAGCCTAGATCTTGCTTCCCTTAATAGATCCACAGGTGAATGCACACGTGATGTTGCATTAAGCCATATAGATCAGGAATGAAAGAAATAAGAAGGAATTTGCTTTTATATTGTACTTTTTATGGCTCTTGGGTGTCTCAGAATGTGATTTTCAATTTCCACCCAACCTGTTTATGTCGGCAAACAGGGGGCTTGGCAGTTGAAAATGTAAATTAAAATTGCCCACCCCTTGACTACCTGAGGCCTACCTGCTGGGATTTTCAGGGGAACCTGAAAATAGGAGGCTAGCCCAAGGCATGCAATAGCCTATTTGAATATGCTATTCGAGATCTTACGCCAGTTGTAAGATTCTGATTGCAATCTTCAGTTCCAATGGGATTGATACTAGACCTTAAGTGGAATAATCATTGGTCTTGAAAGGAAACTCTGCAGCCATTCAGAAAATGGCCACGAAACAAATTTCTGTCTGTTTTTGTATGGCCGGAAGAGCAGGAATGTCAATGGACGAGGTTGTAACAGGCAGGCGATTTGATATCATTCATTTGACACCATCGCTACCAAGCACCCATTGAGTTTTATCCTGGGGAAGTTCAGAGACTGATTTTTGGCCATCAACTTATTGTTTCCCATTTAATTCCTCAATAATTTTAAGCTGGCAAATAGTTGATCGGTTTGTCCATTTTTCTAATCTGCCTCTTGCACCAGTGCCCAAATTTTTGGGTGCTACAAATTTATTTGCTTTAGAGAAATTTGCATGCTACATTCTGTATTCAGAAAGCAAAACAAGGTCTTTTTGGGAATGGATATCAGAGCTCCCTTTTTCTGCAGACCTTGCTGAGTTACAGATGGCTATGGTTTTCATCCTCTTCAACTGGCCCGTTGATTACTTTTTGATGTCAGTGATCTTGGAGTTTTTTTAGGCTCCCTGCACTTCGTAACTGCTTTGTTTTCTTTAAAAAAAAAATTCTCTTAACATGGTTCTAAAAGTGCTTTATCAATTTTTGTTTTATGTGGTCCTGTCATTTTCTTTTTATTCCTTCTTGAGGTGTGGGTTTTACTGGCAAGGCCAGCATTTATTTACCATCCCTAATTGCCCTTGAGAAGCTTACTTTGCTTAATTGCCCTTGAGAAGTCACCTTTTGAACCCCTGCCATCCATGTAGTGTAGCTAAACTTTCAGCGCTGTTCGGGAGGGAATACCAGGATCTTGACCCAGCGACAGTGAAGGAACGGTGATATATTTCCAAGTCAAGATGTTGTGTAACTTGGACGGGAAAGTAGTGGTGTTGCCCTGCACCTGCTGCCCTTGTTCTTCGAAGTGGTAGAGGTCGTAATGAAGTGATTTATGACTTTAACCGCTTATAGGGACTAAACCAAATCAGGAGTACATCCCTATAAATCTCCTTTTAAACAAGTTCAAACCAAACAAATTCTCACACTTATTTGGGTCCGAAGAATTGTACGAGCTTTCCCTCAAAGAAAGAAAACCAACAGAGAACACTACCATCTTTCAGATCACCTATTTTTAATATTTATGGCTAAGTCATAAATATCCCAGATATTATAAGGGTCTGGGAAACTCTCTTCAATACGTATCTCTCCATTTAAAGAGACACAGAGAGGGGGTTCTTGTAGTTGTATACAGAATACTGCAGGAGGCAATTTATGAACTTTCATAGATTTATTAAAGAATTTAAAATGAAATAAACTTCTTAATTGGATAAGTAAATCACAATGTTACAGAATATCCATCAAAATTTAAAGTAGATTTTTACCTTAAATCCCCCAAGCAAGGCATGGGATAAGAAGTGTTGTTTGAGGATACAACTCCGCTAAAATTGCAAAGCATTGAGGTAGATAAGTCCACAGGGCCTGATGGGATCTACCCCAGAATACTGAGGGAGGCAAGGGAAGAAATTGCTGGGGCCTTGACAGAAATCTTTGCATCCTCATTGGCTACAGGTGAGGTCCCAGAGGGCTGGAGAATAGCCAATGTTGTTCCTTTGTTTAAGAAGGGTGGCAAGGATAATCCAGGAAATTATAGGCCGGTGAGCCTTACGTCAGTGGTAGGGAAATTATTAGGGAGGATTCTTCGGGACAAGATTTACTCCCATTTGGAAACAAACAAACTTATTTGTGAGAGGCAGCATGGTTTTATGAAGGGGAGGTCATGTCTCACTAATTTGATTGAGTTTTTTAAGGAAGTGACGAATATGATTGATGAAGGAAGGGCGGTGGATGTTGTCTATATGGACTTTAGTAAAGCCTTTGACAAGGTCCCGCATGGCAGACTGGTGCAAAAGGTGAAGTCACACGGGATCAGAGGGGAGCTGGCAAGATGGATACAGAACTGGCTCGGTCATAGAAGACAGAGGGTAACAGTGGATGGGTGTTTTTCTGAATGGAGGGATGTGACTAGTGGTGTTCCGGAGGGATCAGTGCTGGGACCTTTGCTGTTTGTAGTATATATAAATGATTTGGAGGAAAATGTAGCTGATCTGATTAGTAAGTTTGTGGACGACACAAAGGTTGGTGGAGTTGCGGATAATGATGAGGATTGTCAGAGGATACAGCAGGATACAGATCGGTTGGAGACTTGGGCGGAGAAATGGCAGATGGAGTTTAATCCGGACAAATGTGAGATAATGCATTTTGGAAGGTCTAATGCAGGTGGGAGGTATACAGTAAATGGCAGAACCCTTAGGAGTATTGACAGGCAGAGAGATCTGGGCGTACAGGTCCACAGGTCACTGAAAGTGGCAACGCAGGTGGATAAGGTAGTCAAGAAGGCATATGGCATGCTTGCCTTCATCGGTCGGGGCATAGAATATAAAAATTGGTAAGTCATGTTGCAGCTGTCCAGAACTTTAGTTAGGCCACACTTAGAATATTGCGTGCAATTCTGGTCGCCACACTACCAGAAGGACGTGGAGGCTTTGGTGAGGGTACAGAGGAGGTTTACCAGGATGTTGCCTGGTCTGGAGGGCATTAGCTATGAGGAGAGGTTGGAAAAACTTGGATTGTTTTCACTGGAACGACAGAGGTGGAGGGGCGACATGATAGAGGTTTACAAAGTTATGAGCGGCATGGACAGAGTGGATAGTCAGAAGCTTTTTCCCAGGGTGGAAGAGTCAGTTACTGGGGGACATAGGTTTAAGGTGCGAGGGGCAAAGTTTAGAGGGGATGTGCGAGGCAAGTTTTTTACACAGAGGGTGGTGAGTGCCTGGAACTTGCTGCCAGGGGAGATGGTGGAAGCAGATACGAAAGCGACGTTTAAGAGACATCTTGACAAATATATGAATAGGAAGGGAATAGAGTGATATGGGCCCCGGAAGTGCAGAAGGTGTTAGTTTAGGCAGGCATCAAGATCGGCGCAGGCTTGGAGGGCCGAATGGCCTGTTCCTGTGCTGTACTGTTCTTTGTTCTTTAACTCTAGCTTCTTAAAGGGGAATTTCAGTGAGGTCTGCAAACTGACAATTTATTCAATCTTTACTTCTAAAAGGCATAATACACTAACTATTTCCAAATTCTACTTAATTAAGCCTATTATACCTATATTCCATCACAGTGTGTTTGGAAGGTGCTGAAACCTTCCTGGTCTGAATGGCTCAGTTCTGCACTGGACAATGGATGTACACTGAGCTATCAGAGTAATATTGCACCTTCCTGGTAAACATTTAAAGTATTAATTCAGCAAAGTTTTATTTGAAAGGAACTGCATTAGTAAGATTCACTGCATGTCTATGAATATTTAATGAGGTCATAAAAAGACTATACAAATGCAAGTCTTTCCTTCTTTGCTGTGAGTGTAATGTTACATGTCATAATGTAATAAGACTTCAGTCTACAATATTCCGATGAGTAAACAGGAGTAGTCATTGCATAAGTGAGAGAATTTATTTAAAAGAAACATGTGCAGGCATCAATTCAATCTTAACCCACTGAATAATGTTTGTTTAACAAGAATGCCTGTTTAACAGGTCAGACTTGGCTGTGAGTTATATGTCTGTGGGTTCAAGACCCACTTCAGATACTTAAGTGCATCATCTTGATTGACACTTCAGTACAGAAGCCAATGAGTGCCGTACTATCGGGGGTGCTATTTCTTGCATGATCACCGCGCAACTATTTCAGCAAAGGTCAGGGGTCAAACTTGAGATTTTCTGGCTTGCATGGCTCAGTTCTGCACTGGACAGCACATGTACACAGTGACCGATCAGATTAGTATCTCATCTTTATAAATCTTTAAAATATTAATTCAACAAAGTTTTATTTGAAAGGAACTACATTAGTAAGATTTACTGCACATCTATGAATATTTAATGATATGTAATGAATGATATAAAATTTACTTTCACAAAACTAATTGCTCTTTTGTTATATTTAGTGCAATGTGTAAATATCTCGATCATTACATTTTTTTCTCTGTTGCATATAATTACATTGAAATGAATTTATAATTCATGAGATTACTCCTCATGAATTACAATCAGGCACTTCATAAAGAAAACAATATTTTAATATTCAGCAGTGTGTGCTTGACGGCAGTCTAGCACTCTCAGGAACATCATTGCAAGGAGTTCATGGACTTCCTTGTCACCAAGTGTCACGCCAACTTGCTTTGTTGCATAATAATTTCCTTAATCCACTGACTGGAGTTCTGGATTTATATATTTTAAAAGACATTTGAAAAAAGAACGGATAAAAAAATGACTTTGCTGGCAGCTGGCAACACTGTCTCCTCCATTGCAAGACTTGTGAAGTGGAAACAAAATGACTGGTCATATCCCAGCAAGAACCAAGACCCAGGAAGTTTAAGGGAACTACCTGTTCTTTTTAGCAGCACAGAAATACTGCTAACTGCTATGTTTGAATCACTGAATGACTGTCATGTGACCAGCCCCTTCCCAGCTGTGGTTTTAAGCTGGTGTTTCTCTGCAGCAGAGGAGAAGCTTCTGGACTCTGACACATGCAGACCAACTGGGAGGTCTCTCTTTCTCTCTTCTTTTTCAGCTGGAAAGCTTTCAAATCCTGTCTGTTGACTGACCACCTTTGCATACTCCGGCTATAATCAGAAACCCCATTGAAGGAAATCATCCACATCATTGTCTCCAAGTGACCCACCAAACCAGTTATCTACCTCTTCAAAAGAAGAGCCTCAGGATCACCGAATTCAGCTAGAAGCCAGCCAAACTGCCAAACACCGCAGACTGTATACCCCTTTTTATGGACTCTACCTCAACCAATCTACCTTTCCCCACTCTGTAACCTATTTGTGTGAGTGTAAACCTCCAGTGTGTGTGTGTGTGTGAGGGAAAGTTGGTGCATAGTTTATTATTTTCATCAGTTCGGTTTAGGCACAATAAAGTTAACCTCTTTCTTTGGTAAACTCAAGAAAACCTGTCCAATTGGTTCTTGTTGTGATCATAGCAAGTAAATAATCAGACACCTACTGAATTGGACAGTACATCCACTTTAAGAATTAAACCTGTTGTGGTCAAACAAGGAGAGGGAAAAGAGGGAAGCTCTTCGATCCTTCCTCATTTTACCATAAAGCTAAGATTGAGACCATCCATTCAGCTGCCTCTGCCATTTCCTATTCTTCCCCTAGCCGACCAAGCCAAACTCCCCCCAAGGTTCCCCCCTGCTCTAGCCCATATTTCTCTTTCTCTCCTATCACCTCTCATGTTGTCTCCCAGTTCCTCTTGTCCATGAAACCCATCTGCTGTTCTCTCGACCCTATTCCCATTAAGCTGCTGGCTACCCAACTTTTCTTCCTGGCTACTTTGCTACTTAAGAACATAAGACGATAAGAAATAAGAGCAGAAGTAGGCCATTTGGCCCCTCGAGCGTGATCCGCCATTCAATAAGCTCATGAATGGTCTGAATGTGGCCTTAACTTCACTTTCCTGCATGCCCCCATAACCTTTGACTCTCTTGTAGATCAAAGATCTGTCCTACTCAGCCTTGAATATAATCAATGACCTAGCCTTCATTGCTTTCTGGGGAAGAGAGTTCCAAAGATTAATGACCCTCTGAGACAAGAAATTGCTCTTTATCTCTGTTGTTATGACCAGGTGAGGCAGGGGTCTAGGGCTCCCCTATCAGCCTTCTCCTGGTTTGGCCATAACAGGGTTTAACTTTTTAAAACACCATGTTTTTGCTTCCCTCTCAGTGAGTCCTTGCTCACTGCTCTCTAATTATAATGGCAAAGAAATCAGCCAGACAGATTTTCTCAGATTTAAACAAGAAAGGTGTAAGTTTATTAACCTTAAAACTGTAACTTAGTTAAAACTACGAAGAGTACGTGAAGCGACCATGCAAATAGAGACAGAAGAGGAGAAAGATGGGGAAAGGTTTGAAGTAATAGTTGGAGTTCAGTTATTGGCTTTGGGTTTGATGTAAATTCTTTGATTGAAGTTAATTCTTGCAGTTCTCGTTGGGGCCCACTGCACACTTTCAAACTTGTTTTGCTGGTCTTCTGTTTGAGGTTTAAGTTACTTCCGTGGGTCCCTGGAATGTTGCTTGAGAGTGAGAGAGAGAGAGAAATAGAGAGACAGGGAGAGACCTTCCTTCTCTTTTGTCTTCAAAATGCAGTCTCTTCCCAAAACTGTTCTGTGAGCACAATTCAATTAACTCCAATTTGGCCAGCAGGTTAGTCCTGGGACTAGCTCTTTATTTGGATCAGCCTCTCCTGCGAGGTTTGTGGATTTCCCCCAAGCTTAGCAGACACTCTGTGTGTGTGTGTGTGTGGTGGGGGAGGGGGGGGGGGGTGGGGGGCGCGTGGTGTGGTAGATGCTGGGTCTTACACATTTAATGTCTCTTGATCAAAATCCATCTGGCTAATTGAATCAGGAAGGCACTCCCATTGTCGTCTTCCTGCAACTCTCTTTTAGAATCCAAATGTGCAGTCATATTTTCAGCCACTGTTGTGGTCTTTTAAGCAAATTATTTCAAGTCCACTAACAGTTCAAAAATAATGTTCCATATGACGAAATAAATATGTCTCATTTTGGCAGGTGTGGTTTCCGTCACACTGTCTTAAATGGAAGACCCCTTATTTTGAAACAGTGCTCTCTAGTTCTAGATTCCTGCATGAGGGGAAACTAACAGCATCTACCTTGTTCAGCCCCCTCTGGATTTTATATGTTTCAATAAGTCACCTCTCATTCTTTTAAACTCCAATGAGTATAGGCCCCACCTGCTCAACCTTTCCTCATAATGCAACCCCTTCATCCCAGGAATCAACTTACTGAGCCGTCTCTGAACTGCCTCCAATGCAATATATCCCTACTTAAATAAGGAGACAAAAACTATATGCAGTACTCTAGGTATGGTCTCACCAATGCCCTGTACAGTTTTAGCAAGACATCTCTACTTTTATACTCCATTCCCCTTGCAATAAAGGCCAACATTCCATTTTCCTTCCTAATTACTTGCTGTACATACACACTAATATTTTGTGATTCATGTACGAGAACACCCAGATCCCTCTGTACCGCAGCATTCCACAGTCTCTCTCCAAGTAAATAATATCCTGCTTTTCTCTTCTTCCCACCGACTGTGCCTAGAAGGAACCATTATGTATTAAATAATGAAATGGATGAATTATAAAGTTAAAAAGTGAACTGTTAAAACTAAATCACAAGAACCCGGACAGGTAAACCACAGTCAAAATGGAGTAGCAGCCATGTGACCCCTCCTGTACTAGAAATCCACAAACTCATCCGTAAAGATGAGGCTCATTAACCTCATCTGAAATATCTTTGGGGAGAATCCCTTTGAAATTGAAAGGAGCTATTACATATTAATGACTCTGATTGACATGAATGATCTAACAGAAGATGCTGGAGACCGTCTAACTCATAAGAAAATCAAGATGAATGAGGAGAGAAACAGCAATATCATAACAGAATGATTCCCATTCAAACATTAAATGATGGCCATGGTTATCATCCTGGCCCATTGTGTGTTCCCAGCCTTTGTCACTGTGCAATCATGTCTCTGGACTGGCTATCATATCATACCCATTTATTTCTATTTGTGCTATCAATTCATCCATCTTGTTATGAATGCTGTGTGCATTCAGATAAATAGCCCTTAATTCTGTCTTGTTACCATTTTCCCCTAGTCTGACCCTATTTGCTGGTACAGTCTTATGTTTGTATGCACTGTCCCTTCCTGTCACATTCTAGTCATCATTATCCATATCTCTACCCTACATTGTCCTTACTTGTTAATTTTCTAAATATCCCCTCACGTAAAAATATATTTTATGGGTTCAGACTCCTCTACTAGTGGAAATATCTACTCTCTGATGCCCTATGAAACTCCTTCATAATTCTAAAGACCTACATTATGTCACCCCTCAGTCTTTTCTGGAGAAAAGAGCCCCAACCTGTTCACTCTTTCCTGATAGTCATAATCTCTCACTCTGGTATCATCCTTCCAAATGTTTTTTTACACCTTCAAACTGGTGCCTCTATATCCTTTTTGTAGCATGCAGACTGGAACTGAGTATAATAATTGTGATCTAACAACTTAAATAACATACCAAAAATCTGTGTCTTGGTTTGCAAGCAGACAATGGCATTGAGCTGTATAATTACTTGTAACAAATCCATAATGTGCTCATACAATGTTCCTTTATATGTAATCTGAACAATGATATGAACTTATTGATTTTAAATGGATTCATGCCATTACTAGAAAAATGGAATGGTATTAGAACACCTGAACATATGTTACCTATAATGCACAGCATTTCATCAAATCTTCATGCAATTGAATCAAAGTAAGTTCTCCCTCTGCCACATCAGGAAGGTTAAATATTTCTGACGGTACATGGAATACGGATAAAATTTCTTCCATGTGCTCACGGGGCCTCATATTTCACACATGCAAGACCTTTCTTGTCTTATTCACATTCACACACAGTTTCTGATTTTCTTCTCGATCCTGAATCGCATCAGTACCTGATGTCTGATGCAGTTTTTGAAGGGTAGGCCTATTAAAAATGGCAGGCAGGCTCCCGAGACTGGAGGGCCAATAGGAAGCCCTCTAGCACTGACGCATCAGCAGCCTCAGCATGAGAGGTGGGAGCTGCCGATGTAGGTAGGAGAGAGAGAGAGAGAGAGAGGGTGCTTCAAGGCGGTAGCACCCTCTGAAGACTTTTAACATTTTAAAAATAAAAAGAGGCCACAGCTGCCAGGCTGTCATCATGGAGGAGAATTCCCTCCACTTGTGGTCATGTTGGTGCTGCGGGGGGATGTTAAAATGGATTTTTAGCCCCCTGATCTGCTGCCAGGAGGCCGCCTCCATTCATCAGCTGGGATTCGACCTCAATGGCGGGCCTGACTGCTGACTGGAAAATTCCTGGCGGTGTCTGCACATTGGCCTTAATAGGCCCATTAAGGGGCTTAATTGGCTACCCGCCACTTGTGGACAGGTAGCCATCATCACACCCCACCCCCAAACAGGCATGCCAGTCAGTGGCAGGCAATTGTAGGTCTGTCTGCCTCCGGTCCCTCCTACACAGCCGTTTAACAATTCAGGCCAGGGTGTGGAAAGGATTTAAGCACAGAGATGAAAATGTTAAATTTCAGTGTATTTGCGAACCAGGAGCTAATATTGATCAGCAAGACTGGACACTGATGATGTTACAGAGGTGGAAAGAGGGTTGTTTTTGTGATGAGAGGATACTGGGTCAGAAGCTCAGCTCAGGATGAAATAGGACAACATTATATTTCAAGGCATGATTGAGTAAGGTTAGCTGTTCATTCCTCTATTGGCAGAGACTAAAGTAACAGCAGTACTCAGCTACTGCGCTGTGTAACATTCAAATCTAAATGTAAATATGCATGGATGAATGCATAACATGCAGATTAAAAACATGTGCACATAAGCCTCTGTGTAACAGCTCATCCAAAAGACAGCACTTCCAATAGTGTAGCATTCCCTCAATAAGACTATATTTCATCTTCAACACCCTGGAGTGGGACATGAATCCACAACCTTCTGGCTCAGAGGTGATAGTGTTATCAAATGAGCCACAGATGACAGGCACTTAGCGCATCGGTAGGTTACAAAAAATAATCTCTTCCTGTTGTTAATATAGAAATTACAGAGATTAGGTGCAATAGAGCTCTGTGTAACCTGGGTATAGAAGATCTGACTGATGGCCTCTGAACTACAATGTGCCTGTGGGCCCACAATGCTGTGTGCCTTTTTAAATAACATCATAAGATAGGAGAAGTTTTCTACTCATTTGTAATTCATCAGAGGCAAATTGTGCCCATTCACATACACACAGGTGAGCATCATATTCTTCGAAGCTGATTGTTTCACAGGTATAATGTGTGCTATCTTTATTCTGTTGAATGAAAACTTTATGCTGACTGCCACCTGCTGAATTCTGAAACACATTACACCACAAACCCTTTCCATTCTAAAACAGAACAAATGACAGTTCAGAACATTTTAATTACATGGAAGAGGGTGAACACAATTGAAATAAATACTGGAAAGAAATTCTTTTTAATATTACATTACAACTGGGCTAAAACCTAATTTCAGTGTTAAAGCTATACGAATGCAGATGACCAGCATTATACTTGACTACAGTACCTTGCCACAATGTAATTTGGCCAAGTAAGCCATGTTCAGTTCAATTAAGTCAGTTCCATATAAAGTTCATTTTCTTTTCCCAACATCGATTGAAATTATTGTCCTTTGGATCAAATATTGAGGTCTTGTTCAATGCCACTGTAACTTAGTTAGGTGTTAAACATTCCACTGTATTATGAAAGAGTTCAGTTCTCCAAGTGTCTTAGCCAATATTTATCTTTCATCCAACACCATCAACACAGATTAGCTGGTAACTCATTTCATCACTATTTAAGATCTTGCTGTCATGCTGTGCCATATTTGCCTACCACACACCAATCATTGAACTAATTAATTGTATGTAAGACACTTCGAATTTGGCTGAGAGACATGCTGAGGTATTAAACAAGTGTATGACCCTTTTTATTCTAACCATCTGTATGATATTACAAAAATTATAAATTCACTTTTGTTATTTTAACACACTATCACTATCATTTTACTTCAGTGGCAATAAAAAATAAATATAATGTGTACAGATACCACAGCTATCCTGCCACCTATTCACTTTCACTGTGGGACTAATAGCCATTGAGAGACTGAAGTAGATGAGTATCTCTCCGCACAATGGGCACAGGCATGGAGGGTAACAGGTAACAAGACAGAAGCCTCAGTATCATATGCAATATTATTTATATTTATATATGTGGTCTGATTGGAATATCTTATAAGCTGTAACAGATTTGGGATCTTAATTTCCTAAACCATGAGAGCAAGGCTTAACAGATCCTTTGATCAACAAGTAGACAAGTGTAAGAGGTGGTGGTATAGTGGTATTGTTACTAAACTAATAATCCAAAACCTAGACTAATGCTCTGGGGACATGGGTTTGAATCCCACCATGGCAGATGGTGAAATTTGAATTCAATTAATAAATTTGGAATGACAAAATTAATCTGATAATAACCATGAAAGTATTGTCAATTGTTGTAAAAACCCATCTGGTTTACTAATGTCCTTTACCTGCTCTGGTCTACGTGTGACTCCAGACCCACAGCAATGTGGTTGACTCTTAAAATGCCCTCTGAAATGGCCTAGCAAGCCATTTAGTTCAAGGGCAATTAGGGAGGAGCAATAAATGCTGGCCTAGCCAGTGATTCCCACAAATAAAAACTAAACCTTGTTATAGTTATGATAGACCTGACTGAGGCTCCTTAATGAGCAGCTAAATTAGGATAGCTATTGCATCTCATTTATCATTTTCTGGCTCTGTGTCCATGTCTCCTGCTATAGGTTAAACCCAGTAGTGGACGAGGAGCTGACACTAGCAGAACTGTCGTGTTGATCTATGAAGTATGACTATCTCCATCTTTCATCTTGCAATATAAGAGGGCCCACAACAGGAGGGAGACATCCTGAATGGGTAGTGGCATTCCGGATCTACGGACTTTCAGCAGAGCCAAGAAGAGGCACTAGAATTGTCAGGGAACCAGGTCGGCCGCTCCATATCCGATGGAGAGACTGGAATCTCCGCAAAAGAGAGTGAGGATTGGCTTCCATTGACATACAGTTCACCTCTGGAGACCCACATCATGTATAGTTGGCATGACAAGATCTGCATAGCCTAACACACTTGTTTGTGTTCTCTCATGCAGTTTGGCATCCGCAGGAGACACAACCAAAAGGGGGACAGCCGTCGACCTCTGAGGAGGAGGAGCGCCATCCCATGACTCTCCTGCACCTTCTGCCAGTGCAGATACTTTCACCTCGGTGGATTGCCACTCGGCTGTCGAATCAGGGTCACAAGCTGGTAAGAGCACATCACACGTGCCCGAGCAGCTGGCTGAGGCTGTGGGTGGTCAGGCCCATACTGAGCCCCAGGCTCTGTTGTCGAAAGCACAGCGCATGCTGGAGTTGCAGACAGAGGTAAGGTAACATCTGCCAGAGATGCCAGAGGTCATGCGCAGCCATGATTGGTGATGGAGGAGTCCATCCATGTCATGAGTTCTGCCATGTCTCAGGCATGTGAGCACATGACTTCCTCCAACAGGACGTTGGTGACCTTCATGGAGAGACATATCCCACAGATGCACGCAGACCTACACACCATTTTCTTGGCCATGAGCTCAATGCAGCAGTGGCAAGACAAGAGAAGGACAAGGCTCCTGGAGTCTTCTCCAGCTTCTCGCCCTTCTATGGACAGCAGGGAGGTTCAAGTGAGCCTTGAAAAGGAGGAAGAGAGGCTGTCCTCCACAGCTGGGTGCTCCCCTCAGAGTACTCCAAGTGTGGACAGTGGCTCCTCAGTCCCTCCGCCAGTGAGCCCAGCTCCAGCAGCCACAACGTTTGAGTGTAGGAAACCCATAGGCAGCCAGGGCCCTCCGGGCCTCAGGCAGCTTGAGGACGGTCGCCGAAGTCATCACAGGCCAAGGGGCAGCCTGATCAGCAGCCTGCCTTCAGCTCAGCTGCTAGCACTGGGTTCACACCTTATAGAAGCACTCACAAACCTTGAAAGAAAAGCACCAAGACAGACTTGGGGGTTCACGGGTGTTTGAGATTTGACATGTCATGCTTCATATAAAGTGATTATTCTATCATGCATTAATTGTGAGCTGCTGACTTGACCCTTCCCCCTTAGTGCAATGCCAATGTAGGCATGGCCCTCATTTGAATATGATCTCCCATGGGCATGGTTCAGCTGAGCACTAAGCACAGAACACAAATGGAAAGGAGGCAACAGACTACATGCATTTAGGTGAGTGTTTATTGGTTTGTCTGTAAGTGGCCATCAGGGCAGCTGGAAGCAAGTAATTGAGAGATTGTCTCTTGCCTCCTTAGCACATTGCTCAATCTGGGAATTCAGAGCCAAATTTCTTGCATAGGTGGGCCCAGTGCCCCTTTGTACCATACGCCTTGCACAGGTGTTGAAATGCAGGGGCGATTTTGCTGTGAGTGGGACAGACCACACTTACCACACAGCTTGCTTGCTGTTTTCGATCTGGTCATGATGCCGATACTGTTGGCTGCACCCAGTGCTTGCAGATGCTGTTGTTCAGCTACAATGGCTTCATATTTCCTGCCATCTTCCAGCAGTGCATCAATGCTGTGACCTTTTTTTCCCCCAAGAGGTCCTTCTGAAATGCTTCAATGGGCGTTGATGCAATCACCAGCTCCATTATCCAGTCTGACAGCTCAGTTTCAGAGAAGTCAAATTAGTTGCCTTTCGTACTGCATCAACAGACAAACTGGTCTATTGACTGCTGTGGCTGTCGCCTGTAGGACATCAATTCTAGGTGATGAATTCTAAAATTCATTCTGAATCTGAGCTGATCTTCTAGCACTTTCCATATCTTTGCGGGATCTTTCTGGTCCTCGTCACATATGCCTGAGGTATTGATTCTGTGTAATCCCTCATTTCCAACTGCTATTAGCATTTTTACAGCTGTTTCTCTGGTTCTACAATTACTTGGTCTGTGAAGCACTGTTTGAAAAGTTGGAATTCAGATAGGATATCCATGGCCTTCCAGTTCATGCTGGAACTTTGATATCCATTTTTCTGATTTTCTTTTGCTTTAAGACGTATTCCATGAGTTGGTACTGTTTCCCCTTTAAAAAAAAAGTTCTGTTCTTTAGACTGGCTGCTTTGATTGACAGGAGCAGGTGCTTAATGGTGTTTGTCTGTTTATCTTGCTTCCAGCACTCTAGTCTGTCTTTTTACACAGCTGTGCAATAAGCATTTCAATTGCTTTTTTCTCTGCTAGAGTTTGTTTATCCAACTGTTCAATAGGCAATTCTTCATGCTTGAGTGGTTTTATGAGTTTTTAAAGCTTTGGTTGAGTGAGTGAAGGCTCTGCAGCGTTTGAGTGGTTTAATAGTTTCTTTTTATAGCTTTAGCTGTGATCTGCATGATTGGAGGATGACCATACTTTTCAGTACGGGATGTCTCCTGTGATGGCATTCATCACGCTCAGCCTGGGAGGGGAGTCGGGTCGTCTCCATTTTTTTTTTTAAACAAAGAGTGAAAAAGATCAATTTTTAAGCACTTCAGAGCTTTTTGAAAAAAAAATCTTCAGAAGAACTTCAAAGCTTTTTTTTTAATTAGTATCCCTCGACCGTTGGCACAATGACTCACCTGATTGACTTGCAGCCTGTCTTTCTGTGCTCTGTCTTCTACAGCTTGAGGTAAGTGTTTACTTCTTTGCTTGTTTGGGCCAGTATTTTTTTTAAGCTTTGTTTTTTAGCTGCAGGAAGGTAGTTTTTCAAGCTGTTTTCGCTGTGATCTTCAATCTTAGATTCTGCCTTCTCACTACAGCTGCCACCATGTAATAAGAAGCTGCCACCATATAATGAGTTGTTTTATGCTGTCTGATGTAACATAAATGAGATGTGTGGAGTCCAGTTATGTTGAAGATCTCAAAACAAGTTTATTACAGCTAAACTATTATACAGCACAGAGCTGACTATTTACAGAACCTGCCTCTAGGTGTTACAGTAGCACTGTGACTCAGGCTCCAAGTCACATGACTGCATCCTGGTACTTAGCTCATTAGCTTAAAGGGACATCACTCTTAAATCATACTACAAAGGCGAGCAAGTGGGAGGTGGTAGGGGTGGGGGGGGAGGTGCCTGAAAAGCTGTGGCACCTGGGACTGTCAAAGTATGTAGGCATTGTGGTTGCTTCCCAGAAAGCGGGTACACACCTGTAGGAAATGCTTTTGGTGGTTGCAGACCAGTTTAATATTGATGGAATGAAAGCTCTTCCTGTTGATGAAGGAGACTGGCTGGTCCATGGGATCCTTGATGGTCACGTGTGTAATCAATCACACCTTGCAGCCTGGGAAATCCAGCGATTGCCCCAAATCTAATGGCCCTCTCGGCCTGACTATCAGAGTCAGTCCAGTAGTGCACATAGTTAGCATTGACCAGGGCATTCATAATCCCCCTGGATGCAGCGATGAGCTGTTCCAGTGAGAACCCACACATGTCCCAGTGGATCTTTGGAATGTTCCAGACATGTAAAAGTTTTGTGCCACTGTGATCGTCAGGGCAACTGGACTAGGGTGAATCCCAAATCTCACAGGTCGCAACTCCTCCTGCAGAGGGTGCATGAGTCAATGACAGCCTCCCTAGAAAGGCGTAGTCTTCACTGACAATGCCACTCAGACATTTGGAGGTAGCTGATTCGAGTCCGGTACACTGACACAGGTGGGCCTTTCTTGGCATGGGCAGTTGTTGCTGCTCTCATCGTGGAGCTCCACGGGCAGGTGCAGTTGCCTCTTGGCTCTGCCTCCATCAGAGACATGACACCACGTAATGGGGGTTCCGAAAGACAGGGTGTATGAGACCCATGCCAGGTGACCAGTGGACCTCCAGAGTACTGCTGATGCACAGACAACACTGCCTTGGCAACTGGGGTTTTGTTATTTCTCCTGGCAGAATCCCTGATGGCCCTCAGTGCCCACCCTTGCTGATAGCCAGCGCTCTCATCCAGCAGTATTGGCAATCACACATCTCACCCAACAGTTTGTTCACCAGATACAGCCACCCAAACCCAAGTCCCCTCTTGCAGAGCCCACCAAGATCCCGACCCCCTTGCAGATCCCCTGAGACCCCGACCCCCTGACCCTCCCAACATCTTGCAGAGCGCACAGCACTACAGTCTGAAAATGGCCTCTGCAATCCTCTCCCCCACTATGCAGTGTTGGATATGGCTGTGTCAGGCAAATCCCCCCACATGCCAAGACTGAGGCACACATTATTTCACCCCGTGAACATTAAAACTTAAAATTGCAAGCCCCTGACTGGAAAGACATTTGCGTGGTAACAGACAGTGTTGGATCAAGGGACAAAGGACCCTGCCCTGACCCATTCAACCAACAATGGACTTTTGAATACCAAACGTTGAAGGTGGGGGGAGCTAGCATTCCAGGTTGACTGCTAAGGTAGCAGAATCCACAAACACAGAAGAAGTGGTCAGACCAGTTTTAGTCACTTGACTAGCTGGCTGTTGAGATTTGAACTTCCAACAAGGGATTTAAATTCAGAATGCCGTGTGCTCCTGGAACTGGAGCAGAACCTCTCTAGTCTTGCCTGACTCCATCTCTTTCCCACAGAACTGAATCTTGTGAAAACGTGAACCTCAAAGGGAGAAAGGTCTCCTATGTGAACAAGGTTTAAGAAGAACACTAGGCCCCGACGAATAGCAAGACTACTTACAATCAAGTGAGCTCGAAGTACAGTAAACAAGAAACTCTTCTAATATTGCTCAAACCCCTCTCTACTATATTTTCGTCTCCACTTTTCTGTCCCTATTTACATGTGCGTGCGAGTGCTGGTGTGGGCGCGTCATATATCCATAGGCATTAACCGAGTTTAAGTTTTAATAAAATTTCACTTTTCTCTTTTAAACCTGAGAAAACCTGGTGTTGGTTTCTTTGTCTTATAATTGGAAAGTTGTGAACAAGGATTCACAAAAGGGGAGCTCAAAACAGTGTGTTTAAAAATAAAACCCTGTTAGAATAAAACCAGGTAAAGACAGCAAAAGACCTCGAGACACCTTTCTCACCTGGTCGTAACAACTGCTTTCCCGTCGTGGCACTGAAGCCTCACCTCAGTGCCGCCAGCTTTCAACGGTCGTGAACCTGAAGGCGTGAGTGCCGGTCACTGTCCACTTAATCCCAAGCCCCCCGTTAAATCGTGAGGAATGAGGTGGTAATCCATTGAAATTAAGTGTCCTACAATTTCGAATACATTCTTGTTGCCTCAGGGCGTCAATTAAACCTTGGTGCTTTCCGGCTGCTGACTAAATCTGGAACCAACGTCGCGATGCCGGATTTCCGGGTAGATGCTTCCGATGCAATACTCCGTCCCTCCACCATTCCCACTTCAAATGGCCGCACAAAATTCTATCTATTACGTGCAAAGCACTTTGAGATGTGTTGAAGTGAAAGTAAATGCAAGCACTTTTTTTCAATTTAACTTACAAACACTATTTTAGATCCTTTAGTAATATGATGCTCACACTGATGTCATTATGTGCACAATATAGTCATATGATCAATCAATCAGACTCAAATCACCGTGAAACAACTATTTCTTCCATTGAATTAATTATTTTTTGACGTAACCAGCCATTCTGCATTGGACAATCTGTCCCAGAACTGCCAAAATGCGTCCTGCAGCTTGCATGCAAATTTAAAAATACCAGTTAGCCCTGGAAGTGAAACCCATGTCTGTCTAATTGGGAGGCAGGAGATCTATTGCATGTGTTGAGTGTGGGAAGTCAATTTTTCAAACATCGACTATGCATGTCAACTAAAATGAAAAATGATTTGAGTAGTGATATTATAAAGATGGATATAATGTTACAATTTATATCTAGTGATGCTGACAATGCCCATGATAAATTTAATATATGGCTGTGAGGTAGACATCTCAGTTGATTTTATTTAGCTCTCCTGGAACAGGCTTTCATTTCTGTTCCATTTAACATATTAGAATGGCATTATATTTGTCAAATGGATAGTGCCTTTTCCGTGATTTATTCAAGGGACAACAGATGAAGTTTGCTGGTATGTTTCATTCTAGCTCAGATCTTGGTAGAGTATGTCATTACATGAATCGGATAGAAGGGATCATTGATGTTATTCATTTCGGAACTGTCATAGCCTTTTTATTCATCCAGACAAAGGAAAATGAGATTGCTCAAATACTATCAGGCAGACTTATTAACCTGTCTCGGTGAAACTTTTGTGGAGATATTGTCATAGCTTTCATTCTCTCCTGGGATCTGGCTCACAGGAACAGCAAAGTTTGCACCTGCTACCTAAACTGTTCGTCTTTCAGATGAGACATTAAACCGAGGCCCTGTCTGCCCTCTTAGGTGATTGTAAAAGATCCCATGGCACTATCTTGAAGAACAGAGGAGTTATTCCCGGTGTCCTGGCCAATATTTATCCCTCAATCAACATAAGAAAACAGACTATCTGGTCATTGTCATATTGCTGTTTGTGGGAGCTTGCTGTGTGCAAATTGGCTGCTGTGTTTCCTACATTACAACAGTGACTACACTTCAAAAGTAGTTCATTGGCTATAAAGCGCTGTGAGACATCTGGTGATCATGAAAGGTTCTATATAAATACAAGTCTTTCTTTATTCACACAGAATTGGGAGTGGGGATTTTGATGCGCAATTAACTCGCACCCATTGCTTCCGATGCAGGCAGCAAGTAAACTTTGTGCGGTCTCCTCATTTAAATAACTAGCATGCAGCCAGTGCTAAGCACATAGTTGAATGGTTGCATGCCTGAGCAAGGGAAGCAACATTGTGAGAGGCTAGCATGAGTTAAAGTTAGCCTGTATAACCGTGGTGGTCAATTCCAGGAGACAAGTCCCAAGGACCTGGATGCCATGTCATATGAATCTTCAAGGTCACCGAATGTATCTTCAAATGCCACATTCCACCAACTGCACCACTCACCTCATATACTGCTCAATACACCACACTCCCACTACACGACACCTGCCAACAATCTCTCATGTTTGACTCATGTCTAATATTCATAGTTCACTTCACCCTCACAAATTTAGCACTGCTGCAAGCCTCACACCCACATCTCACACCTTGCACACACTGCCAGCTAGTCAACCATGACAGCCATATCACCCAAGCACATTGCATCACACTAACTGATACAACTTCCCTCTTCCTTGCAGGACAAGGTAGTGCATATCCGGAGGCAACAAGCCTAAATCGGTGGTGGACACACATGGCTGCATGTCTTTTCCCCTATGGAGGAGACAATGCAGAAGCCATGACTGAGGAAACTGAGCATTAATATAGTTGCAAGGGAAGGATGATCAACTTCACAAAATGGAAAGTTTCAACACATTGCATTGCTCTCCATGACATAGTATTCAGCCCATGCATCTCAATGTTTAATGAGAAAAACTGGTGATGTGAAAAAATGCCATTTTTTCAATGGGATGTTCAACTGAGACCCAATCTGGCTGTTACTGTTGATCAGATGAATGCTAAAAATTTCATGACACTTTTTGAAGAGAACGATGTTCTCATGGCAAATATTTCTCCCTCAAACAAATATGGCCTGGATTTGAGCCCAGATGTTCCATGCTGGGAGTGTACGGGTACTGTTTTGAGTTCTGGGTTTCCTGAAGTTTAAGTTTTAACTCATAACTTGTTGCAATTTTTAACTGCAGGATATGATTTTTTTTTGTGTTGGTTTCCCACACATAATCAGCCTGATTGACAGCTCGCCTGAGAGCAGGTCGGTCTTTTGGAGATGGGAAGATCGCAGGGTGTGGGGGTGGGGGGGAAGCGGGGCCATGTTAATACCTTGAGGGAGGTGGGATGTTTTGATGGTGGTTGGGGGAAACAGAGATTGCGGGTGAGGGGATGTTCCTATCGTGGGGATGGGGTGTCCAATGGTGCTCGGAGCGGCAGATGGTGCTTGGGGGTAGCAGGTGGATCACAGGGTTACTGGGTAACTTATTAAACCTGAAGGAAATACTTCTGCTGCTCCTAGCCCACAAGCATTGCTGTAAAGGCACTTACCTCATACATTCAGCTATTTTTGCCTCCTTTCAGCTGTCAGGTTTCCCAATCCTGGGAAACCCAGCTGACATGAATTAAAAATAGAATGACTGTTAAGGTGAAGGCAAGCAGCCTCATTATAATATTTAATTGACAACCCACCTCCTCCTTCTTGCAATTGATTAGGGGCAACTTTGAGGAAATTAGGCCTTTGCCTTTAAGCCTATATACAGATCCGTCCATAAGTTGTCAGCTTTTCTCAGGTCTATTAGACAGCTTTCTTTGCACAATTAATCTGTTTTCTGCAAGCCATTGGTCAGCTGTTGCCAATTTTCCAGGTTGTTACCAAATTTTAATGGAAATTTATTGCACCACTATTTTAGTTATCTGTGAGTACCTTACATTGTAGTTTACTTTTCCCAAAATGCAGTATTTAAAACATGGAGCATTAAAATATTTAATTGACCAACCCACCTCATGTGAGGGGTTTGGTTGCTTGCCCCTCATCCCACCTGCATTAAAGCCAAAAGTGGGTGGTTTCAAGGCAGGTTTGGATTCCAGATTTTTTGAATTTTTATCTGCGATGTGACCCCCAACTCACCCATTTTTTTGGAGTTAAGGTTCAGCCCCATCATTCTATAAATTTGCAGGTTTTGGGAAAAGAGCATGGATAATTGGATAGCTCTTTCAAGGAGCCAGCACTGCCATGATGGGCTGAACGGCCTTATGTGCTGTAAGAACTAAACTGGTCATTCATCTTTATAGCATATTGCTCTGTGCAAAATAACTGGAGGCAGAAATTAGCCCCTAATTGGGCTCTTAAGTGGCTCAATTGGCCACCCAGTGGGCCAGCCGAGCTGCTGAGGTGCCCACCGCCAGCAATAGGCTTGGCTGGTGGGAAGACATCACGCTCCATTCCCGATGCCTTCGCCCACCATATCACCAGCCCTCCCACCTCCCAGCCCAACCCCAATGGGCTGGGAAAATTCAAGCCCTTGTATCTGAAAGGGTTTGAATTCTGCTGTTTATACCATTTCCTTGGTCTTTGAGAATCTTTTGATGAAATT
This sequence comes from Heterodontus francisci, assembly GCF_036365525.1. Taxonomy (NCBI): domain Eukaryota; kingdom Metazoa; phylum Chordata; class Chondrichthyes; order Heterodontiformes; family Heterodontidae; genus Heterodontus; species Heterodontus francisci. Next base: position 33,685,464 of record NC_090374.1, on the reverse strand, counting down.
ACGGCAGGAGATCAGGAGATCTCCCAACAAAGTCAATAAATACATGACCTATGCAACTTCCAAGAATGAGTATCTTCATTTAAACACCAGTGGATCGCTTGGGGCATTGCTCATAGTGAGTTGATTAATGTCCTGAGTCAAAATATGAGCTGCAGAATGCTCCCAAGGCCTAAACGAAGGGTTTGAAATTGGTCATTGGCAGCACCATAGAATGGGGGTTAACAAATTGTCAGCCTGCTTTACACAATGCCAAACCTTCCTTTCTATTTCTGACTACCTTTCCAGAGATTAGCAGCAGCTCTGAGGAAATTAGGCCGATGTCTTTAGCCTATATTCAGATCCGTCCTTAAGTTGTCAGCTTTTATTGGCTCTATTAGACACCACAAATAATCCATTTTCTGAAAGCCGTTGGTCAGCTATTGCCAGTTTTCCATGTTACCAAATTTTATTTAAATTTATTGCGCCACGATTATAATTATCTGTGAGTATCTTACATTATCGTTCACTTTTGCCAAAATACAGTATTTAAAACATGGAACATAAAAAAACTACATCAACCTTTTATCATAAATGCATCAATAGATTGGAATATGAATGGAGTCTGTGGTAAAGTGAGGCAGAGCCCTTGATAATTCAACATCATTTTCTAATAGAGTTTTTCATCACTTTTCCATATAATTTAAATTTATCACTGGAGATCTTTCAGGACGTGACATTAACAAATCTCTGCTGTGTTATCTCTGTTCAGGAGAAAATATGAAGAACCTCATGGAATTCCTGAGTGTTCAATTTATCTGTCTTCACAGCTTTGTGTTCAAAACAATTTGGGACACTGCTGACAAATTTATATCACCGCTGTTAGTCTGTTTTTCGCATCTCAATACACAGTTGTTCACATTTGTGCAAAACCTGTACTTTGCAAAACATGGATATTTTTTCTCTCTCAGGACTTCCAACAACAGGCTCAAATGGACAAGGCTGATGTCCCTGCAGCCATAATGCATCGACAGAGTGGCTGAGTTGAGGCAGGAACATGGATCGAATGCTAATTTTGAACCACATGTTGGTGTTGATGCACTGTACTTCACAATGCCTTGAGGTGCAGTGTCACCTATTCAATCTGGTGCTTTATTAGCATCAAACCTCAATTGATCTCTGTATCTGTGTTTATCGACCTTTATTGCATTCCATGTCTTCTGTGCATATAACCTTTATTCTCCTGGAAGTACAATGGTTGAATCTGTAAATCTTGACCTCCCTTTGATTGGGCAATGGAAATCTTTGCTGGAAATTTTCTTGGAGCTTCTCCCAATCAGTCGCTGTAACATCGGCTGGCAGTAAGTTGGCAGAGACCACAGATAGGCCAACAGGGCCAGATAGGAAACAAGGTTTCCATCAATCTCTTGCCAAAGTACAGTGGCAGATTGAGAGAATCCCCAAGCAAATCCTTGGCACTTGTTCCTTGAAATTATTCGAGAGAGTGGCATAGAAATTGGACCTTGTTGTTCCTGTTTCACTGGTGTTGAATGGGCACAATTCCAGGGACTGACATCTGCCATCTTAAGGACAGAATAAGAAAGTATAACCTGAAATTGGGTCAAATCATTTCTCAGGTGTCCTGAGCAGCTGCTTAAAACAAGCGTTAGGCCCCTTGTATATATAAGTAAGAGGCCTAATACCTGTTTCAGGCCGCCCTTCTGTTAAATTGGTTAGCGATGAGCAGGCCAAGCTTTGGATTCTACAGTGACCTGCGACCTAAGCAATGGCTACTAATTTTTGAATTAAATCATTTATTTCATGTTTCCATGAGGCCAGGAGGAACAGGAGTGCTTCTGTCAGCAGTCATGTTTTCCTTCCCCTCCTTGGGACTTAACTGAGGGCCAATGCTGAAAAGGCAGATGACCCAAAATTCACTTGTCCGTTCAGGCGAGCAGCCTGTGGAGGCAAGGCAGTTGCCTAGAGCTCGCTGCGGTTATTTAAATGAGGCCTGAGGACTAACTTCTCACCATGCTCAGGCCTTCTTCTTCGACTGAAGGGAACAAACAATCCCTGCACCCATTTGATGCCTGAAAACTGGCTCAAATGATTTTCTATGCCACAGATTGCAATCTGCCCTAGTTTAGTTCAAATTTTAATCTTGAGCAGTGGCAAGGTGCATTTTTCTTCTATCCTATCAACACTACTGAAATGATTAGTATAAATGTTCAAGAAAAAAATGCACTGAGATGTCACCTCCCTCTTACGTCTTCACAATATTTCAAAATGCTTCATCGGCAATAAATTACTTATGACATCTCTATTGTAAAACATAATTATATAGATAAAAGAAGTAGTCAATTTGCATTCAAATAAGGTTCTGCAAAAAGCAAGTCAAAGTTAAAACACAAGTTTTTGGTGGTACTGGTTGAGGGACAAATGCCAGTCAGGATATCTTCCCGTTCTGCATCAAAAGGGCTATAGAATCTTTTACATTTGCTTTGAATAGGCAGATGGGGTCACAGTTTGACAACTTTGGGAGAGTTATAGCTCTCTCTATCTGGTGGATTGGGAGTTAAGATCCAACTGCTACACTTACCACTTGGTTCCGGCCTCAGGGTTATTTTAGTGTGTCTGTTTATTTGGGCAGTTGAGGTACAAATTTGGATCTTAGGGCCCAAATGAAATTTTAACTGCCTACTGAGCAGACTGTTCACTGCTGACACCTCGCTCAGTAAAATCTAGTGGGCACTGGAGGCCCTGTAAAGTAAGTATGAAACTGATCTTTGTGAGGTCTGGAGGAGGAATGCTCCTTTGGGCCCCATAAAGAGGGTTTGGGCCATTGCTGCCATGGGTTCTGCTCTTTCCACACACAAAACCCTCCAGACCCCTTTGCAACATACCTGACTGTGGACAAGTGACCTTCAGGCTGGCTGATCTTTGTAGGCCCAAAGCCAGCCCGTTTCTGGTGGCATCTGGCTGTTAAAATGGAGCAAGTTTCCTACCACAGCTCCTGTTAGCTGCCCAAATGGGATTTAAAATTGCACCCTCTTATTTGACTGGCAACACACCTGATAATGTAGCGCCCTCTTGACTACTGCACTGGAATGTCAAGAATTGCAAACTCCAGTCGAGGAGTGAGGTTGAATCAGGTGCAGAACTGAAAATGCTACACGCGCTCCAAGGCCAATATATCCTTCTTGAGGTTCTTCCTTTTTCTTTTGGGCTTCCTTATCTCGAGAGACAATGGATATGCGCCTGGAGGTGGTCAGTGGTTTGTGAAGCAGCGCCTGGAGTGGCTATAAAAGCTAATTCTAGAGTGACAGGCTCTTCCACAGGTGCTGCAGAGAAATTTGTTTGTCGGGGCTGTTGCACAGTTGGCTCTCCCCTTGCGCCTCTGTCTTTTTTCCTGCCAACTACTAAGTCTCTTCGACTTGCCACAATTTAGCCCTGTCTTTATGGCTGCCCGCCAGCTCTGGCGAATGCTGGCAACTGACTCCCACGACTTGTGATCAATGTCACACGATTTCATGTCGCGTTTGCAGACGTCTTTATAGCGGAGACATGGACGGCCGGTGGGTCTGATACCAGTGGCGAGCTCGCTGTACAATGTGTCTTTGGGGATCCTGCCATCTTCCATGCGGCTCACATGGCCAAGCCATCTCAAGCGCCACTGACTCAGTAGTGTGTATAAGCTGGGGGTGTTGGCCGCTTCAAGGACTTCTGTGTTGGAGATATAGTCCTGCCACCTGATGCCAAGTATTCTCCGAAGGCAGCGAAGATGGAATGAATTGAGACGTCGCTCTTGGCTGGCATACGTTGTCCAGGCCTCGCTGCCGTAGAGCAAGGTACTGAGGACACAGGCCTGATACACTCGGACTTTTGTGTTCCGTGTCAGTGTGCCATTTTCCCACACTCTCTTGGCCAGTCTGGACATAGCAGTGGAAGCCTTACCCATGTGCTTGTTAATTTCTGCATCTAGAGACAGGTTACTGGTGATAGTTGAGCCTAGGTAGGTGAACTCTTGAACCACTTCCAGAGCGTGGTCGCCAATATTGATGGATGGAGCATTTCTGACGTCCTGCCCCCTGATGTTCGTTTTCTTGAGGCTGATGGTTAGGCCAAATTCATTGCAGGCAGACGCAAACCTGTCGATGAGACTCTGCAGGCACTCTTCAGTGTGAGATGTTAAAGCAGCATCGTCAGCAAAGAGGAGTTCTCTGATGAGGACTTTCCGTACTTTGGACTTCGCTCTTAGACAGGCAAGGTTGAACAACCTGCCCCCTGATCTTGTGTGGAGGAAAATTCCTTCTTCAGAGGATTTGAACGCATGTGAAAGCAGCAGGGAGAAGAAAATCCCAAAAAGTGTGGGTGCGAGAACACAGCCCTGTTTCACACCACTCAGGATAGGAAAGGGCTCTGATGAGGAGCCACCATGTTGAATTGTGCCTTTCATATTGTCATGGAATGAGGTGATGATACTTAGTAGCTTTGGCTCCAGAAGCTGGCCGAGCGCGTCTACCCTGAGGCACAGTGTGGCTTTCGTGCAGAGAGATCGACCATTGACATGCTGTTCTCCCTTCGTCAGATACAGGAGAAATGCCGTGAACAACAGATGCCCCTCTACATTGCTTTCATTGATCTCACCAAAGCCTTTGACCTCGTCAGCAGATGTGGTCTCTTCAGACTACTAGAAAAGATCGGATGTCCACCAAAGCTACCTTCTTGAGGTACGGTGCCCAGAACTCAATGCAATATTCCAGATGGGGTCTGACCAAGGTGCTACAGAACTGAAGCATAACTTCCTCATCTTTATATTCAAGTCTCTTTGAGATAGTGGTTGTCATCCAATTCACCTGTTTAAATGCTGTTATACCCATCTTAATGATTTGTTGATTTGTATACATAGACTTGCAAATTTTTTTGCGCCTCTATATAGTTCCTAGTTGCCCATCATTTAGAAACGGATTTATCTTTCTTGGGTCCAAAGTGGATAACTTTACACTTAATCACATTGAACTCCATTTGCCATAGTTTTGCCACTCACTTAATCTGTCTACGTTTCTATGCAACTTTGTGCTCGCATCTGCACTACTTATGGTCCCTCCTAACTGGATATCATCCACAAACTTGGATCTACAACTCTCTATTCCTTCATCCAAATCATTGGTGAAATTGGAGACCCAAATTCAGATCCTTCGGAACATCACTTGTCATATCCCCCAATCAGAAAACTCCAAACTCCAACTCATCTGCTTCTCCATATATTGTTGTTCCATGAAATGTAGTGAAATAGATCCTTATATCACGCAGGGGGAATGGTAGCACAGTTTAGTTTAGTTTAGTTTAGAGATACAGCACTGAAACAGGCCCTTCGGCCCACCGAGTCTGTGCTGACCATCAACCACCCATTTATACTAATCCTACACTAATTCCATATTCCTACCACATCTCCACCTGTCCCTATATTTCCCTACCACCTACCTATACTAGGGGCAATTGCTAATGACCAATTTACCTATCAACCTGCAAGTCTTTGGCATGTGGGAGGAAACCGGAGCACCCGGAGGAAACCCACGCAGACACAGGGAGAACTTGCAAACTCCACACAGGCAGTACCCAGAATTGAACCCGGGTCCCTGGAGCTGTGAGGCTACGGTGCTAACCACTGCGCCACTCTGCCGCTGGACTAGTCATCCAGAGTTCAAATCCCACCTTGGCAGCTGGAGGAATTTATATTAATTAATTAATAATCTGGAACAAAATTATAGTCTCATTAATAATGATCATGAAACCACTGGATTGTTGTAAAAACCCATCTGGTTCACTAATGTCTTTCTGGGGAGGAAATCTGCTGTCCTTACTCGGACTGGTCGACACGTGACTCCAGAGCCACAACAACGTGCTTGATTCTTAAATGCCCTCTGAAAGGGGATAGTAAGCCACTCAGTTATAGATGGCTCACCGCCATTTGCTCAAGGGCAATTAGGGATGTGCAATAAATGCTGGCCTTGCCAGTGATGCCCACATTCCCAGAACAAAAATAAATTTAAGTCATGTGGTATGATAACATTTCAGTTCAAATTATATGGTTCAAACATGGGAGGGTGACTTCTGCATGACTCTTGCTGTTGTTAAAAATAGATACTCAAGATTGTGATGTTATTTCAACCCATTCATAATCTACTAGTGTTTAAAAAAGTTGGGTATGGCTTTGCAATCACAGTATTCACAATAACCACTTATTTTAAGTGAGACACAATGTTACAATCAGAAAATCACGACCAGTTTATGTGGAAAGGATGTTCCCGATAGTAGGAGAATCGAGAACTAGGGGTCACTATTTAAAAGTAAGGGGTCACCCATTTAAGACAGAGATGAGGAGAAACCTTTTCTCTTAGAGGGTAGTGAGTCTTTGGAACGCTCTTCCTCAAAAGGCAGTGGAAGCAGAGTCTTTAAATATTTTTAAGGCAGAGGTAGATAGATTCTTGATAAGCAAGGGGGTGAAAGGTTATCAGGGGTAGGCGGGAATGTGGAGTTGAGGTTACAATCAGATCAGCCATGATCTTATTGAATGGTGGAGCAGGCTCAAGGGGTCGAGTGGCCTACTCCTGCTCCTAGTTAGTATGTTCCTATGTGATATGTTCACCTATACATGACTAAATGAAATCCCTATGTGTTATGTAACATGAACCAGATGCAGACATTCCCCATAATCTACTGCAGATTATTTTTGGCTATCCTTTAATAATGAAATCACAATGACTTTGATTAACTTTTGGTGGATATCACAACATAATACTTCCAGCTGTGGTAGCTGAAAAAAAGTGCTAAAATGCTAACACACAGGAGTATTGTTATCATCAGGACAGTGATTTTAAAAAGTGAGTTTTGGGCCTAGACCCTTTGTCAGGACTGATTCCATTTTTCCGCTTTCAAGGTGCTGCCAGACCTGCTGTGTATTTCCAGCATTGCCTTTTTTTTCACTTCTATCAGGAAGATCGGAACATAGGAACAGGAGCCAGCCATTTAGCCCCTTCAGCACATTCCACCATTCAATAATATCATGGCTGTTCTGTGAACTAACTCCTTTGTCCCATATCTCTACCACCTTTGGCCAACAAAAATCTATCAATCCCAGATTTAAAATTAACAAATCATTTAGCATTAATTGCTGTTTGTGGAAGAGAGTTCCAAACTTCTGCCATCCTTTGCATCTAGAAATATTTCCTAATTTCACTCCTGAAAGGTTTGGCTCTAATTTGTAGACTATGCCTCTTAATCCTAGACTCCCAACCAGCAGAAATCTCTCTATCAATCCTATCTATTCCCCTTAATATTTCAAAAATATCTTCCATCATTTTCATCAGTTCTCTATTTAGTTTACACACTCAAAAGTGGCAATAAAATAAAGTGCCTAAATTTACAATATTAATAAAAATTACAATCTTGCCTTTGCTGTTCATAAAGACAAAAAACAGCAACAACAGACAATAAAAAAATTAGTCCTCACTCTTATATAGGATGTGTGTGATTGTGATTTACTAAAAATTAATCTTCAATTCAGCTGTTCCTTTCCTGGCTATTCAAGTCGAGCTATATTTAATTGCGAGGTAGCAACATGTGGAAAGCATGGAAATTCCATGAGACAAGAAAACTCTATTTCATTTCAGAAAATGGTCTCTAAGAACACTAGATAATTTAACTACCACAACAGCATGACATAAAGCTCGGCAGAAATCAGGAAGATTTAATTATTGTCAGAGCACGAAGTTGTGAGACGGTACGCATCTGTCAGAAGTAAACTAAGGTGTTCCCAGCTGTCTCATATATGGACAAAGTGACAGTAAATAAATGTTCTCCATCAGTCAGGGTGGCAAATAGAAATCAGAGTTAGAGTTTTCTATTTTATCCCAGTTGTTCCGGCACAAGGATGATCTGAGGAGACAATGGGTTAAAAATATCAAAATGGACAAGGGGATCGTGATGCACGATTAACCTGCGACTGTTCAAAGTAAAAGCAAAATGCTGCAGATGTTGGAAATCTGAAACAAAAACAGAAACTGCTGGCAATACTCAGGAGGTCTGGCAGCATCTGTGGAGGGAGGAGCAGAGTTAACGTTTCAGGCCTGTTACCTTTCATCAGAACTGGCAAAGGTTAGAAATGTAATAGGCTTTGTGCAAATGAAAGTGGGGGGTGGGGGGGGATGAGAAGAACAAAAAGGAAGGTCTGTGATAGGATGGCGGGCAGGAGAGATTAAATGACAGAGATGTCACAGAATATAAGGCAAAGGGATTGCTAATAATTTTAGTAAAAGACAAAGCATTAGTCCAGAGGGAGTGTTAACGGCAGAATAATGAACTGCTCTGAACGAAAGCAAAAACATGAAAAAACAGGGCTCAAAGCGGCTTTTAGGGTCTTACAACACTCCAGAAATCTATACTCCAGCAGATTACTAGATAGCTGAGGACTTGCCGTGGCAGTGACTCTGTGGTGCACTAACTTACTTTACTCACTCAGATGACAGCATTCATGCTCCCACCACTGTCACTCAATCAGTGCCCTTGCTGTTGCCTGTTCAGCAGGCAGTCGACACTGCTGCCACCCATGCCAAGGTGGTGCAGTCCGAAGCCAGGCTTTCAAGGCTCAGCTGTTCAAGGGCGTCCTGCAAGGTCATCTGCAGTCACCCCCACTGAAAATCAGCAGTCTTCCACCAGCCATGCTGCAACCACTGGGGTAGCATTGCATAGGAGCACTAGACTAGGCAAAGGCACCTACAACGCAGGCACTAACAGAATGCACAAGGGAGGACTAGAGGGTTCCTCCTGAGCATTTGGGGCAGGCCGTCCGAAAGCTATTATTGAATGTGCTTCTGCCACCTATTCAGGCAGTGCATGCCAGATCATACCCATTCAATGTAGCATTTCTTATATTAGAAAGATGTGTCAGAAGACTTTACAGTATGGAGAAGATAATACCAAGTGGGAAGGGTGAACAGGGACATAGAATTAGGGCATGTTGCATAACACATAGGCAAAAAGGTTTGAGAAGACTTTTGAAAGCAGGAACAGAAGAAGGTGTGTGGGGTTTTCGGTCAGATCTCTAGAGAGGGGCCACCAGTAGCAATTCTAAGGAACAAGCAACAGAGTAGTGCCAGAGAAGTGAAGGATATGACTAGGGACAGCAAGCTGAAGGAGGTTGCTGAGGTAGGTCAGAGCAAGTTCATGCAACTAGCTGCAGGCAGGATAAGGATTTAAAACTGATATGGAGGGAGGCATTGGAGATGAGCAAGAGCTGAGGTGATGAATATAAAAATCAAGAAGGTCAATAAGAAGAATATTGGTTTTGATATTGCTCCAAGTTCATCAATAAACAATGTACATCATTTTCACTTCCTCTCAGTTCTATTGCAGATCACAAGATGAAGAAATTTGCTGCTGCATAAGCAAACGTTCCAAAGATGGGATTTTTGACTCAGATATGTGCAGCTCCAAGAGTTAACCTATGATTTCCACATACAACAGTAATCACTATTGGCACGGCAAAAACCCTACCACCTCCAGTAACATTGATGCATTTGGCCCACTGAATATGCAGCTCAAGTATAGTTTATTGCAATCCTAATCTACAGTGCCAGAGTGGGTAGACCTCTAAATTCTCACCTATCTCAGGTTTTTTTTCTTCCTGTGACCTGTTTACAATAGACCCACAATAGAAGTTCATTTCTGAGTTTTGCTAATGAACCAGTAGATCTCAAAGGCTGCCAGCTATAAATGGTGAAGGTACCTGCACTTGTTTTCAACATGGACATTGACGACTGCTAGTATGGACAGTAAAGGAAGTCCATAGAACTGCCAGCTTGGCCAAAATCAAAGTACATGGTGGTCCTTGATTACTGTCCTTGCTGCTTGGAGAGAAATATTACACTACCAAAATGTGTAAACAACACTGCCTGAATCCCTCCCATGCCCTAAGCCTTGCTAAACGCACTGACAATTTTATGTGAAAAAGTGCTTTCTGATTTCACTCCTGAATAACCTAGCTCTAATTTTAGGATTATGTTATATATTTCAAGAACATTTGTGGTTTCAGTAATGCCTAAAAGTGGGAACATGAGCTTTTTCTTTCCTGATTCCTTTGTGTCAGATTTGTGAGTTCTCAAATCTTTAGATAGTTGCTAACCAGGTCATGCACGCTCTGGTTTCACACTCAGCAAGCGGATGGATGAACTGTGGAGTGATGGGGACAATTTGGAAATTGAATAGTACAGCCAGTCATTGGAAAGAAAAGCAGTGTTGATGGAAAGTTTCCATACCATCCCAGTCTACTGCCAGGATCCCCTTCACATAGATGTATCAACACTCAGCTGAGACCTGCTACTAGCTCTCAGTTCAGCTTTCCAAGATAGGAAAACTCAAGTGAACTCTCAAGGAAACCCTCACCATTGACTGGGAATCTGTATATGGCCCATGGCACATCTCAAGGGAGCCTGTGCTGACAAACTCACACACTGAAATAAAAGAAGTTACTGCCAACTGTTATGATTCATTCATCCATCTCATGTTATGAAATTAACGCTTTTTGATATTTTCTTTTCCTCTCAATGTTAAGTTTGATTAGGTTTTCATGTACTTGCAGGTGACAAGTGCTATGCCATGCTGGTGGTCTGCCCAACTGCAGGTCCTCTGCTTTTCTTTGCCATCCAGATGAGATGAGCATGACTGGGGAAGAGGATATGAGGTGGTTTCCCATTGCCTTCCACAGACTGGAAAGAGAATTAAACCCATGCAGTTGGCACTGTTCTGATTCATACACTAACCATCTAGTCAACTGAGCTACCCAATCCACCTAGAGGACAAGTGTAACTTCATTGAATTCAGTATACAGGCTGTCATGAGAGGTTACTTTTCCATCATTTAGCTTGAAGCCCTCACTGCCTTGAAGCAATCCTGTAAATTTTGCTATTAAACAGTGTTCACTTTCACTTATTTTTTTCTAAGCCACTAATACATAATTACATTTTCATTACATTCACCTCGGATGGTGATGGCAAACACGAGGGGACATAGCTTTAAGTTGAGGGGTGATAGATATAGGACAGATGTTAGAGGTAGTTTCTTTACACAGAGAGTAGTAGGGGCGTGGAATGCCCTGCCTGCAACAGTAGTAGACTCGCCAACTTTAAGGGCATTTAAGTGGTCATTGGATAGACATATGGATGAAAATGGAATAGTGTAGGTCAGATGGTTTCACAGGTCGGCGCAACATCGAGGGCTGAAGGGCCTGTACCGCACTGTAATGTTCTATGTTCTATGTTCTATTAGCATTTATGCCATTCGAAAGCGATAGAATGTGGGGTATTATTTTATTATGCAGAGAAGTCTGGTATTCTAGTGCTTAGTGCCTTTTCAATGCATTTAAAAAAATATATGTCCTGCGATCTACGGGATGGAAGCTGGACGGATCCTCGAGAACTTGTAGATGAGGCTCTGATGGCGTCATGGGGGCCCGAATGTAATATTAACCTATGACCTGAGTGGTGGATCAGGCCAAAGCTGTCGATAAGTGGATCCAAGACCAGAAGGGACCCAGAAAAATAGGTTTAAAAAAAAAAAAAATGTTCTTGTGGGCAAAATAATCAAGAATGCTTCTTCAAGCCCTATGAAGATATTTTGGACTTCACTCGCCATCTTCTGACCATTATTCCTGTTGAGCTCACCTCCTATAGACCTACATTAGTGCTAGCTAACATTCCTCATGGTCCCCAGCAGCAGGCTCCTTCCTGCTACCCAGTTTTATCCGTTGAATTCGGCCGATAAAATGGGTTGGGCCTCTCCGTTGTCACTCTCAGACAGGCCAGCTATTTGCTAGGTCATTTTCCTGTCCGGGACTGAAAGTCAACACCATTAGATGTGTTTTGAATAATATTCAAATAGTTTGAGATAACCAATTTAATTTTTTATTACAAACAAATAAATGACAGTGAATATCTTAGCCTGGATCCTCCTTTGCTTTTTGCGGCTGAGTAGTCCTCCTTAGCCATGCAGAGTGGTTTGGGGGACTATAAAACTACCTGTTATTGACTTAATGCCACTGAGAAGGCAGGAAATATAGGACTGCTGCAATTTTTAAAAGGCAGTAATCAGTAAAAAGGATAATCACTTTTCAGCAAGCTGGTGAAAGGAGCAGCAACCTCAGGACTATCAGCATCTGGATGGTGTGTGACTTGGAAGTGATGGTGTTCCCAGATGCCCTTGTCTTTCCATGCTAGTAGCATAAGCAATGGCCTCCTCAGTGTGCTCTCCACCTCAGGGATACTGTGCAGCAGCTCTTACTGCAATGATACTGTGGTGGTAAGCAGTTCAAGTGCAAACTGAGGGGAATGCAGCAAACAGTCCACATTCACTGACCTAATTTAGATCTGGCAGAGTAGGCTTCCAGTAGGCAGCAAAAGGAACTGGCATTTTGATTAAAGATTTCAGATCCATTTTGTTTATGGAAGATTTGAGAACATATTAAACATTGTCCACTACCCCAAAATGGGTGGTAATTAGAGGGGAATTCAGGCCCTTAATTCTTAAAGATGTCTTTAATCCACTTAACCTTAGTTGTGTATTCTATGTGCCACAAAACAATTGATTTATGTTTTAATCAATGAAATATACTTTGAAATCTTCAATTGGAATTCTATGCAATCATCAAAGTTTATATGGAGCAAAAATAAATGATTAGACATTCAGAGTTTCTGACTGGTGTAACTCAAAACAGGCATAAAGCCATGAAAATCAGAGTCACGCCAACATCTTTGTTTCCTAACATCATAATGGGAAGTAGAAATGTGTCAGGTAACACATTAGTATCAATTATATTTTTAATGACTATTATTTATCTAGGCTTTGTTGCAATAAGTATTTACTATTGAAATTGATATGACTTCTTTTTGACTTAATGGTATTGTCCATTGATTTTTTTTGTTTCTGAAGACTCAAAGCACTGCAATGAACACACTTCAAAACCTTTAACATCGATCTTCTGAAGGTCAATTATGACAGTTCTGGCACATTTAGTGTTGTAATACTGAACTCCAAATTAACATGGATGGAAAAGTTCGCTGGCCCTAGAATGTCTCCTTAAGAATGAGTTTTTTTATGGCTTAAAAGAGGTTTGCAAGCAATGGCAACCTTTAAATCCCAATCATGCCTCTGCTAAAGCTGGGAAGATTGTGGCTTCATGATTCTTACAGAAGATTTTTGGTGATTGAAGACAAGTTTGAAAGATCAACCCCACTGGAAAGTTTCGGAAACTAAGAGAGTAATTAAAAAAAAAAAATCAAGAATGAGCATTAGGCTGAACTGTTCACACACACAATAATAATCATATGAAATAAATCTCCAGAGAAGGCCACTGCAGGAAACAGGATTCAAAAAGCAACTGGATATGCTTTGGGCATGAGAAGAGACTGAAGACAATGTGAAGGCAGGGTTGAGATCTATCAGAAAATGATAAGCTTATTGCCCAAATTACCTGATCCTTTTCTCACATTTCCTGCATTCCCTATCCAGTGCTGAAACAAAATAAGCCATGTAAGCTACCCATGAAAAAAATTACTGAGTGCATATTTCAATCCTGCTGTTCAAACTGAATGGGTGACAACCCTAACATTTATTCTATGTTTCAATATCTTGTGCTGTCTAATACACTTACAACATTTCCAAGCTTTTTATCCTATCAATATTATGAAAGAAAACTAAGGAAATACATGGGACAGTGGAAGATTTATTCATTTCAAATATTCCCTGAATAAACAAAAAATCTATCTCAAGATCACAAGAAAGACAGAGGAAATCTTGCTCCCACATCTTTTTTCATAACAGAATTAACAGTTAGTTTATAACAGGAAGAAATTAGATTTTATGCTGAAAGTAAATTTTATTAAACAACTGATAAAAGTAGTTTTTGTTCTGAGATGTTTTTAACTGATACATTGTTTAAATGTTCAGCTGTTATTAATTTTTCTAGCAGTTATGAAATAATGTTATATGAATAATGTTGAGGTTTTATAAATTTTATGCAGTTATGAAACAATATAAATTAAATAGACTAATGATTTAAAATACACTCAGTTTATGCTGAGTTTATAGAATTGTCAATGGCTACTTTTGGTGTGGTTCCATACCTGGACATGCTTGAATTCTGTGGCAATTTTTCAAGCACAGCAATTAGTGGGTAGATTATTTATAATTTAGGTTCACTCAAAGCAGTCTTATAGCAGCATGTTATTCAGATCCAAGACAAGTGGTGACAAATGAAGCTAGACACAGATCCTTTTCTTGATAGTCAGTTTATTCACAGAAAGCAGCATGCATATCTCAGCTTCCTGCTTTTTTTTTCCCCGACATGTCCCAACAGGCTCTCTTTATATCCTGCTCTAAGCCCTTAATTAAACAATGCCCTTCCCCTGTGTATCTTTAACGACATAATTAACCTATCATTAACAAGAAGCTCAGGTTTCTCAGCAATGGGAAGTTCGGTGAAACACACCAGAAATTTTGCCAACTAGACCACTGATCTCAGTGTCATTAACTCACTCCAAATGTAGAATACACCACAGTGAGCGTGGCGGCAAATCAGGCATTCAGCATTAAAATAAAAGCAAAATACTGCGGATGCTGGAAATCTGAAACAAAAACAAGAAATGCTGGAATCACTCAGCAGGTCTGGCAGCATCTGTGGAAAGAGAAGCAGAGTTAACGTTTCGGGTCAGCGACCCTTCTTCGGAACCGAAGAAGGTTCCGAAGAAGGGTCGCTGACCCGAAACGTTAACTCTGCCTCTCTTTCCACAGATGCTGCCAGACCTGCTGAGTGATTCCAACATTTCTTGTTTTTGTTTCAGGCATTCAGCATTGTTCTAAGAGCTGAAGTGACAATGCAGTCACTATCCAGAACTGAGTTTAAGTGAATAAAGGACGGTATGGCCTATCTAGAGCCCCCTGGTTATCCAGACACTTACAGGGTAAGTTAAAGCAGAAAAAAAAAGCTTATGACGATCACAAAAAACTTAATACTTTAGAAAGTCTAGAGGAGTATAGAAAGTGCAGGGGTGAAGTAAAAAAGGAAATTAGAAAAGCAAAGAGAGGACATGAAACACAATTGGCAGGTAAAATCAAGGAAAACCCAAAGATGCTTTATCAGTACATTAAGAGAAAGAGGATAACTAAGGAAAGGGTAGGGCCTATCAGAGATGTACGAGGGAACTTACACGTGGATACAGAAGATGTGCGCAGGGTTCTTAATGAGTTTTTTGCGTCTGTCTTCACAAAGGAGAGGGATGATGCAGACATTGTAGTAAAAGAGGAGTGTGAAATATTAGATATGATTAGCATAATGAGAGAGGAAGTACTAGAGGCTCTGACATCCATGAAAGTGGATAAATTGCCAGGGCCAGATAGATTGCATCCCAGGTTGTTAAAGGAAGCCAGGGAGGAAATAAAGGATGCATTGAGGATCATCTTTAAATCCTCACTGGATATGGGCGAGGTGCCTGAGGATTGGAGGTCTGCGAATGTTACTCCATTGTTATAAAAAGGGTGCAAGGGATAGGCCAAATAATTATAGGCCAGTCAGTCTGACCTCGGTGGTGGGTAAATTATTAGAATCAATTCTGAGGGACAGGATAAACTGCCACTTAGAAAGGCATGGATTGATCAGGGATAGTCAGCATGGATTTGTTAAGGGAAGGTCATGTCTTACTAACTTAATTGAATTCTTTGAGGAAGTAACAAGGAGGATTGATGAGGTTAGTGTCTTGATGTGGTCTACATGGATTTTAGTAAGGCATTTGGCAAGGTCCCACATGGCAGACTGGTCAGTTAAATGAAAGCCCATGGGATACAAGGAAATGAGGCAGTTTGGATCCAAAATTGGCTCAGTGACAGGAAACAAAACGTAGTAATTGATGGATGTTTTTGCGAATGGAAAGCGGTTTCCAGTGGCCTTCCACAGGGCTCAGTGTTGGGTCTCTTGCCGTTTGTGATAAATATTAATAACTTGGACTTAAATGTGGGAGGTATGATTGGGAAATTTGCTGATGACACAAAAATTGGCCGTGTAGTTGATAGTGAAGAGGATAGCTGTAGATTCCAGAATGATATCAATGGTTTGGTTGAGTGGGTGGAAAAGTGGCAAATGGAATTCAATCCAGAGAAGTGTGAGGTAATGCACTTGGGGAGGGCAAATAAAATGAGGGAATACACGGATAAAACGAAGGAGGATATTGAGAGGGGTAGAAGAAGTGAGAGACCTTGGAGTGCATGTCCACAGGTTCCTGAAGGTGGCAGGGCAGGTAGATACAGTGGTGAAGAAGACATATGGAATGCTTTCCTTTATTGGATGAGGTATAGAATACAAAAGCAGGAATGTAATGCTGGAACTGTATAAAACGCTGGTTAGGCCACAGATGGAGTATTGCATACAGTTCTGGTCACCGCATTACAGGAAGGACATAATTGCTCTGGAGAGAGTACAGAGGAGATTTATAAGAATGCTGCCAGGGCTTGAAATTTGCAGCTACGAAGAAAGATTGGATCAGCTAGGGTTGTTTTCCATAGAACAGAGAAGGCTGAGGGGTGACATAATTGTGTTGTACAAAATTATGAGGGGCCTAGACAGAGTAGACAGAATAGACCTGTTTCCCTTAGTGGAGAGGGGGCACAGATTTAAGGTGATCAGTAGAAGGATTAGAGGGGACATTTTCACCCATGGTGGGTGTCTGGAATTCATTGCCAGGAATGGTGGTGCAGGCAGAAAACCTCAATGCTTTTAAAAAGGTACCTGGACATGCACCTGAAGTGCTGTAACCGGCAAAGCTATGGACCAGATGCTGGAAGGTGGAATTAAATTGGGCGGCTAGTTTTTCAGCCGGCATGGACATGACAGGCTGAATGGCCTCCTTCTGTGCTGTAAGTTTTCTCTGGTTCTATAGTTCTATGGAATGGAAGAGTAACTTCTTCGATAAACTTGAATCTGCAATTGAGCTTTGCATTAAACACTGGTATCCTGCTAAAATGTTTGCATTCCCAAGACAGAAAGATTAAGGAAAATAAGTGAGACTGCTAAATAAACTAAGCAACTAAATAAACAGATGACTGAAAGCTGCCTTGGTTCCTTTGTAACTGGAGACAGATGAAATGTTGCCAGAATAGTCACCCTGATACCATTATAGCAATAAACTTCAGAGGAAAGGATAAATAATATCATGAAATTCAATTTGGTTTTGGCTCTTCACTTTTTATACTGATCGTGGAGCAGTTAATCACACTGCTGCCAGTTCTCCAGTTCCATTATTTTTAAGTGTAAGTGCCACCGCATTAAAAACTGTCTTAAATGCAGGAAAATGCTGATTACCATTGACTTTCATGGGGCTGAGCTCTGATAATTAAGTTTCAACTGTTTTTGATGAGGGTAAAATCAGAGCTGCATGTACATCTCAGGAAAATATGGACAGGTTTACTCCATATGTAAGTCACTTACTCCTGAATTTCTTCTTTTGCACTGTTCAAGGGTCCCTATGACCATTATACTGGCACAAGTTTGCAGGAAAATCTGGGCCGCACTGATTGAAAGAGTTAACAGCTTGTACACTACACGACAGGCTCTTTCGGTTACTGAGAAAGGGCTCATGGTGTAACTCTTTCTAACCATCTTCTAAAACAGAAGAAAAAATATTTGTGATGCATTTTGGGTTCATCAAGGCAAAGGATGCCAGTTCTGAAGAAGGAGATAGTCTTGCAAGTTTTGCAACCAATGCTAATGTTAGATGGTTGTGTTTATTCCAATAAAGTATTCATTGATGAATTTGCTTAAAATACTTCTTGTACTATTTTAACATTTACAGTTCTGTATTGATATAGTGAACAAAGGCATTTCATGTGAATGACTTAATTAATGCATAACCAAAGAAAATTTAACCACCAGATGTTTTGCATTATCACAGGTGGGACTTGATTGTCTGGCTTCCTTCCATTAGCACCAATAAGTTTGGATTGAACAGAATGGAAGCTCTTGAGGTAAAATATGCATGCCCCATCGTTTTAATCTGGTTCCATTTTATTCTCCCAAATAAGGGCAATTGACCAGATATTCATCAAGACAGGAAATCATACCTTTAAGGCTTCTGTAAGATATTTGGACAGGGCAAACAGATGGACCGCTGGGTTGAGCACTACCTAGAACTGTACTCCAGGGAGAATGCTGTCATTGAGACTGCCCTCAATGCAGCCCAGCCTCTACCAGTCATGGATGAGCTGGACATACAGCCAACCAAATCGGAACTCAGTGATGCCATTGATTCCCTAGCCAGCGGAAAAGCCCCTGGGAAGGACAGTATTACCCCTGAAATAATCAAGAGTGCCAAGCCTGCTATACTCTCAGCACTACATGAACTGCTATGCCTGTGCTGGGACGAGGGAGCAGTACCCCAGGACATGCGCGATGCCAACATCATCACCCTCTATAAAAACAAAGGTGACCGCGGTGACTGCAACAACTACCGTGGAATCTCCCTGCTCAGCATAGTGGGGAAAGTCTTTGCTCGAGTCGCTCTGAACAGGCTCCAGAAGCTGGCCGAGCGCGTCTACCCTGAGGCACAGTGTGGCTTTCGTGCAGAGAGATCGACTATTGACATGCTGTTCTCCCTTCGTCAGATACAGGAGAAATGCCGTGAACAACAGATGCCCCTCTACATTGCTTTCATTGATCTCACCAAAGCCTTTGACCTCGTCAGCAGACGTGGTCTCTTCAGACTACTAGAAAAGATCGGATGTCCACCAAAGCTACTAAGTATCATCACCTCATTCCATGACAATATGAAAGGCACAATTCAACATGGTGGCTCCTCATCAGAGCCCTTTCCTATCCTGAGTGGTGTGAAACAGGGCTGTGTTCTCGCACCCACACTTTTTGGGATTTTCTTCTCCCTGCTGCTTTCACATGCGTTCAAATCCTCTGAAGAAGGAATTTTCCTCCACACAAGATCAGGGGGCAGGTTGTTCAACCTTGCCCGTCTAAGAGCGAAGTCCAAAGTACGGAAAGTCCTCATCAGAGAACTCCTCTTTGCTGACGATGCTGCTTTAACATCTCAAACTGAAGAATGCCTGCAGAGTCTCATCGACAGGTTTGCGTCTGCCTGCAATGAATTTGGCCTAACCATCAGCCTCAAGAAAACGAACATCATGGGGCAGGATGTCAGAAATGCTCCATCCATCAATATTGGCGACCACGCTCTGGAAGTGGTTCAAGAGTTCACCTACCTAGGCTCAACTATCACCAGTAACCTGTCTCTAGATGCAGAAATCAACAAGCGCATGGGTAAGGCTTCCACTGCTATGTTCAGACTGGCCAAGAGAGTGTGGGAAAATGGCGCACTGACACGGAACACAAAAGTCCGAGTGTATCAGGCCTGTGTCCTCAGTACCTTGCTCTACGGCAGCGAGGCCTGGACAACGTATGCCAGCCAAGAGCGACGTCTCAATTCATTCCATCTTCGCTGCCTTCGGAGAATACTTGGCATCAGGTGGCAGGACTATATCTCCAACACAGAAGTCCTTGAAGCGGCCAACATCCCCAGCTTATACACACTACTGAGTCAGCGGCGCTTGAGATGGCTTGGCCATGTGAGCCGCATGGAAGATGGCAGGATCCCCAAAGACACATTGTACAGCGAGCTCGCCACTGGTATCAGACCCACCAGCCGTCCATGTCTCCGTTATAAAGACGTCTGCAAACGCGACATGAAATCGTGTGACATTGATCACAAGTCGTGGGAGTCAGTTGCCAGCATTCGCCAGAGCTGGCGGGCAGCCATAAAGACAGGGCTAAATTGTGGCGAGTCGAAGAGACTTAGTAGTTGGCAGGAAAAAAGACAGAGGCGCAAGGGGAGAGCCAACTGTGCAACAGCCCCAACAAACAAATTTCTCTGCAGCACCTGTGGAAGAGCCTGTCACTCCAGAATTGGCCTTTATAGCCACTCCAGGCGCTGCTTCACAAACCACTGACCACCTCCAGGCGCGTATCCATTGTCTCTCGAGATAAGGAGGCCCAAAAGAAAGATATTTGTAATCCAGATGTACTCCATTTTTCCAGCAATATTTCTGAAGGCATCAAATGTTCAAGATCTTAACTCTTAGATGGGGCTGGAAGAGTTAACAACCAAAGCTTTTTCCCTTATGAAGCAGCCACATGCAATCTTGTCACATATATAAATGGAAATAACCCTAGCTTCCACCGTGAATTGTAAGCATGTGCCGTGATCTTTATGCAGTAAGGCACATCTTAACTTAATTAGTGGTTGAAATAAGATTTACAAAGGCAGATTTCTAATATATCTGCAGGTAGTGCCTCATCAGCAGTATCCATGAGACAGTTCCTGCCGCTGAATGCAGCATTTTACATAGTCCGGGACAATTTTCAAGGGAATTCATGCCAATGTCATAACAAAGGAAGAAACAAAATCCCACGTAATGATCAGCTATAGAAATTTGAACATAATTTTGTATTCACTGATGTGCATGGATTATTGGTAAATTAAACAATAAATCTTAGCAATGTGTATCACTCCATTATGTTTCAGTGATAAACACTACTCACAACACAGATGCCATAAGAGAAAGATTATCAAACTAAGGAATATCACAGAGTGTTGATGAGTTTAAGCCAGCAGTGTTTTTAAAATGTTGCAAAACAACATTTAGTCAGTTCTCTTCAGCCATTGCGAAAGGCTGCGTATTGACCAATGATTTAAGACGCATGATTCTGATATACTAGATAGGCAAGGTACTGATTAAAGCTCTTGAAGCTGAAAGGCATGAGATATCTGATCTACTGGAAAATTATAGATTTAGTTGCATGATCTATGAGGCTCTGTAAAAACAGCTTCTAAACTAATTTCTGGGCAGTTTGAACTCATTCATTTCCATTATTTCTTTGCAGTGAGACATTTCTGTAGAATGCAACCAGCTGAATTTTAAAACAATATCTGCAACATTGCTGCTAATCTTCCTTTCCAGTTGCAAATTTTAAACCCTTATTTTGAAAGAAATAAAAGTGCTCAGGGTTTAAATACAGCATCCAGTGCAGTACCAGACCAGGAAAAGACCTGACTGGCCTCAGTCAGTAATAGGCATACAATCAGCTTCAGCAATACTCCACTCATGTAAAGGAAGGAATCCTGAATTCTTGCTCCTCATTGTTACCCATTAATTCCTGTTGGAAAATGTATAAGTTGTTATGGTCATTGAAGAGTGGTCAAACGGCTTCCCTCTTTTCCCTTTCCCTGTTTGACCACAATATGTTTAATTCTTTCTTAAAGTGGATGTACTGGTCAACTCAGTTGGTGTTTGATTACTTACTTGCTATGAACATAACAAGAATCAATTGGACAGGTTTTCTTGAGTTAACAAAGAAAGTGGTTAACTTTATTGTACTTAAACCAAACTAAATAAAATAATAAACAATATGCCAACTTACACTCTCAGGCTTACACACTGATACGCCTGGCCAGCATCGCCCACATCCCATGAATGAATTTAAAAAAACACACACCAATAGGTTACAGAGTGGGTAACGGTAGATTGGTTGAGCTAGAGTCCATCATAAAAGGTCTGTGGGCTTTGGTGATTCGGCTGGCTTCTAGCTGAATTCAGTGGTCCTGAAGCTTTTAATTTGAAGAGGTAGATGACTGGTTTGGTGAGCCTGTTGAAGATGGCGAAGCAGATGATTTCCTCCAATGGAGGGGGGGGTTCTGATTGTAGCCGGAGTATGCAAAGGTGGTCAGTCAACAGCAAGATTTGAAAGCTTTCAAGCTAGAATGGAGAGAGAGGGACCCCCACTTCGGGTCTGCTCATGTCAGAGTCCAGTTGCTTCTCCTCTGCTGCAGAGAAAACACAGATGGGGAGGGGCTTGTCACATGACAGACACTCAGTGATTCAAACATAGCAGTTAGCAGTATTTCTCTGCTTGCTGAGAAAACAGGTAGTTCCTTTAAACTTCCTGGGTCTTGATTCTTGCTGGGGACTGAGCAGACATTTCATCTCTCTCCTCACTAGCATTGCAGTGTAGATAAAGAGTTGCAAATTAGGTGATCATCTTAAGCTGAAAGGATGATTTTGCTGGCAGCTTAATTTAAAAAAAATGTATTTAGAAACAAATACAAATTCAGATCTCCAGCCACTGGACCAAAGAAATTATCATTCAACTAAACACATTGGCATAACAAAGTGCAGATACTATGTGATAACAGCACTGGGTTCAACAGTGATGCCCAAAGAATCTGACTAGCCTGCCAATGCCCTCTGTCTTTGCTCACACAGGATGAGTGTCCACATGCTTGAAATACTGGAAGACTGCCAGGAGCTGGGAAGCATATAAGAGCAGGGGACCAGCACCTTCAGGAAAGGAGGGTGGAGAGTTAGGAGAAGAGTTAAATTTGATTCAGGAAAATTCCATGCAAAATCATCTCCTGTGTTAATCAGGAGATGTGATTCATCTGAAATCATGGGTGGAATCTTTTCACTTTAGTCCCTGCCGGAATGGCGGGGCCACTTTCAGGTCTGGAACCTGACCCTCTGAATTGCACACCCAGGAGTTGCTCTTTACAAGGGCAAACCATTCCACCTCTAGGTTCCCCAACCAGTTAGGGAGGGTGGGTGCTATGATGTGTCTGTTCGGTCAAAGGAAGGATTTCTAATTAAAGAGACTATGGCATGGTTCAGAATAGCTCACTAACACTTGGATTTATGAGGCTGCATCAACCACAAAAGTAGAGAGGAGACCTGGAAAGGCTGACCCCCAGGCCCCTCCCTACCTCCCCAATCCCCGCCCAACCTGGGTCCCTCACTCTTACCTGGGAGGTCCTGCAGTGGGATCTGAGGAGTTGCAGTGAGGCGAGCTCCCCCAAGGATGGGAGGAAGAGGACAACCTCTCCAACCAAGCAGGTGTGGATGGAAGTGCCCAAGGAAGTGAGCAGCAGGACTATGGTCCCTTTAACCTGGAGACAGTGCACCTAGAGGATCCAGGACCTCAGGAGGGCAAGACAGATAAGTGGCATAACACTTTCAGGTGCCAAGCCCTACATGCCAATCATTCTCTTGTACAGCTCTCTGCAGGGCAACACACCTTGCAGCTCCACTCATTCCTTTCTCTCCGGGCACCTCACACCCGCCCCCCCCCCCACCGCCATCTATGCAGTCAATATTCACACTCACCCTCAGCCTATTGCCCTCTCACACCCATGCCCCACTGTCACCCTCCACAAATGTTGTCCTTCCCTTCTCTCCACACAAGCCAGCACAACCACTTACACCTCTCTTGCAGGATAAGAGAGCACACAAATTGGTGAGAGGCAGAGACCCAGGATGCGTAGTGGAGTAGGTGGGTTGGGGCGTAGCCCTCCAGTGACAGGCACCTTGCCGGACACCAGCAATGAGCGCCCACCTGCTCTTGTTCCAGGAGTCTGCAGATGTCAGTGGTAACTTGCTATGAGAGCCTGAACTTCCTGAGGCCCTGCACTCAGACACGTTGACAGAGCTGATCCTCCGCCTGTAGACCCTCTGTGGGGGGTTCTGCCTTCTTTCAGCTGAATCTTTGCCCTGTGGAGGGGCATATGACTGAACAGAAGGTAGCTGGTGCTGCTACTGCTGGTGTTGCCCCTGCTGCTGCTGGAGTGGTTGGTGGTGGTGTGACTTCTGCTCTTGCCCCTCAGCAGAGTTGGAAGGTAAAGTTGTATAAGTTGCTCCCATTGCCATGGAAAGTGCAGCTGAAGGTGAGTGCTATGCTAGACAGGTACAACGCCTTCCAAGAACTTGGAAATCACCTGTCAAGCAATGATAGCACTCTCTGATTGAAGGAGCAGTCTCTCAATGGCCATAGCTGGTGCTCTTCAGTTTTACTGATTAAAGCTAACCCTGCTGAAGAAACTCTCCCTGCTATGTACTCGCCTTCTCTAAGCTGGCGAGGTGCAGATGCACTGTGGAACCTATGCACTGGTGGGAAAGAAGGAATCCACGGTTTAAAATGTTCTTAATTGCCAAATGACTTAATTGCTCTCCTGCTCGACCCAAGAGGGTTCCCTGTTGGACTCGGAACCCACCCCAGGGCAAGATGATAGAGGGCAGGATAACATCAGGATCCCAACCCTACATCAATTTCAGGGGATTTAACTCCCCACACGCACCGAAACCTGCCTTCACTTGGCTAGGAAATTCTGCCCCATGTCTTCAAAAGAAATAACAAGTTAAAACTAGAAGAAGACTTAAAAAAAAAATCTTTTACAGAATGTGGGCACCACTGACAAGGTCAGCATTTATTGCCCATCCCTAATTGCCCTTGAGGTGGTGGCAGTGAGCAGCCTTCTCGAACTGCTGCTGTCTATGTGGTATATGTACATCCAGAGGGCTGTTAGGGAGGGAGTTCCAGGATTTTGATCCAGCGATGCTGAAGGAATGATGAGGGGAGCTTGGTGTGGGTTGTTGAATATCCCTGTGCCTACTGCCCTTGTTCTTCAAGGTAGATTAAGTTGAATTGTCCCTGCTAATTAGGAGGACTTTGCTTATAAAACAGAAGTTGACTGTTATATTTATTCACAAGGTATTAAAAAAGCTAATAAACCCACTGTGGAATTTGTCTCTCTACTGTATGCCATTGCTAGTATTCCCAAGATTCTTTATTGCTTCATATTTCCATTAAATTACAACTCAAAGATTATAGCTATAGCTTGAGAAAGAACTTTATGCTTTGTGTGCAATACAAACCCATTTAAAAAGAATCTGCAGTATAGTACAAAACTAAATTTAATCCAGTAAGTAGATTACTCAAATAGGATGATAATAGCTCATTTTCTGGCCACTTTTGATTATTGAGAAACCAATGTGAAGAGTCAAGGCCCTTAATGCAGGAAAATACCAAGGGCTGAATTTTATGGGCCCACAGCGACAGAGGTGAGGAGACCTGTATAAATTGTGCCAGAAGGTGGGTGGTGCAGTGCCGTTGCCTTTCCAATGCCTTCCGAGTTAGTCTGGGGCAGGGAAAACCAAGAACAGCCAGCCAATTAATGGCCTCTTCAGGGCCTTGTCCTGCCTCCACATCAAGTTCATTGAAGGCAGCAGAGCCTGCCGCCATGGGGAACACCACCCGCCTCCTAGTGGGGGCAATCCATGTTTCCCGGAGGGCACTCCCTGAAAGCGATCACCAACCACCCCCGCCCTCCCCCCAGAAGACACTCCCAACCTTCACCAATCTCACCCCCATGACCACACTGTCGCCGGAGCCTGCCTAAATGGTCCCAGCAAACCCAACCCCGCTTACCTCTCCTGGGGTCTCCAATATCTTTGGTACTACAGGGCCCCCTGCAGTACTGGCATTGTCAACTGCTCCAATTAGCTGGCAGCACTCGCAGACAGGAGCTCATCCCTTAAAGGGATGGAGTTCCAGACAGTGGGCAGTTAATTGCCTGCTCGCCATTAAATAGCAATGGGGGTCCAATGGACGGCCAATGCGGGGTCTCTCCCCCCACATTCCGGTCTGCCGCCAGTACTCCCATTGCCAGAACAAAATTCACCCCCAAATTTCAAAAGAATAGGGGAGAAGACAAATAAAGTGCCAGGCAATGCCAAGCCTGGGTTTTAAAAACATGTAACTATTAGGAGAAAAGGAAGACTAAGGTATGTATGGAGTTCCAGAGTTCAGACATTAGTGGGGATGTAAGATGAGATATTTTGGAGCTTTAAAGAAACAAAGGAGGAAAATTAAAAAGAATAGTCTCCATATAATATACCAAAAAAATTACATCTTTGTCTTCTTCCTGTCCACAAAACATAAATTCCTATTGCATGTTTTTGTTGCACTTTGGGCATAATTTTTCCCCATTAAAAATTCCTTATGTTCACATTATTAATGAGAATTGCTTATATAAGTTCATCCCACTATAATTACAGCCTCCTGACCATGATGGTACTTTAGCAGCTCAGTTTTGTATCTTCCAGCAAACTTAGGCTGTACCGCAGGGAAACTCCGATGCTTCAACCATCTTATGTAACTTCCGAATTGCTGTAGGTGTGGATAGTAAACTATAAATAGTATAAAATCAAAAGAATAATTGAAAAATAAATACAGAATGCATGAATTTATAATGGGCAGATTAATTCTGGTCCTATTATCTCCCGCCTCTAACTTTATTTTGTTTGGGGACTGCATTTGGTCTTAACTCCTCATGTGCAACTTTGCCGGTGAATGACTATTATTATTAATAGGTATGAAGAAAAAGATGAAGGGTTTCAATGAAGCAAGTCTGCAGGATAAAGGTGAGAGAAAGATTGCCTCTTAGGTAACTAGCTAAAATTGAGAAGATCACATGGAAAATAATAAATGTGACAAAAAAGCAGCAAGAAAGCCATTATTCAATTGTTGCTTTTTGCTTGATGTCAGCCAGATGATGATATGGGCTGTCTGTGGGTTTCTGTTGCGACCAGGTGAGAAAGGGGTCTCGGGTTGCCTCTCAGCCTTCACCTGGTCGTACCGTAACAGGGTTTAATTTTAAACGCACTATGTTTTTAGCGCCCCCTTGGTGAATCTTTGTTCACTGCTTTCCAATTCTTCTTTGGCCTCCTTATCTCGAGAGACAATGGGTAAGCGCCTGGATGTGGTCAGTGGTGTGTGGAGCAGCACCTGGAGTGGCTATAAAGGCCAATTCTAGAGTGACAGGCTCTTCCACAGGTGCTGCAGAAAAATTTGTTTGTCGGGGCTGTTACACAGTTGGCTCTCCCCTTGCGCCTCTGTCTTTTTTCCTGCCAACTGCTAAGTCTCTTCGACTCACCACACTTTAGCCCCGCCTTTATGGCTGCCAGCCAGCTCTGGCAAATGCTGGCAACTGACTCCCACGACTTGTGATCAATGTTACAGGACTTCATGTCGCGTTTGCAGATGTCTTTAAAGCGGAGACATGGACGGCCGGTGGGTCTGATACCAGTGGCGAGCTCGCTGTACAATATGTCTTTGGGGATCCTGCCATCTTCCATGCGGCTCACATGGCCAAGCCATCTCAAGCGCCGCTGACTCAGTAGTGTGTATAAGCTGGGGATGTTGGCTGCCTCGAGGACTTCTGTGTTGGAGATACGGTCCTGCCACCTGATGCCAAGTATTCTCCGGAGGCAGCGAAGATGGAATGAATTGAGACATCGCTCTTGGCTGACATACGTTGTCCAGGCCTCGCTGCCATAGAGCAAGGTACTGAGGACACAGGCTTGATCCACTCGGACTTTTGTTATAAGGCAAATAAACCAGCACAAATGAGTTTTCTTAGGTTTAAAGGAGAAAGGTTGAAATTTATTCAACTTAAACTCTAATTCGGTTAACGCCTACGGATACACGACATGCCCATGCTAGCATGCATACGCGATAAACACATGCGGATAGAGACAGAAAAGAGCAGAAGAAAATAAAGTGGAAAAGTTTGAGGCAATCTCTGAAGAGGGTTTTTGTTACGGTTCTTCGAGCTCACTGTAGAATGCTTGATTGTAGGTAGATCTTGCTCTTCTTTGGGACCCCAGTATTCTTCTTAAACGTTATTCGCTGCAGGAGACCTTTCTCTCTTGGGGTTCATGTGTCTTCAGTGGATTTGGAGTTCCATGTGAAAGAGAGGGAAAGCCAGACAAGGGAGGTCTTCTTCAGTTAGGAGCATTCTGCAGTCTCTCTGTTCAAGACTCTTGGTACAATTCAGAAAAACTAGGTTGCAAGCAGGCTAGTCACATGACCAATAATAATAAATGATATGTCACATAACCAGCTGGTCTGACCACGTCTGTTTGTGGATTCGGCCATCCCAGCACTCATCCTGAAATTTGAGCTCCCTCACCTTCAATGTCTGGTGCTCAAAGTCCATTGTGAGTTAAATTGGATAAGGGAAGTAACCTCTTTGTCTCCACAAGTACTGTCTATTAATATGCAAATGTCTTTCCAGCCAAGGGCCTTGTGATTTCTTTTTTTACACAAGTCCTTTCTTCACTTCAGCAACTATTTTCAAATCAATGTTCAGATGGCAAAATTAACGTGCCTTATTCTTGGCAGGTGGGGGCAATGCGTGACGGTTTGAAATATTAAATGTTGCATATTATTAGTATTAATTTGTTAAATGTCAGCTTGGCTTAGTTGATTGTGATTGTGTCTTTGAGTTAAATGTTTGTGGAATTATATACTGCCCAGACTTTGAGAAAATGGGTATAAAAGTCTATAGCATTAATTGAAAAAGAGCAGCAGTTATCCCTCAACCAAAAATGGATTAACTGACCCTTCATTTCATTGTTACGTGTGGGATTTTAGCTGTTTGCAATTGGCTACTATGTTTGCCTACAAGACAACTGTGGCCACAATTAAACAGTAATTCCTTGGTGATTGGGATGCCATGAGGACATAAAAGGTGCTATGATGATAAACACAATTTGTTTTTCATTCTTTCTTCCACATATTCTATGCTGACACCTGAGTGCAATAATGAGGAAGTGCTTCATTGCCGCAGGAATTGTCTTTTGGATGAGTCATGAAATAAGACTCTGTCCACCTGTTCCAATGTATTTTAAAGAGCCTGTAGCATGATTTAAAGAAGAGCAGGGGGTTCTCCTCATGCCCTGATCAAAATATATCCCTCAACCAACAGCACCAACATTTCATTCATGTTTGTGTCATTTTGCTTTGTGCAAATTAGCTGCTGCGTTTGCCTGAAAGAAACAATAGGCTGGATTTTGTTGCTCCGGTGGGTCTTCTGACACCAGCCGAAAAGGCGAGGGGAACCCTGCCTCGGCCTTTCAGAGCCCCATGGGCACGATTTAGCACTCATGCACATAGGTACCCAGCACCAGAATCCCTGTCCCTTTAAGAACGGGGATCCCATTTCCAAGAGCTGCTGGCCAATCAGAGGGTTGGCAGCTC
The DNA here is from genome assembly GCF_036365525.1 of Heterodontus francisci. Lineage (NCBI taxonomy): Eukaryota > Metazoa > Chordata > Chondrichthyes > Heterodontiformes > Heterodontidae > Heterodontus > Heterodontus francisci. The sequence goes on along the minus strand of NC_090374.1, from coordinate 33,656,516 downwards.
AGTAGTATCAGCAGCTCCACCAGGAGCAGTGGCCAATGCCGGTACTACAAGAGGCCTTGGAACAACATCCATCACTGTGGACCTGGACCTGAGGTAAATGAGGCATGGTCGCCGGGGCCAGACGAGCAGGCCCCGGCAAAAGGTCGGGTGTGGACATTTAATGCAGGGGGAGGGGCGTTCACGTAGGTGGAGTGTTTCTCAGTGGGGGCGCTCCATGGGTCACAGATTACCCACAGACGACAGCCCCCCAAGCCCACAAGGAGGTCACCTTGTTTTACTGGGCAACCTCACCCTGTGGCATAGACTCCCGCACCTAAGGGTCTCAATTGGCCTCAGGGTGGGAAGGCCATTGTTGGCCTATCCCACCCACAACTAAATTACAGTGCAATGGAAAGGAGCCTCCAACCCCTCCCCCCCCCCACCATCTCCCACGCAATTCTATGCCCCTCCCTGCCCCTCTCTGGGGAACCCATTAAATTCAGCCCTAGAATTGCATTTCACAAGTAATGTGTGTGTGCAATTTGATATATAAATGCAAGTCTATCTTTTTCCAGCACACTAGATATTAGAATCATTATTGCTTACAAGTGAGAATAGAGGCTGGACTATGTGTCTGACATTGTCAAATTAGGGGAACTGACTGAAGTATGGAAGGTGACTTTGTGGCTATGAGTTTAGCTGAGCTCTGATGATGTAGTTTGGGGTGATCAGGTGTGAGAATTTATTTGAGGCCTTGTATCCAACTACAGCCACCGTAGGGCTGGATGTGAGGAAGGCAGATGGAGGCTGGAGGTGAAAGGTGAGGGCTGTCAATGCAACAGAAGTTAGCGATACAATAAAACTCTTAAATCTTTTCTATTATCTCCGTTCTCCTACTTAAATGGGAAAAGGTTCTACATACAGTGCAAATATAAAACCAGCTGCATAATTTAGGCATTATTTGTTTCTGCTGTCGACAGAAGGATTTCATCGTGAAAGGTTAAATAATTCTGTTTCAATCCCCATTGCAATTAGAAGAAAAAACTGCCAGTCCTTTCAGAGTGTGAATCATTAAATAAACATTGTCTCCATTTTCTGACAGCAGAAAAACATCACAAAGCCTCTAATTCTGCCAGACAGAGAAACCAGGGATAACTGGGCCCAAAACTGGAATGGAGATAGAGGAGAGGTGCACTGACAGCAATGGGATATCGGGCAGTGAGTCCAAGCTGCAATATAATCAGGAGATAAACAAGCAGGGCAAAATATTTTGTGCAACATGACATTTCAAGACCAATTCCACCAATTTCCGCTCTTACCACATGCCATGTGATTAGTTGCCTAAGTATTGCATAATAAATCCTAGAGACAGTGAAAAGATCGGTTTCAGAGCTTATCTGAGAGAAGGTGGGTAACAGACAAGAGTCATTCTAGTCCAAGTGCAGAGTCATGATGATGCTGGTGCTGCATCAGGATGGTGGTGCGCTGACAGCTGAACCTGAGGATGTGGACAGGAAATGCTCTGAGGTTTAACTAAGCTGAGTGTGAACAAAGAACAAAGAACAGTACAGCACAGGAACAGGCCATTCGGCCCTCCAAGCCTGCTCAGATCTTGATGCCTGCCTAAACTAAAACCTTCTGCACTTCCGGGGACCGTATCCCTCTATTCCCATCCTATTCATGTATTTGTCAAGATGCCTCTTAAACGTCGCTATCGTACCTGCTTCCACCACCTCCCCCGGCAGCAAGATCCAGGCATTCACCACCCTCTGTGTAAAGAACTTGCCTCGCACATCCCCTCTAAACTTTGCCCCTCTCACCTTAAACCTATGTCCCCTAGTAACTGACTCTTCCACCCTGGGAAAAAGCTTCTGACTATCCACTCTGTCCATGCCACTCATAACTTTGTAAACCTCTATCATGTCGCCCCTCCACCTCCGTCGTTCCAGTGAAAACAATCCGAGTTTATCCAACCTCTCCTCATAGCTAATGCCCTCCAGACCAGGCAACATCCTGGTAAACCTCCTCTGTACCCTTTCCAAAGCCTCTACGTCCTTCTGGTAGTGTGGCGACCAGAATTGCACGCAATATTCTAAGTGTGGCCTAACTAAAGTTCTGTACAGCTGCAGCATGACTTGCCAATTTTTATACTCTATGCCCCGACCGATGAAGGCAAGCATGCCATATGCCTTCTTGACTACCTTATCCACCTGCGTTGCCACTTTCAGTGACCTGTGGACCTGTACGCCCAGATCTCTCTGCCTGTCAATACTCCTATGGGTTCTGCCATTTACTGTATACTTCCCACCTGCATTAGACCTTCCAAAATGCATTACCTCACATTTGTCCGGATTAAACTCCATCTGCCATTTCTCCGCCCAAGTCTCCAACCGATCTATATCCTGCTGTATCCTCTGACAATCCTCATCACTATCCGCAACTCCACCAACCTTTGTGTCGTCCGCAAACTTACTAATCAGACCAGCTACATTTTCCTCCAAATCATTTATATATACTACAAAGAGCAAAGGTCCCAGCACTGATTCCTGTGGAACACCACTAGTCACAGCCATCCATTCAGAAAAGCACCCTTCCACTGCTACCTTCTGTCTTCTATGACCGAGCCAGTTCTGTATCCATCTTGCCAGCTCACCTCTGATCCCGTGTGACTTCACCTTTTGTACCAGTCTGCCATCTCTGCTTGTTCCAGGTCCCGTAAAGCCTTGTCAAAGGCTTTACTGAAGTCCATCTAGACAACATCTACTGCCCTTCCTTCATCAATCATTTTCGTCACTTCCTCAAAAAACTCAATCAAGTTAGTGAGACACGACCTCCCCTTCACAAAACCATGCTGCCTCTCGCTAATAAGTTTGTTTGTTTCCAAATGGGAGTAAATCCTGTCCCGAAGAATCCTCTCTAATAATTTCCCTATCACTGACATAAGGCTCACCGGCTTATAATTTCCTGGATTATCCTTGCTATCCTTCTTAAACAAAGGAACTACATTGGCTATTCTCCAGTCCTCTGGGACCTCACCTGTTGCCAATGAGGATGCAAAGATTTCTGTCAAGGCCCCAGCCATTTCGTCCCTTGCCTCCCTCAGTATTCTGGGGGTAGATCCCATCAGGCCCTGGGTACTTATCTACCTTGATGCTTTGCAAGACGCCCAACACCTCCTCCTTTTTGATAACGACATGACCGAGACTATCTACACTCCCTTCCCTAGACTCATCATCCACCAAGTCCTTCTCTTTGCTGAATACTGATGCAAAGTACTCATTTAGTACCTCGCCCATTTTCTCTGGCTCCACACATAGATTCCCTCCTCTGTCCTTGAGTGGGCCAACCCTTTCCCTAGTTACCCTCTTGCTCTTTATATACGTATAAAAAGCCTTGGGATTTTCCTTAATCCTGTTTGCCAATGTGGGGGCTATCAGGCTACAAGTAAATAGCAGGGAGGGTGTTTGCAAAAGTTGGTGTGACAGTGGCAAGGAGCCAATGAAGGGCTTTCCTCAAAAAGTTTGGTAGCAGGGATAAAGGCATAAACATGGAAATGAGATTGACTAACCTCATTGTGCCGTTTACCAGTATAATAAGACTTAGATTTATAAAGCATTTCATCATGTAAGGGATGCCTCAAAGCACTTCATACAATTAATTATGGTTGTAGTGCAGTGACAATTCTTACGCAAGCAATTTAGAAATACTAATTAAATGTAGAAATCCAATCATGTTATACTATCGCTGTACAAATGTAACAGCATCAGAATGTACAGAATAACCATGAAGTCTATATCACATGATCTTTAGATGGCTAGAGATGAGAAAGGCCATTTGACAATCTTAATTCATCCACTCAAAAAAAAATCCTGAAGTCTCTCCAAATCAGCATCCAAATGGTTTTTTTTAATAAAGATCCCAGGTTTTCACCTCCACTCCTCTAGCTGGAAACCTGTCCCATACATCGACCACTCTTTTGTGTAGGAGAATTTCCTGACATCTAAATTTTCATTTTACTTGGCCCCTTACCCTAGTCACTCAATTTAGCTCAAATTAATATTGCGGATTTACGTTATCCACTGCTTTAACTATCTCATAAACCTCTCTATGATCAGCTCTCAGCTGCTTCGTTTCCTAACCCAAAAGTTTCTTGAGTTTTACTTGTATCCAAGACCATTGATCCTCATGCCTCTTCTCTGAATTAACTCCCCTTGTGTCTTTGGGACCAGAACTGGGCACATATACTCACAGTGCCAACTGACCAGAACAGTGTACAGTTTGGAAATGACATCATTTGACCTGCATTCAAGTCATTGATGAAAATTAAACACCATAGTGGTTCTGGCGTTGAGCCCTGAAACATCCCATTCAATTCTCCCAATCTGGATCCATGTTTACTGCTGCTACTTAAATTATTTTTGCCCAGATAATCTTCAAGTTTACTTTTGGTTATCAATCCCATTAGTTTATACCCGATGGGTCTGTAGTTGCCCATATCTGTTTTGTTTCCCTTTTAGACTACTGTACCACGTTGAACTGTTTCCAATCATCCAGTGACCACACCCCTAAAGCACATAATGATAATCAGTGGCTCACAAATCTCCTTCCTTGTCAATTTCAGTATTCTGGGATAATTGCCATCTATCTCCAGGGATTTTTTTGGTTTGAACCATTTTAGCCTGTTGCACAGATTTTTTTCAGAAAATATGATTTTTGGTATTATAATAGTTAGAAAATGACTCCAAAGACGTGATACTGTGATCTGACTAATTCCTGGTTCTGAGATGTATTTTGGTCAAGAAAGACTACAATTATACATTCTCACATACACGAAACAATTAATTGTTGAGATTTAAATCATAAAATCGTATAAAATACATCAACTTAGATTTTGAAATGGCAGACATAATAATATGTGGGCAGGGGCTATGAATTATAACAGTAAACCTTTTTACCCTTTACTTGAAGGTAGTAATGCGGATTTTGAATTTTGCTGACAAATATTTGAAGTGCACTTGAGATGAGCACCAGTTAATCAGCAGTGTTATTGAACTTCAAATAAAGTTGATTGACTGTGAAAAATTCACTTGCTATTGGGATAGTGTGATGGGAAGTAATTATCTAGAGGCCAAGAAAACAGGGAAGAAAGACCAATCAGTGGATTCAAAAGGCTAGTGGAAAGGAATAAAAGCAAAATACGGCATATGCTGGAAACCTGAAATAAAAACAGAAAGTGCTGGAAATACTCAGCAGGTCTGGCAGGATCTGTGGAGATGAAAGGTCACAGATCTGAAATATTAGCTCTGCTTCTCTCTCGACAGATGCTGCTCAACCTGCTGGTGAAAGAAACCACATTACCAACTCTCCCACAGACCTAGGCTCCAATTAACTGCCCAAGGGATAAAAGGCATGCAGCAAGCAAGCTGTGGAAGGAGAAATAAAGCTTTCATTTTGACAAAGTAAGCAAGTAATGTAATAGCAAAGAATAAAAACCTGGTTCATTGCATTTTACAGACTATTACAGAACATTAAAATTTTACACAATTTATTATACTTACAATTTACAAAAACAGGGCACAGTGAAGGGTTTCCAACATCAAAGATAAATAACAAGCTATAACACACCATTCTCCTTCCAAGAACAACTAATCTGTTTCTTACTATCATGCTCAAATCTACTTTCCTCAGCAGAACAACTAATCTGTTATTTCTCTTACAATAACAAACAATTCTAAAGCCAAAATACAACATGCTTTTGTAAATCTTAACAACACCACTCTAATATGAACATCGTACTGCAATAGCCTATTCTAAAACCAATGACTGCAACACTCAATTTTACCCACTCCACTTCTACACACTAGTCTGTTCTTATACAGCAAGATTCCAACAGCTTCTTGGATATTCCATTCTGTTCAAATACATGTAATAAATTCCATCATGTTCATATATAAAAAAGTACATTGAATTCACGTGGAATGATATTCCATTCCCCTCGCACACAATGGGAGGTAGCTTATTGAGGCAACAGGTGGCCTAGCCACCGGATGAAGAGCCAGTGAGAGCCATCTCTATTCGGGAAAGCCCGCCACATCACGTGCCAATCAGGCTCTTAACTGGACAGCAGCGGGCCTTCCCTGGGAATAAGGATCCCAGTGATGGAAGCCACGACGCTGAGAGCTGCAGGCCAATCAGAGGCCGAAAGCTCTTTTACTCAGCAGCGTCACTGCGGAGGTGGTGGCTACTTACAGTAATGCACCCAGCCAAGGCCCAGGATCGTCGAGGGAACTAGGCCACAAGAAAGATATGGTGGAAGGCGTTTTGAGGGATAAAGTGGGAGGGAGGCTGTAGGACCATAGCAAGGGGAAAGGGGCTTTACGTGGCCACTAATAGGCGACTTAAGGGACTCAATGGCCATTAGACAGAAAGGCTGCCATCAGTCTATTCCAGCACTGACAGAATCGCTGGGCGACAGGCCCAAAGCCCTCGCCTCCAGTTGCAATTCTATGGGGCCCCCATCTGTAACCCTGTCTCAGGAAACCCATAAAATATAGCCCAAGAACATCTCAATATCCTCACACAGAATAACATTCCATTCCCTTCACACACAATAACATTCCATTCGCATCAAAAACAATAACATTCCATTCCCTTCATACACACTAACATTCCATTCCCTTCACACACAATAACATTCAATTCCCTTCACACACAGTAACATTCCATTCCCTTCACACACAATAACATTCCATTCCCTTCACACACACTAACATTCCATTCCCTTCAGACACAGTAACATTCCATTCCCTTCATACACACTAACATTCCATTCCCTTCACACACAATAACATTCCATTCCCTTCACACACAGTAACATTCCATTCCCTTCACACACACTAACATTCCATTCCCTTCACACACAATAACATTCCATTCCCTTCACACACACTAACATTCCATTCTCTTCACACACAGTATCATTCCATTCCCTTCACACACAGTAACATTCCATTCCCTTCACACACCATAAAATTCCATTCTCTTCATACACAGTAATATTCCAATCCCTTCACACACAGTAACATTCCATTCCCTTCACACACCATAAAATTCCATTCTCTTCATACACAGTAACATTCCATTCCCTTCACACACAGTAACATTCCATTCTCTTCATACACAGTAATATTTCAATCCCTTCACACACAATAACATTCCATTCCCTTCACACATAATAACATTCCATTCCACTCACACACATTAACCTTCCATTCCCTTCGGACATTATCGCATTGCATTCTCATTGCACACAATGACATTCCATTCCCTTCACACATTGTAACATTCCATTCCCGTCACACACAATAACATTCCATTCCCTTCGCACGTAATAACATTCCATTCCTTTCACACATTGTAACATTCCATTCCCGTCACACGCAGTAACATTCCATTCCCTTCACACACAGTAACATTCCATTCCCTTCACACATAATAACATTCCATTCTCTTCTCACATAATAACATTCCATTCTCTTCACACATAATAACATTCCATTCCCTTCACACACAACAACATTCCATTCCCTTCACACACAGTAACATTCCATTCTCTTCACACATAATAACATTCCATTCCCTTCACACACAGTAACATTCCATTCCCTTCGCACGTAATAACATTCCATTCCCTTCACACACAGTAACATTCCATTCCCTTCGCACGTAATAACATTCCATTCCTTTCACACATTGTAACATTCCATTCCCGTCACACACAGTAACATTCCATTCCCTTCTCACGCAATAACATTCCATTCCCTTCACACACAGTAACATTCCATTCCCTTCGCACGTAATAACATTCCATTCCTTTCACACATTGTAACATTCCATTCCCGTCACACACAGTAACATTCCATTCCCGTCACACACAATAACATTCCATTCCCTTCACACACAATAACATTCCATTCCCTTCACACACAATAACATTCCATTCCCTTCACACACAGTAACATTCCATTCCCTTCACACACAATAACATTCCATTCCCTTCACACACAATAACATTCCATTCCCATCACACACAGTAACATTCCATTCCCTTCACACACAATAACATTCCATTCCCTTCACACACAATAACATTCCATTCCCTTCACACACAGTAACATTCCATTCCCTTCACACACAATAACATTCCATTCCCTTCACACACAATAACATTCCATTCCCTTCACACACAGGAATATTCCATTCCCTACACACATTCCATTCCCATCACACACAGTAACATTCCATTCCCTTCACACACAGTACCATTCCATTCCCTTCACACACAGTAACATTCCATTCCCTTCACACACAGTATCATTCCATTCCCTTCACACACAGTAACATTCCATTCCCTTCACACACAATAACATTCCATTCCCTTCACACACAGTAACATTCCATTCCCTTCACACACAATAACATTCCATTCCCTTCACACACAGTATCATTCCATTCCCTTCACACACAATAACATTCCATTCCCTTCACACACAATAACATTCCATTCCCTTCACACACAGGAATATTCCATTCCCTACACACATTCCATTCCCATCACACACAGTAACATTCCATTCCCTTCACACACAGTACCATTCCATTCCCTTCACACACAGTAACATTCCATTCCCTTCACACACAGTATCATTCCATTCCCTTCACACACAGTAACATTCCATTCCCTTCACACACAATAACATTCCATTCCCTTCACACACAGTAACATTCCATTCCCTTCACACACAATAACATTCCATTCCCTTCACACACAGTATCATTCCATTCCCTTCACACACAATAACATTCCATTCCCTTCACACACAATAACATTCCATTCCCTTCACACACAGGAATATTCCATTCCCTACACACATTCCATTCCCATCACACACAGTAACATTCCATTCCCTTCACACACAGTACCATTCCATTCCCTTCACACACAGTAACATTCCATTCCCTTCACACACAGTATCATTCCATTCCCTTCACACACAGTAACATTCCATTCTCTTCATACACAGTAATATTTCAATCCCTTCACACACAATAACATTCCATTCCCTTCACACACAATAACATTCCATTCCCTTCACACACAGTAACATTCCATTTCCTTCACACATAATAACATTCCATTCTCTTCACACAAAATAACATTCCATTCCCTTCACACATAATAACATTCCATTCCACTCACACACATTAACCTTCCATTCCCTTCGGACATTATAGCATTGCATTCCCATTGCACACAATGACATTCCATTCCCTTCACACACAATAACATTCCATTCCCGTCACACACAATAACATTCCGTTCCCTTCACACGTAATAACATTCCATTCCTTTCACACATTGTAACATTCCATTCCCGTCACACACAATAACATTCCATTCCCTTCGCACGTAATAACATTCCATTCCCTTCACACACAATAACAACCCATTCCCTTCACATAAAATAACAATCTAACCTTTTCACACACAATAACATTCCATTCCATTGACACAGAATAACATTCCATTCCATTCACTCACAATAACATTCCATCCCATCAACACACCATCACATTCCATTCCATTCATATGCGATAACAATCCATTCTCCTCACACACAATAACATTCCATTCTCCTCACACACAACAACATTCCATTTCACGCACACACAATATAATTCCAATCCCTTCAAACACAATAACATTTCATTCTACACACCCACAATAACATTCCATTCCATTCACATACAATAACATTCCATTCACACACAATAACATTCCAATCCAATCACAAACAAATAACATTCCATTCCTTTCACACACAAATACATTCCATACTACACACCCACAGTGACATTGCATTCCATTCACACACAATAACATTCCTTTCCATTCACCCACAGTAACATTCAAATCCCCTCACATATAACATTCCATTCTATTCACAAACAATAACATTCCATTCAATTCACGCACAATAACATATAACATTCCATTCCCATCACACAAAATAACATTCCATTCCCATCACACACAGTAACATTCCATTCCCTTCACACACAATAACATTCCATTCCCTTCACATACAATAAGATTCCATTCCCTTCACACACAGTAACATTCCATTCCCTTCACACATAATAACATTCCATTCCCTTCACACACAATAACATTCCCTTTCCGTCACACACAATAACATTCCATTGGCTTCACACACAGTAACATTCCATTCCCTTCACACACAATAAAATTCCATTCTCTTCATACACAGTAATATTCCAAACCCTTCACACACAATAACATTCCATTCCCTTCACACACAATAACATTCCATTCCCTTCACACACAATAACATTCCCTTTCCGTCACACACAATAACATTCCATTCCCTTCATCCACAGTAACATTCCATTCCCTTCACACACAATAACATTCCCTTTCCGTCACACACAGTAACATTCCATTCCCTTCACACACAATAAAATTCCATTCTCTTCATACACAGTAACATTCCATTCCCTTCACACACAATAACATTCCATTCCCTTCACACACAGTAACATTCCATTCCCTTCACACACAGTAACATTCCATTCCCTTCACACACAATAACATTCCATTCCCTTCACACACAATAACATTCCATTCCCTTCACACACAATAACATTCCCTTTCCGTCACACACAATAACATTCCATTCCCTTCACACACAATAACATTCCCTTTCCGTCACACACAATAAAATTCCATTCTCTTCATCCACAGTAATATTCCAAACCCTTCACACACAATAACATTCCATTCCCTTCACACACAATGACATTCCATTCCCGTCACACACAATAACATTCCCTTTCCGTCACACACAATAACATTCCATTCCCTTCACACACAATAACATTCCCTTTCCGTCACACACAATAACATTCCATTCCCTTCACACACAATAACATTCCATTCCCTTCACACATAATAACATTCCATTCCAATCACAAACAAATAACATTCCATTCCGTTCACACACAAATACATTCCATACTACACACCCACAGTGACATTGCATTCCATTCACACACAATAACATTCCATTCACACACAATAACATTCCTTTCCACTCACCCACAGTAACATTCAAATCCCCTCACATATAACATTCCATTCTATTCACACACAATAACATTCCATTCAATTCACGCACAATAACATATAACATTCCATTCCCATCACACAAAATAACATTCCATTCCCATCACACACAGTAACATTCCATTCCCTTCACACACAATAACATTCCATTCCCTTCACACACAATAACATTCCATTCCCTTCACATACAATAACATTCCAATCCCTTCACACACAGTAACATTCCATTCCCTTCACACACAATAACATTCCATTCCCTTCACACACAATAACATTCCCTTTCCGTCACACACAATAACATTCCATTCCCTTCACACACAGTAACATTCCATTCCCTTCACACACAATAAAATTCCATTCTCTTCATACACAGTAATATTCCAAACCCTTCACACACAATAACATTCCATTCCCTTCACACACAATAACATTCCATTCCCTTCACACACAATAACATTCCCTTTCCGTCACACACAATAACATTCCATTCCCTTCATCCACAGTAACATTCCATTCCCTTCACACACAATAACATTCCCTTTCCGTCACACACAGTAACATTGCATTCCCTTCACACACAATAAAATTCCATTCTCTTCATACACAGTAACATTCCATTCCCTTCACACACAGTAACATTCCATTCCCTTCACACACAGTAACATTCCATTCCCTTCACACACAATAACATTCCATTCCCTTCACACACAATAACATTCCATTCCCTTCACACACAATAACATTCCCTTTCCGTCACACACAATAACATTCCATTCCCTTCACACACAATAACATTCCCTTTCCGTCACACACAATAAAATTCCATTCTCTTCATCCACAGTAATATTCCAAACCCTTCACACACAATAACATTCCATTCCCTTCACACACAATAACATTCCATTCCCGTCACACACAATAACATTCCCTTTCCGTCACACATAATAACATTCCATTCCACTCACACACATTAACCTTCCATTCCCTTCGGACATTATAGCATTGCATTCCCATTGCACACAATGACATTCCATTCCCTTCACACATTGTAACATTCCATTCCCGTCACACACAATAACATTCCATTCCCTTCGCACGTAATAAAATTCCATTCCTTTCACGCATTGTAACATTCCATTCCCGTCACACACAATAACATTCCATTCCTGTCGCACGTAATAACATTCCATTCCCTTCGCACGTAATAACATTCCATTCTCTTCACACACAGTAACATTCCATTCTCTTCACACACAGTAACATTCCATTCCCGTCACACACAATAACATTCCATTCCCGTCACACAAAATAACATTCCATTCCCTTCACACACAATAACAACCCATTCCCTTCACATAAAATAACAATCTAACCTTTTCACACACAATCACATTCCATTTCCTTCACATAAAATAACATTCTCACCTTTTCACACACAATAACATTCCATTCCATTAACACACAATAACATTCCATTCCATTCACTCACAATAACATTCCATTCCATCAATACACCATCACATTCCATTCCATTCATATGCGATAACAATCCATTCTCCTCAGACACAATAACATTCCATTCTCCTCACACACAACAACATTCCATTTCACGCACACACAATATAATTCCAATCCCTTCAAACACAATAACATTTCATTCTACACACCCACAATAACATTCCATTCCATTCACATACAATAACATTCCATTCACACACAATAACATTCCAATCCAATCACAAACAAATAACATTCCATTCCGTTCACACACAAATACATTCCATACTACACACCCACAGTGACATTGCATTCCATTCACACACAATAACATTCCATTCACACACAATAACATTCCATTCCATTCACCCACAGTAACATTCAAATCCCCTCACATATAACATTCCATTCTATTCACACACAATAACATTCCATTCAATTAACGCACAATAACATATAACATTCCAATCCCATCACACAAAATAACATTCCATTCCCTTCATTCACAATTACATTCCATTTCATTCACTCACAATGACAATCCATTCCCTTCACACACAGGAATATTCCATTCCCTACACACATTCCATTCCCATCACACACAGTAACAATCCATTCCCTTCACACACAATAACATTCCATTCCCTTCACACACAGTAACATTCCATTCCCATCACACACAATAACATTCCATTCCCTTCACACACAATAACATTCCATTCCCTTCACACACCATAAAATTCCATTCTCTTCATACACAGTAATATTCCAAACCCTTCACACACAATAACATTCTATTCCCTTCACACACAATAACATTCCATTCCCTTCACACACAATAAAATTCCATTCTCTTCATACACAGTAATATTCCAAACCCTTCACACACAATAACATTCCATTCCCTTCACACACAATAACATTCCATTCACTTCACACACAATAACATTCCATTCCCTTCACACACAATAACATTCCATTCCCTTCACACACAATAACATTCCATTCCCTTCACACACAGTAACATTCCATTCCCTTCACACACAATAACATTCCATTCCCTTCACACACAATAACATTCCATTCCCATCACACACAGTAACATTCCATTCCCTTCACACACAATAACATTCCATTCCCTTCACACACAATAACATTCCATTACCTTCACACACAATAACATTCCATTCCCTTCACACACAGTAACATTCCATTCCCTTCACACACAATAACATTCCATTCCCTTCACACACAATAACATTCCATTCCCTTCACACACAGGAATATTCCATTCCCTACACACATTCCATTCCCATCACACACAGTAACATTCCATTCCCTTCACACACAGTACCATTCCATTCCCTTCACACATAATAACATTCAATTCCCTTCACACATAATAACATTCCATTCCCTTCACACACAATAACATTCCATTCCCTTCACACACAATAACATTCCATTCCCTTCACACACAATAACATTCCATTCCCTTCACACACAGTAACATTCCATTCCCTTCACACATAATAACATTCCATTCCCTTCACACACACTAACATTCCATTCCCTTCACACACAGTATCATTCCATTCCCTTCACACACAGTAACATTCCATTCCCTTCACACACAGTAACATTCCATTCCCTTCACACATAATAACATTCCATTCCCTTCACACACAGTATCATTCCATTCCCTTCACACACAATAACATTCCATTCCCTTCACACACAATAACATTCCATTCCCTTCACACACAATAACATTCCATTCCCTTCACACACAGTATCATTCCATTCCCTTCACACACAATAACATTCCATTCCCTTCACACACAATAACATTCCATTCCCTTCACGCACTATAACATTCCCTTCCCTTCACACACAATAACATTCCATTCCCTTCACACACAGTAACATTCCAGTCCCTTCACACACAATAACATTCCATTCCCTTCACACACAATAACATTCCATTCCCTTCACACACAGTATCATTCCATTCCCTTCACACACAATAACATTCCCTTCCCTTCACACACAGTAACATTCCATTCCCTTCACACACAGTAACATTCCATTCCCTTCACACATAATAACATTCCATTCCCTTCACACACAGTAACATTCCATTCCCTTCACACACAATAACATTCCATTCACTTCACACACAATAATATTCCCTTCCCTTCACACACAATAACATTCCATTCCCTTCACACGCAGTAACATTCCATTCCCTTCACACACAGTAACATTCCATTCCCTTCACACATAATAACATTCCATTCCCTTCACACACAGTATCATTCCATTCCCTTCACACACAATAACATTCCATTCCCTTCACACACAATAACATTCCATTCCCTTCACACACAGTAACATTCCATTCCCTTCACACACAATAACATTCCATTCACTTCACACACAATAACATTCCCTTCCCTTCACACACAATAACATTCCATTCCCTTCACACACAGTAACATTCCATTCCCTTCACACACAGTAACATTCCATTCCCTTCACACATAATAACATTCCATTCCCTTCACACACAGTATCATTCCATTCCCTTCACACACAATAACATTCCATTCCCTTCACACACAGTAACATTCCATTCCCTTCACACATAATAACATTCCATTCCCTTCACACACAGTATCATTCCATTCCCTTCACACACAATAACATTCCATTCCCTTCACACACTGTAACATTCCATTCCCTTCACACACAATAACATTCCATTCCCTTCACACACAGTAACATTCCATTCCCTTCACACACAGTAACATTCCATTCCCTTCACACACAATAACATTCCATTCCCTTCACACACAGTAACATTCCATTCCCTTCACACATAATAACATTCCATTCCCTTCACACACAGTATCATTCCATTCCCTTCACACACAGTAACATTCCATTCCCTTCACACACAGTAACATTCCATTCCCTTCACACATAATAACATTCCATTCCCTTCACACACAGTATCATTCCATTCCCTTCACACACAGTAACATTCCATTCCCCTCACACACAGTAACATTCCATTCCCTTCACACATAATAACATTCCATTCCCTTCACACACAGTATCATTCCATTCCCTTCACACATAATAACATTCCATTCCCTTCACACACAGTATCATTCCATTCCCTTCACACACAATAACATTCCATTCCCTTCACACACAGTAACATTCCATTCCCTTCACACATAATAACATTCCATTCCCTTCACACACAGTAACATTCCATTCCCTTCACACACAACATTCCATTCCCTTCACACACAGTAACATTCCATTCCCTTCACACACAGTAACATTCCATTCCCTTCACACACAATAACATTCCATTCCCTTCACACACAGTAACATTCCATTCCCTTCACACACAATAACATTCCATTCCCTTCACACGCAATAACATTCCATTGCCTTCACACACAGTAACATTCCATTCCCTTCACACACAATAACATTCCATTCCCTTCACACACAGTAACATTCCATTCCCTTCACACACAATAACATTCCATTCCCTTCACACGCAATAACATTCCATTCCCTTCACACACAATAACATTCCATTCCCTTCACACGCAATAACATTCCATTCCCTTCACACACAGTAACATTCCATTCCCTTCACACGCAATAACATTCCATTCCCTTCACACACAGTAACATTCCATTCCCTTCACACACAGTAACATTCCATTCCCTTCACACACAATAACATTCCATTCCCTTCACACACAGTAACATTCCATTCCCTTCACACATAATAACATTCCATTCCCTTCACACACAGTAACATTCCATTCCCTTCACACACAATAACATTCCATTCCCTTCACACACAGTAACATTCCATTCCCTTCACACACAGTAACATTCCATCCCCTTCACACACAATAACATTCCATTCCCTTCACACACAGTAACATTCCATTCCCTTCACACACAATAACATTCCATTCCCTTCACACGCAATAACATTCCATTGCCTTCACACACAGTAACATTCCATTCCCTTCACACGCAATAACATTCCATTCCCTTCACACACAGTAACATTCCATTCCCTTCACACACAATAACATTCCATTCCCTTCACACGCAATAACATTCCATTCCCTTCACACACAATAACATTCCATTCCCTTCACACGCAATAACATTCCATTCCCTTCACACACAGTAACATTCCATTCCCTTCACACGCAATAACATTCCATTCCCTTCACACACAGTAACATTCCATTCCCTTCACACACAGTAACATTCCATTCCCTTCACACACAGTATCATTCCATTCCCTTCACACACAATAACATTCCATTCCCTTCACACACAATAACATTCCATTCCCTTCACACACAATAAAATTCCATTCTCTTCATACACAGTAACATTCCCTTCCCTTCACACACAATAACATTCCAAACCCTTCACACACAATAACATTCCATTCCCTTCACACACTATAACATTCCATTCACTTCACACACAATAACATTCCCTTCCCTTCACACACAATAACATTCCATTCCCTTCACACACAGTAACATTCCATTCCCTTCACACACAGTAACATTCCATTCCCTTCACACATAATAACATTCCATTCCCTTCACACACAGTAACATTCCATTCCCTTCACACACAGTAACATTCCATTCCCTTCACACACAATAACATTCCATTCACTTCACGCACAATAACATTCCCTTCCCTTCACACACAATAACATTCCATTCCCTTCACACACAGTAACATTCCATTCCCTTCACACACAGTAACATTCCATTCCCTTCACACACAATAACATTCCATTCCCTTCACACACAGTAACATTCCATTCCCTTCACACACAGTAACATTCCATTCCCTTCACACACAATAACATTCCATTCCCTTCACACACAGTAACATTCCATTCCCTTCACACACAGTATCATTCCATTCCCTTCACACACAATAACATTCCATTCCCTTCACACACAATAACATTCCATTCCCTTCACACACAGTAACATTCCATTCCCTTCACACACAGTAACATTCCATTCCCTTCACACACAATAACATTCCATTCCCTTCACACACAGTAACATTCCATTCCCTTCACACACAGTAACATTCCATTCCCTTCACACATAATAACATTCCATTCCCTTCACACACAGTATCATTCCATTCCCTTCACACACAGTAACATTCCATTCCATTCACACACAGTAACATTCCATTCCCTTCTCACATAATAACATTCCATTCCCTTCACACACAGTATCATTCCATTCCCTTCACACATAATAACATTCCATTCCCTTCACACACAGTATCATTCCATTCCCTTCACACACAATAACATTCCATTCCCTTCACACACAGTAACATTCCATTCCCTTCACACATAATAACATTCCATTCCCTTCACACACAGTAACATTCCATTCCCTTCACACACAATAACATTCCATTCCCTTCACACACAGTAACATTCCATTCCCTTCACACACAGTAACATTCCATTCCCTTCACACACAATAACATTCCATTCCCTTCACACACAGTAACATTCCATTCCCTTCACACACAATAACATTCCATTCCCTTCACACGCAATAACATTCCATTGCCTTCACACACAGTAACATTCCATTCCCTTCACACGCAATAACATTCCATTCCCTTCACACACAGTAACATTCCATTCCCTTCACACACAATAACATTCCATTCCCTTCACACGCAATAACATTCCATTCCCTTCACACACAATAACATTCCATTCCCTTCACACACAGTAACATTCCATTCCCTTCACACACAGTAACATTCCATTCCCTTCACACGCAATAACATTCCATTCCCTTCACACACAGTAACATTCCATTCCCTTCACACACAATAACATTCCATTCCCTTCACACGCAATAACATTCCATTCCCTTCACACACAATAACATTCCATTCCCTTCACACACAGTAACATTCCATTCCCTTCACACACAGTAACATTCCATTCCCTTCACATGCAATAACATTCCATTCCCTTCACACACAGTAACATTCCATTCCCTTCACACACAGTAACATTCCATTCCCTTCACACACAGTATCATTCCATTCCCTTCACACACAATAACATTCCATTCCCTTCACACACAATAACATTCCATTCCCTTCACACACAATAAAATTCCATTCTCTTCATACACAGTAACATTCCCTTCCCTTCACACACAATAACATTCCAAACCCTTCACACACAATAACATTCCATTCCCTTCACACACAATAACATTCCATTCACTTCACACACAATAACATTCCATTCCCTTCACACACAGTAACATTCCATTCCCTTCACACACAGTAACATTCCATTCCCTTCACACATAATAACATTCCATTCCCTTCACACACAGTAACATTCCATTCCCTTCACACACAATAACATTCCATTCACTTCACACACAATAACATTCCCTTCCCTTCACACACAATAACATTCCATTCCCTTCACAAACAGTAACATTCCATTCCCTTCACACACAGTAACATTCCATTCCCTTCACACACAATAACATTCCATTCCCTTCACACACAATAACATTCCATTCCCTTCACACACAGTAACATTCCATTCCCATCACACACAGTAACATTCCATTCCCTTCACACATAATAACATTCCATTCCCTTCACACACAGTATCATTCCATTCCCTTCACACACAATAACATTCCATTCCCTTCACGCATAATAACATTCCATTCCCTTCACACACAGTATTATTCCATTCCCTTCACACACAATAACATTCCCTTCCCTTCACACACAATAACATTCCATTCCCTTCACACACAGTAACATTCCATTCCCTTCACACACAGTAACATTCCACTCCCTTCACACATAACAACATTCCATTCCCTTCACACACAGTAACATTCCATTCCCTTCACACATAATAACATTCCATTCCCTTCACACACAGTATCATTCCATTCCCTTCACACACAATAACATTCCATTCCCTTCACACACAATAACATTCCATTCACTTCACACACAATAACATTCCCTTCCCTTCACACACAATAACATTCCATTCCCTTCACACACAGTAACATTCCATTCCCTTCACACACAGTAACATTCCATTCCCTTCACACATAATAACATTCCATTCCCTTCACACACAGTATCATTCCATTCCCTTCACACACAATAACATTCCATTCCCTTCCCACACAATAACATTCCATTCCCTTCACACACAATAACATTCCATTCCCTTCACACACAGTAACATTCCATTCCCTTCACACATAATAACATTCCATTCCCTTCACACACACTAACATTCCATTCCCTTCACACACAGTATCATTCCATTCCCTTCACACACAGTAACATTCCATTCCCTTCACACACAGTAACATTCCATTCCCTTCACACATAATAACATTCCATTCCCTTCACACACAGTATCATTCCATTCCCTTCACACACAATAACATTCCATTCCCTTCACACACAATAACATTCCATTCCCTTCACACACAATAACATTCCATTCCCTTCACACACAGTATCATTCCATTCCCTTCACACACAATAACATTCCATTCCCTTCACACACAATAACATTCCATTCCCTTCACGCACAATAACATTCCATTCCCTTCACACACAATAACATTCCATTCCCTTCACACACAGTAACATTCCATTCCCTTCACACACAATAACATTCCATTCCCTTCACACACAATAACATTCCATTCCCTTCACACACAATAACATTCCATTCCCTTCACACACAGTAACATTCCATTCCCTTCACACACAATAACATTCCATTCACTTCACACACAATAACATTCCCTTCCCTTCACACACAATAACATTCCATTCCCTTCACACACAGTAACATTCCATTCCCTTCACACACAGTAACATTCCATTCCCTTCACACATAATAACATTCCATTCCCTTCACACACAGTATCATTCCATTCCCTTCACACACAATAACATTCCATTCCCTTCACACGCAATAACATTCCATTCCCTTCAGAGACAGTAACATTCCATTCCCTTCACACACAGTAACATTCCATTCCCTTCACACGCAATAACATTCCATTCCCTTCACACACAATAACATTCCATTCCCTTCACACACAATAAAATTCCATTCTCTTCATACACAGTAACATTCCCTTCCCTTCACACACAATAACATTCCATTCCCTTCACAAACAGTAACATTCCATTCCCTTCACACACAGTAACATTCCATTCCCTTCACACACAATAACATTCCATTCCCTTCACACACAATAACATTCCATTCCCTTCACACACAATAACATTCCATTCCCTTCACACACAGTAACATTCCATTCCCTTCACACACAGTAACATTCCATTCCCTTCACACATAATAACATTCCATTCCCTTCACACACAGTATCATTCCATTCCCTTCACACACAATAACATTCCATTCCCTTCACGCATAATAACATTCCATTCCCTTCACACACAGTATCATTCCATTCCCTTCACACACAATAACATTCCCTTCCCTTCACACACAATAACATTCCATTCCCTTCACACACAGTAACATTCCATTCCCTTCACACACAGTAACATTCCATTCCCTTCACACACAGTAACATTCCATTCCCTTCACACACAGTAACATTCCATTCCCTTCACACATAATAACATTCCATTCCCTTCACACACAGTATCATTCCATTCCCTTCACACACAATAACATTCCATTCCCTTCACACACAATAACATTCCATTCACTTCACACACAATAACATTCCCTTCCCTTCACACACAATAACATTCCATTCCCTTCACACACAGTAACATTCCATTCCCTTCACACACAGTAACATTCCATTCCCTTCACACATAATAACATTCCATTCCCTTCACACACAGTATCATTCCATTCCCTTCACACACAATAACATTCCATTCCCTTCCCACACAATAACATTCCATTCCCTTCACACACAATAACATTCCATTCCCTTCACACACAGTAACATTCCATTCCCTTCACACATAATAACATTCCATTCCCTTCACACACACTAACATTCCATTCCCTTCACACACAGTATCATTCCATTCCCTTCACACACAGTAACATTCCATTCCCTTCACACACAGTAACATTCCATTCCCTTCACACATAATAACATTCCATTCCCTTCACACACAGTATCATTCCATTCCCTTCACACACAATAACATTCCATTCCCTTCACACACAATAACATTCCATTCCCTTCACACACAGTATCATTCCATTCCCTTCACACACAATAACATTCCATTCCCTTCACACACAATAACATTCCATTCCCTTCACGCACAATAACATTCCCTTCCCTTCACACACAATAACATTCCATTCCCTTCACACACAGTAACATTCCATTCCCTTCACACACAATAACATTCCATTCCCTTCACACACAATAACATTCCATTCCCTTCACACACAGTAACATTCCATTCCCTTCACACACAATAACATTCCATTCACTTCACACACAATAACATTCCCTTCCCTTCACACACAATAACATTCCATTCCCTTCACACACAGTAACATTCCATTCCCTTCACACACAGTAACATTCCATTCCCTTCACACATAATAACATTCCATTCCCTTCACACACAGTATCATTCCATTCCCTTCACACACAATAACATTCCATTCCCTTCACACGCAATAACATTCCATTCCCTTCAGAGACAGTAACATTCCATTCCCTTCACACACAGTAACATTCCATTCCCTTCACACGCAATAACATTCCATTCCCTTCACACACAGTAACATTCCATTCCCTTCACACACAGTAACATTCCATTCCCTTCACACACAATAACATTCCATTCCCTTCACACACAATAACATTCCATTCCCTTCACACACAATAAAATTCCATTCTCTTCATACACAGTAACATTCCCTTCCCTTCACACACAGTAACATTCCATTCCCTTCACACACAGTAACATTCCATTCCCTTCACACATAATAACATTCCATTCCCTTCACACACAGTAACATTCCATTCCCTTCACACACAATAACATTCCCTTCCCTTCACACACAATAACATTCCATTCCCTTCACACACAGTAACATTCCATTCCCTTCACACACAGTAACATTCCATTCCCTTCACACACAATAACATTCCATTCCCTTCACACACAGTAACATTGCATTCCCTTCACACACAGTAACATTCCATTCCCTTCACACACAATAACATTCCATTCCCTTCACACACAGTAACATTCCATTCCCTTCACACACAGTAACATTCCATTCCCTTCACACATAATAACATTCCATTCCCTTCACAGACAGTATCATTCCATTCCCTTCACACACAATAACATTCCATTCTCTTCACACACAGTAACATTCCATTCCCTTCACACATAATAACATTCCATTCCCTTCACACACAGTATCATTCCATTCCCTTCACACACAGTAACATTCCATTCCCTTCACACACAGTAACATTCCATTCCCTTCACACATAATAACATTCCATTCCCTTCACACACAGTATCATTCCATTCCCTTCACACATAATAACATTCCATTCCCTTCACACACAGTATCATTCCATTCCCTTCACACACAATAACATTCCATTCCCTTCACACACAGTAACATTCCATTCCCTTCACACATAATAACATTCCATTCCCTTCACACACAGTAACATTCCATTCCCTTCACACACAATAACATTCCATTCCCTTCACACACAGTAACATTCCATTCCCTTCACACACAGTAACATTCCATTCCCTTCACACACAATAACATTCCATTCCCTTCACACACAGTAACATTCCATTCCCTTCACACACAATAACATTCCATTCCCTTCACACGCAATAACATTCCATTGCCTTCACACACAGTAACATTCCATTCCCTTCACACGCAATAACATTCCATTCCCTTCACACACAGTAACATTCCATTCCCTTCACACACAATAACATTCCATTCCCTTCACAGGCAATAACATTCCATTCCCTTCACACACAATAACATTCCATTCCCTTCACACGCAATAACATTCCATTCCCTTCACACACAGTAACATTCCATTCCCTTCACACACAGTAACATTCCATTCCCTTCACACGCAATAACATTCCATTCCCTTCACACACAGTAACATTCCATTCCCTTCACACACAGTATCATTCCATTCCCTTCACACACAATAACATTCCATTCCCTTCACACACAATAAAATTCCATTCTCTTCATACACAGTAACATTCCCTTCCCTTCACACACAATAACATTCCAAACCCTTCACACACAATAACATTCCATTCCCTTCACACACAATAACATTCCATTCACTTCACACACAATAACATTCCCTTCCCTTCACACACAATAACATTCCATTCCCTTCACACACAGTAACATTCCATTCCCTTCACACACAGTAACATTCCATTCCCTTCACACATAATAACATTCCATTCCCTTCACACACAGTAACATTCCATTCCCTTCACACACAATAACATTCCATTCACTTCACACACAATAACATTCCCTTCCCTTCACACACAATAACATTCCATTCCCTTCACACACAGTAACATTCCATTCCCTTCACACACAGTAACATTCCATTCCCTTCACACACAATAACATTCCATTCCCTTCACACACAATAACATTCCATTCCCTTCACACACAGTAACATTCCATTCCCTTTTCACACAGTAACATTCCATTCCCTTCACACATAATAACATTCCATTCCCTTCACACACAGTATCATTCCATTCCCTTCACACACAATAACATTCCATTCCCTTCACACATAATAACATTCCATTCCCTTCACACACAATAACATTCCCTTCCCTTCACACACAATAACATTCCATTCCCTTCACACACAGTAACATTCCATTCCCTTCACACACAGTAACATTCCATTCCCTTCACACATAATAACATTCCATTCCCTTCACACACAGTAACATTCCATTCCCTTCACACACAGTAACATTCCATTCCCTTCACACATAATAACATTCCATTCCCTTCACACACAGTATCATTCCATTCCCTTCACACACAATAACATTCCATTCCCTTCACACACAATAACATTCCATTCACTTCACACACAATAACATTCCCTTCCCTTCACACACAATAACATTCCATTCCCTTCACACACAGTAACATTCCATTCCCTTCACACACAGTAACATTCCATTCCCTTCACACATAATAACATTCCATTCCCTTCACACACAGTATCATTCCATTCCCTTCACACACAATAACATTCCATTCCCTTCCCACACAATAACATTCCATTCCCTTCACACACAATAACATTCCATTCCCTTCACACACAGTAACATTCCATTCCCTTCACACATAATAACATTCCATTCCCTTCACACACAGTAACATTCCATTCCCTTCACACACAATAACATTCCATTCCCTTCACACACAGTATCATTCCATTCCCTTCACACACAGTAACATTCCATTCCCTTCACACACAGTAACATTCCATTCCCTTCACACATAATAACATTCCATTCCCTTCACACACAGTATCATTCCATTCCCTTCACACACAGTAACATTCCATTCCCTTCACACACAGTAACATTCCATTCCCTTCACACATAATAACATTCCATTCCCTTCACACACAGTATCATTCCATTCCCTTCACACACAATAACATTCCATTCCCTTCACACACAATAACATTCCATTCCCTTCACACACAGTATCATTCCATTCCCTTCACACACAGTAACATTCCATTCCCTTCACACACAGTAACATTCCATTCCCTTCACACATAATAACATTCCATTCCCTTCACACACAGTATCATTCCATTCCCTTCACACACAATAACATTCCATTCCCTTCACACACAATAACATTCCATTCCCTTCACACACAATAACATTCCATTCTCTTCACACAAAGTATCATTCCATTCCCTTCACACACAATAACATTCCATTCCCTTCACACACAATAACATTCCATTCCCTTCACACATAATAACATTCCATTCCACTCAGACACATTAACCTTCCATTCCCTTCGGACATTGTAACATTCCATTCCTGTCGCACGTAATAACATTCCATTCTCTTCACACACAATAACAACCCATTCCCTTCACATAAAATAACAATCTAACCTTTTCACACACAATCACATTCCATTGCCTTCACACACAGTAACACCCCATTTCCTTCACATCAAATAACATTCTCACCTTTTCACACACAATAACATTCCATTCCAATGACACACAATAACATTCCATTCCATTCACTCACAATAACATTCCATTCCATTCACTCACAATAACATTCCATTCCATCAACACACCATCACATTCCATTCCATTCATATGCGATAACAATCCATTCTCCTCACACACAATAACATTCCATTCTCCTCACACACAACAACATTCCATTCTCCTCATACACAATAACATTCCATTCCATTCACAGACAATAACATTTCATTCTACACACTCACAATAACATTCCATTTCACGCACAGACAATATAATTCCAATCCCTTCAAACACAATAACATTTCATTCTGCACACCAACAATAACATTCCATTCCATTCACATACAATACCATTCCATTCACATAAAATCGCATTCCAATCCCTTCACACACAATAACATTCCATTCACACACAATAACATTCCAATCCAATCACATAAAATAACATTCCATTCCCTTCACATACAAATACATTCCAAACTACACACCCACAGTGACATTGCATTCCATTCACACACAATAACATTCCATTCACACACAATAACATTCCTTTCCATTCACCCACAGTAACATTCAAATCCCCTCACATATAATAACATTCCATTCTATTCACACACAATAACATTCCATTCTACTCACACACAATAACATTCCATTCCCTTCATTCACAATTACATTCCATTTCATTCACTCACAATAACAATCCATTCCCTTCACGTATAATAACATTCCATACTGCACACCCACAATATCATTCCATTCACATAAATTACATTAACACACTATAACATTCCATTCTACTCACCCACAGTAACATTCCATTCCATTCACACACAATAACATTCCATTCCCTTCACACACAATGACATTCCATTCCCTTCACACACAGTAACATTCCATTTCATTCACTCACAATAACATTCCATTCCCTTCGCACGTAATAACATTCCATTCTCTTCACACACAGTAACATTCCATTCTCTTCACACACAGTAACATTCCATTCCCTTCGCACACAATAACATTCCATTCCCGTCAGACAAAATAACATTCCATTCCCTTCACACACAATAACATTCCATTCTCTTCACACACAATAACATTCCATTTCCTTAACATGAAATATCATTCCATTCCCTTCATTCACAATTACATTCCATTTCATTCACTCACAATAACAATCCATTCCCTTCACGTATAATAACATTCCATACTGCACACCCACAATATCATTCCATTCACATAAATTACATTAACACACTATAACATTCCATTCTACTCACCCACAGTAACATTCCATTCCATTCACACACAATAACATTCCATTCCCTTCACACACAGTAACATTCCATTTCATTCACACACAATAACATTCCATTCCCTTCACACACAATGACATTCCATTCCCTTCACACACAGTAACATTCCATTTCATTCACTCACAATAACATTCCATTCCCTTCGCACGTAATAACATTCCATTCTCTTCACACAGAGTAACATTCCATTCTCTTCACACACAGTAACATTCCATTCCCTTCGCACACAATAACATTCCATTCCCGTCAGACAAAATAACATTCCATTCCCTTCACACACAATAACAACCCATTTCCTTCACATAAAATAACAGTCTAACCTTTTCACACACAATAACATTCCATTCCCGTCAGACAAAATAACATTCCATTCCCTTCACACACAATAACAACCCATTTCCTTCACATAAAATAACATTCTCACCTTTTCACACACAATAACATTCCATTCCATTGACACACAATAACATTCCATTCCATTCACTCACAATAACATTCCATTCCATCAACACACCATCACATTCCATTCCATTCATATGCGATAACAATCCATTCTCCTCACACACAATAACATTCCATTCTCCTCACACACAACAACATTCCATTCTACTCATACACAATAACATTCCATTCCATTCACAGACAATAACATTTCATTCTACACACTCACAATAACATTCCATTTCACGCACAGACAATATAATTCCAATCCCTTCAAACACAATAACATTTCATTCTGCACACCAACAATAACATTCCATTCCATTCACATACAATACCATTCCATTCCATTCACATAAAATAGCATCCAATCCCTTCACACACAATAACATTCCATTCACACACAATAACATTCCAATCCAATCACATAAAATAACATTCCATTCCCTTCACATACAAATACATTCCATACTACACACCCACAGTGACATTGCATTCCATTCACACACAATAACATTCCATTCACACACAATAACATTCCTTTCCATTCACCCACAGTAACATTCAAATCCCCTCACATATAATAACATTCCATTCTATTCACACACAATAACATTCCATTCCCATCACACAAAATAACATTCCATTCTCTTCACACACAATAACATTCCATTTCCTTAACATGAAATATCATTCCATTCCCTTCATTCACAATTACATTCCATTTCATTCACTCACAATAACAATCCATTCCCTTCACGTATAATAACATTCCATACTGCACACCCACAATATCATTCCATTCACATAAATTACATTAACACACTATAACATTCCATTCTACTCACCCACAGTAACATTCCATTCCATTCACACACAATAACATTCCATTCCCTTCACACATAATAACATTCCATTCCCTTCACACACAGTAACATTCCATTCCCTTCACACACAGTAACATTCCATTCCCTTCACAGACAATTACATTCCATTCTCTTCACACACAGTAACATTCCATTCTACTTACACACAATAACATTCCATTCAATTCACGCACAATAACATTCCATTCCCTTCACATAAAATAACATTCCATTCTCTTCGCATATAACATTCCAATCCCTTCAGATACAATAACATTCCATACTGCGCACCCACAATTTCATTCCATTCCATTCACGTAAATTACATTAACACACTATAACATTCCATTCTACTCACCCACAATAACATTCCATTCCATTCACACACAATAACATTCCATTCCCTTCACATATAATAACATTCCATTCTACTCACACACAATAACAACACATTATACTCACCCACAATAACATTCCATTCTACACAACCTCAATAACCTTCCATTCTACTCACGCACAATAACTTTCCATACCATTGACATACAATAACATTCAATTCCCTTCACATATAATAACATTCCATTTGCTTCACATACAGTAACATTCCATACAACACACGCACAATAACATTCCATTCCATTCACCCACAATAACATTCCATTCCATTCACACACAATAACATTCCATCCTACACACCCATAATAAGATTCCATTCCCTTCACACACAGTAACATTTCATTCCACTCACACACGATAACATTCCATTCCCTTCACACATAATCACATTCTATGTCCTTCGCACACAATTATATTCACCTCCCCTTTCGCACATTAACATTCTATTCTCTTCACTCACAATAACATTCCATTCTCTTTACACACAGTAACATTCCCTTCTCTTCACACACAATAACATTCCAATCCCTTCTGTCACACTTTGGGAAGTCCGACGATAAAGAAATAGCTAAGAGTTATAAAAATTGACTTTACCTTTTTTAAAAAAAGGACAATGCTCTAAAATATGGCTGCCTGTATATTCAAAAGTTGCCATACTGTCTATTTAGAACAAAGAATTCCTTCAAAGCAAAGAGGTGCCGAATGCATCCATCCTAACCCAGCTTGCCACATTGCTCAATTGAATGTGTTCTTCTGAAACAACGAAGTTGTGAATTAGCCACAGCCTGCGCCATTGTCAGTCACTATAGGGAAGGAAATACCTGTCTCCCAGCAGAGGTGAGATGTGACAATTTTTTACCTTAAAATATCAGTCCTAGAGAGTGAGTGAGAGAGAGAGACCCAGAAAGAGCTTTTCCAGTTAAGAACTGGGAGAAATCCAGCAAGACAGAAGGGATACACCCTGATGCAGAATTCTACATCTGTACGTATCCAGCAGTGAATTCGAAGTGATGCACTGTCTTCAACTGAACTTTCAACCAGGAGAGAAACCTACAAACACCTGAGTCCTGCAATCAATGACAACTTGACTTCCAAGAGAATTCAACAAGGTTACCCTCACCCCTGAAACCTATCCTCACTTACAAATGCTTACCCCATTGCCTCTCTATCTGTCTCTTCTTGTGTGTATGTGTGATTGAATGCCTCAGTGGATGCGGTTGTGACAATTTTGGGATAAGGGGTATTGCTCAATAGATAATTGATTTTTTGTTTTAATCCTACAAGAAACCCTGTCGCTGTCTGTTTATTTGACAAATAAAACACAAAGGGGTTAAACCCTAATAAGAAAAAAGCACTGCTGTGGTCAGGTGGAAGATGAACAGTGGAACCATCCAAACCCCTCACCATGAGCCCATAACACTTCACATCCAATAACATTCCATTCCCCTCACATCCAGTAACATTCTATCTGCCTCACACACAAAAGCATCTGATTTCCTTCACAATCAGTAACATTCGATTCTCTTCACACACAATAATATTCCATTTCCCTCATGCACTTTAACATTCCTTTCTCCTCAGGCACAAAAACATTCCATTCCCATCACACACAACAACATTTCATTCCCCTCATACACAATAAAATTCCAATCCATTCACAAATAATTACATTACATTCCCTTCACAGAATATAACTTTCCATTCCCCTCACACACAATAACATTCCATTCCGCTCACACAAATTATATTCCAATCCCTTCACCACAATTACATTGCATTTCCTTGACCAAAAATAATATTCCATTCCCTTCACATACAATGGCATTCCTATTCCTTCACAGAAAATAGCATATTCCCATCACGCACGTTAACATTCCATTCTCTTCACACAGAATAACTTTCCATTTGCTTCACAGAAAATAACATTTTAACCCCTTCATGCACAATAACATTCCACTCGCCACACACACAATAACTTTCTATTTGCACCAAACAATAACATTCCATTCTATTCAAACACAATAACATTCCATCTGCCTCCACTCAGTTGTATTCCACTCCATTCACACACAATAACTTTCCATTCCCTTCACACACAATAACGTTTCATTCCCAATACACAAAATAAAATTCCAATCCATTCACGCATAATTATGTTCCCTTCCCTTCACAGAATGTAACATTTCATTCCCCTCACACACAATGATATTCCATTCCCTTTTCACACACAATGACATAACCTTCCCTCCACATACAATAGCATTCCGTTCCCTTTAAATCATCACATTAATTTCCCTCCCACTCAGTAACATTCCATTCCTTTCATAAAGACTGACATTCCATTCCCCTCACACACAATAACATTCCATTCCATTTATGTACAAAAACATCCCATTCCCTTCATGCACAATAACATTCCATTCCTTCATACACAAGAACACTCAATTTCCCTCATGAATAATGACATTCTATTCCCCTAAAACACAGTAACATTCCACTGCCTTCGCACTTAATAACTTTCCATTCAATCACAAACAAAAACATTCCATTTCCTTTAAACAAAAATTTAATTTCCCTCCCACTCACTAACATTCCATTCCATTCGTACACAATAACTTTCAATTTCCTTCACATACAATAAAATTCCATACCCTTCACTGAGAATAACATTCCATTCTCCTAACATACAACAATATTCCATTCCCCTCTCACACAATAAAATGCCATTCCCATCACACATAATAAAATTCCAATCCTTTCACACATAATTCCCTCATAGAAAATGACATTCCATTCCCTTCACATACAAGAGCATTCCTATCCCTTTACACACAATAACATTGCATTCCCTTCACAGAAAATAATATTTTATTCCCTTCACACACGTTAACATTCAATTCCCTTTGTACACAATAACTTTCCTTTCACTTCACAGAAAATAGCATTCCAATCCCTAAACACACAATGACATATATTCCCTTCACACTCAATAACATTCCACTCGCCTTACACACAACATTCTTTCCCTTTATAGACCGTAACATTTCATTCCCCTCACACACAATAACATTCCATTGCCTTTACACAGACTAACATTCCATTCCTCTCATGCAATAATATTCCATTCCGTTTACGCACAATAACATTAAATGCCCCTGAAACTCAGTAACATTCCATTCCCCTCACACACATTCCATTCCCTTTACACATAATAACATTCCATTCCATTAGCACGCAATAACATTCCATTATTTTTGTGTCAAACAGCATTCCCTCTGCTTCTCAAGCTTTAACTTTATTCTTCTTCTCTCAGTATAAAGCTCCATTCTAATTTTTATAATATGTAAGCATTGAGGTTGGTAGGCCCATTTGTGCAGGTTTTTAAAGGAAAACAAATGAGTTTTATGGCTGTACAAATCAGGACATTCAGTAGGAAAACAAGGAAGTAATGATATTTTATTAATCACATTTTAGGCCTCAGCCTGTTATGTTCAATTCTGGGCATCACACTTTAGGAAGGATGTCAATCCATGGACGGCGTGCAACAGAATTTTGCTGGAATTGCATCAGGTCTCAGGGACTTGCGTTATGTGGTGAGAATGGGGTATCTGGAATTGTTCTCCTCAGAGCAGAGAAGGTTAATGGGAAATATAATCCTTCAGAATTATAAGGTTTTTGATAGAATAGATCGGGAGAGTCTGTTTCAACTGGCAGAAACATCGCTAACCAAAGGAGACTTATTTAAGATAATTGGCAAAAAAAGAACATTGGGCTGATGAGCAGGACTTTTTATGCAGCAACTTATTATAGAATGCCATGTCTTAAAAGGGTAGGGGAAGTAAATTTAACCATAACTTTCAAAAGAAGTTGTATAGAAAAAGAAAATATTGCAGGGCAATGTGGAAAGTGCCAGGAATTGGGACTTATTGGATAACTATTTCAAAGAGCTAACACAGACTGATAGGATGAATAGCCTCCTTTTGTGGTGTATAATTCTATGATTCAAAAGGAATAGAAATAATTAGACTTAAAAAACACAGAAGTTTAGGATCATTAACAAATTATATACCACTGAACTGTGATTTTTCTTTTTATCTTGGTGTGATTGTCTGTTGCCTGTTCCATTAATGGCACAGATTCTGGATTGTGACTGCCGTTTTCATCCTTCACTCTCAGTGGGCTCAAGTGTATTCTGAAATGTGTCTGCCGGCTCACTTCTCAGTGGTTTGAGGCTAATTTTACAGCATTGAGGGACACATCTGCCGATCGTATGTTGTGACATTAAACTGCTCATGTCGCAGCCCATGCACGCATTAGTTTGAATGGCTGTTTTTAATTATTTGGGTGGCCAACTAATCTGCTATAGCTGCAATGATCTAAAATACGTGATACTACCACTTCGACTAAATTCCCATCCATCAGCTCAGCAGTGACTGAAGGCATTCACTCCACTGTTGTTGATTCTGAACTAGCCAGGCTGCTTCAGTCTGTATCCCTTTCTATGACAAGTTATTCTTAATATAGTTAGTATTACCATTCTATCTATAATCTATAATGCATTATTATAAATAGGTTTAGCTGCATTTAAAAACATCATTTAAAAGAGATACATCCGAGCAACTTACTGACAGAAATCCTTGCAAATATTCCAAACTATCTGCTCTTGTGCTGTGAATGCTGCTTGTAGTACTGCACTTATTTAACCACTAGGGGGCCTACATTCCATCTCACTGATCTGGGCAGCATTGCATGGCTGGAGAGCACTTTTCTTCCAGAATATTTTGTTTTAAGGTTTTCCACAGCATAATGTTTAACCAAAAAAAAAGCATTAAAAAAGTTAAAAGCATGTTGACAATCAGTGATAATTTAATGAGCAAGTGATAGTCCTTCACTATTACACTTTCTGATGCTCTATGGTTTTTGGTATAATATTGTTTGTGCTTCCCCTCACCCCTGATTATTCGGAAACAGAAACAAACTGAATCAAGCAACATATTGGGCTGGATTTAACGCGACCGTCGAGGGTGGGTATGGTGGCGTAGGGGGAACAGAGAATCGCAATGCAACCGTCTGCACAGAAATCCAGCGCGTGATGTCGGTTCCGGATTTGATCAGTGGCAGGAAAGCACAATGCTGCTGCAATGCAACACAAACCTATTTTAAATTGCTGAAACACTGATTACCAGACATTAAAATATAATTAAAAGTGATTTAATGCTCAGTGTGTGATTCTGTGAATGGCCGATGGCAATTACGTGCCTCTGGATTCACAACCAATAAAACCTTGCAGCAATGAGGCGAGAGGCCATATTGCCATGATGGGTAGGCAGCCTGGAGCATTGCTGTGTATAGAGAAGAGGAGGTTTTGGAGGCCATTGTGGGACTGCGTTGCCTATGGCTCTGCAAGGGGATCTGGGGTTCTGAGGGTTCTGCATGGGCATGCGGAGTGCCTAGGGCTCTGCAAGGGGATCCGGGGTACTGGGGGCTCTGCAAGGGGATCCAGGGTGCCTGGGGCTTTGCACGAGGGCAAAATATGCATTTTGGGGCGGGGTGGGGGAGTCATTATCGGGTTTGAAAACTGTTGTGTGATGGGTCTATTTGCTCATACTGCTGACGTAGAGGGTAGTCCATCATCAAGGTTGGGGTCTGAGGTCCATCAGTGACACTGCTGACAGAATTGGTGCATCCTCAGGTGCCAAGGCAGGAGGCCAGACGGGTTGAGCAATGCGTAAAGGAGGCAAGAGACAACCTCATAACAACTCGTTTATAGCCATCCTGGTGTCCATTCAGAGAGTAAAATAAAGGCTCACCTTAACATCTGAACTCTGTCATGTCCTTTCCATTTGTTGTCGCTGTCTTGCAATGTGTGCTAGTAACCACGGGAGACCATGGGCAGAATTTTTCGAGATCGGGGGCAAGCTTCAAAGATGGCGGGGTGCACACGGGGGATTTGCTTCGGGGAGCCAGCGTGATATTAAACATGGCGGCTCATTTACAAGGTCGCGGCGGACTGCTCCGTCTGATGACATGGAGGGGGTGGGCTTTCCGTCCTCAGCAACGGCGTCCGGCGCCAATGCGCCAATGCCGGCACCATTTTTAAAGGGCTTAGAGCCCTAAATGGCAACATAAATTTTTAAAGAAACAATGCATTTAAAAATGTTAAAAATAATTTCAAAAATCTTTCCAGCCTCTCTCCCATCATCACTCCTTACAATGCCTTACATGTCATTCCTACCCTCACCCTGCCACAAAATACTTATCTTGAGTACCTGACCTCCCCCCCGACAAAGTTCAGAAACTTTTACTTTTACCCCTTCCCATCACCCACTCAACCAATCACTTAAGTTTGATCCCACTCCCACCTCCCACACTGAAATAATTACCTTCTCCCCCCTCCCCACCAGTGCCCCGCATCGAATCTTTGGTCAGAGATCTGACGGCGCAGGAGTGCCAGCCACCAACCGTATCATCGGAGCGGGACAGCTATCATGGAACCACAGAAAAATTACGGCACTGAAGGAGGCTATTCAGCCCATTGTGTCTGCACAGACCGATAAAACTAGCTGCCTGATCTAATCCCACCTTCCAGCACCTGGTCTGTAGCCTTGCAGGTTACAACACTTCAGGTGCAGGTCCAGGTACCTTTTAAATGAGTTGAGGGTTTCTGCCGCCACCGCCGATCCAGGCAGTGAATTCCAGACACCCTTCATCCTCTGGGTGAAAAAAGTTTTCCTCATGTCCCCTCTAATCCTTCTACCAATCACCTTAAATCTCTGTCCCCTGGTAATTGGCCTCTCCACTAGGGGAAACAGGTCCTTCCTGTCTACTCCATCTAGGTCCCTCATAATTTTGTACACCTCAACTAAGTCATCCCTCAGCCTCCTCTGTTCTAAGGAAAACAACCCTAGCCTATCAAATCTTTCCTCACAGCTGCAACTTTCAGGCCCTGGCAACATTCTTGTAAAGCTCCTCTGTACTCTCTTCAGAGCAATTCTTTCCTTCCTGTAATGTGGTGACCAGAACTGTATGCAATACTCCAGCTGTGACCTAACCAGCGTTTTATACAGTTCCAGCATTACATCCCTGCTTTTGTATTCTATACCTCGGCCAATAAAGGAAAGCATTCCATATGCCTTCTTCACCAGTCTATATACCTGTCCTGCCACCTTCAAGGACCTGTGGACATTCACTCAAGGACTCTCATTTCTTCTACCTCTCTCAATATCCTCCCGTTTATTGTGTATTCCTTTGCTTTGTTTGCCCTCCCCAAATGCATTACCTCACACTTCTCTGGATTGAATTTCATTTGCCACTTTTCCACCCACTCAACCAAACCATTGATATAATTCTGGAGTCTACAGCTATCCTCTTCACTATCAACTACACGGCCAATTTTTGTGTCATCTGCAAATGTCTCAACCACGTCTGCCACATTTAAGTCCAAATCATTAATTTATAGCGCGGGGTGAGGTAAGTAATTATTCCTTCATTTTAATGTTTTAACAAATTCAAGTGGATGTCCCGTCACCGAGCAGCGGGGGTGGGGGGACGCTACGAGTTTTGTCACCACCAGTATTATAGGGCAGGGACTTCCTGATGTTGAGGACTCTCCTTGAGGCAGTTTCCAGGTCACCCTGCCATGACCTGTGTGACGTCGGGGGCTGGGGCCGGTAAAGTTCAGCCCCATATGTTAACGAGGCATGTTGATGAAGGCTGTGGTCAAATTGGCATACCCTAAGAGTGAAGGGGGAGGGCAGCATCTCACAATTAAGGCATTATGGCACATGGCTTTCAGCCTAATGATTTGAACAAATGATCTTTTAATTATTTAACACAAAACATATATGGTACACCCATGAGTGCCAAAGTGTTGCTGTGTGCTTTTCTTAATCAGTTTGCGGGTGCTCCTATACGGTGTGATCAGGCTGCCCCTGATGGTTTTGGCGGGTGTCCTCTGGCTGCCCGAGGCCTAGAAGGCCCTGGCTGTCTAGGGTGTCCCGGACTCATACAAGACTCTCCTCAGGCATCGCGGCTGCCGGAGCTGGGCTCACTGGCGGAGGGGCTGAGGGGGCAGTGGTCACACTCAGAATGCCCTGAGGGTTACCCCCAGATGTTGATTGGAACCTCTTTTCCTAACATTGAAGGCTCTCTTAAGCCTCCTTACTCACTAGAGGGTGCAGAAGCCTCTGGGCTCTTGTTCCTTCTCTCGCCTTGCCACTGCTGCGTTGGGCTCATGTGCAGGTCTGCGCACATCAGTGGAATCTGGCTCTCCATCAGGGTCATCAACCTCTCGATGGAGGAAGCCATGTGCTCATAAAGCTGAGACATGGCAGCAGTCATGGCATGGATGGACTCCTCCATCCTCCGCTCATGGCTGTGCATGACTTCTGACATCGCCGCCAGATGTTGCCTTCCCTCTCTCCTGCAGCTCCAGTGTGCTGTCATCACGAGAGGCTGGTCTTCCTTCTGGGTCTCAGCATGGGCCTGGCCACCCACAGTCCTCCGACTGTC
Source organism: Heterodontus francisci (assembly GCF_036365525.1). Taxonomy (NCBI): domain Eukaryota; kingdom Metazoa; phylum Chordata; class Chondrichthyes; order Heterodontiformes; family Heterodontidae; genus Heterodontus; species Heterodontus francisci. Next base: position 33,618,847 of record NC_090374.1, on the reverse strand, counting down.
AGAGGCCTCAGCTGTCTCAGCTTCTGCCAGCTGCTCGGGTGCATGTGTGGTGCACTCATCACCTTATAGCCTTGATTCTAGAGCTGAGCGGGTACCCACCGAGGTGAAATTATCTGTGCTTGTGGAGGGTGCAAGAGAGACATGGGACAGTGAATCCTCTGAGTGGTCTTCCTCCTTAGAGGGGGACGCCTATCCCTCTGTGGCTGTGGACTCCTGCGAATGACTACCTGCATGAGAAAACACAAACATATGTGGGTTTGGCTGTGCAGTTCTCCTGATGCCAACCAAGTGTAATGTTGGTCTCCAACATTGATGTGCATGCTGACGGGAGGCAATCCTCACTCTCTTGTGCAGGGACTCCAAACTCCCCATTCAATACTGTGCAGGTGCCTGGTGCCCACCAGTCCAAGGCCTCTTCCTCGGTGAAGATGAGTTCATGTAGATCTGGGAGTCCTCCGCCTGTCCGAGCCATCTCCCTCCTATTATGAGCCCTCTTCTCCTGCAAGAGGAAGTATGGATATGGTAGATAAGGGCACAGAGATCAATTTGACAGTTCTGCTCATTTCAGTCCCTCGATCCCTTCTGGGGAATCTGATGTCTCTCATTCTACCACTCGCTGTCAAGGGAGTTAAGGGAGCTGAGCTATGAAGGAAGGTGGCCTATGGCCAAGAGACAGCCATGCATCTGGTAGGAAGAAACAAAACCCTAGCCACTCAGTCAATGCCACAATGCTGCTACCCTCCCCATGTCGTGGAACCTCCCATGCAGTCAGCTGCAAAGCTCAGAAATGCGATTGGAATGGAGCACTCACCTTGGCAGAACACAGAAAGTCATTGACCGTCTTCCTGCACTGGACCCAGTTGCACAGGGAGACCCCCACGCCTGCTGACTTCCTCTGCGATCTCCATCCAGACTTGCTTGGTCAGGTGCTCTCTTCTTGCCATTGCGGGGGAAGAGAATGTCCTGCCTTTCCCTAGCATCCTGGAGGTGAATCTGCAGGGAGGCATCACTGAACAATGGCGCCACCCTGTGTCATGCCTTGGTCAGCATCCTCTGCCCTCCTCAGGGTGTTGGGGATGGTGGGGGGCGGGGTGGGGGGTGGGGGTGGTCACAGGAACCCATCAGACAGAGTTGTTGAGTGCACAAAGCTAACAATGAATCCAAGGCTAGAGTCAATGCAGGACTGGCAGGACTTTAAATATGGCACCAGCACCTGCTGCGGAATCATCTGAGGTTGTAATCAATGACACGCCTCTCGCTTCCCGCAACGTGATTTGGGGAAGACCTGTGCCTCCCCTGTGAAAATTGGTTGCCCACTGTGTAATAGTGATGGGGCAAGCGCCCACATGACAGTCGGGAATGACGACCTTTACCAAGCCTGCCGCCGGGATCAATGGTGAACTCATTAAATTCAGCCCATTGTTTGCTTTTCTTACCTTCCTCTCCAGTATGTTTTTCATATTTCTTCTGCAAACAGTAGTATGCAAGAATCACCATAACATTAATAATGGTGTAAATGTATTTGAAATGTTAAAGGTCACAATAAGCATTTTACTACAGATTCTAAATTTTTAATTGTCCTTTTCTTTCAAGTACTTTGTTTTCCATGCCAAACTTTCTTGTGTTTCAGTCACTTTTTTACCTATTGTTCACTAGGTTTTCTCTAATATTTTCTACACTCTCTAGATATATGGAAGCCAAGAAATTGGTTCAAGCCTGGACAAGTAGACCCAAGGCACATCTGATATTGAGCCTTTGACTTCATTTGTATAAGATTGGCGAACTGCAAACACCTACTGGTCAGCCACAGGTAGCTCATCACTGAAAAGGATTTGAATTTCAGGTTACAGCATCTTCAGTAGTGACCCTCAGGTGAGTTCGAGGCAGGGGAGAGGGAAGGTGATCAGGAGGAAGGTGAGTAGGAACTGGCAGTGGTTTTTGGAACCACTATGGAGTGGGGAGGAGCAGGGGTTTAATCTCCAAACTCCGCAGTCAAGCAAACATTTTTGAAAATCTTATCTTTTTAGAAGTGGCCTCCAATGGTCTCTTTAAGGACTCCGGTTAAACTGCACAGGGACGACGGTGCAGTGGTAATGCCACTGAATTAGTAATACAGAGGTCCAGGCTAATGCCCTGGGGACATGTGTTCAAATCTCACCACAGCAGCTGGTGGAATTTAAACTCAATTAATTAATAAAAATCTGGAATTGAAAGCTAGTCTTAGTAATGGTGACATGTAACTGTCATCGATTGGTGTAAAAATGTATCCTTCAGTGTCCTTTAGGGAAGGAAATCTGCTGTCCTGACCTGGTCTGGCCAGTATGTGACTCCAGACCCACAGAAATGTGGCTTACACTTCCGAATGGGCAATAAATGCTGGCCTTGCCAGTGATGTCCACATCCCATGAAAGAATAAAAAAAATGTAGACCTGGTTTTCCTGAACACATCCAGCCTGGCACATCCAGTTGCATTCAATGCGACCAGTTTTGAGAAGGGCACCTAAAGCAGGCATTAGGCCATTTATTTGCATATGCAAAGTGACCAGTGTCTGTTTCAAGTAATGCCCCTGAACCCCTTTTTTTCTGACTTCGCCAATATGGCAGTTAGTACCTTCCATATTGGATGCTTAAGTGTCCATTTTATGCCTGTAAAATATGGTGGCATTGACCAACTTGACCTGCTCATGGGCTTGGGTATAAATTATGAAAAGTAGGGCTTAAGAATTTTTTTAGTGGGTTAACAACTTCTTGCTGACGTGGCAATGACCTTTGTAAAAACATTTGTGAAGACCTACTCATTTAGAATGTGTTTGCAATTTTGCCAGAAACACTGACCAAACAGATATATTTACACCATTATCAAAGAATTCTTACAGAGCATGCGATATTGCTGTGTGTAATTTTTTGTTTGTACTTATGACAGAATGATTGATTCTGAAGTAATAATGATGGTGAGTCTATTAGCGCTCACCACTATACGAGGTAAATCAGACAGCAACTTCTGGCTTCTGCACATGTGACATTCAACACGGAAATTCAGAACTTGATGTCAGAGACACCCTGCTTTTCCACAGGGTGTGCTGTTGCAATTCTTGCCAAAAGACTCAGCACTGAAATGAATGCAATGGCATCGAAGTGGTGTACTTGCCCACTAATTCTGCACCAAAATCAGCTGAAAAGCTTAGGGCTAGTGTATGCAAGAGTAAGTAATCTTTTAATGATGTGATAAGTGATAATTACTGTTAAACAATCTTTCTGGCCCTGAAACTTTATTTTACAAGTGTGGACTCTCATTCCCTCAGAAGAAAATTAGTGTTGGGGATCTTTTAAAAACTTTTTTTTACTCTTCCTGTCTGTCTCCCTTAATTCCAAATATATTTCCCAACCTTTATTTCAACTGTGCGTGATTAAACCTAATTTATATTTCATGGTTTGGACTCTGCATGCCTTCATGAGGATCCTTCAATCTGATTAGTGGAGGAGCCATGCAGCTTTATGCCCTTCTCACAGATGCCACAAAGCCCCTGTAGAGAGTGCCATTCTGCAACAGATGCACAATGATAGGAAGTTTCCACTCTAAAGCCCATCAAAACATTGTGGGCAGCTGTCAGTGAGGAGAATGGTGACCACAAACCCCAGGCCGATATCAATTATCTGCTCTAAAAATGCTTCCTTATGAAATTGTTCATATTTTTGACAGTTTTTTAAAAAGTACAATGGTTTTTTTTAAAAGTACATTTTTATTTAAGCTTGCCTTATTTCCTTGTAATTGGGAACTGGGTGGCACAATAGGTCAGAACATTATTTGCTTCCTCTGGGGTCTGGGATCAAATCCAAGGCAATCAAATGTGATAAGAGTTTCTCTCTCACAAAAGCTAATTAAGAGATGTAAGTGAAATGAGTTTGGAAAGTTACAATTCAGTTCTCCATAGATTCAGATCCTCAGCAAAAGACCAGCCATAATTTGGAACTAATTGTCACTAATTGGACAGCCTTGCTCACAGAGGCCACGAGGATAGATGGTGGTAAGGGATAAGAATATCTCACTGGTACAGTAGGTGGCAAACTTCAGAGGCTAAGGTTAAAGGCACAGTATTCACAACTAATTATACATGTCCATTAAGAAGAGGGTGTTCTAGTGTGTATAAAGTTATTAAAATTACATGTAGGCTGTGCAGCCATTACTGAAAATTAATATTCCTCATTTTCAAGTTCCTTGATTCCAGAACCTACTTAGCAGTGTTCTTTCTGAAGTTTTGATACACTATCTGACCCCAAATAATGTGCATGTATATCAAAATAAAAGCTGCTCAGAGTGCCCAAATTACCATTTAAACTGCCCATTTTATTCGTGATAAAACAAGGTCTTTTTTAATGTTTGGCTTATCCAATAACGCAATGTAAATAAGAGAGCAAAGTGGGAGTATGCCACAAAACAAACATTTGAATTATCAGATAACTTGATTTGACCAACTAAATTTAGAATAAAACACTATAGTTCGGTTAGAAACTTTGCTTTTTGGGAGTCGACAACTTCTTGCTGACATGGCATCCAGAGCCCGTGGTGAGTTTCGAGAGAATGTGATCATGGGGGCAGAGAATGTGATCATGGTCAGTTCTTCAGCTGCTGACTCTCTGCAGAATTGGGCAAAGATGCCAAAGCCCTGCAACATGCTAAGGTGCCCAGCTCACCCCAATATGGGCAGTGAGTACTAGAGGCTGAATACAAACTTTGTACAAGGTTTGTTAGCACCCCAGCCAAAAACAATAAGTGGTGAGGTGCACCCCTTTAAATTGAACACTGGATTGGCATTTTTGAAAATCCCTAGCACTGCTACCCCATGTTTAGCACTGTACCTCCCCACCCACCTCCTGCCACCCATTTATTACAGAAAATCTCACACCTTTTATTTGCTGCCAGCCTCCAAATGTCTGACCCTAGCACATTGCAAACATGTTCTACAAGAACAGATTTAGAGTTTCCATAGAAATTGAGGAAATCATCACCAACACATTTATGATACAAATGAAACATAACAACAAGACCAATGCCTAAACCAGGGTGGTTCGAAACAGAGGCAGAGAGTGAGGGGGGAGGGGGGGATGAGGAGGGAGGGAGTGCAGTGAGGGAGAGGAGGGTGAAATTGTTCATTGCCAACAGTGTGAAGTGGGTGTTAGCCGATTGGCAGGACGCTTTACACCGTGTCTCATTATCTTTTCCGTTCATGTTAATGGAAAACAAATTTCTGTTGTAAATCGATTCACTATTGCCTGTTTCACGCAACTGTTGAAGATTAATTTTACTAGTTAGTTCATCATATGCAATATTAGTAATCAAAGTGATTGCAATGTGTATTATTTATAGAATTCACTGCAGGAACTCACCAAGGTTTCTTCGCTCCTCCCATGAGCTCCAAGATCCCTACCATCTCGAAGGACAAGAGCAAGCACCAGCACCCCCAAGGTCATCTCCAAGTCACCCATCATCCTAACATGGATATATATTGATATTCCTTCATTATCACTGAGTCAAAATCTTCAAATTCACTACTCAACAGCGTTATGGAAACACTTTCACCACGCAGAATACAGCAATTGGAAGAAATTGTTTGCAAAACTCAAAACACAGTGTCCAACATTAGTTGTGATTCTGCGATTGGACAACATTTGCTAAATAATCCTTAGAATTATGCTGACAATCAACTTAAGATTGTCAGTCAGGCTCTCAGTGTGGCGCATTTGCGCGAGCTGGAGGCTATGTATATTAATACACAGGGCCCTGTTCTTTGCAGGCAGAAAGAACATGTCACATGGCCTGTTTCAGCTAAATAAGTGACAGCCATTTTCTGGTTCATTCCTCAGGGCAATTCCTCGATCAATCAGAGTCAAGATGCCTGGTTTAAACTTCAAACAAAGCTTGGCAGTTAACTGCCATAAACTAGTTCATTCTCCACGGCAATGCCTCTACCAAACAGAGTCCACTTGCCAACCAATCAGCATTCTCTTCTCATAAAGTATCAATTTGTTGCTTTCTCTTACATTGGTATTCTTGCGATTTGTCCTGATGAGTACAAGATGAAAAGCTTCAACAAAATGTCTCTATTTTCAGCTATACTCAAATACATCTGGTAATTTGCTATTGCTGGAAAAATGACCAGGAAAGTTCCAAGATTGAGTGAAAAACAAAAGATTCCCCAAAGCCCTTCAAGGAAGGGACCCTGCCATTCCTACCCAGTTTGTCTTACACGTCAGTCCCGGTCCACATTTTCTGGTTAACTTGACCCTCTGATATGGCTTAGTGAGTCCCTCAGTTGTTAAAAGAATTGTGACTGCAGTGGTTCAAGTAGAAGGCCCTCATCTAGAGCAAGTAGGGTTGGGCAATAAATTCAGCCAATGTTGCCCACACCCTGAGAGCAAGTAGGCTTTTAGTGCCACTTTTATTTTGCAGCTATAGTAAAACAGATTTCTACAAATGTCAGTGGGAATAATATTAATACAACATTTATCATTTTGTCTAGTTTTGCGGCAGGAAAAAAGGGGAACTGGATAGTAGGCTTCAAACAAATCTTGTCAATAATGTTTCTTTTGGTAGATAAACATGAATTGTTATTTAATTATATAGTTGCTAGTGTTAGAATTTATTATTTAGTGTGTGATGATTGATAGCTCTTTCAAGCTGTACTTAAAGTTTCAAGAAATATATTAATTATTAAAATAGCATGCATACTCTGGGGTTATTTTGTCACATTTTGTCACATTGACAGAGTGAGTGTTAGAAACAGAGTCTCCAGGCCTGAATTTGAGTTGGGGAATGTGAGGTATGCAAGAGTTGAGGCGGGTGGCCCCCACATTGTGAGGCCCGGAAGATTTTAACTCCCAAGCTTAATTCAAATTAATCAACTTGGAATTCCACCCACACCCAGTAGGAATCACGACCTGGTGGGTTGGTAGGGTGGGATTTTGGGCTGAAAGAAGCCACTGCTGGGAGACCAGAAGGAAACAGTCCATGCTATAAGCTAAGTGTTGGCCAGGGGTGGGGTTCTTGAGGTGTTTTCATTCAGGGAGGGGGAGGGAAATTGTGGAGAGGAGAGGCCCAAGATTTCTTTGCGGGGCCTGGAGAAGCACTTCTGTTCCTCTCAACCCACAAGGAAAACTAAATCAAATTTTAAAAGTCCTTACATAAAAGCAAAATACTGCAGATGCTGGAAATCTGAAATAAAACAAGAAATGCTGGAAATACACAGCAGGTCTGGCAGCATCTGTGGAGATAGAAGCAGAGTTAACGTTTCAGGTCAGTGACCCTTCATCAGAACGGATGATGGGTCACTGTCCTGAAAAGTGAACTCTGCTCCTCTCTGCACAGATGCTGCCAGACCTGCTGAGTATTTCCAGCATTTCTTGTTTTTATTTAAAAGTCCTTCCCTTTTGTTGACATTTTTGGGCTTCGGTCTGCTTCTACCTGCTTTTACTGGCACTAGAAGTCGCTGTGGTAATTGATAGTCAGGGTCATGGTCATGTCAGGGTTCAAATTATGTCACTAGGCCGAGCAATTAGTTGTTAATTAGGCCCCCATCTACTTGTGATAGGAAGCCCTGATGGTGCCCAAAAACCTGGCAGATAAAATGGAGGCAGGTCCGATCATGTCAGGAATGCAATGACAAATGCTCAGCTGCTCGCCCTCCCCTTTCCCACCCAGGGACTGGATTAAAATGGACCCTTCAGTATTAGTGCTACAGTGATGTTCTATATTAGCCTTTACAAGATAGGTCTTCCTTTAATAACAACATACTAACTGGAACTGCATTTAATGGTCTCCCTTGTACAAAAAAAAAATGTTTCAACTTGTGTGACTTCATCTCAGTTATTAGTGGGTCTCCAAAAAAGATAGAGGGAGTCTGTGTGAGATTCACAGCCAGCAGCAAAATAGCTTATTTATATTTTAAAAGCCAGAAGCAGTTTAGCCAGGAAGAGTTTTGCTTTTAAGCAGTTTTCTATTTTAAACAGCAAGTAGGATCTTCATTGTCTTATATATCGAGGAGGGGAGAGAAAAATGTTGCACACTGCATTGATACCATGTACCGTCTGTTCATCTATCAGACATTAATAAAATCATATGCTGGTTTGAAAGAAGTGCAGTGTCTTTATTCAGTAAGAGTGTTTATCCAGTCCATTGTCTATAAAAGGAGAAAAATTCATGCAGTTACATGTGACACTTTACAGTCACCAATGTAAGAAATAAGGCTTCTCTGTTATTATCCCAGAATCATGTTATCATTTATCGAGATATTGCACAAAAAATGCACTTAGAATCATTAGAGATAATATTTTGGGATAAAATGTAATTGGCATTTGGAAAAACATGGGTTAATAATTGAAAGTCAGCATGGATTTGAAATGCCAAATGAAATTTCAAGCAGAAAAGCGTGAAGTGGTATATTTTGGTAGGATGAATGAAGAGAGGCAATATGAACAAAATGGTATGATTTTAAAAGGGCTGCAGGAACAGAGAGACCTAATGGTATAAGTACACAAATCTTTGAAGGTGGAAGAGCAAGTTAAGAAGGCTGTTAAAAAAAAATAGGATCCTTAGATTTATTCGCAGAGGAATAGAGTACAAAAGCAAATATGTTAAGCTAAACCTTTATAAACAAAAACTGGTTAGGCCTCAGTTGTTCAATTCTGGGCACCACACTTTAGAAAAGATGTCAAGGGCTTGGAGCAGGTGGAGGAGAGATTTACGAGAATTGTACCAGGGAAGAGGGACTTCAGTTATGTGCAGACACTGGAGAAGCTGGTGTTCTCCTAAGAGCAGAGAAGGTTAAGTAGAGATTTGATAGAGGTGTTCAAATCATGAATGATTTTGATCAATTGTTCGATTGGTAGAAAGGTCAGTAACCAAAGGACACAGATTTCAAAACTGATTGGCAAAAGAACCAGAGATGACATGAGGAAACCTTTTTGACATGAGTTATGATGTGGAATTCACTGTCTGACTGAGTACTGGAAGCAGATTCAGTAGTAACCTTCAACAGGGAATTGGATAACTACTTGAAGGGGAAAAAAAATTATAAGGCTATGTGGAAAGATTGGGATTATTTAGATAGCTGTACCAAAAAGTTGGCAGAGGCACAATGGTGTCTTTCTGTGCTGGATCATTATATGATCCTTGGATTCTGTGTGAGGTTCGTTATCCAGTGCTATTGATTCTGAGAGAATACCGAGCACAGAAACCCTAGAATAGTGACAATACGCATTATATGGTCCAATTGTGACAAACAGCACATCTCTGTTAATCTACATAAAGCTGTTGTAGTCAATTGGGTGTCAAAAGAAATAGGAGCAGAAATAGGCCATTTGGCCCTTTGAGTGTCCATGTAGCTAAGCAAAGCAAGGAAGAATTTCTGGGAGGTTTAAGGCCACAGTTGCTGCAGTAGGAGAAGGCTTTGCATGGAAACGTCATTGAACTAGTAATCCAGAGGCCCAGGATAATGCCCTAGGGACACAGATTCAAATTCCACCATGACAGCTGTCGGAATTTAAAATTCAATTAATTAATAAATTCAACTAATTCATTTTTAAATATCTGGAATTGAAAGCCAGTCTCAGTAATGGCAGGAAACTACCATTGATTTCTGTAAAAACTCAGCTGGTTCACTAACGTCCTACAGGGAAGGAAATCTGCCATCCTTACCTGATCTGGCCTACCTGTGACTCCAGAACCACAGTAATGTGGTTGGCTCGTAACTACCCTCTGAAATGGCCTAGCAAACCACTCAGTTGTCAATGGCAATTAGGGATGGGCAACAAATGTTGGCCTTGCCAGTGACACCCTAATCCCATGAAAGAATAAAAAAAAGTTCTGATCTCGTCATTCTACGATAAGAACACACTCGTGTTTATTTTAAATCCTGCACTTTTACACTTCATTGTTGAACTGGATTTGTAAAGGTTCAATGCTTTTTATTCGATCGCTGTCCAACAAGCATCAATTAAAATCAGTTCCTGAGAATGTGTTCCCCAGTTAAGAGCATATGCTACACTGCATATGCACATTGCACATGACTAATAATTAATTAAGAAGCCATCTGTCCAGAGAGACCAAAGGATCCAATTTCATCTGAAGAAGCTTATCTTCTTGGCCCTACGAGTCATGGAATCCAAGCGCACAGAAGGAGGCCTTTCAGCCCATCATACATGTGCCAATTCTTTGAAAGAGTTATCCAATTAGTGTCATTCCCCTGCTCTTTAACCATAGCCCTGCAAACTTTTCTTTTTAAAGTATTTATTCGATCATTTTGAAAGTTACCAACTTTTCATCGAGTGCATATTTAAGTCTGGAAACTCTGTATCCAGTATGGAAAGCCATTATAATCTTTATAAAAAGAAAGGCTGCTCCGACATCAGCTCATGGCTGATCTTCAACCTCAATTCCACTTTCCTGCTCATTCCCCATGTCCCTTGATTCCCGAAGGACACCAAAAATCTATCTTGAGCCTAAATATCTATTGAATACACTCAATAACTGAGTCTCCACGACCCTCCGTGGTAGAAAATTCAAATATTCACAGCTTCTGAATGAAGGAAATACTCCTCATTTTGAGCCTAAATGGCCGACCTCTTGTTCTGAGTCTATGCTCCTTGGTTCTAGACTCTCCAGCCAGGGGAAACAACCTCTGGCATTTAACTCGTCAAGCCTTCTCAGAATCTTATACGTTTCAACAAGATTATCTCTCATTCTTCTAAACCTCAGAGAATAGAGGCCCAGTCTACGTTTTCGTAGGACAACCTTCTCATCCCAGAAATCAATCCAGTGAACCTTTGTTGCACCCCCTTTAAAGAAGTGTATCCTTTCTTAGGTATGGAGGCCAAAATCTATACACTATTACATCCACAGTGTTTCTCATTTCACATTTGCTTTTATCCTATGTGCACAGACTTAGAGAACTTGAGTAAAAAATGAGCAAGATTAAAAGAAAGACTTTGAGATTACGAAGAATTTCCCACCAACTGAACCATCATGAATGTTTATAATGGAAACAAGGTTACTGTTTTGTCAATCAATACTTTTAATGAAGAGTTGGGTGAACATCTGCTTAAGAATTAGATTGAGAGTCATGAGAAAGACACACACCAACAGAAAAAATCAAATCCAGTATGGAATATGATGGGATCCTGAACTGCTGGGGAGAAAATCTTTTATAGTAAAGAACTTAACTAGCCAAGGGTGTGCAATGTGGGATAACAGGGGATAGATTGTCATCATCATCAACTCCTATATGGAATTTACAGCACAGAAACAGGATATTTGGCCCAACAGGTCTATGCAGCTGTTTATTTTCCACATCTGAATGGTAATTTTGTGAAGAAGATCACCTGCTCATTATAGAACGAGCCCAATTTTTGTTTGATTGATATCAATGGAATAAGAATTAGGTGGGTTCTATAAACAGCAGATTTCCTACTCTATTAAATTACCAGCCAGCTGATGAAGATGGCTTATCTCCCCATGTTGATGCAGAGTTTTCAGATTTCCTTAATCCATGATGGGAGAGAGGTGGGAGAGAAGGGGACGAGAAAGAACAAAGAACAAAGAACAGTAGAGCACAGGAACAGGCCATTCAGCCCTCCAAGCCTGCGCCGATCTTGATGCCTGCCTAAACTAAAACCTTCTGCACTTCCGGGGACCGTATCCCTCTATTCCCATCCTATTCATGTATTTGCCAAGATGCCTCTTAAATGTCGCTATCATACCTGCTTCACCACCTCCCCCAGCAGCAAGTTCCAGGCACTCACCACTCTCTGTGTAAAGAACTTGCCTCGCACATCCCCTCTAAACTTTGCCCCTCACACCTTAAACCTATGTCCCCTAGTAACTGACTCTTCCACGCTGGGAAAAAGCTTCTGACTATCCACTCTGTCCATGCCGCTCATAACTTTGTAAACCTCTATCATGTCACCCCTCCATCTCCGTCGTTCCAGTGAAAACAATCTGAGTTTATCCAACCTCTCCTCATAACTAATGCCCTCCAGACCAGGCAACATCCTGGAAAACGTCTTCTGTACCCTCTGCAAAGCCTCCACGTCCTTCTGGTAGTGTGGCGACCAGAATTGCACGCAATATTCTAAGTGTGGCCTAACTAAAGTTCTGTACAGCTGCAGCATGACTTGCCAATTTTTATACTCTATGCCCCGACCGATGAAGGCAAGCATGCCATATGCCTTCTTGACTACCTTATCCACCTGCGTTGCCACTTTCAGTGACCTGTGGACCTGTACGCCCAGATCTCTCTGCCTGTCAATACTCCTAAGGGTTCTGCCATTTTCTGTATACTTCCCACCTGCATTAGACCTTCCAAAATGCATTACCTCACATTTGTCCGGAAAAAACTCCATCTGCCATTTCTCCGCCCTAGTCTCCAACCGATCTATATCCTGCTGTATCCTCTGACAATCCTCATCACTATCCGCAACTCCACCAACCTTTGTGTCATCCGCAAACTTACTAATCAGACCAGCTACATTTTCCTCTAAATCATTTATATATACTACAAACAACAAAGGTCCCAGCACTGATCCTTGCGGAACACCACTAGTCACAGCCATCCATTCAGAAAAGCACCCTTCCACTGCTACCTTCTGTCTTCTATGACCGAGCCAGTTCTGTATCCATCTTGCCAGCTCACCTCTGATCCCGTGTGACTTCACCTTTTGTGCCAGTCTGCCATGAGGGACCTTGTCAAAGGCTTTACTGAAGACCTTTAGATAACATCCACTGCCCTTCCTTCATCAATCATCTTCGTCACTTCCTCAAAAAACTCAATCAAATTAGTGAGACACGACCTCCCCTTCACAAAACCATGCTGCCTCTCGCTAATAAGTTTGTTTGTTTCCAAATGGGAGTAAATCCTGTCCCGAAGAATCCCCTCTAATAATTTCCCTACCACTGACGTAAGGCTCACCGGCCTATAATTTCCTGATTATCCTTGCTACCCTTCTTAAACAAAGGAACAACATTGGCTATTCTCCAGTCCTCTGGGACCTCACCTGTAGTCAATGAGGATGCAAAGATGTCTGTCAAGGCCCCAGCAATTTCTTCCCTTGCCTCCCTCAGTATTCTAGGGTAGATCCCATCAGGCCCTGGGGACTTATCTACCTTAATGCTTTGCAGACACCCAACACCTCCACCGTTTTGATAATGAGATGACTGAGACTATCTACACTCCCTTCCCTAGGCTCATCATCCACCAAGTCCTTCTCTTTGGTGAATACTGATGCAAAGTACTCATTTAGTACCTCACCCATTTCCTCTGGCTCCACACATAGATTCCCTTCTCTGTCCTTGAGTGGGCCAACCCTTTCCCTAGTTACCCTCTTGCTCTTATTATACGTATAAAAAGCCTTGGGATTTTCCTTAATCCTGTTTGCCAATGACTTTTCATAACCCCTTTTAGCCCTCCTGACTCCTTGCAAAGAGAGCAAGAAATTTTGAAGAAGCTTACTCAGGAAATTGAATGGCTGGGCAGAATTCACGATGAAACAGAATCTGCATGGTTTTTGAGAGGAACTGGCTTGATGGACTGAATGACCTATCATTGTTCCGTGCTTGCTTATATTACTATCTCTACAGACACATTAAAGAAGGTTCTGCATCTTGAATCAAATGTGGATTTTGCTTCCAACTTCTATAAAGTTTAATGTAATCTACTTCTGATACTGAAGCTTCTTGTACAAGTCCTGTCCATTACACTCAATTTTCACTATTGTGTTTCATTTCAATGTCAATAACTTAAGTCATCAAGCCCTTTATTCATGGCAGTTGCTGTATACTTAACAAGCCACATTTAATAATGAAAACAAGAATTTAGTGCTGGAAGCTTGATTTTTTTATGTGTTCAGAAATAAGGTTTACAGATATTTCACCACAGGAATTGCAGGCAAGTGAGAGGAAAATATACGTCCTTCCATATTATAAGAAAGTATACATTGCATCTCGGCCTCCTGCTGAGGTCACCAGCATCACAGATGCCAATTCGATTCTTTCCAGGTTATATCAAGAAATGTCTGAAGGCACTGGATACTGCAAAGGTTGTGGGCAACATCTTGGCAATAGTACTGAAGGCCTGTGCAGCAGAACTAGCCGCACACCCTGGACAATGTGTTCCAAAACAGCTACAACACTGGCATCTACCCGACAATGTGAAAATTACCTGGGTATGTCCTATCCTCAAAAAGCAGGACAAATTCAACCCGGCCAATTACCGCCCTATCAGTTTACTTTTGATCATTATCAAAGTGATGGAAGGTGTCGTCAACACTGCTATCAAGTGCCACTTACACAACAATAACCTGCTCACTGATGCTGAGGTTGGGTTCTGCCAGGGCCACTTAGCTCCTGATCTGATTACAGCCTTGGTTGAAACATGGACAAAAGAGCTGAACTCAAGAGGGGAGGTGAGAGTGACTGCCCTTGACATTAAGGTAGCATTTGACCAAGTGTGGCATGAAGGAACCCTGGCAAAATTGAAGTCAATGAACCGGGGGAAACTCTCCACTGGTTGGAGTCATACCTAGCACAAAGGAAGATGGTTGCTGTCATGCAGGCCCCCACCTGCCAAGAATGAGGCATATTAATTTCACCACATGGACATTAAATTTCAAATTGTTGCTGGGAAGAAGAGAAGGCCTGTTAAAAGGACTTGTAACAGATCTTGGCTGAAAACAAATTACATACTAACAGACATTGAAGACAGGGAAGCACATTCCATTCCCTGCTAAGATGATACAATACACAGAGCCAAGACGTGGTCAGACCAGTTAGTCACATGACTAACTTGCTTTACAACATGGAAGTTTCTGAACTGTACAGTTTGAACTGAAAACCTGCAGAAAGCAGAATGCTCCTGGATTGAAAAGACCTCTCCTGGCTGGCTTGCCACAGCCTCTGCTGTCTGCTCCCATCTTTTTCTCACGGAACTCCAAAACCCACTGAACCCCAAGAGAGAAAAGTCTCTTACAGTGAACAAGGTTTAAGAAGAATACTGGGCCCCAACAACAAGCAAGATCGACCTACAATCAAGGACTCTGCAGTGAGCTCGAAGCACAGTAACAAAAAACCTCTTCAGAGATTGCCTCAAATTTTTCCACTTTATTTTTCTTCTGCTTTTTCTGTACCTAACTGCATGTGTGCATCACGTATGCATGCTCGCCTGGGTGCATCATGTATCCATAAGCGTTAACCGAATTAGAGTTTAAGTTTAACTTTAATAAATTTCAACTTTTCTTCTTTAAACCTAAGAAAGCCTGTTTGTGCTGGTTTCTTTGCTTTATAATTGGAAAGTGGTGAACAAGGATTCACCAGGGGGGAGCTAAAAATGCAATGTTTTTAAAATTAAACCTGTTACAGTAAGACCAGGTGAAGGCTGAAAGGGAATCCTAGACCTCCTTCTCACTTGCTTGTAACAGAAATTTGGGTGCTAGTGTCCAGAATTGACCCACAGACAAATGAGAGAAATTGGAAGTGGGAAGCCAAATTGTTCCCAATTTAAAAAGAACAAGATTAATACAGATTTTCTTGTGGTTGTGTGTGATTGAATACAAACATGTTGCAACTGAAGCTAGTAGCTAGCTTTATCCCTAATCAGTTCCACAACATATTGCTCCGAGAAATTGTCCTGAAAGCATTCTACAAACTCATATTCTAGACCACTCTTGTCAATTTCATTGTCCCAGTCTGTGTGAAGATTAAAGTCCCCCAACAATTATTACATTGCAATCATATAAAAGCAAAATACTGTGGATGCTGGAAATCTGCAATAAAAACAAGAAATGTTGGAACCACTCAGCAGGTCTGGCAGCATCTGTGGAAAGAGAAGCAGAGTTAACGTTTCGGGTCACTGACCCGAAACGTTAACTCTGCTTCTCTTTCCACAGATGCTGCCAGACCTGCTGAGTGGTTCCAGCATTTCTTGTTTTTATTTATAATTATTACATTGCCTTTGTTACAAGCTCCATGAATTTATTGTTTCATGCTCTGTCCAATGTTACAACTACTGTTAGGGAGCCTATAAACTATTCCCACCTGTGTTTTCTGAATCTTGCTATTCCTAATTTCCACCCATACTGATTTTACTTCATGATGTTCTGAGGCCAGCTCCTTTCTCACTAATGTCCTTATGTCATCCTTTACTATCAGCACTACCCTTCCTCCTTTGCCATTCTGTCTGTTTTTCCAAATTATTGTGTACCCTGGAATATTTATTTCCCAACCTTGATCAACTTATAATGGCAATTAGATCTAAATTATTTACCTCTATTTGTGTCACTTGTTCTTTTATCTTAATGCAGATGCTTCGCGCATTCAGATAAAGAGCCTTTAATTTCATTTCTTTACTTCTATTTCCTGCAATAATCTTATTCACTGATTTACAATTTTTGTTAAACTCTTTGTCCCATTCTGCTTGTCTTTACCCACAACACTATACTGTTCCAATGTCTCAACCTTTCTCTTTGGATTTCTAAATCTGCCTTCACCCAAACCCTACCCCTCCCCCATGTCCCCATAAGTTTGCAGCCTCTAGCCTTATCTGCCAGTGCATTCTTAAGTTTGTATGCTCTGTCCCTTCCTGCCACACTCTGATTATCATTACCATTATTGCTGCCTTGCTCTCTTGCCTTCTCTTTCTTTAAATTATCACATCCTCCCTCACTTGATCCATCACCCTCCCTATTTAGTTTAAAGCTCTCTCTGCCACCCTAGTTATATGACTTCCCAGAGCACTGGTCCCAGCACAGTTCAGGTCAAGTCCTGCCCAATGGCACAGCTCCCACTGTTGTATGATTGCCTTTAAGAGTGATGTCCCTTTAAGATCATAGTATGCTAATGGTCAAGTATCAGGATGCAGTCATGTGACTACAAGTCTGAGTCACTCTGTAACTGTAAAACCCTAGAGTAAGGTTCTGTAAATAGTTAGCTCTGTACTATATATAGTAGTTTAGCTGTAATAAACTTATTTGAGATCTTCAACCAATTAGACTCTACGAATCACATTTACAACCTGAAAAGAACTCATTATATGGTGGGAGCTATGGTGAAGAAGGCAGAATTTAAGATTGAAGACCACAGTAAAATAGTTTTAAAAACTACCTTCCGACAGCTAAAAGAGAGAATGTTAAAAAAACAATGCTGGCTCAAACAGGAAAAGAAGAAAATACTTACCTGAAGCTGTAGAAGACAGAGCTCTGAATGACTGCAAATCAATCACTGCCATTGGGTGAATCATTGTCCCGACATTGTCAGGAATCCCCATTGAAAAAAGAACTTTGAGGTGCTTGCACAGTTTGATTTTTTTTAAGGCTCAGTGAAAGAAAAACAAACAGGGAAAACTCAATCCCGATCTCAGGCTGATCGATTGTTTTCAAAGTCTCTCCCAGGCTGATCAAGGTCCTTGTCATTACAGGAGGCACACGACAGCAAAAAGCACGGGAATCCTCCATTCATGCAGCCCACAGCTAAAGATTTTAAAAAATCATCAAACCACTTGAGCATGAATAGCTTTCATTCACTCAGCCAGAGTTTTTTTTAAACTCATAAAACCACTCATGTGAAGAATTGCCTATTGAACGGCAGTATAAACAAACTCCAGCAGACAGAAAAAGCACTTGAAATGCATATTGCTCAGCTGTGTAAACAAACAAACAAGAGTGCTGAATGCTAGATAAACAAACAAGCACTGCTAAATGCCTGCTCTTGTTAATCAAAGCAGCCAAAAGAGTTTCTTAAAGGGGAAAGAGTACAGAATCATATAACAAGTATCGAACCAAGTTTTAAAGCAAAAGAATAGCAGAAAGATGGATACCAAATTTTCCAGCATGAACTCGAAGGACATAGATATCTTATCCAAGTTCCAACTTTTCAAACAAAGAATGCAATTATTCTTCACAGAACAAATAATTGTAGAACCAGAAAAACAGGCTGCAAAAAATGTTAATAGCAGTTGGAAATGAGGAATTACACAGAATAAATATCTCAGGCTTATTTAAAGAGGACCAGAAAGATCCCACAAAGATATGGAAAATGCTGGAAGATCATCTCCGATTAAGAGTCAATTTTAGAATTCACCACCTGCAATTGATGTCCTACAGGCAACAGGCACAGGAATCAATAGACTAGTTCATCAGTAGATGCTGTAGCAAGGGCAATAAATGCGACTTCTCAGAAACTGAGCTGTCAGACAGAATAATGGAGCTGTTGATTGTATCAACACCCATTGAAGCATTTCAGAAAGACCTCTCAGGGAAAATGAAAGGTCACAGCATTGATGCACTGCTAAAAGATGGCAAAAAGTATGAAGTCATTGCAGCTCAACAATAGCGCCTGCAAGCATGAGGTGCAGCCAAAAGTATCAGCATCATAACCAGGTCAAAAAGGGCAAGAAAGCTATGCGGTAAGTGTGGTTGGTCCCATTCACCATGACGTTGTCCTGCATTTCATGATCTGTGCAAGGCGTGTGCTGGAAAAGGACACTGGGCCCACCTATGCAAGAAATCTGGCTCCAAAGACGCAGCCAGAAGACACAGTAGGGCGCAGACGAACAGACAACAGGTGCAGAAACAGGGCACCAGCAGCAAGGAGAGCTCCAGAGACCGGCATAAATGAAAGCCGATACACAAAGTCCACAGCGAAACAGACC
The DNA here is from genome assembly GCF_036365525.1 of Heterodontus francisci. Lineage (NCBI taxonomy): Eukaryota > Metazoa > Chordata > Chondrichthyes > Heterodontiformes > Heterodontidae > Heterodontus > Heterodontus francisci. The sequence goes on along the minus strand of NC_090374.1, from coordinate 33,600,158 downwards.
TGAGACAAGACCCAGAGAGAAATAATTCTCAGCGAGAAGACAAACAGGCGTTCCACATTGTAAACCTGACACACCACGTTGATGAAGTCAAACAAATGGAACTTTTCACCACAATTAACATCACGTTTCCAAAGAAATCTGGCAAACATACACTCAAGGTCAAGATTGACACCGGTGCTAGTGCAAATATCCTGCCATCCAAATCTTGAAGGCGATGCAATGGAGTCATTGGAGATTATTGATACAACTGACAAGTTATCTGTATTCAATGGGCCACCCATCCCGTGCAGCGGCACACTGACAATACAATACAGCAATAGTAAGTCGGCATGGAAACCACAAACATTCTACCTAATAGACAAGAGCGGACGAGCAGAGGCAGGACTACCAGCGTGTCAGGACCTCAACACCATCACGATCCATGAGGTCACCAAGGTATGCATTACAGCAAAAGAGACCAATGGTATGAGCATTGAGTCACAGTTCCTCCAGGAGCTCAGTGGTTCTGGTTTGGAGAGTACCAGCCCCGTCTCGAGAGAACCCCCAGCACCATTACGAGCCAGGACAGACAGGTATCTCCACGAGGTCAAGTACTCTTCCCCCAGCAATTTCTCGACCTTGAGCGCCAAGTCTTCAGATGCGGAGTATGAGGAGAGATGAAGGACATGCAATGTCCTGAAAAGGCCAAGGAGGAATGAGTTGGAGCATTGTCTGTTGGTTCTTTGAGATGAGGTGCCGGAACTTTCCAAGAATGACAAGGTCTCAAAGGCTGTCATCTTGAGAAAAACAACAGGGTGTGTTCGCAAGCTGAAGACAGCACAACAGAAACTGAATACAGAAAGGGAAAGACCTCAGGAAAAAACAACAACAGCTGAGACACAAATTCTCCAAGCACGAGATGTTAAACCACCAAAATGATATGTAGACTCTTAGGCCTTGATATTTGTAAATTTTACAATCTCTGTCAATGTGGAAATAATTTTGATGTTATCTAATTTTATATGTTTTTACTTTTAACATACTAGACTTATCTTTGGAAAAAAGGGGGATGTTGCATAGGAACATAGAAAATAGGAGCAGGAGTAGGCCATTTGGCCCTTCGAGTCTGCTCCGCCATTCATTATGATCATGGCAGATCATCCAACTCAGTAGCATGTTCCTGCTTTCGCCCCATACCCTTTGATCCCTTTAGACCCAAGAGCTATATCTAACTCCTTCTTGAAAACATACAATGTTTTGGCCTCAACTGCTTTTTGTGGTAGTGAATGCCACAGGCTCACCACTCTCTGGGTGAAGAAATTTCTCCTCATCTCAGTCCTGAAAGGTTTACCCCGTATGTTTAGACTATGACCCCTGGTTCTGGACTCCCCCACCATCGGGAACATCCTTCCTGCATCTGCGCTGTCAAGTCCTGTCAGAATTTTATAGGTTTCTATGAGATCCCCCCTCACTCTTCTGAACTCCAGCGAATATAATCCTAACTGACTCAATCTCTCCTCTTAAGTCAGTCCCGCCATCCCAGGAATCAGTCTGGTAGACCTTTGCTGCACTCCCTCTATAGCAAGAACATCCTTCCTCAGATAAGGAGACCAAATCGGCACACAATATTCCAGGTGTGACCTCACCAAGGCCCTATATAATTGCAGCAAGACATCCCTGCTCCTGTACTCGAATCCTCTTGCTATGAAGGCCAACATACTATTTGCCCTTTTTACCACCTATTGCATCTGCATACTTACCTTCAGCGACTGGTGGACGAGAACACCCAGGTATCGCTGCATATTCCCCTCTCTCAGTTTATAGCCATTCAGATAATAATCTACCTTCCTGTTTTTGCTACCAAAGTGGATAACCTCACATTTATCCACATTATACTGCATCTGCCATGCATTAGCCCACTCACTCAACTTGTCCAAATCACCCTGAAGCCTCTCTGCATCCTCCTCACAACTCACCCTCCCACCCAGTTTTGTGTCATCTGCAAATTTGGAGATATTACATTTAGTTCCCTCATCTAAATCATTAATGTATATTGTGAATAGCAGGGGTCCTTGCACCGATCCCTGCGGTACCCCACGAGTCACTGCCTGCCATTCGGAAAAAGACCCATTTATCCCTACTCTTTGTTTCCTGTCTGCCAACCAATTTTCTATCCATCGCAATACACTACCCCTAATCCCATGCGCTTTAATTTTACATGCTAATCTCTTATATGGGACTTTCGAAAGCCTTCTGAAAGTCCAAATAAACCACATCCACTGGCTCCCCCTCATCAACTCTACTAGTTACATCCTCGAAGAATTCTAGTAGATTTGTCAAGCATGATTTCCCTTTCGTAAATCCATGCTGACTCTGCCCAATTCTATCACTGTTCTCTAAGTGCTCTGCTATAAAATCTTTGATAATGGACTCTAGAATTTTCCCTACTACTGACGTCAGGCTGACTGGTCGATAATTCCCTGCTTACTCTCTACCTCCCTTTTTAAATAGTGGGTTACATTAGCTACCTTCCAATCTGTAGGAACTGTTCCAGAGTCTATAGAATCTTGGAAGATGACCACCAATGCATTCACTATTTCTAGGGCCACTTCCTTAAGTACTCTGGGACGCATACCATCAGGCCCTGGGAATTTATTGGCCTTCAATCCCATCAATTTCCCCAACACCATTTCTCTACTAATACTGATTTCTTTCAATTCCTCTCTCTCACTATGCCCTGTGTTCCGTAACATTTCTGGTATTATATTTGTGTCTTCCTTTGTGAAGACAGAACCAAAGTATGCATTTAGTTGGTCAGCCATTTCTTTATTCCCCATAATAAATTCCCCTGTTTCTGACTGTAAGGGACCTACATTTGTCTTCACCAATCTTTTTCTCTTCACATACCTCGAGAAACTTTTACAGTCAGTTTTTATGTTCCACACAAACATTGCTCTCGTACTCTATTTTCCCCTTCTTAAACAATCCCTAGGTCTTCCTTTGCTGAATTCTAAACTGCTCCCAATCCTCAGGCCTGTTGTTTTTCCTGGCGAATTTATATGCCTCTTCCTTGGATCTAATGCTATCTCTAATTTCCCTTGTAAGCCATGGTTTGGCAACCTTTCCCATTTTACTTTTGCGCCAGACAGGGATAAACAATTGTTACAGTTCATCCATGCACTCTTTCAATGTTTGCCATTGCCTATCCACGGTCATCCCTTTAAGTAACGTTTCGCAATCCGTCATGGCCAACTCGCGCCTCATACCTTCATAGTTTCCTTTATTAAGATTCAGGACCCTTGTTTCACAATTAACTACGTCACTCTCCATCTTGATGAAGAATTCTATCATATTATGGTTGCTCGTCCCCAAGGGGTCTCGCACCACTGGATTGTCAATTATTCCTCTCTCATTACACAATACCCAGTCTAGCATAGCCTGTTCTCTAGTTGGTTCCTCAATGTATTTTTTTGGGTCAGAAAAGGGGCGGCACAGTGGCGCAGTGGTTAGCACCGCAGCCTCACAGCTCCAGGGACCTGGGTTCAATTCTGGGTACTGCCTGTGTGGAGTTTGCAAGTTCTTCCTGTGACCGCGTGGGTTTTCGCCGGGTGCTCCGGTTTCCTCCCACCGCCAAAGACTTGCAGGTGATAGGTAAATTGGCCATTGTAAATTGCCCCTAGTGTAGGTTGGTGGTAGGGAATATGGGATTACTGTAGGGTTAGTATAAATGGGTGGTTCATGGTCTGCACAGACTCGGTGGGCCGAAGGGCCTGTTTCAGTGCTATATCTCTAAATAAATAAATAAAACCATCCTAAATACATTCCAAGATGTCCTCCTCTATGGTATTGTGACTAATTTGATTTGCCCAATCTATATGCAGATTAAACTCACCCATTATTACAAATGTTCCGTTATCGCATGCATCTCTAATTTCCTGTTTAATGCCATTCCCAACATCACCGCGACAGTTTGGGTGTCTTTATACAACCCCTGCTAAAGTTTTTTGCCCTTTAGTGTTTCTCAGCTCTACCTATACAGATTCCACATCGTCAGAGCTAATATCGATCCTCACTATTGCGTTAATTTCATCTTTAACTGGCAATGCAACTCCACCGCCTTTTGCTTTTTGTCTGTCCTTCCTAAATACTGGATACCCTGGATGTTCATTTCCCATCCCTGGTCACCCTGCAGCCATGTCTCCATAATCCCAACTATATCATACCCATTTACATATATTTGCGCGATTAATTCATCCACTTTATTGCGAATGCTCCGCACGTTAAGGCACAAAGCCTTAAAGCTTATCTTTTTAACATTACTTGTCCCCTTCCCACTATTTTTCACTCTGTCCCTGTTTGATTCTGGCCCTTGATTTCTCTGCCTATCGCTTTTCTTATTCCCCTTACTGTCTTTTGTTCTTATCTTTGATCCCTCCTCCTCTGACTCCTTGCATAATTTCCCATCCCCCTGCCATTTTAGTTTAAACCCTCCCCAACCACTCTAGCAAATACTCCCCCTTGGACATCAGTCCCGGTCCTGCCCAGGTGTAACCCATGATTGCCTTTGAGTGATGTCCCTTTAAGATCTTAGTACGCAAATGAGAAAAGTACCAGGATGCAATCATGTGACTATAAGCCTGAGTCACTTTATAACTGTAGCACCCTAGAGTAAGGTTCTGTAAATTATTAGCTCCGTACTGTATATACTAGTTTAGCTGTAATTAAATTCTTTGAGATCTTCAAACAACTGGACTCCACGCATCTCATTTATGTTGCATCAGACAACATATAAAGAACTCAATACAACCCCTTTCTCTTGTATTGGTGCCAGTTCCCCATGAATCGAAACCTATTTCTCTCATGCCAAACTTTGAGCCACACATTTAACTTGTTTTATTCATTCGTGGAATGTGGGCATTGCTGGTTAGGCCCCAGCATTTATTGTCCATCCCTAATTGCCCTTGAGAAGGTGGTGGTGAGCTGCGTTCTTGAACTGCTGCAGTCTTTGGGATGTAGGTACACCCACTGTGCTGTTAGAAAGGGAGTTCCTTTTCTTTGACTTCAGAGTGGATTGATACAACTGAGTGGCTTGCTGGGCCATTTAAGAGTCAACCAAATTGCTGTGGGTCTGGAGTCAAATGTACACCAGACCATGTAAGAATGGCAGATTCCTTCCCTGAAGGACATTAGTTAACCAGGTGGGTTTTTATAACAATTGACAATGGTTTCATGGGTACTATCAGACTAGCTGTAATTCCAGATTTTAATTAATTGAAGTCAAATTTCACCATTTGTCATGGTGGGATTCGAATGCATGTCCCCAGAGCATTAGCCCGGGCCTCTGGATTACTAGTCCAGTGACATTACCACCACCACCTCCGCCTCTGCCTTGTCTTATTTACCCTACACCAATTTGCTTGTGGCTCAGATAATAACCCAGAGATTATTACCGTTGAAATTCTGCTTTTTAATTTAGCCCCAAGCTGCTCATACACCCTATGCAGAAGCCCTTTCCTGGTCCTATCCATGTCATTGGTAGCCACGTGGACCACAACAACTGGATCCTCTCCCTCCCACTGCAAGTTCCTTTGCATCGGTATTCACCGAGGAGAGGGACATGACGGATGTTGAGGTTAGGGACAGATGTTTGATTACTCTAGGTCAAGTCGGCATAAGGAGGGAGGAAGTGTTGGGTATTCTAAAAGGCATTAAGGTGGACAGGTCCCCAGGTCCGGATGGGATCTATCCCAGGTTACTGAGGGAAGCGAGAGACGAAATAGCTGGGGCCTTAACAGATATCTTTGCAGCATCCTTAAACACGGGTGAGGTCCCGGAGGACTGGAGAATTGCTAATGTTGTCCCTTTGTTTAAGAAGGGTAGCAGGGAAAATCCAGGTAATTATAGACCGGTGAGCCTGACGTCAGTGGTAGGGAAGCTGCTGGAGAAGATACTGATTGATAGGATCTATTCCCATTTGGAAGAAAATGGGCTTATCAGTGATAGGCAACATGGTTTTGTGCAGGGAAGGTCATGTCTTACCAACTTAATAGAATTCTTTGAGGAAGTGACAAAGTTGATTGATGAGGGAAGGGCTGTAGATGTCATATACATGGACTTCAGTAAGGCGTTTGATAAGGTTCCCCATGGTAGGCTGGTGGAGAACGTGAAGTCGCATGGGGTCCAGGGTGTACTAGCTAGATGGATAAAGAACTGGCTGGGCAACAGGAGACAGAGAGTAGTAGTGGAAGGGAGTTTCTCAAAATGGAGACGTGTGACCAGTGGTGTTCCACAGGGATCCGTGCTGGGACCACTGATTTGGAGGAAAATATAGGTGGTCTGATCAGCAAGTTTGCAGACGACACTAAGATTGGTGGAGTAGCAGATAGTGAAGGGGACTGTCAGAGAATACAGCAGAATATAGATAGATTGGAGAGTTGGGCAGAGAAATGGCAGATGGAGTTCAATCCGGGCAAATGCAAGGTGATGCATTTTGGAAGATCCAATTCAAGAGTGAACGAAACAGTAAGTGGAAAAGTCCTGGGAAAATTGATGTACAGAGAGATTTGGGTGTTCAGGTCCATTGTTCCCTGAAGGTGGCAACGCAGGTCAATAGAGTGGTAAAGAAGGCATACGGCATGCTTTCCTTCATCGGACGGGGTATTGAGTACAAGAGTTGGCAGGTCATGTTACAGTTGTATAAGACTTTGGTTCGGCCACATTTGGAATACTGCGTGCAGTTCTGGTCGCCACATTACCAAAAGGATGTGGATGCTTTGGAGAGGGTGCAGAGGAGGTTCACCAGGATGTTGCCTGGTATGGAGGGCGCTAGCTATGAAGAGAGGTTGAGTAGATTAGGATTATTTTCATTAGAAAGACGGAGGTTGAGGGGGGACCTGATTGAGGTGTACAAAATCATGAGAGGTATATACAGGGTGGATAGCAAGAAGCTTTTTCCCAGAGTGGGGGATTCAATTACTAGTGGTCACGAGTTCAAAGTGAGAGGGGAAAAGTTTAGGGGGGATATGCGTGGAAAGTTCTTTACGCAGAGGGTGGTGGGTGCATGGAACGCGTTGCCAGCGGAGGTGGTAGACGCGGGCACGATAGCGTCTTTTAAGATGTATCTAGACAGATACATGAATGGGCAGGAAGCAAAGAGATACAGACCCTTAGAAAATAGGCGAAAGGTTTAGATAGAGGATCTGGATCGGCGCAGGCTTGGAGGGCCGAAGGGCCTGTTCCTGTGCTGTAATTTTCTTTGTTCCTCTCCAGCCCTGAGCAGATGTCCTGGCCCCTGGCACTGGGCAGGGAACACAGCCTTCTGGACTCTTGCTCTTGGCTTCAGAGAACCGTATCTATCCCCCTGACTATGCTGTCCCTTACTACCACTACATTCCTATTTACTCCATCCACTTGAATGGCTTCTTGTACTGCAGTGCCATGGTCAGTTCGCTCATCCATCCTGCAGCCCTCGCTCTCATCCATACAAGTTGAAGACCCTTTGGACAAACCCCCAACCTCTACCACCTCAAAGGACAAGGACAGCAGACGCATGGGAACACCACAACCTGAAAGTTCCCCTCCAAGCCATACACCATCCTGACTTGGAACTATATCGCTGTTCCTTCACTGCCACTGGGTCAAAATCCTGGGACTCCCTTCCTAAAAGAACTGTGGGAGTACCCACATCAGATGGACTGCAGCGGTTCAAGAAGGCAGCTCATCACAACTTTCTCGTGGGTAATTAGGAATAGGCATCAAATGCTGGCCTTATCACATCCCAAGAGAAAATTTTTAAAAATTGATTAACAAAAAGCTGTGGGGGGAAGAGTTCATTACCTGTGTACATGTACAGTGGTAAATCTTAACATCATAGAATTATACAGCAGGTAAGGAGGCCATTTGGCCCATCATTCCTGTACCAGCTCTTTGAAAGAGCTGAGACCAAATTACAGTCCAGCACACTGCACAGTACAATTTGTATCTTATTCTTTTACCGTCTCTCCCCTCACCATCCACAAACACTCATTCCAGATGAAGCAGCAATTTAGTATACTGTATTCGCTGCTCACAATGTAGTCACCTCTGCAATGGGGGGGGGGGCAAACGCTGATTGGGTAGCCACTTTGTGGAAGACCTCTGCTCAGTTCGCAAGCGTAACCCCGAGCTTCCGGTTGCTTGCCATTTTACTTCACCACCCTGGTCTCACCTCCTCATTTCTGTCCTCGGCCTGCTGCAGTGTTCCATGAAGCTCAATGCAAGCTCGAGGAACATCATCTCATCTTCCGATTAGGCACTCTACAGCCTTCTGGACACAATATTGAGTTCAATAACTTGAGATCATGATCTCCATTATTTTTACTGTTTTATTTATTATACTTTATTTTATTATTTACTTTTTAAACTTGTTTTTCATGTTTTTGCTTCCGAACAGAGTTGTTCATTATTCTGCCACTAACACGCGCTCTGGGCACATGCTTTGTTTTTTACTGCAACTATTTCGCACTCCATTTGCCTTTTGTTTCATGACATCTCTCTCATTTAATCTCTCCTGCCCTCCTATCACAGTCCTTCCATTATGTTCTTCTTCCCCACCTCCCCCTTTCCACTTGCTCAAATATTGTTACATTTCTCGCCTTTGCCAGTTCTGATGGAAGGTCACACCTAAAAAATTAACTCTCTTTTTCTCTCTCCACAGATGCTGCCAGACATGCTGAGTATTTCCAGCACTTTCTGTTCTCATTTCAGAATTACAGTATCCACAGTATTTTGTTCTTATTTCGGTATGTTGTCCACTTGGCATTGCACTCAACCAACAGTGTAACTGTGTGCTTTGAGTGTTCACATCCTCTCCTGTTCCCTGGTGATAATCAGGATGAACAGAAGTGTAATAATCAAGTATAAAGGCTATACTGACACCACAGCTTAAAAAATCAGGGGAAAAAAGTTCTTTTTTTAAACCCTCAAATAGCTACCTTGTAAGTAATAAGGTTAGCACTAAGATTTTTTAATTCGTGCCATTTCTTAATAATTACTAATTAGAATAGTGCTGTTTGAACAGAGTCAGGCTGTGAGTTGTGTGTGAGAGATTTTACTGACTAGGGGAAAGAAGTACTCTTTGCAGTCTTTCTTTACTTTTCTGCCTTTTCAGTCTCCATGGTACAGGGGAAGAAGCTGATTGGCAAGAAACTGGTAAGTTATTCCACTTATTAAATTGGCAATAGTTAGTTTGTAAAGCTAAGTAATGGCAGGGCAGCTTGGCCAAGTGGAACGTGCGTCCTGTGGTATGTGGGAAGTCGTGGACGCACCAAGTGTCACCGGCTGCAGAAGCTTGAGCTCCGGGTTTCGTAACTCGAGTGGCGGCTGGAGTCACTGTGGCACATCTGCGAGGCAGAGAACTATGTGGATAGCACATTTCAGGAGGTAGTCACCCCGGAGCTTAAGAAAGCACTGGCAGAGAGGGAGTGGGTGGCTGCCAGACAGACAAGAGGTCAAGGCAGGTAATCCAGGAGTCCCCAGGAGGCATCCAACTTTCCAACCGGTATTCAGTTCTGAGTACCAATGGGAGAGAGGGTTCCTCTGGAGAGTGCAGCGAGAGTCATGACCAAAGCACCATGAGTGGCTCAACTGTGCATGGAGAGAGGAGGAAGGACAAGAGAGCATTAGTGGTAGGGGATTCTATAGTTAGGGGAACAGATAGGTGTTTCTGTGGTTGCAGACGTGATTCCAGGATGGTATGTTGCCTCCCTGGTGCAAGGGTCGTGGATATCACCGAGCGGCTAAAAGGCATTCTGGAGGGTGAGGGTACACAGCCAGAGGTCGCGGTCCACATTGGTATCAACAATATAGGGAGAAAGAGGGATGAGGTCCTGCAGGCTGAGTTTAGGGAGTTAGGAACGAGATTAGCAAGCAGGATCACAAAGGTAGTAATCTCCGATTACTCCCAAGGCCACGTGCTAGTGAGTGTACAAATAGGAAAATACACCAGATGAATGCGTGGCTGAAGAGATGGTGCCGGAGGGAGGGCTTCACATTTCTGGGGCATTTGGACCAGTCCTGGGGAAGGTGGGACTATACAAGCTGGATGGTAAACAGGACTGGGACAAATATCCTTGAAGGAAGATTTACTGTTGGGGATAGTTTAAACTAGCTTGGCAAGGGGATGGGAACCTGAGTGCAGTCTTAGATAGGACAATTTCAGGGCAGGGAACAGGAGGCAGAAAATTAGTGAGTGATCTGAAAGACAGAAAAAGCAAAAGTCAAAACGTGTGCAGCATAGGAATTTGGCAGTGTTGAAGGGTATTTATTTAAATGTAAGGCGTATAGTAAATAAAGATGATGAGCGGAGGGCACAGATAGACATATGATAACATGATATCGTTGTGAGAATAAAAACTTGACTTAAAGAGGGGAAAGAATGGTAACTCAATATCCCTGAATATCAAGTTTTCAGGGGAGAGAGAGGGAGATAAAAAAGAAGGGGGTGTAGCATTATTAGTTAAGGAATCAATAACAGCTTTGAGGAGGGATGATATGCTAAATGAGTCATCAAATGAGGACATATGGGTGGAGCTCATAAATAAAAAAGGGGCAACCACACTACTAGGAGTGTACTATAGATCCCCAAATAGAGAGAGGGAGGTAGAAGAACAAATAGGTTGGCAAATTTCTGAGTGCAAAAACTACAGGGCAATAATAGTTGGGGATTTCAAATATCCCAATATCAATTGGGATACAAATAGTATGTAGGGCACAGTGGGGACAAAATTCTTGAACTGCGTCAAGAGAACATTTTTAGCCAGCACGTAACAAGCCCAACGAGAGGGGGCACAATTTAGTCTTCGGTAATGAAGCTGGGCAAGTGGAGGAAGTAACAGTGAGTGACCATTTTGGAGATAGTGACCATAATACAGTAAGTTTTAGCATAATCCTGGAAAAAGGACAAAGATAAAACAGGAGTAAAAGTTCTAAAAAAGGCAAATTTTAAGAAATTGAGAGGTGACCTGGCAAATGTGGACTGGATACAGCTACTTGAAGGAAAATCAGTGGCAAACCAGTGGGAGGCATTCAAAAGCGAGATACTACAGGCACAGTGTCGGCATGTCCCCACAAAGATAAAGGGTGGTACTGCCAAATCTAGAGCAGGGTAAGTTAAAGCAGAAAAAAAAAGCTTATGACGATCACAAAAATCTTAATACTTTAGAAAGCCTAGAGGAGTATAAAAAGTGCAGGGGTGCAGTAAAAAAGGAAATTTGAAAAGCAAAGAGAGGACATGAAAAAATATTGGCAGGTAAAACCAAGGAAAACCCAAAGATGTTTTATCAGTACATTAAGAGCAAAAGGACAACTAAGGAAAGGGTAGAGCCTATCAAAGATGTACAAGGGAACTTATGCATGGATGCAGAAGATGTGGGCAGGGTTCTTAATGAGTTTTGTGTCCCTGTCTTTACAAATGAGAGGGTTGATGTAGACATTGTAGTTAAAGAGGAGGAGTGTGAAATATTAGATATGATAAGCATAATGAGAGAGTAAGTACTAGAGGGTCTGACACCTTGAAAGTGGATAAATCGCCAGGGCTGGATGAATTGCATCGCTGGTTATTAAAAGAAGCCAGGGACGAAATAGTAGATGTGCTGAGGATCATCATCAAATCCTCACTAGATACAGGAGAGATACCAGACGATTGGAGGTCTGCAAATTTTGTGCCATTGTTTAAAAAGGGTGCGAGGGATAGGCCAAATAATTATAGGCCGGTCAGTCTGACCTCGGTGGTGGGTAAATTGCTAGAATCTATTCTGAGGGACAGGATAAACTGCCACTTAGAAAGGCACAGATTAATCAGGGATAGTCAGCATGGATTTGTTAAGGGAAGGTCATGTATTACTAACTTAATTGATGAGGGTAGTGCAATCAATGTGATCTATATGGACTTTGGTAAGCCATTTGACAGGATCCCACATCGCAGACTGGTAAGTAAAATGAAAGCCCATGGGATACAGGGGAATGTGGCAGATTGGATCCAGAATTGGCTTAGAGACAGGAAACAAAGGGTAGTAGTCGACGGATGCTTTTGTGAATGGAAAGCTATTTCCAGTGGCTTTCCACATGAATCAGTGTTGGGTCCCTTGCTGTTTGTGGTATATATTAATGATTTGGACTTAAATGTGGGAGGCATGATTGGCAAATCTGCTGATGACACAAAAATTGGCCATGTAGTTGGTAGTGAAGAGGATGGCTGTAGGCATATGGAATGCTTTCCTTTATTGGCCGCCGTATATAATTCAAAAGCAGGGATGTAATGCTGGAACTGTATAAAATGCTGGTTAGGCCACAGTTGGAGTATAGCATACAGTTCTGGTCACCACATTACAGGAGGGACATAATTGCTCTGGAGAGAGTACAGAGGAGATTTACAAGAATGTTGCCAGGGCTCGAAAGTTGCAGCTATGAGGAAAGATTGGATAGGATAGGGTTATTTTCCTTAGAACAGAGGAGTCTGAGGGGTGACTTGATTGAGCTGTATAAAATTATGAGGGGCCTAGATAGAGTAGACAAGAACGACCTGTTTTTTCTCGCAGAAAGGTCAATTACCAGTGGGCACAGATTTAAGGTGATTGGTAGAAGGATTAGAGGGAACTTGAGGAAAAACTATTTCACCCAGAAGATGATGGGTGTCTGGAATTCACTGCCAGGAATGGCGGTGGAGGCAGAAACCCTCAATTCTTTTAAAAAGGTACCTGGACATGCACCTGAAGTGCTGTAACCTGAAAGGCTATGGACCAGATGCTGGAAGATGGGATTAGATTGGGCGGGTAGTTCTTTTTTCCGGCACGGATATGACGGGCTTAATGGCCTCCTTCTGTGTTATAATCTTTCTATGGTTCCATGGTCACATTGTACCGTCCATTACTGAAAGGTATCTTCAAGCATAATAGTGTTAGATTAATAGGAAGCAGCACTAATGCAGTTACCAATGTAATGAAGAAGGGTAGGATTGAATCAAAGAGTGTTGCAATTATCCTTCAAAAAGGCATGCAGAGTTGGGATCTATGCAAGTTTCCATTCAGGTGCCATTTATCTGGAAGATGTGTGTAGAGGTACAAGAGAATGGTGCTGAAATTCCATAAGACTGCCACTGTTTTCAGTTATTTACGCCATTTCCCGTGGATTTTCAATGTTTTTCCAATGAAGTTATGAGGAGACCAGAGGAAGTCCCTTGGAATTTCAGGGCCAAGGTGTTCAAGGTGAGAACAAGTGAAGTCAGGAAGAAGAAGGTAGGGGTGGACACTTAGAGTGACTTATATAGTGACTTATCTCAGAAAGATCTCAAAGCATTGCACAATGTTATACTTTAAAGTGCAGTGACTGTTATTATGTCGGGAAATAATAATTAATCTATCTATATTTCATCATTCATCAAAGGAAACCAGGACTGAAATCGGGAAACACTTTTTTCACAAGGGTAGTGGAAATGTAGAATTCGCTTCTCCAGAATTCTGTGGATGCTGGGTCAAATGCAACTTCCAAGACTGAAATTAATAGCTTTAAATTAAGTAAACGTATCAAAGGAGATGGTGAAAAGTTGGGTAAATGGATTTAAGGCACAGAACGGCCATGATCTAATAGAAAGGCTGAACAGGATCAGAGGGCTGATCTGGAGTATCGCAGGTGTTTTTCAAGCTCTACATTGCTAACCAGAAGTAAGTAAGCACTATAGAGAAAAAACACTTCTCTGAACTTATGGCATAAGAAGGGAAAGAATATTTCTGAGCAATTATTAATCTGAAACACAATCACTGGCATTCTTCCACTGTCTTGAAGGAAAAGGTTGTCCACAATAGAAGGGAGCAAAGCCGCACAGGAGGAGATGGTGCTCCACATCCTGGGGCTAGCTGAAACAGAGCTCATAGCATTCAGCATTGAGCATGCAGGATGATGCTATGTTACTGCCTTATTCCCCTGCTGAACTCCCAACTCATCCTCATCCAGCGACCTGGCATTATGTGCAAGCTGCAAATGGTCTGATCATGGACCTCTTCCTTTCAGTCTCATCCCCCCACCCTCTCCCCAACCCTCACTTCTGATTTTGTGCTTTCAGATACCCGAGAACTGCTGCCTGCCCAGCCACAGCAGCTCCAGGAGGAAGAGACCAAAGGTGGACCTCTGATGAAGAAGCACAGTCACTTGATCTGACACTCGCAGCCACCAGCACAGATACTGGTAGTGCATGAAATTTCGAGGCAAGTATAGAGTGAGGATCAGCAAGTGATGAGTTATCAGGCATGATTTACGACAATCAATGATAGTTTCATGGCAGTATAACTGAGATTAGCTTTCAATTCCAGATTTTTATTAATTAATTGAATTTAAATTCCACCAGCTGCCGTGGTGGAATATGAACCCATATCCCCAGGGCATTTGGCTAGGCCTCTGGATTACTAGTTCAGCGACATTACCACTATGTTATTTCCCCTGCTGCAGGGAACTGAGATGAGGACTTTGATCAGGCGGCATGGAGGGGAAGGCTGAAGAATATGTACACCAAGATGCAGGGTGCATTGGCTGGCCTGCCAGACAGCCTCCTATCTCCGTCAAGGAGCTTGGAGGAGTCCAATTCCCATAGCGCAGAGCATTGCACAGAGCTTGGAGCCCATCCTTTCCACTGTAGACGAGGTAGCCAAACTCCATGATAGCATCAGTGAACCCACCTGCAATGCAGCATCTGGTGGCCAAAGCTTCAGCTTTCATTGCAGCACAGGCAGAAGCCCTGCAAAGTCTGAGTGCTGCAGTGGAAGCTCAGACAGAGGTCACAAGATCCAAGCTTGTTGTCATGCAGGCTCAGACTGCTGCCATCATGGCTGCGGATCTCAGTGCTCAAAGGGGCTTGCAGGCTCTGACGGCAGTCCAGCAATCTGTCCTCCAACAGTTGGATTGCTGAGGCGCTGCCCCAGGGGAGTGTCAGTGGCTCGATAGAGCATGAACCTGCTGTCCTCTCTCAGGATGATTGCACTTGTACTCCCACCACTACCAATCCACCAGCGCCCTTTCTGTTACCTCTCAGTGCCATCCCAGACTGCTGCTGCCCATGCCAAGGTGGTGCAGT
The DNA here is from genome assembly GCF_036365525.1 of Heterodontus francisci. Classification (NCBI taxonomy): domain Eukaryota; kingdom Metazoa; phylum Chordata; class Chondrichthyes; order Heterodontiformes; family Heterodontidae; genus Heterodontus; species Heterodontus francisci. The sequence goes on along the minus strand of NC_090374.1, from coordinate 33,585,079 downwards.
CGGAAATAAATACAAGAAATGCTGGAAATACTCAGCAGGTCTGGCAGCATCTGTGGAGAGAGAAGCAGAGTTAACGTTTCAGGTCAGTCAACCTTCATCAGAACTGGCAGAGCCAGAAATGTAATCGGTTTTAAGCAAGTAAAGCTGGGGTGGGGCAAGAGATAACAAAAGAGGTGTTGATAGGACAAGGACACAGAGAATAACTGACCAGAAGGTCATGGAGCAAAGGCAAACAGTATGTTAATGGTGTGCTGAAAGACAAAGCATTAGTACAGAGAGAGTGTACAGCATCTGCAGTATTTTGATTTTATTTTGGTACAGTTGGAAGCTGGGTGTTCAAGGCACAGAGCTGCTCGAGGTCATCCGGCAAGGCCATCTGCAGTCTCTGCCAGTGGCCTTCTGTCAGCCATGCTGCAACCATGGGTTCGCACTAGCGAAGGCAAAGGTACCCACAAGACAGACACTAAGGGAATGCACATGGGTGAATAGTTCATTTTAACAATTTGCACAATTAGCCATGTTGTTTTCTGAAGATGATTTGACATGGTTAGCCAAGAGGACACTGTGATGGGATGTCAGAGATGAATGTGAATTTGGGAATAATGGAGCAATGGTGGTGAACGGATACCATCCGAAGGTAACTGAAGTCCAAGTAGGCACTCATGGGCAGCCCGTCCAGAGCGAAGGTGTCTCAAATGCTTCCTTCACACCTCTTCCTGTTCCTTCTCCTCCTCCTCTTCCCTCTCTGCAACCACTTCTCCATCTTCCTGTTATGCTGCAGACCCAAAGGCAGTGCTATTGTAGACCACATACTCTGCTGTCCCTGTGAGGATGCAGTAACACTCCCTTCCAAATCCAGCAACTTAGCACAAGACCTCGAAAAACATTCCACAGTACTTCCACAAACCTAGCAGTAGCAGACATTAGTCTAAATCACTTCACCTGCAAGTTGAATGCCTGTCCCTTTAAATAACACTAGTTGTGGGGGATGGGGGGGCGGGGTTCCTTCTTGCAGCTGAATGCATATTTTTTTTGTGAGTGGACAGTGCAAATGTTCAGTGGATCTACACGGTCTATGTTTCCAGAACATGCAGCAGATCGGCCAGAATGCATAGCATGCCCCATGTAGCTCCCTTCTTAGCATGGGGGGGGGCTGCACCAGAAACATTGCATACACCATTCTGAGAGCCTCCAACTTCCATGGCACCAGCTCCAGTGGTGCTACTGAGTTGAAATTCCAACCGCTTCAGATTTCTTCTCAACTGAAGCCCTTTTTGAGAAGTCACCCCCTGCTGTCCATTATTTGTATTTATTCTTGTACATCACCTGTGACACTTGAATCAATTATTATTTGCTTAGTTTCTCTTGTGGTGTTGTATAGAGTTTATTTTACATTAAACTGCATAATCCCGAGTTCATTAAAAACTGGAAAGCAGTGTTTACTTTGCATCGCTAAGCACTTTCAATTGCTCCTGATAAAATTACAATTTAAAGTGTTTTGAAGGAAATTAAGATTAGAGGATACAACACAGCAAGTGCAGCCTTCCTCAAATAAAACAACAAAAAAGTCACCTTTTCAAATAGCTACAAATATATGACATGAAATTTTGCTAATGTAATGACTCATTAAATATTGTTGAATATGTACAGTTCCTTCCGCTGCTTTAAGTTAATAAATGTAGCTCCTGATATGGACCAGGCCCTACAGTCCAAGATGGTTCAAGCTTCAGACCCCAGTCTGTCCTAATTTACTTGATAATATTACTAAATATGAAGAGGAAAAACATTCAGCCAAGTATAATTCTTCCTCAAAGAACAACCTAACACTTCCTACATTACTGCATTTCATTCTTAAATTATTTTGCAGTATTCACACTGCCAGGAAGTTCAATTCAAGGGCTGATATATGATCAAAAAGATCCTCCTGATATTAACATTGAAATTACCTTGCACTAGTTTGAACTCCTATCCCCTTGTCCTAATTTCTAATTTAAAGTTGTATTTAGTATTTATCTTCTCCATAGATTGTACTACCTTGGATACCTTTACCAGATTACCTTTCAGTTGCTTCCTTTCCAAGCTGAACAACCCAAATCACTCCAATCTTTCGTTATAACACATGGTTCTTTGCTGAATTGCCACCAGTGCTCAAATGTCTCCATTATTTCTTGGTAACCAAAATTAGACACAATACTCAAGGTGCAGTCTGACCAGAGCATTGTACAGCCAGATAATAATGTATTCTGACTTTTATTCCACTATTTTGTCTCTGTAGTTCAACATTCTATTGACTTTTCGGCAGTTCCGAAGAAGGGTCACTGACCCGAAACATTAACTCTGCTTCTCTTTCCACAGATGCTGCCAGACCTGCTGAGTGGTTCCAGCATTTCTTGTTTTTATTTCAGATTTCCAGCATCCGCAGTATTTTGCTTTTATTCTATTGACTTTGTTTATTACAGCTTTGCATTTGGAAGACACACTTGACATTGACTCTACCAAGACTTGTGGGCCTTCTTCAACTTCAATTTGAGCTATTTCAGTATGGAGTACATGTGTCACCCATTTTCCCCTCCTATGTGCTATACTTTACCCTTGTCTGAATTACATTTCGTCTCCCACAGTTTGGCCCACTCACGTATTTTGTTTCACTCATTCTGTAATTTCTGTTCCCTGTCAATTCCACTGCATCTCCGAGTTTGATAACATCTGCAAATTTAACTAGCTTCCCTCGAGTTTCTTTACAGCGTTATGACTGATCTCAGTGCTCCTGAACTGGACAGGGGATTTAAAAAAAAACAACCTTTGATTACTATCGAATTACCTTAGAATGGTCAGTTCATAACAAGGCTTAAACTTGCAGAATAGCCATTTTGGTGAAGTACAAGTAGACCAACAGTTCTAATGAAACCATACTCTGATCTGAATCGCTGCCTTCAGAAGCCCAAGAAAGGATAAGAATATTGAAATGAAAATGAGGAATATGACTGCATTAGATTGTGAAATATTATCAGAGGAACATGTATAGAATCAAAACTATAAAAGGAGATAGTGTCATTTCCGACAGAGCTGTGAGCTTTGCATTTTCTGCTTATGATGTAGATTAGAATCTGATTATCTAGTAACAGTCTACACTGCACCACAGTTGCATTATGTGCACACTCTTGATTCCTACTGAAATTGTGTCTGCAGAAAGGTGTCACCACACTCAAGAGATTTATAGTGTTCATTCTTTCAATCTAACTAGACCTGCTATCACCACTATTAACACACTGAAGCTAAAAATACAACTGGTATAACACACAATTTTAATTTGCTTTTACTAAGAGACTTTTTGGTCGAATTAGCTCCCCAAACCACTTAGCCTTTCTACCTCTCTTATGATGTTCTTTAAAACCTACCTCTTTGACCAAGTTAATGCCTTCTTCATTGGCTCGATGTCAACTTTTGATTGATTACACACCTTGGTATATTTACCATGTTAAAGGCACTATATAAATGCAAGTTGTTGTTACTTTCACAAGGACATTGACATGCTTATTTCACCCGGTTCTAAGATACTTGCAACTTAAAGATGTGATGGATACATTGAGGTAAATTTTCAATGAGTCATGCAGGCGTGAAACTGACGCTGCATGTATTTCAATGGAAATTTCTGGCACAGACACGATGGGCCAAGTGGCCCCTTTCTGTGCCATAAACGTTCCATGATTCTATGATTCTATGAAATGAAAATTGGACATTTTCTATAATGGGCAGTCGATCTACAATGTCAGTCACCCACAGTAGGGGTGGGGGCAGCAATTGAAAATTTACCTCACGGTCTTTTGAAAATCAATCTGGAATAAAACAAATTTGATAGATAAAATATTTACGTATCAACTTGTGAACCAATCAATTTTGTCATGATAAAGAGCTTGGTGTCTCTAAATTAGGTAAGTTTATCTTCAAAAATATATTAGCTTTCCTTACAAATTCCCACATAGTTTTCTAAAAAAAAAAACAAGCCCTTTCAAAATATCTGTTCAGACCCTTGCACCTTTCCATCAGGGATGCATTATTCACTGAAAAGCACTAAAAAGACAGAATGGATTTCCTGACAGACTCAATGCATTGTGCAGGATCCGGGTGATTGGTTGAACAGTAATAGTTTTTTTTCCAATCATGGGCGCTATTTTAAGCTTAAAGAAAAAGCATTTACATGACTTGCTTCATTCAGTTTTCAATGTTGGCTTGAAAACTAGTCTTCACGCTTGAAGGTGAAAGATAGATGTATCCTAAAATGAAGGGTGCTGTGTGGTATTCAGCAGTGAGATTCATAATACACACAATAGGTTACAACTAAGTGGAGCTACAGTGTGAAAGTTTGGAAAAGATTGCTGAAATTTAAGGGGCAATTTTAACCCGATCCACCTGCAGGGAAACTGACGGAATGGGGTGCGACACTTGCTTTTCACCTCCCCTGATTTTACTCTCCGTTAAATATTGGGCGGGATGTAAAACTGGCATTCTACCTAATCCTGCAGTCTTCTCATCCAGTTAACATGACCCACTTGGAGTGCATCAAAATCCTCAAAATTTGCAATGGAATAATAACGTTCCTGAACACACATTTAGATTAGATTAGATATACAGCACTGAAACAGGCCCTTCGGCCCACCGAGTCTGTGCCGACCATTAGCCACCCATTTATACTAATCCTACACTAATCCCATATTCCTACCAAACATCCCCACCTGTCCCTGTATTCCCCTACCACCTACCTATACTAATGACAATTTATAGTGGCCAATTTACCTACCAACCTGCAAGTCGTTTGGCTTGTGGGAGGAAACCGGAGCACCCGGAGAAAACCCACGCAGACACAGGGAGAACTTGCAAACTCCGCACATGCAGTACCCAGAATCGAACCCGGGTCCCTGGAGCTGTGAGGCTGTGGTGCTAACCACTGCGCCACTGTGCCGCCCACTACCAAAGAACATTTGGAATGTCTTTGCCTTCTATCTTAAAGGAAATTTTAACAAATTTATATGAATCAGGTCAATGATTCTTCAAAAATAGGATACAAAGTAATTGATGAAGGCATTGATTGCTGTATGCAAGCTACTAACCCAGTGTCTTTTTACAGGCCTAAAGGTTTCATAGTTCTAGAATATTAAAACCAGGGCTGGGAACTTTCATGAAGTGCTCCCATTTATCTGCACTGAGAATGACTTCAAAAGTAATCTGTTGACTGTGAAGTGCTCTAGACATCCTGAGAATGTGATCTTTGCCATATCGAAGCAAGTTTGTTCATTTCGAACTGCTTGTCATGCGTCCAATTTAACTTTTCAATAATGAGTGAATTTTTTCCAACAATAAAAGCATCATGATTCGATGTGGCTGTGCTTGATTCTAACTCAGAAGTATTGCAAAATAGGGTGGAATTTTATATCGGTGACGGGATCCAGGTGATGGGCCAGAAGGCAGAGGATGTGGTGGAGGGTGTGTGTGGTGCGGGGTGGGCGGGGGGGGGGGGGGGTGACCCTGTCTAGGCCCTCCATTGACCCTGCAGCTGAATTCAATGACGGGCAAGCAATTAACTGCCTGTCATCAGAGATGCTGTTCCTTTAACGGACAAAATTCTGCTCAGGAGCTGCCAGCCAATCGGAGGGCTGGCAGCTCAGTAGTATCAGCAGCGTCATCGGGTGCGGTGGCCACTGCTGGTATTGGAGGAGGCCTGGAACAGCAAAGATGGAGGAGACCCCATTGGGTTTTAGTGTGAAAGGAATGGAGAGAACAGAATTCTTCAGGTGCATTCAGGAGAACATTTTTTGGCCTTTACACAGCAAGTCCAACAAGAGAGGGGGTCCCCCAGAGGAGGAAATCCCCCCTGCCCCCCAAGCTCACCAGATGAGAGCTTGCAGTGTCTCTGCATGGCGGTGGGTGCCTCTGACTTTGGTTAAATGCCAGTAAGTTGGAAGGCAATCCTCAATGGGCCACTTAACTGGCTTAGTCATTTTTAAAATTTGTTTTTGTGGAGTGTGGGCATCACTGGCTAGGTCAGAATTTATTACTCATTCCTAATTGCCCTTGAATTGAGTGGCTTGTGAGGCCATTTCAAGAGTCAACCAAATTGCTGTGGGTCTTTAGTCACATGTAGACCAGACCAGGTAAGGACAGAAGATTTTCTTCCCTAAAGGACATTAGTGAACCGAATGGGTTTTTATAACAATCGTTTCATGGTCACTATTAAACTAGCTTTTTTTCAAGTTCCCAGCGTAATTGATATTAAACTTCTCCATCTGCCATGGTGGGATGTGAACCCATGTCCCCAAAGCAGTAACCTGGGTCGCTGAGTCCATTGACATTATTATTACACCACTGCCTCCCCATTGTGGGGAGACAGCATGGATTTGTGAAGGGAAGATCGTGTTTGACCAACTTGATTGAATTTTCTGAGGAGGTAACAAGGAAGATTGATGAGGGTAGTGCAGTTGATGTGGTCTATGTGGATTTTAGCAAGGCTTTTGACCAGGTCCCACATGGCATACTGGTTAAAAAAATAAAAACCTATGGGATCCAGGGGAATGTAGCAAGCTGGAGACAAAATTGGCTCAGTTACAGTAAACAAGGGTAATTGTTGACGGATGTTTTTGTGACTGGAAGGCTGTTTCCAGTGGGGTTCCTCAGGGCTCAGTAATAGGTCCCCTGCTTTTTGTAGTATATATTAATGATTTGGACTTAAATGTAGGAGGCATGATCAAGAGGTTTGCAGATGTCACAAAAACTGGCCGTGTGGTAAATAGTGAGGAGGGAAGCTGTAGACTGTAGGAACATAGCAATGAGCTGGTCAGGTGGGCAGAAAAGTGGCAGAGTGGCAAATTCAACCCAGAGAAGTGTGAGTGATGCTTCTGAGGAGGTCAAACAAGGCAAAGGAATACACAATAAATGGGAGGATACTGAGAGGTGCAGAGGAAGTGAGGGACCTTGGAGTGTACATCCACAGATCCATAAAGGTTGATTAGGTGGTTAAGAAGGAATATGGAATCCTTTCCTTTATTGGCCGAGGTATAGAATATAAGAGTAGGGAGGTTATGCTGGAACTGTATAACTCAATGGTTAGGCCACAATTTGAGTACTGTGTGAAGTTCTGGTCACCTCATTACAGAAAGGATGTAATTGCACAAGAGAGGTACAGAGGAGATTTAGGAAGATGTTGCCAGGACTGGAAAATTGCAGCTCTGAGGAAAGATTGGATAGGCTGGGGTTGTTTTCCTTGGAACAGGGGAAGCTGAGGGGAGATTTGATTGAGGTGTACAATGTTGTGAGTGGCCTGAATGCCACTCCCTTAGCAGAGAGGTCAATGACGAGGGGGCATTGATTTAAAGTGATTGGTAGAAGGATTAGAGGGGAGATGAGGAAACCTTTTTTACCCAGAGAGCGCTGGGGGTCTGGAACTCACTGTCTAAAAGGGGAGTAGTTGCAGAAACCCTCAAACTCATTTAAAAAGTGTCTGGATATGCACCAGAAGTCCCGTAAGCTCCAGGGATACAGACTAAATGCTGGAAAATGGGATTAGGCAGGGTGGTTTGTTTTTTGGTAGGCGCAGGCACAATGGGCAGAGTGGCCTCTTTCTGTGCAGTAAATTTTTCTACATTTTCTAAATATTCTAAAGATCTGAAGAGGAGGAATGTGCAGGAATGTGGTGAGAGGGTAGGGGAGTGGCAGTCCTTAGGAGGGCCAGCACAGATACAAGGAGTCGAACGGCCTTCTTCAGTGCTTTAATGATTCTATGGTTCTATGAAATACCCTGCCATCAACATCCTGGGGGGGTTACCATTGACCAGAAATTTAACTGGACCAGCCACTTAAATACAGTGGCTACAAGAACAGGTCAGAGGTTGGGTATTCCGCAGTGAGTAACTCGTCTTCTGTCTCCCCAAAACCTGCCCCAAGGCATGAGGCAGGAGAATACTTTCCACTTGTCTAAATGAATGCAGCTCTAACAATACACAAGAAGCTCGACACCATCCAGAACAAAGCAACCCACCTGATTGCCACGCCATCCACCAACATACGCTTTCACTCCCTCCACCACTGGTGCAATGTGTACCATCTACAAGATGCGCTGCAGCAATTCGTCAAGGCTTCTTTGCCAGCGCAAACCTGCGACCCCTACCACCTGGAAGGACAAGGGCAGTAGGCATGTGGAAATACCACCACTTCCAAGTTCCCAACCATCACACACACCATCCTGGCTTGGAAATATATCACCTTTCCTTCATCATCGCTGGGTCAAAATCCTGGCCCAAAAAAAAGGGGCGCCAGACTTGAACTATGACCACTGCCAGTTGATCAGAGTACAGCAGTAGGAATGGGGAAATCCACTGCCCAGGTCAATTTATCCATCCGGCTCTAACATGTTCCATGTTGAGAGATAGCCTGCATTGGGACGAATATTGAGAGCAAGCTGCAACAAAAAAAGGTTTCCTGTTGAAGATATTGACCTTTTATTTGAAGGAATTTTCCTTAATCAGTTTCCTTCTGTCCTCTTTCCTTGAAGGAATTAGCTCTTCACTGAGGTACAGTTCTACAGGCACCAGTACTCATTACTCACGTGTTAGCCTTGTCAGCAGTAGTCCGCAGGCGATTGGACCAAAGAGTATAACATTTTGTCTAATACTATCCTTACTATCTTTGTCAGCAATTCCAGCAGCAGGTGCAGAATGGAAGAAAGAATTATATATAACACATTTCACCCTCAGGATGTCTCATGGAGGCAAATACACCAACCAGTTTACACACGGCAAGGCCATACAGCCAGCAACTATCATGAATGCCCAGTTCATCTACTTTGGTTGGTTGATGGAGAAACATTGGCCAGCACACAAGGACAAACCCCTGTTCTTTGAACAACATCTTTATGTCCAGCTGAACAGAGGCATACAGGACCTCGGTTTAACATTTCATTTAAAGGATAGCACCTCTGACAATGCAATGGTTAGCACCGCAGCCTCACAGCTCCAGTGACCCGGGTTCAATTCTGGGTACTGCCTGTGTGGAGTTTGCAAGTTCTCCCTGTGTTTGGGTGGGTTTCCTCCGGGTGCTCCGGTTTCCTCCCACAATGCCAAAAGGTTGATAGGTAAATTGGCCATTAGCAATTGTCCCTAGTATAGGTAGGTGGTCGGGAAATATAGGGACAGGTGGGGATGTGGTAGGAATATGGGATTAGTGTAGCATTAGTATAAATGGGTGGTTGATGGTCGGCACAGACTCGTTGGGCCGAAGGGCCAGTTTCAGTGCTGTATCTCTAAAACTAAAAAAAAAACTCCCTCAATGATGCACTGAAGTGTCAGACTGAATTATGTGCACAAGCCTTGGAGTGTGGCTTGAACCATCACTCCAGGATAGTGATCAGTGACAAGAATGCTGAAGACTTTCCCCTCCCTGAGCTTATGGGTGCTGAGGGGCACTCGAGCTCTCCTACTGACATCCCAGCTGATATCAGCTAACTCAGCACAAACTGCATTTCAAACCTGTCATTTTCCTGGTGTGAATCAAACACAGAATTTTATAGTAAAGAGGGAGGCAATTTGGATCATTGTGCCTGTTCTTTGAAAGAGCTGTCCTATTTAGTCCCACACCTCAGCTTTTACCCCATAAACCTGCAAATTAACCCTCTTCAAGCAGAGCTGTTTAAATTTACTGAGCCACTGGAAAGGCAACAGTGATGTTTTAAAAGCATTCTTATTCTTCTCTACTCTTTATTTTCAATATTATTTTTTTATTTTTGTGCACTCATTAGCTGCTTCTATACATGTTTCCTTAACAGCTGAGAATTAGTGGGAGGACAGGTAGATTGATCTCTCGGAGCAATACAACTCTGTACACTTTTCATGAGGGAAGCCCATTTCTACCAGTGTTGCATAGCCAAACCGGTGCCCCATTAAGTGACCCCAGGAAGCTGGTCAAAGATATGAGTAACTTTTATTTTTGTGGGACCAGACGAAGCAGGACTTTTCTTGGCCCATGTGCAGCAATGCCGTTGCGTATTGAAGATTGAGAGGGATCTGATCAAGGTGTTTAACCATTTACTCTGCTGGGGAATCAAGAATGAGGGACATAATCTTAAAATTAGAGTTAGGCCATTCAGAAGGAAAATCAGGAAGCATTTTTTTTTCGTGCAAAGGGTAGTACAAATCAGAAATTATCTCCCTAAAATGCAACAGATGCTAGGAGATGTCAAGAATGAGATTGAAAGATTTCCGTTAGGTAAGGAAATGAAGAGATATGGAGTAAAGGTGGGTAAATTGGAGTTGAGATACAGATCAGCTGTGGTTTATTGAATGGTGGAACAGGCTCGAGGGGCTGAATAGCCTCCTCCTGTTCCTATGTTCCTATTGCTGAAAACAACAGCAGCATTACTATTGTTGTATGAACCAATTTACCACAATGTTTATCGTATTGTTTGGTCAGTCACTGTGGTAGATATCACAATCATTGCTTAATTTAAAAAAACCTTGATTTAGCCCTGGACTAGAAGAAAAGACATTAATAAACAAAATGTCAAGGGTGCACAGAAAATTAAAAACACAAGGGCTCAATTTTATGAGCCCTCTGGCATCGGGGACGTGGCGATGGGCCAGGAGAATTCTTCTGGGAGAGGCCCGCCACAACATCCGATGCCGAGAAGGCCCTGCCGTATTGTACCGACAGTGGCGAGGCCTCGTTGCGGTCCCCCTGCCGCCGAGTGGCGGGGCCTTCATTGGTATATTAAAATCAATGTAAAAACATGTAAATCAACTTATCTTGTCCCAGCGGCCGTCCCACGCCAATATTATGGCGACCAGTCGCAACTCACGCACCTTCGGAACAATGTTCGGAGTTTCGACACTGGTGTGGAGGGAAGAGGAGTGAAAATTTCAGGGTGGGTGAGAGCAGGAAAAACCACTCTGATTGGTTGCGGGTATGATAGGAAGGGATCTAGGGTCAAAGGGAATAAGGTTCCGGGGGGCGGGGGCGGTGGTGGTGGTAGGACAAAAAGTCAACGGATTATTCACTGGACAGGTGGGAGAGGTGATTGGAGGTGTTAAAAAAAATGTATTTCAATTTTGTTATAACCCTGTCTCTTTCAACATTTAAATGGCACAGAAGGGCTTGAAGCCCTTTAAAATGGCGCCGGCACCTGCGCGGTGGTGCGGGACACCGTTGCTGGGGACGGAACGGTCGCTGCCTCCACATCACTGGGGGCAGCCACTTCGCCCCGTCCATTTAAATGAGCCACCGCGCAAAATATTGTGGGGGCTCAGCGAGGGCAAATCCACGCCTGAAGGCCGCCGACTTCACGCTAATAAAATTCAGCCCAAGGTTGTAGAATTTGATAACAGGCATGTCGATCGATAATAGGAACAATAATATCTGCCTTTTTTCATGCTGGTAATAAGGAACACAGGAGTGCTGGTGATGGTACTGCTCACCCACCCAAATAACATTCCTGTTACATTATTAGCATTGTTAAAATTGAGCGCCTAATTTGTGTGCCAGGGCCATTGTTTTGTTGACATTCTTATTTTACAAGAATCAATTATAGTATAAGGCTGCGCTAATCTGAAATCAACTGGTCTATCACAAACTAAAACTGCTGCGTTAGAATTTTAGTTGCCACTAAGCGCAGATAACAATGATAATTGTCTCTAAGAGTGTACAATAACCCAGCCAGATTTGACAGCATTAATGATGATTTACTGTTGATGGGTTGGGTAACGTATTGTTAAATACAGAGTAAATAGCTTTGACAATCTATTGTGTAATGAAGTGCAGCATGGCTATATTAATGAAATGATATGCAGCTGGAAATCACTGATAATTGGGATCAGGCTGAGCTATGAATAATAATGGCTAGCTCAGATACATTTCAGAGCACCTCCCCCCATTAGTAGCTATCAATTAGAATCAATCATAATTATAATCAATTAATAAGAGTTGCTAAGGAAGCAAGTATGAATATTCATGAGTTGAGCAGCAATTATCCAATTAATCATGCGTTAATTGATAACATTCACAGCTCATTTGCTCTTATTGATATTAGCATTTCTAATTCCCCTTTTCTCATTTGTGCACATGACTATTTTGTCTTGTCTTTCAGATGCCCCTGCACCATGACAACAGTGGCCAGCTGACAGCACAAGCAATTTACTCACTCCAAAGCTCCTTGCCAATGGTGCTGAGAAAAGGCCTCCAGGAGATGGAGATGAATAGAATCATAGAATACAATGGATGCAGCACAAAAGGAGGTTATTCGGCCCATCCTGTCCTTGCCAGCCCTCTGCAAGAGCAACTCACCTAGTCCCACTCCCCCGCCTTTTCACAGTAGCTCTGCAATTTTTTTCTCTTCAGATAATTATCCAATTCCATTTTGAAAACGTCGAACGAATGGGTCTCCATCACACTCTCAGGCACAGCAGTCCAGATCTGAACCACTCGTTGTGTTAAAACGTCTTTCCACCATGCCGCAAGTTGTTTTGCCAATCACCTTAAATTGGTGTCCTCTGGTTCTTGACCCTTCCGCTACTGGGAACAGTTTCTCCCTATCCACTCTGTCCAGACCCCTCATGATTTTGAACACTGTTACCACCGAGGTGGGAGGAGTGCACTGTCTTTTCTAGTTCCACTTCTCCACAGGTCACAGCACATATTTAAATGTTTACCCAGTTACCAATGCGATCAATCATATACTCTACTCTTTATCCCAGAATAAAATACACCAACCAGGTTTCTTTAAAAAAAACAAAATTATCAGCTTATTATCAAACAAGACTTATCCAGTAATGAAGAAAAGCATTAACACACAGATTGAAATATGAAAGTTCCCTTTTAAAATTCCCCACACACAGGGCTGAGTTTTAATCGTGTGCTGCGTTCCTTGGTGGCGCACTTTCAACTTGGCGGCCTTCCGACACGGAAGGGCCGCCGAGGAGACCCCGCGATATTTCACACGGTGGGCTCATTTAAATAGTGGGGGCGGAAAGGCCACCCCCACTGACATGTAGGGGTGGCTGCTGCGTTCCTGGCAATGGCGTCCGGCGCCATCGTGCAGCTGCTGGCGCCATTTTCAAAGGGCTTTAAACACTGACAATTAATTTTAATTTTTAAAGGGACATTAGTTGTAATTTTTATTAAATATAAAAGTAAGTGATGGAGGGCCTTCCCAAACCCCTCCCCAACAATTGATTTTTCATATACCCGAGCTTTCCTCCCAAACCTTCAATCTTTTGCCCTTCAACCCCTTCCCACCATCCCCACATCCAATCAAAATTGTTTTCCCCACTCCTCCACCCCCCCGTCATGAAAATGTTATTCCTCTCCCCTCCACACCAGATTCTCGCCAGGTGATGGGGGGCCCGCACTGAGGTCCCCTCACCACCGGTAATATGCGGTGAGCCCTTCTTGACATCGTGGGTTGAGGCAGGGCTCTCCCGCAGAATTTTAAAGGCACCCAAAGTAACGGCCCGCGGCATGGAGGGGCCAGCAAAATTCAGCCCACACACACACACACAGTCTGAAAAAAATACAGAAATTCTCTCTGCAGAGGTCTGTTACCAAAAAACACAAAAAAAAACTTTGGCCAAATACTTGCTAATTCTTGAAGAAAAAAGAGAAGATATGGAAGGAAGTCAATGTCCCTTTTGGTCTGGTGTCCGAGTATATGGAGACGAGTAACTGGGACCCCCTCAAAAGCAGTTCCTTTCAGGCAGCGCTGAGAATTACTCAGGCAAGTTTTCCCAGCTTCTCAGGAGAGATGCAGCACCAGGGATTTTAGCTTTCCACACTGGATCTTTGTAGGTTTTCTTCAGAGAGGTAGAGCAAAAGGTAAGCTGGGTGGTTGTTCCTTGGCGAGTTGATCCCCCACTGTCTTCAAAACAGTTCACACCCTAACTGAACTGAAAACAATATCCAAACCCCAAACAGAAAGTCAACCTCTTGACCTCCATAAACATTGACATGTGGATTCTCTGTAAACATCTTCCCCAGTTTCTGTTGTTAATTGAGCTTGAAGCACATGATTTCCTGCACAGGTTGTTTTCGAACAACATCTAAGTGTCCTTTTAGTGAACTGTCAGCAACAAAGCAACATCCAGCATTTATGAAATCTTCAGCCTTCCAATAAATCCATCTCCACAATCTAAATATGTGTCCTCAAAAAAGAACTTAACAAAAAATATAAAATATAAAAGCATCTTCTTAACAACACCTCTATCAAATCTCCTCTTAATCTTCTTTTTTCCAAGGAGAACAGCCCTAGCTTCTCCAAACTATCCACATAACTGAAGGTCCATATCACCCAAAACATTCTCGTGAATCCTTTCTGCACCCTCTCTAATGCCTTCATATCCTTCCTAAAGTGTGGTGGCCAGAACTGGACTCAATATCCCAGTCGAGGCCAAACGAGTGATTTATGCAGGTTTATCAAAACCTCCTTGCTTTTGTACTCTATGCCCCTATTTATAAAGCCCAGAATCCAGTATGCTTTATAAACCACTTTCTCAACCTGCCCAGCCACCTTCAAAGATGTGTGCACATATTCCTCGAAGGCCCTCTGCTCCTTTCCCCCTTTAAAATTGTTCCTTTTATTTTATATTGCCTCTCCTCATTCTTTCTACCAAAATGAATCATTTCTCTGCATTTAATTTCATCTACCACTTGTCCGCCCTTTCCACCAGCCTGTCTCTGTCCTCTATCACTATCCACCTTACAGCTAACAATACTTCCAAGTTTTGTGTCATCTGCAAATTTTAAAATTGTGGCCTGTACACCCAAGTTTTGGTCACTAATATATATTAAGAAAAGCAGGGTTCCTAACACCAACCCCTGGGAATCCCACTATATACTTCCTCCAGCCTATAAAACAATTGTTCACCACTACTCTCTGTTTCCTGTCACTCAGCCAATTTCATATCAATACTGCTACTGTCCCTTATATTCCATGAGCTCTAACTTTGCTGACCAGCCTGTTATGTGGCACTTTATCAAATGTCTTTTGGAAGTCCATGTACACCATAGTAACTGCATTACCTTCATCTATCCTCTCTGTTACCTCATCAAAAAACTCAAGCTAGTTAAACATGATTTGCACTTAAGATAACCATGCTGGCTTTCCTTAATAAATCCACATTTGTCCAAGTGACTGTTAATTTTGATCCAAATTATCATTTGAAAAGCTTTCCTAGCATCAAGGTTAAACTGACTGGCCTATAGTTGCTGGGCTATCCTTACACCCTTTTATGATCAAGGATGTAACATTTGCAATTCTCCAGTCCTCTGGCATCACCCCTACATCTGAGGAGCATTTGAAGCTTATGGGCAGTGCTTCTGCAATTTCAACCTTTACTTCCCTCAGTATCTTTGGGTGCATCTCATCTGGTCTTGGTGAATGATCAATTTTAAGTACAGCCAACCTATTTAATGCTTCCTCTTGATCAATTTTTAGCCCATCCAATGACTCAACTACCTCTTCTTTCACTATGACTTGGGCAGCATCTTCTTCCTTCGTGAAGACAGATGCAGGGTACTTATTTAGTACCTCAGCCATGCTCCATGCCTTCATGCTTAAATTCCCTAATTGGCCCTTTAACATCCTTTTACTATTTATATGCCGAAAGAGAAGTTTTGGATTTCCTTTTATGTTAGTTGCCAGTTTCTTCTCATACGCTGTCTTTGCTTCTCTTAATTGTTTTACCACTTCCCCTCTGAACCTTCTGTACTCAGCCTGGTCATCACTTGTACTATCCACCTGACATCTGTCATATGCACCCTTTTTCAGTTTCATCTTACTCACTATCTTTTTCATTAACTATGGAGCTCTGGACTTGTTTGCCGTACCTTTCCCCCTCGAGGGAACGTACTTTGACTGTACCTGAACCATTCTCACCCCAATGAGGTTGGCCCTCTCTCAATTAATGTTTTTTTCACTCTGGAATGATGCTGATTGACTCACCTTGCTGTATAACTTTTAAATTATGCTGCACACATTTTAGAGAACAATTCACCAAATTTCTTTCCCTACTATTTCAATTGAGGTCTTGACAATTAGATTTTTTAAAAAATATAGCTTGTCCATTAAAATTGCAGGAAAGAGGCATTTAATACAAATGCATAAATTGTTTGTACAGAAGTAGTTGCACAGTCAAATTTTAAGTCTTAGTGTCTATACTCGATGGGCTGAATTTTGTAAGGTCACTGCTGATCTCAGCCAGCTTGGAAAAAGGCATGGCGCACATGCAACTGCTAAGCCCCCGCAATATTTTGTGCGGGGACACATTTAAATGAAGAGGGCGGAGCGGCCACCTCCGATGATGTAAAGGGGGCGGCCACTCCGACCCCGGCAACGGCGTCTGGAGGCACTGTGCAGGCACTGGTGCCATTTTTAATGGGCTTCAAGCCCTTACCAGTACTTTGAATTTTTAAAGTCACATTGTGGGGAAAATAGAATTGAAAACTTTATTAACAGATGGAGGCCCATCTCCCACCAACCCCCCCCACCCCGCCGCCCCCCCCCCCCCCACTGGCCCAGTCATGTTATTTGCACACCGGTAAAACTCTTCTACCTAATTATCAACTTTACCCTAGAACTTTGTAACTTTGCTTTTCAACCCATTCCCTCCATCCCCTCTGCCAATGAAAGGGTCTTTCCCCGTTACCCCGCCCCCACCCTGCCACCCCTACCCCCACCACCCACCCCCACCAACCCAGTCCTGAGAATTTCACTCCTCTCCCCTCCCCACCAGCGTCACGCCTCAGAACTCCAAATGGAGTTCCGAAAGCACGGGAGTGCTGGCTGGCGGCCGGAATATCAGCATGGGATGGCCTCCGGGACAGGGTAAAATGCAGCAGGGCCTTCTCGACATCGGGGTTCATGGTATTTTTCCAGGCCCTCCCGTCACGGCCCCAACGTTGGAGGGCTAGTAAAATTCAGCCCCATATCTCAGGTACCCCAGGTAAGAGCAGGAGGTCTTCATGTAAGTGATTAAGGAGGTCAGCTTGAGTGACATAAAAATGCATAAATAAGACCTCCAATAGATACTTACCTGTGTGCTAAACCACATAGACAAGGATTCAATGGTAACTTTCAAAAGAGAATTGGAGAGATACTGGGAAAGGAAAAATCTTCAGGGTTATGGCGGAAGAGCAGGGGAGGGGATTAATTGAATAGCTCTTACAAAGTATCAGCACAGGCATGATGGGCTGAAAGGCTTCCTTCTGCACTGGAAGATTCTATGATTCTAAAAATGTTGACGGTAAAAACCCCTGGTCTGTGCTGGCAGTAGACAGCATTGTGATCAGAGGAGGGAAAAATGGGTGTTTTATTAATTATTTTTAAGGGATTTTTGTGGGTCAGAATAAGAAATTGTGCGACTTATGGCTTGAATATGTAGATTTAGCTAAAAACACAAATTACCAGGAACAGTGGAGGAGAGAAGACTTAGGGGAAAAAAGAGCAAAGGATGGCAATGGGTAAGTATAAGGTTATCAAATCGCTCCCTGAAGAAGGCCTTTAATGATAAACTCCATGCAGCATAATCCTGCAGTAATACCTGAGAGTTTGAAGTTCACAGTTGATTTACAGAAGAGTTTAGTAGGATGCTGCTTGTCTGGGAGCTATCTCGCTTTCGACCAAAGGATTCCATAGCTAAATTATCATGAATGGAAATCTGAAGAAAAAAATGATCAATCTAATGACTTAAAATGCTTAAACCTGCATACGTTTCCAATACTTTAAATCATCTGTCTCAGTCGAGCACAGCAAGGAAGTAATAGTTCTTGGCAAGGAAACATTCGTCTTGGTTGATAGGTTGTCAGTAGCAACATGGCGGATGTCAATAGAAATGAAGAATTGCAGGTGAAGATTACTTTCTTGTACATGCATCACAGGTTATATGGATATATACATTCAGCTAATGTTACACACCCCAGTAAGCAGCTCCATTCACTGTCTGGTTCAAAGATTCTGCTTTCATTTTTTCTTCCAATACAAATTTTTGTTCCCTCATTTTTTTTTCAATCTGAATGCTGCCATTTGTTGCCTTCCCCTCTCCCCCACATGTCCTTTTTTAGCCAGTGGAATGAGACTGTTAATAATTTAAGGAAGACGATACGGGATGATTAAACTAGTTCAAACTGGGCCTCTGAGCTTGCACCTGAAAATTTTAGCACACAAATATTTAATGAGGATAATTTTCAACTTCTGCAAAACTGACAGCAGCGGATCAGCTAGCCATTATAATTCCCGCACGATTTTTGTTAAAAAGAAGGTTTGACCGAGTGTAGAACAGACAACCAACTAATTATTAACAATTTTCTTCCCCACCAAAGTTCAAAATCATCCCCTCCTCCATCCAATTTACTGTTGAAATATCAGAGAAAGGAATTTCAGATGAACCTATTCAGTGTTTGTATCCTAGTATTCTATGGTATAACTTCAGGGCCTGGAAGATAACTTGTTATTTCTGTAGAACTCTAGCATGGCCTGATTAAGAATGAGAGAGAAAAAAGCTTACCCAATTGAGAGGGTAAATTTGAATGCTAAGCACCCATGGACTTCAAACCACTGCAGGATCATTTTTTTTTAGAGATACAGCACTGAAACAGGCCCTTCGGCCCACCGAGTCTGTGCCGACCATCAACCATCCATTTATACTAATCCTACACTAATCCCATATTCCTACCACATCCCCACCTGTCCCTATATTTCCCTACCACCTACCTATACTAGGGGCAATTTATAATGGACAATTAACCTATCAACCTGCAAGTCTTTGGCATGTGGGAGGAAACCGGAGCACCCGGAGGAAACCCACGCAGACACAGGGAGAACTTGCAAACTCCACACAGGCAGTACCCAGAATTGAACCCAGGTCGCTGGAGCTGTGAGGCTGTGGTGCTAACCACTGCGCCATATGGCATGGAGTTTATCATTAAAGGCATTTGATAACCTTATAATTACTCACCTTTCTGAGGAGATGTCCTGCAGTGGTGTTCTCTGAACTTTGGGCAGAAGCAGCTGAGTGACAATGTTAGTGTGAACTTAAGGACAAGAGTCTCTTAGCACTGATGAAGAGATGTCAGAGGATGTTACAACTTCACTCAAAGGGATTCCTGAGTATCAGGAGCAACATCTAAGTCTCTCTCCTAGGGGACTGAATAGATTAAATATCGACACCATTTTCAAGATGTACATCAATGGCCCCAGCATTCCTCATCTAACAAGAGACCAGACAAGAGTACTGATTGTTGTGTGATTGCCTTTAAGAGCGATGTTGCTTTAAGATTTTAGTATGCTAATGAGCTATGTGCCAGGATACAGTCATGTGACTACTTGCCAGATTCACTCTGTAACTGTAACAGCAAGAGACAAGTCCTGTAAATAAATAGTTCTGCACTGTATCATCGTTTAGCTGTTTAATAAACCTGTTTGAGATCTTCAATCAACCGAACTCCACGGATTTCATTTATGTTGCATCAGACAACATAAAAAGTTTCTCATTACACTGATGTACTTCTTTTTCATACAGATGTAGAGTTCCTAACAGCAAGCATCGTAGTGAGTAAGTGAGGTTACTGATGAAACTGTATTCATGAAACTGAATCTTCTACTCACTACCCAATATTTTCAAAAAAGATCAAGGTGTTTGGCAAACTCTCCAGATACATCTTATTAAATCAAAGGACTATCCCTGACAAAGAAAGTCTGCTAGCATATCTCTGAGACCTATTTCTTTTAGTTAAGAACTGAAAGCCAGCAGTGCCTGGCCTCTTTCAGCTGGCTGTTCACCATTTTTCTCTTTCCTCTGTTGTTCCCTATATTCCTGCTGTTCTCTTGTACCTCCAGTGCCTTTGACAATGATCATATTGCACAGCATGAACCTTTACTTTTATAGGAGAATATGGCAAGGGATGTAATCTCGAGAAGTATTACTTGATTACCTTAAAAACACGTCTCATCACCACCACGGTTTTGATATGGACATTGTTACGCCTGTTCTGTTTTTTGAGTACAGGAGTTCAGCAAAGTTATCAGCATCCATGTGTGTGCACCACAAATCTCTTATTATCCAGCAGACAGACTTGTTTCCAACCTTCCCTTTCAAACAATTCAGTCACATCAGACTTCCTCAGTATGAATAAATCATCCATGTTCCTTGGGTATGACCTTAAGCTGCTTGATGCAGACCATCTGAGGATTGGAAAGGACTTCTCTATCTGTATGTGGTCCAGGATTATACACAGGTGCCTGATTGGCAATGTGTACCCAGTCCCAGACAATGGTGAAAGTGGGTCAGTTGGTAATGGAAAAAAGTGCCTTTGCTGTTGCTACTCCATTCTGAACAGTTTGTACTAGTTTTCCATGGGTAAAGGGCATTGGGCATATGATAAATCAATTTGAAGCATTTATTATCTTGACTTCTCTCAAAAGTGTCATTGTTCTCGTTGACCTTGGCTACAGACCCACCCACACCAAGCGGCACAACTTGGTGACAGATTCTTTGCTTTTCCTGAACCTCATTCGGCATTTCTCCTCCATCAGTTCCAGTTCGCTGTGCTTCATATAGAAGCACATTCTGATTGTAAGAAATAATATTTAATTGAAAGTAACTCATTCTAGGAGGGTTGGGGGAGCAATCTCCAGCCCTTTATACAACCCATTTGATTTTCATCCCATTGAAATTCTACCTTTGCATTTCGGTGAGACTTAGCTTCTCATTTGAAAAATAATGGTAGAAGTAGAGAGAAGCTATAATATGGAAAGAAGTCTTTTAACAAGTCAATGTTGGCATTTACCCAGTACACAAATAAACAGCTCCACATTTGCCCTCTCTGTTCCTATATCCCTTTATCACTCTTCACTGCTTAGCCAATCTAGTCTTGAATGTTAACATAGTTTTGGCCTCAAGTGTTAACCCTGGAAGTGAATGGCAAACCGTCAAAAACTCTCTGGGCTGAAACTTCCTTGCCCATTGGGGTCAAGTTGTGAGGAGGGATGTCTGGCAATATGGCAGGCGAGGCTTCGTGAGGGGAGCCCAATGTCGTCCTTCCGCACCTCAGCAGCTTGGACACCTGCTGGACAGCCAAGTAGCCATTTAAGGCACAATTAAGAGCCACTTCCTCTCCCCGGGTCATTTTGCCTGCATCAGGAGAGCCCACCGCCGCGTGGGGAGAGTGCCAGGTAAACCCTGGTGGCCTTCCAGCAGGTTCCCGGGAGGGCCCTCCTTGATGGGTGTTCCATAGCCACTTTCGGCCCCAAGGTGGGAGCTCAGCCTCCACTGAAAAATTTAGCCCTTAATCTTATAACTTCCCTCTAGACTCCTCAACTACTAGAAATAGTTTGCTTCTTTCTGGCTTTGATTAGATGAGATTTGAGGTGACTACCTTAGAATTGCTTCTAAATTCAGGAAAACACGAGCTGCTCCTATATAAAATCTTCAACACGTGCATTCCAAATGTTAACAAACAGTTAATAAGATCTTCATAACAATTTTTCCCCTGTCCTTGTGTTAGTTAAATACTGGCCATTTATGAATAGGAATAAATCATCTATTCGTAATAATCATGCAATTTGAATGCTGTTGAGGAATAATATTACCATAACATTTCACCTTTCTTTGTGATAGTTTACACCATGAGCAAAACGTACATGTGTAATCTATATGATCTACATGTGTAATTTAACAGCACATTGAAAGAATGACAGAGATTCAAATAATCTCCCGTATCCACATTTAACTTGGTTTCCTCCCATTATACCTTCACAGAATGTAAGAGTTATACAGAATGTCTTATATTCCACTTTAGTCTTTCTGGTTTAAAGGTTCATAATATTTACATCAGCATTTAGCTACCAGTTTAATCAAACAGCTAATTAAATCCATTAACAGCTTAGAAAATCTATCCCCTTGGAGAAGACTAGGTTTGATAATGGGAAGCATGTGTTGCTCCCTGGGCATGGACTACACTCAGGTAAATATGGTTTCTCCTCGAGATTCAGTGTCATGCATTGCCACAGATTGTTCAATATGGGATTATATTTTCATCCCTTTTGTTGAACTAACAATATTAGCCCAAAGCCACTGACGAGTAAATCTGCAAGTGGTTCAAGAATTGATGTGACTCAGTTCTAACTAGATTCTCCAAAGAGTACATTTTCACTTCCTTCGAATGCCACAATGCAAACTGAGTGCTATACACTAAACAAATAAAGCTGGCTGACTAGGAGGGAATTCTAAATTCCTAACTCTTGGTCTATTGATTTCAGGAGAAAAAGGAACATTGACTGTATTAATGTAGCTATAGAGCAGCATCATGGTGAAATGGGTTAATAAGATTTCAGGGAGAAAATTGCAGAGCATATTCAATATGAAATACAAATATCCCCTTCTCTCCTGCATAAGCAATGTAACTCACATTGAGAATAACAAAACTACTGAAGGAAGCTAGAAGTCAGAGGTCGGATATTTATATAGAAATGATTCTTGGAAGAGAATTGCTGTCAAAGGTCAATCAGGTAGTGGAAAAATGTGATTTGTAAAAATTTCAAGTATATAGCATTTTTTATGTAACAAAATTCTTGGATACCAGAAAAAAATTTTCAGCTTGTAACCTATTTATTTGCAGGGTTATTGCTGAGCAGCTAATTTTCAACCAGTTTTGAGACATTCCTCTGAAATATAGAGACTTTCAATCAAGATCTGAAAATGGTCAAGGGTAGATAATGATATAAACATATTGAGACAAGATTTTACCTTGGCGACGGGGGTCTTGACCACTGGTAAAAGCTCTGGCGAAAGTCCCGCATCGCCTCCTCTGTGGAAGGCCTGCTGGATAAAGTGTCAATTAGGCACTTAAGTGGACAGTGGTGGGCTTTTCCCTGGATCAAAGACCCTGGCAGTGGAAGTCCCGCCTGCTGAGAGCTACATGGAGGTGGTGGCTGCTGCCGGCAGAGCACCCATCTGAGGCCCAGGAGTGACGCTGGACCCAGGCTACAGATAGATCAGGGCGGCAGGAGTCTCGCGGGGTGAGTGTCATGTGGGAGAGGTTGCAGGGGGGTCAGCAGCAAAGGCAGGGAGTGGTTCTCAGTGGGTCCCCGCTTCCTGATGCTGGGTCCCCCTTTCGGGCAACAAGTCATAGTGTCATAGAGAGATACAGCACTGAAACAGGCCCTTTGGCCCACCGAGTCTGTGCCGACCATCAACAACCTGTGCATTTTAACAAGGGACCGCCCCCCCCCCCCCCCCACCCCACCCCGATCCCCGATTCCCAGGGGCCGGCAAGCAACCCGCACAGTTTTTATTGCCATGTTTCTCATGCAGCAACAGGCCCACCTGCTGCTCAGCTAATGGCGGCAGCGGCAGGATGAGGCTCTTAATTGGGCATTAATTTCCCACTTAGGGGCATCAATTGGTGACGGGGCGGGCAGACCGTTCCCACCCCAGATTTAATTTTGGCGGATGCGGAAAGATATGAAGAGATATGGAGAAAAGGTGGGAATATGCAGTTAGGTTACATGTGCAGAGGTGAGAAAGGGGCCTAGGATTGCCTCTCAGCCTTCACCTGATCTTACCATTACAGGGTTTAATTTTAAACACACCGTGTTTTAGCTCCCCCTTGGTGAATCCTGGTTAACTGCTTTTCGATGATAAGGCAAAGAAACCAGCACAAACAGGTTTACTTATGTTTAAAGAAGAAAGGTTAAAATTCATTAAACTTAAACTTTAATTTGGTTAACACTTACGGATACACGGCGCGCCCACGCTAGCATGCATACGCGATACACACATGCAGATAGTGACAGAACAGAGCAGAAGAAATAAAGTGGAAATGTTTGAGGTAATCTCTAAAGAGGGTTTTTGTTACGGATCTTCGAGTTCACTGTAGAGTCCTTGATTGTAGGTAAATCTTTCTTTTTATTGGGGCCCAGTATTCTTCTTACACCTTGATCGCTGTAGCAGACTTTTCTCTCTTGGGGTTCATGTGTCTCCAGTGGATTTGGAGTTCCATGAGAAAAAGATGGGAGCAGACAGGAGAGGCTGTGGCAGTTCAGCCAGAAGAGGTCTTTTCAGTCCAGGAGCAAACAGACACTCTGAGTTCAAACTGTTTGTACAATTCAGAAAAACCCAGGTTGCCAAGCAGGTTAGTCATGTGACTAGCTGGTCTGACCGCATCCGTCTGTGGATTCTCTGGTCTTAGCCAACCCTGGAATGTCTCTTCTTACACACAATACCTGGTGCTCAAAGTCCATTGTGGGTTAAATTGGAGCAGGGAATAGCCCTTTTGTCATTCCAAGCACTGGCTGTTAGTATGCAAAAAATGTTTTTCTCGCCAAGGGCCTGGTGATTTTTTAAACGTTCTTTCTTCACTTCAGCAACAGTTTGAAATTTAATGTCCATATGGTGAAATTAATATGCCTCATTCTTGGCAAGTGGGGGTCTGGCATGACATATTTTTAAACAATGGAGACACTATGTGCACTGTATGTTTTTGCCACATCCTCCCCTTCCCCTCACTCACCAAGCCAAAATTTCGCAAAGCTTCCCCTGTCTAACCTGTCTAATCCTGAACTTGCATGTTCCTCCTGTTTCTCTCCTATCAACCCTCATGCTCTCTCTGAACTCAGCTTGTCCACATGACCCACCTTTTGAGCATATACCCACTAAGCTGCTGACCACCTGGCCACCTTCAGGAGAGAGAGAGAGACATACCCTCAGATTCCTCTGTGACCAAGCTTTTAAATCTCCCATATTAGTAACTCTTCCTTCAGTCCTGTGATAATTTCTGTCTAGTTACACTCCTAAGAAGCATCCTAGGGCATTTCCCTATATTAAAGGCACTATAGAAATGCAGGCTTTTGTGGTAATGACTTTATTATTTCCAGCATTTTTTCATCATTCACCTACCTTGAGGCCTAGTACACCTGATTACTTTACCCATAAAATTATATTTTGGACCACAGGAAGCGGGAACTTGCCTATGAGGTGAACTTCACAAGGCAAAAAGTATCTAGGCTATTTCAGAATTAGAAGTTTAAAAAATTCCTCTCTCAGTTCATGGGATCATAGGAAATAGGAACAGGAGTAGGCCATTTGGCCCATTGAGTCTGCTCCACCATTCAAATAGATCATGGCTGATCATCTACCTTGGTGCCATTTTTTCCCCACTATCCTCACATCCCTTGATCTCATTAGTATCTAGAAATCTATCGATTTCTGTCTTGACCATGCTTAATGATTGTGCTTCCACAGCCCTCTGGGGTACAGAATTCCACAGATTCACTACCGTCTGAGTAAAGAAATTCCTCCTCATTCAGGTTTAAATGGCATTCCCCTTATTCCAAGACTGTGTCCCCTGGTTTTAGACTCACCAGTCAGAGGAAAAATCCTATCCACATCTACCCTGTCACGCCCTGTAAGAATTTTGTAAGTTTCAATGAGATCACCTCTCATTCTTCGAAACTCTAGAAAATACAGGCCCAGTTTCTGCAATCTCTTCTCATAAAACAATCTTACCATCCCAGGGATTAGCCGAGTGAACCTCCATTGCATTCCCTCGATGGCAAGTTATAACCTGCCTTAGATAAGAAGACCAAATCAGTTACCTGATTTTAAGGGTGAAAGTCAAAGTTACTTCCAGTCTTTTCACGATATTCGGCTCAAGGCACTTCTCTGGACTGCCCTAAGGATTGATTGGTCTGGATGTTAGCTTGTAGAAATAGAGGGAGCTGGGGGCAGTACGGTACTGTTTTGAGGTCAGGTGACCTGAAAATAAGGGCTTCCGAAACATTGTGCTGTTTTTAACTGCAAGACATCTTACTACATTCCCTGTAGATTACACACCAACAGCCAGAAACACTGCTAATCATCCTGGACCACAAGCAGTGCTGTAAAGGCACTACCTCATGGGTTTTGCCCTCCTCCCATCCTTACACGAGGCTTGCGAAATCCAGCCAACTGTGGTTAAAAATAGAATCACTGTTAAAATGAAGGCAGGCAGACTCATTAAAATATTAAAATGACCAACCTGCCGCCAGCAAGTGGATTGGTTGCCCGCCCCTCAACCTGCCTCCGTTAAAACCGTAAGTGAGTGGGTTCGAGGCAATTTGGATTCCTGTTTCAGACTTTCACCTTTTTAATTTCCCACTCACTTTGGGGAGGGGGTAAAATTTCCCCCATTTTGTCCCTTATATCGAGGTCATCAAGACTAAATACAATACTTAATCTGCAGACCCATGGGAGCAATGTATGAACATTGTTACGCTCACGGAGGAACAGTGATGAGATATGAAATGAACTGGAGGAATTATGAAATAAAAGTTAACTGTGCAACTGAGCTACAAAAAATGGATACGTTTGTACCACAGTAAAAATGGAGTAGAGGGCATGTGACCCCTCCTGTACTATCAGTAAACATGTTTGTTTGTTGAACATGAAACTCATTATCCACGTCTGAATTAGCTTTGGGAAAAACACATGGAAATGGAAAATAGCCCATTCCATGCTAACAACTCCTGGGATGGAGCTAACAAAAACTTTTGCAGACAGACTGACTCCGAAGCCAAAGCCCAAATAATATTTGTGAAATAACACCTATTTATCAGAATGGAGCACATTCAGAAGCCATCTTGCAACAATGGTTCCAATATCCTGGGAGAGAAGCCTGAGTCACCTGACGGGCACCCCAAACTGACAAGTTTCTACCTTAAAAAGATCTCTCTTGAGAGAGAGAGGTAGAACACAAGAGGAACAGCCAGAGAATGAAACCGGATGGACCACCTGGCATAGACCTAGGCACCGGAAAAGACAATGGCAAACCCAGCCCTATCGACCCTGTGAAGTCCTCCTTATCAATATCCAGGGGCCTGTGCCAAAGTTGGGAGAGCTGTCCCACAGACTAGTCAAACAGCAGTCTGACATAGTCATACTCACCAAATCATACCTTACAGTCAACGTCCCATTTACATGGGCAAGGAAACATCCTGCTGATTACCACCTACTGCCAAGCACCCACCCACCCACCCCCACTCATCAATATTCAGTTGATGAATCAGCACTCCTCCATGTTGAACAGCACTTGGAGGAAGCACTAAGGGTGGCAAGGCCACAGAATGTACTCTGGTTGTGGAACTTCAATGTCCATCACCAAGAGTGGCTCGGTAGCACCACTACTGACTGAGCTGGCCGAGTCCTAAAAGACATAGCTGCTAGACTGGGTCTGCAGCAGGCGATGAGGGAACCAACAAGGAAAAATATACTTGACCTCGTCCTCACCAATCTACCTGTTGCAGATGCATCTGTCCATGACAGTATTGGTAGGAGTGACCACCACACAGTCCATGCGGAGACAAAGTGCCATCTTCACATTGAGGATACCCTCCATTGTGTTGTGTGGCACTACCACCGTGCTAAATGGGATATATTTAGAACAGAACTAGCAATGCAAAACTGGGCATCCATGAGGCACTGTGGGCCATCAGCAGCAGCAGAACTGTACTCAACCACAATCTGTAACCTCATAGCCCAGCAAATCCCCCATTCTATATTACCATCAAGCCAGGGGACCAACCCTGGTTCAATGAAGAGTGCAGGTGTCAACCTGGTGAAGCTACAACCCAGGACTACTTGTGTGCCAAATAGCGGAAGCAGCATGCAATAGAGAGAGTTAAGCGATCCCATAACCAAGGGATCAGGTCTAAGCTGTGCAGTCCTGCCACATCTAATCGTTAATGGTGGTGGACAATTAAACAACTAACTGGAGGAGATGGCTCCACAAATATCCCGAGCCTCAAATATAGGGGAGTCCAGCACATCAGTGCAAAAGATAAGGCTGAAACATTTGCAACAATCTTCAGTTAGAAGTGCCGAGTTGATGATCCAACTCAGCCTCCTCCTGAAGTCCCCAGCATCACAGATGCCAGTCTTCAGCCAATTCGATTCATGCTACGTAATATCAAGAAATGACTGAAGCACTGGATGCTGCAAAGGTTATGGACCTTGACAACATTTTGGCAATAGTACTGAAGACATGTGCTCCAGAACTTGCCACACAACTAGCCAAGCTGTTCCAATATAGCTACAACATTGGCATCTACCCGGCCATGTAGAAAATTGCCCAGGTCCTGGACATCAAAAAGCAGGACAAGTCCAACCCAGCCAATTACCACCCCATCAGTCTGCTCTCAATCATCAGCAAAGTGATGGAAGGGGTCATCAACAGTGCTATCAAGCGGCACTTTCTTTGCAAGAACCTGCTCAGTGACGCTCAGTTTGGGTTCCGCCAGGGCCACTCAGCTCCTGACCTCATTACAGCATTGGTCCAAACATGGACAAAACAGCTAAACTCAAGAGGTGAGGTGAGAGTGACTGTCCTTGACATCAAAGCAGCATTTGACCGAATATGTCATCAAGGAGCCCTAGCAAAATTGGAGTCAATGGGAATCAGGGGGAAAAATCTCTGCTGGTTGGAGTCATACCTCGCGTGAAGGAAGATGGTTGTGGTTGTTGAAGGTCAATCATCTCAGCTCCAGGACATCACTGCAGGAGTTCCTCAGGGTAGTGCCCTAGGCCTGATCATCTTCAGCTGTTTCATCAATGACCTTCCTTCAATCATAAGGTTAGCAGTGGGGATGTTCGCAGGTGATTGCACAATATTCAGCACCATTCACAACTCCTCAGATACTGAAGCAGTCCGTGTGGAAATGCAACAAGACCTGGACAATATCCAGGCTTGAGCTGATAAGTGACAAGTAACATTCACGCCACACAAGTGCCAGGCAATGACCATCTCCAACAAGAGAGAATCTAGTCATCTCTCCTTGACATTCAATGGCATTACAATTGCTGAATCCCACACTATCAATGTCCTGGGGGTTACCATTGACCAGAAACTGAATTGGAGCAGGCATATAAATACCGTGGCTACAAGAGCAGGTCAGAGGCTAGGAATCCTGTGGCGAGTAACTCACCTCCTGACTCCCAAAGGCCTGGCCACCATCTTCAAGGCACAAGTCAGGAGTATGACGGAATACTCTCTACTTGCCTGGATGGGTGCAGTTCCAACAACAGTCAAGAAGCTCAACACCATCCAGGACAAAACAGCCTGCTTGATTGGCTCACCATCCACAAACATTCACTCCCTCCACCACAGATGCACAGTGGCATCAGTGTGTACCATCTACAAAATGCACTGCAGCAATGCGCCAAGGCTACTTCGACAGCACCTTCCAAATCTGAGACCTCTACCAACTAGAAGGACAAGGGAAGCAGATACATGGGAACACCAACAGCTGCAAGTTCCTCTCCAAGCCTCAAACCATCCTGACTTGGAACTATATCGCCGTTCCTTCACTGTCGCTGGGTCAAAATCCTGGAACTTCCTTCCTAACTGCATTGTTGGTGTACCTACCCCACATGGGCTGCAGTGGTTCAAGAAGGCAGCTCACCACCACCTTCTCAAGGGCAATTTGGGATGGGCAATAAATGCTGGCCTGGCTAGTGACGCCTACATCCCATGAATGAATTTTAAAAAATGTATTTTCCAGCCAGAACAGCTGTAAGAGAGTTCCAACTACGCAGGAGCCCTGCTGATAACATCTTTTAACTACTGCATCAGAGATATTGCAAGGTAACTTTGGAACTCCCCATCTGCAAAAGTGAACCAGAATTTCCATTATCAACATCAGATTGAGGCTCAACCACAAGGAGCCTGTCATGCTTCATGCTTTTCAAGACAAAGAACATTCAGGCCTGTACCACTGAAAGATTTCCTCCCAAAAAGTTTCTAAAGGTTTTCTTATAAAAATGAACTCTTTTACAACAATTGGCCTCTAATTGCAGGCTACCACTCTACTCTCTGTCTTCAGTGTATGTGCGTGTGAATGCGAGTGGGTGAAGTCACAACTTTTTCAGTTATTGGGTAAAAATATTTATCTTTCTTTTTTAACCTCCGAGAAAACCTGCCATTTGACTATTTATTTGATCCTTAGAATGGTCAGGGACTATAACACTATTTTTCAAACACTATCTGTAGTCAGTTGAGAGGTGAAAAGTGGTGAAAAATGGAATTCACCTACAACACTTCCCCCTGTCTAACAATACCAATTTTTACTTTACTATTTTGATGACAAAATGCAGTGTTCTATTGGGTCAAACTCCAGTCCATTATAAAATGAGAAACTTTGCAGCAAAATCGATGGATTTTCCTTGTATAATTTGCTAAGAATCTTAGATCTCTAGGGCTGCACTTGCTGCTTGCATTGTAAAATATAAAACAAAATTTGGGTGCTCTGATTTGTGTCTTTGTACCCATGAATGTGCAAGGATCAGTTCACAGTAAGAATACTCCAATGCCATGATATGTTGTTATATGTGTCAGGGCATAGTGTGGTACTATGCAACTTTGTAGCTACAGATTTCAATAAATCGGTGGAGGTCATTGCCTGCTTTCTCAGTAGACATCGATGCACAGCATAGGGAGAGCAGGAACAAATGTAAGGAAAAAAATAACTGTTAGGAAATGTTTACATTCTTTCTATCCACTTCAGATGTTATATGTGTTTCTGCTAGCAGTGTTCAGTTAGTAAAAGAGGTTCTAGTCAGGGTTTTAGCTGATGAGAAGAAGCCAGGAAACTGATTATGTCAGCTGTAGCCTGGAAAAGGCAGCTATAATAGATTTGGAAAATTAGGGAAAGAGACAAAATATGGGGTGTAATTCTTGTTGAAAGTGAAGTTATTGCAGCTAATTGAATGAGGTAATATTTTGAAATATGCAAATTTTCACAAAGCTAGAGGGAAAGAAAGGTATAATGTAGACAGGGTGGTGAAGAAGGCGTATGGCATGCTTGCCTTCATTGGCCGAGGCATTGAGGACAAGAGTTGGGACGTCATGTTACAGTTGTACATAACGTTGGTTAGGCCGCACTTGGAGTACTGTGTGCAGTTCTGGTCGTCGCAGTACAGGAAAGATGTGATTAAGCTTGAGAGGGTGCAGAAAATATTCACAAGGATGTTGCCTGGTTTGGAGGGCTTGAGTTATAAAGAGAGATTGGAGAGGCTTGGTCTGTTTTCCCTGAAGTGAAGGAGGCTGAGAGGGGACATGATGGAGGTATATAATATTCTGAGAGGCATAGATAGGGTAGATAGCCAGAGTCTGTTTCCCATGGTAGGGGTGACTAAAACAAGAGGGCATAGATTTAAGGTGTGAGGGAGGAGGTTTAAAGGGGATCAAAGGGGTATATTTTTCACACAATAATAGTGGGTATCTGGAATGATCTGCCAGAGGAGGTGGTGGAGGCAGGAACAGTAGCAACATTTAAGAGGCATCTGGACAGGTACTTGAATGAGCTAGGCATAGAGGGATATGGAATTAATGTAGGCAGGTGGGATTAGTATAGATAGGCATTATGGTCGGCATGGACGCGGTGGGCCGAAGGGCCTGTTTCTATGCTGTACGATTCTATGACTCTAATAGATACTTCAGAACTCAAAAAGTCTTGGCCAGCCATTAAACTTTTGAGTTTGAAACCTGTGAGGCAGAAAATTCTACAATAATTCATTTTATGGTGTCTCAAGTATGTTTGTAATTATTATCAGTAATGGTTATCATTATATATGTGTAATTATTGGTAATAATGGTATGCTTAATTGCTATGAATGCCAGTAAATGCCTTTGGACCCTATTAACTTGTAGATTAACATAAATTTGTAAATAAGTACTTCCATTCCCTGACAGCAACCTGGGAAAATCAATTAAATAAGAGCACATCAAGCCATGTGCATGATGGGCCAAATGGTCTTCTTCAGTGCTGTCTGATTCTATGATTGCATTTATAAGAACACATTGTAATGTCAATTTTAAATGACTTAAAGGAAAGAACTGTTTCAAAAATAAGCAAAGATTTCTCGCACCATTTTGTTATTTGATAATCAAATATACTGGCAGTTGAACAAGAAAGTATAAGTTGCATGTGCCTCATGTTTCTGAGATATTGCCGAGGAAATAATTGAACACTATATTACTCTAATTTTACATTATCAATGAGAAGTAGAAAATCAATTGCACAGCAGAATCACAGGGTTAAACAGGGCTCTCATTAATTTGGAGGTAAATATCTACCCCATCCCACAGTGGTGCAGTGGTTAGCACCACAGCCTCACAGCTCCAGCAACCCAGGTTCAGTTCTGGGTACTGCCTGTGTGGAGTTTGCAAGTTCTCCCTGTGACTGCATGTGTTTCCACAGGGTGCTCCAGTTTCCTCCCACAGCCAAAGACTTGCAGGTTGATAGGTAAATTGGCGATTGTAAATTGTCCCTAGTGTAGGTAGGAGAATGGTGGGGATGTTGTAGGGGATATGGGATTAATGTACGATTAGTATAAGTGGGTGGTTGTTGGTTGGCACAGACTCGGTGGGCTGATGGGCCTCTTTCAGTGCTGTATCCCTAAATAAAATAAAATCCCATGTTCAAAGCTTCAAATGCCTGTAGGGCAGAAAATGTACAGATTATATAATTCAAACAGAATGTGGCTGGAAACTGCCATATGCTGTCTGCTTTAAGCTTTCCACACAGATGCAGTAACTGTACTTCACTGAATCTGAATAATACCTGAGGGGATAATAATAGTTTTTCAGACACATAAAAGTTAATTATATTTATCTCATGGGAAACAAATAACACAAGTGATAATTTGGTAATTTTACTGCATTTGATGAAAGCATTTCTTAAAACATTAATAAGAGATTTGCATACATCTGCATTGAAGTTGATTTGCATGTTTCAGTTTGATTATTTTTCCATGTCAATTCCCAATATTTTTTTTAGAATCATAGAGTGCTTACAATGCAGAAGGACACCATTCAGACCTTTGAGCCCATGCTGACTCTCTACAAGAACAATTTAGCTAGTCCCACTTCATTGCCCTTTCCCTGTAACCGTGCAATTTGTTTTCTGTTCAGTTGCTTATCCAATTCCGTTTTGAAAGCCACAATTGAATCTGCTTCCATCATCCTTTCAGGCAGTGCATTCCCGATCATAATCATTCACCCCATAAAAAAATGTTTTCCCTCAAGATGCCAATTATTTTAAATTGGTGTCCTCTGGTGCGCCTTCTGCCAATGGGAACAGCTTCTCTTAACCTACTCTGTTTAGACCACTCATGGTTTTGAACACCTCTATCAAATCTCCTCGCAACCTTCTCTTTTTTTTTATTATTCATTCATGGGATGTGGGCGTCGCTGGCCAAGCCAGCATTTATTGCCCATCCCTAATTGCCCTTGAGAAGGTGGTGGTGAGCTGCCTTCTTGAACCGCTGCAGTCCATTTGAGGTAGGTATACCCACAGTGCTGTTAGGAAGGGAGTTCCTTTTTTATTGACTTTGTAGCGGTTTGATACAACTGAGTGGCTTGCTAGGCCATTTCAGAGGGCATGTAAGAGTCAACCACATTGCTGTGGGTCTGGAGTCACATGCAGGCCAGACCAGCTAAGGACAGCAGGTTTCCTTCCCTAAAGGACATTAGTGAACCAGATGGGTTTTTATAACAATCGACAATGGTTTCATGGCCATCATTAGACTAGCTTTTAATTCCAGATTTATTAATTGAATTCAAATTCCACCTTCTGCTGTGGTGGGATTTGAACCCATGTCCCCAGAGCAATACCCTGGGTCTCTGGGTTACTAGTCCAGTGACAATACCACTACTCTTCTCTAAGGAAAACAACCCCAGCTCCTCCAACCTATCCATGTAACTGAAGTTCCTCACCCCGGAACCATTCTTGTAAATCTTTTCTGCACCCTCTCTAAAGTCTTCACATCCTTCCTAAAGTGCAGTGCACAGAATTGAACACAACATTCCAGTTGAGGTTGAACCAGTGTTTGAGAAGTTCATCATAATTTGCTTTTGTTCTCTATGTCTGCATTTATAAAGCCCAATATTACGTATGCCTTTTTAACCACTTTTTCAACCTGCCCTGCCACCTTCAACAAAGTGCACCCTGGTCCCGGTTGGCATCCTTTCATCTATGAAAGATGATGGACATGCAACAAACAATCTGTTTAGATGGGATATCTTCTCTGGGTACACCTTTGCTGTAGCAACTAGTGGTCGTGGTACTGCACACTAATCCACAGGATATGTCACCATTTCCCTCTTTCACCAGCTAGTGACTCCCAGGTGCACTTGTGCACATTTCCCTCAATTTTCTTACCCTTTTCACCCCTCCTCTCTTAAATATGCTCACTCTTGCTTGAGTGGAGTTCCATAGATACTCAAGTCTTCTGATATCTCATCCAAGTGGCCATTCAGATATGAACAAAGCCAGTGGAGGGTATCACTTTAAATGCTCATTCTATCCTCATCTGACTTCCACAGATAGGCATTTTCCAGCTGGGCTTAATGGATAGTGATCAGGAACAGGAACCATGGCTGTGCTTTCCTGCCTGGTTTGGGTTTATGTAGGTAACGGTAGCATCCCCACCACAGCCTCTGTGGAAGATCAGGCAGCTCAGTACAGATCAAGGATCAATACAGTTCAAAACCACACTGAATGACGCATTTGCCTAGTGGGACATTAGCAATTTGCCCCACTGTTTTAAGGATTCTAGTAAGGCAATAAGTAAGGCAATAAGCAGAGCTACATGTATCTTCGGTGGAAAGTGCATTCTCAATAATTCACCATATTGGTATTTCTAACTTCCATCATCCCTAGGCCTGTTTCAATCATTAGAATCAATTGCTACCTAAAAGCTCAAATTTATCTCTGAATATAAATGAAAGTAAAATAATAGATAGATTAAACAACTTAGCTCATTGGTCAATGCTCCTGTAAGTAAACTTTGGTGAGTTGGACTTAAGAAGTAATATATCAAGTAAGATATTTATGAATAACTGAACTTCAATTTCAATTTGAGATGCATAAAGTTTTAATTTGGAAACTGTTTCCAGCATTTTCTGCTTTGTTGCACTGAAAAAAGAACTTACTAGAGAGAAGATAATGCAAGATAAATTCCAGTATTTGTGATTGTTCTCAGTTGTTTGTAGCATTAAAATAGACAGTAACATTACTGCTTTGCAAAATATAGGACAGCATCAGCTCAATCGGAGTCTTGTCAGAACCATGGCAGTTATTGAGGGAATGTACACACATCACTGTTAGTGGTCTAGCTGTGTTTGCTTTTGCTGGATAGCAGAATAGTGGGCAAGGAATGTGATTGACATTCCATGATCAGGGAATTTGAGAGACTAGAATTGCAGTTTTATGCAGTTTAACTGCAAAAGAGACATGCAGAGTAAGCAGTATGGGTAGACAGTGGGAGCAGATGGAATTGACAAATAGAGGCCTCATTGTGGCCAGTGGTGGTTCAACTGATTAAAAGCAGTGTGATATCATGGTGTTTTTATTTTGCCTGCTACATTTAATGAAGGCATTAATCCATTTATTTTAAATGAGTTGATGCCTGCATTAATGTAGACAACAGAGGAATGTTCAGACTAGAGAGTCACAGATGCCTGGGAGAAAGCTGAGGCATTGCTCTTGAAGCTTGCACTGAGCTTTAAGCCCATAATCTACAGTAACACTCCAACAACAACTTACATTTATATTGTACCTTTGACATAGAAAAACATTTCAAGGTGCTTAGTGCCAGTGCAATACTGAAGAAGGGCTACATTATCAGAGGTACCATTCTTCAGCTGAAACTGAAAAATGGGGAATTAAGCTGCCCTATGATAATATGGAGCAGTGTCATTTCTAGCCCAAGATGTTTAGAATGGAAGATTAGTTGTCTCGTTAATTATTTTTGTTAGATCAATTTGCTTCCAATTATTTTATTACACCAATAAGTATTATATACTACTCCATTAGTTACACTCTAGCCATCCATATTTCATGGTAGCTTACATATGAGTAAGTTGATCTTGGAATCACACATATGGTCACTTGTAATCCAACGGTGCACTTACACTTTTAGGGATGAAATTTATGAGCGCGCTGCAAATCGCGGCGGCTCTCTCTGATCTCAGAGGTCTTCAGGCACGGATCGCGGGGGCTTATTTAAATGGAGGGGTGGAGCGGCTACCTCCAATGATGTAGAG
The DNA here is from genome assembly GCF_036365525.1 of Heterodontus francisci. Lineage (NCBI taxonomy): Eukaryota > Metazoa > Chordata > Chondrichthyes > Heterodontiformes > Heterodontidae > Heterodontus > Heterodontus francisci. Next base: position 33,548,974 of record NC_090374.1, on the reverse strand, counting down.
AGGGTGGCTGTTCTGTCCCTGGCAATGGCATCTGGCTCCACCGTGCAGGTGCTGGCGCCATTTTTAAAGGACTTCAGGCCCTTCATTTTTATTTATATTTTTAAAGGTGCATACAAACTCCAGAAAATGTTTAATTTATCTTTGATTCCCCTCTCACCCCACTACTGAGTTCTCATTTAATAAATTGACATATCCCCCCAAAAAAACTTTTGAATATGCTGAACTTTCCGCTCCCTACACCTTCAGAACCTTTGACCCTCAACCCCTTCCCACCATCCCCATAACCAATTGGAGCAGTTTTCCCCACTCCCACACCCCACCCGACCTGAAAATTTCACTCCTCCCCACTCCCCACCAGTGTCACGCCTTGGAACTCCGAAGGAGTTCCGAAGGCGCAGGAGTTGCGGCCGGTGTCCATAATATCGGCATGGGATGGCCGCTTGGACAAGGCAGATTAATTTGAATGATTTTAAATTAATTATAATATTAAAATGAAGGCTCCGCCGCCAAGCAGTGGGGACCCACACCGATGCCTCGCTGCTGCCGTTAAAATGCAGTGGGGCCTTCTTGGCGTCGGGTGTCGTGGCGGGCGTCTCCAGGAAGAATTTTCCGGGCCCTCCCACCACGACCCCTGATGCCAGAGGCCTCATAAAATTCAGCCCTTGGTATTGATATGATACCAGTCCAATTGTTAGATTCTGCCCTGCGAATGTTTTCCTGAAATTATCGTGCAAAATGGACTTTGGATCCACACACACCTGTCGAAATTAGCGGGACATAGTCCACTGCTCTGCCAATGCAATGCATATCCACTCTGAAATGTTGCCTCATTTGAGAATGGGGCTGCATGTCTAGGTTTGTATTTGATTCACAAGCAAATTCCCCACATTCCAGTGACTGCCCCATCAGCTCCCATAGCCGCCCACAGTGAAGGATCTTCAAATTTGCTGGGTTAATTGCAAAGGTAGTAAAGAAAGATGCCTTCACCTAACCTGAGATGGACTTATTGCCAGAACTTTTTGCATCTGCAGTTAGCTCAGCAGATTCAAATTCCTCAGACTCGAGCGAGTCAGGCCATCAGTCCGCATGTCTCCCTTCAATATGGGAAATTTGAATCCACTGACTGTAGAATAAGGGTCTGTACAACACCAAAAATTCCTAAACTGCACCTTTGTGCAATGCACGTGTACCATGTGACTCAATCCTGGTCCTTTGCTGGTTCTGATTGGTTGATTCCTTGGATCCAGGCACAGATTGCTGAATTTGATTGGAGGTTCAATTTACAAGTGATCAAACTGCTGAACTACTTGCTTTCAGAAAAATAAAGCAAACTTCTACAAGAAAAAAAAACCTTTACCATTTATAGTTACTTGAAGCATCACCTAATGGGAGTAACCAGTCATCCTGGCCAGATATTAATGCATTTGCACCTAATTATTTCTGAAGCCAAGTGAAATAAAACTAAAAAGGATTCTGAGAAAGGGCAATAAGACCTGAGATGATCATTTTATCTTCCTCTTTCAACAGATGTTGTCTGACCTGTTGAGTGTTTCCAATATTTTATGCTTTGATTTGAAGTAAAACAAAACTAGCCAAATGAATTAACATTCGAAGGAATAAAACCTGACATACATCTCCTAGTCCACCATCGACAATGTATGGTGCCTATTTAGAGAAAGAAGGGTTCTCCAAGAGATCAGAAGAAGTGTCAACCAAGATTTAACTTTGTTTGAAACCAGCACAAGAAGTCTGGGCATTGAAACTGAACTGCAGAGTCAATGCATTACGTTAACAAAAAGTGTTACGAGAGGTTCCTTTTTTTAAAAAAAATGCTTTTAAGGACTTATATTTCAATAGTGGAAATGGATTCATTTCGAAGCCTGAAGCTGGACATTTTTTTTCCACTGGGGTCATTGAAAGGATACTTGACTGAAAACACTTACTAGAAGAATCAAGGAGTGCTAAAAACATTTACTGGAGATCACCTGCTTTAAGATATATAAACAACAGGAACTTTTGACTAAGGGGAGATGCTTATAGAGAAGCCACATGTCAAGGTTTGTGGAGATCAGGAGGTTGACTTTCTGTTTTGAGGTTTGGATTGTTTTCAGTTGGTGTGTGAACTGTTGGGAGTTGAAGACAGTTGGGTTTTGCCTGCCAAGGAAAAAGACACCCCCAGCTCATCTTTCCTGCATCTCTCTAAGAGACCCTGAGAAGTCCAGTGTGTCAGCTCCTCTTTCCTCCTGCCTTTGGAAAAACGCTGTGATTCAAGTGTGTGCTGGCTGAAACCCCTGATGCCACATTTCTCCTGGAAAAACCTGCCAGATTAATTCTCGATGCCACCTGAAAAGAACTGCTCCAGAAAAGATCTCAGTGACCCATCACCATATATCCGGACACCAGACCAAAAGGGACAACTATATTCTCTCTTTTTCTCTTCAAGAATTACAAGTACTTGGTCAAAGTATTCTTCTTTTGTCTTTTTCTTGTAACAGAGCTCTGCAGAGAGAATTTCAGTATTTCTTCAGTGTGTGTGATAGTTTGTATTGGGGGATTTTAAAAGGGAACTTTCATATTTCAATCCCTGTGTTAATGCTTTTCTTTGTTACAGGCTAAGTCTTGTTTTATAATAAACTAATAATTGTTTTTGCTTATTAAAGAAACCTGATTGGTGTAGTTTATTCTGGGATAAAGAGCAGAGTATATGATTGACTGCATCAGGAACTTGATAAACATTTAAATATATGTTGTGACCTGTGGATAGGTGGAACGAGGAAAGACAGTACACTCCTACCACCTCAGTTATAACAAGAGTAATACATCATTGTCCTCAGTACCTTGCTCTACGATAGCGAGGCCTGGACAATGCATGTCAGCCAAGAGTGACGTCTCAATTCATTCCATCTTCGCTGCCTCCAGAGAATCCTTGGCATAAGGTGGTAGGACCGCATCTCCAACACAGTAGTCCTCGAGGCAGCCAACATCCCCAGCTTATACACACTACTGAGTCAGCGGCACTTGAGATGGCTTGGCCATGTGAGCCGCATGGAAGATAGCAGGATCCCCAAGGACACATTGTACAGCGAGCTCGCCACTGGTATCAGACCTACCGGCCGTCCATATCTCCGCTTTAAAGACATCTGCAAATGCGACATGACGTCCTGTAACATTGATCACAAGTCGTGGGAGTCAGTTGCCAGCGATCGCCAGAGCTGGCGGGGCTAAAGTGTGGCGAGTCGAAGAGACTTAGCAGTTGGTAGGAAAAAAGACAGAAGCGCAAGGGGAGAGCCAACTGTGTAACAGCCCCAACAACCAATTTTTTCTGCAGCACCTGTGGAAGAGTCTGTCACTCTAGTATTGGCCTTTATAGCCACTCCAGGAGCTGCTCCACAAACCACTGACCACCTCCAGGTGCTTACCCATTGTCTTCCTAGACATAGAGGCCAAAGAAGAAGAAGAATAGGTCATTGAAAATAACTGCAAGAATTATCCATTTTAAATAGTTGAGTGAATTCTTTGAATTTCAAGTGGAAATGCACAAGCCAGTCAGCCAATTGCAATACAGAAATGGAAAGTGACTAAATGGTAAAATGGATCCGAGTGGCACTCTGAAGTGATTTTCATCAGGGGCTGCAGCTGGAGGTCACACAAATGCATCATAAAGTTGGTCCCAATTCAACACTAATTGCCAGTTGCTATATTCACAAGGGGCTCCAAAGTGTTAAAAAACATTGGACTGAATTTTCCCCACAGAGGCATGAAACAGGAGTCGAGACTGTTTTCGAGTCCCGAACCTACCTCTGATTAAACTCATGATTTTCACAAGGGTGATCCCTTACTTGACATGGAGACATATTTCCTGTCCATTTAAGGATGGCGGGCAGGCGCTCGAAGCTGACATGGACTTGACTGGCCTCCTTCTGTGTCGTAATAATGTTGACATTAAAGTGCTGGAAACACTCAGCAGGTCAGTTGGCAGCTTGTGGAGAGAACAGACAAGTTAATGTTTCTAGTGTAGACATTTCTGATGAAGTTTATTCTCTCCACAAACACTAAATGGCCTGCTGAGTGTTTCCTTTCAGCTTTTGTACCAGACTACTCAGTATTCAATTACATTTTGTGAAGAATGTAGAAAAATAATATTTATGTCTGGAAAAATACAGGTTTCATATATACATATGATATACATGAAACCTGATGATGGGTGGACACCTGAAATGTAATTTTCTCTTTATGGATGTAGACTGACTTTCTGTGTAGTTCCATCATTTTTATTTGCAGAACACTGAAAATTCATAATATTGATTAAATACAAAAAGTCAATTTGTCAGCTGTTTCAGTTGGCAGAATTCGGGGCTTTAATTTTGTTTGTTTGTGTACTGATGAAGCTTATTTGTGTGCTATTTTCATACTGCTCAATGAAATGCATTAGGAACTGTACTGAAGTATCACATGAAAGGAATTTCACACGAACAAGTCAACCAGTGTGCTAGAAGAAGATATTAAACCCACTCTTTTGGGCCTCCTTATCTCGAGAGACAATGGATACGCGCCTGGAGGTGGTCAGTGGTTTGTGAAGCAGCGCCTGGAGTGGCTATAAAGGCCAATTCTGGAGTGACAGGCTCTTCCACAGGTGCTGCAGAGAAATTTGTTTGTTGGGGCTGTTGCACAGTTGGCTCTCCCCTTGCGCCTCTGTCTTTTTTTTTCCTGCCAACTACTAAGTCTCTTCGACTCGCCACAATTTAGCCCTGTCTTTATGGCTGCCCGCCAGCTCTGGCGAATGCTGGCAACTGACTCCCACGACTTGTGATCAATGTCACACGATTTCATGTCGCGTTTGCAGACGTCTTTATAACGGAGACATGGACGGCCGGTGGGTCTGATACCAGTGGCGAGCTCGCTGTACAATGTGTCTTTGGGGATCCTGCCATCTTCCATGCGGCTCACATGGCCAAGCCATCTCAAGCGCCGCTGACTCAGTAGTGTGTATAAGCTGGGGATGTTGGCCGCTTCAAGGACTTCTGTGTTGGAGATATAGTCCTGCCACCTGATGCCAAGTATTCTCCGAAGGCAGCGAAGATGGAATGAATTGAGACGTCGCTCTTGGCTGGCATACGTTGTCCAGGCCTCGCTGCCGTAGAGCAAGGTACTGAGGACACAGGCCTGATACACTCGGACTTTTGTGTTCCGTGTCAGTGCGCCATTTTCCCACACTCTCTTGGCCAGTCTGAACATAGCAGTGGAAGCCTTACCCATGCGCTTGTTGATTTCTGCATCTAGAGACAGGTTACTGGTGATAGTTGAGCCTAGGTAGGTGAACTCTTGAACCACTTCCAGAGCGTGGTCGCCAATATTGATGGATGGAGCATTTCTGACATCCTGCCCCATGATGTTCGTTTTCTTGAGGCTGATGGTTAGGCCAAATTCATTGCAGGCAGACGCAAACCTGTCGATGAGACTCTGCAGGCATTCTTCAGTGTGAGATGTTAAAGCAGCATCGTCAGCAAAGAGGAGTTCTCTGATGAGGACTTTCCGTACTTTGGACTTCGCTCTTAGACGGGCAAGGTTGAACAACCTGCCCCCTGATCTTGTGTGGAGGAAAATTCCTTCTTCAGAGGACTTGAACGCATGTGAAAGCAGCAGGGAGAAGAAAATCCCAAAAAGTGTGGGTGCGAGAACACAGCCCTGTTTCACGCCACTCAGGATAGGAAAGGGCTCTGATGAGGAGCCACCATGTTGAATTGTGCCTTTCATATTGTCATGGAATGAGGTGATGATACTTAGTAGCTTTGGTGGACATCCGATCTTTTCTAGTAGTCTGAAGAGACCACGTCTGCTGACGAGGTCAAAGGCTTTGGTGAGATCAATGAAAGCAATGTAGAGGGGCATCTGTTGTTCACGGCATTTCTCCTGTATCTGACGAAGGGAGAACAGCATGTCAATAGTCGATCTCTCTGCACGAAAGCCACACTGTGCCTCAGGGTAGACGCGCTCGGCCAGCTTCTGGAGCCTGTTCAGAGCGACTCGAGCAAAGACTTTCCCCACTATGCTGAGCAGGGAGATTCCACGGTAGTTGTTGCAGTCACCGCGGTCACCTTTGTTTTTATAGAGGGTGATGATGTTGGCATCGCGCATGTCCTGGGGTACTGCTCCCTCGTCCCAGCACAGGCATAGCAGTTCATGTAGTGCTGAGAGTATAGCAGGCTTGGCACTCTTGATTATTTCAGGGGTAATGCTGTCCTTCCCAGGGGCTTTTCCGCTGGCTAGGGAATCAATGGCATCACTGAGTTCCGATTTGGTTGGCTGTATGTCCAGCTCATCCATGACTGGTAGAGGCTGGGCTGCATTGAGGGCAGTCTCAGTGACAGCATTCTCCCTGGAGTACAGTTCTAGGTAGTGCTCAACCCAGCGGTCCATCTGTTTGCGTTGGTCAGTGATTATGTCCCCCGATTTAGATTTGAGGGGGGTGATCTTCTTGATGGTTGGCCCAAGAGCTCTCTTCATGCCATCATACATTCCTCTGATGTTTCCGGTGTCTGAGGCCAGCTGAATATGACTGCATAGGTGTTGCCAGTAGTCGTTTGCGCAACGCCTAGCTGTTCTTTGTGCAGTACTTCTGGCTGCTTTAAGTGCTGCGGATGTTAAATCGCTGGGGGCTTTCTTGTAGTTCAAAAGTGCAATGCGCTTAGCGGCTATGACAGGTTCCAGCTCTTCATTATGAGATTGAAACCAGTCTGCATTTCTCTTCGCACTTTTGCCGTAGGTGGTCAAAGCTGACTCATAGATGGCGTCTCTGATGTGGGCCCACTTGGTCTCAGCATCCCCTGTGGGAGTGTTTTGAAGGGCTGTTACAAGTGAATTTAGAAATTTTTGTAACAGCTGTGGGTGAGAAATTCTGCTCGTGTTGATGCGCGGGTGGCCCTTCTGCTTGGAATGATGCAACTTCTGATGCATACAGAAAAAACTAATCCAAGGTGTAATTTTTAATTGGTGCTTTTCCCTCACTCAAATACCCGTATTAAATCTACCCATGTGCATTTTGCAGTGAGGAATTTAGTGCAAGTACATTAAATGTTTAAACAGGAACAATATCAGTCAAAAAATATACCGTTGCAGTTTTTAAACATTGTTGTTATAAATGGAATTTATAATGGATTTTCTTTCATGACCTCAGGATGTCTCAAAACACCCCACAAACAGCAATGTGATTTGTTTTATTGATGTTATTTGATGGATAAGTACTGGCCAGGACACTGCTTGAGTACCCCCAATCTTCTTCAAAGCAGTGCCATGGGATCTTTTATGTCCACCTGAGAAGGCAAACGGGGCCTTGGTTTAATGTCTCATCCAAAAGATGGCACCTCCAACAGTGCAGCACTCCTTCAGTACTGCACTGAAGTGTCAGCCTCAATTTTGTGCACAAGGCTCTGGAGTGGGGCTTAAACCTGCAACCTTCAGAGCTGAGAGTGCTACCACTGAGCTAAGGTTGACACCCTGATGAATGTACACATTTCTTGGAGAAATATTCTCATAATAATCAATGAAATGAATGACCTGCTGAATTTGTGGGTACTAAAGTTATCCCTTATATGAAATATTCCATATTCAATTAAGTAAAACACAGTTTTCACTTATTTATAAAGCAACAATGCTTGCACTAAAATAGCAAATTTGTATGAATGCGTTGACTAATCATTTGCTAATATTAAATGGTAATTTGTGGTCTCTAATCTGGACATAATAATTAACAGCATTCATTTATTTACAAGAAAGCTGACATTTATTTTTGGATCACATAAAAAAGGTTTTATATCAGAGTTGTCACTATGGTTGACACTGGGCTGTGTATAAACATGTGGTACTATTAGAATCTGCTCAGTGTCGTCACTTACCTACAACGGTCCTTAACGATGAAACAGTAGCATTGCACACAGGTCCATGATCATACCCAAAGCCACTCTATTCTTTTCAGATATTTCTATCTTAGAAAGACGTTTGAATGCCTCAAACTCTACAGCAGCCACACAGATGAATTATCAGGAAAATATCATATTCTTTTTGTTCCTTTTGTCCTGGGGTCAAAATTGATTCATGCTGAAGTGTCAGATAAAATCAGTGAGGTTCTCAATTTCCAGTGCCAATTTTAAGCTTAATAGTTTCTTAAAATGTCAAAGCTACAAAAGAAAATTTAAAAAGACTGACATGCATTTAACTCATTGCATATCCCTGTCATTTTGTAGAAGATTCAAACACTGTGATGGAATTCTTTTTAGGCAGGTGACACATCTCCCTAATTACCTGCCTGCCATGGGGTATCATATTTTTCATTACTTAGCTGTCTTAATGTTGATTCACTCATTAGTAACCTGTCCCGTGCATCTTATTTCAGTCCCAAACTTCCAAACCTACCACTGTAATCAGTTTCATTAACTGCAGCTTGGCATTGGGTTCAGCTCTTAGTATTGTTTTCTCATCTCTACCTGCCTGCATTCCAGGACGATTGCCATCGTTGAAAGCTTACACAATTTTGGGTATTTGTTTTCTTTCCTGAGAACAGTTGACTGTCTGACTGCTTTTTCTGCTTGGACGAATGATGCGCCATTTTGTCCACTAACATAGCAGAATGTTTTGACTCTCCAGCTCCTGTGTGAGTGGCAGCCACAGCTATTGGATGCTGTCATAGAAAATAGCAGCTGTCAGGTGACACATCTGCTTCAATTTCATCCTGGAAACGGAACTAAAGAATGACACTAGGTGACAATCAAGCAACTGATCAAAAAAACACTTTGTTTTTATCAATGTAAGCCAATGATTATTTTACCTTTTAATGTACATTCACTTTTTAACCATGTAACTGTTCCTATATTTATTTTTTTATGAATGAATGTAGACTGGTTGTGGTGGAGTCCTGTGTGTGTGGAGTCTGTCTCATGCTGGCAACATGGAGCATTAGAGCACCCAGACCGATGACATCTAATGAACTGTATTGTGGGCTTGAAAACGCAAGGCAAGCTGGTCAGTTCTGATCATGACAGTGTCTTGTCAGAATTAGTAAGGTCTGCAAAACTAATTAAAGCAAAAGTGATAGCATCCAGGAACAGATCCAGGCCTTGCTTGTTAAGAGCTAAAAAAAGTTCTGTCTGTACCAGCCTCAAGATCGATAATGGTGCTCGAGATAACCAAGCAGAAAAAATGTCTTTGTTTTCTGAAGCAGTGGGCCTTGAAACTCCTACATGAGGCCCAGTTTGTAGCCATATACCTTGTTTTTCCAAAAGGACGGTGAGGTAATTGCAGACCAATTGAAGGAATTAAAAACAGGTTTTACCTTATATGGAAGAGGGCCATAGCAAAAAAAAGGTATAAAGAAAGAGCCCACAGGAACATCTTTGCTGCAGTGGTTAGGGTGGTGGTAGTCGGCCATCTGGAAGTCGCGCACAGAAGATTCGTCGGCGGGTTGATCACTGGAACAGACTCTGGCTCACAGGATTGCTAAGCAACCGGTATTATTGTGAGTACGTGCTATTGCCTAGTGGTATAATAAAGATGTACCACATCTAGTGGGACAGTATCCAAGTTGTTATGTGCCATTGATACCCAGAGTAAAGGAATTAGGTAGAGGGTCTTACATCAGCACGTGAAGTACCAAGAAATGACTTTGAGAAATGTCAGTTACAGGATTCACTTAAAATGACAAAAAAACAATATCTTTCCATTTGTATGGTTTGTGATGAAATCCAGATTTACTCTCTTTTGATCTGTTTTAAAATCCATCTCCTAGATTCTTTATAGTCAGTGAAAATAAGGGTTACACTGTTAACATTTACAGATGAGCAGCCATACAGAAACCTTTGTCATGCAATCTCAGTACTTGTGCAGATTCTCTCCATTTGCCTCTATTGAAAACTGCCTTGATACTATTATTTCCGGAATGAATAGGGGCAACAGCTCTCATTTATAAAATTTCTGCTATAGTGAACACAACATTGATTCTCAGCATTGCAAAGCACGATAGTATTGTCCGTGGCCTAGAATTTGGGTCAAATCGTGCCTGACAACATTCAAAGCCTCCAACAGTGAGGCATGGGGGAACGGGGTTGATTGGGGAAGCAGGAAGAACATGCTTATTATGAAGTGTGCCACCTGCCAACACCTAGAACAATCAGCCTGCAGTGCCCATGCCTGAAACAAGCATTTAGGCCTCTGTATATGCAAATAAGGAATCCATTTGAGGCCCCTACTGCAAGACTGGTATTGCACTGTTGAGGTAGCTGACGCTGGATACACTCTGGACCTGTGCTCCAGAACTTGCCACGCCCCTAGCCAAGCTGTTCCAGTACAGCTACAACACTGGCATCTACCTGGCAATGTAGAAAATTGCCCAGGTGTGTCCTGGATACAAAAAGCAGGACAAGTCCAATCCGGCCAATTACCGCCCCATCAGTCTACTCTCAGTCAACAGTAAAGTGATGGAAGTTGTCATCGACAGTGCCATCAAGCGGCCCTTGCTTAGCAATAACCTGCGCAGTGATGCTCAGTTTGGGTTCTGCCAGGGCTACTCAGCTCCTGACCTCATTACAGCCTTGGTTCAAACATGGACAAAAAAGCTGAATTCAAGAGATGAGGTGAGAGTGACAGCCCTTGACATCAAGGCAGCATTTGACCGAGTATGGCATCAAGGAGCCCTAGCAAAACTGAAGTCAATGGGAATCAAGGGAAAATTCTCCGCTGGTTGGAGTCATACCCAGTGCAACGGAAGATGGTTGTGGTTGTTGGAGGTCAATCATCTGAGCTCCAGGACATCACTGCAGGGGTTTCTCAGGGTAGTGTCCTAGGCCCAACCATTTTCAGCTGCTTCATCAATGACCATCCTTCAATCATAAGTTCAGAAGTAGGGATGTTCGCTAATGATTGCCCAATGTTCAACACCATTTGTGACTCCTCAGATACTGAAGCAGTCCATGTAGAAATGCAGCAAGACCTGGACAATGTCCAGGCTTGGGCTGGAGAAGTGGCAGGTAACATTCGCGCCACACAAGTGCCAGGCAATGGCCATCTCCAACAAGAGAGAATCTAACCATTTCCACTTAATATTCAATGGCACTACGATCGCAGAATCCCGCACTATCAACATCCTGGGAGTTACCATTGACCAGAAACTGAACTGGAGTAGCCATATAAATACCGTGGCTACAACAGCAGGTCAGAGGCTCAGAATCCTGAGGCGAGAACTCACCTCCTGACTCCCCAAAGCCTGTCCACCATCTACCAGGCACAAGTCAGGAGTGTGATGGAATACTCTCCACTTGCCTGGATGGGGTGCAGCTCCAACAACACTCAAGAAGCTCAACACCATCCAGGACAAAGCAGCCCTCTTGATTGGCATCCCATTCACAAACATTCACTCCCTCCACCACAAAAGCACAGTGGCAGCAGTGTGTTCCATCTACAAGATGCACTGCAGCAATGCACCAAGGCTCCTTAGACAGCACCTTCCAAACCGTGACCTCTACTAACCAGAAAGACAAGGGCAGCAAATACATGGGAACACCACCACCTGCATGTTCCCCTCCAAGTCACACACCATCCTGACTTGGAACTATATTGCTGTTCCGTCACTGTTGCTGGGTCAAAATCCTGGAACTCCCTTCCTAACAGCACTGTGGGTGTACCAACCTCACATGGACTGCAGCGGTTCAAGAAGGCAGCTCACCACCACCTTCTCAAGGGCAGTTAGGGATGGGCAATAAATGCCGGCATAGCCAGTGACGCCCACATCCCATGAATGAAAAAAACACTCAGGAAACCCCAGGTCGACATGTGATCTAACAGGTGGTGCTTAGAACACAGCAAACATGGTAAGGTTTTAAAATGTCCTTACCTGAATGTGGAGCCAAGAGGAGCAGAAGAACTCCTCTCAGCCTCACATTCAAAGAACGCGGGCTGCTGTCAGCCACTTCTACCTATCACACCATCCCCTCAACCCCCGCCCTCTACCCGTCCTGACCTAATTGAAGTTCCACCTGAGAACTGCTGCTAGCATTGCAGGAGCACGCTCTCAGTTCCAATGGCTGGTGTCTGTATGCAGCCCATTGGCTCCAGGTGTGACTTGGGCCTAACCATTCAGGTGCAGGGAGAGAACCCTGTGCTCCTCATGACTGGGCATGCACAAATTTCTAGGCCCATAAATCTAAATTGTGTACATTACTTAGACACAAACATTTCATCAATGAGACCTCTGTACCTTTTATCAAAATGTATGTAATAATATAAATTATCATATACAGTGGTTTGTGGAATTATAGAAAGAGCAGTGGAAAGCCATAAATTCCCATAATTTACGTTTTTATACAACGTCAATTCAAAACAAGCATTTATCATATTTTTCATTTAAAGAGGAATTTTACTCCTTTGGTTCGATAGAGGGAATACTGGAATCAGCCTTTTATGAGTTTGGTTTATGCTTTTTCTAATCCATTTTTATGCCTTTTAATGTCCTACCTTTGGTTCCCTCCATGTTACAAATGACTTTGTAATTGAAAGTGTTGTTTAGAAAACTGTCCTAAAATCTAGTGTGATGCTTCACTTGAATGATCATGAGATGTTATAGCAATGCCACAGTGTTGCAGGCTGAATTTCTTCTAATTTCTTCCCAGCTTTAAGGAACATTACATTTCCATGTAACACCTTCCACAGCCAATGAATTACTTTTAAAGAATTATTACTGTTATATTTAGCTAAGTACAGCACCTAATTTGCATAGGTCCCAAAAATAGCTCGGAGATAAATGACAATTCATTCATTTATTTGTAGGTGGTAAATGTTGAAGGGTGAATTTTAGCCAAGATGCTTGGAAAACTCCCTGCTCTTCTTTGAATAGTGGCATGGGTTCTTTTTACGTCCACTTGAACAAGTGGACAGGGTCTAATTCAAAAGGTGACACTGTCAACTAGGTGTTGTTGACTTCCCTGGACTGTCAGCCTGGATTATGAGTTCAAGTCTTGAATCTAGATATTGAGCCCACAAACATCTGAACCACAAGTGAGATGAATGAAATCCTTTCCATTTATTTGTGTGACCTACACTAACACTAACACTGTTATCCGATTCTGATTTACCAAAATTATCCTGACTGGTCAAGATAAAATGAATGTAGATCACTTTAATCTATATTCCTCTGCTGCCCTTTTCTTCAATTATCTTGTTTGAATGGGAGTTGTAGTGTCCATGTTTACAAATTACTGTGTGGCTCCATCATGTTCATGCTGTATATTGCTGTGGTGTAAAATGAAGATTCTGAACTGGCTTTGAATTAAATCTACTACCTATCTTCACAAATTTTCTCTGTTTTTTGCCTCTCCCAGAAGATTATATGGTATTGGTGTCATTATTCTTCAGCCATCATGGAATGGGGCTGGCTGTTTTTTTCCTGCCTGTCAATTTCCTAAGTTATTAGTTTCAGTGCCCCTATGGTGTGTGAAAAGTATATCTTTCAGTCGGATTCACTCTAAGTTTTTGTAGGTTCGTACCTCATGCAGGATGGTTTGTAGTGAACCTGAATGGAAAATAATAGCCCTTTGGCAAGGGTTGAACTGGATAATGCAACGACAACACATCAAAAATTACATGAATGAAGTTCCTTATTTCTGTTTTTTACCTATATCCTAAAGAGGTAAAATACTGTCACCTCCTCACACCAGCACAAAAGGCAAAACAGAAACTTCACGTTATGGTTTTGTGTAGAAGCTCGGCCAGCTGGTATTTGCTTGTGAGAAAAGAAAACTGGTCTGGTGTTGTCCTACGGGATGAAAAAAAGTCACATTTAATATCAAACAAGACTTACAGAGACATCGAGCGTTCAGTTATGAAAATATTACTTTTGTGTCAAACTACCCAAGAGATTTCTGTCAACTGAAAACCTGTGATCACAAGAGAGCTCATGACCTATAAAATCCAGTTCCAACTGAAGCATTTGGGATCTCACTGCATCACGCAAAGGTGGAATTGTAGGAGCTGAAGAAAAATGGATTGTATGCTTTACAGTATTCACAAAATCTGTGAGCAAAGCTGTTGATGTAACAGAATTCCATTCAACTGCATTCCAGCCACCTTTTTCAATAAAATGACATAGATGAAGTACATTTGATTTACATCCATCCCTGCTATGTCTTCATTTCAATATAAATGATAAAAATTAATAGATCCACATTTTGAAACGGTGTCCATTGACTTCTGAGCAGGATGTCAGATCAAGTGCCTTTACTTTAGAGTGCATTCCATTTCCTATTGAAGTAAATGATGTAGTAGTGCCTTTTATGTTATTATATCTTAAGGTCATGTTCTCACATTTCCTCGGCAGCAGATGTAGTTACTTTTACTTGGAGAAATAAGGTAAGAGACACTTCTCGAGCTTTTACAAGTGACCTCTTTCCCACCTCATGAAAACGCAAAAGGGGTAGGATCTCATGAGAACAGCGTTATGGTCTCTGGCCATTGTTCAACACAATTGCTTGATAATGGTTGTGGTTTACACAGTCCAAAGCAGAACATTACTAGAAATGGATGGTATAGACAAAGTTGTCTGGAAGAGATAGCAGTGCTGCATGTGCAGCAAGGAAATAAAACAGAATTCAAGTCGGTAGAATCATAAAATCATCAAATTATTTTGCACAGAAGGAGGCCATTCAGCCCATCATGCCTGTGCTGGCTCTTTGAAAGTCCCTGTTTTTTCTTTATATCCCTGAAAAAAATTCCCTTCAAGTATTTAGGTTTTGAAAGTTGCTATTGTATCTGCTTCCACCACCCTCACAGGTCATGCATTCCAGATCATAACAAGTTGTGTGTAAACATTTTTTCCTCATCTTCCACCTGGTGCTTTTCCAATTAACTTAAATCCGTGCCCTTCAGTTACTGACCTTTTTGCCACTGAATACAGTTTCTCCTTATTTGCTTTCTCAAAACGCTTAATTATTTTGAAGACTTTCATCAAATTCCCCCTTAACCTACTCTGCTCTCAGGAAAACAATCCCAGCTCCTTTACTTTCCACACCATAGGTCAGCCCTCTAGTGGTATGTTGGCAAAAACGTAGACTCTCCCCATCACCCGAAATCACTTATTTAAATTCCTCAAAACAAACAGGACACATGGCACTCTGTAGGAACAGAAACAGCTTGATTTAGGCTGGTGGGTGGGTAGTAGCTCTATGGAGCAAGAATCTGCAGCATTTTTGCTCCCACCAGTGCCACTCCACTAGTACCCTCGCTGGTGCCTATCCGCCACTTAGCCCAGACTGCTGTCATCCGTGTCGAGGTAGTGAGGTCCAAAGCTGGGCCTTCTAGGCCCAGAGCTGCTCAAGGTCATCGTCCAAGGCTATCTGCAGTCTCCCCCACTGAAAGCTAGCAGCCTTCCGGCTGCCATGCTACAGCCATTGGGGTAGGGTTGGGTAAAAGCAATAGGCCACACGAAGGCACAGGGAAGACAGACACCAAGGGTGATTAGTTGACTTTTATATTGAATATTGGATGGTTTGTTTGACAAAGTTCATTTGTGGTAGCTTTTATTTCAGCATTATGACCAAGAGGATGTTGTGATGGTCAGTGACAGAGGGAAGGTGAGGTGTGGGACTGTTGTTGAATGGGGAATTGGGGTTGTTGTTACTGGTACCACAATCAGGCTCGCCAACTTTAAGGGCATTTAAGTGGTCATTGGATAGACATATGGGTGAAAATGGAATAGTGTAGGTCAGATGGTTTCACAGGTCGGCGCAACATCGAGGGCCGAAGGGCCTGTACTGCGCTGTAATGTTCTAATTCTAATTCTAATTCTAATCAGATGAGTTGATCACAGACAGCCCGGCCGGAAAGGGAACGTGTTCGTGGTCTTCACCCTTCCAACTCTTCCTGTTCCTCCTACTCCTCCTCAGCTGCTCACCAGACAGCATTGTCATGAGCACTAATTTAACATCCATAGTGGAGACCCCTGTTGTAGCATCTGATTAACTGTAACGTCTAACCTTGAGATTCAAATCAGTATGAATTCTAGCCCTGGTGTAAGTGGAAATACTACCTGGTGGTAAGGGCTGTGCCCTCATGATGGTAAGATTGTGAAGGAGGCAACAAACACAAAGAATTGTGACACACACTGGTGAATATTGCAAGTCTCCTCCTCAGCAGTCCAGGCAGTGCTAATTATGTACCCTAATGGTCTGCTCAATGACATTTTATATAGCAGCATGGCTCTCATTATATGTATCTGCCCGCATGAGTGTGGGGTTGTGCACTGGAGTCACGAGCCAGGAAGTCAGCAGATAGCCTTTGTCTTCCAGTGGCCACCCTCCGGTTTGACGTGGTGGCTCAAATACTGATGTTACAGCAGACTGGTGTAGAACAAAGGCATCATGACTGCTGCCAGGATACTGTGCATTCACCTGAATGAAGTGCTGTGCAAGTCTCAAACCAACTGCACATTCAGGAAGTGGAACCGTTTGCAGTTGTGGCACATCGTTGCATTTAGATGCGGCGCCCGTAAAGCCACATGTATGCAGTCAATAGCATCCTGACCATGGGGAAGCCCGCTATCTTGGTGAAGCCATGTGCACACTCTGCCTGCATCTCTCTAGTTGACATACAGAAAGTCTGTCACCTTCCTTATACTGCAGTGGACAGCAAACTTAGAGATGTTAAGCTACCTGCTGCAGCCTGGAAGCATCCAGACACAAAGATGTTCATGGCCACTGTCACCTTCACAACTACTGGCAGCAATGACCTAACTATGCTCTGAAGATATAGGCCAGCTTGAAAAAGGTGAGATTTCAGTGAGCACCTCCTTTGTTGATATCGCGCACACTGTTCCTGGCTAAGGTTGAGATAAGAGAATTGGGTGGATAAGACCTCCTGCTGAGAGCCCATCTCCCACTCCTCCTCCTTCTCCCACTGTGAGCAGCTTGTCCTCCTCTGTATTGCCTCTGCTCAATCTCCCTGATATCCTGAAGGCCAAGAGGGTAACTATAGCACCCATAACTGGGAGCAAGTGGTCTGAGCAGAACTCTTGGAATTCAGAATCAAGGCCTTCACCACATGCAGCACCACTCCCTGTAGACTTCACCAACGTTGAACAGCAGTAGAAAACTCACAGCACTTCTACAAACTCAGCAACAGCCAGTAAAAATCAATTAGCAATGAACCTGAAAGAACCTTGGTTGAGGAGGGATATTGAGGGTCTGGTCAGGACAAAGAAGGAGGCATATGTCAGGTACATGAAAATAGGATCAAGCAAATCCCTTGAGGAGTATAGGGGATGTAGGAATACACTTAAGAAGGCAATTAGGAGGGCGAAAAGGGGCCATGAGATTTCCCTGGTAGATAAGATGAAGGAGAATCCTAAAAGATTCTACAAGTATATTAAGAGTAAAAGGGTAGCTAGGGAGAGAGTAGGTCCCCTTAAGGATCAGTGTGGTAATCTATGTGTGGAGCCACGGGAAATGGGCGAGGTCTTAAATGAATACTTCTCGTCTGTATTTACCGTGGAGAAGGTCATGGAAGCTAGTGAGTTCAAGGGAGGGAACAGCGATATCCTGGAACATATCAACATTACAAAGGAGGAGGTGTTGGAGGTTTTGAAGCGCATTAAGGTGGATAAATCCCCAGGGCCTGACCAGTTATATCCTGGGATGCTATGGGAAGCAAGGGAGGAGATTGCTGGGGCCCTAGCAGAGATTTTTGTATCATCGTTAGCCAGAGGTGAGGTACCGGAAGACTGGAGGATAGCTAATGTTGTGCCTTTATTTAAGAAGGGCAGCAGGGATAAGCCAGGGAACTACAGGCCGGTGGGAAACTTATTGGAAGGGATTCTGAGAGACAGGATTTATATGCATTTGGAAAGGCAAGGTCTGATTAATTAGGGATAGTCAGCATGGCTTTGTGCGTGGGAAATCATGTCTCACGAATCTGATTGAGTTTTTTGAGGAGGTGACCAAGAGGATTGACGAGGGCAGGGCGATGGACATTGTCTACATGGACTTTAGCAAGGCCTTTGACAAGGTCCCGCATGGTCGGCTGGTCAAGTAGGTTCGAGCACATGGGATCCAGGGTGAGCTAGCCAATTGGATACAAAATTGGCTTGGTGACAGGAGGCAGAGGGTGGTCGTGGAGGGTTGTTTTTCAGATTGGAGGCCGGTGACCAGTGGTGTGCCGCAGGGATCGGTTCTGGGCCCTCTGTTGTTTGTCATATAGATTAATGACTTGGATGTGAATGTAGGGGGAATGATTAGTAAGTTTGCAGATGACACCAAAATTGGTGGTATAGTGGACAGTGAAGAAGGTTGACTAAGGTTACAACAGGATATAGATCAACTGGGAAAGTGAGCAAGAAACTGGCAAATGGAATTTAACGCAGATAAGTGAGAAGTGATGCATTTTGGGAAGTTACACCAGGGCAGTACATATACAGTGAATGGCAGGTCCCTGGGGAGTGTTGTTGAGCAGAGAGACCTTGGGGTGCAAATACATAGTTCCCTGAAAGTGGCAACACAGGTAGACAGGGTGGTGAAGAAGGCGTATGGCATGCTTGCCTTCATCAGTCAAGGCACTGAGTACAAGAGTTGTGACGTCATGTTACAGTTGTACATAACGTTGGTTAGGCTGCATTTGGAGTACTGTGTGCAGTTCTGGTCGCCGCAATACAGGAAAGATGTGATTAAGCTAGAGAGGATGCAGAAAAGATTCACAAGGATGTTGCCTGGTTTGGAGGGCTTGAGTTATAAGGAGAGATTGGATAAGCTGGGTCTGTTTTCCCTGGAGCGAAGGAGGCTGAGAGGGGACATGATAGAGATATATAAAATTATGAGAGGCATAGATAGGGTAGAAAGCCAGAGTCTATTTCCCATGGTAGGGGTGACTAAAACTAGAGGGTATAGTTTTAAGGTGAGAGGGAGGAGGTTTAAAGGGGATCAAAGGAGTAATTTTTTCACACAAGAATAGTGGGTGTCTGGAATGAGCTGCCAGAGGAGGTGGTGGAGGTAGGAACAGTAGCGACATTTAAGAGGCATCTGGACAGCTACTTGAATGAGCAAGGCATAGAGGGATATGGAATTAATGCAGGCAGATGGGATTAGTATAGATAGGCATTATGGTCGGCATGGATGCGGTGGGCCGAAGGGCCTGTTTCTATGCTGTACGACTCTATGACTCTATGACAAGAGGCCAGAATTAGAGGAGTGCAAATATCTTGATGGGTTGTGGGGCTGGAGGAGATAGGGAGGGGGCGAGGCAATTGGAAGGATTTGAAAACATTGCTTGAGTGGGAGCCAATGTAGGTCAGTGAGCAGAGGGGTGATTATGGGAATGGGACTTGGTGTTAGTTAAGACACAGATGCACATGAGCCCCAGGTCTCTCTGCCCTGAACATTCTTTAGAACTGTACCATGAAGTATATATTGCCTCTCGCTATCCTTTCTGCCAAAATGCAAACCTTACACTTCTCTACATTAAACTCCGTCTGCCACTTGTGTGCCCATTCTACCAGACTATCAATTTTCCTTTGCAGTTGACAGGTATCCTCACTGTTTGCTACACCTCCAAGTTTGTTATCATGGGAAAACTTTGAAATTTTACTCTGTATTCCAATATCCAAGTCATTTGCATACAAAAAAAAGAGTGGTCCTTGCATTGATCATTGGGGAATGCTGCTTTCTCCCATTCTCCAGTCTGAAAAACAACAGTTTACAATGGCTCACTCTTTCCTGTCCTTAAGCCCATTTTTTATTCAAGCTGACACTGACCCTCCTATTCCATGAGCCTCAATTTTGTTAACCAGCCTTTTATGTGATACTTTGTCAAACACTTTCTTAAAATCCATGCAGACAACATCCACAACATTTCCCTCATCAACCTTCTCTGTTACTTCATCAAAATATGGAATTAAATTTGTCAAACACAATTTGCCTTTTACAATTCTGTGCTGGCTCTCCTTAATTCACTTAGAACTCTCCGAGTGCCTGTTAATTTTTTCCCTGATTTATTGTTTCTAAAACCTTACCGACCACTGATGTTAAACTGGCCAGCCTGTAGTTAAATGTCCTTATACCCTTTCTTGAACAAGGTTGTCACATTTGCCACGTTCCTATACATTGGCACATCCCCCATATCTAGGGAAGATTGGAAGATTATGGCAAGCTCTTCCGCTGTCTACACCCACACTTCCCTCAGTTCCCAGGGTGCAAGCCATCCGGACCAGGTGATTTATACACTCTAAGCATAGTCTGTCTTTCCACTACATCCTTCCTGCCAATTTTCACCCTCTACCATCACCACTTCTACTAATATTTTGTCAGCATCCTCGGCCTTAGTAAACACCAACACAAATTACTCAATAAGTATTCTAGCCTTGCCCTGTGCCTCTAAGCATATATCGATATCTGAATAATTAAAGTCCCCCAATATCACCACTCGATATTTCTTGCACACCTCTGTGATTTTCCTGCAGACTTGCTCCTCTATCTCTCTCTTACTATTTGGAGGCCTATAGAATACAACAACTACTGTGATCATACCCTTCTTGCTTCTCAACTCTAACCAAATGGATTCTGTCCTTGCTCCCTTAAGGACAACCTCTCTTTCCAACACTACAATACCTTTACTAATCAATGCTGTCACCCACCTCCATTTTTGTCCTTCTCTGTCTTTCCTGAACACTTTATACCCCTGAATATTAAGCGCCCAGTCCTCACCATTGCAATCCTTGTTTCCGTTATTATAACTCCTGCATATTCCCACATGGCTTTTTGTGCTTGTAGCTCACCAACCTTATTCACCACGCTTGTCACAATTTGTCATCCAGTACTAACGTCAGTGTGGGAAGAGATCAGAATTGCAATACTGAAATGTCCCTACAGATTTTGACATCTAGGAAGAAGAGCAAGTACAAAAGGATATGAAAAATGGAGGGAATGGGAATTCTGAAAATGGACTAATCTAAACTACCAGGGTCTTATTACTGCAATGACACTGGGCTGGATTTTACAGCCTCCCGATGTCGGGGGTTGTGGCGGGGAGGGGGGGGGGCCCGTAAAATGCCTCCGGGAGAGACCCACCACTGGCCTCGACGCCAGGAAGGCCCCGCCCATATTACTGGTGGCGGCATGGCCTCGTGGCAGCCCCACCGCTGCTCGGCAACAGGACCATCATTACAATACGCTAATTTATTAAAATCAAGGAATAATTACTTACCCCGTTGCGCTGGCCATCCCACTCCCATATTACCGTGGATATCCGACACTCCTGCACTGTCCGATCTCCGAATGGAGATCCAATGCAGGACACTGGTGGGGAGGAGGAAGGAGGTAAGTATTTCAGTGTGGAGTGTGGGGAGTGGGGAAAGGGAAAAAAACGAGCTGATTGTACGAGGGGGTGATGAGTAGGGGTAAAGGTAAAAGTTTCTGACCTTTGGAGGGGGAAGGTCAGAATACTCAAGGTAAGTATTTGGTGGGGGGGAGAGGGCACGAATGATATGTAAGGCTATCGGGGGTGGGAGTGTGAGAGGGACTGGAAAGATTTCTGCAATTATTTTTAATATTTTAAAATGCACTGTTGCTTTAAAAATTAAAAATGTCAGTAAGGGTTCTAAGCCATTTAAAAATGGCCGTGGCGCAGGACTCCAATGCCGAGGATGGAGTGCCCGCCCCCTTCCACGTCATTGGGTGGGGTGGGGGGAGCGGGTGTGGCGAATGGTTGTCCTATCCATGTAAATGAGCCATCGTGTAAAAGCCGCACAAACATGTCGCCATCCGCCATCTTAGAGACTCGCCGCCAAGATCGCGAGTGAATTTCAGCCCACTATTTTGAATTATTAGATTAATTTTAACTGTAATATGAAAAAAATCGAAGTTTATTAGGGCTAATTTATGTACATCGATTATTTACCCAACCAGATATACATTGTACAAAGGCAAAATTCTGCTGATGCTGGAAATCTGAAATGGGCAGCGGGCTTCAAAAAGTGCACGGCGCATGCAAGAGACGTGTGCAGCAGAGCCACTGCAAAATTTTGCGCGGCGGCTCATTAACATGGAGGGGGTGGACCACCCAACTCTGATGCGTAGAGTGGGCGGGCGCTCTTTCCAAGCACCGGCGTCCGGCATTTGGGACGTACGGCCTATATACCTAACCTCACACTGGCACTGAAATTCATATATTGCATTATCACACAGACATCCCAAAGACTGGCGTATCGTATCAAACAACATGTCCCTTCAGCTGCTCGCAACGGGCATGTTGAAGGCCGTACCCAACCAGTCCATGCTTGCAAAACTCAAAACACATTGTCCAAAATTTGATGTGATTCTGCGATTGGACAACATTTGCTAAATAATCCTCAGTGTGCTAAGAACTATGCTGACATCTAATTTAAGATTGTCAGTAGTGCTCACAGTGTGTTGCATTTGTGTGTACTGAAAGCTACATCTATTAATACACAGCACCCTGTTTTTTGCAGATAAAAAGAATATGTACAGACATTGTGCCTGTTTCAGCTAAACAAATAAGTGACAGCCATTCACTGGTTCATTCCTCAGGGCACTGCCTTGAGCAATCATAGGCAAGGTGCCTGGTTTAAAGTTCAAACAAAGCTTGACAGTTAACTGTCAGTCACCATAATCTGCTGCATTCTCCGTGGCAATGCCTCTACCAATCAGAGTCCACTTGTCAACCAATCAGCACTCTCTTCTCATACAGTATAAATTTGTTGCTGCCCTTACATTGATATTCTTGTGATTTGCCCTGATAAGTGCAAGAAGAAAAGTTTCGACAAAATGTCTCTGTTTTCAGCGATACTCAAGTTCTGTACTACCAAATGACTAATTGAACATCAAATACTTTGTTTTTGTCATTGGTGCTAGTGGAAAATAGGTCATATTGAAGAATTTGCTCATGGCATTCCTTCATAGAATTCCTTTGATTGTTTTAAGGTCTCTGCCAGTCAAAGCTCTTGTCTTACGATGCTGTTGAAGCTGAAAATTTTACAAATATTGATGCACTCATAAGCAGTCATAATTTGCAAGATTTTAGTATGTTTTAACTAATTTTAGTAGCTTAGTTTACTAATTTTATTAATTATAAATTTGGGTAATTACTCACTTTCTCTTTTAATTAATAAAGCTTAGTTTTTTTTAAATTTAATCTTGCCTTTTTTTTAAATACTAACCTCAGCACATCAGATGATGATGAGATTGACCTATGATATCTATTAATGAACAGTTCTTCATCTATGCTCCTTCCTTCATTTGATGTGCAGCCATGCTTGGTGGTATTTATTGGTTGTCCACAAGTTTGTGGGTGTCTCGCTGACCTTGACTTCTATTATTACCCTTTCCTTTAATCGACTGTGACAATATTACTGGATTTGAAATGTGGACAAGCCATAGCAAAACTCAAAAAGTGTTTTTATTCATAGCACCGGTGGCAGATGGTGGGGGTCGGGGGGGAGGTGGTGGGCGAGTACATGGTGAGTGGGTCCTTCCTGCTGCTGAACGCACCTTCAGCTGTGTGTGTTTAAGGGAGGGCGTTAGCTGGAATATTGAGTTTGAAAATGACAACGTTGACTGACACCACAATTGGCCTACTTTGCATACATCCAACGCATACTCTTAACAATTGTGCTAATAGAGTCATAGAGAGATACAACACTGAAACATGCCCTTTGGCCCACCGAGTCTGTGCCAACCATCAGCCACCCATTTATACTAATCCTACATTAATCGCATATTCCTTACCACATCCCCACCTTCCCTCAATTCTCCCACCACCTACCTACATTTGGAGCAATTTACAACAGCCAATTTACCTATCAACCTACAAGTCTTTGGCTGTGGGAGGAAACCAGAGCACCCGGCGGAAACCCACACAGTCACAGGGAGAACTTGCAAACTCCGCATCGGCAGTACCCAGAACCAAACCTGGGTTGCTGGAGCTGCAAGGCTGCGGTGCTAACCACTGCGCCACCCCAGTAATACCCTCACCAAAAAGACATCCGGTGTGGGGCACACCGAAGGTGTGCACGCACGGCAGGGATGTCATTCTGCATTGAAAACAGCATCCGCTGTGCTAGAAATATGGTTCCTCAGAGTCGAATTTTGCAGCCATTGAATTGTCTTATGGCTTTTTTGGGGGTCTGTGACGTTAGCATCAGTGTTTTCACATGTCCATATTCAATACTTTTGTCTATGCTACATGAGCCATTAACCTGTCCATTTTGAAATGGGTTATTATTTTCATAAAAGTAGCAGCCAAAGTTAAAAAGGAATTTAATTCCAACACATTAGCTGTCAAACTCATTTCATTCACAACATAAGGCCTTGATCTTATCTCCACTGTCATATGTAAGCCTCCATGGTTACAAAGGTTTCCAATTAAATAGAAATGATGTAAGGCACATTGCGCAGTGTGTGAATGCAGCTACTGTTATGCATATTACATGTGTATCACATGAAAGCTGTGTACATGATTTGTACGGGGAACCCAGGTCTAGATTATTGAGAAGCCAGGCACATAAACACCTGCTCCTCTATCACTGAAACAGCTTCTCCTGCTCTCAAGAATCAACAATGTAACATCATGATGTGCTGACAAAAGGATGATAATGATCTCCCTGACAATCAATCATTTCCTCAGTAAGTGGAAAATATTCACTTTGAAACTTGCCTCTCCTTGTAGATGAAATGACAAAAGTGAGTGAGGCTAGGAACAGGATATTACAGTGTTTCAGGTACTAATCGACCTTGGTTTCATCCTGATGCCATTTATATTTGCCTTAACTGTGAGTGTACCATATTTTAAAATTACATTATATATTTTCAGGACCTTTTGTAAACCGTTACTGAACTGACAATATTAAGCACAGCACATTGATTGCTCCTATTTGGAATTGCCATAGATTTATTTTAACATTCTTTATTATTTAACTGCCCTAGCTACTAAATTTAAACCTTCGATTTACATATTTGGTGAAGCCTTAATTGAAGGAAACTGAGAAGGAAAGTGATGTAGCAATTGTTTATCATCCACAACAGCATGTGAAATTATTCCAGGTAAATTGAACACATTGGGCCCTATTTGCTGATTGTTAGTTATCTTTGTGCCAGCAGAGGTGGAAAAGTAGTGGTACTTTTGGTGCAAAATTCTTGGATGTGACCCTTTAATAGTACAGTGAATTTTCTGATACTGATCTTACTCAACCTTAAATGCTTACTGCCAATAGATTAGAAACATAAATAAGGCCAATTATTAAGATCCTCTTTAAGACAGATTTGCTGACTTAAGTAAAAAATATGTGTGGGTCAATCCTTCAGTTATTGTCAGGTTTAGGACCAATTCCTTATTACTTTACCAGGTCAAGCATCATAATACTGAAAACTCTTGCAATATTACAGTGATACTACTTTCGCATAGATTTATTGCTTGCAATAAATCCTTGGAAATTGCTTTCATATTGAGGATTTCTTATGGATTGGTTGCCTATGACTTAATTTAGAATATTGAAGTAGGCTGTTTTTCACCAACTCTTACTACTAGTGATTCAATACACCTGAAGACTGTCAGAACACAAATCCTTGAAACCAATATTAGGACTGTGAAAATACTTCAGTATGTGTTTACTTTTTGGTACAAAACTTAAAGCATGAACTTTTGAACAATGAAAGCTTTGATAGCAATTGATTCCAAGAGCATTGTGAAGGAGCCCCAACTGTAACACTACCAACTGATTCAAGCTATGATGTTATCAAGAGCTTATTTTCCTTTGGTGTTCATTTGGAAATGTCCTGATAATTGGAGCAATTAAGAGAAAGCCTTTTACCTGGATAGTGCAATATTGCTCTCTTGAATATCAGACCAGAAAATTAAATTGAATCCCAACCAAAATGATCTGCCAAAACGGAAAGCAATCTAGAACAAAAAGAGGTCCAAGAAAGATGTCCTTACTGGCTGGCTACAGGATGATATTGGACATCTTAGTTCTCTGCGCAGTGTAAGGCCAGCAGCACCCAAGATAATTGGTCTGCACAGGCGGGCAAGGTGAAGAAGAGCCTAATTTAAAAAAAAACTGTAGATTAATATAAATAGAAAAAAAACTGATGAAGACTGCCTGGCTCAACTACAGCAATGTAACAATTACATTTACATTTTGGTTTGTTGTACCGATCCTAAAATTGTGTTTCAAATTATATACTAAAATTATATCTATTGTTTTTATTTAAACATATACTGCCTAGACTCTGGCTATCCATACTCAGTCAAGCTTCATGGATCCTCCAGAAGATGATGTTGTTGGTTAAATGTCATATCAGTACAGCGATGACCAGGTGAGAAGGGGTCTAGGCCTTTGCCTGGTTTAACCATGACAGGGTTTAAATTTTGAAAACAGTTTTTATCTCCCCCTTAGTGAATCCTTGTTCACTGCTCCAATTGTAAGGCAAAGAAATCAAACAGGTTTCCTTAGATTTAAACAAGAAAAGTGGAAGTTTATTGATCTTAAACTCGAATCTGGTTAACGACTACGAATATGTGACACAACCATGCTAGCATGCATATGCGATAAACACATATGCAGATAGAGACAGAAAAAGTAGGAGGAATAAAGGGGAAATGTTTGAAGCAATATCTGGTAGTTACAGTCATTTAAGTTTTCTGTGGAGTCTTTGGTTGCCGGTAAGTCTTGCAATTCGTTGGGGCCCAGTTCAAGCTTCAACTTTTTCTGATGTAGGAGTCTTTTCTCTCTTGAGGTTTAGGTGTCTTCCATAGGTCTGGTTGCTTGGGAGAAAGCGAGAGAGAGAGAGCGACTTCCTTGTTCCAGTTTCAGTTGCGCACTTCCTTCTGAATTCAAACTGTCCTGTGGCTAGTTCAAAAAATCTGGACAAGCCAGTTAGTCATATGACCAACTGGTTTAACCAGTCCTGGCTCTGTGGATTCTATCATCTTAGCAGGGCCTGGAATGTGCTTCCTTACACCTTCGATGTCTGGTGATCAAAATCCATTTTGGTTAATTGGAGCAGGGAGTAGCCCTTTGCCTCCACAAGCAGTGTCTCTTAGAATATCCTTCCAGCCCAGTGTCTGATGATCTTCAAACAAGTCATTTCTTCACTCCAGCAATTGTTTGAAATCAATGTTCATATGACAAAATATGCCTCATTCTTGGCAGGGGGGGGGTCTGCATGATAGTACAAATGAACTGTGTGGTAACTCTCTCCTCACCAACCCACACAGATAATACTGCAGAGACCTCAGAATAGCAGAACAAAAACCCTGTTAGTTCCATATCAGGCCACCACCTCTGCTACACTGCATACTAATACAACCCATTGCATACTAACATGCAATATGGTCATATAATCCACATTGGTATTCGTGATCATACAGACATTTTATAATCAAATGCAATATCCTCTGAAAATGTTATGGAGCTTCTTCAGGATCAGTATCTGTCAAATATCAGGGATGTTTACCCTGGCTTCCTTGGTAGATGTGATGGAGTCATACTTCAAACCATAAAATCTGTGTATTAGATCTTTTACATATGAATTTTACATATGAATATGCTTTATATTTAATTAAAATATTGTCAGCGGAACTTTGTAAGGAATTATTTGTCTTTGTGTAGAGGATTTGAGATAAATAACTCAGAATTGTCTGGAGATAGCTGCTCATTTCATAGTTGACATGGGTCACCTCTGTTAATAGTTTGCTTTGAGACTAGAATCTAATTAGATCCAGTTAGAGCCAAGCTAACACAGGTTTGCCACCATGGTATGAGGCATTCATTGTCTATGATTTCCATAAGCATAAGCCAACACCTTGCCAGAAGAAAATTTCAAAGGGCTCTGTTTCAAGTAAACAATTCTCCGGACAGTCAAGCAGTCCTGCTCTGTTGAGAAAAATGATGGTTTCTTCAAAGATTAGTGCTGACAATGGACAAATTGCTTTGAATTGTGCAGAAAAAAATCTGCATAGAGAAGTATAAGAGTGGATGGCTTTGCCTATTCTGCAGTTCCCTTGTTTCAACCATTTATTTCCACATTATTGTTGTTTCAGAAACAATGTTAAGTCATATATAATTCATTTAATATATAATATTTACAGTATTTATTTTGCTTCTGTACAGATATAAAACATGTAAATGAATGTAACTATTAGTTTTTAATCTGGATGAAATGGTCTGACAGTATACTGGGCAGTTAATGTAACCTCCAATGTATAATCTCAAAGTCAATAGACAATCGACTCACTGTTTTTACTCATGGCACACACTAGTATATAAGCTCAATGGAAACTGTGAACACAAATAAAGTTAGGAGAATACCCCAACGGTAACAGTAAAACTCTCCATTACATGTGGTGCAATCCAAAGATAGTCCTGTAGAGGTTTCAGTTATAGGCATCAGGATTTATAGCTTCTCTATCACAATCACCAGGACAGGCACTGGATCCTGTTGTTTTAGAAACCTGTGTCACACCATCATATGTGTTTTACCTTCATTGGTTGGCGCCTCTTGTTTAGAACAGTTATGGCCTTTGGTATGATTGGTACATGCAATAGACTGATACGTGGATCCACAATTAATCTTGTCTAAAAATATAAATTTTGCACAGATATCTTTATATCACTTATTAATTCATGCCACTCATTATTTCATACATTGCAGAGAAAGCTAGTAATTTTAGATACAGGACATTATACCCAATGTTCAATAAGACTAAAACTTATTGCCATGCATACAAAGTAGACTTTATGCTGATATTTTTTATTTCCAATTAAAACAGACAGCAGGTATTGTCTTTACAGCTTACCAAACTCAACAATGGACTCCAATGCAGACATGATATCATCCTCATCTTGGAGAATGAACAGTTAAGCCAGCATCTCCATAGATCTTGAGATTACCTAGGTTCCTGATTTGTATTTGCTACTGTGATCTAGATTATCGCTTATCACCCTCCTCAGAACATTAAGCCATTTTCTACAGAACTTTGCAGCTCCCTGTACTTTTTGCTTAGTCATCGTTCGTCCTTTGATATTGAAGAAGAGGGCCAGAGTATCACCTAATTTATTTCAATGAGTTTTTTGATGACTGATGAGGTCTGCCTTTGCGCATAAAGAGTGTCTGCAAATTTAACACTAGATCCCAGATATAGCAGGTTGGGAATCTTGATCTTTCAAGCCTTCCTCAGCTGCTGTTTACATTTTGCAACAGCAAAGTAACTGCCTTTTTTTGCTTGACAAAAAACACATCTTTCAATGGCACTCTGTGAAGTGTCATAACGGTATTATGAAAGAATATTGTAGAACCAAAGCTCTGTCTCATTGTGTCTGTTTTGTGCTGTGACGTTCTTCCTTTTACTGCCACCAGCACAGTAAACCCATGTATTTTTTTGCACAGACCAAGTGACTTGCTTCCATTCATCAATGTAATAAATTTGAATATATTTCAATTCACTGCTGATCAGAAGGTCTAACTTGATGTTAAACTAAAGCCAAAATTTGGTCAATATTAAAGTAGATTGTGATTTGCACAGTGATAACTGTGCCGAGTTATTGCTTCAAATCTTTTCAAAATGCTCCATACCCAACTCTCAGAAAATAAGAACATTCGAAACAGGAATAGGCCATTCAGTCCCCTCCCACCACCCTGAAACTGCACCACCATTAACTTAGTTAAGCGGGCCTATTGGTATTAATTGGATGCAAATTTTCACAATGAAAAATGTTGCTTTGATTATAATTACTCACCATTGAAAGAGGGTAAGTAGATATTTGAAGCTTCTATCTCCCTTTTACATGTCTTACTAGATCACATGACAACTGTGGTTGAGAGCATGGATGTGTGATTACCATTGGCCAAACTCTTGAGCCAGTTGCAAGGAGATAAGGAGGTGCTTATAATGTTACCAAGAAGAGTAGTAAGCCTGAGGATTGGGAGAATTTTAGAAATCAGCAAAGGATGCCCAAAAATTGATAGAGGGAGAAAGTAGAATATGAGAGTAAACTAGCAAGTAATATAAATACAGCTTGAAAAGGCTTCTACAAGGATGTAAAAAGGAAGTGAGTAATGAAGGTAAAATGGGTCCCTTACAGGCTGAGACAGGAGATATTATAATGGGGATTAAGGAAATGGCAGAGAGATTCAACAAATATTTTCTATCTGTCTTCACAACATAAAACACAAAAAAAAACAGAAATATTGGGGAATCAATGTTCCAGTGTGCGTGAAGAGCTTAAAGTACTTAATATTAGTAAAGAACAAGTACTGGAGAAATTAATGGACATCATTATTAAGGAAGTGGTAACAGGACACTGAGAACATCATAAACTGGTTGGGCTGTTTTGATAATGAAAGGAAAATTGTGTTTGATAAATCTACCAAATTTTTTTGAGGATGTAATTAGTAGAGTACACAAAGGGGAAACAGTGGATGTAGTGTATTTGTTTTTTCAAAAGGCAGTTGATAAGGTGCCACATGAAATGTTGCTTTACCAATATCCTTTAGGGAAGGAAATCTGCTGTCCTTACCTGGTCTGGCCTACATTTAACTCCAGACCCACAGCAATGTGCTTGATTCTTAAATGCCCTCTGAAATGACCTAGTAAGCCTTCTCAAGGGCAATTAGTGTTTGGTAACAAATGCTGGTCTTGCCAGTGACATTCACATCCCATGAGTGAATGAAAAAAAAGATTAGGACCCATGGGGTATATTAGCATGGATTGAAGATTGGTTGAAGGACAGAAAACAGATTGTAGGAATAAACAGGTAATTTTCTGGTTGGCAGGTTCTGCCTCATGTAGTGTCGCAAGGATTAGTGCTGGGTCCTCAGCTGATTACAATCTACATGAATGACTTCGATGAAAGGACTAAGTGTAATGTATCCAAGTTTGCTAATGATACAAAGCTAGGCTGGGAAAGTAGGAAGAGGACACTAACAGCAAAATTTTTGTTCCTGGAGCTATCAATTTCCCTTTGTAGCCTCCTTATGTCCTCTTCACAACTTACTTTGCTACGTTTCTTTGTGTCATTAGCAAATTTAGCAACCATACTTTTGGTCCCTTCAATCACATCATTTATATAAATTGTAAAAAGTTGAAGCCACAGCACAGATCCCTGCAGCACATGACTCATTACATCTTGCCAACCAGAAAATGACCCATTTATGCCTACTCTCTGTTTCCTGTTAGCTAGCCAATCTTCTATCCGTGCCAATATGTTACCACCTACACCATAAGCTTTTATTTCTCGCAATAAACTTTGATGTGGCACTTTTTCAAATGCCTTCTGGAAATCTAAGTACAGTCCATCCACCAGTTCCCCTTTATCCACAGCACATGTTACTTCTTCAAATAACTCCAATAAATTGGTTAAACATGATTTCCCTTTCACAAAACCATGTTGATTCTGCATGATTACCTTGAATTTTTCTAAGGGCCCTGCTATAATGTCTTTAATAATAGCTTCTAACATTTTCCCTAAGACAGATGTTAAGCTAACTGGCCTCTCCTTCCATTCTTGAATAAAGGAGTTACATTCGCTATTTACCTATCTAATGGAATCTTCCCCGAATCTAGGGAATTTTAGAAAATTAAACCAAATGCATCAATTATCTCACTAACCACTTCTTTTAGGACCCTAGGACCCGACTACATGTCAGCCCGCAGCTCCAACAATTTGTTCAGTACTACTTCCCTGGTGATTGTAATTTGCCTGAGCTCCTCCTTCCCTTCCATTTCCTGATTTATAGCTATTTCTGGGATGTTACTTATACCATCTATAGTGAAGATAGGTGCAAAATACCTGTTCAACTTATCTGCCATCTCCTTATTTTCCCTTATTAATTCCCCAGACTCACTTTCTATAGGACCAATGCTCACTGTGTTAATTATTTTTTAAATACCTTTAGAAACTCTTACTATCTGTTTTTATATTTCTAGCTGCTTTCTCTCATATTCTAATTTTCCCTCCTTATCCTTCTTTTAGTCATTTTTTGCTGTTTTTATATTCTGTCCAATCTTCTGACCTGCCACCCATCTTTGCACAATTATATGCTTTTTCTTTAGGTTTGATACTATCTTTACCTTTTTTTAGTTAACCACTGATATTGAGTCCTCCCCTTGTATTTTTTCTTTCTTGTTGGAATTCTGTGTATTCTGACATATCCTCTTAAATGTCTGCCACTGTATCTCTAGGACCTATCCCTTAATCTGATTTGCCAGTTCACTTTAGCTAGTTCTGCTTTCATGCCCTCATAAGTGCCCTTATTTAAGTTTAAGATACTAGTCTTGGACACATTCTTCTCTCCCTCAAACAGAATGTAAAATTCAATCGTATTATGATTGCTGCTACCTAGGGGTGCCTTAACTATGAGGTCATCAATTAATCCTATCTTGTTGCACAATAACAGGTCTAGTATAGGCTGCACTCGGGTTAGTTCCAGCATGTGCTGTTCTAAGAAATCATCCCGAAAACATTCTATGATCTCTTCATCTAGGCTACCTTTGCCCATTAGATTTTTTCAGTCTGGGGAATTTATAATGGATAATCAGGAGATGGCAGATGAATTGAGCAGGTATTTTACATCGGTCTTCACTATTGAGGATACAAGTAACATTCCAGAATTAGCTGTAAGTCAGGAAATGGAAGGGAGGGAGAAACTCAAGAAAATTACAATCACCAGTGAAGTGGTACTGAACAAATTGTTGGAGCTGCGGGCTGACAAGTCCCCAGGTCCTGATGGACTTCATCCTAGGATGTTAAAAGACGTGGCTCATGAGATAGTTGATGCGTTAGTTTTAATTTTCCAAAATTCCCTAGATCCGGGGAAGGTTCCGTTAGATTGGAAAATAGTGAATGTAACACCTTTATTCAAAAAGGGAAGGAGACAGAAAGCAGGAAACTACAGGCCAGTTAGCTTAACATCTGTCATAGGGAAAATGTTAGAAGCTATTATTAAAGACATTATAGCAGGACACTTAGAAAAATTCAAGGTAATCAGGCAGAATCAACATGGTTTTGTGAAAGGGAAATCATGTTTAACCAATTTATTGGAGTTCTTTGAGGGAGTTACATGTGCTGTGGATAAAGGGGAACTGGTGGATGGATTGTACTTAGATTTCCAGAAGGCATTTGATAAGGTGCCGCATCAAAGGTTACTGCAGAAAATAAAAGCTCATGGTGTTGAGGGTAACATATTGACATGGATAGAAGATTGGCTAGCTAACAGGAAACAGAGAGTAGGCATAAATGGGTCATTTTCTGGTTGGCAAGATGTAACGAGTGGTGTTCCACAGGGATCTTTGCTGGGGCCTCAACTTTTACAATTTATATAAATGACTTAGATGAAGGGACCAAAGGTATGGTTGCTAAATTTACTGATGACACAAAGATAGGTAGGAAAGTAACTTGTGAAGAGGTCATAAGGGGGCTAGAAATGGAGAGAGATAGGTTAAGTGAGTGGGCAAAGACCTGTCAAATGGAGTATAATGTGGGAAAGTATGAAATTGTCCACACTGGCAGGAAGAATAAAAAAGAAGCATATTATCTAAACGGTGAGAAATTCAGAGGGTTCTGGGTGTCCTAGTGCATGAATTGCAAAAGGTCAGTATGCAGGTACAGCACGTAATTAGGAAAGCTAATGGAATGTTATCATTTATCGCGAGGGAAATTGAATACAAAAGTTATTTTTGCTTCAGTTTTACAGGGCATTTGGTGAGACTACAACTGGAGTACTGTGTACAGTATTGGTCTCCTTATTTAAGGAAAGATGTAAATGCGCTGGAGGCAGTACGGAGAAGGTTAACTAGACTAATGCCTGGAATGGGCGGGCTGTCTTACAAGAAAAGATTGGACAGGCTCGGCTTGTATCTGCTGGAATTTAGAAGAGTAAGAGGCAACATGATTGAAACATATAAGATCCTGAGGGGTCTTGACAGGGTGAATCAAGGATGTTTCCCCTTGTGGGGTATCTAGAACTAGGGGTCACTGTTTAAAAATAAGGGGTAGCCCATTTAAGACAGAGATGAGGAGAAACTTCTTCTCTCAGAGGGTCATGAGTCTTTGGAATTCTTTTCCTCAAATGACAGTGGAAGCAGAGTCTTTGAATATTTTTTCGGGCAGAGGTAGATAGATTCTTGATAAGCAAGGGGGTGAGAGGCTATCAGGGTAGGTGGAAATGTGGAGTAATCAGTTCAGCCATGAACTTATTGAATGGTGGAGCAGGCTTGATGGGCCGAGTGGCCTACTCCTGCTCCTAATTCATATGTTTGTATGTATGTACATATAGATTAAAATCCCCCATGATGATCGCCACACCTTTCTGACAAGGTCGCATTATCTCATGTTGCAATGTGGGGAGACTGCCAGGTAACCCATATTTGAGGGCACCTCGGCATTCAGGCACTCTCTCCTTCATGCTGCAGTCTGTTAATTGCTGCTGCCAGCAAAAATGCTGCCCCAGGCATCTGCAGCCCGCTGGCATGGGGTCAACTCACAGTTTTGGCCCCGGTGGCTAGATTTCTGTCATGCTGGAAAAATTCAGCCCCTTATTTCACAAGGTTGTTAAATGATTTTAGACATGATACACCCTAGTTTATTTGAATGAAAATTTGAGATCTGAACAAGCTTACCAAAATCGATAATTACATTAAGTTACATCGGCCACTGTATTGATAGGGGTGGGTCTTGTGATAAGGGGGTTGGGGTGGATTTTGGCCACATTTCCCCACATGCTGTGACGTTTTGACTCCACAGCATATGTCTTTTCTTTCAAGTAGGTTCCCGGTCTGGAAGCCAGCCTGCTTGAAAGGTTTGGTTCCCAGTCGACTGGATAATGCTTCACAGGAGGCCACAGGCCTGGAGCAGGTAAGCACCCTGCAGCTGGGTTTGTGGCAGCATGGAAATGGGTGTCCTGATCTTGTGGGAAGGGGTGATCACCAATTCCTGGGAGGCTTGATCTTGGTGGAGGTGGTCACTGATCCCAGGGGAGGGGAGGGGAGGACAATATCAGTGGGGGGAGATGGCAACTGGTCCGAGCGGTGTCTAATTGTGGTGCGAACATATGAATTAGGAGCAGGAGTAGGCCACTCGATCCCTCGAGCCTGCTCCGCCATTCAATAAGTTCATGGCTGTTGTTGGGTGGTCACAGATCAGGTGGGATGTCCGATCCCAGAGTGGTGGGGGAGGAGATCCAATCTTGGAGGAATCCTTTCATGGAGTGGGCCTATTCCCTGAGGTGACATCAATTGTTGGGATGGTGCAATAGTGGACAGGGATAAAAGGCTAGCTTGGGGGGCTGGGAGGAAGCCCTCCTCCTCCTCTTGCCACACAAACAGTGCTGGAAAGGTACTTATCTTTTCCACAAAGCTGTCCCAGCAGAGGCCATCGCTCCCAGTGGCGCTGCTGGGACTAAGAGCTGCCGGCCCATTGATCGGCCGGCAGCTCACTGAGGCGGGACCTCCTCCCTCAAGTGGGTGGAAGTCCCGCCTCAGGACAATTAAAGCCCGGGGACCAGTAAAATACAGGACAGATCCCCGGGTGAGGCGGAAGAGGGTTCGCCACCGACTGTTACGTCGGGTGGCGAATTCCCGTCCACCTAAGGTAAAATCCAGCCCATAGTTCGCCTCATATAATTATGTAATTTCATATTTCCCATTATGACTGCCAAAGAATGCAGCTGAGCAAATTTTTCTTTTCTGAGTTGAATCAAAATTTGTTTGCTTCAAACTGAAATTTCTAAATACATGAATATTTAGAAATATTTCTACAAAGTCATTTTACATGTAATCGGAAGAGCATACTGTCACGTTTTTGTGCTGTCCCACATCCCCATTAAATTGTGTGGTCTGTGTAACAGTTATTACCTTCTGGGTGAGAAATATAATTACCACTGTATATTTTTTGCTGTCTCTAAAATTAGATACTGCAAGAATTATAATACTGAACCTCGTGCACAATCTGAACAAATTGTAGAGGATATTAAACATGCCTCTCTTAGTGTCAACAGTCTTTCATTTTGAGATACAATGCAAACAATGTTGCTATCCTCCAAAAATGTTGACAATTTATGTGAAACTATTATTACTTTTATATACTTCAACAGGAAACATTTGCAGGGCTATTGGGAAAGCGTAGGGGAGTGGGACTATTACTTTCAAAGAAGGGGTACAGACACGATGAGCAAAATGATATTCTATTCTGTACAATTCTACGACTCTATATATACATTATTGAGTATTATAATTACCATAGGTTCTGTTTGCCTTGAGTGCACTCAGCAATAGAGAGCTCCCATAATTTGATCAAATATCTCACTTACAGCCTAACCATTTAATCTGTATATAAGTTATTTTTTGCTTTGTGCTTTACTGGTGAACAGAAGACATTGTTAAGTTTAATGCTTGTTGTCTGAAATAGTTCCCAGAAGAATTATTTTTTAAAATTGAGAAATGGAATCGAATGAACTACATTCCATTTCCAAATTCCAAGGTTAAAGTGAACAGAATGAATCAAGCCATAAAAGTAAAGAAACTGTCTCTTAAGTTTTAAATTCGAATGACCTTGAAAATGATTGAGCTCAACTTTACTGGTGTTTGGTCTACTAAAGTTTTTTTTAAACTATGGAAGGAGTGTGTCATGTAAAGGAAACTGTACATGGAGATACATGACTAAAGTTGAATTGAGAGGCTCTGATGATGATCTATGAAAGACAACATACCTCAAAAACTAAATCACAAGCAGTGGCTTTTCTAGCCCCATCACCGATTTTATATTGTAAAAGTTTGGTTTGATTTCATTAGCTGATTGATGACACTGACTGCAGTTCAAACAAATACAACAAATAATTACGCTTACATTTATGCCATGCCTTATTAGGTTGTTGAAATGCATCAGACAGCAAATTATTTTTGGAGTACTGCTACGTAAGCAAATGCAGCAGCTATTCTGTACCAGCAAAGTCTCACAAGCAGCAAGGACATAACTGATCAGTTAATCTTTTTCTGGCACTATTTCTGAAGGAAATATTGGCTAAATTACCAGCAGAGCTCCCAATATTAGTTTCTGAAAAAATAATTTCCCAAAGCATAATAAGTAAAGATACTTAAAAAAGAAAAAGAAATTGTGATATTGAATGTAGTGCTGTAGACTGGGGCACGATAGCATAATGGTTATGTTACTGGACGAGTAATCCAGAGATAAAAACAGAAAATGCTGGAAATACTCAGCACGTATAGCAGCATCTGTGACGAGAGAAACAGAGTTGACATTTCAGGTCGATGACTGGATTAGTAATCCAGAGGCCTGGACTAATGATCTGGAGATGTAAGTTCAATTAATTAAGCAAAACTGGAATAAAAAACTAGTCTCAGTAATGGTGGCAGGGAAATTGTTGTAAAAACCTATCTGGTTCACTAATGTCCTTTAGGGCAGAAAATCTGCTATCCTTACCTGGTCAAACCTATATGTGAGTCCAGATGCTCAGCAATGTGGTTGACTCTGAACTGCCTTCTGAAATGGCCGAGCAAGCCACTCAGTTGTATTCACCATCACCTTTTCAAGGGCAATTAGGGACAAACAATAAATGCTGACCTTGCCAGTGATGCACACATTCCGGGAATGAATACAAAAAAAAGGTACAAATAAGAAAAAGGCACATTACTTTTTGATGCATATAATATAGATCCTGGAATGTACAGAGATTGTGCTAAAAATAGAAACTGATTATATGGGGAAAATCTACGTAGAAAGGCAATCACACACTAATGCCTATCCAAGAAAAGTATATTCTCTCGAAATTGTCACCTTACCAAAATGATTCCTCTAACCAAGAATTACACAAAGTGGCTTCTGTCACATGCAGCGACTCAAATTTTGAATTGGCAAAAAAAATTACAGTTCTTGCGAACACTTATGCAACCCTGTCACAGGAGTGAAGTGAAGAATATCTTAAGGACAGCTGGAAGAAATGCTGCAATGAATGGATGTAATCATCATCAATATTTCTGCATGACGGGCCAGCGCAAAGTGCCCGCACATAATGAATTTCTCTCCTGTTAGTCTTGGGCTAGCTTAACTACATCCTTCAATGACCAGCTGAGTTCTTCCAGATCTCTGTTCCTGTGCATGGCCATCTGGCCCGCTGTCAAGTTGGTCCATTTAATCTCTTCCCTTGTGGATCCCAGTGTAATATATTTTGAGGAGACATCTCGCTGATATTCAGAGAATATGTTCCAGTCACTCTAACTCATGTGATTTTGTGTTCATTGTCTACATCAATAAAATATACTGACTACAATGTTCACTGAGCAGAATAATAACATTAAACAATTCACGGGAAATATGGTGAAACTGTTTCAGAGTGGATTATTGAATTATTAGTCACAGCAAAAGCATATTATTTCACAATCTATTATAATCTGGCCCAGTATCATAAAGGTGCGATTTACAACTTTGCCTTTTACCACGTAGTGCAAAATGGTTGCCCATTTAAAATGCCTTCAACAACAGCAACAACTTGCATTTATATAGCACCTTTAGCATAGGAAGAAATCCCAAAGTGCTTCACGGGAGCATTATCAGACAAAAATTGACATTGAGACAATGGAGGAGATATTATGAGAGATGATTGCAAGCTTGGTCAACGAGGTAGCTTTGAATGAGGGTTGTAAAGGAGAAGAGAAAGATGGAGAGTTGAACAGATTTCAGGAAAGAATTTCAGAGCTTAGAATGTAGGGCCCTTGCATATTTTTTCAAACTGTACTTTGGATAAAATGGAGAGATGATATTTTGATAAGCAGCTATCAAGGTATTTGGTACAGGTATATGGTGTGAAGTGTTCTCAGTTTCTGCCATGCTCCTGTGCTGATCTCCGAGGTGTTCTGGTAATTCCTATATTTTCAAAGTGACTGTGGGTTCTGGAACATTCATTTTGATTTCAGACAGCTTCTTCAAGGAGCAATAAGTATGCCATAAGTATAAAAAATAATGAAATGACTACATTTCTAACCAGCAACTTAAACATTTCCCCACATCAAGAATTATTTGGATGCTACCTAATTTTAGATTGCAAAGACTGTTCCTTGCCTGTTGAATATCTGAGTCTAAACATCCCCTTGTGTGATATCAATGCGTGCATGTTTAACATGTCATGCAACATTCCTTTGTCTGCCATGTTAACAGAGGTTTTAGCCCATTTAAAATGAACGGATTAATACCGCAGTTAAAATGACAGACACAGCTGTTCTATGATAAAATTACCCACTGTACTTCTTTGGCTTTGGTAGTTTACTGGAATAACACAAATGGTGTTTGTTTGAACTGTTCATCTTAAGTATGAATGAGTTGCACATCAGTGCTGATTTAAAGCACAGCTGAAAACAGTACAGATTAGAGAAAGCACATGTTGCTTTTGTGTCATCATGTTTTGATATCAAGGGCTGGCTGTTATCTTCCAACTCTTGAATGATTTGAAATGTTACCTTTCTAGTCATGAGAAACATACTTTAATCCAAGGGCATTGATTGGTTAGAAATAGGGAATGGATCGGGAAACTGGGCAGAGTAGTCGACGGATATCGCCTGTGTTATACTCCCTTTGAAGTTTCAAGTTCCACTGACTTCAACAGAGTGGAAAATCGGACGGGGTGTCCAGGGGGCAGCTGATCCGATATCCCTCTTTTTACACTTACATTGCAGCTTACATTGCACATGCTGCTGGATAAGATTTTACATTCAATAAAAAGTGTACTGAGCAGTATTGATCCAAGGAAATATTTGCCGTTGTAGAATGATTTGCAGCATTTCTAATCAACATTGAATTGAATGCAAATGGTATCTGCAGGAAAGCAATTTTTGATTTAAAATGGGATTTGATCTCAAATGTTATACTCTACCAGAAAAGAAGTGAAGTTCAAAAAGTCAATGAAACTTGACATTCAATCAGCTGTAGCGGCTAGACTTCCACCTGCAGTAAGTTCAGTCCCTCTAATTATACTCCTTTGCACAGTTTTAGAACAGGCCAATGTTGCGAGCTCTAGGAGCAGATCAGGATGGACGTTAAATGAAGAGGACACCGGAGAAATCTACGGAGCGTGATCTCCTGAGAGTTCAGAAATTGATTTGATAATTAGGAACTCATGGGCTTTGCAATGTGATCCCTCGCCAGAAAGTTCCAAGGCATAGTCTCAATTTTGCAATGGGCTGCTGCTGATTATTGCTTTACTCAGATGCCTCACATCGATCAGTGGTTTCTGAACTCCTTTATGTGGAGGGAGCCCATTGCAAAAATGTTGACAGATTGTCCTGATCTCTGAAATACAGTGTCACCTAACCAAAGGAAACCTGGTCTTATTTCACCACACAGCAACACAAATAATGTGTGAATAAGTGAGCAATGAAGAAAAGGACAAAATCAGATGCAAGACAGACAGAAATCTTCTGATGTTATGGACAATGAATAATGCTCTCATTGATCAGCTGTAAGTGTGAAAACCTTCAGCATATATGTCTGTCCTTGGATCTGTAGCTGATTGCAACCATCATCTTTTCCACTGTGAAACATGAAAACATTCCAATCTTTCTCAGGATTTTCGCTTCATTGGGCTCCACTGTATTGTTACGGCCAGGTGAGAAAGGGGTCTAGGGTTCCCTTTCAACGTTCGCCTGGTCTTAATGTAACAAAGTTTTATTTTTAAACACTGTGTTTTTTGCTCCCCCTTGGTGAATCCTTGTTCACCGCTTTCCAATTATAAAGCAAAGAAACAAGCACAATCAGGTTTTCTTAGGTTTAAAGAAGAAAGATTGAAACTTAACTAAAAACTCTAATTCGTTTGACGCCTGTGGATACACGACATGTCCATGCTAGCATGCATACGCAATACACACATGCAAATAGGGACAGAAAAGAGCAGAAGAAATAAAGTGGAAAGGTTTGAGGCAATAGCTGAAGAGTTTTTGTTATGGGTCTTCGAGCTCACTGTATAGTCCTTGACTGTAGGTAGTTCTTGCATTTTATTGGGGCCCAATATTCTTCTTAAACCTTGCTCACTGTAGGAGACTTTTCTCTCTTGGAGTTCATGTGTCTTCAGTTGGTTTATGGAGTTCTGTGAGAAAGAGATGGTAGCAGACAGGAGAGGAGGTCTGCTTCAGTCCAGGAGCATTCTGCGTCCTGCCGGTTCAAACACTGTCTCTCCAATGTAAAACTCCCAGTTCAAACACTGCAACAGCCAGTTAACCATGTGACTACATCTGCCCACATCTGTTTGTGGATTGAATTGGAGCAGGGAATAGCTCCTTTGCCGAAAAGCAATGTCAATTAATATGCAAAAATGTCTTTCCAGCCAGGGGCCTGGCAACCCCTTGTAACAGGCCTTCTCTTCTTCCCAGCAACACTTTGAAATTTAATGTCCATGTGGCGATGTCCATGTGGCGAAATTAATGTGCATCATTCTTGGCAGGTGGAGGCCTGCATGACAGTCTGTTAAACAGTTATGTTCAGTTTACTTTAAGGTTATTAAAATTCGACATATTCTACCACATGCATGTATTCCACGGATAATGCTGATATATGTCCCATTTCACATTGTCGAAAATAACAATTCTGTGGCAGGATGGGACATCTCTGTAAAATCTAACAGATGTGTGATTTGCCCATTTTTTGGGTGTAATACTGGGCACAATGTAGATCAAGTTCTGAGCATGAGGTCTTGCGCCCAAACTGCACCAGAGGCAAGGGCGTTGCCATATTGATCCTTGTTGCTTTTAGGCATTCTTGGCAGTTTTTTTATTCATTTGTGGGTTATAGGCATTGCTAACAAGGCCAGCATTTATTGCCCATCCTTAATTGCTCTTGAGAAGATGGTGGTGAGCCGCCTTCTTGAAACACTGCAGCCCATGTGGGGTAGGTACACCCAATGTGCTGTTAGGAAGGGAGTTTTGTTCTAGCGACAGTAAAGGAATGGTGGTATAGTTCCAAGTCAGGATGGTGTGTGGCTTGGAGGGAACTTGCAGGTGGTGGTACTCCCATGCAACTGCTGCCCTTTTCCTTCTAGGTGGTGGAGGTCGTGGGTTTGGAAGGTGCTGTTGAAGGAACCTTGGTGCGTTGCGATAGTGCATCTTGTAGCTGGTACACATTGCTGCCACTGTGCGCCAATGGTGAAGGGAGTGAATGTTTGTGGATGATGTGCCAATCAAATGGGCTGCTTTGTTCTGGATGGTGTTGAGCTTCTTGAGTGGTGTTGGAGCTGCACCCATCCAGGCAAGTGGAGAGTATTCCATTACACTCCTGACTTGTGCCTTGTAGATGGTGGACAGGCTTTGGGAGTCAGTAGGTGAGTTACCCGCCGCAGCATTCCGAGCATCTGACTAGCTCTTGTAGCCGTGGTATTTATATGGCTACTCCAGTTCAGTTTCTGGTCAATGGTAGCCCATAGGATGTTGATAGTGGGGGATTCAGCGATGGCAATGCCATTGAATGTCAAGGGGAGATGGTTAGATTCTCTCTTGTTGGAGATGGTCATTGCCTGGCACTTGTGTGGCGCGAATGTTACTTGCCACTTATCAGCCAAAGCCTGGATATTGTCCAGATCATGTTGCATTTCTACACGGACTGCTTCAGCATCTGAGGAGTCACGAATAGTGCTGAACATTGTGCAATCATCAGCTAACATCCCCACTTCTGACCTTATGATTGAAGGAAGGTCAAACAACCACAACAAACTTCCTTTGCACTAGGTATGACTCTAACCAGCTGAGAATTTCCCCCCTGAATCCCATTGACCTTAGTTTTGCTCAGGCTCCTTGATGCCATAGTCAGTCAAATGTTGCCTTGATGTCAAGGGCAGTCACTCTCACCTGACCTCCTGAGTTTAACTCTTTTTTCCAAGTTTGAACCAAGGCTGTTATGAGGTCAGGAGCTGAGTGGCCCTGGCGGAACCCAAATTGAGTATCACTGAGTAATTTGATGGGGCAGGGTTGGATTTATCCCGCTTTTTGTGTACAGGACATAGTTGGGGGCAATTTTCCACATTGCAGGGTGGTTGCCAGTGTTGTAGCTATACTGGAACAGCTTGGCTAGGGGCACAGTAAGTTCTGGAGCACCTGTCTTCAGTATTATTGCCGGAATGTTGGCAAAGCC
The DNA here is from genome assembly GCF_036365525.1 of Heterodontus francisci. Lineage (NCBI taxonomy): Eukaryota > Metazoa > Chordata > Chondrichthyes > Heterodontiformes > Heterodontidae > Heterodontus > Heterodontus francisci. The sequence goes on along the minus strand of NC_090374.1, from coordinate 33,505,821 downwards.
CATAACCTTTGCAGTATCCAGTGCCTTCAGTCATTTCTTCACACGGAGTGAATCAAATTGGCTGAAGACTGACAAATGTGATGCTGGGAAATTCAGGAGCAGGCCGAGATATATCATCCACTCAGCACTTAATATTGTTGCAAATGCTTCAGCCTTATATTTTGCACTGATGTGCTGGGTTCCCCAATCCTTGAGGATGGGGATATTTGTGGAGCCACCTTCTCCTGTCAGTTGTTTAATTGTCCACCACCATTCATGACTGGATGTGGCAGGAGTGCAGAGCTTGGATCTGATCCGTTGGTTGTGGGGTCGCTTAGCTCTGTCTATCGCATGCTACTTCCACTGTTTGGCCTGCAAGTAGTCCTGGGTTGTAGTCTCATCAGGTTGACACCTCATTTTGAGGTATGCCTGGTGCTGCTCCTGGCATGCCCTCCCGCACTCTTCATTGAACCAGGGTTGATCCCCCGGCTTGATGGTAATGGTAGAGTGGGGGATATGCTGGGCCATGAGGTTACAGATTCTAGTTGAATACAATTCTGCTGCTGCTGATGGCCCAAAGCGCATGGATGTCTGGTTTTGCATTTCTATATCTGTTCTAAATTTATCCCATTTGCCTGAAAGCAGTGTTGCATTAATGAAAATCCTGCTCCCTTTTCAGGACTCTTCTGCAAAATTTGTGAGAAACTAGAAGGAGCATCTGCTGCTCGTGCCAGTTTTTCCAGTGCTACAACAGTGTGATTGGCATGGGACTGCTGAAGGCCATTGAAGAAATGGCAAGGATAGTTTATATCTCCGCTTCTGTGGAACCTGGAGGAGCATTTACGCTCTTTTTGGCTCCACAGCACTACTATGGTCTGCTGCCGATCTCGCTCACCACCCCACTCCAGACCCTGCTGCGTTTTGCCCTGTATCCCTCCAAGGACTTACGTGAGGGTGATTACAGGCGAGGCAACAGGCCCAAATTCAATTTGCAAAATTGTTCAGGATGCCTCTGGAGACACAGCAGGTACCAACTGCTTGCTTTTCTTCTTAAACTGAAGCCCAACATCCAATTTTAAATAAGCCCTGGGCCTTTATCTTCTTTCATGTGCTTGTAATGCTCTGCCTATTTTGGCCTGGAAAATGAGCTCAAACTGTTTCCATCCCTGTATTCTGTGCCAGCTTGACTGTGACTCAGTAGTCTGCCTTCAAGCTCCTACTCTAACTCACAGGGCTGAATTTTACAGACCTCCATTGTCAGGGGCCGTGGTGGGGGCAGCCGGAAAATGCCTCTGGCAGAGGCCTGCCACAAGCCTCGATGCTGGGAAGGCCCGGCCCGTTAATGCTGGCGGCGCCAAGGCCTCGTGGCGGCCCCCCGCTGCTCAGCAACAGGGGTCAAATTTACATCTTTAAATAAATGTAAATTAATGAATTAATTACTTGCTCACCTCCGCCTTCCATCCCACTCCGATATTGGTGCCAGTGGCCAGCATTCCTGCGCCTTTGGATACCCCACTGGTGGTGAGAGGGGACCAAGTAAGTTTTTGAGTGCGGGGTGTGGGGGGTGCACGGCCTTGAAGTGATTTGATTGATGTAGGAGATGGTGGGAAGGGCTAAAGGTTAAAGTTTGTGATTTTTTGGGGGGAAGGTCAGGTGCACAAGGTAAGTACTTTCGGCGGGGAGAGGGCAATGAATTAAATCTTTGGTTTTTGTGGGGCAGGGGGGCGGTGGAGGGGCTAGATCAATTAATTTAATTTTTAAAAACCTATTTCCCTTTAAAGATTTAAATGTAACATTAGGGCTCGAAGCCCTTTAAAAATGGCATCAATGCCTGTGCAAAGGCTGCTGATGCCATTTTCATGGCATCACTCCATGTCATCAAGGTGGGTGGTCCACCCTGGCCATTCAAATGAGCCGCCGTGCTGACTATTGCGGCGGCTCTGCAACATGCGGTCTGCACGGGCGGACCGCCATTTTTGAAGCTCGCCACCATCTTATAAAGTCAAGCCCATAATCTAAGCTGACACTCCAGTGCAGTACTGAGGGATTGTTGGAGGTGCTGGCCTCACGGTGAGAAGTTAAACTGAGTTTGTCTATTAAGTTAATAGAAACAAGAAATGTTGGAAATACTCAGCAAGTCTGGCAGCATCTGTGGAAAAAGAAGCAGAGTTAATGTTTCAGATCAGTGACCCTTCTTCAGAACTAGCAAATATTAGAAATGTATAAGGTTATAAGCAAGTAAAGCGAAGGTGGGGCAAAAGATAACATAGAAGAAGGTGTAAATAGGACAACTCACAGAATAGCTGACCAGAAGGTCGTGGAGCAAAGGCAAACAATATGTTAATGGTGTCTTGAAAGACAAAGCATTAGTACAGATAGGGTGTTAATGGACTGAAAATTGAACAGCCGCAAGTGCAAACATGAAAAAAAACGTGGGTAAGCAAACTGAACAAACTTAGATGAAATAAAATAAAATAAATACACAAAAAAAATTTTAAAAAAGGAAAAAGAAAAAATAACTAATAATAAAAGTAAAATGGGGGGCCCGTCATGCTCTGAAATTATTGAACTCAATGTTCAGTCCGGCAGGCTGTAATGTGCCTAATCGGTAAATGAGATGCTGTTTCTCGAGCTTGCGTTGATGTTCACTGGAACACTGCAGCAATCCCAGGACAGAGATGTGAGCATGAGAACAAGGGGCATTGTTGAAATGGCCCGCAACCGGAAGCTCGGGGTCCTGCTTGCGAACTGAGCGGAGGTGTTCCGCAAAGCGGTCACTCAGTCTGCGTTTGGTCTCCCCAATGTAGAGGAGACCACATTGTGAGCAGCGAATACAGTATACTACATTGAAAGAAGTACAAGTAAATCGTTGCTTCACCTGAAAGGACTGGTTGGGGCCTGGGATAGTGAGGAGAGAGGAGGTAAATGGGCAGGCATTACACCTCCTGCGATTGCAGGGGAAGGTGTCATGGGAAGGGGACGAGGTGGTGGGGGTAATGGAGGAGTGGACCAGAGTGTCACGGAGGGAATGATCCCTTCGGAATGCTGACAGGGGAAGGGAGGGGAAGATGCGTTTGGTAGTGGTCTATTAAGTTGGTTATTCAGAGTCTCACAACAATATTCAAAGAATATCTTCCCTGCTGTTTGAGCCAATATTTTTTCTTCAACCATTCATCACATTGTTGTTTGTGTGATCATGCAGTATACAAAATGTTGCAACAAGATTGGTTGGGTGATATATTTTCCCATGTGCAGAGAAAACAGGAGAACTTTTGTAATAGAAAGGCTCCTTAAGGTATTGTTAGGCCAAGCCCAGAGAGGATGTCAAGGGGAGTTGTTCGCCTTGTAACTGGAGGGTTCTTGTTGAGATTCCATGAAGAATGGCCACTTGAGAATGTCATGGTAGCTGATTACGTGTGGGTTTAAGGATTAGAGACTATACAATACTTGGAAGAGAAACTGAAAGTAATTCTGTGCTTTGGGGAAAACACCTGACCTGGGGGTTGTTGTAAGGTCAGATAGCATATGTAGCCACAGTAAGCAGAAGCCTTTATTAAAAGCTTGGTAAATCTGTATTGAAGTTAAATCTGTGACCTCAAGTGTGATTCTTTCAGCCTGAGATGTGACAGTATAAGGTACTAGAGGATGACCAAGACCTTTAAAATCTAACTCCTCCAGCATAGGACATTTAAAACAAGAAGATGAGCATGTCTGACTATTTTCCATGAATGTCATCACAGTTGGGTCTGATTCCATCCTTGAAAGACCACCACATTGGCTTTACGAAGGTGGACTACAGCTTTACCCCCTCATCTGATTTAGGGCTTCATCCAAATTGTAGTATCTCAACAGCTGAAGTCAGATAATCTGAAACCAGCTAACTGATCATTCGATTTTTCCCGGTTGGATTTTATTTGAGGCAGATGGAAATTCGCCACTAACGTGAAAGTCGGTGGCGAACCCACTTCCGTCTCACCCAGGGACCCGTCCCGCATTATACGGGTCCCCGGGCTTTAATTGTCCCGAGGTGGGACTTCCACCCACTTGAGGGAGGAGGTCCCGCCTCAGTGAGCTGCCGGCCAATCAGCGGGCCTTCCCTGGTGAGGCTGGAGTGGTCGTTTGGGGGGGGGAGGGGTCTTGGGTTCTGGGGATGGGTTGGGAGGCGGGGGCAGCCCTCAATCGGATGTCCTGTGTCCACCCCCGGGGCGTGGAAAGGCCGGCAGCTATTGCTGGGAGCCCTTTCACGTCCCCACCACGCCCACTTGCCACGGGTAAAATACCCGTGGAGGTGGGCGAGGGGCCTAAAGTGGCCGTTAAGTGGCCACTTAAGGGCCTTGATTGACCTTGGGCGGGCGGGCCGTTTCCCCCCACCACCCCCCCCCCCCCACCGCGGCCCGACGCTGTAAACTTGACCAGAGGCGGAGGCAGAAGCGGGGCGGTTAGGCCTCCCGGAGCCTCCCGCTCAATTTTATGCTGCCACCCACCACCGCCCCCCCCACCCCATGCCACCATCCAAACCGCAGAGGCGGCGTAAAATTCAGTCCGATGACTCAGTGGCTTACTGTATGGTACATTTACTTGCTGAATTCAGAGGATCTCCTGCTTCCCCTTATTTTTACATTGCTTTGACAGATAAAAAGAACTTCCATTTAGAGTCAGCGTTTCATGATCTCAGGACGTCTCAAAATGTTTTACAGCCAATGACGTATTAGGAAGTGTAGCAACTGTTCTAGTGTAGGAAAATGCAGCAGCCAATTTGTGCACAGCAACATCCCACAAACAGCAATGTAATAATTTTAATTGTTCCACCATTGGTGGATGCACCTTCATTTGCCGACACCCTAAGAACTGGAATTCTCTCCCTAAACCTTTCTGCCTCTGTAACTCTCTTTCCTTCTTTAAGACACTCTGCTCTCATATCTTCATTTGTGACTCGATGTCAATTTTTTCTTTCATAATGCTCCTGTGAAGTGCCTTGAGATGTTTTACTATGTTAAAGGCACTATATAAATGCAAAATGTTGTTTTTTTTTAGGCATTGGTCGAGGGATAAATATTGACCAGACTGCCAGGGAGAACGTCACTGATCTTCTTCGAAATCGCGCCATGGGATCATTTACATCAACCTCTCATCTAAAGACAGTTCCTCAGATGATTCAACACTCCATCAGTACTGCACTAGAATGTTGGCCTAGATGTTATACTCACGTTTCTCGAGTGGGATTTGAACTTGCTATTTTCTGACTTAGCGGTGAGATGTTACCAACTCAGCTTTTGTTGAGAGATATTATATGTGCAGAATGCAGATCAAGATGAAAACAGAATCATGTCATCACCATGATATTACACCGTTTACAATAACTGTAATTATCTGATTTGTTCAGTGAGCAGGTAGGCAATAATTTGACCTAATTATTATTCCATATTTATTAGTCTGATTTAAAGGCCTATTTAAGAAATTGCATCCAACTGGAATGGTAAAAGACAGTCCATTGGCATTTCAGCAACAAATAGGAAATAATACTAAATCAATCAATCATTCCATTTTACAAATGCGTTGAACATATTCCTTTGCTTTAATATTTCCCTCACGACTTTATACATTCTTGAGGCTATAGCAATTTAGCATCCATTTCACTAAGTGGCAACTTTTTCTCTCTAGCGTATTTTAATGAGCCACATTTAATACAGAGCCACTGAATTTCTGGCTTCAAATTAACTAAATCCAAGTAGTGCAATGATACATATTAATTGGATTACTCATTTTTCTCTTTACTTAATTCTTTCCTTCTGGTTTGAGTACTCTGCTCACTTATTGTAACCATTTTTGTTCATGCTGAGAATAGTTGGTCAATTGTATCAGAGATCCTGCCTAAATTAAATCTCCTTTAATTTTAAAAGATCACATGAATGTAGGTAGTGGAATGGGGAGATGAGAGGTCAGAGATCGCACATAAGCATTATCTCACTGTTCCGGGTTCGATTCCCATTACGTCTACATAATGGGGGTCACTTTATAATTGCCTCATGAAGGTAGAGTTCCCTCCTCTAAGTTGTTTTGTAATTATATTGTGCTGTTGTGTAAACAAGTTTGATGTGAACGAATTAAATTTTTTGCCCACTAATTTAGAAGTGGTTAAAATGAAAAGGTTAATGCCTTCACTGGAAAAAAAACATGCAGTTTGATCTACTCTGGGATTTTAATAGCTACCTAACTAGCTGGGTAAGATATTACAATGTTATTGCTCCCTAATCAGAGCTCCGTTAAGATGAGATCACAGTCTGCATGCCAGTTCTGATGAAAGGTCACCGACCTGAAATGTTAACTCTGTTTCTCTCTCCACAGATGCTGCCAGACCTGCTGAGTATTTCCAGCACTTTCTGTTTTTATACCAGATTTGCTACCCAACTAATAATCTTAATGGATGGACAATCCTGTGGGCTGCAACCCAGGTACTATGGGCTGAACTTAATGGCAGTGGTGATGGTCCCAACATTGGGCAGGGAAGCCAGGAGCAATCTCGATTTGGTCATTTCCAGAAGCCCCCAACGTGATTATATGCCCATCAAGCAATTAACTGCCCGGCTTTGGGGCTCCTGCCTTTTTAATGATGAAGATCACACCTCCAAGAGCTGCTGGCCAATTGGAGGGCCGGCAGCTCTTCGGTCCCAGCAGAACCACTGGGAGTGGTAGCTACAGCTGGCACAAGATGGAGCAAGCCTCAGAACCCAAATAAATTGGATTGGGCTCACCAGGGCCAGTTAGGCTGGCCCCCACGATGGGGCATGGGGGTGTGGTCATTGGTGAGAGTGGGGCAGGAGGTGTTTCAGCCCTTGCTGCTGGGAGACCCTCCATGGGCTACAGTTTTCCTGATCAGGAAGCCCTTCCCCCACCCCAGATCCCACAGCTATGACTGGGCGGTATCCCCAGGCATCAGAGGGCCCCTTCTCACCGCCACTGGTAAAATGCCAGCGGTGGTGGAATTGGCCTTTGTGGCCCTTAATTGGCCTCATAAAGGCCTAAATTTATCTCTGGACAGGAAGACTATCCTTGACCTTCCCTGTCCTTAATTGAATTGGATGGAGTCAGGCAGGCAATGGGCACTCCATCCCTCGCTTTCACTCCCAATCCCATGGCCCGCCCTGCCTCCACTCTCACTACCCACTCCCTTGGGCCGTATTAAATTCCACTCCACAAATTTCACATCAAAATTTATTCTTCAAATGCCAGCACCGCTGAAAATATAACACACCACAGTCCCATAATGTTATTCCAGGTTATATGCTCAAATTCTGGAGTGATTGATGCAAAAACAATATTCCAACACAACGGCAAGAGTGCTGACACAAAACGGTGTGGATTCCTTGAGCTCTATCTATGGCATTGACTGACAAGGTGTCGACATTTGTCTGAGTTATTTTAAAGGGTAAACAACATTGATTCTGCTAATCTGGGAATTACACTTTTAGTACTCAGTTTCAAACCATACAAAAACAAACATTCACAATAATAGCTTTCACTGCTTGAAAAAGATCAGTCGACATGACATTCTTGCGAGAAATAATGGGCCTTGATTTTACAATAGGCATTATTTCCTCGAAGTTGGAGTCATCTTGACAGCTAGAAAGGCTTTGAAAAAAGGAACCTAGAGTATACTAGGGTGGCAAAAGGGCTGATGCAATTGGGTGGGAGATGGTACCGCAATTGTGGGGTGATACAATTGGGAGGATGCTGCAAATGGCCTGTGCTGATGTATTATGATGAGGAAAACTAGCCAAAGTTCCAGCTTCAGGATTTTTGGACTGGCAGTTCAGATTTTGAATTGTCCAACCAGAAATTTTTAGTGTAAAGGGAAAGGAGGGGGAGGAATTTCTGGACTGTACTCAGGAGAACTTCCTTGATCAGTGTGTTCTCAGCCCAACTAGAAAGGAGGCATTGCTGGATCTGGTGCTGGGAAATGAGGTGAGCCAAGTGGACCAAGTGCTGGGGGAGCACTTGGGTAAGAGTGCTCATTGTATTATAAGATTCAGACTGTAATGCCGTAAAGCAAGGAACAAAATAGGTAGAATGTGTAGATTGGAGGAGGGCTAATTTCAATGCGATGAGAAGGGACCTAGCCAGGGTAGAATGGAACCAAAGACTGACAAGAAAAATTGTAACAGAAAAATGGGTTATCTTTCAGGAAGAGATTCTTCAGGTACAGGCTTAGTAACTTCCAACATGGGTGAAAATTAGGGGTCGCAAAAACAGGGCTCCTTGGATGATAAGGGAGATAGCGATTATGATGAAACAAAAAAAGAGGGTGTAGGATGCATGTCAAGTGAATTCTTCAAGTGAGAGCCAGGCCAAAAACAAGAAGTTCAGAGGGGAGGTGAAGAGAAAAATAAGAGTGGCAAAGAGAGAATATGAGAACAAAAAGGGAACCCTAAAATCTTATACCAGCATGTAAATAGTAAGCAGGTAGTGAGAGATGGAGTGGGCCCTAATAGGGGCAAAGAGGGTCATACATGCTGAGAGGCACAGAGCAAGGCTAGAATACTTACTGAGTACTTTGCATCAGTGTTTACTAAAGAAGAGGAATCTGGCAAAATATCAGTGGAAGCGGAGAGAGTAGACAATGAATAGGGTAAAAAATTGAGAAGGAGGACGTACTGGAAAGACTAGCAATGCTTAGGGTAGATAAGTCACCTGGTCTGGTTGGGCTGCATCCCAGGTTGCTAAAGTAAGTTGGGGTGGAGATCTCTTGATATGTGGGAGGTGCCAGAGGAATGGAGAGTCACAAATGTGACACCCTTATTCAAGAAAGGGTGTAAGGACAGTCCTAGCAACTACAGGCCAGTTAGTTTAACATCAGTGGTGGGTAAGGTTTTAGAAACAGTAATCAGGTGGAAAAAATAAACAGGCACTTGGAGAGGTTTGAGTTGATTAAGGATAACCAGCACAGATTTGTAAAAGGCTGATCATGCATAACTAATCTAATTGAATATTTTGATGAACAAACAGAAAAGGTTGATGGAGGGAATGCAGTGGATGTTGTCTATAGGAATTTTAAGAAAGCATTTGATAAAGTACCACATAAAAGGCTGGCTAACTAATTTGAGGCTCATGGAATAGGAGGGTCGGTGTCCAATTAGATTTTTAAAAATTGGCTGAAGGACAGAAAACAGTGAGTCATGGTAAATGGCTGTTTTTCATACTGGAGAATGGTAGACAGTAGTGCTCAGTGATAAGACCGCAATTTTTTTTTTCCTATATATAAATGACTTGGAATACAGAGTAGAATTTCAAAATTTATTGATGATACCTATCTTAGAGGTGTGGCAGACAGTGAGGATGATACAAATAGCCTGCAACAGGACATAGGCTAGCAGAATGGGCTGACAAGTGGCAGATGGAATTTAACACAGACAAGTGTGAGGTGATGCATTTTTGCATAAGCATAGGGAGAGGCAATATAAACTCAATGGTGCAGTTCTAAAGAGTGTGCAGGAACAGAGGGACCTGAAGGTAGCAGGATATACTGATAGAGTGGTCAGCAAAGCATATGGGTTCCTGGGCTTCATAAATAGAAGCATAGAGTACAAAAGCAGTGAAGTTATGCTGAACCTTTCTAAAGCCCTCGTTAGCCCACAACTAGAGAATTGTGTCCAGTTCTGGTGACTACACTTCAGGGAGGATGTAAGGCTCCTTGAGAAAGTGCAGAGGAGATTTACCAGAATAGTTCCAGGAGTGGGGGATTTTAGTTACAAGGAGAGGTTGGAGAAGCTGAGGTTGTTCTCCCTGGAGCAAAGGAGATTGAGGGGAGATTTGGTAGAGGAGTACAAGATTATGACAGACTTAAATAATTTAAACAAAGAAAAACTGTGAAGTGAAAGCAAAATACTGCGGATGCTGGAAATCTGAAATAAAAACAAAAAAATGCTAGAAATATTCAGCAGAACTGGCAGCATCTGTGGAGAGAGAAGCAGAGTTACTGACCTGAAATGTTAACTCTGCTTCTCTCTCCACAGATGCTGCCAGACCTGCTGAGTATTTCCAGCACTTTTTGTTTTTATTTAAAACTGTGAAGTGACTCATTTTAGTAGGAAGAACAAGGAGAGGCAATATAAATGAAAGAGTACAATTCTAAAAAGGATGCAGGAGCAGATGGACCTGGGAGTATATGTGCTCAAATCACTGAAGGTTGTAGGGCAGGTTGAGAAAGTGCTTAATAAAGCATATGGGATCCTAGGCTTTATAAATAGCGGGATACAGTACTAAAACAAGGAAGTTATGATAAATTGTATAAAACACTAGCTTGGCTTCAATTGGAGTATTGTGTCCTGTTCTGGGCACCACACATTTGGAAGGCTGTTAAGGCATTAGAGAGGGTGCAGAAAAGATTATCGAGAATGGTTCCGAGGATGAGGAACTTCAGTTACGTGGATAGGTTGGAGAAACTGGCTCTGTTCCCCTTGGAGAAGAGAAGATTAAGAGGAGATTTGATAGAGGTGTGCAAAATCATGAGGGGTCTGGACAGAGTAGACAGGGTGAAACTGATCCCATTGGCGAAGGATCCAGAGCCAGAGGTCATCGATTTAAGGTTACTGGCTAAAGATGCAACGGCAATTAAAGGAAAAACTTTTTTTTACAAAGCAAGTGTTTAGGCTCTGGAATGTATTAACTGAGAGTGTGGTGGAGGCAGATTCAATCGAAGCCTTCAAAAGAGAACAGGATAATTATCTGACAAGGAAGAATGTGCAGGGCTGTGGAGAAAAGGCAAACGGGGGTGGGATTAGATGAGTTGCTGTTGCAGAGAGACAGCGCAGACACAACGGGTCGAATGAGCTTCATCTGTGCTGTAACCATTCTATTATTAACTGATGGTACAAGGATTAGGGGACACAGATTGAAGGTTTTGGGCAAAAGATGCAGGGGGAACTTTTTTCGCAGCAAGTGGTAATGAACTGCAACTCACTGCCCATGAGGGTGGTGGAAGCAGAGACAATCAATGATTTAAAAAGGAAATGGGATGAGCACTTGAAGGAAATAAACTTGCATGGCTACGGGGATTCAGCAGGAGAATGGGACTGACTAGATTGCTCTGCGGAGAGCCAGCATATATTCAATGGGCTGAATGGCCTCCTTCTATGTCGTAAATGACTTTATGACACTATGGGCTGAATTTTACTGGCCCCTTGACGCCCTGGGTCACGGTACGGGGGCTGGTAAAATGCCGCAGGGAGAGGCCCGCCACGACCCGCCATGTCGAGAAGGGACTGCCACATATCAGCGGCAGAGGCGGGACCTCAGTGCAGCAACCCACCCCCCCCCCTCCCCCCCACCGCTTCACGGTGGCAGCACCACAATTAGTATATGATAAACAGTACTTACCTTTGCTGATTATACAGCCCGTCGCCTCTCTACTGACACCTCCAGATTTTTCGCTGAATGGGCAGCCGTCACGTGCTGTCCCGTTCACGATTTGAAAAGCCGGTGGGTCTTCAGAGGCAGAAGTTGTCACCAGTGAAGGTAAGTTCTGTTATTCAGGGGTTTCGCTCTGCATTACGGATAGGAGGAGGGAGGGGGATATTCAGAGGTCTAACTCTGCATTCTTAAAGGGAGAAGGGAGGGGGCATATACAGGGGTCTAACTGTGCATTCTTAAAGGGAGGAGGGAGGGGGGATACACAGCGGTCTCACTCTGCATTCTGGAAGGTGGGGGGATACACAGGGGTCTCTCTGCATTCTGGAAGGTGGGGGAATGCAGAGGGGTCTCATTCTACATTCTGGAAGGTGGGGGGATACACAGGGGTGTCACTCTGCATTCTGGAAGGGAGGGGGCCTGGAATTACTGGAGGGAAAGCTGTGCTGGCATGAAGGAAGGTACAGTGTACCATCCCTCCGTTAACAGTGTACGCTCTGTGTTTGTGAGAGAGCAATGGCACACTAGGCACCCTGTGTGTGGGGAGGGTACCAGAAAGGGCAGGAGCATGGAGGTTATATGGATGGTGGAGACAATCGATTCAGCTGGTAGGATCTTGATGTGGTCATGCTGTGCCACTCTGAGTATTGGCCAAGATGGGTAAGGCCATGGCGCGCCACATAGTTGATCCAGGAAAGCAGCTGATGTACCCGTCAAAACCAATGCCTGCCCTGTTAGGAACTTTCGAATATATGCAGGGTTCAACTTTATTTATCACATGGAAATAGGTATGGCACATCCTACATTGTGTAATCCTCTGCACGTGAGGATCCGTATGCACCAGATGCAATACCAACAGGCAGTTGCAATCCACATAGAGGCCCCCAGTCATGAGCAGCAGCCCCCAAGAGGAGCTCACCATTACATTTGCTGTGCATCTACAGGCCCCATATGACATGCCATTAGATGTCAGAGCACCAGTGTCAGAGGAGATTGCGCATATAGAGAAGGTGATGGACACGTCTCTGTGTCCTGCTCAAGGATGGCCTGCAGCCCATGGGCTCCAGTGGACATCCCATGCCTTTGTTCCTCATAGTGCCAGCGGTTCCCAAGCCTGACACCTCTGCAGCCTTTTAGGGGCCCACCAGAGACCTTTGTGCACTGCTGCATCAGGGAGGTCACCAATGCCCTGCACTAGAGGGCCAGTGAGTATGTCCGCTTCAGGACGGACTCTCACAGCCAAGCCCAGAGGGCCATTGGTTCTGGCACCATTGCCGGAGAACCATAGGTTGTAATGTTCATAGATTGCACTCATGTGGCCATCAGGCCTCCCGCCAGGCTACCACCTGTAGACGTCACCATTAAAGGAGCCCTCTCAATCCAGGTGAAGTTGGTATGTGAACACCGCAGATGCTTGCAGCGAATGTGTGACAGCATCTCAGGCAGCTGCCATGACACCTGGGTCTTGTACCAGTCCTGGCTGCCATCGCTGTTCACTGAACTGGCTCAGATGGAGGGGTGGCTTCTTGGAGATAAGGGCTATTCTTTGCAGACATGGCTCCTGACACCGGTGAGTGACTCCACCACTGCTTCAGAGGAGAGATACAACGCCAGCCACTGAGCTACATGAGCCACCATTGAGCAGGAGATCGGCATGCTGAAAGTGCACCTCCAATGCCTGTATGTACAGGGTGATGTCCTGCACTATGGGCCGAAAAAGCCAGCTCCTTTCTTTGCTGCTCTGCACAACTACACATACAATAGGCCTGGCATGATGAGGAGAGACATCAACAGGATTCCTCCTCAGACTATGAAGACGCTGAGGACCTAAAACATGAAAGACGCATGGGAGAGCAGATGGCACCCAGGCTCTGCACACAGGGTAGCAGTGAGCTAGGGATGTATGGAAGTGGCTTATCAGACAAAGGCTGTCTGTCCATAGGAAGCGATATGATCTCTGCAAGCCACACATCACCCTCGCTCACCTGCTGTGCACCAGTCCACATCTGCAGTATCCCTGTGTAAACCATTAGAGCAGCAGCTGACTGAGCCAATGTCCATGTCACTGCATCCGTGAAGACGCTCATGAGTAATGGTGGCATGGCAATGATGTTATTGCATGCGTTGGCTCTCCTGAAGGGCCAACAGTGCAAAGGGATGTGACATTGGTGCTACATGCTGGCACACATCATTCGCACAGAGAAAAGGACACACATGTTGGTGAGGAACATTTAGTGAAAGACTTATTTAAATTGCTGTGACACCCATGCATTCCCATTTGTGTCAGTGTGTTCTCTGTAAACCTCTTGGGTTTCCGCCGGGTGCTCCGGTTTCCTCCCACAGACAAAGACTTGCAGGTTGATAGGTAAATTGGCCATTGTAAATTGCCCCTCATGTAGGTAGGTGGTAGGAGAATTGAGGGAAGGTGGGGATGTGGTAGGGAATATGGGATTAATGTAGGATTAGTATAAATGGGTGGTTGATGGTCGGCACAGACTCGGTGGGCCGAAGGGCCTGTTTCAGTGCTGTATCTCTCTATAACTCTATGACTCTGTAATACCTTTTATGGTCTATTTAAGTCTCAGATCCTGGAATGTGCGAATGTACGATTATTCACCGAGGTGCGGCAAACCTACAAGAAGGAATGTTACACTTGAGTGGGAGAAGAGGATCACGACTTCACAGGACACTGGGACACAGCAGGGTAGGTATGTGGCGGCAAAGCGGAAAGTGCTGGTGTAACTCAACAGGTCAGGCAGCATCTGTGGAGAGAGAAGCAGAGTTAACTTTCAGGTCTGTGAACTTGGACAAGTTTCTCTCTCCACAGATGCTGCCTGACCTGCTGGATTTCTGCAGCACTTTCTGCTTTGTTGCCAAATTGACAGCAACCCCACGCTTCCGCAGTCATGTAAGTATTCTTTGATAGCTGTCAGGAAGCAGGTGCTGGGGCGCTTAAAATAAGGGCCCAGCCCCTGCTGCACAACTGTCAAAACTCTCACTGCACCAAATGTCCCGTCTCTCCCCACGTTATATGGGGAGGCGGCAGGCGGCCTGTATGGAAATGAGCCCCCGCGACTCGGCGGCGGCTGGCGAATGCAGGCACGCCGCTGAGTTCAAAGGGTGCCGCCGCAGACTGTGGTGCCCCAATAAAATTCAGCCCTATGACTTACCTTGGCCCTTTCTGACCAGTTGTTACCTCAAGCCATGGTTCTACTGCCACAATGCAGATAGTGCAGGACTCCCCACCGACTTCAAGTTAATATTGCATTGCAGCGCCAATTAAGTCATTAGGCCATGACCTTTGAAGGTTAATTAGGTCACTGTCTGCCTGGAGGAAGAGACCTGTAGATGCTATGAACCACTGTCATAACAATGATGGCAGTCAGCAATATAGTAGGTTGGAATCAGGAGCTAAGCTTTTCAAATTTTAAGCCCTCCCATGCATCCTTGTCCCCAGGCAAGGGTGGAGTTGTGGGGGTGGAGGGGTAGGTGTCGGGGGTCAGGCGGGGTATTAAAATCCTGGCTGGAGAGTTTGATTTTTCTTTTAAAGATAAAAGTCATTTTTTTTCACAATTATATCACATAATATGGAACAATCAGCTATTAGTGTTGAGAAATGTTCCTTATCAGCAGAGAAACACCTAGTGGGGAGTCATGTTTATATCAGGGTGAGTCAGGGATCAAGGGTTTGCAATGGTTTCCGCGGAATTCCTCCTGAGATCTCAAGTACACTATTTGATGACTGCTCTGCTGCAAATCTTGGCCCTGTCTCACCTCTACCTGTTTTGGATTTTGCAAATAATGGGAGCCCTGTTCTTACATATGGTTATAATTCCGATTTTTGCTCGGAAACATGCATGTAAGGTTGTTGGCAATGGGCCATCAATGTGTCAACACCCTGTAGCACCCATTGTCCAAGATGGTGAAGTGCTGAAGGGCAGCTGATCTTTATACAATAGTACTCATAATATTGGAATGGGATTTAATCCTGAGAAGTGTGAGGTGATGCATTTTGGGAGGACTAACAAGGCAAGGGAATATACAATGGATGGTAGGACCCTAGGAAATACAAAGGGTCAGAGGGACCTTGGTGTACTTGTCCAGTGATAACTAAAGGCAGCTGCACAGGTAGATAAGGTGGTTAGGAAGGCATATGGGATACTTGCCTTTATTAACGGAGGCATAGAATATAAGAGCAGGGAGGTTATGATGGAGCTGTATAAAATGCTAGTTAGGCCACAGCTGGAGTACTGTGTACAGTTCTGGGCACCACGTTATAGGAAGGATGTGATTGCCCTGGAGAGGGTGCAGAGTAGATTCACCAGGATGTTGTCTGGGCTGGAGCATTTCAGCTATGAAGAGAGACTGGAAAGGCGAGGATTATTTTCCTTGGAGCAGAGAAGGCTGACGGGAGATGTGATCGAGGTATACAAAATTATGAGAGGCATTGATAGGTTAGATAGGAAGAAACCTTTTCCCTTAGTGGAGGGGTCGATAACCAGGGGCATAGATTTAAGGTAAGGGGAAGGAGGTTTAGAGGGGATTTGAGGAAAGAAAATTTCACCCAGAGGGTGGTTGGAATCTGGAACGCACTGCCTGTAGAGGTGGTAGAGGCAGGAACCCTCACAACATTTAAGAAGTATTTAGATGAGCACTTGAAACACCATAGCATACAAGGCTATGAGCCAAGTGCTGGAAAATGAGATTAGAATAGTTAGGTGCTTGATGGCTGGCACAGACACAATGGGCTGAAGGGGCTGTTTCTGTGTTGTATAATTCTATGCCTCTATGACTGTATGACATACATTCGTCAGCACATTCAGAATTGAGGAGAAAATTGGAAATGGGAAACCATTTTTTAAATGTATTCATGGGATGTGGGCGTCGCTGGCTAGGCCAGCATTTATTGCCCACCCCAAACGGCCCTTGAGAAGGTGGTGGTGAGCTGCCTTCTTGAACCACTACAGTCCATGTGAGGTAGAGACACCACTGCACTGCTGGAAAGGGAGTTCCAAGATTTTGACCCAGCGACAGTGAAGGAACGGCGATATAGTTCCAAGTCAGGATGGTGCGTGACTTGGAGGGGAACTTGCAGGTGGTGGTGTTCCCATGTATTTGCTACCCATGTCCTTCTAGTTTTTTAGAGGTCATGGGTTTGGAAGGTTCTGTCTAAGGAGACTTGGTGCGTTACAGCACTGCATCTTGTAGATGGTACACACTGCTGCCACTGTACGTCGGTGGTGGAGGAAGTGATTGTTGTGGATGGTATGCCAATCAAGCAGGCTGCTATGTCCTGGATGGTGTCAAGCTTCTTGAGTGTTGTTGGAGTTGCACCCATCCAGGCAAGTGGAGAGTATTCCATTACACTCCTGATTTGTGTGCCTTGTAGATGGTGGACAGGCTTTGGGGAGTCAGGAGGTGATTTACTCGCCGCAGGATTCCTAGCCTCTGACCCGCTCTTGTAGCCATGGTATTTATATGGCTACTCCAGTTCAGTTTCTGGTCAATGGTAACCCCTAGGATGTTGATAGTGGGGGATTCAGTGATCGTAAAGCCATTGAATGTCAAGGGGAGATTGTTAGATGCTCTCTTATTAGAAATGGTAATTGCCTGGCACTTATGTGGCGTGAATGTTACTTGCCACTTATCACCCAAGCCTGGATATTGTCCAGGTCTTGCTGCATTTCGACACGGACTGCTTCAGTATCTGAGGAATGCGAATGGTGCTGAACATTGTGCAATCATCAGCGAACATCCCCACTTCTGACCTTATGATTGAAGGAAGGTCATTGATGAAGCAGCTGAAGATGGTTGGGCCGAGGACACTACCCTGAGGAACTCCTGCAGTGATGTCCTGGAGCTCAGATGATTGACCTCCAACAACGACAACCATCTTCCTTTGTGCTAGGTATGACTCCAACCAGCAGAGAGTTTGCCCCCTGAATCCCATTGACTTCAATTTTGTGAGGAGTCACAAGATCTTTAAATATAAAATATATCCTTGCAAATCACTCTTATTAATCTGAGAGAAAAAAAACCTGAAATCTGCTATGCAAGACTTGGATATTAAGGGAAAAAGTAGACATTTGCAATACTAAAATCCTAGCAAGCAGCACACTGGAGTATTTCAGCGAAGTCTAAATTATTCCTCTGCTTTAATAATTACACTGCAACTTTATAGATTCCTGTACTTATTCATCACATTGGAGAGTTGGATGGTAATAAAATGGTACATTCTACATGTAGTTTAATGAGGTTATTTCAGTATACCTTTCATAAGTCAAAAAAGCATGAAAAATTAAAGTGTGTCTTGGAACAGTAGAAATAAAACAAGCAGTATATTCAGAAATGCATGAAAAGCCCATTGGGGGTTTCTGTATGAAGTGTGAAAACATCAAATTTCTCCTGCACTGATTCAACCATAAATCTTTTATTTAAAGTGGGCAGGCTGTTGGGAATTTCTGGCTTACAAACTTGGGTTTTCTCGCGACAAAACTCTCGGGGTATGATGGTGCTGATCAAACAGCACCCAGTTAAACAACTTACATTTATACAGTGTCCTCCATGTAAAACAAATGTTCCAAGGTGTGTTACAGAAAGACTAAGCAGAAAGTAAAGAAGAAGGTAGGTAGGTAATCGAAGGGGCAGTCAGAGAGGTCTGTTTTGATATAGCCCTTGAAACTGGAGAAGAGAGGGAGCAAGATGAAGAGATTCAGGCTGAGAACTGCAGACTGTAGGGATGTGGCAGCTGATGCTTCAGCTGCCAGTTGTGTCGTGGGTAAGATGGTGGACCATAGTCAGAAGAATACAATGTACACCTTCGGGAGTAGGGCTGGAGAAGATCACAAAGTTATGTAAACCTTTTTGTATAAAGGTACCTGAAGATTTAGAGATCAAAGGATTAAATGGAGCTGAGGTACAGATCAGCCATGATCTGATTGAATAGCAGAGCAGGCTTGAGGGGCTGAATGGCCTACTCCTGTTCCATTTTCCTATGTTAAGCTAGGATAGAAGGGGGCTATGCAGGGATTTGAAGATGAGGGGTTTTTAAATTGATGCTGTGAGGGATAGGGAGTCAGTGGAGATCAGCGAGGATAGGGATGCTTATCAAAATAAAAGGTCGCCATGGAAGTCCCAGTAAACTTGATCTGTCTCACCTATTCTCGCCAGTATTATTAATTGGTGTAACATGATAATTTTGGGGATTTCATGCAAACTCAAAACTCCAGATTGCACAGCCATAAACATGGTAAGGATTTACCATAGTAACCATTCAATCAGAAGAGAAACAACATTGGTTTAAGTTTTGTCTCATCAATGTCTTTTCAATATTTCAAAAACTAGAGTCAGCAGTTTTACACTGATTAATAGCTTTGCTTGCTGCTTCAAAAAGAGTATTTTTACGAAACTAATCTCACTGGCCCCTTTCATCCATAAGAATTATGGAACTTCAAAAGCCGCTTTCGAGAACACGCATAAGATTCATCAATAAATCTTTACCAGCAGTTTTATCTCTCTGAGCTTATTGATTAGGTTATGACATGTGCACAATGTACATAGTCCTGTGTCTTGTCTTCTATGCGTTAAGCAGTGCATTCTGCAGAATAAAAATATACTCAAGTCCTTCTGAAATTAGTTTGAGAAATTAAGAGGTTTCTGCATCATGTCAGGAAAATCAACCTAATATTTTTTGATGGTTCTTTCAAACCCCATTTGATAGACCGAACCAATAAAAAGCTGGTGGCAGTAAAAGTGGCCCTGAAACTATCTGTTGTCGTAAAAACCAAGCTGGTTCACTCATGTCCTTTATGGGGAAGGAAATCTGCTATCCTTACCCAGCCAGCTCTATAAATGGCTCCAGACATACACTAACGCAGTGACTCAACCACTCTCCGACAAGCCACTCAGTTATATCAAATCACTCAGGGCAATGAAGGGTGGGAAACTGCTGATGCCTGCAATGCCCACATCCCAAGAATGAATTAATAAAAATAATTGTTATTGTAATTAAAATAAACAGGGTAAATGTTGGAGAAGCAGCTCACCGGGGTTGCCAATCTGTTATTTTGACGCGGTTTCCAATGAACTAAAGGACACAAATTGATAGGCCACCACCAGGAGTTAAAACAGCCAGAAATCTGTTTTATAATTAATTACATTACTATCAACAAAATCCACCAGAAGAACTGACTCCAGATCCAGAATCATTCAGAAATGTGTCGCGACTGACCCATATAAACAGGCAAGAAGACGGCATTGCTGATTTCTCCAGATCTATTTTACTTACCACTACCTTACCATTCCCTCATAACCAATTCACAGCTATCCTTACAACACTTCCACATGGTAACACTGGTCAAGATTTCTTTTTTTAAAAAGCACCTTCTGGTTTATGAAACCACTTTGCAGTAGTAACAGAATGAATTCATTGCTGATTTGGAAGTTATTCAACGATAGGCAGAAGTTTAGACTGGCATGCAGTTCTTTTCACTCAAGCAATGTCAGCCCTCTGGCCCCTAAACTGTGGAATTCTGTCCCTAAGCTTCTCCGGGTCTCCTTCCTACTCTCCTCTTTTAAGACGCGAGCTAAAACTTACCAAGCTTTTAGTCAACTGTCCTGATATCTCCTTCTTAGGATCATGAACATTTGTCTTAATTTGCTCCTGTGAAATAGTTTGGGACATTTTCCTATATTAAAGGCATTATATAAAAACAAGTTGCTGTTGTTGATTTTGTTAAAGCAAAATCAGGTCCTGGAAAACTGTCACTATTCCAGGATCATCCTCAAAATAAAAGATAACCCCAGGCTTTTTATCTCTACTACAAAGCATCTTCTTAAACCACTTTCACCTGTTTTCTCCACCCTCACCTCCAATAACAAGTGCCAGAAGCTCATGGACTTCTTTGTCATAAAGATCGAGACCATCTGTTCAGTTGCCTCTGCTGTTTCCCTCTCTTCCCCTAGCTCACTTGGCCAAACTTCCACTAAGGCTCCTTCCTGCTTTAGCCCTGAACTTTCATCTTTCTCTAGTTTCTCTCCTATCTCCTCTATCTCCTCTTATCCCCTCTCCGGGCTCATCTTGCCCATAAGAATCGCCTGTTGCTCTATTGATCCTATTCCCATTAAACTCCCTGGCTCCCAAGTTAGCTGTTAATGTTAAAAATTCTCTCTCTTCAAATCCCACTCCCTTTCAAATCGACCGTTATCACCCCTCTCAAAAAAGATTAACCCTTGACTCATATGTCCTTGCAAACTACATCTCCATGCTTTCTTCTCCAAAGTTCATGAATGTGCTGTCACCTCCCAAATGTGTGTCCATCTTTCTTGAAACTCCAAGCTTCTAAACAGATTTCAACCCTCCCACAATACCAAAATGGCTCTAATCAAAGTCACAAATGATATTCTATATGATCGTGACTGCGGTAAACTATCTCTCCACATCCATCTTGGCCTGTCTGCAGCCTTTAACACAGTTGACCACACCATCTTCCTCCAATGCCTCTCCTCCATCATCAATCTGGGTGGGACTGCACTCCATTGTTATTTGTCCAGTCATAGCCAGAGAATCATCTGCAATAGCTTCTCTTCCTGCCCCATTACCATTGGTGTTCCCCAAGGATCTATCCTTGGCCCCCTCCTATTTCTCATTTACATGCTGCCTCTTGGCAACATCATCCAGAAACATGTCAGGTTCCACATGCACGTTGACAACACCGAGCTCTACCTTACCATCACCTAGCTCAACCCTTCCACTGTGTCTAAATCATCAGACTGCTTGCCCAACATCCAGCACTGGATAAGCAGAAATTTCCTTCAACTAAATATTGGGAAGAATGAAGCTATTGTATTTAGTCTCCACCACAACTCCATTCTCTATTCCATTTGCTTTCCTGCAATGGTCTAAGACTAAACAAAACAGTTCACAGCCTTGTTGTATTTGACCCTGAGATGATCTTTTGACCATATATCCATGCCACCCCAAAGACCGCCAGCTTCCACCTCTGTAATATTGCCGAACTTCACCCTTGCCTCAGCTCATCCTCTGCTAAAGCCCTCACCGATGCCTTTGTTACCACTAGACTTGACTATTCCAACGCTGTCCTAGCTGGTCTCCCATCTCATCGACTCCATAAACTTAAGTTAATTCAAAGCTCAGCTGCCCGTGTCCTTACTCGCACCAAGCCCTCTTCACCATCACCCCTGTGCTCATTGAACTAGTTTGGCTGGTTGAGCAATGCATCAATTTTAAAATTTCCGTTCCTGTTTTCAAATCACTCCTTCATATCTCTGTAACTTCCTCCAGTCCAACAACCTTACAAGATATCTGCACTTCTCCAGTTCTGGCCTCTTGCGCAATCCTGACTTTAATCGCTTCACCACTGGCATCCGATTCTTCAGCTACAGAGGCCCTTAGCTCTGGAATTCCCTCCCTAAACCTTTCCCTCTCTCTGCCTCTCCTTCCTCCTCTAATACGCTCTTTAAAACCTAGCTTTTTGACCACATTTTTGGTCATCTGCCTGAATATCTCATTATGTGGCCCGGTGTCACATTTTGTTTTATAATACTCCTGTGAAATGCCTTGAGCATTAAAGGTGCTATATAAATGCAAATTGTTTTTGTTGTTTGTTATGATCAGCATGAACTACAGGCAAAACTTTCTTAGCCACTGATTCTTTTAAGTCTAAATGCAATATCTATGGAGCAACATTGGGTTAAATCAGACTGAGTTCATATTAAGCTTCAGAACTATGAAATCCATTTTTTAAGACTTCAATTGAAATCAAGATATCCGTGGCTAAATAATATGGTTTGAAATATTTTGGATGAACACTTAATGGCTTGGTAGGAATTTTGCTATCGCAGAGGATGCAACCCATTTAGGATAAACAGATTAACGTCTATGTTAAAATAAAAGAGAAAGAAATGTCATATGGACATGCTAAGTGGTTGTTCAATAATAATTTATTTAGCATCGTGGAAACCACTTTAAAAGACTATGAAAATCTTTCATCTGCACTAAAGAGTGTGGATAAATAAGAACGACCAATACTTTGACCTGGAAATCACACTGATACATCACCATGTGGTTATCTTGTTGTGCTGTTCTTTTTAAGATGACTGGAGATTGGATACTCATGTCGATTAGCACATGAGAATAGAACAACTAAACCTTGGCTCCACTGCCATGGATTGATAGAGGCCTGCCCTGCTCAACCATGTGGAATTCAGCTACAAAAATAGCCATTCTACTATGCATTCAGGGACAAAAATGTAAGGAGTGAGGAATTATTTTCATTCATGTATTATTCTTTTCAATTTTATACTGTTCCTCCTCAAGTGATCATTTTTCAAGTGAGAACTAAACTGTGATATTTCACTGAACATAACATATATAGAGATGTGATATGAAAATTGGTTCTTTGAGCCTGCTCCACCATTAAACAAGATTGTGACTGATCTTCTATCTCAACTCCACACTATTCCACATATGCATTCATTCCTTGAGTACCCAAAAGTCTCTCGACCTCTGTCTTGTATATACTCAACAACTGAACATCCACAGCTCTCTAGGGTAGAGAATTCCAAAGATGCACAACCCTTTCAGTGAAGAAATTTCTCCTCAACTCTGTCCTAGATGGCTGATCCCTTATTCTGAGACAGTATCCCCGTGTTCTGGACTTGGAGCCCAAAGAACCCAATCTGAGATAACAGATGCACACATTCCAGCATGGATTAGAAATCAGGAATGGGAGCCTGGGTAGTTTTCCATTCCTATAGCCCAACTCAACACGGACCGGGAATTCAACAAGGAATTTTAACTCTGTGCAACTTAGTGGTACAAGATCACCTACGGAACCATTAATTATTTTTAAGGTGTTAGATATATTTTTTTCATCCTTTGCTAGATTAAAATCAGCCCCAGCTATATTACCAGCAATTTGGTGTATCACAATAGCTACCAAGCTCAACATTCTTGTCCTCACCTAAGTCCTCCTTGGCTTTGCCCCATCTCAAAGCTAGAATCTACTCCAGTTCTATAACCTTTGCTGAATGCTCTGTTCCACTGACTCTGTTCTTCGATACATCTTACCTTACCTTTGCCCCCAATAAATGACATAGCTTTCAGCTACCTTTGCACTACTCTCCATTACTCCAACTATAAACCTCTCCTATAATCTGCCTCAGGATCCATCTCTTTGACCAAGCTTCCAGTCACTCCTCATCACTTTCTTCCTGGCTTAGCATTATGACTATTTGGGAAGCACCTCAAGACATTTATATTTGATGATAAAGGCTCTATTTAAATGCAAGCAGCTGTTTATCAGAGCAATTGCCTTTTGAATGTTTAAAACAAAACCTACTTATGTCTCTAACCACAGACGGGAATCAATTTTACAGAGTTTGCCACAACCCTAAGGAACCTTTTACCAGTATTATGAAAAGATAAATGATTGAATGCAGAGAAAATTTTTTTCACTTCTCTTGACCTTTAAATAACATTGTGATATTAGCACTAGGGTACCTAACATGGTTATATCAAATTCCTTTGTCTGCTATTTTTGTAATGGTGTTAACCTGTTTTAATTTAAATGGATTTTTGTTTCAAAATAAAAGACAAAGGCATTTCATACAAAAATGTTAATGTGTTGTCTATTATTGCACACTGTGATTTAAAAAGCTATATTTTAAAAAGCTATAAAGCCAAAATTGCCAAAGTTGTCTAATGGCAGCTGATAAACTACAAAATAATTTGATCCATTTTAGGTAGGTTGTTATTTGGAATTCAGTGCAGAGATTACCTCTAATTATAAAGCCCACAATCCTATCATTCCCTCTCCCTCTTAATTGGAACATTTGTGTTTTTAATTTCTAATAATCTGAATATCAACTGTAAGATTACAACGTTTCAATATTTAATTCCATTTCCTGACAAGTGTTCTAAAGTGTTATTAAAATAGTGAAATTAAGTGACATATTGGCATCACACTGTGTAAATAAACCATATGTTCTGGTACTGAGTCGTATAGACTGAGTCCCATCTCAAGTCCCTGGTGCAGTCTGAGTTAGCTAATCTCAGCAAGGACATAAATATGCTACAACTGGCTCCTGATGGGAATTGGTCATTCCAGATCCCCAGCCTGTTCAAAAGTGATGTCTGTGGATGTCCATTAAGGAAAAGGATCTGGCTTACTGATGAAGCCCTCATGGTAAATATGGCCTGTTCCCGCTCTCAAGAATGAAAGATGCCCACTTCAGTGAAGTACAGAAGAGCTGCCGCCACCCATAATAGCCAATACAAATCACTATCACTTTCTTCAGAATAGGAGAGACAAATGAAACTACACAAAAAGTTGGCATTTACAGTAACAAGATAGCCGCAAATGGCCACACCTTCAATAACAAGGGACCACAGGGATAAAAAGATCAGAATTTATGATTTTACATTCAGCGGTTGTCCTCAGACATAATAGGATTGTATCAGCAACAAATGCATTAACATGTTTCTATGAAGTTCTCCTGTCTGTCATTTTAATGAAGGGTTTAGTCCAGTGTAGCAAAATAGCAAAGGAATTTCATACCAACACACTGATATATTTGATAATAATAGCACATAGCTACTTTAGACCCATTTGTCACAATGGAAAAGAACAACTAAGCGCACTCTGTGTTTTCAACATTCTCAACCTCTCTCTCTATTTTCTAATTTTTTGGGAGTTTTTCCAGCATAAACACTAAAGCCACCAGGATTACCCAAATGCACATTATTGCTGGACATTACCAAAAACATAAGAAGTGAGTTGCTTTGAGGTTTCTCCCGCTGTACCACTGGAACTCTGGTGGGAATCCCAAGGAATTTTGACTGAAACACCAAGGAAATTCACTCCCTTAATGTCTTGATGTCAGCTGCAGAACAGTGGCTTTTCATGCAGTAATTCAATTGTTCCGTTCAGATAACATCATGAACTGTAGGATTCAGCTATAAATAATTTATGCATTAGCAGAACCCTAATACAGATGTATTTTTTTTTATATTTCAATTTCAACTTGCTTTTTCTCCAGCCTCCATTGTACTCCAGTTGTGTTTGGTGTCTGGCAGAGATGACATGGTGTAAGTGACATGATAATAAAAATTATGGCGGCATGACACCTGAAGGTATCACAGGATTGGTACCATCATAAGACTGTTAATTCTTCTGCAGGGATTAAATTATACACCATTATATATTCACTTTCTGTACATTTGGTTGACAGAGATACGGTTGGAGATGCCGAGAAACCAAAGTAAATGAGGATGTAATGTGGTGATTTGATCACTTAACACTGCTGTTATAAACTATGCAAGCAACCTCAAGTGCTTGTTGAATTCAGATGACTATATGTAACCAATTTGGTTGTAATAGTGACATCCATCGAAGACCTATACAGTGGAAATTTAACACCTGTTTCCTTAATAGCTGCAATTTTTTAGTTCTGTGACAGATGTGCTGTTTCAAACGGTATATGTGAAAGGGATTCCTTGCAATACCCAGTAACACCTATCTTAGAGAATATATGAGCTCTAGCTGGCAGCAAAAGTCACTGTAACATGGTACCAGTGATATTACTGCCCATGAGAAGAAAATTGAACTGTAGAAACCATCTAAGTATATCCTCCTAACTTCTGACTGATCCCTTCTCAATTTTAACTTGAGTTTGGCCGATAAAATGTTGAAAACAGATAGGGAGAGGATTTGGAGAGAGTGAGATATTTTTCAATACTACCACCCGAATGATAAAGGTTTACACTGAAGCTTTCCTTGTGAAATACTAAGCTTATTTTAATCCTTCCTTTATCCCTTCATTAAGATTAGATTTAATGTACAACTTGTATTTAGCCTGTGCTAAATTATTTTGATAACTTCAAAAATTAGGCCTTGTGCAATAAATAATGAAACTAGATCGATCGATCTATCTATCTATCTATCTATCTATCTATCTATGTCTATGTATCCCTCCAGCTATATCCATAAATATATGCCCTCACAATTTGCTGCTTGGTTTATCATTTCATAGTGCCTACTGTATTGAAGTCATCAGAATGATTTGGCACAGGTTGAATACAAGTTCTACAGTAAGCATACCCCGATGTAAAAAAGGCTTATTTTGATTCAAATGAATTCAAATAGATTCTAGATTGCACCTCGTTAGATAGGCTGTATGAGTCGCTGGAATTAAAATTGCTACATTCTTTACTTCTGGTACACACAGAGCTGCAATAACAGGTCAAAAAAGGAATAAACCTAATTCAGTTCAATGATCATTGGCAAAAGACCTTCATTGCTGTGTCCTATTATCTTTAACTTTTCCTCTTTAGCACACACAGACAAGGCAGATTTTATATAACAGCATTGTATCAAGTAATTCTTAATAGGGGTGACATTTAAAACAATCTATTGTAATGTTTGATTTTAAGTAGGTTGTTCCTGACTTTCAGTCATTCCCTGACATTTAAGAACATGCTGTGTAAGTCTTGGAAATGAGTTAAACCAGCGACAAGCTTACTGCGGCTTGCCTCTGTGCCAGGCTCTTTATGAGTTGCAGGTAGATACTGATCTTCGCTGATTGAAGACACAGAGGTGACAGCAACTTTCTGACTTTCTCCCCAGCTCTCCAGGTAAATCACAATCACCCCGTAGCTTTCAGCGGCAAAGTTAAAAGTGCCTTCTTCGAGTGCAGCGCAATCGATTAGTTATAGCTTATGAATAGTCTGTAATGTGGTGGTCACAAGATTTAGTAAGTGCTTGAATGGGTCTTCACAATATCGGAGGCAATTACCAGAATCATTTACCCGACTGACATCTCCTACCTTGTTGTTCAGGCGGATCACAGATACAATAATTCACACAATGCGTCTGAATTGAGATGTTATTCGCCTTCCTCTGTTAAATTAATAACGACTTTAGTCCTTTTGTAAAACACAATGTAATGTTCCAAAATGACTGATCACAAATAACAAGCAGAACACAGCACAGACATTGACTCCTGGTTACCCAGTGCAGTGATTTCCATTTATTTAATATCAACTACAAGTTATTGTTTGCCCCCCTCTGACTCAAGTGACGCCTGCTCCGCTGAATCAAGGTAGTCCTTGGTGAAAATCAAAAAAAGGAACAGCTAATTCTAATGGAAAAAACCCAGTGCTGAGGAACACACAACTGGAATTTAGACAACGGTGAAGAATTAAGTGTCAAATCGGATATATCATTCATTAAAGAGCACAACCCGGCATGCCGAATGCTTCAGAAGAAAACACCTTGTTTGTTCTGCATTGAGTCATTTTTTCTACAAAGGGCAAACTTTTAATCTAGTCTTTTCTTATTCCATTTTTGACTACATTTTTGTCATAGCCTCTTGTGGCTTCTAATGGACAGCAACATTTCTTTATTACACACACAATAAGCATAATAACTCTCACTGGTAGATGTAACAGTTCTGTTTATATATCCGAAGCTCATTTACCTTTCCTGCAGATCTTCACTCCACAGATCCTATCAGAAGAGTTCACTGGGCTGAGGGAGATTCTACTTTTCTGTTCAGCGATGGTCAGGAAATGCAGCACTTTAAAGTTCATTCACTTATATAGAGAGAATAAAAACAAGGGAGCACACTTGTCTCACTGTAACTTGGAGCGGCAGACTTCTCTGCTGCAGCCTCAGTTTACTGCCACTGCACTTTTTGCTTGGAAAGAAGTCTTCCAATCCACTCAAGCTGCTCGCAGTGACCGCGGCAGGAGCCGCGCGTCTTTCTGGAGATGCTCTGGCGAGGTACCCGGCAGGTTTGCCGAGACTCACACAAGAGCCCCAACACCGCAACTGTGAGTTGGACCCTCCCGGTGAGGGGAGTGAGATGTGATGTGAATGCAGTCCACAGTCCACCAATGCAGAATAAGTGCACCACAGTGCTTAGCGGAACCACAGGGTAATAGCAGCTGTCCTCCACTGCACATATTAATAGGATTGGAAGAGAGAGAGAGGAAAAAATCCTCTGCCACTCTGTGGACACTGTCAAAAAAAAAACAGACAGCTTCAAACCTTTGGGGTTTAAATAGTCTATTTCTCCTCCTTCACTTGGAATACTAACGGCAATAAATGCGTTTATTTTCTTAAAAAAGAGGGATTCGCCTCTTGGTCACATATCCAATTTATCTTTTGCCTTCAGAAAAAGTTTGAGAGCCGAGCAAATTAATTTTCGAGAACTTAACAACGGCTACACCTTTCATGGGAAAAGCATGCTTAGGCAAGCTTTGAAATGTTATCAAACGAGGGAGGAAATCAGGTCACAACACTGGGACGATTCAAGCACTTTCAGGGCTGTGTACAGCTACACCAATATTATCCTGTAACCCTTTAATGGTCTTGCCATGTGCCCTGTGTAAAGCATTTGGATAGCAATCACTTTTCAATGGATTGTTTGAGAGGAAACCGCAGATATACAAATGGTCCGCGCTTTTGATCTCTCTCTCCCTCTCTGTCTCTCCCTTCCTCCTATTTCAATTACTCGATTCTAAAAAGGAAACTCATCACCAGAGGAATCAAAGCCAATTCACACTTCTCCTTACACTAGCAGTGGGAATACTGAAAGATGAGAGCATGTTTTATTCTGCCTTTGATTTTCGATTAAACTGAAGCTTAATAAACTACAATTCTTTTTTTTTGTTGTTGCATGATTAAGAAGCCGTCAAATGCTGACCTTGCTTGAGGTGCATTAATGCACTCAGGAATGTAAAACATAGTCAGAGAATAAGATGCCAGTAATATATGAGCTGATTGGGAGGTGCAAAACAATTTAAATGTTAGCGGCTGATAACCCCTTAATCACAGTGGGTATTCAATAGGAAGCTTTAGCTGAAAACAAGACTGCAGATTCCTCTTTCATAAACAGATACAAAAATAATAGATACAGGATGGAACACAACTAAAGGCAAACCTGTATATTTCAGATTTCCAGCATCCTCGGTATTTTGACAGAAAAATCTCTCGTTTGATAAATGTACAGAAGTTGAAGATGTGAAGTTTATAATCATTTGCATCCCAAGATGGGGCTGCAGCTCTAACTTCCCCTTCCCCTTGATTATGTCGTTTTATACAATATACACACACTAAATAATTTATTTAACAGTAAAAAAAAACTTCAAGCCATTGATATTTTAGCATTCCATAAAGAGTTTTGTTCTGTGGCAATTAGCATGAATTAAGGGAGCCCTGGGACGAGGATACTGCGAGCCCTGTAAATGTCAATATTTATTCCGTGTCGCACCGCTTGCAGGAATTCTGTATAAAACGTTTCTCCAGATCGTGGAAATGCTGATTTCTGAGCGCTAACAAATCACTCGTCACAACAAACTGCTAACCCTGATTGTTACATCTCTTTGGCTTTAAGGAAATTCTGCACGACCCATCACATAGCTTTTTTGCAGAACATCAACAAACTTCTGGCGGCAAGCTACACGCCCATTTGACCAGGATGGATGATACCAGAAACAGTGAGAAGGAAGGCTCAAGTGACGAGTGTGATTTGAACCGAGTGCCATTCGAATCCCGATTGCCATTCG
Source organism: Heterodontus francisci (assembly GCF_036365525.1). Lineage (NCBI taxonomy): Eukaryota > Metazoa > Chordata > Chondrichthyes > Heterodontiformes > Heterodontidae > Heterodontus > Heterodontus francisci. The sequence continues at coordinate 33,475,847 of NC_090374.1, read as the reverse complement.
AATATTGCGCTCAACTCTCGGCTTTTATCATTTGTAGTACAGGGCGGCAGTACCTGAAGGAGGCAGCGTGTCTGCATGTTTTGGTGGTTAGGAAGGATTTATTTTCTACACCGATTTTGGTTACAAGGTTGGGTTGGAGAAGCTGGGATTGTTCTCCTTGGAGCAAAGGAGATTGAGGGGAGATTTGATAGAGGTGTACAAGATTAAGATAGTCAAAGGGAATTTGTTTCCATTAGCTGATGGTACAAGGACGAGGGGACACAGATTGAAGGTTTTGGGCAGGAGATGCAGGGGGAATGTGAGGAAGAACTTTTTTATGCAGCGAGTGGCAATGAGCTGGAGGAACTGGCTGCCTACAAGGATGGTGGAAGTGGAGACTATGAATGATTTCAAAAGGAAATTGAATAGGCACTTGAGGGGAATAAACTTGCAGGGCTAGGGGGATAGAGTAGGGGAATGGATTGATTGCATTGCTCTGCAAAGAGCTAGCATGGATTTGATGGGCCAAATAGCCGCCTTCTGTGCTATGTCTATGACTATAATGCAGGTTAAGTGGCTGAAAGAAACCTAGAGATATTTAGTGATCAGAATTATTTTATAGCAGAGTCATTTGAGACCTTAGGGAATGGTCGTCACTGTCCTTTTGTGAGTCACCCCAGACCCATGCTCAGAGTTATGAGCTGTGGCCAGCAGTGGAAACAATAAATTTTTGGTGGTGATAGCAGAAGAGCTGGAACCTTGAGGGACAACAGTTGCATCAAGCAGAGAATCCTTCAGGAAGAGGACTTGTGCTTCCTTTAAAGCACACATGAGGAAGGCAGTGGAAAAACACCTCATGTACTTTCTCCCTAGTCATATTGCTCATTTCATTGGAAGTTAAAAAATGGGAGGCTCTTATGAGCAACTGAAGAGGAAAGCACAGGGCTATGAGGCATGGAGAAATGAGCAGAGGACCTGCCCTTGGGAAGATTACCACTACTAATTATTTTACCGGAAAAGAAGTGTACCTGATAGATAAGAGAGTCAATGCACTGTTTGATGTGGCAATGAACAGAACAGAACAGAAGGACCCGGGCTTTAATCTTGTACTGAGGAGGACAATGGTGGAGGGCAGTGAAACTATTGCCAGGCTGTGGAGGGTAAGATATGCCACAGTTCCGAATACTGCTTGCTGTTGAGTAACCTGGAGATGAGAGTATAGAATGAGGACAGGATCAGAAGCTAGTGGCTGTGATGGACCCTATGGTTCAATAGCCGACTGACATCATCACTTCAAAGCTCATATGTGAAGCAACAGCTAATTGGAAGATATACTGGAAGGGTATTGATGGCTGGGGAAATATAGCCTACTATAAGTTACTGCTTTCAGGCGACATAAGGAGTTTAACAAATACTCTTTACAGTTGCTTCCTTGCAAGAGAAAACATCAGAGGAAAGTGCGAGGACACTACATTTAGACTATTCAACACGGTTTCCAAGCCATGATAAGACATGCGACTGGATTTCAACAGCCTTTTGGGGACGGACTGGGAGGTGGGAAGCCCACGGGAAGGCAATGTGTGCTCATCACTTTCCCAACACCATGCCATCTTGCCAGCGGAGGGAAATATGACAGACAGCCTGCCCACCTGGAGGCTAATTGAGCCACAATTATGGGCCTTTTCCAGCCTCTGCAGGCTTTTTACCAGCGCTTGGTGGTGCTGGGGGGGGGATGGTGGTTTCCTCCGCCATGTGGGGAGATCGTCAGGTAAACCCTGCTGGCTTCCTGGCGGGCTCTGGAGGGGGAGGGGGTGGCATCCTTATCGGGCACTCTTTGGCCCATAGAGGAGACCCCCATAGCGCCACCTGCCCTCAGTGACCTCTTTCCACAACCCAACCCCCAAGCCTGCCTGACTGGCCTCGGAGCCCCCAGACCCCACTTACTGACTTTGAGGCCATTGATGTGCCCTCATCTTCCAGATGCAGCCCCAGCAGTGGCCACTGCTAGCAGTAGCACTGCTGATGCTGCTGAGCCGCCTGCTCTCTGCATGGCCAGCAGCTCTTGGGGATGGGCTGCTGATCTTAATTGGGACTGCAGCCCCGGCAGCAGCCATTGAATTTTCTGCCACTGATGAGATGCGGCCTGGGTCCTGCTGACTGCCGAAGTGGGTTCGCCCCCCACTTTCGGCCCAGGCAGTGGGACCCCTGCATTATACTGATGATTCAGCATTTGACTGAGTATGGCATCAAGGAGCCCTAGCAAAACTGAGGTCAATGGGAATCAGGGGGAAAACCCTCCGCTGGCTGGAGTCATAACTAGCGCAAAGGAAGATGGTTGTGGTTGTTGGAGGCCAATCATCTGAGCACCAGGGCATCACTGCAGGAGTTCCTCAGGGTAGTGTCCTAGGCCCAACCATCTTCAGCTGCTTCATCAATGACCTTCCTTCAATCATAAGATCAGAAGTGGGGATGTTTGCGGATGATTGCACAATGTTCAGCACCATTCGTGAATCCTCAGATACTCAAGCAGTCCATGTAGAAATGCAGCAAGACCTGGACAATATCCAGGCTTGGGCTGATAAGTGGCAAGTAACATTCGCGCCACTCAAGTGCCAGGCAATGACCATCTCCAACAAGAGAGAATCTAACCATCTCCCCTTGACATTCAACAGCATTACAATCGTTGAATCCCCCACTATCAACATCCTAGGGGCTACCATTGACCAGAAACTGAACTGGAGTAGCCATATAAATACCGTGGCTACAAGAGCAGGTCAGAGGCTAGGAATCCTGAGGCGAGTAACTCACCTCCTGACTCCCTAAGACCTTTCTACCATCTACAAGGCACAAGTCAGGAGTGTGATGGAATACTCTCCACTTGCCGGGATGGGTGCAGCTCCAACAACACTCAAGAAGCTTGACACCATCCAGGACAAAGCAGCCCGCTTGATTGGCACCCCATCTACAAACATTGACTCCCTCCACCACCACCGACAGTGGCAGCAGTGTGTACCATCTACAAGATGCACTGCAGCAATGCAGCAAGGCTCCTTAGACAGCACCTTCCAAACCCGCAATCTCTACCAACTAGAAGGATAAGGACAGCAAATGCATGGGAACACCAACACCTGCAAGTTCCCCTCCAAGTCACACACCATCCTGACTTGGAACTATATCGCCGTTCCTTCACTGTCGCTGGGTCAAAATCCTGGAACTCCCTTCCTAACAGCATTGTGGGTGTACCTACCCCAAATGGACTGCAGCGGTTCAAGAAAGCTCACCACCACCTTCTCAAGGGCAATTAGGGATGGGCAATAAATGTTGGCCTGGTCAGCATCGCCCACATCCCATGAATGAATATAAAAAAAAAATTCCCATATCATGGGCAGGATTTTGCCCTTTCCGTCAGGACCCCAATGTTGGAGTCAAATGTAGGTCACAACCCCAGACTGTGTGGAGAACCCCAACAGTGATTTTCCCTGAAGTGGCCAATTAGTGGCGAAAAGTCGCCTTCCAATTAAGTTAGTAGTAGGTCTTCCAGAATGGAAGAAGCAGCAGGCTGACTTTGCAGGTAAGAGAGAGAGAGGGATACCTCAAGATTGAGGCTCCCTCTGTGCAACTTTAAAACATTTTAAATAACAAAAAGACTCCCTAGCCAGGCCACCATTGTGGAGACAGAATTCCTCCATAGGGCAGCCTATGGCTACCGCTGAAGCCAGACAGGCAGGGAAGGCCTCAAAGCCTGCCTGGAGAATTCTCCTGAGGTGCTTTACTGCATTTTCCAACAGTCAGGTACAAAATGCTGGAAATCTGCAGTCCTCCAATTCTTGCCTCTTGCTCATCCCTGACGTTCATTGTTCCACCATTAGTGACCATGCCATCAGCTGCCTAGGCCCTAAGCTCTCAAATTGCCTCCCTAAGGCTCTGCGCCTCACTACCTGTCTTTTCTGTCACTCTTTTAAACCTACCTTTTAGTTACCTGTCCTAACACCTATTTATGTGACTCAGCATTAATTTTTGTTCTGATTCCGCTCCTGTGAAGCCCTTTGGACATTTTACTATGTTAAAGAAACTAAATAAATGTAAGTTGTTATCGTTGAAGTGAAAATGCATAACAGAAATTCCTGTCAAATAAAATAGCCTTCCTCCTGCAAATTTTTAGTGCACACATACCCTGTACATAAGTGTGAACAGCATCCACCGTAAGAACAATGTCACATGGACAGCTGTGTAATGTGCCAATTACTTCACAAACAAGGGATCACTTTCCAACTGTGTATTTCAGGCAGGGAGTCTGGCCTATCAGGAATGCACGATTGGAAATTTGCATGTGAAATTCTGCTCATTTAAATGAATAGTTAGAAAATCGCGTGCAGCTGTCCACTTTGAAGGTATGAGCTGCCAATTCGTAAGGGTCCCCAGTAAGACAAAGTCAGAAAATTATCCCTGTATCACCCCTAGACTATAAGCACGTTACAGGTAATATGACTTGCTGTCAACAAATTCTAAGTACACTTTCTATCAAATCTGTTTTTGTTCAATTTGTGTGAAAACAGTCTTACAATAACCCCAAAAGTGTTTTGCTTGTTCTCTCATTGAACACTTTGGAATGAGGCTTAAAGCAGCAATGAACTCATGCATGCAATCAGCACACTCCGTGATGAATCATTTGGGTGTACTTGGTCAGAACATAAGACAGAAAGATGGCGCAGGAGAGAGCGCAACATGCTGACATACTAATCAGGAAGGCGAGAATAAACTGGTACAGGCATGTTGAAATCATGCCTGGTGAAAGGCTCCTTTGCCATCTGTTGGAATGGCACCCAGTGGGAAAACCGAGGCCAAGTTCACAAGAGGATGAAATGAACTGTTGTAATTGAGAGAGATGTCACAGTAGAAGTGCTGACAGAAGTGGCACAAACATTAGCAATGAACCATGATCATTCAAAGCACTTTGTGCTGCCACGATGATTAAAGATCCAGTGTTACAAATAAAATTTGTGATTCAAATATCCTCTCGCCCCTTGCCCCCTTAAAATTGTCATTTGACTGTATAATTATTTTGTCATTCCAACTATATATCTAGTCTTGAATGGATGGTTAAGGCGGGGTGGTGGTTGGTTGCGGCAGGCAGCAGATATCTGTCCCTTTTTCAAGTCTGGGCTGCTCATTAATTACTGGGACTGTCAAGCATGTATAAATGAAAGTTCCTGAGAGTAGCAACTTCTTCAGACTTCAAGGGCACCTTCGAGAGAAGAAATCAAGCTGGGTGGCATTATCCTGTGAATGCCTAATGCGACTATCAAATTCCTCTGCCTGTTTTAACAAAGCATTCATCTGTTTAAAATAAATTGGTTAACATCCCTGCTAGAACAGGAAGTCGATACCTTTATGATAAAGTTGCGCAGTCTAGTTGTCAGGCTGTGCTTCTGTGTTTTCTGGTGCATATCAGGATAAATTTTGTCAGATCCAAAACTTGGGGCAGTGTAACGACTGACTGAGCCAGTGTCTATCAGAAAACTGGGGACTTGCTGCTCACTGTTTATGTCCATCGACAGAATGCGCTGGCAACAAAACTTACCCTATTAGCTGTTCTTTCTGGATATTTTGTTGCAGTTTTAAGGTAGCACTGTTCATCCCATAAGTTAGAGCATGTCTCAATCAGATTAAGTTGTTTATGTTGCTGTCCACTATCCATTACTTCTCCTGCTTCACTGTTCAGTCTCCCTTCCCTCACTCCATTTCCAATAATCAGACAAATTTGAATTTACCCGGAACACAGGTTCACCTACGAAACACACCGGGGTAGAAACTTGTCTTTTGCAGTGGCGCAAAATGGGCAGTATGCATTGGTTTCCCATTATTTGTCTTACCCATTACCTACTCCATCAGATATTCAGACTGGGACTGCTTAACAGGCAGGGCATATACCAGGCAGCTAATGTGATACTGTCCATTTTGTGATACTGCCCAAGATGAATTTTTACCCTATCATAAGTGCATTAGTAAAAATACTCCCCTTTTTCACTGAATGTCTCATCATAATGAAACATTGACTATCAAGAACTAATTGTGCAGAAAATGTAACATACAACACATATGCACAAATGATTGTGTTTTTAATCTTTTGTGAAATGCTGGCACTTTTTTTAAAGAATGAAAAATCGAGAAATGCACATCTAAGTATGCAGCATTTGAAACTGTCCAAGCTTTCAGTATTCATCTTCCAGGTCCTCCCAGGTGTGCCAGTCACAGGCCTAGCTCTAGTATTAATATCAACCATAAAATTCAGGATATAATTTTGGTATCCAAATTGGATTTGATTCTGCCAATTTGAATTTATGCTAATTATGTAGAATTCTCCAATAATTCCTGTCAGTATGTCCCTTAAATGGATTTAATTTTCTTTATGTGCCATTTTTAGTGCAGAAAGGGAATTCAACCCATTGGTGACAGCCATAGATAGAAGTCCATTGCTTATCTTTAACACATTTTCAAAACATTCGATCTACATTATTTTTACAGAAATGTGCACCTAAATAAACTCAATAAACTACTAAAATTACACAGGCATAAGTTTTTGCTAATGCCTTAACAGTGCTGCCAAAAATTAAATCCAATTTATCACATAGATATTTTAATGATTTTTTTTGTGATAAGCAAGGGTCATCAGGTTTATTCTACACAAAAGTAACTTTTATTTTGTTCTTGAGATGTGGGCAAAGGTGCATTTATTGCCCATCTCTAGTTGCCCTGTGAAGGTTCTTCTCCTTAAACCAGTGCAGTCCATCTGGTTAGAGAGAGAGATACAGCACTGAAACAAGCCCTTTGGCACACCGAGTCTGTGCCGACCAACAACCACCCATTTATACTAATCCTACATTAATCCCATATTCCCGACCACATTCCCACCATTCTCCTACCATCTACCTACACTAGGAGCAATTTACAATGGCCAATTTACCTATCAACTTGCAAGTCTTTGGCTGTGGGAGAAAACCAGAGCACCCAGCGGAAACCCACATGGTCACAGGGAGAACTTGCAAACTCCACACAGGCAGTACCCAGAACTGAACCCGGGTCGCTGGAGCTGTGAGGTTGCGGTACTAACCACTGTGCCACCCTTGCTCTCAAAGGGTACTGCAGAAAATTTGCATTGAAGTAGTAATAGGTAGAACTGTGACAAATAGAGCCATAAGATGACAAAGATTACTTTTGTGCAAACCATTGTTAGTTTCTTCTTGGGAATTAAAGGGCACACAATTATTTTTCTGCCATGACATACCTCTACCATACAAAGATGGTACAATTTTGTCCAGATATTCAGTATGAAACAGCACGAGGATGATATTTGGCCCATCATGCCTGTGCTAGCTCTTTGCAAGAGCTATCCAATTACACCCACTCCCCTACTCTTTCCCATAGGTCACCAATTTTTTTTTTCATTTCAAGTTTTGATCTAATTCCCTTTTGAAAGTTGTAACTGAATCTACTTGCACCACTCTTTCAGGCAGTGCGTTCCAGATCATGGGAACTTGCTGTATCAAAACATTTCCCATCATTCCCCTGGCTTTTTCAAAGAGTCAGCACAGGCAAGATGAGCGAATGCCTTCATTCTATGCTGCATGATCCTATCATGACTGTCCTGACCTCATATTTGATAGACAGATGTTCTGAAGAATTCTAAATGCCTTCCTTCCTAGTTCTTTCTCATCCCAGGTGAAGAATTCTTTGAAGAACAGTCTCCTTCACTCCTAATAGCTATGATCTTTGAGAAGTGTAATAAATAGCCATCTTTAACAATCTAATTGAAAAGCGATTATTTAAAAATGTGGAGATATTTTCAAGATGCACTGTTCATTATCCTTCAGTTTCGATTCTTCACATGCAGCTTAGTTTAGGCTACATTTTCAGGTACCAAAGACTGATGAGAACCTCCTTCAGTGTGCAACTGCATCAAATATGCATGTTAGTATTCATTCCAGGGATTTACCCAGCAATAATGTAGAAACTTCAATTTATGTCCTAGTCCGAGGCATATGAATTGGAGGAGAACTTGAAAGTTTATTGTGACAAAGCTTCAATTGTTCTGATCAGTGGTAGAGGTTGCTGGTTTAGGAGATGCTGTTGAAATTTGCTTGGCAAGTTGTTGTAATGCATCAAATGCACTACAGTCACAATTCACCAGAGGTAAAGAGGGTGGATACTGAGCTCAGTGACAGGGGCACCGATCAAGTGATCTGCTCTTCCTGGATGATGCTGAGCTTCTTGAGTGTCATTGGCGCAACATCCATCCAGACCAATGGTGAGTATTCCATCACATTCTTGGCTTGACCCTTTTAGATGGTGGAGAGACTTTTGAGGAGTCATAAAGTGATTGAAGAGTAACCAGTGTACTAACTTTTATCCCACTCTTGCCATGATACTGATATGGCAGGTCCAGTTCAGGTTCTTCTCATCCCCCATTTACTTCACTTTTACTCGGGCTACCTGGTGCCATTCTCAGATGAAAGCTGACTTGATGTCAAAGACAGCTAGTTGAACCTCTCAAGTTTGGAGATGAATTGTTCTGATAGAACCCAAACTAAGTATCATCAAGCAAGTTACCAGTGAGCAAATTTTGCTCGCTCACACTATTAATGACTTCTTCCATCACTTTACTGAGGATTTGGAGCAGACTGTTAGGGCAGTAATTGGTTAGCTTTTTGTCCTGTTTTTGTGGGTAGGTCATATTTGGGAAATCTTCCACATTGATGATTAGGTGCCAGTGTCACAACTACATTGGAATGACTTAGATAGTGACTAGTTGTAATGCACAGATCTTCAGAACTACACTTAGGATGTTGTTGATGCCCATAGCCTTTTCTGTGTCCAGTGTACTCAGCATTTTCTTAATGTCACATGAAATTAACTAAATTGGTTGTGCTATAATGGTCTGGACTTTGAGAGGATACCACTCGGTACTTTTGGCTGAAGATACTTGCAACACTAACCTTACCTTCTCAACTCAACTGTTCTAATTCTAATTCTAATTCAATTGCTGGGCACCACCATGGCTGAGGATGGGGATGGTCCCACTGCTCTGAACCATTGGTAACGGAACTAATTAGCTTTGTTTGTAGCCTGTTGCTTTCTGTGTTTAATATGCAGGCTGCAGTATGTTGCACCTCTCTCTAATAAATGCTTGCTGCTGCTGCCACATCCTTTTACATCTTCCAACCTGATGGTGATCGAGGAGTGTGGGATGTATTGGGAAATGAGGTTACAGATTGTGACGGTGGACAATTCTGCTGCTGTGGATGACCCACAGTGTCTCATGGAAACCTGGATTTAGGCATCTAGATATGTTCTTTAGTTCTTCCCATGCAAAGAAATAGTGTCATACCACACAGTGGAGGACATTCTTCATAAGACAAAACTTTCTTTTCACAGGAATACTGCAGTGGTCACTCCTGCCAATGTGAAAGTGAACAGACATATCTTCAAGCGGTAAGTTGGTGAGGATGAGGTCAGGTAAGCTCCCTGCAACACCTCATGCAGTCTGGCAGCTATGTCATTGAGCACTCAGTCAGCTCCATCAGTGTTGGCACTACACAGCCACATTAATGATGGACATTGATGTCCCTCACCCAAAGTACATCTGTTTCCTTTGCTTCCCTTACTGCTTCCCCAATAGGTGTTGAACATGAAGCAGTTCTGAAGAATCAATGAGAGAAGGTTGTAGGTAGTAATCTCAGGAGGTTTCCTTGAATGTTGTTTGATTCGAAATCACGGGATTTCATAGAGTCCAACGTCAATGTTAATTATTTTAGTACCAAGCTCACTCAACTGTGCTCTAGTGGATCAGGATCTAGCCATGGATGATAGAGTCATAGAGTCATAGAGTTATACAGCACAGAAACAGGCCCTTCGGCCCATCATGTCTGGCCGGCCATACAGCACCCAACTATTCTAATCCCATATTCCTGCACTTAGCCCGTAGCCCTGTATGCTATGGCGATGTTAATGGAAGAGTGCAGAATGTTGTCTGATATGCATGATTCTGTAAGTGGTTGTATCAGGCTGTTACTTGATTAATCTGTTGGACAACTTTCCCAAATTAGATACTACTTTCCACATGTTAGTAAAGAGGGTTTTTCAGTTTCAATTGTGCTGGCTTTGCCTGAGCTTTATCCTGATCAGGTGCGTGGATCATTGCTAATGGGTCTGCCCATTATTTCTCTGATGTTTCTGTTTACAACTATTATTTACAATTAGAGGGCAGTAAGATTTAAGCATGTATTGGGGGACTGGAGTCACATGTAGGCCAGACCTGGTAAGGTGCAACAGGCTTCCTACCCTGAACCAACTGGCTTTTTCCTCATGTTAGCCCATGCATTACCAGATTTACTGAAATCAGGTTCACAACTCACCATGGTGGGATGATCTCCGTCTTGCTAGTCAAGTACCATAATCACGATCCTACTCCACTCCTTCCATCAAATATCGAGGACATACCAACAGCACCATTCTCATTTAGTGACTTTTTTTTTACAGTGCTTTTAAACTCTCTATCTGACCCATCAATTATTCAAACAGAGGCAATGCAGTTTAGTGGCAATACTCTCAATATCTGCTTCTATGTTAATCACTTTCTTTTTCAAACTATCATGAGATTTGGATGAAGAAAGCTCTTTTTTTTATTTGATCCTATCTTACCAGAACACCAACATGACCAATCTTCCCATTAATACATCTAGTGACTCTAAATGAGTCCAATATCTTTATATCCAATAGCCTGAGTCACCCATTCCAAGAATGCAATAATTTTTCTTCCCGAACCCAGACAGACTCTTGCTGAATCTAAATCCTCTTAAGTAGCACCAAAATAGATTTCATCCACTGGGACATGCCAATTTATTCTTTATTAAATTATATCTGGTCAGCACAACCATTGCCAGTCCTTAACTGATTCTCTGTTAGAATGGAGAAATGTGGAAGATGTTAACTTGAGAAGATGCAGAAACAAAGTCAGAATTTAAAACATCATCCTTAAAAATAATATATACCTCTACAGCATTAGGCAGGTTTAGTCTACCTAATTTTGAGCTACATACCTAACCCATCAAGCAAAAGATTTGCCTAAAGGCTGAGTTGGGTACAGACTATCAAATGATCTCCCAAAATCTATGGACGTTCTCCTCAGATCTTATTTGATATGTTCAACCCTCTGCATGTCTTACTCTTGGCATACCTTCAAGAGGGAGCTGGCTGGGGGAGAGGTCATATATAGAAGACTTACCAGTTAGTATGATGTGATGGTTGATTAATTAACATTAACAATGCATGGTCAATATGATCTGTTGGAGTGGCTTTGATTGTCTGAGGGATTGCAAAAGAATTTTCCAAAGTTGTTTTTCCTTTTTGGTTTTGGGGTTTTTTCTGGGTTTGTTTGCCTCTCCCAGGAGATTAAATGGTTACAGCTGGGTAGAAAGTGTATAGTTGTGATGCTCCAGGCAACATGAGTGTCGGACAGGACTGACAGACCAGGTCATCCTGTAGTTTTTTTTCTGGGAAGAATGCGGTGTGCCTTTAAGGCTGGAAAAGGAGCCGTACTGCTTTAAGAACCAGCAAGCCTCAGGAGTTAGATAAAGTGCATTTTGGTTGCCGTTGGATACAACCATACAGAGAGGGTACCAACCAGATTCAAAGAATGCATCCTGGTTACCCAGCAACAGCCATTCAGAGACCAAGGACCGGATATACAAAAATTCTAAAGCCAAATTGATTCATTTAAAAAGTCTTTGCAAATTGTCAATTGTTGAAATTCATCGCTGGAGAAGGAGCAACAATTTCAACTTCTGAATTAGACTACGGTCTGTTGTACCGTTGAAGAACTTTTTTCTCCCCCATCAGACGGCTGTGAGGACTTCAAGCTCCCTTGGTCTGTTCCACATCCGGCAGGAGCGTAAATCTACAAGGACTCTAATTTTTTCTATTTTAAATGTTGTTTATATCTTAGTAGTGTTTATGAATTTAGTTTTTCTAATTAAATAGTTAATTTGTTCATTTAAAGACACTTGGTTTGGTTAGCCTCATTCAGGGGTTAATAAATGGTACAATTTGGCTGGGTCTTTCTTTAATTTGGAAAGTTAAAAATGATATGTTCGGCGATCTGTGGAAGGACTGGATTGAATCAACAGAGCGTTTTTCCCACCACAATCAGAATCGTATATTTTGATTGGGGGCTTTGACTTGAGGGGTCAGTTGTAACAGTATGTTGCTCTGAAACTTCTCACTATTCAAGGTGGAGTTTAGTGGTAAAGCTGCCCAATTTGAGGGAGACTGGGACATGACACATCTCTAGCTGGACTAAAATTTCTCATTTAAATCAACTGAAACTCTAGACAAGTTGACAAGATGGTCACTTTTATAATTGTTTGTAAACGAGGGCAGTGACGACTGGGTTCCGAATCAAAATTAAGAGTATCCAATTCCACACAGATTTGAAATATCATAGAGATAAATAAGTGCAACTTTGGACTGATATCCAGCAATTTTAACTTTATCCTAGACTATACTGACTGATCATTCAGGTGTGTTGGAGAGACAGTGGTGTAGTGGTAATGTCAGTGAATTAGTAATCTAGTGGCCCAGGCTAATGTCCTGGGGCCACATGTTCAAATCCCACCATGGTAGCTGGTGGAATTTAAATTCAATTAATTATTAAAAATCTGGAATTGATAGCTAGTCTCAGTAATGGTGCCAGGAAGCTATTGTTGCAAAAACACATCTGTTCACGAATGTCCTTTAAGGAAGGAAATCTGCTGCCTTACCTGGTCTGGCCTACATGTGACTCCAGACCCACAGCAATGTGGTTGCCTTTTAATTTCCCTCTGAAATGGCATAGTAAACCAGTCAGTTGTCAAGGGCAATTAGGGATGGGCAACAAATTGCCAGCGATGCCCATATCCCATGAAAGAATAAAAAAAAACAGTCATTTCTGACGATCAGTGGTGACATTGATGTCATATGCTTTATTGAGTATTTGATTAGTATGCACTCAATGCATACAGTTGAAGCACTGAAGGTATTTTATATTACTCACATGAATGTGAATACATTGAGAATAAAGCCATTTATACAGCATTACGTTGAGGTACAGGCAGCAACCCTTCATCACATGCAGTGGGAATGCCATAGGATTCAGGAAGTTTGGAAGGAAATGACTAATTTTCTTTAGAACTCCATGAATATTCACTTCCTTTATTTTATTTATTCGCTCATAGGATGTGAGCATCACTGGCAAAGCCATCCCTAAATGCCATGCGAAGGTCCTGCTCCTTGTTGTTGTGATTCAGGGATATTGCTTATGTGTCGATTAGCTACCAGAATATGCTTGTTTTTCTGTACATGGGAAAAGCTCAGCCAAAGCCAGGTTAATGACTAAACTAGAGTTGACAACAGCAGATTTTAGGGGAACTTACACACAGACTGAGAATAGAATGTAAATCTATGAGTAGAGGTTATTATCTCTTGAACAGTAGGTACAACATTGCTTTGGTTGAATTGCCTCCAGCTTGCTGGAGCTTCATTCGATTGCATCTGCTTTTAATATTTAATGGGAAATATTTGCAATCCTCTTTTTATAAAAAGGGTAGGACCAGTGTTACACTTGTCACACAAACTGGAAGTGTGGTGATACAAAGTATGGTCTGACTCTGAAGAGTTATGAAAAACTGACTTTGTCTTTTAAAAAATGAACCTTTATTTTAAAAAGTGAACAATGTGCAAAATGGCTGCTGAAGCAAAAGGGATTGGCCTCTGTATAGTGTCATGAAGACCCCACCTGCCAAGAATGAGGCATATTGATTTTGTCATATGAACATTCATTTTAAACTGCTGCTGGATTGAAATGATAAATTGTTTAAAGAAATCACAGCAGTGGATGGAAACATTTTTTTGCATACTAAGAGACAGTTGCCTGGAGAGGCAATAGAACTGCTCCCTGATCCAATTAACCCAAATGGATTTTGATCACCAGACATTGAATGTGGAACAAGCCGGCATTCCATCCACCCCCAACCCCCCTCCCCACTACAGGTGTCTGCTAAGATGAAAGGAATCCACAAAAACGCAAGAGGATTTGTTTAAAAACAACTAGTCACATGACTAACCTGCTGGCCCAGGTTTGGTTTTGAACTGCTCACAGAACAGTTTGGGTCAGACTGCAACTGAACTTGAAGAAAGAGCCTTTCTCCTTTCTGGCTCTCTCTCTCTCTCTCATGAATATCCAGATCCACTGAAGTCACTTAAACTTCAGGAGAGAAGACTCCTACATCGAAACAAGTTGGAAAGCGTGCACTGGACCCCAACGAAATGGCAAGATTTAACTGCAATCAAAGACTCTACATTGAACTCAAAAGACAGTAAATGACCTCCAGCTATTGCTTCAAACTTTCCTCCTTTATTCTTACTCCTTTTCTGCCTCTATCTGCGTATGCATGCTTGTGTGGTCATTGTAGTTTTTACCGAATTAGAGTTTTAAGGTGAATAAACTTCCACCTTTCTTGTTTGAATATAAGAAAACCTGTCTGGTTGATTTCTTTGCCTTACAATTGGAGAGCAGTGAACAAGGATTCATTGAGGGGGAGCTAAAAACGCGGTGTTTTAAAAATTAAACCCTGTTACGGTCAAAACAGGCAACGGCTGAGAGGGAACCCCTAGAACCTTTTCTCACCTGGTCATCACAATATTCAAACTGTCTGACAAAGACAAAGAACAAATCTTCAAAGCTAAGAAGAGACTGCATTCCATCCTAAAAACATTCCAAAATTGAATGTCTCCTTCTGAAACAAAGAAGGTGTGAAGTAACCACGTCCTGAGCCATTGTGCAATCACCATGGGGAAGAAATGAGAACCTCTCCTACCAGGAGGTGAGAGGTGACACAGTTTTACCTTAAAAAGACAGCCAGAGAGAGAGAGAAGCAACATCCTTAAAGCTTGTGTTCCAACCAAGCCAGAAGACTTGCTACAGAATGCTAAATCTACATATATAGCAGTGAGAACTAGAAGTGACCCACCATCTTCAACTGACCCTTTAGTCAAGAGAGAAATCTACAATCATCTGAGGTCTGCACCCATCAAGAACTTGATTTCAAAAAGAATTCAACAGATTTATCTTTACCTCACCCACCACCCCCACCCCCCCCCCCCACCCCCACTAAAAGTCACCTTCCTTTCTCTATCTATTCCTTCTTGTGTGTGTTTGTGCGAGTGAATGCATGAGTGGATGTGGTTGTGACAATTTTGGGATAAGGTGTATTGATCAATAAACAATTGATTTTCTGTTTTAAAAACCTACAAGAAAACCTGGCGCTGTCTGTTTGAAAAATAAAATAGCAAGGGGCTAAAAGCTAATACAAATACACTTGCTGCGGTCAGGTGAGGAATTTAACAATGGAAACCACCCATGTCGCACCACGTGGCTGTAACAACATGTGTTACACTCGTGTTTTAGTTATCTTGTTATACTCGTCTCTTTTCTTAAATTGCAAAATGTATTCATGAATTATCTTTCATAACTGAAACAACAGCTTTAAACAGCCTAAGCTTCATTCCCTTATGTCCGACCTCAATGAATTTTGAGCTTGGCATGACGCTGAACTCTTCTTCTGTCGCCTTTGTCTCTGCACTCACATCTTTGGCCGAGAGTCCTCTCCCACACAGCAGACACTTTTACCTTGCTCCGGTATTCTCCCTTCACCTGGACACCTCCCTCTGGTTTCTTAGCTTCTCTTGATCTTTTCATTGAGAACTGCCAGCTTGACGTCGGACATCACAATTTCTCTGCTCACTCACTCACTCTGACCTGCCTCTCTCTGAAATTGCAGCACTCCATTCTCTCATTTCTAACCATAATATTGTCATCAAACCTGCTGACAAGGGTGATGTAGTGAACTGACCTCTACCAAGCAGAGGCTAAATGCCAACTCTGACACTTCCTCCTACCTCCCCTGGATCATGACCCCACTGCCAGGACTGTCACTGACCTCATCTCCTCTGGAGACCTTCCCTCCACAGCTTCCAAGCTCATAGTCCCCCAATCCTGAACAGCCCATTTCTGCCTCCTTCCCAGATCCACAAACAGCACTGCCTTAGTAGACTAGTCTATGAATCTTCCAATGCCCTCCATCAACTTAACAGTTTCCAATTCCCTGTCCCTAATCATTTCCTCTTCAGCATGGATGTCCAATCTCTTTACATCTCCATCCCCCACTAGGATGGTTTTAGGGCTCTCTGCTTCTTCCTTGAGCAGAAGCCCAACCTGTATCCATCCACCACCACCTTCCTCCGCTTTGCTTAACTTATTCCCACATTGAAGAGCTTCTCTAACTCAACTCACTTCCTCCAAAGAAAAGGTGTTGCTATGTGTACCCTCATGCATCCTAGCTATGCCTGCCTTTTTGTGGGATTCCTTGTTCCAATCCTACTCTGGACCCCTCCCTCACCTCTTTATCTGGTACTTTTGTTTATTCTTTCATGGGATGTGGGCGTCACTAGCAAGGTCAGCATTTGTTGCCCATCCCTAATTGCCCTTGAACTGAGCAGCCTGCTAGGCCATTTCAGAGGGCAGTTGAGAGTCAACCACACTGCTATGGATCTGGAGTCACAGATAGGCCAGACTAGGTAAGGATGACAGATTTCCTTCCCTAAAGGACATTAGTGAACCAGATGGGCTTTTACAATAATCAATGATGGTTTCATGACACCTAGCTTTCAATTTCAGATTTGTGTTAAGTAATTGAATTTAAATTCCACAACTGCCATGGTGAGATTAGAATCCATGTTCCCAGGGCTTTAGCATGGACCGAGGGTGGCACAGTGGCGCAGTGGTTAGCACCACAGCCTCACAGCTCCAGCAACCCGGGTTCAGTTCTGGGTACTGCCTGCATGGAGTTTGCAAGTTCTCCCTGTGACTGTGTGGGTTTCTGCCGTGTGTTCCGATTTCCTCCCTCAGCCAAAAACTTGCAGGTTGATAGGTAAATTGGCCATTGTAAATTGCCCCTAGTGTAGGTAGGTGGTGGGAATGTGGTAGGGAATATGGGATTAATGTAGGGTTAGTATAAATGGGTTGTTGGTTGGCACAGACTTGGTGGGCTGAAGGGCCTGTTTCAGTGCTGTATCACTCTATGACCTCTGGATTACTAGTCCAGTGACCATTGCCACTATGTCATCATCTCCCTTTGATGATTGTATCAGTGCCATTTTCTACTGTCACTCTGAACCGGAAAACTTCATCAACTTTGTTTCCAATTTGCACCCTTTTTTCACCTTCACATGGTCCATTTCGGACACCTCTCTTGCCTTCTTCAACTTCTCGGTCTCCATTTCTGGGGATAGGCTATCAACAAATATTCACTATAAGCTCATTGACTCCCATAGCTACTTTGATTACACTCTCTCCCACCCTGCATCCTCTAAGGCCTCCATTCCATTCTCCCAATTTCTCCCTCTCCATCATATCTGTTCTGATGATGTAACCTTCTATACCAGTGCTTCTGATATGTCTTCCTTTTCCCTCAACTGAGGATTCCCCCCACCATGATTAACAAGGCCCTCGACCGTGTCTATCCCATTTTCCGCACTTCTGCTCTCCCACCTTCCCCACCCTCCCAGAGTCATTATAGCGTTCCCCTTGTCCTCACCTTCCAGCCCGTCAGCCTCCTTATTCAACAGATCATCCTCCACCATTTCAGCCACCTCCAGCGTGATGCCACCAGCAAATACATCTTTTCCTCTTCCCTCTTTCAGCATTCCAAAGGGATATTTCTACCTGCGACACTCTGGTCCACTACACAATTACCCTCAACAGCACCTCGCCTTCTCATGGCACCTTTCCATGCAAATGCAAGAGATGCAACACCTACCCTTCAGCTTCCTCTCTCCTCACCATCCAAGGTGAATCAGTGATTTATGTGTACTTCTTTCAACTTAGTATACTGTATGCGCTGCTCACAATGTGGTCTGCTCTACAATGGGGTGACCAATGCAGACTCAGTGACCGCTTTGCAGAACACCTCTGTTCAGTCCACAAGCATGATCCCGAGTTTCTGGTCACCTGTCATTTTAATTCTCCACCTTGCTGTCATGGTGGCCTCTCTGTCCTCGGCCTACTGCGGTGTTCCAATAAAACTCAATATTAGCTGAAGGAACAGTACCTCCTCTTTTGATTCGGCATTTTACAGCCTTGCAGACTCAGCATTGAGTTCATCAATTTCAGACCGTAATCTCTGCCCCCATTTTGTTTTCCTTTCTTTGCATGTTTCAGCCTTACTCTTATTTTCCCTTTGTTTTTTCTTTCGGACGGCAGCTGTTCATCATTCGGCCGTTCCCACCTCCTGCAGATTCAGCTTTTGTTTCTTTAATTTCCTATTGCCTCTCCCTTTGGCCCTGCACCACCAACTCTTTAGTCATTCAATCTTTCCTGCCGTCCGCCCTATCACAGACCTTCCTGTTTGTTCTTTTCCCACCCTTCCCCATTTCACCTGCTTAAAGCCTATAATATTTCTAACGTTTCCCAGTTCTTGTAAAAGGTCATTGACTTGAAATGTTAACTTTGATTCTCTCTCCACAGATGCTGCCTGACCTGCTGAGTATTTCCAGTATTCTCTGTTTTTATTTTAATTCGCTGTGTTCAATTTGGTCACTGAGGCACAAGCAGCAGTGATAGCATACTGAAGAGTCATGAAGTTGATCCTTAGTGTCAGGGAACTGAGGTATCTGGGAAGTGTATACAATAATGGATGAAAAGAGCAAGCTATGGAACTGTTGAAAGTGAAGGATGACTGTAGGATGACGGAATAGGTTCAAAATAGCAAAAGTAACGATAGCCAAAGTTCTTGCTCGTGTGAAGATCGATCAATATCTGGAATGAACTTCCGAGCAGGGTAACAGAAGCAAAATTTTTGGAATCATTTATGTAACAGATAGATGTTATAATAGAGGAACAGTAGCATCTTTCTGGCTGACTATACTTCCTCATCTGTATCTATCTTATTATCTTCTTGTGAATTGGTATTATTTTGACCTCTAGATTCAAATAGGTAATATGTATGTGGGCATGTACATTGTTAAATTGTTTTTCACTCTGTACTGCCAAAAATGATCTAAAACTAAATACTAATAAATCATGGTTTTGTTCAGGAGCAAAGACAATCCAATAGTTGACTAATTGGCTGTTTTTTGTTATATTTTCAGAGATGGATCTGGGAGATGATGACCTGATAGTTGATATAAAAGAAAAATACTGCGGATGCTGAAAATCTGAAATAAAAGCCTGCTGAGTATTTCCAGCATTTCTTGTTTTTATGCCAGACTTGATAGTTGATGATTTTTTTTTAAACTTAAATTATCTTAGATACAGAATCACTTTAAATTGAGTTGTGGTTAGAGTGAGCATGGTTACTTCTTGCCTGCAAATTGAACATTTTAACAGAGGAATATCATAGTTTCACCAATTACAAAATAATAACAATGACAACAATGAGCTCCAAAAACTGAACTGACACTGTATTAGTCCCACCCCCTCATCCAAAAGGTTTAGAGTTTGCATGAACTTTTCACATTTAAACTTCATTAAAAATGAATAGGAACTGGAGTCTTATTATTTATGATCCTTGCACTCATGGCAATGTAATACTTTCTGGGTTTGCATTCTCATAATCTTACTATTATTATTTAAATATCAGAATGTGACATTTTTAGAATGCTTTGACCTCATAACTGGTTTGGTACATGAAAAATTAAATTGTTTATTACACCCTGAGATTACAGCCGTCTTGATCGCTCAGTGTATTTGCATAACATGCCTCGGGAGGTGATTTTGTAAGGTGACATATAGCTTACTTAAAGTCTGCTTTTAACATTGCAATGAAGAGGGTTTCAATCTTCACACATTGAAAGTGGCATCAAGAGGGCAATAACAACAGCATTCATGGAAAAGTATTTCACGCTGTGAGAATAAAGTGAAGCAAGCGACAACTGAAATAATGAATTCCACTGTTTTATTAAAATTCCTCCTCTAACTGCTTGAATGAGCATTTCTGCCTCCAAAGTAAATCAACGTCATTTCTAGTTCAGTTGTTCTCAGACAAGGAAAAATTATCATTTGCCAAACTTAAAACTCTCTCCTTCTTCCAGCAGCCTCATTTACAGCGGACAGCATCAGCACACGGTTTACTATTTTAGTTCTGCATGGAGAGTTTTTTGGTTGTAATTCACAACTTTCATCAATATATGCCATGGAAATATGATAACATTCCGTTCTGTTGACCTATTTAAGCCGTATTTTTAAACTAATACAAATCAAATATTTATGATCAGCTTTCTGCCATAAAAAAAAACTTATTTAGCTTCTCAAATTAAACTTTTCACGAAGTTTGAAAAAGTTGCTCGAAGTTTCTGTGGATAAAATGGCTGCCACATTTTCTGGTATAATGCGATTGCATTTGATTCAATTTATGGAAATAACTTGGATGGCAGATGACAACAAGATGAGTAATTAGAGGTATTATTTAGTATTGTTTTGAAAGTTGTCATGCAGACCCACACCTGCCAAGAATGAAGGCATATTCTTTTCTTTTGGGCCTCCTTATCTCGAGAGACAATGGATATGCGCCTGGAGGTGGTCAGTGGTTTGTGAAGCAGCGCCTGGAGTGGCTATAAAGGCCAATTCTGGAGTGACAGGCTCTTCCACAGGTGCTGCAGAGAAATTTGTTTGTTGGGGCTGTTGCACAGTTGGCTCTCCCCTTGCGCCTCTGTCTTTTTTCCTGCCAACTACTAAGTCTCTTCGACTCGCCACAATTTAGCCCTGTCTTTATGGCTGCCCGCCAGCTCTGGCGAATGCTGGCAACTGACTCCCACGACTTGTGATCAATGTCACACGATTTCATGTCGTGTTTGCAGACGTCTTTATAGCGGAGACATGGACGGCCGGTGGGTCTGATACCAGTGGCGAGCTCGCTGCACAATGTGTCTTTGGGGATCCTGCCATCTTCCATGCGGCTCACATGGCCAAGCCATCTCAAGCGCCGCTGACTCAGTAGTGTGTATAAGCTGGGGGTGTTGGCCGCTTCAAGGACTTCTGTGTTGGAGATACAGTCCTGCCACCTGATGCCAAGTACTCTCCGAAGGCAGCGAAGATGGAATGAATTGAGACGTCGCTCTTGGCTGGCATACGTTGTCCAGGCCTCGCTGCCGTACAGCAAGGTACTGAGGACACAGGCCTGATACACTCGGACTTTTGTGTTCCGTGTCAGTGCGCCATTTTCCCACACTCTCTTGGCCAGTCTGGACATAGCAGTGGAAGCCTTACCCATGCGCTTGTTAATTTCTGCATCTAGAGACAGGTTACTGGTGATAGTTGAGCCTAGGTAGGTGAACTCTTGAACCACTTCCAGAGCGTGGTCGCCAATATTGATGGATGGAGCATTTCTGACGTCCTGCCCCATGATGTTCGTTTTCTTGAGGCTGATGGTTAGGCCAAATTCATTGCAGGCAGACGCAAACCTGTCGATGAGACTCTGCAGGCACTCTTCAGTGTGAGATGTTAAAGCAGCATAGTCAGCAAAGAGGAGTTCTCTGATGAGGACTTTCCGTACTTTGGACTTCGCTCTTAGACGGGCAAGGTTGAACAACCTGCCCCCTGATCTTGTGTGGAGGAAAATTCCTTCTTCAGAGGATTTGAACGCATGTGAAAGCAGCAGGGAGAAGAAAATCCCAAAAAGTGTGGGTGCGAGAACACAGCCCTGTTTCACACCACTCAGGATAGGAAAGGGCTCTGATGAGGAGCCACCATGTTGAATTGTGCCTTTCATATTGTCATGGAATGAGGTGATGATACTTAGTAGCTTTGGTGGACATCCGATCTTTTCTAGTAGTCTGAAGAGACCACGTCTGCTGACGAGGTCAAAGGCTTTGGTGAGATCAATGAAATGAATGTAGAGGGGCATCTGTTGTTCACGGCATTTCTCCTGTATCTGACGAAGGGAGAACAGCATGTCAATGGTTGATCTCTCTGCACGAAAGCCACACTGTGCCTCAGGGTAGACGCGCTCGGCCAGCTTCTGGAGCCTGTTCAGAGCGACTCGAGCAAAGACTTTCCCCACTATGCTGAGCAGGGAGATTCCACGGTAGTTGTTGCAGTCACCGCGGTCCAATTTATGGAAATAACTTGGATGGCAGATGACAACAAGATGAGTAATTAGAGGTATTATTTAGTATTGTTTTGAAAGTTGTCATGCAGACCCACACCTGCCAAGAATGAAGGCATATTAATTTTCTTATATGAATGCTGATTTTTAAGCTGTTGCTGGAGTGAAGAAATGACTTGTTAACGAGATCACCAGACATTTGACTGGAGGACATTTGCATACTAAGAGATGGTCCTTGTGGGGACAAAGGCCTACTCCCTGGGCCAATTAACCCAAATGGTGTTTTAATCACCAGACATTGCAGGTGAAAGGAAGCGCATTCCAGGGACTGCTAAGATGATACAATCCACAAACGCAGGAGTGGTTAAGCCAGTTAGTCTCATGACTAACCTGCTGGCCAACTTGGTTTTTTGAATTGTGGCACACAGAAAGGAACAGAAGTCAGTTTGCAACTGAAGCTGGAACAAGAAAGCCTCTCTCCTGGCTGTCTCTCTTTTGCTTTCTCCCAAGCCACTGGACCCACAGTAGACATGTAAACCTCAAAAGAGAAAAGACGCTGACATCGAAACAAGTTGAAACATGCACTGGGCCCCAACAAATTGCAGGACTTACCAGCAACCAAAGACTCCACATCAAACTCAAAGGATAGTAAATAGAAACCCATCTATTGCCTCAAACTTTCCCCCTTTACTCTTTTCTGCTTTTTCTGTCTCTATCGGCGTATGTGTTTATTGCATATGCATGCTAGCATGGTTGCGTCGCATATTCATAGTCGTTAACCGGATTTGAGTTTAAGATTAATAAACCTCTACCTTTCTTGATTAGATCTAAAGAAACCTGTCTTATTGCTTTTCCTTCTAATTGGAGCAGTGAACAAGGATTCACTGAGGGGGAGCTAAAAACAAGTTTTTTTAAAATTAAACTCTGTTACGGTTAACCAGGCAAAGGCTGAGAGGGAAACCTTAGACCTGGTTGTAACAAAATGCTTCTATTTTTTAATATTGTTTGTGAACTTCAGGTAGAAGATTGTGGAAATGGATTCCTTGGGAGGACTGAAGTGATTCCATAGATGCTGGAATTTGCTTTTATTTAAAAAGGTCTCTTGAAGGACTTTGGGACTTGAGCTTTCTGTTTAAAAACAGCACTTACTAGAAGTCCCATGTCTTCAACTAAATAAACAGCAGGTCCCGTCTGACTATGGGAGTTGTTTATAGAGAAGTGACATGTCAAGATTTATGGCGGTCAAGAGTTGGTTTCATTTTGTATACTGTTTTGAGTCAGTTGGAGGTCAGCCTGCTCAGAGAGAAGACACTAGTTCATCTTTTCTCCACCTCTCTGAGAAACCCGGTGTATCCAGTTTTTGATAGCTGAAACCCCCGATGCCACATTTCTCCTGAAAAGCCTGCCAGACTAATTCTCAATGCCGCCTGAAAAGAACTGCTCCAGAAAGATCCCAGTGACAGCCATCTATATGTATTTGGGACTCCCTTCAAGAATTAACAGATATTTAGCCAAAGTATTCTTTTTTGTTTTTTTTGTAAAAAAAAATTCTCTGCAGAGAAAACCTCTATTTTTTCATTAATGTGTGTGTGTGTGTGTGTGTGTGTGTGTGTGTGTGTTACTAAGTCAGAAAGAAACTTTTATATTTCAATCTATGTGTAAATGCTTTGCATCTTTACTGAATTCATCTTGTTTTATAATAAATTGATAATTTTGCTGTTTATTAAAGGAACCTGGTTGATGGATTTTATTCTGAAATAAAACTGGGTAAACATTTAAATATATGTTATGAACTGTGGAGAAGTGGAACTAGAGAAAGACAGTGCACTCCTCCTGCCTTGGTCGTAACAATATGATCTTGCATAATATGTTCTTATGCTTGAGCCTGTAATCATTTTGTCTTGGCATTAATGACAATAATAATTCCACTTTCTTTTGACAAACGTTTTCACTGTCAGATAGATAAACTTTGTCTAGAGTTGTGGTTATCTCAGAGAAATCATAGAATCAGATTGTGTAAATGTAGTACAACTTGCACAAGTGCCTTTTTCCTAGACCATCACTCAGTGATAACTAACCACTGATATCTAGTACAATTCTGAACTTGCTTTCCTTTTACAAGTAATTCATGGACTATGCAATCAATAGGGATGTTAAGTAAGAGAGGGAGACTTGTATGTATATAGTACCTTTCATGGCCTCAGCATTTAAAAGGAAATTGGATGGGCACTTGAGCGAAATAAACATGCAGGGCCATAAAGATAGAGCAGAGCAACAGAACTGACTGGATGCTTTACGGAGAGCTGGCATAAACTTGATGGGCCGAATAGCCTCCGTCTGTGCCATAATGACTCTATGTCCAAAAGCTTTTTACAGTCAACAAAATACTTTTGAATTGCAGACAATAATGCAATCTAGGAAACGTGGCAAGTTCTGACAACAGCAATATTATAATGACCACTTTGGTGATGTTTACCAAGGGATAAACATTAGTTAGGACACCATGGA
Organism: Heterodontus francisci; assembly: GCF_036365525.1. Classification (NCBI taxonomy): domain Eukaryota; kingdom Metazoa; phylum Chordata; class Chondrichthyes; order Heterodontiformes; family Heterodontidae; genus Heterodontus; species Heterodontus francisci. The sequence goes on along the minus strand of NC_090374.1, from coordinate 33,451,167 downwards.
GAACTCCCTTCTCTTATTAGTGCCATGGGATTATTTTTATATCCAGCTAAGAGGCCGGCAGGGCTGTGATTTAACATTGCATTTGAAAGCCAGCACCTCTGACAATACAGCATCTGAGTACTACACTGGAATGTCAGTCGAGACTTTGTATACAATTCACCAGCATAGGATCTGAACCTACAACCTTTTAATTCAGAGGTGAGAATACTAATAACTGAGGCCTGGCCAACTTTAAAAGGATAGCTTAAGCAGGTAACTTGTGTCCAGTTCTATGTAATCATTATCCTACATCAAAAATTTTGCAGAATGCTTGACTCTGTTTCCAGTATTTGAATTTCAATCTTGAAGGAGGTCTATTACATGCTTCAGGATGCTGTAATTCTCTTGAACTTTTTATAGTCAATTGAATCATAAGTTTTTGGAAGTCAATAGAAAAATTGCAAAAAATTTAAATGGCTCTTTTCGCTTTTAACCACACATCTGTTCCTTGACTGATGTTGCTGTCACATTTGCACATAAGTAACTGTGAACGCCATTATCCTCATCATTATTTTGACAGTAAAATCTGACCTACTAAGACTATTGTGATATCTATTCAGGATCATATTGGGCTATATTTAGAACAGAGCAAGTCAGGAATAATAAAAAGTCAATTGACTCTTCAAACCATTCGTATACTGAAATCAGTAACTTATTACAAAGCAGATCAAAGCTAGTGGTACCTGGATGTTGTGCACACTCTGGAAATTCTTGGGTATCTGTAGTCAGCAATTATTGATGTCATGTCCACATTGTAGCTCTAGCCATGAAGACAGTGGTTAAATTATGACATTGATTTGTATTTGGCAAGCTGGATTCACCAGAAACTGTAGATTAAATTATAGCTTTGTAAAATACGAACTTCCAGCATAAGCTTAAGAATGTGCTTATAGATTTTTAAATCATCCTTATAACTCATACCGTCTGACTAGACATGTGAATTATAGTTAGTATCTTTGAGCTAGTCTGCTACATCTGAGTAATTGTTAGTGACGCAGCAAAATTTTAATGCCAGTGACAATTGTTTTATCACAATGTAAGAATATAAGAGTAGCCAGTGAAATTATAATGTACCACTTTGATGACTGGTGGTAAAATGGATCCATGGGTCTTACATTTGCTCAGCATCTGAAGCTCAATCTGGAAAAGGTCATTTGGGGAACAAAATCAGCAAATCTCTATTGTAATGTTTCTTACAAAGTCTTTGAGCAATGTTACAGCTGTGAACTAATTGTAAGATGAAATACATTATAACAGCGACTACACGTCAAAAGTAGTTCATTGGCTGTAAAGCACTTTGGGAAGCCCTGACATCATCAAAGGTGTTATACAGATGCAAGCCTTTTTCATCTTTTTCACTATGGTAGCAAACTTTCAGTTTCTCTCACTGCAGCAACAGGACTAGAACTACAAGGTTTGTACCCACACATCTTGTTATTAACTGACCTTGTATGATCGTCCAGTGTCAACCTCATAACTTATTCATGGTGAACTCCCAGCATCCACGCATTATGTGTGATTTCCTGCATAACAGCCACTCTGAAAGGGCTGTAGCCAGTACATAAAGGGCAGGGAATTTTTTTCAACATTTAGCAGAAACTTCGGTACAAGATTAGTGCAGCAGCACACAGAGTACAGTCACTAAATGACTCAGCTCCTTCAAGTAGATTTGATGATAGTTGCTCTGTCTAGTCAAGATAGCCATTTACAATAGGTCCGCATAGGTGATCAAAATGATAAAAGCTGCAATTAATATATAAGGGATTTAGCAATAGATGAGGAAGAAGTCCAGAGCAAGGGAAATTTGTACCGAAGTTCAAAATTTTTAGGGGGTTTGATGGAGTAAATAGGGAGAAACTGTTTCCATTGGGAGGAGGGTGGGTAATCAGAGGACACAGACTTAAGGTAATTGGCAAAAGAACCAGGGCCGAGATGAGGAACTTTTTTTTAACGCAGTGAGTTGTTATGATCTGGAATGCACTGTCTGAAAGAGTGGTGGAAGCAGATTCAATAGTAACTTTCAAAAGGCAACTGGATAAATACTTGAAGGGGAATAAATGCAAGGCTATAGGGAAAGGGCAGTAGCATGGGACTAATTGGATAACTCTTTCAAAAAGCTGGCACCAGCATGATGAGCCAAATAGCCTACTTCTGTGCTGTGTGATTCTGTGATTCTATTCTATGATTCTATTCTATAAAGTTAAAAGCAAACTCAGGAAAAGCTTTGTCATCCAAGAGTCATGTGAATGTAGAACAAACTGATCCAAAAGACCATGGATGTAGAATCAACTGAGGTGTTTAAAAGAGAGATTTATTTTTGGAAGCAAGAGTATTAAGAGATATGGAGAAAAGGCAGGCAGTCAGGATTAAAAGAATAGAGCTGTCATGGTAAATAAAATGGTGGAGCAGGCTTGATTAGCCAAAGAGTCTTCTGTTCCTAAGTTTGCCAGCCTCAGGAAATCGGCAGGGTAAGACATGTTTGCAGACAAGGTTTATGGGCCAAGTATACATGCCATAAAGAGTTTTGTTGAGGCCATATGCAAAGCACGTTGATAACCTTGCAGCATTGCCATGTAACTCCAAAACAAATTTTCTAGCTGCTACTGAATACCACTGCTGTGCTTACACTTGTATAGCTGTGATCACAAGGAAAGTTTCTAATAAAATCTTGGGTGCATGATGCTTGATCATTGATTCACACACACTTTGCAGGGTGGAAGCTTTTGTTTGGGCTCTTCAACGACTTAACCCTATTTAATTGACTTGCAGGACAATGCATTACATAGGAGGGAACAAGTATAATTGATAGGAGGATTTTGAAACCCCTTCTGTATGCGGTGAAATTGGACACGGGAAGGGATGCAAAACATGTGGTATTGCATTTGCTGCCAGTTGTACCTCCTGCCCAATATTCAATTCCATTGACTTCAACAGGGGAGAAGGAATGGAGCAGGGTGACCTCCTCAGTTTCAGTATTGGTACCATTATTTCTCCTTATTGTATCTCCTACTGTTTAGTCACACACTCAGTACTCAGGGCGGCACAGTGGCGCAGTGGTTTGCACCGCAGCCTCACAGCTCCAGGGACCCGGGTTCGATTCCGGGTACTGCCTGTGTGGAGTTTGCAAGTTCTCCCTGTGTCTGCGTGGGTTTTCTCCGGGTGCTCCAGTTTCCTCCCACAAGCCAAAAGACTTGCAGGTTGATAGGTAAATTGGCCATTATAAATTGTCACTAGTATAGGTAGATGGTAGGGAAATATAAGAACAGGTGGGGATGTTTGGTAGGAATATGGGATTAGTGTAGGATTAGTATAAATGGGTGGTTGATGTTCGGCACAGACTCGGTGGGCCGAAGGGCCTGTTTCAGTGCTGTATCTCTAATCTAAACACCCCTGGTGTACAGTATATTTGTATTTAAGTTCAGTTTGAAAGGGTGTCCTTCAAGTATCATTCCAAGATATGTACTGCTTTAGTTTTCATAGGTGTCCCTCAAGAGTTCCGAAGGCTGCAGAGCAAACCAGCTCTCCACAGAATCCATTGTCACTTATTCCACTTTTCACAAGCACCATCACGTGTACATTCACTCTGGGCAATTTACAGCAGGGAATATTAGCTTAAGTTTTGATCAAGAGACAGCAGGATTAAGGATAGAGGCATGAATCTGTTGGTCAGAGAACTAGTTTATATCTCTACTCATCAGCTGAGCATAGGGATTCGTACCTCATGAGACATATTACGGAGAGCTTGGGCTCCAATTTATAGCAGGCACTCATGTTTATCATCGACATGTTAACAGAATATTGACTGCTGCCAAGGGAAAGCACTGGAGGAAGAAAAACAATACTACCATGTACAGTGGCTATTCATAGGGAAATAAGTTGGTTGCACTTTATAAATTTTGTCCTTAGAGTTTACTTCTAATGACACAGAGAAAAGAATGAACTTGTATTTATTACATTTCTCAAGACATCCCAAAGACTTTTGTGCTATTTTTGGAGTGTGGTTATTATTGCTAAGTAAATAAATATGTGTCAGCAAATTAAAAGATGGGCAAAGGGGGTAATGCAGAAATGTAGAGAATGCATTGTGTGCATTTGGACAGGACTATTTATACATTGGGTGGGCTGAATGGATTGCCCATTAGAGTATGAAAGACTTTCAGGAGGGGCATCTGGGTTTATTCTCAGGTCCTGCTCAGTCACTAACTGCAGCTGGGCTGCCTAGTTTGTCTGCCTAATGACAACAACTCTCTGCAATGTAAAATTGTGCAACATGCAGCAGAATCCTATTTCATAGCTTGGTGGACCTGTACTGTGATAGACGACTAATTTGTTCAGCTATCAGATGGCCTGTTTAACCATGCTGATTTGCATGGTCCACAATTGTCCTGGGTGGCCACATATTCCTCATTTTATCTCCACTCCTGCTCATGTTCATTTCAACAGAAGCCAAGGTTGAATAACGTATACTTGGTCTCTTAGCAGTCATTTGTCCAGTCTGCCTTCTCTTTCAAGTAAGTCAAGCATGGCGGATTGCTTCAAAATGAAGGCATCATGACTACTGCCAGGGAATTGGGCATGATTTTACGCTGATGGCCACACACCACCTGTACAGTTGAAACTCCTTCTGGTCCATGAAGGCTATGGTATTTGATATAGGGACACAGATGGTCATATAAGTGCTATCAGTATAAAGCTCTACACTATGGGGAGTCTTGCCAGATGGAATTTGTGCAGTTTCCTTTTGCTGGCTTTCTATGGGGAAACTATGAAAAAATTTACACTGGCAAACTCAAAAATACTTCATACATCAGCACTGCTAACTGGTTTTGCATTTACCGCTAATGGAGCCGTAAAATAAATTTGAACCCTACGCTCACCTACATGGCCACCGGCAGAGCCATCCCAGTCTCAAGCATATGGCATAACTTCATGACTGCCACCCTGTTGTAGCTGTCTCTGAAGACAGATTTCCTCTGACATTGCCAGGTTGCTGTGCCTGGGGCTGGAGACAAAATTGTTTAATTAAGGATGGGTGTGGGTAGCCTGCTGCTGGTGGAAATGTATTTGCCTAGCTGCACAAAATTAATGATATTTAAAGCAAAAATATGGCTCCTGCTAAGTCAGAAAATGGAGTGAGGTAAAGTTTAATCTCTAGTGGTCCCACTGCAGTGTCTTATATTACTGTTAGGTATCTGCTTGTTGCCTCAGTAACGCACTGTAGGCCGATCATGTTAAAGATGGCATAAAAAGGCAATATGCTCTTGGAAACTGAAGAAAGGTGCTATTGAGCATGGGCAGTGGAAAGGATGGATTAGTTGATATATCTAGGACATGTAATGTCAAAACAAGGCATGCAAGAGAAAGGTCAAAAGGCTCATTCAATCTACCAAAGCCATTCTGGTGGGAGAAATTTATCACATGGATGGGAAAAAGACTGACTGCTCCATTCCACCTGTCCCACACAACTACAATGCCTTGTGCATCACAATATGTACCTTCCCCACCCTTCCTGAAAATTATGTAATCTCCTGGAAGAGGCTATGGTTTGCAAAAAAAAATTGTTGAACTTCTACTTGATGTTCTCCTGATGAAGGCATAGCACCACTTTTGCTATACGCTGTGCAAGAAGCATATTAAACCTAGTGGGCTCCCAGTTAGGGATAGTTCGCACCTCAACAGGACTGGGACTAATGTCTTTGTGGGGAGGTTCACTAGTGTGGTTGGGGAGGGTTTAAAGTAAATTGGCAGGGGGATGGGCACTGGCATATAGAAGTAGAAAAGAGGAATAAGGTACATAATGTGAGACTGCTCGACAGGACTAGAAAAGGGAGTAGTTCCATATTAGATAGGAGCAGACTGAAGAGAGCTATGAGGAATGCAAAGACAGGATTACAATGCATGCATGTAAACACATAAAGTGTGGTGAATAAGGTTGGTGAGCTACAAGCAAAAATAGCAATATGGAAATATGGTGTCGTGGCAATAACGGAAATATAGCTTCAAAATGGTGAGGACTGGGTGCTTAGCATACAAGAAAATAAAGGGCTGAATTTTATGAGCCCTCCGACGTTGGGGGTTGTGGCAGGGGGGCCCAGAAAATTCTTCTGGGAGAGGCTCACCATGGCCTCCAATGCCGAGAAGGCCCCGCCACATTTTACAGGCGGTGGCGAGGTCTCGGTGCGGCCCCCCCCCGCCCCTTCATTTAAATATTAAAGCCAATTAAAATCAATGCAAAATAACTCACCTTGACCTGTCAGCCGTCCCATGCTGATATTCCGCCCGCCAGCCTGAACTCCCATGCCTTCGGAACTCCGTCTGGAGTTCCGCGATGTGACACTGGTTGGGAGGGGGGGGGGGGGGGTGGAGTGAAAATTACAGGGCAGGAGGTTGGGGGGGTGGGGGGGTGGTAGCGGGGAAAACAGCTCTGATTGGGTGTGGGGATGGTGGGAAGGGGTTGAAGGTCAATGGTGTTGAAGTTGGAGGGGATGAAAGTTCGCAATATTAACAATTGTTTTTTTCAGGGGGATGGGCTATTTTCTTAATTGATAACTCAGTGGGGAGGGTTGGAAAGGTGATTGAAAGTATTTCTGAAATGTTATTTGTTATTTCTGGGTGCCGGCACCTTTAAAAATTTGATTCTACCTGAATGGCTTGAAGCCCTTTAAAAATGGTGCCAACACCTGCGCGGTGTCGCCGGGCACAGTTGCCGGGGACAGAGCGGCCACCCACTCTACGTCATCAGGGGGCAGCCACACCATCCCCTCCATTTAAATGATCCCCCACACAAAATAGCGTGGGGGCTCAGCAACGGCACATCCACACCTGCGGACCGCTGAGATCAGAGTGTGATGCCACGATTTGTAGCGCGCTCATAAATTTCAGCCTAAAGTGTTCAGTAAAGATAGAGAAGGAAAAAAGGGAGATGGGGTGGCATTATTGATTAGGAAAAACATTGTAGTGTTGGAAAGAGGGATTATCCTTGAGGGGGCAAGAACAGAATCTATTTGGTTAGAGTTGAGAAGCAAAAAGGATATGATCATGCTACTCCTGGTATTCTATAGGTCTCCATATAGTGAAAGACATAGAAAGGTGCAAATCTGCAGGGAAATCACAGACATGTGCAAGAACTATAGAGTGATGATATTGGTGTCTTTAAATACCCAAATATTGATTGGGATAATGCTAGAGTAAAGGGATGGGAGGGGGAGGAATTTCTAGATTGTATTCAGGAGAACTTCAAAAGAACACAGAACACAAGAAGTGTGAGCAGAAGTAGACCATATGACCCATCGAGCCTGCTCTGCCATTCAATACAATCATGGCTGATCTTGGGCTTCAATTCCACTTTCCTGCCTGCTCCCCATATCCCTTGATTCCCTGCCTTAAATGTATTCAATGATGGAGCATCCACAACCCACTGGGTAGAGAATTCCAAAGATTCACAATCCTTTGAGTGTAGTAATTTCTGCTCATCTCAGTCCTGAATAATTGTCCCCTTATCCTGAGACTGTGTCCCCGTGTTCTAGATTCCCCGACCAGCGGAAACAATCTCTCAGCTTCTACCCTATCAAGCCCTTTCAGAATCTTGCATGTCTCAATTAGATCACCTCTCAATCTTCTAAACTCCAGAGAAAATAGGACCAATTTACTCAGCCTCTCATTATAGGACAATCCCCTCATCCCAGGGACCAATTTAGTAAATCTTCACTGCATCCTTTCTTAAATGTGAAAACCAAAACTGCATACAATATTCCCAGTGCAGTCTCACCAAAGCCCTGTACAATTTTAGTAAGACGTCTTTATTCCTGAACTCCAATTCCCTTGCAATAAAGGCCAACATGCCATTTGCCTTCCTAATAGCCTGCTGCACCTGCACGTTAACTTTGTGCATTCCTTGTACGAGTACCCCCAAGTCTGTCTGAACATCAACACTTATCAGTTTCACACCTTTTAAAAAATATTCTGCTTTTCTATTCTTACGACCAAAGTGAACAACTTCACATTTCCCTACATTATACTCCATTTGCCATCTTGTTGCCCACTCACTTAACCTGTCTATATCCCTTTGCAACCTCCCCGCAGCTTACCTTTCCACAGAGCTTTGTATCATCAGCAAACTTAGATACATTACTCTCTGTCTCTTCCTCCAAGTCATTAATGTAGAGTGTAAATAGCTGAGGCCCCAGCACTGATCCTTGCGGCATCCCACTATTCACGGCCTGCCAACTTGAAAATGCCCCGTTTATGCCCACTCTCTGCTTCCTGTCTGTTAACCAATCCTCTAGCCACACTAATATATTTCCTCCACCACCATGAGCCCTTATCTTGCCTAATAAACTTTTATGTAGTACCTTATCAAATGCCTTTTGAAAATCCAGATATACTACATCTACTGGTTCCTCTTTATCTACCCTACTAGCTACATCCTCAAAGAACTCTAATACATTTGTCAAACAGGATCTCCCTTGAGTAAAACTATGCGAACTTGTTCTAATCCTACTATGCTTTTCCAAGTGTAATGTTAAGAATTCTTTAATGATAGTTTCCAGCATCTTCCCAATGACTGATGTTAGGCTAACTGTAGTTTCCTGTTTTCTCTCTACCTGCTTTCTTCAGTGCCACTCTTTTTCAAGAAAGGGTGTAAGGACAGTCCTAACAACTACAGGCCAATTAATTTAACATCAGTGGTGAGTAAGGTTTTAGAAACAATAATCAGGGGAAAAAAATCAACAGACATTTGGAGAGGTTTGAATTAGTTAAGAATAGTCAGGATGGATTTGTAAAAGACAGATGATGCTTGACGAATCTAATTGAATTCTTTGATGAAGAAACAGAGTAGGTAGTTGAAGGAAATGTGTTGGTTGTAGTCTATATGGATTTGATAAAGTACTACATAAAAGGCTGGTTAACAAAATTGAGGCTCATGGAATATCAGGGTTGATGTCCAATTAGATAAAAAAAAAAGGACTGAAGGACAGTGAGTCATGAAAAATAAAAGCAAAATACTGCAGATGCTGGAAATTTGAAATAAAAACAAAGTGCTGGAAATACTCAGCATCTGTGGAGAGAGAAGCAGAGTTAACATTTCAGGTCTGTGGCCTTTCATTAGAACTATCACCAGAGTCATGATAAATATTATCACTTGACTAGTAACCCAGAGACCTAGGGTATTTCTCTGGGCACATGGGTTCGAATCCCACCACAGCAGAAAGTGGAATTTGAATTAATAAATCTGGAATTTAAAAAAAAGCTAGTCTAATGATGGCCATGAAATCATTGTCGATTGTTGTAAAAACCCATCTGGTTCACTAATGTCCTTTAGGGAAGGAAATCTGCTGTCCTTACCTGGTCTGGCCTACATGTGACTCCAGACCCACAGCAATGTGGTTAACTCTTACATGCCCTCTGAAATGGCCTAGCAAGCCACTCTGTTGTACCTAACCGCTACAAAGTTAATAAAAAGGAATGAAACCGGACGGACCACCCAGCATCAACCTAGGCACTGGAAACGACAACGGCAAACCCAGCCCTGTCGACCGTGTAAAGTCCCCTTTACTAACATCTGGGGGCTTGTGCCAAAGTTGGGAGAGCTGTCCCACAGACTAGTCAAGCAACAGCCTGACATAGTCATACTCACGGAATCATGCTTACAGACAATGTCCCAGACACTGCAACCAGTATCCCTGGGTATGTCCTGTCACACCGGCAGGACAGACCCAGCAGAGGCGGTGGCACAGTGGTATACAGTAGGGAGGGAGTTGCCCTGGGAGTCCTCAATATTGACTCCGGACCCCATGAAGTCTCACGGAATCAGGTCAAACATGGGCAAGGTAACCTCCTACTGATTACCATCTACCGCCCACCCTCAGCTGATGACTCAGTACTCCACCATGTTGAACACCACTTGGAGTAAGCACTGAGGGGGCAAGGGCACAAAATAAACTCTGGGTGGGGGACTTCAATGTCCATCACCAAGAGTGGCTCGGCAGCACCACTACTGACTGAGCTGGCCGAGTTCTAAAGGACATAGCTGCTAGACTGGGTCTGCGGCAGGTGGTGGGGGAACCAACACGAGGGAAAAACATACTTGACCTCGTCCTCACCAATCTGCCTGCTGCAGATGCTTCTGTCCATGATAGTATTGGTAGGAGTGACCACTGCACAGTTCTTGTGGAGACGAAGTCCCGCCTTCACATTGAGGATACCGTCCATCGTGTTGTGTGGCACTATCATCATGCTAAATGGGATAGATTTCGAACAGATCTAGCAACGCAAAACTGGGCAACCATGAGGCGCTGTGGGCCATCAATAGCAACAGAATTGTACTCAACCATAATCTGTAACCGCATGGCCTGGCATATCCCCCACTCTACCATTACCATCAAGCCAGGAGACAAACCCTGGTTCAATGAAGAGTGCAGGAGGGCATGCCAGGAGCGGCACCAGGCATACCTCAAAATGAGGTGTCAACCTGGTGAAGCTACAACACAGGACTATCTGCGTGCCAAACTGCGTAAGCAGCATGCGATAGACAGAGCTAAGCGATCCCATAACCAACGGATCAGACATAAGTTCTGCAGTCCTGCCACATCCAGCCGTGAATGGTGGTGGACAATTAAACAATTAACTGGAGGAGGTGGCTCCACAAATATCCCCATCCTCAATGATGGGGGAGCCCAGCACATCAGTGCAAAAGATAAGGCTGAAGCATTTGCAACAATCTTCAGCCAGAAGTGGAGAGTTGATGATCCAACTCAGCCTCCTCCTGAAGTCCCCAGCATCACAGATGCCAGACTTCAGCCAATTCGATTCACTCCGCGTGATATCAAGAAACGACTGAAGGCACTGGATACTGCAAAAGTTATGGGCCCTGACAATATTCCGTCAATAGTACTGAAGACCTGTGCTCCAGAACTTGCCGCGCCCCTAACCAAGCTGTTCCAATACAACACTGGCATCTTCCCCGCAATGTGGAAAATTGCCCAGGTATGTCCTGTACACAAAAAGCAGGACAAATCCAACCCGGCCAATTACCGCCCCATCAGCCTACTCTCTATCATCAGTAAAGTGATGGAAGGTGTCATCAACAGTGCCATCAAGCAGCACTTGCTTGGCAATAACCTGCTTAGTGACGCTCAGTTTGGGTTCCGCCGGGGCCACTCAGCTCCTGACCTCATTACAGCCTTGGTTCAAACATGGACAAAAGGGCTGAACTCAAGAGGTGAGGTGAGAGTAACTGCCCTTGACTTCAAGGCAGCATTTGACTGAGTATGGCATCAAGGAGCCCTAGCAAAACTGAGATCAATGGGAATCAGGGGGAAAACCCTCCGCTGGCTGGAGTCATAACTAGCGCAAAGGAAGATGGTTGTGGTTGTTGGAGGCCAATCATCTGAGCACCAGGGCATCACTGCAGGAGTTCCTCAGGGTAGTGTCCTAGGCCCAACCATCTTCAGCTGCTTCATCAATGACCTTCCTTCAATCATAAGGTCAGAAGTGGGGATGTTTGCGGATGATTGCACAATGTTCAGCACCATTCGTGACTCCTCAGATACTGAAGCAGTCCATGTAGAAATGCAGCAAGACCTGGACAATATCCAGGCTTGTGCTGATAAGTGGCAAGTAACATTTGCGCCACACAAGTGCCAGGCAATGACCATCTCCAACAAGAGAGAATCTAACCATCTCCCCATGACATTCAACAGCATTACAATCGCTGAATCCCCCACTATCAACATCCTGGGGGTTACCATTGACCAGAAACTGAACTGGAGTAGCCATATAAATACCGTGGCTACAAGAGCAGGGCAGAGGCTAGGAATCCTGAGGCGAGTAACTCACCTCCTGACTTCTCAAATCCTGTCCACCATCTGCAAGGCACAAGTCAGGAGTGTGATGGAATACTCTCCACTTGCTTGGATGGGTGCAGCTCCAACAACACTCAAGAAGCTCGACACCATCCAGGACAAAGCAGCCCGCTTGATTGGCACCCCATTCACAAACATTCACTCCCTCCACCACCGACGCACAGTGGCAGCAGTGTGTACCATCTACAAGATGCACTGCAGCAATGCACCAAGGCTCCTTAGACAGCACCTTCCAAACCCGCGACCTCTACCAACTAGAAGGATAAGGGCAGCAAATACATGGGAACCCCACCACCTGCAAGTTCCCCTCCAAGTCACACACCATCCTGACTTGGAACTATATCGCCGTTCCTTCACTGTCGCTGGGTCTAAATCCTGGAACTCCCTTCCTAACAGCACTGTGGGTATACCTACCCCAAATGGACTGCAGCGGTTCAAGAAGGCAGCTCACCACCACCTTCTCAAGGGCAATTAGGGATGGGCAATAAATGTTGGCCTGACCAGCGTCGCCCACATCCCATGAATGAATATTAAAAAAAAATGTTTTTTTTAGACTGAAGGATGGTAAACAGTGTTGTTCCCCAATGGTCAGTGCTTGGACTATTGCTTTTTTGATATATGTAAATTACGAGGATCTTGGAATGCAGAGTAAAATTTCAAATTTGCTGATGATATCAAACTTGCTGGAATGGCAAACAGTGAGGATGATATGAACCACCTGAAACAGGACATCAACAAACTAGCAGTATGGGCAGACAAGTGATAGTTGGAATTTAATGCAAAGAAATGTGAGTTGATGCATTTTGGCAGAAGGGAGAGGCAATATTGACTAAATGGTACAGTTCTAAAGAGTGTACAGGGACAGAGGGACCTGGGGGTTCATGTGCGTAGATCTTTGAAGGTGGCAGGACATATTGAGAGAGCATATGTGATCTTGGGCTCCATAAATAGTAGTATTTAGTACAAAAGCAGGAAGGTTTTGCTGAGCCTTAATAAAGCTCTGGCTAGGCCACAACTAGAGTATTGCATCCAGTTCTGCTCACCACACTTTCGGAAGGATGTGAGGGTCCTTGAGAGGGTGCAGAGAAGATTTATCAGGATGGTTCCATCGAAGGGGATTTTAGTTACAAGATTAGGTTGGAAAAGCTGGGGTTGTACCTCTTGGAGCAAAGGAGATTGAGGGGAGGTTTGATAGATGTTTACAAGATTATGACAGGCTTAGATAAGTTAGACAAGGAAAAACTGTTCCCAATTAACTGATGGTACAAGGACTAGGGGACTTAGATTGAAAGTGTTGGGCAAGAGATGTCGGGGCAATGTGAGGAAGAACATTTTCTGCTGCAGGAGGGGATGATCTGGAACTCGCTGCCCATGATGGTGGTGGAAGCAGGGACAATCAATGATTTCCAAAGGAAATTGGATGGGCACTTGAAGTAAATAAACTTTCAGGGATATGGTGATCGAGTGGGCTGGGAGGGGGTGGGACTGACCGCATTGCTCCGCGTAGAACTGGCATAGACTTGATAGGCCAAATGGCCTCCTTCTGTGCTGTAAATGACTCTATGATAGCATGGCATATGCAGAAGTAATGAAACATAAGAGGCCAGAACTTGATAAAAACTAATAGCATGTTAACGGCACACGCTGTTACTAACAAGCCAATTGACCAGCAAGTTCAAGGAATTAAGAAAGATCCAATGAGTTGCGAATCTATCGAACTTGCTGTACAATTTGTGCCTCACTGCCATTTGCTTCATGTAAATAGCCTCCCCATTATTTTTAAGGACTTGCTGGACTTGAACATTAAATGCCCATGAAACTCGCCATGAAAAGTTAGGCCTGGTAATTAACAGTGTAATTACTTTTTTAATGATGCAATAAATGTTAATGGACTGCCAATTAACTTCTCTGAGCCCAGAAATTGAACAATTTAAGCTGTTGGGTCTCATTCCTTCAGGTAGTACATTGTTGTTAAAGATTTTAAAAATGCAAAATTTTAAACAATCTTTACTTTTCCTTTCTGTTTCTCATTATTTATCTCTCTCTTAATTCAAACTTTCTTTCAGTCTATCCATTTCTCTTTCTGTTTCTATACTTAATTTGACTTTAATTCTTCAACTCTAATTCACACTCCTTCTCAGTCGTTACTCTGTTTCTTTCTCAATCCTTAAATCTCATTCATTAAGGAGGTACAATGTTGGTGCCACCATTCACTATGTTCTCAGATGTCCCATTCCCTCACCAGTCTGTTATTAGTTTGCACTTCCAGCAAGTTATGGTGCAGATGTTGAGCTAAATGGTGAAGAAGAAAGAATAAGGCACACCTCAAGACGCTCTGCTCAAGCAATATCCAGTCCATTAATGTATTACTTCGTAATATTAGGTTTTACTGAAAATGATTATATTACGTGTGCTCAATGGGGGTGGACCATGAAAGTAATGGAATGGGTTGCAGTTCGGTAAAGACCGTAAGCAACACCAAAGTTATGATGATGGTTGCAGACAGGAAGGCCTACATAGAAAATAAGTATATTATTTTGAGGAACTGACAAAGGAGGGAGCCGATGGGCAATTTGGTTATAAATGACTGACTGGGAATTGTATTTGAGTTTATTTTTTAAATGGCATTAGTTCCGGAAACAACCAGGAATGACTAGCTTTGAAGACTGTGAGGCTGTCATTTTAGACGTCAAATTGGCTTTGTTTTAGTGTACACATGTATCCACTACAGTTTGATGATGTGTCTTGATTTCTTAGTTCCTGATCTTTTTTAAACTCAGCGTAGACCTATCAATGACATGATAAGATAAATGTTCTGTTTATTGTAGCCATTTTATGCACTTTTCATGAATATCAGATGACAATACCACTTTTTGAATAATCCCATGAGTTACACTGTATGTGTTGAGTCTACCTTCTCTGTTTAAAACAATGCACACTGCTGTTAACATAAACTCAAGTCAAGACATCTGGCTAGCATTTTATTTCTTTAGGTTTGTTTTGAGGTAGAGTCATAGAGTCATTTAAGGCACAGAAGGAGGTCATTTGGCCCATCAAGTCCATGACAGCTCTTCACAGAGCTATGCAGTTAACTCCACTCCCCAGCTCGATCCCCGTAACCCTCCAAATCTTTCTGACCTGAGATTGAAAGTGGAACAACCAAATTATCTCCACTACTAACCAGTACATAGATCTTTAATTGATCATTTCTGGACTACAATTTATGTTGACTCGACATCAATTATTTAGCGTTTTCCCATGTTATATGGGAGTAATTACATTCGACCCTGCCAAACAGCTAAGCTTAGTTTGCAGCAATATTGCTCCGTCTGATTTAAATTAAGTGCAATAGCCTTGTGATCTGATTTGTTTTTACATTAGATTTTGCATTAGCTGTCCGGCATATTGCATGCATTGGCATTGAGATAATTGGTCATTACCACATTGGAGGAGGAGGGCTGAGTCATTTGGCTGTCTTGTGGTTGCTCTGTGTTGCAGAGGAGTCTTCATCCTTTTCTGTTCCCCGCCCTGAATGACAATACCAGAGTCCTGATGAGATTTTCCTTGAGTGCTTTTGAATATCATGCCCCTTATAGTTCTCAGCCTTCATTCTTGGGCAGCACTGAGAGTGCAGAAATGCTGCTAACAAATTGTTATCTGATCCAACTTTTAATTTTCTTTCCATTTACTGGAGCTTGGAGAAATCCCACCTTCTTCCCCTGGCTTTCAAAGCCAGCTCTGGTCCAATGCTGATCCATAACCTAGGTCACAGGGGCCACTTGGGTAAAAATAAATTCAATCAGATGTCAAAATAAAGTGTTCTTGAGAAATATAATCATTTTAATTGGCTTTAAAGGGTTTTTACACAGTTCTAACAACTATAGCTACAAGCCTGAAATTCAAGGGAGGAAATGAAGCAATGTGCAAACTGGGGGAAAAAAAATTAAGCTTTGGAAACTATGTGACAAAATTATAGAGACTAAACATTTAAATAGAGGGATATGCTGATCGGAATAGATGTAGTAGAATGTGACTGGAGGAGAGTTGTGTCGAACATAAACACTGGCAGAGGCCAGTTGGGTCAAATGGACGCTTTCTGTGTTGTAAGTTCTATGTAATAATAAATAAATAAACATAATAAAATCCAAGGTACAACATGAGCTCCACTGCATTCAGACAATTACCTGTGAATTAAAATGCCAATTTCCGCAAAGATCTTAGTCTAGTCAGAAATACACTCGAACCATCAGTGGACAAACCGTTAATACACAACAAAAATGGTTAGTTTTGCCTTTTAATCAGGAATTAATTTTGTGCTAAAAATTCATATTTATTCTTCCTGCGCAAGATTGCAGTATCTCACCCATAACTTACCATATTTTATGCATGCAGGACATCAGCTTCTCTTGATATTCTTGTACGGAGAGTGAGCCGGTCTAATGGAATTCCAGTGCAGTATTAGATTTAATTGAAGTAATTCCATTCGATTGTATAATTCCCAGCAATAAGTTTGGAAAATAGTACAGGTAATGCACAATTTCAAATTTTGAAAATTAGCATTGCAACAGTTGAAAAAACATCTCGAACAAAATATAGGTAAGGGATGAACAGGAGCAACCACTTGAAACTGAAAACTGAGATATTGATGTTCACCCTCGTCAAGCTGTTCTGGTGGATTGAAATGCGTTGTAGGTGTCAGTACTGACTCAGTGGTTGCACTCTCACTTCTGACTCAGAGACTTGAGTACATAATCTGCACTGACAATTCAGCATAGTACTGAGGAGATACTGTCCTTTGGATGAGACATTAAACCAAGACACCCATATGCTCTCTCAGGTGAACATAAAAGATCCCATGGCACTATTTGAAGAAAAGTGTTTTCTCTGGGATCCTGGCCAACATCTCTAAAAGAGGCAAACTGGCCTTTTACTTCATTGCTGGCTGCTGTGTTTCCTACCTTACAACAGTGACGACACTTCAAAATTATTTAATTCTTTGTAAAGCGCTTTGGGATGTCTTGAGCTTCTGAAAGTTGCTATCTAATTGCAATTTTTTTTTTCTTATTTCCCCATTTTCCAAACCAAGAACAGCAATGAACTGTGCTGTGAACCACTTGTCCTGTGCAAATAGAAGCCCCAGACTTCAGGCATAGGTTTAAAATGTTAGCGATAGATTTCTTGCACTATTGGAAAATACAGCAATTAAGGCCATCGATTAGTGGCAGATGCAATTCAATCTAGCCGAGTTGCAGTTTCCAAATACATAAATGGACCGACACAATAACAGAGGTCAGAGGTATTGCTAACACAGTGTAAATATTTGGTCAAATCCAGCAAGAGGATAAGCTAACATAAACTTTGCTTTTATTCTGGCTATTATCTTATTTGAAAAGCAAGGGATTAGACCATATTAGGTGCAAATGCAGAGGGCTTTATCTGAGTTAGAGATCCACATAACCGTAATGTCATGGCATGCTAATGAAGGAGCAGTAAATTGGAGGATAGATGATCTCCAGTGAGGCAATTTGTGAAGTTTGTCAAATGGAGCTTATACCTGGACGGTGTTTGCTCAACTGGATTCAAGAGATACCCAGTGGATTGTCCCAGAGTTTCAAGCTCAAAACATTTCTTCATGGGTGCATGTCAACAGTTCAAGAGGCATCAACGATTCTATTTATCCCAGCTTTCAAGGTCTCGTATGTGATCAGCTGCGCAGATTTTGAAAAAAGCTTCATACACTCACTCGGTCGGTCTTTCCAGGCAATGTGGAGGTAGTCTACAATGCTCATGAAGGATCTTATGTTTGAAAAGAGCACATGACTCATTCCTCCTCAGTCTGCCAGGCCTGGCTGTACCATTTTAAAGTAATCAGCAATTGCAAAGTTGATAGTTCAGAGATTTGGGCCGCAGCCTGCTAAAATGGCACCATTACCCCATTGCCCAATCCACAATTGCACAGCACTATGTAAGTACAACCAGGCACTTAAAAATGCAGTTTCAAACAGCAATTTCATTCTTGGTTATTTGGGAGGGAGTGGGGGGTAAACCAAAGCATGCAGAATGACTGTGGTCAGCTACATATTGCAGAACTTTGCCATTAAGAGGCTGCATTTAACAGCAATGTGGAATGCACCTATTGTAACTAGTACAGATTTCAAAATGGCGATTGGGCTTAACTTCAAATAATTATTTGAGGTGATTGCAGATGAGGTGGATGGGGACAATTCAATGGATGTAATGTACTTGACTTTTGGAAAGCTTTGGACAAAGTACCATGGGAAAAATTAGTTCAGAAGATTAAAGGTTATGGAATTCAGGGCAAGATAGCAAACTGGATTAAAAATTGGATAGAAGGCAGAAAACAGAGTGGAAGTTAAGAGCAGCTTTTCAGAGTAGCTGGGGATGAGGTGGCTGTGGGTTGTGATATCCTACAAGGTACAGTTCCTTTGTTTATATCAATGATTTGGATATAAGGAGTGGTATTGAAATTTGCAGATGATACTACAATAGATAATTCTTTCAAAAACCAAGGGAAATAGCAAAGGAAGACTGATAAGTTGGGAGAAATGGTTAAATGGTGGCAGATGGAAATTAATGTCATTAAATGTTAGTTGATGCATTTTGGCTAACAAATAATAACAGTAATTATACTCTGAATGGAAGCATACACTGTATTGTGGAAGAACTGAGAGATTTAGGGATATAGGTTCACAGGGCATTAAAGGCAGCACCTTAGGTTGATAATGCTATACATAGAATGACATCGAAGTTTTATAACACAGAAATAGACAATTCGACTCAACTGGTCCATGCCGCTGTTTATAATCCACGTGAGCCTCCTCCCACTTATGTCATCTCACATTATCAGCATAGAAACATAGAAAAATAGGAGCAGGAGTAGGCCATTTGGTCCTTCGGGCCTGCTCCACCATTCAAAAAAGATCATGGCTGATCGTCTAATCAGTACCCTGTTCCTGCTTTCTCCCCATAGCCCTTGATTCCTTTGTCATTAAGAAATGTATCTATCTCCTTCTTGAATATATTTAATGACTTGGCCTCCACTGCCTTCTGCGGTAGAAAATTCCACAGGTTCACCACCCTCTGAGTGAAGAAATTTCTCCTCATCACGGTTCTCAATGGCATACCCCATATCCTGAGACTGCGACCCCTGGTTCTGGACTCCCCAGCCATCGGGAACATCATCCCTGCATCTAGCCTGTCTAGTCCTATTAGAATTTTATAGGTTTCTATGAAATCCCCTCTCATCCTTCTAAGCTCGAGTGAATTTAGGCTTACTTGACCCAATCTCTCCTCATACGTCAATCTTGCTATCAAAGGAATCAGCCTAGTAAATCTTCCTCAGATATGGAGACCAAAACTGCACACAATACTCCAGATATGGTCTCACCAAGGCTGTGTATAACTGCAGTAAGATATTCTTGCTCCTGGACTCAAATCCTCTTGCAATGAAGGCCAACATACCATTCGACTTCCTAACTGTTTGCTGCAACTGAATGCTTGCTTTCAGCGACTGGTGTACAAGGACACCCAGGTCTCGTTGCACCTCCCCCTTTCCCAATCTATCACCATTCAGGTAATAATCTGCCTTTCTGTTTTTACAACCTTACATTTATCCACGTTATACTGCATCTGCCATGCATTTGCCCACTCACCCAACTTGTCCAAATCACATTGGAGCCTCTTTGCATCCTCCTCACAGCTCACTTTCCTCCTCAGCTTTGTGTCGTCTGCAAACTTGGAAATGTTACATTTAGTTCCCTCACCCAAGTCATTAATATATATTGTGAATAGTTGGGGCCCAAGCACTGATCCCTGCGGTACCTCACTAGTCACTGCCTGCCACCCGGAAAAAGACCCGTTTATTCCTCCTCTCTGTTTCCTGTCTGTCAACCAATTCTCAATCCATGCCAGTATATTACCCCCAATCCCATGTGCTTTCATTTTGCACACTAGCCTCTTATGTGGGACCTTATCAAAACATATCCTTTCTCCCTCACTTCCACCAGTCTAAGTAACTACTTTTAACTTTTACTTTTGGTCTTCTGTTTTGTAAATGGTCTGCTGTATTCTGTGACTTTTCACCTGACTCTAAATGCTCTGACTATGCAGTACCTTCTCAAAGGCCTTTTGAAATTCTATATTACATTATAAAAAAGCTAAAAGTTATTTCAGATAGTATATAAAAGTCATGGGAAAATGAGGATCCTAAATATAACCGTATTAAGACCTCGGTTAAAGTATTGTACGTAGTATTGGTCTCCACATTCACGGAAAGAAATTGAAACTTTGGAGAAGGTACAATGCAGATTTACAAGCATGGCATGAAGAAATATAAATACAAAGAAAAACATCATTAAAATGCTTGGATTATAAGTGATATGATCGAAGTGTTTAAAATTATGACAGAATTGGACAGGGTAGAAGGAAGTAAACTATTTCCAATAGCTATGGGGCTATAGATATACAATTCAGAACAGAGGGCAGGAGAAGGTTCTTTGCACAGAGGGCTGTGAGGCTGTGGAAATCAATTCCAGGGTTAATGGTTGAGGCTGAAACTATGTCAACATTCAAAATTATATTGGACAGTTGGATAAAAGAAAAATGTTTGAAAGTATTTGATAACAGGGTGGGTAAATGCAGAGCATCCTGAATGGGGAGGGTGAACAGCCAGCCGTCATGGTCCACATTGGAACCAACGACATCGGTAGAAAGAGGGATGTGGTCCTGCAGTCAGACTTTAGGGAGCTAGGTAAGAAATTAGCAAGCAGGACCTCAAAAGTAGTAATCTCCAGATTACTCTCAGTGACATGCATAAGTGAGTATAGAAATAGAAGGAGAAGACAGATGAATGTGTGGCTGGAAAGATGGTGCAGGAGGGAGGGCTTGAGATTCCTGGGACATTGGAACCAGCTCTTGGGAAGATGGGACCTGTACAGGCCGGACAGGTTGCACCTGAACAGAGCCGGGACTGAGTTCCTTGCGGGACGTTTTGCTAGTGCTGTTGGGGGAGGTTTAAACAAGTTTGGCAGGGGGATGGGGACCTGAGGGTAGACTCAGTTGGGACAAAATTAGAAATGAAAATGGAAGGTAGAAAATTAATGGATGAGTCCGGAAGACAGAGGAAACAAAGGTTAGAAAATAAAAAAGAAAGAGTTTGGCAGTGCTCAAGGGTATCTATTTCAATGGAAGGAGTATAGCAAATAAAGCAGATGAGCTGAGCACACAGATAGACACGTGGCAGTATGATGTCATAGCTATTACAGAAACATTGCTTAAGGAGGGATGGCAGCTCAACGTCCCTGGTTACAGGGTTTTCAGACACGATAGGGAGGGGGATGAGAAAGGAGGGGGAATGGCAATTTTGGTCAAGGAAACTATTACAGCTGTGAGGAGGATTGATATGTTGGAAGGTTCATCAAAAGAGGCCATATGGATTGAGCTAAGGAACAAAAAAGGGGCAATCACACAGCTGGGAGTGTACGATAGACCCCCAAACAGTCAGAGAGAGGTAGAAGAGCAGATATGTGGGAAAATCTCTGAGAAGAGCAAGGAAAATAGGGCAGTAATAGCAATGGATTTTAACTACCCCAACATTAATTGGGATAGTTATAGTATGAAAAGAATTGAGGGAGCAGAATTCTTGAAGTGCATTTAGGAGAACTTTTTTGACCAGTATGTATCAGGTCCAACAAGAGAGGGTGCAGTTTTCGACTTAGTTTTAGGAAATGAAGAAGGGCAGGTGGAAGGGGTGGCCGTCGGAGAGCATTTTGGTGGTAGTGATCATAATTCAATCAGTTTTAACATAACTATGGAAAAGGACAGAGAGAGAGCGGGAGTTAAAGTTCTCAAATGGGGCAAGGTCAATTTTACTAAACTGAGGAGTGATTTAGCGAAAGTGGACTGGAAACAGCTACTTGAAGGTAAATCAGTGTCAGAACAGTGGGAGGCATTCAAAGGGGAGATTCAAGGGGTTCAGAGTAAAAATGTTCCCACAAAGAAAAATGGTGAGATGGCCAAATCTAGAACCCCATGGATGTCAAGGAGCTTACAGGGTAAGATAAGGCAGAAAAGGAAAGCTTATGTCTGACACCGAGAACTCAATACTACAGACAGGCGACAGGAGGACAGAAAGTGGAGGCATGAAATCAAAAAGGAAATTATGAAAGCAAAGAGAGGGCATGAAAGAATATTGGCAAGCAAAATCAAGGTGAACCCAAAGATGTTTTATCAGTACATTAAGAGTAAGAGGATAACTAAAGAGAGAGTAGGGCCCATAAAAGACCAAAATGGTAACCTATGTGTAGGGGTGGACAATGTCAGTATGGTTCTTAATGAATACTTTGCATCTGTCTTCATAAAAGAGGAGGACGATGCAGATATTGCAGTTAAGGAGGAGGAATGTGATAAACATAGGGAGAGAGAAAGTATTAATGGGATTAGCGTCCTTGAAAGTTAATAAATCATCAGGGCCAGATGAAATGTACCCCAGGCTGTTAAAAAAAGCAAGAGAGGAAATAGCAGAAGGTCTGACCATCATTTTCCAGTCCTCACTGGATACAGGTGTGGTGTCAGAGGATTGGAGAACTGCTAATGTTGTACCTCTGTTTAAAAAGGGAGCGAGGGACAGACTGAATAATTGCAGGCCAGTCAGTCTAACCTCAGTAGTGGGCAAATTATTGGAATCTATTCTGAGAGACAGGATAAACTGTCACTTAGAAAGACACAGGTTAATCAAGGATAGTCAGCATGGATTTGTTAAGGGAAGATCTTGTTTGACCAACTTGATGGAATTTTTTCAAGTAACAAGGAAGATAGATCAGGCTAGTGCAGTTGATGTGGTCTACATGGATTTTAGCAAGGCTTTTGACAAGGTCCCACATGGCAGACTGGTTAAAAAAATAAAATCTCATGAGATCCAGGGAAATGCAGCAAGGTGAATGCAAAATTGACTCAATGGCAGGAAACAAAGGGTAATTGTTGCTGGGTATTTTTGCAACTGGAGGGCTGTTTCCAGTGGTGTTCTGCAGGGCTCAGTACTGGATCCCCTGTTTTTTGTGGTACATGTTAACGATTTGGATGTAAATGATTAAGAAGTTTGCAGATGACACAAAGATTGGCCGTGTGGTAGATAGCAAGGTGGATAGCTGTAGGCTGCAGGAAGATATTGATGGTCTGGTCAGATAGGCAGAAAAGTGGCAAATGGAATTCAACCTGGGAAAGTGGGCAAGGGATTGGCAAATGGAATTTAATGCAGACAAGTGTGAAGTGATGCATTTTAGGAAGTTAAACCAGGGCAGGACATATACAGTGAATGGCAGGGCCCTGGGGAGTGTTGTTGAGCAGAGAGACCTTGAGGTGCAAGTACATAGTTCCCTGAAAGTGGCAACACAGGTAGACAGGGTGGTGAAGAAGGCGTATGGCATGCTTGACTTCATTGGCCAAGGCATTGAGTACAAGAGTTGGGACGTCATGTTACAGTTGTACATGATGTTGGTTAGGCCACATTTGAAGTACTGTGTGCCGTTCTGGTCGCCGCACTACAGGAAAGATGTGATTAAGCTCGAGAGGGTGCAGAAAAGATTCACAAGGATGTTGCCTGGTTTGGAGGCTTGAGTGGCGCAGTGGTTAGCACAGCAGCCTCACAGCTCCAGCGACCCGGGTTCAATTCCGGGTACTGCCTGTGTGGAGTTTGCAAGTTCTCCCTGTGTCTGCGTGGGTTTCCTCCGGGTGCTCCGGTTTCCTCCCACATGCCAAAGACTTGCAGGTTGATAGGTTAATTGGCCATGAAAAATTGCCCCTAGTATAGGTAGGTGGTAGGGAAATATAGGGACAGGTGGGAATGTGGTAGGGATATGGGATTAGTATAAGTGGGTGGTTGATGGTCGGCACAGACTCGGTGGGCCGAAGGGCCTGTTTCAGTGCTGTATCTCTAAACTCTAAACTCTAAACTCTAAAGAGATTGGATAGGCTGGGTCTGTTTTCCCTGAAGCGAAGGAGGCTGAGAGGGGACATGATAGAGGTATATAAAATTCTGAGAGGCATAGATAGGGTAGATAGCCAGAGCCTGTTTCCCATGGTAGGGGTGACTAAAACTAGAGGGCATAGATTTAAGGTGAGAGGGAAGAGGTTTAAAGGGGATCAAAGGGGTAAATGTTAAATGTTTCACACAAAGAATAGTGGGTATCTGGAATGAGCTGCCTGAGGAGGTGGTGGAGGCAGGAACAGTAGCGACACTTAAGAGGCATCTGGACAGGTACTTGAATGAGCAAGGCATAGAGGGAAATGGAATTAATGCAGGCAGAAAGGATTAGTATAGATAGGCATTATGGTCGGCATGGACGTGGTGGGCCGAAGGGCCTGTTTCTATGCTGTACGACTCTACGACTCTATGACTCTATGACTCTATGAGAAGTGTGAGATGATGCATTTGGGGTGGTCAAACAAGGAAAAGGAAAACACAGTTAATGAGAAAATACTAAGAAGTGTCGAGGAAGTGAGGGACCTTGGAGTGAATGTCCACAGATCCCTGAAGATAGCAGGACAGGACGATAAGGTGGTTATGAAGGCATATGGAATCCTTTCCTTTATTAGCCAAGGAATAGAATATAAGAGCAAGGAGGTTATGCTGGAACTGTATAACTATCTGGTTAGGCCACAACACGAATACAGTGTGCAGTTCTGGTCACCTCATTACAGAAAGGATGTAAAAGCAAAATACTGCAGATGGTGGAAATCTGAAATAAAAACAAAAAGTGCTGGAAATACTCAGCAGGTCTGGCAACATCTGTGGAGACCAAAGCAGAGTTAACCTTTCAGGTCAGTAACCTTTCATCAGAACTGGCAAAGGTTAGAAATGTAATAGGTTTTGTAGACCCAGTAAAAATACATACAGCAAAAACACATAAAAACGTAGTGAAAACAAAGGCGCCACAGCACACAGATGGCCAAGGAATTGTAAGCAGTATAGATTGATGATACCAGACCCTGTCTTTGCAAGTAGCAGATAAAGGGGGTCATCATGGATACTAGATAAGATTTGACTCATAGTAGATAATGGGAAACTGTGAAGTTTTGAACAGGTTCCCACTGAGCCAAATAAGGAAGTATCATTATGTCATTATACCAGACCCCTGTGAGTAAGTAAGAGGGGCGGGTCTTGGAAACAAGATTTAACCCCTGACTGAAACTGAGGAAGGTACGAGAACCCTGGGGAAGAACACTCGAGAAGATACCCTGAGCCAGGGGCTCAGAGAACAGAAGAGCAGCCGCTAGTCCGAGACTGATCACCTCATGTCTTGACGGGTAGTATATTGTGCAAGTAGTGAGACCTTGTACTTTGATGAGTTTTTGATACTGTACAAGTAGTGAGAGCTTGTATTTGATGATTTAGTGCGTGAATAAAATATCGATATACCTTTTATCAATCGGATTCCGCGGATTCTTTAAGATTAGAGTGTGTATTAGGCATAACAGTTTTAAGCAAATAAAGTGGGGGTGGGGCAAGAGATAACAAAAGGGAAGGTGTTGATAGGACAGGGTCACAGAGAATCACTGACAAGAAGGTCATGGAGCAAAGGCAAAAGGTATTTTTTTTATTCATTCATGGGATGTGGGCGTCGCTGGCCAGGCCAGCATTTATTGTCCATCCCTAATTGCCCTTGAGAAGGTGGTGGTGAGCTGAAAGACAAAGCGTTTGTGCAGAGAGGGTGTTAATTGACAGAAAAAAGGAACAGCCCTGGCCCAAAGCACAAACGTGAAAAAAAATAGCAGGCCGCACATGGTGAAAAAAAAAAGAAAAAATAAAAAATAAAAAAAGTTAAAAATAAAAAGGGGGGCCCATCATGCTCTGAAATTATTGAACTCAATGTTCACTCCGGCAGGCTGTATCATGCCTAATCAGTAAATGAAAGGATGTAATTGCACTCGGGCGGGTACAGTGGAGATTTACGAGAATGTTGCCAGGACTGGAAAAATGCAGCTGCGTGGAAAGATTGCATAGGCTGAGGTTGTTCTCCTTGGAACAGAGAAGGCTGAGGGGAGATCTGATTGAAATGTACAAAACTTTGAGGGGCCTGGATAGAGTGAAGGTGAAGGGCCTATTCACTTCAGCAGAGAGGTCAGTGACTAGGGGCATAGATTTAAAGTGATTGGCAGAAAAATTAGAGGGGAAATGAGGAAAAACTTTTTCACCCAGAGTGTTGTGGGGGTCTGGAAACTCACTGCCTGAAAGGGTAGTTGAGACAGAAACCCTCAATTCATTTAAAAGGAGTCTGGATGTGCACCTCAAGTGCTGTAATCTGCAGGGCAACAGATCAAATACTGGAAGGTGGGATTAGAATGGGTGGATTGTTTTTCAGCCAGTACAGACATAATGGGCCAAGTGGCCTCTTACTGTGCCTTAAACTTACTATGATTTTATGATTCTATGAAATGTGATTAGAACTACTTATTCACATGGAGGGTATCATGGATATGGACTGGTTGGGATGAATAGTCTGTACCTATGTTGTACATTTTATCTATTCCTATGTCATAATTTAACTTGAACCAGTGCTCTGCATTTATGTTTTCTCCACTATTTAGAATATTTCTAATGAGGTCACCCCTCAGTGACCTTCTTTCAAGACCATGGAGCTCAATTTTTTTTGAGTCTTTGTTCCTGTTTCAGTTTATATTATACTGTCTTTATAGGCATCACTATACATTTATTAACAGGCTAATAGTTAAAGTTTACAGCACAGAAGGAGTCTATTTGGCCAATCATAAATGTGCCAGCTGTTTACTGGAGCAATCCAAAACTAGCCCACTCCATGAGGGTTTTCTGTGAAGATACTTGAATGTACAGTAATAGGAACATAGGAAAATAGGAGCAGGAATATATCATACAGCCCCTCAAGTCAGTTCCTATATTCAATTTGATCATAGCTGATCTGCATTTTAATTCCATCTACCCACCTTGGTTTCCCAATCCTTAGTTTCCTTGCCTAACAAAAATCTATCAATCTTAATATTGAAATTTTCAACTGCTGTTCAATTGGTGCAGCTTTTTGGGGGAGAGAGTTCCAGGTTTCCACTACCCTATGTGTGAAAAAGTGCTCCCTGACCGAGTTCTAATTTTGGATTATGCGCACTTGCCTTAGACTCCCCCACCAGAGGAAATAGTTTCTCCCAATCTACCCTGTTAACTCCTTTAATGAGCTTAAACACCTTTGTGTAGAGTTCCCATTTTGGATGGAATTTGCAAAAAGGGCAAAAATCATGTCCAAATTTCCATCCATTTTGAATCATTTTTTTTTCTTGAGTTTCCATTCAAACTCATTTGCAAAATGCCGAAGGCAAAATCCGCCATGGACGTGCAATCAGACAGCATTTTCAAACATCATTTTATTTTTTAAACTTTGTTTTGAAAAGCATTGCTGATATATTTAGGAGTGGTGATGAGGCACAGTTTGATTAATACAGCTGAAAATGAGTTTATCACACAAAGTAAATATTTTCAATCACAGTGTCAAACCACAGTGTTACGCCCAATATTTTTTAAACTGGCGCAAAAGGTCACAGAAACTCAATTGAACATAATTTGTGCTATAAGTTCTGCAATATTTTGTACTGGTTAGACCGAGATCAATTTCATGTGAATTGTATTGAGGAAAACAGCGTAACTGAATGGAAGCTCCAGGTCCTCAATTGGATCAGCCTAGTTGGGGAATTACAAACCTAGGCCAGGACTTTGCAGAGCTCCTGATGTTGGGCTTCATGGTGGGGGTGGGGGGGTGGGGGTTGCAGAAGATCGTTCTGGCATGGGTCGGCCACAGAGCCTGATGCCGGGAGGGCCGGACCCGATCTTCCCGGCAGCGGCGAGGTTCCGTGTTGGCCCCCCTCGGCTTTGAATATTTAAATTAAGTGAATGAATACATCTAAATAAACTTATCTCCAATCTTACTGTCAGTCTGCGATCTTCAGAGCAGCAGCTGGCACTCACACGCCTTTACTTTCCTGTCCAGGGAAAGCAAGCACTGCAATGGTGGGGAAGGGGGGGACTTAAGATTTTTCGTGCCCAGGGCTTGGGAGGACAGGATCAAATTTCCATCACTAGTTTTGTTCAGTTTGGGAGGGGTGGGGGGGTAAAGGTCATGTTTGAAAGGTAAGTGTTTTTTGGGGGGTGGGGGGGGGGAGAGGGCAAATACTTAATTTTATTGTTATTGGGGGTTGGGAAATGGGCGACAGATTTCTGATCAGAACAGTGAGGTGGGGGGGGGGGGGGGGCTATAACTTTAAAAATTTAAATTAGCCAGCTGCCCTTTAAAAATTGCACAAGCACCTGCGCTCAGGCAGCTGACACCATTGCTGGCGTCAGAGAGCCTGCCACCTCCAAGTGATTTGCGGGCCAACAGGGCCATTAGCATGGGCCGCCGCGAGGAAGGGAGAATAAAATCCAGCCCCTAAACTGTGCAACCTGTCCTCTAAATTTAACCCTGTTAGCTCTGGTATCATTTTAACTTACAGCACAAAAAAAATTCCCACCATCTCTTAGAATGGCCACTAGAAGTTCAAAAAAAAATTGTAATCACAAGTAATTATCACTTGACATTTAAAAAGAAAGAAATAATGTGGCTTTGGACAACAGAACACAATATATGCCTATCAGTGAGTGGAGTAATTCTTTAAAATAAATTTTGCATGGGCTTTAGTTTTGTCCATTGCATTATTTGTTCAATAAGTGTAACTGGATAGAGTGAATGCTTAAATCACCATGATGAAGAAACTATTAATGTGCTGTTTATTGGCATTAATTTATTTTCAACAGGATTAATGTGCCTGAACAGAACAGAATTTGAGATATATTTTTTGTCTCAAGGCTATTGCTGCGAGATATTTACTTCTGCTGGGAATAAAACAGGAGAACTAACTGAGGGAAAAATAAACCGGCTTTGAACCTGATTTGGATTTTTAATTTATTTCGACCTGGTTTGACCCTGACCAATTGAGCTTGAAACCAGACCAAATTACTCACATGATAGCATGAAAGTCAGTGGCATAAATGAAAACATGGCTGCAAGAAAATATATTCAATTATTAATATCATTTAGCAAAAAACAAAGTGATACTTTGAAAGCTAATTGTAGGAGGGTATGCTTTTCAATCAAGGCCAGCATTACTATATTTTTTGGGATGTTGGTGACAAGGGAGACAGATTCCTATTTTCGCTGTACTCCTGACAAATTTAAGTTGTGACAGAACTCCCAATCAGTGGAAATAATCTCTTTTTTTATCAGTTCATGGGATGTGGTGTTGCTGGCAAGGTCAGCCATTTATTGCCCATCTCTAGTTGCCCTCAAGAGAGTGGTGGTGTGCAACCTTCTTGAACCACTGTAGTCCATGTGCTGTTGGTATATCCACTGTTAGGTAGGGAGTTCCAGGATTTTGACCCAGGAACAATGAAGGAACGGCAATATATTTCCAGTCAGGATGGTGTGAGACTTGGAGGGGAACTTGCAGGTGGTGGTGTACCCATGCGCCTGCTGCCTATGTCCTTCTTGGTCATAGGGGTCACGGGTTTGGGAGGTCCTGTCAAAGCAGCCTTGTCAAGTCGCTGCAGTGCAGCTTACAACTAGTTGCATGCTAAACAGCGGAAGCAACATTCAATAGACAGAGGCATAGAGTCATAGAGTTATACAGCACAGAAACAGGCTCTTCAGCCCATCATGTCTGTGCTGGCCATCAAGCACCTATCTATTCTAATCCCATTTTCCAGCATTTGACCTGTAGCCTTGTATGCTATGGTGTTTCAAGTGCTCATCTAAATAATTCTTAAATGTTGTGAGGGTTCCTGCCTCGACCACCCCTTCAGGTAGTGTGTTCCAGATTCCAACCACCCTCTAGTTAAAAAAATGTTTCTTCGATTCCCCTCTAAACGTCCTGCCCCTTACCTTAAATCTATGCCCCCTGGTTATTGATCCCTCTGCTAAGGGAAAATGTTTCTTCCTATCTATCCTATCAATGCCCCTCATAATTTGGTACACCACAGAGCTAAGCGATCCCATGACCGACGGATCAGACCAAACCTTTGCAGTCCTGCCACATCAAGTCGTGAATAGTGGTGGACAATTAAACAACTAACAGGAGGAGGAGGCTCCACAAATATCCCCATCCTCAATGATGGGGAAGCCCAGCACATCAGTGCAAAAGACAAGGCTGAAGCATTTGCAACAATCTTCAGCCAGAAGTGCCGAGTTGATGATCCATCTCGGCCTCCTCCTGAAGTCCCCAGCATCACAGATGCCAGACTTCAGCCAATTCGATTCATTCCGCGTGATAGCAAGAAACAGCTGAAAGCACTGGATACTGCAAAGGCTATGGGCCCTGACAAAATCCCAGCTGCAATACTCCAGAACTAATGCTCCAGAACTAGCCGCACCAATACCCAAGCTGTTCCAGTGCAGCTATAACACTGGCATCTACCCAACAATGTGGAAAATTGCCCAGGTATGTCTGTATACAAGACAAAGGACAAATCCAATCCAGCCAATTACTGCCCCATCAGCCTCCTCTCGATCATCAGAAAAGTGAGGGAAGGTGTCGTCGACAGTGCTATCAAGCAGCATTACTCAGCAATAACCTGCTCACTGATGCGTAGTTTGTGTTCTGCTAGGACCACTCAACTCCAGACCTCATTACAGGCTTGGTCCAAACATGGACAAAACAGCTGAACTGAAGAGGGAAGGTGAGAGTGACTGCCTTTGACATCGAGACAGCATTTGACCGAGTGTGACATCAAGGGGCGCTAGCAAAACTGGAGTCAATGGGAATCGGGGGAAAACACTCTGTTGGTTGGAGTCATACCTTCCACAAAGGAAGATGGTTGTGGTTGTTGGAGGTCAATCATTTCAGTCCCAAACCATTGCTACAGGAGTTCCTCAGGGTAGTGTCCTCGGCCCAACCATCTTCAGCTGCTTCATCAATGACCTTCCCTCCATCAAAAGGTCAAAAGCGGGGGTTTTTGCTGACAATTACACCATTTGTAACTCCTCAGCTACTGAGCAGTCTGTATTCATATGCAGCGAGACCTGAACAATATTCAGGCTTGTGCTGATAAGTGGCAAGTAACATTCACACCACAGATTCGAACAGATAGTTGCTTGATGGCTGGCATGGACATGATGGACCGAAGGGCCTGTTTCTGTGTTGTATAACTTAGAGTCATAGAGTTATAGAGTTATACAGCACAGAAACGGATCCTTCGGACCATCGTGTCTGTGTCGGCCATGAAGCACCTAACAATTCTAATCCCAATTTCCAGCAACTGGCCTTGTATGCTATGGCGTTTCAAGTACTCATCTAAATATTTCTTAAATGTTGTGAGGGTTCCTGCCTCTATCACCTCTTCAAGCAGTGCGTTCCAGAATCCAACTACCCTCTGGGCAAAATTTTTTTTCCTCAAATCCACTCCAAACCTCCTGCACCTTACCTTAAATCTATGCCCCCTGGTATTGACCCCTCCACTAAGGGAAAACGTTTCTTCCTATCTAACCTATCAACGCCCCTCATAATTTTGTATACCTCAGTCATATCTCCCCTCAGCCTTCTCTGCTCTAAGTAAAACAACCCTAGCCTTTTCAGTCTCTCTTCATAGCTGAAATCTCCAGCCCAGGCAACATACTGGTGAATCAACTCTGCACCCTCTCCAGCGCAATCACACCCTTCCTATAGTGTGGTGGCCAGACCTGTACTCAATACTCCAGCTGTGGCCTCGCTAGCGTTTTATACATCTCCGTCATAACTTCCCTGTCTTCTATTCTATGCCTCGGCTAATAAAGGCAAGTATCCCATATGCTTTCCTAACCACCTTATTTGCCTGTGCTGCTGCCTTCAGTGATCTATGGACAAGTACACCAAGATCCCTCTGACCCTCTGTACTTCCGAGGGTCCTACCATCCATGGTATATTCCTTTACCTTGTTGGTCCTCCCAAAATGCATCACCTCACACTTCTCACGATTAAATTCCATTTGCCTCTGCTCTGCCCATCTTACCAGCCCATCTATATTGTCCTGTAATCGGAGGCTTTCCTCCTCACTATTTACAACACCATCAATTTTCATGTCATCTGTGAACTTACTGATCATACCTCCTATATTCACGTCTAAATCATTAATGTACACTACAAACAGCAAGGGTCCCAGCACCAATCCCTGTGGTATACCACTGGTCACAGGCTTCCACTCGCAAAAACAACCCTCGACCATTACCCTCTGCCTCCTGCCACTCAGCCAATTTTGGATCCAATTTGCCAAATTGCCTTGGATCCCATGGGCTCTTACCTTCTTAACCAATCTCCCATGCGGGACCTTATCATAAGCCTTACTGAAGTCCATATAGACTACATCAACTGCTTTACCCTCATCTGTACATTTCGTCACTGCCTCAAAAAATTCAATCAAGTTAGTCAGGCACGATCTCCCCCTGACAAAGCCATGCTGACTATCCCTGATTAATCCCTGTCTCTCCAAGTGGAGATTAATCCTGTCCCTCAGAATTTTTTCCAATAGTTTCCCAACCACTGATGTTAGACTCACTGGCCTGTAATTACTTGGTTTATCCCTGCTACCCTTCTTAAATAATGGTACCACATTCACTGTCCTCCAATCCTCTGGTAGCTCTCCAGAGAGAATTTGTGTCAGAACCCATGCTATCTCCTCCCTTGCGTCACATAACAACCTGGGATACATCTCATCTGGGCCTGGGGATTTATCCACTTTTAAGCCCGCTAAAACAGCTAATACTTCCTCCCTTTCAATGCTAATATGTTCAAGTATATCACAATCCCCCTCCCTGATCTCTACACCTACATCATCCTTCTCCATAGTGAATACAGATGAAAAGTAATCATTTAAAACCTCACCTATGTCTCTGGCTCCACACACAGATTGCCACTTTGGTCCCTAATGCGCCCTACTCTTTCCCTGGTTATCCTCTTGCCCTTAATATACTTATAAAATGCCTTAGGATTTTCCTTTATCTTGCCCGCCGGTGTTTTTACATGTCCCCTTTTCAGTCTCCTAATTACTTTTTTAAGTGCCACCCTATACTTTCTATACTCCTCTAGTGCCTCCACAGTTTTCAGCACTCTGAATCTGCCATAAGCCTCCTTTTTTTTACTGATCCAATCCTCTATATCCCTTGACATCCAGGGTTCCCTGGACTTGTTGGTCCTACCCTTCACCTTAATGGGTACATGTTGGCTCTGAACTCTATTTCCTCTTTGAATGACTCCCACTGAACTGATGTCGACTATCCTACATGTAGCTGCTCCCAGTCCACTTAGGCCAGATCCTGTTTTATCATCTTAAAATCGGCCTTCCCCCAATTCAGTACCTTTATTTTCAGTCTATCTTTGTCCCTTTGTTCTTACCGAGTTATGGTCACTATCCCCAATATGTTCCCCCACTGACACTTCTACCACTTGTTCGGCTTCATTCCCTAGGATTAGGTCCAATGCTGCCCCTTCTCTTGTAGGACTATCTATGTACTGGCTCAAAAAGCTCTCCTGTATGCATTTTAAGAATTCCGCCCCCTTTAAGCCTTTTGCACTAAGACTATCCCAGTTGAAATTGGGGAAGTTGAAATCCCCTAGTATTACTATCAAGTATATACTATTTTTATATCTCTCTGAGATTTGCCTACATATCTGCTCCTCTATTTCTCCCTGACTGTTTGGCGGTCTATAGTACACTCCCAGCCAAGTGATTGCCCCCTTTTTGTTTTTAAGTTCTACCCATATGGCCTCATTTGAGGAACCTTCTAAGATATCATCCCTCCTTACTGCAATAATTGATTCCTTGATTAACAGAGCAATGCCACCTCCTCTTTTAGTAACACCCCCCCCCATCCCCGTCATGCCTGAAGATTCTATACTCTATGACACACAAGTGTCAGGCAATGACCATTTCCAACAAGGGAGAATCTAACCATCTTCCTTGACATTCAATGGCATTACAATCACTGAATCCCCCAGCATCACCATCCTGAGGATTAATTTCACCAGAAATTGAATTGGAACAGCGATATAAAAGAGGCACTGCAAGAACTCACCAAAGCTCCTTTGACAGTACCTTCCAAACCTGCAATCTCTTTCACCTGGAAGGACAAGGGCAGCAGATGCACGGGAACACCACCACTTGCAAGTTCGCCTTCAAACTACACACCGTCCTGACTTGGAACTATATTGCCGTTCCATCTCTGCCACTGGATCAAAATCCTGGAACTCTCTTCCTAACAGTACTGTGGGAGCACCCATACCAGATGGACTGAAGCAGTTCAAGAAGGCGGCTCACCACCTACATTTCAAGGGCAATTATGGATGGGCAACAAATGCTGGCTTTGCCAGCAATGCCCATATCCCATGAAAGAGTAAAACATTATTTTGATGGTGCACACAGTTGCTGTGGTGTGCGGGTGGTGGGGTGGAGCGCGTGAGTGTTTGAGGTGGTGGATATGGTCAAGTGGGCTGTTTTTTTAACTGGATGGTGTTGAGCTTCTTGAGTGTTGATGGAGGTGCACCCATCCAGGCAAGTGGAGAATATTCCATCACACTCCTGACTTGTGCCTTGTAGATTGCGGAAAGGCTTTGGGGGGGGGGGGGGCTGGCGGGGTGGTGGGGGGGGAGATCAGGAGATATTTTACTTGCTTCAAAATACCCGACATCTGACCTGCTCTTGTAGCCACAATATATATGTAGGCCATCCAGTCTTTCCCAATTTAATCTATCAAAACTCTTTTTAATTTAAAAAATCCTCCATTAAATATCCTTTTGAACTTCTCTGTTCAAAGCGAAATATTCCAATATCCCAAGTGCTCATTACTACTTCCCATTCTTGTCATTCTTGAATCTTCACCATGGGAGAGAAATTAATACGCAGCCCACAAGTTTAGCAGACATGAAGCGGGCACAACGTATATCAATTTCTGGTCCTACATCCAATCTCAGTTAATGGCATGGGTACTGCCATATTGTTCCTCACTACTTTAATGAGTTCCTGGCAGCTGCCTCAAGTCAGAGTTGAACCACATTAAATCAGAGAATCACAGAAAACCGAATCACAAAATTGTTACAGCGCAGAAGGAGGCCATTTGGCTCATCGTGTCTGCACCAGCTCTCCTAATGAGCATTTCATCTAGTGCCTTCTCCCCATAACTCTGCACATTCTCCCTTTTCATGCTTCCCTTTTGAATGCTTCAATTGAACCTGCCTTCACCACACTCTCAGGCAGTGCAGTCCAGAACTTAATCACTCGCTGTGCGAAAAAGTATTTCCTCATGTCACTTTTGCTCCTTTTACCAATTACTTTAAATCTGTGCCCTCTCATTCTCAATCTTTTCACGAGTGGGACCAGTTTCTCTCTATCTACTCTGTCCAGACCCCACATGATTTTGAATACCTCTATCAAATCTCCTCTCAGCCTTCTCTTCTCCAAAGGAAACAGTCACAACTTCTCCTATCTATCTTCATAACTGAAGTTCCTCATCCCTAGAACGATTCTTGTGAATTTTCTTTGTACCTACACATCCTTCCTAAAGCGCAACACCCAGAACTGGACACAATGGTGAGGCCAAACTAGTGTCTTATACAAGTTCAACATAACTTCCTTGCTCTTGTACTCTATGTCCCTATTAATAAAACCCAGGATACTGTATGCTTTATTAACCACTCACTCAACCTGCCCTGCCCTCTTCAATGACTTATGCACATATACACCTCAGTCCCTCTGCTCCTGCACCCCCCTTAGAATTTTATATTGTCTCTCCATGTTATTCCTACCAAAATGAATCACTTCACATTTCTCTGCATTGAACTTCATCTGCCACCTGTCTGCCCATTCTACCAACTTGTCTATGTCCTTTTGAAGTTTTACACTATCCTTCTCACAGTTCACAATGCTTTCAAGTGTCCTACCATCCTCAAACTTTGAAACTGTGCCCTGTACACCAGGGTCTAGGTCATTAATATATACCAGGAAAAGCAATATGTAAAGAAAGATCCTGTGCCTGTTTCAGCACCCTTCTGCAAAATTTGGGGAAAAAAATCATGTGTCGTACATACTCTGACTAGCTTTTCTAGCTCTGCAGCAGCCTAACCACAAGTTCTTAAAGGGATCGCTGGAGGTCTCCGAAGCTGCAAATTCAATGCCCAACTTTGGGCAAATTGCTTCAGGAGGCACAATGGGAACCTGCTGCTTGCCACCACTACTACTATAATGAGGCCTGAGACCCAATTCCTAATGAGCCTCAGGCTTTCCAGTTTAAAAACCCACTTGAAGCATACCATCAATTATCAGGGACAGTACCTGAAGTCAGAGGATGGATGGTATTGGAGATCAAGGAACTATAGGAAGTTCAGTTTGGTAATTAGGGCCAAGGAGGAAAAACAACAGAATCTAGAAGTCGTGTAGAAGTAAAGGATGAAAGTGTCAATGAGGAACCAGCTCCAGAACCACAAGTGCAGTAGACACTAATAGGTTAGTAACATAGAAAGGGCTTACAGTGAATTGATAGCCTGTTTTATACCACATCTAATTTACATTTCCCATGACTTCAAATCCCCTATCCCAATCAGGATTGCTGTTAATATTGCTCTCCTTAAGGAACCTGCCTTCAATTTCTCCACTCCCTTTCCCTAATTTTTCCATTCTTTCACAAGTTCTGAAAGCAATTCCATGGTTGACCTGCAGCTACATTTCTAGTATTCCTTGGTCAAGAAACCCCATTCTGGCTTTCCCCCCACTTATTTGGCCATTCTTGAGAGATACTGCTCTGTGTCTTTTGGACACCATTGCAGACGCAATTAGTACAACCATGCATTCCAGTGCAGATTGCAGTGTCTACAGCTGTTCATCCATGCTTGCCCATGTGACTCTTCCCCACTTGTTTTCACAGCTTGCAGCATGTATTCCCTAGCAACAAGTGATTGGTGGACACAATCTTGTCCCGACAACAATCATTATTTATAAGTGGGCCCTGCGAATCCCGAGACACTGCACCATAGCCAGTGACTGTGACAGATGTTCATCCAGTGCATGCCTTGCCTTATGTCACAAACTTCACTTGTTTTTCCTTGCCAATATCCTACCTTATTCTGTGCTCCCTCCTGTACATCATTCGCTGCATCCTCTGGAGTTTGTGTTGATGCTCTGTTCCTTGTGTTTGAGTAGTGCCCTGAGGTGTGCGATTGGTCAGGTACTTGCTGTTGTATCACTGTGCATCCAATTTGGTTAACAGGGTAAAGTGGCAGGATGTTGGCTTAGTTAACTGGACTGTGTAGCAATGTTGCTGCATAATATTACCTGTGACAGTCAAGTTCAGTGCATGACTTCAAGACTATTATTCAGCAGAACACCATTCCATGACAACATGGTTCGTGCCATAATGTTATTTCCTCCCTCAACATCTGTGATTTCCATTGTGCATCCTTGAAACATTGAAGTAGCATTCACACCACACAAGTGCCAGGCAATGACCATCTCCAACAAGAGAGAATCTAACCATCTCCCCTTGATGTTCAATGGCATTACCATTACTGAATCCCTCATTATCAACATTCTGAAAGTTACCATTGACCAGAAACTGGCCCAGCCCATAAATGCTGTGGCTGCAAGAGCAGGTCAGAGGCTAGGAATTCTGCGCTGAGTAACGCACCTCCTATCTCCTCAATGCCTGTCCTCCATCTGCAAGGCACAAGTCAGAAGTGCGATGGAATACTCTCTATTAGCCTGGATAAGGGCAACTCCAACAACACTCAAGAAACTCGACACCATCCAGGACAAAGCAGCCCGCTTGATTGGCACCCCTTTCACAAATATTCACTCCCTCAACCACCGACGCACAGTGGCAGCAGTGTGTACCATCCACAAGATGCACTGAAGCAACTCACCAAGGATCCTTCGACAGCACCTTCGAAACCTATGACCTCTACCACCTAGAATGACAAAGGCAGCAGATGCATGGGAACACCACCATCTGCAATTTCTCCTTCAAGCAACATACCATCCTGACTTGGAATTATATGGAACTGTATACAACAATAAATGTGCTCCCATTGCCAGGTGGAAATAGTTAAAAGACTACTTTCTCTGCAAGTGGAATAACAGGATTGATGCAATTTTTAAAAATTCTTTCATGGATGTGGCCTCGCTAGGTAGGCCAGCATTTATTGCCCATCCCTAAATGCCCTTGAGAATGTTGTGGTGAGCTGCCTTCTTGAACCGCTGCAGTTCATGTGGTGTAGGTATACCCACAATGCTGTTAGGAAGGGAGTTCCAGGATTTTGACCCAGCGACGGTGAAGGAACGGCGATATAGTTCCAAGTCAGGATGGTGTGTGGCTTGGAGTGGAATTTGCAGATGGTGGTGTTCACATGTATCTGTTGCCCTTATCCTTCTAGGTGGTAGAGATCACGGATTTTGAAAGTGCTGTCTAAGGAATTAAAGTCAAAGGAACATTGACAGTATCAGGGAGCAACACAACACCTTTTGATATAATGAAAAGGGAAAGATTATTTCTTCCCATTGGGGAGGCTGAGATAAGCAATCATCAATTTGAAATTGTCAGTAAGAGGGTAAGATGAAAAGTTAGAAGAAATTTATTCCCAGAGAGGGCCATTGGAACATGGACTGCTTTGCCACAGGGATTGTTTGAGATAGAGACCACTTCATCTGTTAAGGGAAAATTGAATAAATGTTTGAAGCAGAACATATGAGGCTACAGGAAGAAAGTAAAGTAGTGGGATTTGTTTTAGCTTACTCACGCAAAGGCACCAAATGCCCCTTTTTTGGTAAACCTTTATGGTTCTATGCCACACTCACATACAATAAGGTGTTAACATTAGAAGGATAGAAACAGTGGACAGGAAACCATTGAATGAACAATTATTGAAGGTCGACCAGAAGTAGAAGGAGACAAGGAGTAGATAGGTATTAAAGGATCAGAGGGTGATGAACTGCATAAGGCTGGAGAAGATCACTGAGTTAGGATCAGATAAGACTGAGGAGAGATTAAATGTATAGCGTAGACTTTTGATGTGAATTCACTGGGGTATATGTATCCAGCAGAGCTGGGAAAGGATAGAAATATGGATCATTGTAGGGGTGAGGAGTAGCATAGTTAGTGGGGCATAATGGAAATATTGAGTGAAATGGTATCCAGGCTCAATGTTGGCTATCTAAAATCCTAGATCTCCCTCCCTGAACAGCACTGTGGGTGTACCTACATGATATGGACTGCAGTGGTTCAAGATGGCAGCTCACCACCACTTTCTCAAAGATGATTAGGGATGGGAAATAAATGCTGGCCTTGCCAGCAATGCTCACATCCCATGAATGAATTAACAAAAAAATGACATTTTGGAATTCTTGATGTGCACATAAACTTGCAGATCATTTGCTTAATAAACTATCAACTCCTTTCAAAATATCATATTTCCTGTCTGTAATTATTCCCAATGATGTAGGTTAATCCTCTCCTTGGTTATCCTCTCACAGCACTGCACTGGTTAACTTCATCTTACTGGCTTTCATGAAAGAAAAGTTTATCAAGGCTGTGCTTCTCCAATCTTGTGTAATGAGGACAGATTAGTGACATTAGTGCGATGAGGCCAAGCATGAATTATTGAACTGTTTTATTTTACAGTCAGTAATTGAAAGTACAGAGTAACCATTACTGAAAAATCTCACCTTTGCTTAATTTAATTAAGGTCCATCCTCATTAAAGAGAAAAAAAACTCTATATTGTCCTTGTTAAGGGGTTAAGTAAAATATGCAACTCCTTAGATAATGAAGCAGTCCATGCCCACATGCAAACAGACCTGGTCAACATTCAGGCTTGGCCTGCTAAGTGGCAAGTACCATTTGCACAACATAAGTACCAGGTAATGACCATCTCCAACAAGAGAGAATCCAACCATCTCAACTTGACATTCAATGGCATCAGAATTGCTGAATTTCCCACCATCAACACCAACAAATACTGTGGCTACAAGAGCAGGTCAGAGGCTGGGAATTCTGCGATGAGTAACTCACCTCCCGACTCCCCAGATCCTGCCCACTATTTACAAAGCACAAGTCAGGAGTGTGATGGAATACTCTCCACTTGCCTGGATGAGTGCAGCTCCAACAACACTCAACAAACTTGACATCATACAGGACAAAGCAGCCCACTTGATTGGCATCCGATCCACCACCTTAAACATTCACTTCCTCCACTACCGGCGCACAGTGACAGCAGTATGCACCATCTACAAGATGCACTGCAACAACTCGCCAAGATGCCTTTGACAGCACCTTCCAAACCCATGACCTCTGCCACCCAGAATGACAAGGGCAACAGACGTATGGGAACACCATCACCTGCAAGTTCTCCTCCAATTCAAACACTATCCTGACTTGGGACTATACATCGTTCTTCACTGTCACTGGGTCAAAATCTCGGAACTCCCTCCCTAACAGTATGTAGGTGTAACTGCACCTCATGGACTTCAGCATTTTAAGAAGGCAGTTCACCACCACCTTGTCAAGGGCAAATTGGGATGGGCAATAAATGCTGGCCTTGCTAGTAATGCACATGTCCCATGAACAAATTAAAAAAAAATGATTTTGGTCTGCTCCTTCATTAACTCAAGGTTGCTCTGATCCAGGTCAGCTCTGTTTCCAATGTAGACTGGCCAAGGTTATTACCTCCCTCTCTCAGCAGAGTTTACTAACTGACTCAGAATAAATGTTTTCTACTTCTCTTGCTTGTTCTGTGGAATATATTCCATCTTTGGATCAGAAAATGAGAATTCATCTGGACCAATTGTACTGAGATGATACTATTCCTTCGCAAGGTGACACAGTGGCGCAGTGGTTAGCACCGCAGCCTCACAGCTCCAGCGACCTGGGTTCAATTCTGGGTACTGCCTGTGTGGAGTTTGCAAGTTCTCCCTGTGTCTGCGTGGGTTTTCTCCGGGTGCTCCGGTTTCCTCCCACAGCCAAAAGACTTGCAGGTTGGTAGGTAAATTGGCCATTATAAATTGTCACCAGTATAGGTAGCTGGTAGGGAAATATAGGGACAGGTGGGGATGTGGTAGGAATGTAGGATTAGTATAAATGGGTGGTTGATGGTCGGCACAGACTCGGTGGGCCGAAGGGCCTGTTTCAGTGCTGTATCTCTAAACTAAACTAAACTAAATCAAGAGGCGATGGTTGCCAGGGAGCCCGGGTCCAGTTTAATTGATAACCCTTGTGTCGAACCCTGGACAGTGGAGGATAGCTTGACATCCAAGTAGAACTTACCCTCCGACGGGATTTTCGTTTGTCTCTTTTACCTTGTTCACTTCATTGCTTTCTATTTCTCTCCTGGTGTTTGATAAAGTGTCTACCAAAACCCATTTTCACAGCCACATCTCCTTCCTCAGTGACTGTCTCCAGCTCCAACTTATTCCACGTGGATTCCAACTGAAGTTTTATCCTTCATGTTTTGAATCCACCCAGGATTACAGGTATCTCCGAGAAATACAATTGTTCCTCAGACTGCTGTTCTTGCCACATCCTGAGGTCCACACTCAGTGCCATGCACTGCCACATGTACACATGAACATGTACCTCTCTCTCCAGAAGCACCATCTCTCCTTATCTCAAAGCTGTTTTGCTCCGCAGTTTAATTTCATCCTTCGTCTTATCCGATGCATTGACAAAAAACATTTTTTCTTCCTTTCAGGTGTTAAGGAATGCAAGCTCCAGCAGCTGATGGGGACTAATGCCCCTCCAGATCCTCCTACCCCTTCACTTCCCTCTGATCTCACCCCTTCTGATCTGACCCCTTGCCATGTATTCACTATAACCTCTGACCTTCCCCTCTCTGATGCTGAACGATCTGTACTCAGCAAAAGACTCAGTTTTATCCCCTTCCGCCCCCACCTGAATGAATTCCATGCTCAGCATTACATTGAGCTCTTCTTCCATTACCTTCACCTCCGTGCTCACTTCTTTGACCAGGAGTCCTCCCCCCGATAAACAGACCCATTCACCCAACTCCAGCTTTCTCCCTCCACCTGGATCCCTCCCTCTGGCCTCTTACCCACTGTCGATCGTTTCATTGAGAACTGTCGGCGAGACATCGACTTTCTCAATTTCTCTGCTCCCTCACCCACTCTAAGCTGTCTCCCTCTGAACTTGCTGCACGCCGTTCTCTCAGGTCTAACCCCGACATTGTAATCAAATCTGCTGACAAGGGTGGTGCTGTTGTTGTCTGGCATACCAACCTCTACCTTGCAGAGGCTGAGTACCAACTCTTAAACACTTCTTCCTACCTTCCCCTGGACCATGGCCCCACCACCGAACATCAAGCTACTGCCCACAGGACTGCCACTGACATCATCCCCTCTGGAGATCTTCCCTCGACAGCTTCCAACCTCATAGTCCTGCAACCCCGGACAGCCCGCTCTATCTCCTTCCTAAAATCCACAAACAGGACTGTCCTGGCAGACCCATTGTTTCGGCCTGTTCCTGTCCCACTGAACCTATCTCTTCCTATCTTGAATTTATTTTTTATGCCCTGGTCCAATCTCTTCCCACCAACATCCATGACTCTTCTGATGCCCTACATCATTTTGACAGTTTCCAGTTTCCTGCCCTAATTGCCTCCTCTTCAGTATGGACGTCCAATCTCTCTACACCTCCATCCCCCACCAGGACAATTTGAGGGCTCTCCGCTTCTTCCTTGAATAGAGATCTCGATGTTGTGGCCATTTCAGAGACATGGGTAGAGCAGGGACAGGAATGGATGTTGCGGGTTCCGGGATTTAGATGTTTCACTAAGAACAGAGAAGATGGTAAAAGAGGGGGGCGGTGTGGCATTGTTAATCAAGGAAAGTATTACAGCGGCAGAAAGGACGCTTGAGGACTCGTCTACTGAGGTAGTCTGGGCCGAGGTTAGAAACAGGAGAGGAGAGGTCACCCTGTTGGGAGTTTTCTATAGACCTCCAAATAGTTCCAGAGATGTAGAGGAAAGGATAGCAAAGATGATTCTTGACAGGAGCGAGAGTAACAGGGTAGTGGTTATGGGGGACTTTAACTTTCCAAATATTGACTGGAAATACTATAGTTCGAGTACTTTAGATGGGTCTGTTTTTGTCCAGTGTGTGCAGGAGGGTTTTCTGACACAGTATGGAGACAGGCCAACCAGGGGCGATGCCACATTGGATTTGGTACTGGGTAATGAACCCGGCCAGGTGTTAGATTTAGAAGTTGGTGAGCACTTTGGTGATAGTGATCACAATTCGGTTAGGTTTACCTTAGCGATGGGCAGGGACAGGCATATACAGCAGGGCAAGAATTATAGCTGGGGGAAAGGAAATTATGATGCGATTAGGCAAGATTTAGGATGCGTAGGATGGGGAAGGAAACTGCAGGGGATGGGCACAATCGAAATGTGGAGCTTATTCAAGGAGCAGCTACTGCATGTCCTTGATAAGTATGTACCTGTCAGGCAGGGAGGAAGTTGTCGAGCGAGGGAGCCGTGGTTTACTAAAGAAGTTGAAGAGCTTGTCAAGAGGAAGAAGAAGGCTTATGTTAGGATGAGACGTGAAGGCTCAGTTAGGGCGCTTGAGAGTTACAAGCTAGCCAGGAAGGATCTAAAGGGAGAGATAAGAAGAGCAAGGAGAGGACACGAGAAGTCATTGGCGGATAGGATCAAAGAAAACCCTAAGGCTTTCTATAGGTATATAAGGAATAAAAGAATGACTAGAGATAGGTTAGGGCCAATCAAGGATAGTAGTGGGAAGTTGTGTGTGGAATCGGAGGAGATAGGGGAAGTGTTAAATGAATATTTTTCGTCAGTATTTACAATGGAGAAAGAAAATGTTGTCGAGGAGAATACTGAGATACAGATTACTAGGCTAGATGGGATTGAGGTTCACAAGGAGGAGGTGTTAGCAATTTTGGAAAGTGTGAAAATAGATAAGTCCCCTGGGCCAGATGGGATTTATCCTAGGATTCTCTGGGAAGCCAGGGAGGAGATTGCAGAGCCTTTGTCCTTGATTTTTATGTCGTCATTGTCGACAGGAATAGTGCTGGAAGACTGGAGGATAGCAAATGTTGTCCCCTTGTTCAAGAAGGGGAGTAGAGACAGCCCTGGTAATTATAGACCTGTGAGCCTTACTTCGGTTGTGGGTAAAATGTTGGAAAAGGTTATAAGAGATAGGATTTATAATCATCTTGAAAAGAATAAGTTCCTTAGAGATAGTCAGCACGGTTTTGTGAAGGGTAGGTCATGCCTCACAAACCTTATTGAGTTTTTTGACAAGGTGACCAAACAGGTGGATGAGGGTAAAGCCGTGGATGTGGTCTATATGGATTTCAGTAAGGCGTTTGATAAAGTTCCCCATGGTAGGCTATTGCAGAAAATACAGAAGTATGGTATTGAAGGTGAATTAGTGCTTTGGATCAGAAATTGGCTAGCTGAAAGAAGACAGAGGGTGGTGGTTGATGGTAAATGTTCATCCTGGAGTATAGTTTCTAGTGGTGTACCGCAAGGATCTGTTTTGGGGCCACTGCTGTTTGTCATTTTTATAAATGACCTGGATGAGGGTGTAGAAGTTGAGGGTGTAGAAGGGTGGGCTAGTAAATTTGCGGATGACACGAAGGTCGGTGGAGTTGTGGATAGTGCCGAAGGATGTTGTAGGTTACAGAGGGACATAGATAGGCTGCAGAGCTGGGCTGAGAGATGGCAAATGGAGTTTAATGCGGAAAAGTGTGAGGTGATTCACTTCGGAAGGAGTAACAGGATTGCAGAATACTGGGCTAATGGGAAGATTCTTGGTAGTGTAGATGAGCAGAGAGATCTTGGTGTCCAGGTACATAAATCCCTGAAAGTTGCCACCC
Source organism: Heterodontus francisci (assembly GCF_036365525.1). NCBI lineage: Eukaryota > Metazoa > Chordata > Chondrichthyes > Heterodontiformes > Heterodontidae > Heterodontus > Heterodontus francisci. Next base: position 33,406,335 of record NC_090374.1, on the reverse strand, counting down.
AGGTTAATAGAGCTGTTAAGAAGGCTTATGGTGTGTTAGCTTTTATTAGTAGGGGGATCGAGTTTAGGAGCCACGAGGTCATGCTGCAGCTGTACAGAGCTCTGGTGCGGCCGCACCTGGAGTATTGCGTGCAGTTCTGGTCACCGCATTATAGGAAGGATGTGGAAGCTTTGGAAAAGGTGCAGAGGAGATTTACTAGGATGTTGCCTGGTATGGAGGGAAGGTCTTACGAGGAAAGGCTGAGAGACTTGAGGTTGTTTTCGTTAGAGAGAAGGAGGAGAAGAGGTGACTTAATAGAGACATATAAGATAATCAGAGGGTTGGACAGGGTGGATAGTGAGAGCCTTTTTCCTCGGATGGTGATGGCAAACACGAGGGGACATAGCTTTAAGTTGAGGGGTGATAGATATAGGACAGATGTCAGAGGTAGTTTCTTTACACAGAGAGTAGTAGGGGCGTGGAACGCCCTGCCTGCAACAGTAGTAGATTCGTCAACTTTAAGGGCATTTAAGTAGTCATTGGATAGACATATGGATGAAAATGGAATAGTGTAGGTCAGATGGTTTCACAGGTCGGCGCAACATCGAGGGCTGAAGGGCCTGTACTGCGCTGTAATGTTCTATGTTCTATGTTCTGGAGGCCCAACCAGTCCCCATCCACCACCACCCTCCTCCGCCTGGCTGAACTTGTTCTCACATTGAACAACTTCTCCTTCAACTCCACTCACTTCTTTCAACTAAAAGGTGTTGCTATAGGTACCCGCATGTGTCCTCGTTATGTCTGTCTTTTTGTGGGATATGTTGAACATTCCTTGTTCCAGTCCTATTCAGGCCCCCTCTCCCAACTCTTTTTCCAGTATATTGATGACTGTATTGGTGCCATTTCCTGCTCCCACCCCAAACTGGAAAACTTTATCAACATTGCTTCCAATTTCTACCCTTCTCTCACCTTTACATGGTCCATCTCTGACACTTCTCTTCCCTTCCTCGACCTCTCTGTCTCTGTCTCTGGCAATAGGCTGTCTACTAATATTCATTATAAGCCCACCGACTCTCACAGCTACCTTGCCGCTACTTCTTCACATCCTGCCTCCTGTAAGGACTCCATTCCATTCTCCCAGTTTCTCCATCTATGATGCAACCTTCCACAACAGTGCTTCTGATATGTCTTTCTTTTTCCTCAACCGAGGATTCCCCCCCAACTGTGGTTGACAGGGCCCTCAAGCGTGTCTGGCCCATTTCCTGTCACTCTGCTCTCCCCCTTCCCCTCTCTCCCAGAACCACAACAGGGTTCCCCTTGTCCTCAATTTCCACCCCACCAGCCTCCACATCCAAAGGATCATCCTCCGCCATTTCTGCCACGTCCAGTGTGATCCCCTCCCCTCCCCTGTTAGCATTCCGAAGGGATCGTTCCCTCCACGACACCCTGGTCCACTCCTCCGTTACCCCCCAAATCTCGTTCCCTTCCTACGCCACCTTCCCATCCAATTGCAAGAGGTGTAATTCCTGCCCTTTTACCTCCTCTCTCCTTACTATCCAAGGCCCCAAACACTCCTTTCAGGTGAAGCAGCAATTTACTTGTACTTCTTTCAATTTATTATACTGTATTCGCTGCTCACAATGTGGTCTCCTCTACACTGGGGAGACCAAACACAGATTGGGTGACTGCTTTGTGTAACGCCTCTGCTCAGGCTGAAAACATGACTCCGAGTTTCCTGTCATTTGCCATTTCAACACAACCCCCTGCTCTCATGCCCACATCTCTGTCCTGGGATTGCTGCAGTGTTCTGGTGAACATCAACGCAAGCTCGAGGAACAGCACCTGATTTACTGATTAGGCATGCTACAGCCTGCCAGACTGAACATTGAGTTCAATCATTTCAGAGCATGCCGGGTCCCCCTTTTTTTTTAAGATTTACTTTTTTTTTTAGTTTTACATTGTATTTTTTACTTTTATTTCATTTTATTTTAGTTTGTTTCATCATTACACTTTTTTTACTATGTGCCTGCCCACTTTTTTTTCATATTTCGCTCTTGGCTAGGGCCTTCATTAATCTGTCATTTAACGCCCTCCCTGCACTCATGCTTTGTATTTCATCACACCATTAACATTAACAGGAGATTTACTAGGATGTTGCCTGGTATGGAGGGAAGGTCTTACGAGGAAAGGCTGAGGGACTTGAGGTTGTTTTCGTTAGAGAGAAGGAGGAGAAGAGGTGACTTAATAGAGACATATAAGATAATCAGAGGGTTGGACAGGGTGGATAGTGAGAGCCTTTTTCCTCGGATGGTGATGGCAAACACGAGGGGACATAGCTTTAAGTTGAGGGGTGATAGATATAGGACAGATGTCAGAGGTAGTTTCTTTACACAGAGAGTAGTAGGGGTGTGGAACGCCCTGCCTGCAACAGTAGTAGACTCGCCAACTTTAAGGGCATTTAAGTAGTCATTGGATAGACATATGGATGAAAATGGAATAGTGTAGGTCAGATGGTTTCACAGGTCGGCGCAACATCGAGGGCTGAAGGGCCTGTACTGCGCTGTAATGTTCTATGTTCTATGTTCTATACTCTTTGTCTTTGCCTTTGTCCCATGACCTCCTTGTCAGTTATTCTCTGTGACCCTCTGTCCTGTCAGCACCTTCCCATTTGTTCTCTTTTGCCTCACCCCACTTTATTTGCGTAAAACCTATTACATTTCTAACCTTTGTCAGTTCTGATGAAAGGTCACTGACCTGAAACATGAACTTTGCTTCTCTCTCCACAGATGCTGCCAGACCTGCTGAGTATTACCTGTTTTATTTCAGATTTCCAGATTAGAGCTTATCCTCTCTCGTTTTCAAAATGAATAGGATCATCTCAGCACAATAGGACTGGATGAATTTCCGCTGTTTAATCTGAAGACTAGAAACTTTGCACAGAACAGAGCTCTGGCTTAATTTAAACGCATAATTTTTTCCCCGTTCCCCCATCCATTCCACTCTCCCCACACCCATCCAGCTCTGACTAGAGTGAATTTTAAACTGGGTGACCTCACTTTAACTTAAACGTGCCACTGCATTAAACAATACCCAGATCTTTTGATGGTAAAACAGTCAAACATTCTGAAACATGGCGCCTTTATTTCCTCAATTTTTGCTATATACTACTTTTGAGATTTAAATTTAAGGTAATCAAAAGCAAGTAAAGTATTTTAATGTGTTTTGACTCCATGTGTGGCACAAAGGAGAAATATTTCAAGTCTATTTCTAATTCATGTAGCACTGAATAAATTCTGATATACTTTTACTAACTACTTATGAAATAGATTTACCTCACTCAAACTATAGGCTGAATTTTACGCCACCTCAGCAGGTCAGATGATGATGTGGGGGCGGCGTAAAATTGAGCAGGAGGCTCCGGGAGGCCTACCCGCCCTGCTGCCTCCTCCAGTCGACTTTATGGCGGTCGGGCGATGGAGGAGGGTGTGAACGGCCCGCCTGCCGGAGGCCAATCAAGGCCCTTAAGTGGCTGGGAGGGGGGGCCATGGCAGTCGGGCATAGGGTGCTCGATTGAGGGCCGTCCCACCTTCCAACCCACCCCCAGGACCCAAGACGCTCCCCTTCCCCCAAATGACCACTCCAGCCTCACCAGGGAAGGACCAATCTGCCTGGTGAGGCATGCCCAACTTACCTTCACTCATGGATCCATCTGGTCAGCTGGGCTACAGTCCCAGCAGTGGCCACCAATCCCGGTGGCACTGTTGGGACTAAGAACTGCCAGCGCGCTGACTGGCCAGCAGCTCACTGAGACGGGAATTCCTTCCTCAGGCGGGTGGAAGTCCCGCCTCGGGACAATTAAAGCCCGGGGATCCGTAAAATACGGGGCGGATCCCCGGGCTAGGCAGAAGCGGGTTCGCCACCTAAGTAAAATCCAGCCCTGTGTCAGAGCCATGTATTGCCTCAATGCCTAATTTTTGTGTGGAGGTGAAATAGTCACTCATTTTGCACAGTAAGAGAACAAGTTTCCAGGTGTCATATGTCAGGGTTGCTCAATTTACAAGCACATGGGAAAGCAGCAGTTTCTTGTCAGCAGCTTTGCAATATTTACCATTTGGGAATTTGAGCCATAAAATTGAAGTTCATCTGCAATCAGTAGTTTAGCACCTTAACAAGTGGGAAATGTGTCTCGTGACCCTTGTACAGAATGAACCATCTGGTAATCCAGATGTGCTGGATAGAAGCTTGAGACCTAGGACTCGTAAAGCCATGAGAATGCTTGTTTCAGGTACACTTAAGTGTTCTTTATTGTGCTAGGGGGGCTTATGAGGTTTGGTTTAGGATTGCAATACAACCAAATCTAATGCCAGGAAGTAAAGCTGGGAGGTGATAAACAACCAAATAAACACTATCTTCACCATTCCCTCAGAAAGAAAGTACAGAGGTCATCTTCATAGTTACAGTGCCATAGGCTGAGGGATATATGAGTTTTGGTGAGGGTGTGGAATAGAAGAACAAAAGAAATAGGAGTTGAAGGAGGTCATTTGGTCCTTTGAGTCTTCTCTGCCATTCAACAAGATCATTGTGATGTTCTACCTTAAATTCAACTTCCCGTACTATCCCCAGATCCCTTAATTCCCTTAATACCCAAAACATCTATTGATCTTTCTGTCTTGAATATAGCAATGACTGAACATCCACAGATGTAGAACCATAGAAAAGTTACGGTGCAGAAAGAGGCCATTCAGCCCATCGTGTCTGCGTCACCTGAAAAAACTAGCCACCTGTTCCAATCCCGCTTTCCAGTATCTGTCCGTAGCCTTGCAGGTTACCGCACTTCAGGTGCAGGTCCAGGTACCTTTTAAGTGAGTTCAAGGTTTCTGCCTCCTCCACTCAACCGGGCAGCGAATTCCAGACACCCACTACCTTCTGGGTGAAACAGTTTTTCCTCATGTCCCTTCTAATCCTTTTACCTTAAATCTGTGCCCCCTGGTGATTGACCTCTCTTCTAGGGGAAACAGGTCCTTCCTGTCTACTCTATCTAGGCCCCTCATAATTTTGTACACCTCACCTGTCACTTGGGGTAGACAATTCCAAAGATTCACAACCCTTTCAGTGAAGAAATTGCTCCTCATCTCAGTCCAAAATGGCTGACTCCTGATTCTGATACCGAAGATGACACAAAAAGAGCTTGATGTGTGTGACATGGCAGATAATTTCTTTCACAGAATCATGGACTCTTACAGAACAGAAGGAGGCCATTTGGCCTGTCATGCCTGTGATGGCTCGTTGAAAGAGTTGTCCAATTTAGTCCCACACACCAGATTTTTCCCCATAAAACTACAAATTAGTCCTTGTTAAGTGTATGTTCAATTGCCTTTTAAAAGTTCTTATGGAATATGTTTCCACCACCCTTTCAGGTCATGTATTCCAGATCTTAATTACCATCTGTGGGAAGAACAAAGAACATAGAGAACAAAGAACAGTACAGCACAGGAACAGGCCATTCGGCCCTCCAAGCCTGCGCTGATCTTGCGCCGATCTGCGCCGAATTTCTCCTAATTCCTCCTCCACTTCTTCTGCAAATTATATTAAATCTATGACCTCTGGTTATTGATCCACTTGCCAGAGGAATGAGTTTCTCCCTATTTGCTCTTTCAAAACTGCTCATAATTTTGAACACCTCTATTATATCTCCCCATAACCTTCTCTGCTCCAGGAAGAAGAATCCCAGTTTCTTCAATCTCTCCACAGAACTGAACTCCCTCAATCTTGGTTGTGATGTTCTCGGGACTGGAGTGCAGTTTAGGCAAGTTTAGTAAGACATATGAAATAGAGGCAGCAGGCTGTTGAACATAATGGATTCTTCTTTATTCTGTTTTACTTTCACTTCCCCTTTCAGCTCTCTCTGCTGGCTCATGCGTGCATGGTAGCCTCAAGTGAACAATATGTATAATGAAAGTTTCAAAGAATTCACAAAACACTACATCAGTATCATCCTGGTAAACCTCCTTTGAAACCACTTGAAGGCCTTCATAAAGTGTGGGGTTCAGAATTGTACTCAATACTCCAGATAAGCCCTAACCAGAGATGTGTAAAGGTTTAGCAGGCTTTCCTTGTTTTCTGTATTCAATAATCCTATTTATAAAGCTAAGTATCCTATATGCTTTCTAACCATCTTATTAACTTGCCCTGCCACCTTTGAAGATTTGTGAATATGCACCTCCAGGTCTCTCTGGTCTTACACCCCCTCAAAATAATGCCATTTAAGTATTGCTGAAAATAGTGACATTTTGTCGAAGCCTTTCGGCTTGCACTCATCAGGAAAATTCACAAGAATACCAATGTAAGGGAAAACAACAAATTTATACTGTATGAGAAGAGAGTGCTGATTGGTTGGCAAGTAGACTCTGATTAGTAGAGGCTTTGCCATGGAGAATGCACCACTTCATGATGACTGAGAGTGACCTGCCAAGTTTTGTTTGAAATTTAAACCAGGCAACTTGATTCTGATTGGTTAAGGCATTGCCCTGAGGAATGAACCAGCGAATGGCTGTCACTTATTTTGTTTGGCTGAAACAGGCACAAAGTGTGTACATGTTCTTTCTGTCTGCAAAGAAAAGGGCCCTGTGTATTAATATATGCAGCTTTCAGTTAGGCGCAAATGTGCTACACAGTGAGCCCGACTGACAACCTTAAATTGGTTGTCAGCGTAATTCTTAGCACATTGAGGATTATTTAACAAATCGTGGAATCACATCTAATGTTGGGCACTGTGTTTTGAGTTTTGCAAGCACGCGCTGGTTGGGTACAGCCTGTACCTTGACCATTGTGAACAGCAGAAGGGACATGTTGTTTGATAGGACTCGCCAGTCTTTGAGATGTACGGCCTATATACCTAGCGTTACTCTGGCATTGAAATGCATATATCACATTACTCATTTGCATGATAGGCAGAATATGTTTTTGGCTTGATGGCAGCATCCTGTTAGTGGCAAGCACCACACATGTTGCTACTGCATTGTAGCAGCGTGAAACAGCTAGCTTCACCTGTCACTGCAACATTAAATTCATCCTCTTCTTTTCTGAAGACATATGCAAAATGCCCATTCAGTACCTCAGTCATGCCCTCTGCCTGCACAAGGAGATTTCCTTTATTTGTCCCTAATCGGTCTCACTTATATTTTTAGAAAAGATTTTAGGGTTCCCTTTTATGTTACCTACTAATCTTTCATCATGACTCTTTCTTTGTACTTCTTATTTCCTTTTCCAATATTCTCCTGCACGCTCTGAATTTGGCCTTGTTTTTGATTATATTCTGCATTTTAAAAATTTATATTTCCTTTGTCATCTCGGGAGTTCGAGCTTTGGATATCCCATCTTTCCTTTTTGTGGGAATATGCTTGGTTTGTACTCCATCCTGAAGGGCTACCATTGCTCATTTACTATTTTACTGGCCAATCTTTTGTTTCCAGTCCACCTGTGCTAAGTCCCTACTCAAATCATTGAAATTGGCTCTCTTCCACTTGGGTATTCTCACGTTTGAATTTTTGTTGTCCCATTCCATAATTACTTTAAAGCTAATTATACTATAAAATCATAGAATTATAGAATGGTTACAGCACCGAAGAGGCCATTCTACTATACTACTACTGAAACACAATCCACTTGACCTACTTCATTCTCCAGAACTAGATCCAGCATTGCTTCATTCCTCATTGGGTTAGAAACACATTGATTAAGAAAGTACATATTTTAGGACTTCTTCACCTTCCTTTCTCTTAACTCTTTTTTTCCTCTCCATCTAGATAAGGATAATTGAAATTCCACACAATTACTGTTCTAATATTCTTATATTTTTCTGAAATTTGCCTAAAGATTTGCTTCTCACTCTCCTTCTCACTATTTAGGGATCTCCAGTAAACACCCAGCAATCATTACAGTCCATTATGTGTAAAATGTCATATTGGTCTGACGTTTATATGATGGGTCACTATTTGTGATTTTGCATGATAAAATCCCTGGTATCGTCAGTTGATGGACCAACAGCAAGCGAACTGAAAATACAAAGATCCGCATGGCCCAATCTTGCGTTCTCAGCACTCTCCTTTACAGTCGCGAAGTGTGGACAACTTCTGTCAGGGCAGAGTGCATGTTTGCCTTCTTCACTCAGCAGCGAATCCGTTGGCTGGGTCATGTGAGCTGAATAGATGACGGCCGCATCCCCAAAGAAATGCTCTATTGTGAGCTTGCTATCGGAACAAGACCAACAGGTCGCCCACGTCTGCAATACAAGGATGTCTGCAAGCGAGGCCTCAGGTTGACTGGGTTCAGAGTCGATGCATGGGAATTCCTTGCTTCTGACCGGAGTGCCTGGAGACAAGCAGTCAGGAAGGGCATGGAGAAACAGAGGACAAAAGAAATGACCAGATGGCAGAAAAGAGAGCCCAGCTGAGGAAAAAAAAATCAGTCGACCATAGGCCAACGTTATTTATCTGTGCCAGCCACAGTAGGGATTGCCACTCATGAGTCAGCCTCTACAGCCACAACAGACGATGTTCAATCCAGAGGTGATATACACCCTGCGCACTGTCCATCATCTCCCGAGATGGACGGATGCCATCTAATTTATCTAGTCAGTGTATGTAGCCAGGGGCAGTTCTAGCTTTTGTACAAATATAATTTAATACAGTTGTGCTCTGTACATGTGGAAAGGGGTAAGGTCACTAATGGCCACCAAGAAGACAGTTTTTGCCTTTGACTTCCAGACAATGTGTTAATTAAGACAGTAAAATGTCGTCTGGAGGAGTGAACACCATTCTCCTGTAGATCATTCAAACCAAAAATGGGACTCGTATAATATTTTATCCATTGATATGCACTCCACGTGACACAAGGGCAATGTGACATTTAAGCCTATGACTTGTGAGTGAGAAAAAGAGTGAACCATAAAAGAGATGAACTAAGATTGTTGCCTAGGTTCAATAGTTTCTAACTATGTTCTCTTTATTTAGATTCGTGGTAATTTCATTCTTAATTAAAGATGTTACAGCAATTGGCCTGTAATTATCCAGATGAGCTCAACATTCAAAATGGTGAAAGGAAAATTTAGGACTTTTATTCCTGTGATATATATTAACTTTATAAGTTATTACCCTGCAAGCGGAAATAGAATTGATGGATTCAGGTCTGGAGCAGCAGCTTTATGTGGCTCCATGTCAAGAATGATGAAATTTGCATCTGCAGATTAAATAGGTGAAGTCAAATGCACTAGAGGGTAGATGGTTCATGGTGTATGGAAGGAATAAGTTTGATTTGTCAAATGGCCCATCGTCCTTCCTTGCTTTATGTTCTTAAGATTTATCACCAAGCATTGGCTGAGATTTTCTGATCTTAATTCCAATAGTAAACCATTAAATAAGTTGCAATTGAAAAAGCCAGGCCCAATGGTCTATTTGTTGTCATTCCAATTTCAGGTTAATATTCCATTGACCTTATTTTTATGTTAAAAAATATCTGTGGCTGACTTTTTGTTTTATTCCTACAACATTTAGAAATTGGTTGCTAATTCAGTAACAACATTTACACGAGCATTCACTAATAAGGTGATGTTTAAACTTCATTAGTAGGCTGATGCTCCTGATAACTTCTTGGCTCGATGAAGCTGAAAATAGTGTCGCCTTTTGGAACTGGCATCAGACTACAACACTGATATCATAAAGCAATAAACACATTGCTGCAGTTTCAATAAACTTCACTAAAATACTAGCCAAGTAAATCTACAAATTAGCAAATTATTCATCTTACCTTTCATACATTTTTTATGCCCCAATTTTAATCTTGTTCCCTCCCATTCACACCACCCACCCCACCAGTATGAATGGGTGGTTAAAATGGCAGTCAATATAGGACTGGGCCACATTGTGCAGAAGTGTTCCTCCAGCTTCCATAAGGAATCCTTTGGCCACCTCACTACTCAGACCGCTCCTCTCCCTCCCAGCACTGGCTTCACCCACATTCCCTCACCCACTCATGGCCCCACCAGGACTAACCCTATGGTGGAGACCTTCTCTTGGATCCCTGATAGTGTCTGGCTCCTGCCTGGATTTACTCACATCCACAGACCTTGACGGCGTTCTCACCAGTTATAAGAAGGAGGTAGGAGTGACAATGGCCTGAGCCTCATGTTCAACTCTCTGTGAGAGTTTCTCACCCATCATGCATTCTACTCACTTTGAACATGCCCAAAGTTAAAATCAGGGCATATGATTTGCAATGTGCTTCAACACATGCAAGCTGGTTACATTAATACCCAATGGCTTAAATGAGATTCATGTTTAGTCTATGTGGCATCATACCAGACACCATGATTTCCTACAAACTAATCAACAGAGCGAGCTAAAAATGTCTTTAGACTCGAGACAAAGCCTTTATGTTTAGTTTAGTTTAGTTTAGTTTAGTTTAGTTTAGAGATACAGCACTGAAACAGGCCCTTCGGCCCACCGAGTCTGTGCCGACCATCAACCACCCATTTATACTAATCCTACACTAATTCCGTATTCCTACCACATCCCCATCTGTCCCTATATTTCCCTACCACCTACCTATACTAGGGGCAATTTATGATGGCCAATTTACCTATCAACCTGCAAGTCTTTGGCATGTGGGAGGAAACCGGAGCACCCGGAGGAAACCCACACAGACACAGGGAGAACTTGCAAACTTCACACAGGCAGTACCCAGAATTGAACCCGGGTTGCTGGAGCTGTGAGGCAACAGGAAAATAAGACGATATTGCCTCATTCAACCACAGACACTAGGCTAAACTTTAGTTATTGCACAACTTAACCATACAATTTTTCAAACATTATGCAGTCCGATCAGGGTATTATTTTATGAAAACTGCTAACTTGTCAGGGACACCCTACAGTTGCAGTTAGAAAATCTTCAAACATTTTCCTCATGGCATGCTGTGAAGCCGCCAGTCATAACTCTGCAGTTTGAAAATAAAATCAGATCAAAAGACATGTCAAAATGTATGGCAATCAGTGATTGTGAATCACACCAAAAAGAACGTTTGAGAAAACATTAATACATTAAAGATTCTGGCTTAGAAATTGATTCTCAACAGACTATTCGAAGGAATGATTCCTATGCCATAAAGGGTAGTCTCAATACCTGCCTGATATTAGGCCTCTAGCTTCATTTTCAAGCTGCAAATTTCTGCTGTGCATCCCCGGGCAGCTCACTGGTGAAGGTGACTTGAATTTTAATTAGCTACATCATTGACAGCAGGTAGGTTCTGGGTGAGGGGGAGAGAGATCAGGAAGAAAGGGGTGACTGGGAGAGGGACAGGGTCAGAAGAGGTGGGGTGCAGTAGCAAGCAGACTGAAGTGGAGGTGGGGTGGTTGTGAAACAGTCTTCAACACTGCAGGGGAAATGTGAGGAGCACTCTTGCACCTCCCAGCTCCATATTCATGTGAATATTTTTAGTTAAACTTACTTTTTTGGTGATGGCCTGCAGCCATCTATTTAAGGGCCGCTGGTTAAATCACATGTAGACTGGCACCGGCTTCATTCAGGGCAGCCTAATTTTACAGGTGGAGTTGGGGGGCAGGGGGCGCTTGAAACAAACATTAGGCCCTTTGTAAATGCAATTAGGGGACATTGCGCCGATTTCAGGCACAGGCCCTGGACACTTCTTTTTCTATCAATATGGCAGGTGGTGCAGAATGAGCATTTGTGCCTCATCCACCATATTGGATTTTTAGGTACCCGTATTGTACCTGACAACCAGGCACAGAACAACCATATTGCCAGCAAACCCTATAGGAACTTGTCTGCAGGTTACGCAAACTTTTTATCTCCACATATTCAAGATTCCCATAGTGAATTCTGTGATCATCTCACCTAGCCTAGCCTTTCAACCCTGTTACCTCACATCCCAGTCTGAGATTGTACCCCCACACGTGCCTGCTTCTGATTTCTCCCATTCCTCTTCTCCATTCCCAATTTTTTTTTGATTCTGCTCCACAGCCCATTTGATATATCCCTCTGCTACCCAGCCCATCCTATTGTCTGTTGTTACTAACAAGCGAGAACTAAATACAAGAAACTTAACATGCAAGGATATCAAGTGTTCAGAAAAGATAGAGAAAGGAAACAGGGAAGTGAGGTGACAGTACTGATTCGGAAAGACACTGTTGAGTTGGAAAGAGAGGATATCCTTGAGAGGGCAAAGATATAATCCATTTGGTTAGAACTGAGAAGGAAAAAGGGAATGATCATGTCATTGGGGGGTATTCTAAAGGCCTCCAAATAGTGAGAGAGAGATAGAGGAGCAAATCTGCAGAGATGTGCAAGAACTACAGAGTAGTGGTATTGGGGGACTTTAATTACCCAAATATTGATTGCAATAATGTTAGAGTAAAGGGAAAGGAGGGGGATGAATTTCTGAAATGTGTTCAGGAGAACTTCCCTTGACCAGTAAGTTCTCAGTTTAACTCGGAAGGAGGCATTGCTGGATCTGCTGCTGGGGAATGAGAGGGGCTAAGTGGACTCAGAGTCTGTGAGGGAACACTTGGGTAAGACCGACGATTGGATTATAAGGTATAGATTAGCAATGGAGAAGAGTAAGGAACAATCTAAAGTAGAACTTCTAAATTAGAAGAGGGCTATGTTCAAGGGATTCGAGGGGTAAAATGCAACCAAACATTGACAGGAAAAACTCAAAGGGAGCAGTGGGTGATCGTTAAGGAGGATATGCTTCAGGTACAAGCTAGATATATTTCAATAAGGGCAAAATGTAAGGGAACTAAAGCCAGGGTTCATTGGATGATAAGGGAGATAGAGAATATGATAAAACAAAAAAAGGGTGTATGATGCATGTCAGCTGAATTCTTCAGGTGAGAACCAGGCCAAATACAATAAGTTGAAAGGAGAGGTGAAGAGGAAAATACAACTGGCAAAGAGAGAATATAAGAATAGAATGGCAGTTAACATAAAAGGAAACCCAAAAGTCTTCTACCAGCACGCACATAGTATGCGGGTAGTAAGATTTATCGTGAGGCCTATTAGGGACAAAGAAAGTGTTATACGTCTAGAGGTGTAAGGCAAGGCTAGAATACTTAATGAGTACTTTGTATCGGTGTTTATTAAAGAAGAGGATGCTGACAAAATATCAATAGAAACAGAGATGGTAGAGGTAATGGACAATGTCAAAATTGATAGGAAGGATGCACTGGAATGGCTGGCTATGCTTAGAGTGGATAAGTCACCTGGTCCGGATGGCTTGCATCCCAGGTTGCGAAAGGAATTGGGAGTGGAGATAGTGGAAGGGCTTGCCATAATCTTTCAATCTTCTCTAGGTATGGGGGAGATGCTAGAGGATTGGAGAGTGCAACATGTGATACTCTTATTCAAGAGAGGATGTATGCACATTCCTAATAACTGCAGGCCGATCAGTGGGGGTAAGGTTTCAGAAGCAATAATCAGGGTAAAATAAACAGGCACTTGGAGAGGTTTGAGTTATTTAGGGAGAGCCAGCTTGGATTTGTAAAAGGCAGATTGTGCTTGACTAATCTAATTGATTTTTTAAAAATGAAGTAACAAAATGTTTGATGAAGGGAAAGCAGTGGATTTTGTCTACATGGATTTTAAGAAAGTGTTTTTTTCATTCATTCGGGGTCAGCATTCATTGCCCATCCCTAATTGCCCTTGAGAAGGTGGTGGTGAGCTGCCTTCTTGAACCGTGACAATCTTTGGGGTGTAGGTAAACCAATAGTGCTGTTAGGAAGGGAGTTCCAGGATTTTGACCCAGCGGCAGTGAAGGAATGGCAATCTAATTCGAAGACAGGATGATGTGTGGCTTGGAGGGGAATTTGCAGGTGGTGGTGTTCCCATGCATCTGCTGCTCTTGTCCTTCTAGGTGGTAGAGGTCATGGGTTTGGAAGGTGCTGTCGAAGGAGCCTTGGTAAGTTGATGCAGTGCATCTTTTCTATGACTCACACTGCTGCCACTGTGCATCGGTGGTGGAGGGAGTGAATGTTGAAGGTGGTGGATGAGGTGACAATCAATCGGGCTGCTTTGTCCTGGATGGTGTTGAACTTCTTGAGTGCTGTTGGAGCTGCACATATCCAGGCAGGTGGAGAGTATTCCAACACACTCCTGACTTGTGCCTTGTAGATGGTGGACAGGCATTGGGGAGACAGGAAGTTTAGTTTAGAGATACAGCACTGAAACAGGCCCTTTGGCCCACCGAGTCTGTGCCGACCATCAACCACCCATTTATACTAATCCTACACTAATTCCATATTCCTACCACATCCCCACCTGTCCCTATATTTCCCTACCACCTACCTATACAAGGGGCAATTTATAATGACCAATTAACCTATCAACCTGCAAGTCTTTTGGCATGTGGGAGGAAACCAGAGCACCCGGAGGAAACCCACGCAGACACAGGGAGAACTTGCAAACTCCACACAGGCAGTACCCAGAATTGAACCCGGGTTGCTGGAGCTGTGAGGCTGCGGTGCTAACCACTGCGCCACTGTGCCACCCTCACCGCAGAATTCTCAACCTCTGACCTGCTCTTGTAGCCACAGCATTTATGTGGCTGGTCCAGTTCCGTTTCTGGTCAATGGTAAACCCCAGGATATTAATAGTGGGGGATTCAGCAATGGTAATGCCATTAAATGTCAAGGGGAGATGGCTAGATTCTCTCTTGTTGGAGATGGTCATTGCCTGGCCCTTGTGTGGCACGAATGTTAACTGCCACTTATCAGCCCAAGCCTGGATATTGTCCAGGTCTTTCTGCGTATGGACACAGGCTGCTTCTGAGGAGTCGCGAATGGTGCTGAAAATTGTGCAATTATCAACGAACATCCCCACTTCTGACCTGAAGATGGCGAGAAAGTCATTGATGAAGCAGCTGAAGATGGTTGGGCCTAGGACACTACCCTGAGGAACTCCTGCAGTGATGTCCTGGAGCTCAGATGATTAACCTCCAACAACCACAACTACCTTCCTTTGTGCTAGGTAGTAGCACAACCAGGGGAGAATTTTCCCCCGATTCCCATTGACTCCAGTTTAGCTAGGCCTCCTTGATGCCATTCTTGGTCAAATGCTGCCTTGATGTCAAGCGCAGACACTCTCACCTCACCTCTTGAGTTCAGCTCTTCTGTCCATGCTTGGACCAAGGCTGTAATGAGGTCAGGAGCTGAGTGGCCCTGGCGAAACCCCAACTGAGTGTAGTGCCTCTTGATAGCGCTGTCAACGACCCATTCTATCACTTTTCTGATGATTGACAGTAGACTGATGGGGCGGTAATTGGCCAGATTGAATTTGTCCTGTTTTTTGTGTACAGGACATACCTGGGCAATTTTCCACCTT
Organism: Heterodontus francisci; assembly: GCF_036365525.1. Lineage (NCBI taxonomy): Eukaryota > Metazoa > Chordata > Chondrichthyes > Heterodontiformes > Heterodontidae > Heterodontus > Heterodontus francisci. Next base: position 33,390,966 of record NC_090374.1, on the reverse strand, counting down.
GCCGAGTAGATGCCAGTGTTGTAGCTGTACTGGAACAGATTGGCTAGGGGTGTGGCTAGTTCTGGAGCACGAGTCTTCAGCACTATTGCCAGGATGTTGTCAGGGCCCATATCCTTTGCAGTATCCAGTGCTTTCAGTTGTTTCTTGATATCATGTCGAGTGAATCAGATTGGCTGAAGACTGGCGTCTGTGATGCTGGGGACCTTAGGAGGGGGCCGAGATGGATTATCCACTCAGCACTTCTGGCTGAAGATGAATGCAAATGCTTCAGCCTTGTCTTGTGCACTGATGTGTGGGGCTCCACCATCATTGAGGATGGGGATATTTGTGGAGTCCTCCTCCTGTCAGTTGTTTTATTGTCCACCACCATTCATGACCGGATGCGGCAGAACTGCAGATCTTATATCTGATCCGTTGGTTGTGGGATTACTTAGCCCTGTCTATTGCATGCTGTTTCCACTGTTCAGCATATATGTGGTCCTGTGTTGTAGCTTCACCAGGTTGACATCTCATTTTTAGGTATGCCTGGTGCTGCTCCTGGCATGCCCTTCGACACTCTTCATTGAACCAGGGTTGGTCCCCCGACTTAATGGTAATGGTAGGATGGAGGTTATTCCGGGCCATGAGGTTACAGATTGTGGTTGAATTCAGTTCTGGTGTTCTGTTGGCCCACAGTGCCTCATGGATGTCCAGTTTTGAGTTGCTGGATCTGCACGAATAAAATTGGCTTAAGGACAGAAAACAGTAAGTCACAGAATATAGTTGTTTTTCAGACTGAAGGATTGTAGCCATTGGTGTTTCCCAAGGGTCAGTGCTAGGACCACTGCAATTTTTGCTATATATAAGCAACTTGGATATTGGAATACAAAGTAAAATTTCAAATTTGCCAATGATACCAAACTTGGAGGTGTGGCAGACAGTGAGGATGATACCAATGAACTGCAACAGGACATAGCCAGGCTAGCAGGATGAGCAGACAAGTGGCAGATGGAATTTAATGCTGAGAAATATGAGGTGATGCACTTTGGCAAAAGGAAGAGGCAATATAGACTAAATGGTGCCATTCTAAAGAGTGTACAGAGACAGAGGGAGCTGGGGAATCATGTGCATAGATCTTTAAAGGTAGCAGGACATATTCAGAGAGTAGTTAGCAAAGCATATGGAATCTTGGGCTCTATAAATAGAAGTATTTAGTACAATACCAGGGAGGTTATGCTGAACCTTTATAAAGCTTTGGTTAGGCCACAGCTAGAGTATTGCGTCCAGTTCTGGTTACTACACTTTAGGAGAGATGTGAGGATCCTTGAAAGAGTGTATTGGAGATTTACCAGAGTTGTTCCAGGGATGAAGGATTTTAGCTCCAAGGTTCGGTTGGAGAAACTGGTGTTGTTCTCCTTGGAGCAAAGGAGATTGAGCAGAGATTTGATAGAAGCAATGGAAGGATGTGAGGGTTGTGAGGGTCCTTGAGAGGATTCAGGGGTGCAAACGCTTCAAAAATCCAAATAGACAGCATCCATCGCATTGCATTCCTTTCATCAATCTTTTACTGCATAAAAAATGTAATTAGATTAGTCAAGCATGATCTGCCTTTTATAAAACTGTGCTGGCTATCCTTAATTAACTCAAACCTCTCCAAATGTCTGTTGATCTTTTTTCTGTGATTATTGCTTCTAAAACCTCACCCTCCACTGATGTTAAACTGACTGGCCTGTAGTTACTAGGAATGTCCTTACACCCTTTCTTGAATTAGGGTTTCACAGATGGCACCTCGGAGCGGAGGACATACATTTCAGGCACCCTTGAACAAGAGCTGAACAAAGATATAATCAGGCTCACATAGGCACTGAGATCGCATTGGAAGATGTCATTGGCACATTGAAACAGAGGTTCCGATTCTTGAACTTGGAGTGATGCAGGATTTTGTAGTGTAACCCCGTTAAGGTTTCAAGGATCAATAGTTGTCAGGTGCATACAGCACAAATTCAACATACAGAGAAGGAGTAGCAAGGAGCAAATGGAAGAGTAAGTCCTTCTGCAATCATTGTTAGAGCTATAAGTTTGCATTTTGCCTCATTTAGGCTGAATTACATTGATGATTTTTGTGCCATGCAACGGCCGTTTATTTAAAGTACTCAAATTGAGGATACTTTTAATTATCCTAAATATATACTATATTATACATTTACCTCGGAAATAAAGAATACTTATCCGATAAATATCTTACCCTATAGATGACTTTGTACAATTGTTATAATAATAGGGTACAATACACCAGGGTTAATGAGCAAGCCTGTTTAATTTTGCATTTGACAGATATTTCAGGGTCTATAGACAAATACTTCTGTAAGTTTTCATAACCAAGTTGAGCACATAGGCTCCCAGCAGCAATCTTTGGCTGTGAGTTTAATCTGGGTCAATTGATGACAGCAATATGATAATGCAAAAATCTGCTTTAGAAGAAGTGAGGTGAAGAGTTGCCTGAGGTTCTAAATCCTTTGAGCTTATTCATATTTTTATGTGTTGTCCACAACAGCAAAACAACAATCAGCATTGCTGGATGTCTATTCAATATTTACATTGTCTCACTTTAGCTACCATTAAAATGACTCATAGTCTCAGTTGCCTATTTTTCATTTTTATTTGAAAAGAGGGAATTCTTCTCACAGAATCTAAGCTGAAGAGTTAGAAAGGAAAACTAGGATTCAGCTAGAATCCATCAAACTGATGAAATCCACACTGACATCTTACACCTCCAAGTCTCTATTGTTCATCAGCTTTTATTTATAGGTGAAACCCTTCCAGCACATGTAGAATCTTTTTGTCCCACAGTTCATAAATTGACAATATTTTCTAGCTAAGGCAACTCAACTTTTGAACTTTCTGTTGATTCTTGACAGTCATAACTGCCTAATAGAGACAAAATGAGGCACAGAGAATAAAAGCATTCCAAGATTGTGCAAAGATCTGAGCAATTGGCAGTGTTTCAAAGGGGCTACTTGTAGAGATCACTTGTAACATTTTCAGTGGAAGCTACTTAGCCCAATATATAAAGTGTTGTCCATTCCAAGACAACAACTATTGGAAAAGCTTCAGTGATATAGATTTTCAAAATAAAGAACTACTGGCTTATGCATCAGCTGTAGATGAACTGATAGTCACTGGAAAGAAAATGAAGTAGAGTTAAACCCATTAATTTCCTGTTTAATTAGGTGGCAAGGTTAATTTTCGCACCGTTGATAAGAATCCTGCCTGTATTTTTTGTTTCGTTTTCAAGTATTCATCCAATAGATATCCATCTGCCTCCACTGGCAAAGATTTGAAAAATAAAATAACTTAACATATTGATGTGGTTGCACATTTGAAACACATTTAGAGCAGTGTACATTAATGTTTGTATTCATGTACCTGTTTGTCAAAATGGGAAGCATGGGGACTGCCCGATTTGATCTGTGGTGTTGTTGTTATAATCCTTATGGTGTGCAGGTGCAGTTTTTAATGTAAAAGATCTGTTCTACCTACATTACCAACATTCAAAAATTGCTTTCCTTCGAATAGAAGAGATTATGGCTGGTTATTTAACTGGAAGAATGGTTGCACATCACAAATTAAATGCAGGAATTAACTCACTCTCCCATGACTCAGGTGCAAAATAAAAGCAAATGTAATATTTGGCAGTGGAAGTTTGAATCCTTGATTGGACTCTTGAAATCAGGGTCCAGATCATGACGAATATAAAAGGTGAAAAACAATGAAGTATTGTACAAAATGGCTGAATGAAGCTGCTGTAATACAGATTGTGAAGAATGTACTGGAAAATAGTTCTGAAGCACAACTTACACTGCCTTCAATGGTAAGTAATTCTGAACCAAGAACAGTGCTATTAGAGGTGCACAGTATATCTTGACAAAACTGTCAGATGCTCATCTTGTCGTTATTTTTGTTCAGAATTAAACTGATTATTTTCCTTTTCAATGAGAGAATGACAAACTAGAGGATAAGCTGAAGTTTGTGTATGTGGTGTTTCTAATCATGCACTCTCAGCATGTTTGAGGGACAGTTGCAACTTGAGTGACAAATTTTGTTTATGAGGCCTCCAAGTTTGAATCCTTAGTCTTCCCCTGTTAAAGTGATAGATATGGTGGGCGTTCATTGCGGCAATTGGGCAGCTGTGTGGGATCCAAAAGCTCCACCCATCACCAGGTGTATCTCTATTTATACTAGAATTGGGGTAGGGGGGATTGCTTAACAGCTATAAGCTCACTGCTTTTGGTTGCATTAATTGTGATTGTTTGTGGAGACTTCTATAATGACGCAGAACTCCAGCTGAGAGAAGAGGCATCCAGCTGTGACTGTGCATGTATGCACGTGGTATTCCATAAAACCGTATCCTCATGAGGGTCTTAGAACTGCTGACTGTCCAATAGTGGCCGTCTGCGAGTTCTGAGTCCCTGCATCATGGAGCCTCATTACATTCTCCAAACAAGTTGCTGCTAGCCACGCAGCAAATTACCCATGCTATATTCCACTGTCATGATTATTGTTTAGATAGAACCAAGTGCATTCTAAATGTAAAGCAGGCCTTCCTAAAGTTGATAACCCAAAACAGCCAAAGAGGGTCAGGCATTGTGCCCTGTATCTGCTTGCCTATTGCTATTGGGGGATGCTGGCATAGTGGTACCTCGTCAGCAGACGTGGTCTCTTCAGACTACTCGAAAAGATCGGATGTCGACCAAAGCTACGAAGTATCATCACCTCATTCCATGACAATATGAAAGGCACAATTCAGCATAGCGGCACCTCATCAGACCCCTTTCCTACCCTGAGTGGCGTGAAACAGGGCTGTCTTCTCGCACCTACACTGTTTGGGATCTTCTTCTCCCTGCTGCTCTCACATGCATTCAAGTCTTCAGAAGAAGGAATTTTCCTCCACACAAGATCAGGTGGCAGGTTGTTCAACCTTGCCCGTCGAAGAGCGAAGACCAAAGTACGGAAAGTCCTCATCAGGGAACTCCTCTTTGCTGACGATGCTGCATTAACATCTCACACTGAAGAGTGTCTGCAGAGACTCATCGACAGGATTGCAGCTGCTGCAATGAATTTGGCCTAACCATCAGCCTCAAGAAAACGAACATCATGGGACAGGACGTCAGAAATGCTCCATCCATTAACATCAATATCGGCGACAAGGCTGTGGAAGTGGTTCAAGAGTTCACCTACCTAGGCTCAACTATCACCAGTAAACTGTCTCTCGATGCATAAATCAACAAGCGCATGGAAAAGGCTTCCACCGCTATGTCCAGACTGGCCAAGGGAGTGTAGGAAAATGGCACGCTGACATGGAACACAAAAGTCCAAGTGTATCAAGCCTGTGTCCTCAGTACCTTGCTCTACGGCAGCGAGGCCTGGACAACGTATGTCAGCCAAGAGCGACATCTCAATTCATTCCATCTTCACTGCCTCCGGAGAATCCTTGGCATCAGGTGGCAGGACCATATCAGAAGTCCTCGAGGCGGCCAACATCCACAGCATATACACCCGACTGAGCCAGTGGCGCTTGAGATAGCTTGGCCATGTGAGCCACATGGAAGATGGCAGGATCCCCAAGGACATGTCCTGTGACATTGATTACAAGTCGTGGGAGTAAGTTGCCAGCGATCGCTAGAGCTGGCGGACGGCCATAAAGGCGGGGCTAAAGTGTGGTGAGTCGAAGAGACTTAGCAGTTGGCAGGAAAAAAGACAGAAGCGCAAGGGGAGAGCCAACTGTGTAACAGCCCCGACAACCAATTTTATCTGTAGCACCTGTGGAAGAGTCTGTCACTCTAGAAATGGCCTTTATAGTCACTCCAGGCGCTGCTTCACAAACCACTGACCACCTCCAGGCACTTACCCACTGTCTCTTGAGACAAGGAGGCCAAAGAAGAAGAAGAAGATCAACTCGAATTACTGACCGGAACCCTTTTATATTTTACAAAAGAATGAAAAGGAGTCTCGGCCTTAATTGCCACTTGTAGTAAAGCATTCTGTGATTCAACAACTCTCAAAGAAAAACAAAAAATGCTGGAAATACTCAGCAGGTCAAGCAGGATATGTGGAGAAAGAGATCCAGAGTTAACTTTACAGCTCAATGACCTTGAACCTTTTTTATATCAGATTTCCAGTATCTGCAGTATTTTGCTTTTGGAACCTCAAAGAAAGTTCTTCTAATTTCTTCCCTCCCTGTCATTCATGTGGTGATAAGCCGCAGTGCGCACAGTGTGTTCTTCTTCTTTCTTTCCTTTTTCTTTTGGGCCTCCTTATCTCGAGAGACAATGGATACGCGCCTGGAGGTGGTCAGTGGTTTGTGAAGCAGCGCCTGGAGTGGCTATAAAGGCCAATTCTGGAGTGACAGGCTCTTCCACAGGTGCTGCAGAGAAATTTGTTTGTTGGGGCTGTTACACAGTTGGCTCTCCCCTTGCGCCTCTGTCTTTTTTCCTGCCAACTACTAAGTCTCTTCGACTCGCCACAATTTAGCCCTGTCTTTATGGCTGCCCGCCAGCTCTGGCGAATGCTGGCAACTGACTCCCACGACTTGTGATCAATGTCACACGATTTCATGTCGCGTTTGCAGACGTCTTTATAACGGAGACATGGACGGCCGGTGGGTCTGATACCAGTGGCGAGCTCGCTGTACAATGTGTCTTTGGGGATCCTGCCATCTTCCATGCGGCTCACATGGCCAAGCCATCTCAAGCGCCGCTGACTCAGTAGTGTGTATAAGCTGGGGGTGTTGGCCGCTTCAAGGACTTCTGTGTTGGAGATATAGTCCTGCCACCTGATGCCAAGTATTCTCCGAAGGCAGCGAAGATGGAATGAATTGAGACGTCGCTCTTGGCTGGCATACGTTGTCCAGGCCTCGCTGCCGTAGAGCAAGGTACTGAGGACACAGGCCTGATACACTCGGACTTTTGTGTTCCGTGTCAGTGCGCCATTTTCCCACACTCTCTTGGCCAGTCTGGACATAGCAGTGGAAGCCTTACCCATGCGCTTGTTGATTTCTGCATCTAGAGACAGGTTACTGGTGATAGTTGAGCCTAGGTAGGTGAACTCTTGAACCACTTCCAGAGCGTGGTCGCCAATATTGATGGATGGAGCATTTCTGACATCCTGCCCCATGATGTTCGTTTTCTTGAGGCTGATGGTTAGGCCAAATTCATTGCAGGCAGACGCAAACCTGTCGATGAGACTCTGCAGGCATTCTTCAGTGTGAGATGTTAAAGCAGCATCGTCAGCAAAGAGGAGTTCTCTGATGAGGACTTTCCGTACTTTGGACTTCGCTCTTAGACGGGCAAGGTTGAACAACCTGCCCCCTGATCTTGTGTGGAGGAAAATTCCTTCTTCAGAGGATTTGAACGCATGTGAAAGCAGCAGGGAGAAGAAAATCCCAAAAAGTGTGGGTGCGAGAACACAGCCCTGTTTCACACCACTCAGGATAGGAAAATGTGTATGGATACTTTAATGTAACGTAGGGGACAAACTATAAAATAGATTCAATTTTAATTTGCCGAAATCAGCGTTACCTCGGCGATAAGTCCTTTCCTGGACTTACCTAGCTGCCAGCAATATCATCCCAGTCTAAAGTCAGCAGGATGCACCGGGATGCCCATTTAGTATCCATAGCTAGCCAGTTATATTGGGCTCTCGGCTTCAAATTGCTCCAGCCTTCACTGGTGGAGCAGGTGGGCTGCAAGCATGCTCCGCCAGTCAACTGTCCAAAATACATTTAGTATTCTCATTTGGGTTAGAGGTTTGTGGGTTCAAGGCCCACTTCAGGACTTTATAATATAATCCTGGTTGACAATTCAATATGGCACTGAGTGGGTACTAGATAGGTGGAGATGCCATTTTTAAACACCTCACAAAATGTGATTCAAAGTAGATAATTTCAGTTTAAGAGCTTGCATGGGTATAATGGGCCAAATGTCCTCCTTCTGCCTTCATCAAGTTCCATTTGAGTTTTTAAATGGACTTAAACAGTGTATAGTACCAGAACTGGGAACCATGGCATAGTGGTTGATTGTTGTAGAAACCCATCTGTTTCACTAATGTCATTCAGCGAAGGAAATCTGCTGTCCTTACCTGATCTAGCCTACATGTGATTTCAGACCCACAATAATGTGGTTGACTTTTTACTGTCCACTGAAATGGCCTAGCAAGCCATTCAGTTGTATCTAACGGCTATAAAAAAGGCCACTAAGAATAAAACAGGACAGAACACCTGGCATTGACACAGACACTGGAAATGACAAAAAGGTGTACCCAGCCCACTCAACCTTAAGAAGTCTTTCTCACTAATAACTGGGGACTTGTGCCAAGATTGGGAGAGCTGTCCCAATAGTCACAGTCACAGAATCATACATTACAGCTAATGACCCAGACTCTTCCATCGCCATCCCTGGGTAGGTTCGACCCCACCAGCAGGACAAACCAACCAGAAGTGGTGGCACAGTGGTATACAGTTGGGAGGGAATAGCCCTGGGAGTCCTCAATATTGATTCCGGACCCAAAGTCTCGTGGCATCAGGTCAAACATGGGTAAGGAATTCTTCTGCTCATTCCTGTCAGCTGATGAATCAGTACTCCTCCATGTTGAACACCACTTGGAAGAAGCACTGAGGATGACAAGGGCACAGAATATACTCTGGGTGGGGGACTTCAATGTCCATTACCAAGAGTGGCTCAGTAGCACCACTACTGACCGAACTGAAGAAATCAGTCAACAGGTTTTCCTCCACCTAGAAGATGGAAGATGAGTGTTTTGGTGAACGTAACTAAGATTTTTCCTTTTCCTTTTCTTTCTTCTACTTGCACGTTGACGACACCCAGCTCAACTTTTTCACTAACTCACTCTTGGTCCTTCCACTGTGTTGCCAAGCTGCTTGTCCTCGACGTCCAGCCTTGGAAGAGCTGTAATTTCTTCAGCTAAATATTTGCAAGATCGAAGGTCCATACCCTAGCTACTGGTTCCATCTTCCTCATCAGCCACTGTCTCAGCCTGAACCAGAAAGTTTTCAATTTTGGTGTCCTAGTCAACATCGAGCTGAGTTTCTGACTCCCTATCCTCTCCAAACAAAGGTCACCAATTTCCGCCTCTGCAACATTTCCCATCTCCACCACTACCTCAAACCATCTTCTGCCAAAACCCTATTCCATGCCTTTGTCACCTCCAGACTTGACTATTCCAATGCTCTCTTTGTACCTCACTTAAAAATATGTATCATTCTTTCATATATACTGAGGAAGAATGTTTCACTCAATATCAGCTGAGACTCAGTTGGTAGCAATCTTGCCTCTGAGTCAGAAGACCATGGGTTTCAGTCCCACTTCAGAGATTTGAGCACAAAAATCAAAGCTGAGACTCAATTACAGTATTTAGGCAGGCACTGGTGGAGGTGTTATCTTTCAGATGAGATTCAGATGTGAGGGCCTTGCCTGCCCTCTCAGATGAATGTAAAATATCCTGTAGCACTGTTTAGAAGAAGAGCAGCTGTCCTGGCCAATATTATCCCTTGTTCAACAATGCAAAAAATGATTCTCTGGTCATACCACATTGCTGCTTGTGGGAGCTGGCTGTGCATAAATTCGCTGCTGTGTTCCTACATTACAACAGTGACTACACTTCAAATGTTCTTCATTGGCTGTTAAGTGCTTTGGAACATCCTGAGGTTGTGAAAGGCGCTATACAAATGCAAGTCTTTCTCCCTTTTAATGTAACTCATTACTCTACCTTTCAGATTTTGTGGCAAATAGATTGGGATTATACTTGCTGAATGTAACATACACCGGACACTGACATACCAAAATAAATAAAATAGAAACTCAAAAAAGCAATGAGTTGCATAAAGAAAATCAATACAATGAATTATAAAACTGATGCACTGCAGCTATGTATACTTTTACTGGAATACTACCACTGCAGTATATTTTTTAATATGGTAGTCAAACATTGCATCCAAGAGTGGATTTTCCACACTATTAACAGTATGATGCTTTTCCTAGTGATCCAAAATTGATTTTAAGCTTCTGTCCTTTCAATGTCAGGAAACAAATGAATGTGTGCAATGCCTCATTAGCAAAGTGCTCCATTTAAAAGAAAAAGTCAAACTGCATTTTTGAATCACACATGACATTTGCACCTTCAATGTATTTCCGTTAATTTATTTAGCAAGATAGCCGTTTCACAGATGGAACTGTTTTGCTACGTTTCACTGGCATTATCAGCGCCTGTGAGTTTTTTTTACCCATTCATCTTAATAATTTTCTACATAGAGAAGCCCATAATGATTTTACAGGATATGCAAACATAAATGCTGTAGTTTTCAATTTATAGCCTGCTGTATGAAGAAAATATTCAGAGAAGAACTTCATAGATTTAGAGTCATAGAGCCAGAGAGTGAACATTACAATGGAAACACTACAAAAAAGGATAAAGGTTTGAATGCACAGTACATTTGTTCCCTGCATCACACGTACTGTGAGTTTTAAAATGGTCTGGTCGCCCACATTCTATCCTCTGTAAACCTGACGTCATCCAAAACTCTGCTGCCCGTGCCTTAACTCTCACCAAGTCCTGTTCACCTATCACCCCTGTGGTTGCTTACCTACATTGGCTCCCGGTCAAGCAAATTATGATTTTAAAATTCTCATCCTTGTTTTCAAATCCGTCCATGGCCTCGCCCCTCCCTATTCCTGTAATCTTCTCCAACCCACAACCCTCCGAGATATCTATCCGACCATTGGTGGCTGCGCCTTCAATTGCCTAGGCCCCAAGCTCTGAAATACACTCTCTACGCCTCTCCACCTCTCCACCTCATTTTCCTCCTTTAAGACGCTCCTTAAAAACTACAATTTTCACCAAGTTTTTGGTCATCTAACCTAATAGCTTCTTTTGTGGCTCGGTGTCATACTTGTGTTATAATACTCCTGCAAAGTGCCTTTGGACGTTTTCTTACATTAAAAGTGGTATATAAATATAAGTTGTTGTTGTTGCTCCTCTAATTCTGGCCTCTTGAACATCCCTGATTTTAATTGCTTCACCATTGGTGGCCAGGCCTTCAGTTGCCTAGGCCCCAAGCTCTGGAATACTGCCCCCACACCTCACTGCCTCGCTACCCCACTTTCCACTTTCCTCCTTTAAGACATTCCTTAAAACCTACCTCTTTGATCAAGCTTTTGGTCAATCAACCTAATATCTCCTTATATTGCTCAGTGTTATATTTTGTTTCTATAGATATAGTTCTTAGGGCTAAAAGGATCAAGGGATACGGGGAGAAAGCGGGAACAGGGTACTGAGTTTGGATGATCAGCCATGATCGTATTGAATGGCGGAACAGGCTCGAAGGTCCGAATGGCCTACTCCTGCTCCTATTTTTTTATGTTTCTATGTTTTATTGTGCTTCTGTGAAGAGCTTTGAGATGTTTTAATATGTTAGAGGTGCTATATGAATATAAGTTGTTGTAGTAGTTTTGAGACAAACAATTATCTTTTTTCCCCCTCAACTGTTATGCTATCTCTAATCTAAACACCATATAATCAACCAAAACATACTGGGAAGTCAAGCCAATACCAATTGTTTAATGGTCTAGATCATGGATCCAGGTGGTATTGACAATTTTATTTAGTCTTTGTGAACCTTTCAGTTCAAGCCAACTGCTGGTATCCAATAGTTTATTCAGCTAAGATTTGATTTGACCTCAAAATTTCTGTATTGCATTCACTGATGCTACTTCAAAAACATTGCTCTCTCTTGTACATGAGGTGTCGGTGAAGCAAAAATGTTAAATAGTATGCATTGTTCTGGATGCTCTGGTTTAGGAGATGCACTAACCTTCAGATCATTATTACCAACACAGAAATCCATTCAGGGAGAATGGGGAAAAATGTCATTATATCACTTTGTGGTTAGCACCGCAGCCTCACAGCTCCAGCGACCCGGGTTCAATTCTGGGTACTGCCTGTGTGGAGTTTGCAAGTTCTCCCTGTGTCTGCGTGGGTTTCCTCCGGGTGCTCCGGTTTCCTCCCACAGCCAAAAAGACTTGCAGGTTGATAGGTGAATTGGCCATTATATAAATTGTCACTAGTATAGGTAGGTGGTAGGGGAATATAGGGACAGGTGAGGATGTGGTAGGAATATGGGATTAGTGTAGGATTAGTATAAATGGGTGGTTAATGGTCGGCACAGACTCGGTGGGCTGAAGGGCCTGTTTCAGTGCTGTATCTCTAAATCTAAAAAATGATGATAGAAATTAATCAAAACATTTTAATAAAAACACGTTCAACATTTCTCAATTGTTGGAATGATATGTTTCATCTCGTTGCTTTTCTGAAGACAATGGCCTAATAACACTTACAAGAAATTCCATTCTTCTTGTTCCCAGGATGTCTCCAAGTGCCTCACAACCAATGAACAACTTATGAAGTTGTTAACTTGGTAGATGTGGCAGCTTGTTTGCACACAGCTAACTCCCACAAATAGCGATGACTGCAAATTAGATTTGGTGGTGTGGTTAAGTGAAGAATGTTGGCTAGGTGACTGGGAGAATTTCCTGCACTTCCTCAAATTGTGTCATGGGATCTTTTACATTTACATGACTAGGGAAACAGGGCCTTGTTTTAATGTCTCATCTGAAAGATGGCCAGAATGATCAATCGACTTCCATCCAAAATAGTTGTGAAGTTGGCCGGGCAACTGTACCTCTTTCCCAAAGCTGGCACTCACCAGTTATTGGGGAGAGGCAAATCACCTGGCTCTGGAATGGTGATCTTAGTCAGGATGGCAACAGGCTGGACTTTTTTTTTGCAGGTCCAGAAGCAGCAATCTCGAAGCTCTTGACCGTCTTTTGAGTGGCTTTTGAGGATTACTGATTTGTCCATTCAACACCAGGTAAAAATGTGTGGAGTGTATGTGGTGCATGCCTTGTCCATTTGTACCTGGAAATTGCAACTGTGGTCCTATGACTGGCATAGACCCCTAATCTGCATATTTAAGCGGCCTCCCACTGGAAACTTGCAACTGTACTGCTCACAGGCCCAAATAAAAATTGCTGCAGGTGGGCTTTGGGTGTGAATGAGCTGGTGGAGGTGCCTGTCCAATATGAAAGTGCTGATCATCCAATTTTTTCAGACAATAAATGGGTGCCTGACATTTGAAAATGGCCCTCAGCATCTTCACCAATTCAGTATCCCCTCAGTAGTGTACAGAATTATCAACCTAACTAGTGCTCAAGTCCTGGAGTGGGACTTTAACCCCACAATGTCCTGACTCAAGGGCAACAGTATGATCAACGGAATCAAACTGATATAGCACTCACAGCTCTGAGCAGAAGTTGTGGGTTTAAGTCCCGCTTCAGAGATTTGAATTGATAATCCAGGCTGACACTCCGGTGGAGTACTGAGGGTTGTATTGTTGGAGGTGCTATCTTTCAGATGATATGTTAAACCAAGGTCCCATCTGCCCTCTCGGGTTGGGGTAAAAAGCGGGGAGTTCTTCACGGTGACCTGGCCAATACTTTTCCCTCAACCAACTTCACTAAAAGAGATGATCTGGTCATTTATCCCATTGCTGTTTGTGAGACCTTACTGTGAGAACATTGGCAGCTGTATTTCCCACATTATAACAATGTCTATATTTTAAAAGTTGTGATGCAGTCCGCGTTGCAAGACCAATGGAGGAGCGTCTGCAGACCGTTATCTGAAGAGATGACATGCTAAATGAACTGTTAGGTGCTATGACTTTGGATTCGCAGCTCATGTTTTTTTCTGTGACAGTCATTAACTGGAAAAAAGAAACTGAAAACTCCAAGATTTGGGAAGGCTAAACCGGTTCGAATCATTTTAAAGCATAGGGCACAGAGCCATGTGAGAGAGGTGTGACCAGACTATTTAAGGCTCAGGTTACAGATCAGCAGAACTAAAACAGGCTGCTTCTTAGTGTGTGGAAGGAAACAGCAAGCAGTTGTTTTATAAAGACAGGCTGCAGGCTGAGGAAATCAGACTCCAACCACTGGTGAATACGACTTATGGCAGCTGTTTTGGTGACTTAAAGAGTTATCAGTGGAACCAAGCCATCAAGACTGTTGTGGATAAGGTTAAGGTTGTTCAAGAGGTGAAAGACTGAACCTTTAAAAGGAAGATTGCATTGCTTGCTATCAATGGGACATTATTACTCTGTCTCTAAATCCTGGAGAACAGGACTTGGAAAATGACCTGCTTTTGAAGAACTTTGTGATGGTTTGTTGCTTTCGTGCTGATAGGACAGCTCAGAGGATGTGTCAGAACTATCTTTGTTGCATCTGAAAATTAACATGTACCTTTAGGACATATATATATATATATATATATATCCACTGTGATTTAACTATTAGTTCTTGTTTAATTTATCTTGCTTTTGGTTTGAGTGTTAAAGTAAAATTTATAACAGTGAAATCGTGTCCATTTGGTTTGTTTCCTAAATTGTGGTCAGTCAGTGGATTCAATTCTTTTGGTTTGTTGGTGATCTCCACATGGATCATTAAAAAGTACTTAATTGGTTGTAAAGTGCTTTGGAACATCCTGTGGATGTGAAAGGCATTATATAAATTCAAGTTCTTTCTTTCCTTATTTATTTGTTGATGTATTAACAAGTTTGGGCTTATCTGACTTAAAAGCTCTTCCCTAGAATAATGAGAGGAGTTTGCACATATTCCACTTTTGGATTGCCATTGAATATAAGGAGATACTTACTGAATTGCTGGTCAGAATTGGATGTGGAGACCAAAGGGTAAAAGTAGTTTTCTCATGGATAATCACACTGTCAACATCACCATAAAGACAGAAACATCTCTCTTTGCCCCTAACTAGACTCTGAAGATATCAGCTCCACTGTTATCCAGAAGCAGATACTTCTAAATTGGTTAACTTTTTAAGTCACATCCAGAGTTCCAACGGAGCTTCTCAATTCTCCTCCCAATATGCATAAGCTGCCAGAGATCACCACAAAGCGAAGAACATACCTTAACTAGATTGCCACTGAATTGGATCCCCAAAGTACACAAACTGAAACATTTTAACAATTAAAAGAAAAAAAATCACTTTGAAAACCCTTACCTCCACTATGCGATAGAATAAAATCCACAAAAATCAATGTGACTTTGCAAAAGGGGTCTAAAGTAAGCAAAATCGAGGTATCCATTAATTAACCCCATTCAGACCATTTCAGCTTAGAAAGTTTTTTCTCAGAACACATCCAAATTAAAACATTTGGAATGTTAATTGCATTCCCTCCCCCATGTTTCACGTACACCAGCAGCATTTGATATAACTGATAAACTCGAGACACTTTTTGTCCTTTGCATAAGTGAAAGTATAACTGCAACGAACCAGGAGTGATAAAATATTTTCCCTGTCCTTTGAAAGTAGTAATGAATTAAATACTAGCATGCTGCTGATTGCAAATTAGTAAAATACTTGCATTCACATCTTAAGAAAGTTATCATTGGAAGTAGGACAAGATATCAATGGTGTAAAACAAAGCTGCAGAAAAAGACTTTTTGTAACCTAGATCTCTCAGTTCATTGTTACCTCAGCACTAAAGAAAGGTTTAAAAATTATCTCCCCCAGTCGATAATTTTTCAACTCTGATCATCTCTGCACTTAGAGCTGTCATTTCCTATTGCTTGGAGTGGCAATTTCAATTGCTCCTTATACCATGATTTGGGCATCTCTCAACCATTGATATACGGGCTTTATTTGCTTCAAAAGCTCTCAATCTCTTCCGACATTAAGGAAACTGACAGGAAATGGATTTTAATTGCTTATTTTGACATAAAGCATTTCACAATTGAACTTGATCTCTATCATTTAAACTCTTAACATAAGGACCTTATTATGATGTATTCATTTAACACACAGGTTAATTGAAAGTAATGCACAGAACTTACAGTTTGCAGCAGCACAAATGAACAGTTTTCTGCAGGCCCAGCTCCTTATCAATTTGAGTTTACTTTCATGGTCGTCTAGCTTTCTCCTCTGATAATGATTGGAGCACAGTGCAACTAAAATTTAGATGTGGTGTTACTGCAGCAAGGGCCTCAAAAAATGTTTAATTAAAAATTGATTTGAATGGATAACTATTAATTTAGAGAGTGTTAATGCATGAATGTCCCCTTCTGTTCTGTATGATGCTATCATTCTAAGATGAACTTTTATGACTCCATTGTCTAAAACAACAAATGGGGTCTGCCGTACTGAACTTAGAGCAGTAAGCAAAATTGGTCCACAATTGACTATTCAGCAGAACAGCTGACAAATGGGTCAATAACCTTTAACTTTGGGTGGAATTTAATGCGCTTCATGGGAGCAGGTCACGAGGCGGGGGGAAAGTGGGTGGGGGAGGTGGTGGGGTGGGGGGGGGGTCATAAAATCGGGAGGGAAGGCAAGGGTTGGAGTGCCCGTCACCTTCTTGAGACCGGTTAAGGTTGAGGAAGGCATTCCCATCCAGAGGCCAATTGAGGACCATAAGGAGCAAGTTAAGGGCCACTTAAGGGCCTCTTTCTGCTGCCAATGGCAGACTACCAGCAGCAAGGGAGGCCCTTTGCCATGTGGGGAGGCTGTCAAATAAAAACTGTCACTTCCCTGTGGGCTCGGGGTTGGGGGTGCACTCCTGATTGGGCATCCAGTGGCTCATGGAAGCCCCCCCACCCTACCGCAGCAACGGCCACCTCCACAGAAATGCACCCCACCCTCACCAACAACCCTCCCCCCGCCTTGCTGGGACCTGCCTGATTGGCCCTGGTGATCCTGACCCGACTCACCTGGGTCCCAGGGCTGTTGCCATGATGTTGCTCAGGGAAGGCTGCAGTCCCAGCAGTGGCCAACATTCTCCATGACACTGCTGGAACTGACGAGCTGTCGGCCCTCCGATTGGCTGGCGCCTCTTGGATGTGGAATCTCTGCCCTTAAAGAGACCGGAGCCCTGATGCCAGGTAGTTAATTGCCTGATGGACACAGAATCATGTTGGAGCTTCAGGAAATGGCTGAGGCGGGATTGTCTCTAGCTTTCTGGCCCGCCATTGGAGCCACCGCAGTCTGCATTAAATTCAGCCCGTTAACCGCTTCTCTCTCCACAGATGCTGCCAGACCTTCTGAGTGTTTCTAGCATTTTCTGTTTTTCTTCCAGATTTCCATTCTCTGCAGTATTTTACCTTTGTACTGACTATTACAGATAAATTACGTCTTTTTCTTTTTGCTTGTAAACCTACATACATGTAATCTCACGTACTCAAGATTACAAGGGTAAACAATGATTGATTGTTTCCACTGGTTGGTAAGGCAATAAAAAGATAACTCACAATTGAAACAATCAGAAACAAATAAAAGGGGAGGGTAGAAAACCGCCTAATCAGTGGCTGGTAAGAATTTGCAATTCCCTGGCACAGACTGATGTTGAAGCAGAGATCATCAATTAGAATCATAGAATAGAATTATTGAATCTTAATAGCATAAAGGAGGCCAGTCGACCAATATAGCAAATAGGGCAGTAGGATTAGATAGCTGACTCACACGGAGAAGGATATCAGCACAGTCATGATGCGATAAATGGGCTGTTGCTTTGCTCCAATAAAGAAACAAGCTAAATCTGATAACCACCATGGAGCTGTAGGCAGTTCTTGAGGATCTGACGTGATAATGTATGTGAATTTAAAAATAATGGAATTAGTGTAATTGTTGTGGAGAACATATAACCACTCTCGAGTCCACGGGATTAAAGCAAATAATTTTGTCAAGCACATGCAAGCGAGAAGCCTTCTAGTTCAGCTTCTCAGTGAAACAAAATTTGAAACACACATTTATAGGGTACAATCACCATTACCCATTTGTTCACACTACCCTGACACATTTTAGGTCTGCAGCTTGATCAATAAACTTGATTGTATTGCCCCACTAACATTTTCCTGCTATCTCCTCCCAAACTTTAAAACTGCCAACTCCCATAGTTTATGGCATCCTGTCCCATCTCCAGCCTCAACCTTATCTCTTTGATTAGTGAAGCAAGGACAGCATGTTTACATAGATGTGGAGGAAATTAGGTACTGAGTTGTACGACTTCCCAGAACAGTGGTCAAATACCCCATCATGCCCTGGTTCCCCACAACTACAGTGTTTCAGTATTCCCTCTAAGATAGTTAACGTATCCTAATGCTAAATAATCTACTAATGTTGCCCTACTGGTCCCACTTCATAATTTATCTCTAATGGCCGAATTATCAATGATGCTTCATTGACGGAGATTAAAGCCTTGATTTTAAGAAAGCCTAAACGGCACTTGTGGGTCAGATGAGTGGTTAAAATGACAGAGGGGAATTGGGACATGTTGCCGATACATTGACTGTCACCATTTTTACTTGTCAAAATGCATCTTTGGGAAGGAGTGCACACCCTAGGCAGGCAGGGGGCCACTTAATGTTTCAAAGTCATGGCCTGCTGGTGTCATCAGTTCCACAACAATAATTTTAAGTTAAACAAAATTGTGAGGTTCACATATTGGCAAACCTGCCAGAGAACCCTGGAGGGAGACTGTGACTATACTGCACCTAAGAGTTTGTTGTATATACGTTACTTTGATCGGTTTATCAAAGCCTTTGTGCCAGGGAGAATACTATATTTTATCATTTGTCAGGCAGAATGACTACATCATTAAATGCCAGATTTAATGATATGAATCTTCTGTGTCTCAGATTAAATTTTTTAAAGTCATGCATTTCTAGAGTATCTTTCCCAACTTCTGGACATCTCAAATGTCAGCCAATTAAGTACTTTTGAAGTGCAGTTGCTCTTGTTTCCAAATCCCTTCACAGCCTTGCCCCTCCCTATCTCTGTAATCTCTTCTAGCCCACAACCCTACAAGATTTCTGCGCCCCTCTAATTCTGGCCTCATGAGCATCCCCGATTTTAATCGCCCCACCATTGGCAGTCATGTCTTCAGCTGCAAAGGTTACTAAACTCTGGATTTCCCTCCATAATCCTCTCCCCTCTCAACCTCTCGTTCCACCTTTAAGGCACTCCTTAAAACCTACCTCTTCCACCAAGCTTTTGATCATCTGCCCTAATATCTCTTCATGTGGCTTGGTGCCATGTTCGGCTTTATAATGCTCCTCTGAAGCGCCTTGGGATAGATAACTTGTTCCGTTAAAGATGCTATATAAATATACGTTGTTGTTGTAACCTAGGAAACATGGCAGCCAATTTATGCACAACAAACTCCCACAAATAGCAATGTGATAATGATTAGATTAGCTGCTTGATTAGTTTTGGTAGAGGGTTAAATACTGGCCAGACACTTCAAAATAGTGGTGTGGGATTGTTCAATTCAACCTAAGACCACAGATAGAGCCTTAATTAAATGTTTCACCTGAAAGAAACACCTCTAAAGCAGAGCTCTCCCTCAGTGTTGCACTGGAGTATCAGCCTAGATTTTCTACTCAGGTATCTACAGAAGGACTTAAACTTATGGCCTTCTGATTCAGAGATGAGAACGCTTGCACTGAGCCACAGCTGACACCTAAATAGCACTACTAGAGTCTCCAAATAAGATAAAAATGAGTATCTTATCATGTACATCAGACAGATTAACTGTATTTTACCCCGTCTCAGGTAAAATAACTTTGCTGTTTCTGTACTTCCTATCTGGGATATCATTAAAAATGCCACTGTGAACAAATATCTTGCAGTGCACATGCTTTCTGATCACCTTAAACAGAGAAATACAGATATTTCTATATATTAAATATTCTAACTGTTGGTGATCTTTGTGCCAATTCGCTCTGTAAATGGTAGCAAAATGATGTCTGGACATTAAGGTTGTATTGGCTATAATTAGTTAGTTCAGAGATTCCAGTGTAGGTGCGACCGCTTGGTGAATCTTTTATGCTGGTGGAATTAAAATATCAATTTAATCCAGTGCATGTAGGGAAGAGGGTTAAAGATTCCAATTAGCTTGTCACGCTAAATTTTAAATCTTGTGTGACATACCCGATTAGTATCATAACTCATTAAGTAAAATGGAGAGGAAAATCTGCCCTTCTATTTACATGTGAGATGAAACTGAAGGGTTACCTGAAAGGTGTCAGCCATGGTTCAGTGGGAGCACACTTGCCTAGAAATCAGAAAGTTGAAGGTTTAATCCCCACTCCAGAAAATCCACAGAGCATTATCCTGAGCCTCTGGTTTACTAGCTCAGTGACATTACCACTGTACCACCATCTCCCGTTAGTGGACCTCTGACCACTTATACTGGGAAGTGTACTTACAGATATTCCTCCAACTGAGTGGAAAGAGGATGTTTCCCCTCCTCTCAACCTCCTTCCCAAGGGATTGCCAGAAAACGGGTTGGGCATGGTCCTTATACCACTGGGTCCTTTGCCATGTTCATAAGTTGATTTCCAGTTGTCTGCAACTAATGTCCATTTCCACTTTAAGAGGTGCAGTCTGCCTTAAATAGTATCAAGGATAATGATATTCGCACACCTCCTTCCACCCCCTTCTTAACAGCACTGTTGGTGTACCTACACTCCAAGGACTGCAGCAGTTCAAGAAGGTAGCTCACCACCACCTTCTCAAAGACAATTAGGGATCAGCAATAAATGCTGGCATAGCCAGTGATGCCCACATCCCCCGAACGAATATAAAAAAAAGTTAGACTGCCAGCTCGGCTGGCATTCCAAATAAAATGGGAACGGGCGCTAATGCAGGCACACAATGTGTACCAAGCACCGTGCACTTGAAGATGGACATAAGCCAATTTCTACCCCAAAGTTTTTTTTTAATTTTAAAAGTCTTGGGTTAATATTATGGTAATAAAGCTACTCCTGACATCTGTTCTAATTTCAGTCCACTGTATCAAAAGCAATAAACAAAACAGCTGAGCCAGGAAGACTGCAAATTTCCATGGCCATCTCAGCACTTTAAGAGTTAACTATTTAAATAGTCAAGCATGTGGTACTTCCTATTTCACTGCACCACTGATCACAATATAACTTCAGTGTTGGAATGTATTCAAGTGCTTTTACTTTGTTCGAACATCAGTGCTGATAGGATTCGAAAATTCTTCCCAATTTGTTTTGTAGCATTTTTTAATAAAATGATTATGAAACACATAATTGTTTCTTAGTGAATTAAATACTTTTTTAGTCCTTAAAGACTCAACTAATTTATTCCATACAACCGCAGGTAATTATTTTCGATGAATCATGACCATAATTCTATTACAAGTTGATTATTATTTTTTATCGTGACCCATTTTCCTCCCTTTTGGTTTCCTTTACCATTTTGGTTATAATAACTTTTGTACAGAATACTCAAATCTGCAGCATGTCTCAGAACTAAATATATAGAGAAAGAACTTACATTTATATAGCGGCCTTCACATCCATAGGAAATCCCTAGCACTTCACAGCCAATAAATTACTTTTTTGATGTATAGTCATTGTTGACATGTAGAAAATTTACAAACAGCTATGATCCCACAAAAAGCAATAAGATAAATGGTCAGTTAATCTGTTTTAGGGATGTTGCTTGAGGGTTAAATGTTCATCAGGATACCAGGAGAATACCCTTGCTCTTTGAATACTGACATGGGATATGTTCTTTACATCTATCTGATGAGACTGGCAGAGCATTGGCTTAATACCTCCTCCAAAAGACAGCACTTGGACAATGCAGTACTCACTAAATACTGTGCTGAATGTCAGCAAAGATGACATGGTTAAGTCCTAGATTGGGGTTTAAACCCACAGCCTTCTGACTCAGAGGTGAGGATGGTATAAAATTCAATATGGTACATATGCAAAGTGCTCATTGGATGACAAGTGAATACCTGGAGGATTTGATGGATGTGCAGGATGGCAATCAGGGCAACAAGACCATTGCTAGTAAATTGGAGCCATGTATATTCTTTGTGGCAGATCGCAATCTTAGATCTGATAGTTCTTTCGACTTCCAAAGCAGTGTTGTTTTTCACTAGTTAGTTTGGCTTATTGATCGGATATTGCATTCTAGATCCAACACTGGTTACTGGAATTTTGCCAATTCAGTTTTAGATAATCCAGAGTTTCACTGACACAGTGGATAGAGTGGTCCCCGGAAGCTCAGCTGCATTATATAATTAGTTTTCCTGGAAATCATGTTTGACTAATCTATTAGAGATTTTTGAGGCTATAATAAGCAGGGTAGATAAAGGCAAGCAGTGGATATAGTGCATTTGGATTTTCAAAAGGCATTCAATAAGTGCCACATGAAAGGTTATTGCACACGATTATTGCTCATAGGATTGGGGGTGTTATATGAACATAGACAGAGGATTGGTTAAAGGACAGTGCTATGGACAGAACCGAGAGAGAACTGAAACCCCAGTTCTTTTCCCCTTTTCGGTCCGTAATCAGTGTTTTTTATTCGTTTATGGGGATGTGGGCATCGCTGGCCAGGCCAGCATTTCTTGCCCATCCCTAATTGCCCATGAGAAGGTGGTGGTGAGATGCTTTCTTGAACTGCTGCAGTCCATGTGGGGTAGGTACACCCACAGTGATGTTAGGAGGGGAGTTCCAAGATTTTAACCCAGCAACAGTGAAGGAATGGCGATATAGTTCCAACTCAAGTGTGCTTTGAAAAGGAAGATGTGGGTGTTTCTTAACCCTTGACTGTATGGCCAATTTGAATAACCAGCAGCACGCTTTTCGTGGGTTTAAATAAAGAGGATTATTGTTATTCACACATTCACTCTGAAAATCTAAGACTATGTCACTCACTCACCACTCACACACATACACTTGAGAAAGAAAGCCGTTAAAGAAGATAGTGCACTTTAACAAATTACAAGCAAAGGAATAGTTCGTAAGTCATGTGATTTGGCTCGTTTTGGGGAAAAGGCATGCGTTTTGGCGCTGGTGAAGAAGGTGTTTTCACTCCTGAAGTGTAGTTAGTTGGATTCTATAGCCAGAGTTGTATATCGAAGTCATTGCAGGATTCTCTCAAAGAGGTGGATTTTCAGCAGGTCACAAAGTTAGTTACTTGTAGACTTGTGGCCTTGAAAAGGAACAGGTTCGGAGATTGTAAGATGTTACAACCACCAGTTCTTTTAAGGCATGATGGTACTGCCTGGTCTGCTAGCTGCTTTTACTGCAGTTTTTATTTTTAAAACTTTTAAAAGTAGCCCGGCATGGCTGCCTCACTATGCGATTTCTCACAGTTCCTATCCCAAATATCTGGGGCTCTCGGTTGATTAGCCTCATACTGTTTATTGTTCCAAGACATTCATCTTGAGGATGGTTAAGACAATCGTTTTCTTTGTTTCAGGAGAAACCCATTCAATTCAGGAATGTTTCCATATGGTTTCAGGATGGGTGTTGATGACACCTCTTAGTCTGGAAGGTATTCTTTGGTCCTTTCAGGCAGTGAGTCAGTTCTTGAATAAACAAGTCAAGGTCAGCTGACCTTCAGCAGCCATCTTTGCAGCCCATGTCCACTTCTAATGTCCATTGTGGTTCATTTAAAACAAAAGGAAAATTAATTTCCAGAAGATGCTATGCTGAATATAGTCCAAAGTTATGAATAGGACATGACTGTACTGTGCATGACAGACAGAAAACAGGGATTAGGGCTAAAACAGGTCATTTTCAGATTGGTAGGTTGTTACTGGTGTGGCGTGGCAAGAATCAGTGCTGAAGCCTCAGCTATTTATAAACTATATTAATGAGTTAGATGAAGGGACCGAGTGTAATGTATCCACGTTTGTTGATGATACAAAGCTGGTGGGAAAGTAAACTGTGAAGAGGATGTAAAGAGTATGCAAAGCGATATAGATAGGTTAAGGGAGTGGGCAAGTAGGTGGCAGATGGAGTATAATGTGGGGAAATGTGAGGTTATTCACTTTGGTAGGAAAAATAGAAAAACGGACTATTTTTTAAATGGTAAGAAATTGTTAAATGTTGGTGGTCTTCAGAGGGATTTTAGTCCTCATACAAGAAACACAAAAATAAACATGCTGGCACACAAGCAATTAGGAAGGCAAATGGTATTATGGCCTTTATTGCGTGGGGTGGGGTTTGGAGTAAAATAGTAAGGCTTAATGAGATCATAGTTGGAGTACTGTGCACAGTTTTGGTCACCGTGCCTAAGAAATTATATACTTGCTTAAGATGTCTTATAGAAAGATGGGATAGAATGGGCCGATATATTCCCTGGACTTTAGAAGAATGAGGGTTGATCTTATTTAAACATATAAGATTCTGATATGGCTTAACAGGGTAGATGCTGAGAGGCTGTTTCCCCTGGCTAGAACATCTAAAGATAGGGGTCATGGTCTCATGATAAGTGGTTGGCCATTTTGGACTAAGATGAGGAGAAATTTCTTCACTCAGAGGCCTATGAATCTTTGGAATTCTCTACCATTGAGGGCTGTGGATGCTCAGTCATTGAGTACATTCAAGGCTGAAATCGATAGATTTTCGGACTCTACGAAAATTAAGGGATATGGGGATTGGGTAGAAAAGTGGAGTTTAGGTGAAGGATGAGCCATAATTTTATTAAATGGCAGAGCAGGTTCAGGGGCCTTATGGCCTATCCCTCCTCCTATTTGTTACGTTCTTATGCATAATCTGCGCAATTATTGCCGGTTAATCTGTTGCATTGTACATTCTATTCAATTCTGACATGCTGCCCACCATAAATTCCTTATCCCAGATCAAGCAACATTGAAACTATAATTTTTTGATATATTACCAAGTCTTTTCCATTGTGCTAGAATATTACTGCAGAATAAAATGTTGCCAGAGTCTATCCTCAAGAAATATGTTATGAGATTTACTTGATAATGCGGCAAAATTTACAGTCAAGGATGAGTTTAACATCTTCATAATTGTTTTAGTGAGAAGAGATTGAACAGTGGCTGTCTATATAAAAAAGTTTTATAGTCTTTGAAATGGCTGACACCAAATGATGCCGACCTCTAAGAATACCACACAGAAAACTTAAAATAGGCCTTCCTTGGGATCTGTACCGAATTTTAGCAAACACCCTCTTAAACTATTACACTGTTTTCCTCCTGAAGATAAAGATCACCAAAAGCTTAAATTGCCTCATGCATAGGTCATTGTCATCTGACCACAAATTGCCTTATAAAGGGCCCAATTCCCGCCAGAAATTGGCAGTACTCATGTCTTGGACCATGTCATTCAGTTAGCAGCCACCCGATGAATATCTGTTCAGCTCTGAGGAAACACTCAGTTCGAAATTCCCCTCGCCCCATGCTAAGGCTTCTCCGAGTATGGACAGACAGAAGTGCCGCTTTAACAAAAGGACACAAGGAAAGTAACAACGCAGTCTAGGGCCCAGTGCAGCCAAATCCCAACCTAATTGATAGATCGGCACAGTGGCGCAGTGGTTAGCACGGCAGCCTCACAGCTCCAGGGACCCGGGTTCGATTCTGGGTACTGCCTGTGTGGAGTTTGCAAGTTCTCCCTGTGTCTGCGTGGGTTTCCTCCGGGTGCTCCGGTTTCCTCCCACATGCCAAAGACTTGCAGGTTGATAGGTTAATTGGTCATTATAAATTGCCCCTAGTATAGGTAGGTGGTAGGGAAATATATAGGGACAGGTGGGGATGTGGTAGGAATATGGGATTAATGTAGGATTGGTATAAATGGGTGGTTGATGGTCGGCACAGACTCGGTGGGCCAAAGGGCCTGTTTCAGTGCTGTATCTCTAAATTAAACTAAACTAAAACACTAAACGACAACAACTTGTACTTATATAGCACCTTTAATGCACTAACATGTCCCAAAGTGCTGCACAAGAGTGATTATCAGACAAAAAATTGACACTGAGCCACATACGACAATATTAGGACAGATGACCAAAATCTCGGACAAAGAGTTAGGTTTTAAGGAGCATCTTAAAAGAGAAGAGAGGTGGAGAGGTGGAGAAGTTTAGGGAGGGAATTCTAGAGCTGAAGGCACGGCCATCAATGGTGGAGCGATTAATATCAGGGAGCCTTTTCCTGGTTTGGCCGCAACAGGGTTTAATTTTCAGAATACCGTTTTTTTTAGCTTCCTCTCAGTGAGTCCTTGCTCACTGCTCTCTAACCGCAATGGCAAAGAAATCAAACAGACAGGTTTTCTCAGATTTAAACAAGAAAGGGGTAAGTTTATTAACCTTAAAATCTAATTCAGTTCAAACTACTAAAAATACGTGATGCCACCACGTTAGCACGTTAGCATGCATGCACGATAAACACACATGCAAATAGAGGCAGAGCAGGAGAAAGAAGGGGAAAAGTTTGAAGTAATAGCTGGAGTCCAGTTACTGGTTTTGGATTGGATGTAAAATCTTTGATTGAAGTTAAGTCTTGCAGTTCTCAGTGGAGCCCAGTGCACACTTTCAAAGCTGTTTCACTGGTCTTCTGTCTTGAGGCTTAAGTTACTTCCATGGGTCCCTGGTACTTTGCGTGAGAGAGAGATGCTCCCTTCTTGAAGTTCAGCTGCAGTCTCTTCCAAAAACTGTTCTCTGTCAGGCACAATTCAAAAAACACCAGGTTGGCCAGCAGGTTAGTCATGTGACTAGCTCCTTGTGTGGAGCAGCCTCACCTGTGAGATTTGTGGATTCCAACAAGATTACCAGACACTTTCAGTTGGGAGGGGGGGGGGGGGGTGCGGGGCGGTGGTGGGGTGGTGGAATGCTGGTTCAATGACTCTCAATGTCTCACGATCATCACTATTGACAAAACCCATCTGGCTAATTGAATCAGGAAATACTCTCATTGTCTTCTTCATGCAATTGTTTTTTCAGAATGCAAATGTGCAGCCATGTTTTCAGCCACTGTTGTGATCTTTTTAAATGTTATTTCAAGTCCAGTAACAGTTCAAAAATAAAGTTCCATATGACAAAATTAATATGCCTCATTTTGGCAAGTGTGGTTTCCATCACATATGGTTCTTTGGTTCTATTGGAAACATTTTGTTTTAATGACTTCTATTTTCTGTGGAACCTCTACATGTTTCCCTCTTTGTATGTGAATGCTCATTTCTCAAAGAATTCCCATTAGTATTGTTGTTGCAATTACTCAGGAACACCTGCTACTTGTGTATCCAATCTCATTATGTTGGACCATTTTACAATATTGGAGAAACAAATACCTGGATTTTAATTTATTTTCTCACAACAAAAACCTCCCTTCAGGGTTTTCTTCTCATCTCATTTACTTTACTCAATCCAGTTATTGCAACATGTTTACTTATCTACAACCTTATAGTGAAGACAGTGTCAGGTGTTTTGTTCAATATTATTTTGGTTTCTGTTAAAAGTTTCTCCAAGTTGCATTTATGTCACGCACCGTATATGTCCCGAAGATTTTCTTCTAAAAACTCAGAAACTTGACAATTTGAAGACCATTTCCTCTTTTTTCCCCAGTGAAATTTGAAACATCTCAACAGAAATAATAGGATCTGCATTTTCCTTATGAATGGTAATTACATTTCTCATTAAATCATAAGTTGAAACCCACAAACATGCAGAAGAATGGAAAGTCTCTTCGCAGCATCTGTGACTTCTGGATTGAATATATTCACATGACTTCTTGCCTCCAAATGCCCCAGCCAACCAAAGAACCTTTTTTGCCCCTATCTCCAATATTTTTATAATCAATAAACAAAAGGGTTCAAGGAAAATGAAAAGTAAATAAATGTATTTTTAATGCCCCTATGATTTTACTGCTAGGTTGTTCATAGCATCATCCAAGAGATTAATCTTTAATTTGTGGAAACTCCGGGACAATTTCTGGAGGGTTGGCAACCCAAGTGACTTCATTGGAGGAATTTTGCCAGGCGAAGAGAGGCGGCTTTGGGTGCGTGCGAGAAGTTAAATCCCCTAAAAGTGACACAGGTCGGGATCCCAACATCAACCTGCCCACTTCCAGGTTTCACCCAGGTAGGTGTAAATGGCAAGCAGGGATCCCATGTGCAGCTGTTGGTTAAGTAAATTAAATATTCAGATATGTTCTTAAGTACTGTTTAACTAAGGGTACTGGTTTTAACAGCCAGTGAGCCTATTTGCCGAGCTGTCAGCAACTTGCTGGGATCATTAAGGTGAGTGCACAGTGGAGAGTGCTACTTTAGTCAAACTGACAGGCTTGGAATTCTTTGATCAGTGAAACTGAAGAATTGCAGCCCTGGCCAGATGAGAGGCTGCTGTGCAGAGCACTCCTTTCTCAAAGAATGCTTTAACTGCTTGACAGGTGATTGCTAACTTCTTTGAACTCACTTCACTCACCTTCAGCTGCATTTCCCTGCAGCCAGCCTTCACCATGGCAATGGGCAGATCCACTTTGCACCTCTGATGAAGAACATGAGGAGCAGCAACACCAGCACTGACACCAACAGCAACAGCAGAAGCAACACCAGCACCAGCAGCACCAGCTGCCTTCTCCTCAGCCACATACCCTTTCACAGGGCAGAGTGAATGGACACATTGATCCAGCTCCAAGGAGACAAGACCTCCAACATAGGGTCCACAGAAAGAGGATCAGTTCCCTTCACTTGGTGAGCAACAGGGCCTCAGCAGTTTCAGGTTTTCAGTGCAGGCCATTGTTGTGTGTCAAAGTTAAGAGCAGACCGCCTTAAGAAGCAGTAAGTGAAGGTCACTGGAGGAAGTGATGTCACATTACATATGACCAGAGAGTTGTGGGTGTAGCCCAACAGAGTGAGATGTGTTTAGATGTGGCTCATGCAGCATGTGTTCTAGTTTAAGGTAAAACAAAACCCACATTTTCTTGAGACATTACCTGTCGTCCTGTGAGTCTTACAATAGTTCACATATCAAACAAACAGGTAATATTATATGGTGGCAGTGGTGGAATCTATTTTTTCTGAAGTCCACCAAATATTGCATCGTGGCAACTTTGTTTTTTTTTCTGAAGAACACACTACGCTAGAACAAGGAACGGCCAATTTTCTAACTGGAGTGGCTGAAGATGCTGGAGAGCAGCTGGCAGGAGACCCCACAACAGTGCAAAGACAGGACCTTGGGAGGTGTTGAAACTCTGTGAGTACAGTTGGGAAATTTGCCAGGGGATCACAGCTTTCAATTAATCTGACAGTGGGTCAAAAAAAATTGAAAAGTTTTCCCATTTATTTGTTTCATAGGTAGGGTGTAAGCCAAAAAGAAATGGAAGAAGTCCACAGTGCCAGTGGAAGTCCACAACACAGTGAGAAAGGCTGGTTGTGGGAACTGCCAGTACTGCAATGTGCTATTGGCTGCAGAAAACAATGCTGTCTCACAGTTAAAAAAATGAGCTGTGCAAACAGAAAGCAGCTGTGGTGTCTCACTCTTAAAGGGGAAGACCTGCAGAAAATGAATCTGTCTAAAAAGAAAAAAAGTGTGCCTGTGAAAATAAAAAGCTGTAAAAAATCCTATATTTATATATTTTAAAAAGCAGGATCATGAAGACATTGGCTTTTGGATATCCAGTATAGATTGGAAGATGTTGGATATAGTTTCTGAATTTAATCTGTTTCAACAGCAAATGAAACTGTGTTTCCTGGATCAAGAAGTGAGCAAACCAGAGAAACCAGCTATCAAAATTAAGATCGCACCGAGCAACGAGGGCCTGTAATAAATAATACATCAGGATTGTCAGCTGAGAAGCAGAGGGACCCTAGCAAGCTATGGACATTCCTGGAGCAGCAAATCAAGATGAAAGTAAATTTCTGAGTGCATAGGCTTGGGGTTATGACCTACCATCAAAGGGAAAATGAGTCCATTAACCAGTTTGTTGCAAGGTGCCGAGATAAAGCTCAATACTGTGACTTTTCGGATATTGAATTGTTGGAATGGGTTATAGAGCTAGTAATCACATCTACCCCACTAGAGGCCTTTCAAAAAGATCAGCTAGAAAAGAAGAAAGTGCATTCCATAGATAGACTACTCAATGATGAAAGGAAATTTGAAGCCTTCATGGCGGGTGCCAACAGTTACAACTTTTGGTATGGTGACCAAGGCTCAGAAGCCTGCTAAGCCTTGTGGTAAATGTGGCCTGACTCACCCAATTTGCAGTTGTCCGGCTTCCCAGGACCAGTGAAAAGCTTGTGGCATGCAAGGACATTGGACAAGGCAGTGCAGGAGGCTGAGCTCAGACATTACATACAGTAATGGTGGCAGATCACATGTAGAGAGAGCGTCTGCTAGGCAGGATGGTAAACACAAGAGGTATGCTAACACACAACAAAAGCCCAAGCAGATACATCAGGTCAGCAGAGAGTCAGATTCTCAGGAGGACACAAGTGAAGAATGAGCAAGCATTTCAAATAGTTAGTTTTGGATCAACATGTCAATGCTATCATGCAACTGAGACATTTGCCATGATTGGGATTATATGTCCACAGAAGAGTAACAAACATAAACTCAGGGTAAAAATCGACACCGGCGCAAGTGCTAGTATTCTACCCATCGATATACTGAAGGACATGGATCTTAAGATATGGGAATCTATGGTGCAACCCAACACAGCTAGACTGGCTGCCGACAGTGATTCTCCAATCAAATGTATTGGAACAATAATCTTGCAGTGCGGCTGTGGAAGCCGCAAATGTTTTATATTGTAAAAACAACTGGACCAGCTATTGCAAGACTTCCAACATGCCAAGATTTACAAATTGTCACAATTTGTAACACCATACCAAAAGGTACGGAAGGTTGCAGCACAGAGTGCATTGAGTCGCTTAGAGACCTGGAACTACTTTATCCAGACAGGTTTGATGTAATTGGTAATTTCTTAGGGTGATGTCATATTGCAAGTGAGGGAAGATGCAGTTCCTACTACTGACAGGCCAAGGAAGTGGAGTGTGCACATTCAAGAGAAGCTTAAAGTGGAGCTGGTAGAGATCGAGTGCAACGGATTAATCTGCTGAGTGCATGTTAATGGTAGGTTAATTATGTTGTTAAAGATACATAGGTGAAAGGCATTGTTTAATTAAGGACTTATAGCAGATAAAAAGAGAGCCTGCTGGGACACAGGTGAAAAGGTAGGAGGCAGGCATATGTAATGCTGCATTCTGCAAATAAACCAGCTATGAAGAAAAGGATCTGTGTCTAGCTTCTTTCTTCACCATTTGGCCTGGATCCATTTAACACTGCATTCTGATTGGCACAGGTCCATTACCTGCATGCTGAAGAAAGATGACAATCTCAGGATTTGCTTTGACCTGCAACAGCTGAATTTAGCCCTTAAGAGATACATGCATAAAATCCCAACACTGGAGGAGCTGAATCCTAAGTTTACTGATGCTAAGTGTTTTTCAAAGCTCAATGTGAGGCATCGCTACTTGTCTGTCCAATTAGCCAAGAAGCCGCAGTTACTCACAACATTTAGAACGCCATTCAGGAGATATTGTTTTTTAGATGGTTACCATTTAGTCTGTGCATCAGCCAGGACATTTTCCAACAATACATGGACAGTTTAACAGAAAATGTCCAGCTGTACCTGCATAGCTGACGATATTGCGTGATGGATCGGACCAAGGCAGAGCATAACCGAAACTTGCATTTGCTAATGCTGGCTACTCGTCGTGAGGGTCTTATGTTTATTAGTAAGAAGTGCCAGGTCAATGTTGGGCACATCAACTTCTAACACAGGAATACATATAGACTCAGATAAGATCAAAGATGTCAGAACCATGCCAACTCCTCAGAACCGGGAAGACCTACAGTGGTGTGTCGGGCTGTTCAAAATTTTGACCCCATAAATCCCCTATTTTGTTGAGCGAGCAGCTGCAGGGAACTGCTGCAGAAAGACATCCCTTACTTGTGGCAGGAAGACCACCAGCAGGTGCTTGAGTGATTGAAGTTAGCTCTGTCAAGTCAAGACAGCATGCTACAATATTACGACATGACCAAAGAGACTATGCTAGAGGTCAACACGTCTCAGAAGGGATTAGGCCTCTGCATCATGCCGGAAGGAAAACCAATCACCTTCATATTGAAGAGTTTGTTGCAAACCCAATCCAATTACTCTAACATCGAACATTAGCTCTGGTTTTTGGAATTGTTAGGTTTCACACCTACTTGTTCAGAAAACTTTTTACCGTTGAGACTGATCACAAGCTACTTGAAACCATATTGTGCAAGCCGCTCACGAGTGCTCCTCGGTAGTTGCAGAGACTTTTGATGAAGGTCCAGGGCTACAATTGTGATGTCCAATATAAAACAAGCAGCAAAATGGTCACATCGGAAACCCTGAACAGTTTTCCTAACCCGAATAAAGATGCAGATGTCACACTAGATTTGCATGTCCACAGTGTGGATGCTGAGATTGAGGATGTCCTGAAGATCGACCTCATGAATTTTGGACCTCACCATGCGAGCAAATAAGAGATGAGATGGCACGTTACCCTACCCTATCGTTGTTGTGGAAAGTTATTGTGGAAGGATGGTCATAAAAAGATGAGCTTGGTATATCACAAGGGGTGATTTTCAAAAGGAAACAAGTCCTGATACCTGAAGCTCTGCATTCTGAAATTCTAACCCAACTGCATCAACGGCATTTAGGAATAGAATGTACTGGACACCTTGCCAGTGAGACTATTGGCCAGGAATCAACAGTGATGTTGAGATGGTGGTGAAATCCTGTGAGGCATGTCAAAGTTGCCAGCCAAATCAACGGAAGGAACCCTTGATCCCACATGAAACATTTTCACATCCGTGGGCAAAGATCGTCACAGATTTATTTCACATTCAAGGTGATGGTTTCCTCCTTGGGCCTATATTCTCTGGCGTTTAGAAGAATGAAAGGTGATCTAACTGAGATGTACAAGATTCAGAAAGGGCTTGATAGGGTAGAAGCTGAGAGACTGTTCCCACTGGTCAGGGAATCTAGAACACAGGGACACAGGCTCAGGATAAGGGGTCAATCATTTAGGACTGAGATGAGGAGAAATTACTTCACTCGAAGGGTTGTGAATCTTTGGAATTCTCTACCCCAGAAGTTGGGATTCGATTGGGCAGCTATTTTTTCAGCCGGCGCAGACACGATGGGCTGAATGGCCTCTTTCTGTGCCATAACTTTTCGGTGGTTCTATGTTCCCCCACCTGGCACACATGTCTTGCTGTGGATGTTCCATCATTGAATACATTTAAGGATGGGATAGATAGATTTTTGGTCTCACAGGGAATTAAAGGATATAGCGATATGGGCAGGAAAGTGAAATTGAAGACCAAGATCAGCCATGATCATATTAAATGGCGGAGCAGCCTCGATGGGCCATATGGTCTACTTCTGCTCCTATTTCTTGTGTTCTTGTGGTCTTGTGTTCTCCTTGTTATGGATTAATTCACCAAGTTTCCGATAATCAGGCAGCTATGAGAAACGTTAAGTGCAGTGGTGGCTGATACGCAGTGCTCTGTTCAGTCTGTTTGGCATGCCAGAAGCAATGATCTTTGATAATGGGCTGCAATATGCAGGAAGACCATTCCAAGACATGTGTGTCAGCTGGGGGACCATAGAACCATAGAAAGGTTATAGCACAGAAAGAGGCCATTCAGCCCATTGTGTCTGCGCCAGCTGAAAAAGTAGCCGCCCAATCAAATCCCACCTTCCAGCACCTAGTCCATACTCTTGCAGGTTACAGCACTTCAGGTGTGGGTCCAGGTATCTTTGAAAAGAGTTGAGGGTTTCTGCCTCCACCACCAATTCAGACAGTGAGTTCCATATACCCACCACCCTTTAGGTGAAAAAGTTTATCCTCATGTCCCCTCTAATCCTTCTACCAATCACCTTAAATCCGTGCCCGCTAGTAATTGACCTCTCCGCTAGGGGAAACAGCTCCTTCTTGTCTACTCTATCTAGGCCCCTCGTAATTTTGTACACCTCAATTAAGTCACCCCTCAGCCTCCTCTGTTCTAAGGAAAATAACCTGAGCCGATCCAATCTTTCCTCATAGCTGCAACTTTCAAGCCCTGGCAACATTCTTGTAAATCTCCTCTGTACTCTCTCCAGAGAAATTATGTCCTTCCTGTAATATGGTGACCAGAACTGAACGCAATACTCCTGCTGTGGCCTAACCAGCATTTTATACAGTTCCAGCATTACATCCCTGCTTTTGTATTCCATACCTCAGACAATTAAGGAAAGCATTCCATATGCCTTCTTCACCACTTTATCTACCTGTCCTGCCACCTTCAGGGACCTGTGGACTTGCACTCCAAGGTCTCTCACTTCCTCAATATCCTCCCGTTTATTGTGTATTCCCTTGCTTTGTTTGGCCTCCCCAAATGCATTGCCTCACACTTCTCTGGATTGAATTCCATTTGCCACTTTTCCGCCCACTCAACCAAATGATTGATATCATTCTGAAGTCGACAGTAATCCTCTTCACTGTCAACTACATGGCCAAATTTTGTGTCATCTGCAAATTTCCCAATCATGGCTCCCACAATTAAGTCCAAATCATTAATATATACCACAAATAGCAAGGGACCCAACACTGTGCCCTGTGGAACACTACCGGAATCCTCTTTTCATTCGCAAAAACATCCGTTGACCATTACCCTTTGTCATAGAGTCATAGAGACCTGTTTCCTGTCACTGAGCTAATTTTGGATCCAACGCCACATTTCCCCATATCCCATGGGCTTTTTCTTTTCTGACCAGTCTGCCATGTGGGACCTTGTCAAATGCCTCACTAAAATCCATGTAGACCACATCCACTGCACTACCCTCATCAATCCTCCTTGTTACTTCCTCAAAAAAATTCAATTAAGTTAGTAAGACATGACCTTCCATCATGTGACATTATCTAAAGTCCAACTGCATTGCTGAACTCATGGTGTGCACCAACGCATCACTAAAATGTAGGCAGATGCCACAAGATCACAAGGTTGCAATGCTGCACCTCTGAGCTACTCCATCAGACATGGGCTTACCATTGCTTGCAGAGTTGATGTGTGGAAGGCAGATAAGAACTACCTTGCCCAGTCATCATCTGACTAAGTTTTCCAAAGTAAAGTATATTCTTTTATCTAAACAAGGTAAGATGAAGGCATCATCCAAGATTATAGGACCAGAATAAGCTCGATTGTGAGTAGGACAGGAGGTCAGAGTCCTCAATCATGCCTTGGGAACGTGGTATGCTGCAGAGATTGTGAGAATATGCAACTATCGCAGATCATACGAGGTCCAGACACCCAGTGGTACAATTCTCAGATGGAACTGATGTCATCTCAGAGAGCTGTATGACACTTTGTGTGACAACCCTGCGGCATCACAGACGTGTTCAAAGGCAAAGTCTGAAGATGAAAGTACAGAGGCTATGAGCACAGAGGAAGAACATGCTAACCACAGTCCTGAATCAACAGAGTCTCAGAGAAGCCATCAAGACAAGCTCAGCTCTGGGAAGAGGCTGGCGATAACAAGATTGGGACGAATAAGCTAACCTCCTCTATGTTTCAGAGAGTGTTGTAAGTAACATTTTGTTTTCATCATGTAAAATTGGTCCTAACCACAACATCATTGTGTGTTTTTATCTTTGTATAAAAGGGGGATGTTGTGGGGTGACCTTAAGCGCAGACCATCTTCAGAAGCTGTAAGTGAAGGTCACAGAGCAAGTGATGTCACGTCACTCGTGACCGGACAGTTGTGGGTGTCGCTTTACAGAGTGAGATGTGTTTAGATGTAGATCTATAATAAAAACCAACACTTTCTTTGGCTATTATTTGTAGTCCTGTGAGTCTTACAATAGTTCACATATTAAAGGAACAAGTAATATTACCATAATAATATTAAAGCAAAATACTGCAGATGCCGGAAATCTGAAATAAAAACAAGAAATGCTGGAAATACTCAGCAGGTCTGGCGGCATCTGTGGAGAGAGAAGTAGAGATAACGTTTCAGGTCAATGACACTTCATCAGAACTGAAATATGTAATATTTTAATAATATGTACTAAATATGTAATAATTTTAATAACTGAAATATTACCAGCCATTGCTGGCATCAGCAGTGTCCTGGAACAAGACTTTCTTCCCAGCCTGCCGGACTGAACATTGAGTTCAATAATTTCAGAGCATGACAGCCCCCCACTTTACTTTCATTTTTAGTCATTTTTAGTTATTTTTTCTTCCTTTTTTTTACATTCCTTTTTACATTTTTTACAATCTTTTTTTGCATTTATTTCATTTCATCTTAGTTTGTTCAGTTTGCTTACCCACTGTTTTTTTCAGGTTGTTTTTCTTCAGGTTTGCACTTGCTGCTGTTCAATATTCAGAATATTCACACCTAATCTGTACTAATGCTTTGTCTTTCAACACACCATTAACATATTGTTTGCCTTTGCTCCGTGACCTTTTGGTCAGCAATGTGGCCTGGTCCAATCTGCACCTTCTCCTTTGTTATCTTTTGCCCAACCCCCACCTCACTTGTTTATAATCTGTGACTTTTCTAATATTTGTCAGTTCCGAAGAAGGGTCACTGACCCGAAACGTTAACTCTGCTTCTCTTTCCACAAATGCTGCCAGACCTGCTGAGTGATTCCAGCATTTCTTGTTTTTGTTTCAGATTTCCAGCATCCGCAGTATTTTGCTTTTATTTCTTCCCAGTGGACCAGGTGGGCGTGCCTTGCCAGTTGTCATTAAGATACCTGCCACTGGAGGGTCAACTTACCCCACACCACCCTACCCCCTCTCCCCCATCACCCCGGGTCTCTGCCTCTTCCCACAGTTCTGTGCTCACTTCTTCTGTATGGAGAGAAAGCAGAGAGTTATGGGTTTCGAAATAGCTTGTGTGGATAGGGGGGAAGAGTAACATTTGTGGAGAGTGACTGTGAAACATGGATGTAAGAGGGCAATAGGCTGAAGGTGAGTGTGAGTGTTAACTGTTCTGATGGGGGTGTGAGGTGCCTGGAGACAGAGGAATGAGTGGAGCTGCAGGGTGTGCTGTCCTGAGGAGTTCTGTGCCGGAAAATGTTGAGAAAGTCATAGTGTGGGGCTTGGCACCTGAAAGTGTTATGGCACTCATCTTTCCCACCCTCCTGAGGTCCTGGATCCTGCTGATGCACTGTCTCCAGGTTGGAAGGACCACACTCCTGCTACTAACCTCCTCGGTCACTTCCATGCATGCCGGCTTTGTTGGAGTGGCTGCATTTTTCCTCGCATCCTTAAAATGATTACCTCACTGCAGTGCTTCCAATCTCACAGCAGGACCTCCAGGGGAGTGTGAGAGACCCGGAGGGCAGGCCTCCCAGATCCCAACTCCAATCCTGTGCTTGCTGCAACCTCAGGAATCCATGTCCAGTTGAGCCTTTCTGACTCATGGTTGGGTCCTTGTAATCAGAAATCTTTCCTTTCACAGACCAAGCCTGTTATCTAGCCTGCTCTCTCTGATTGGCCAGGGAATCTGGAGGCAGGTGCTATTACTGTGGCTCAGTTAAAGAGCCATAGTGAAGCCAACTGCAGAGTCTAGCGGGTTCCCGACCCATGAATGGTCCTGTGATTTCGGCAGGGACCATTAATTGAAATTTCCAAACCATGGGCTGCATTTTAAGAGTCCGCTGCCGAAGTAGGCGGCAGAAGTAAAAAATTGCGTCCCGCCCGCAAGGGCACCATGTCATGGAGCCACTGCAATTTCAAACGCGGCAGCTCATTTGCATGGCTGCAGTGCCCGCCCACTGCGATAACGTGGAGGGGGCGGGTAAGCCGTCGCTAGCAACTGCGTCTGGTGCCAATGTGCAGACGCAGGCACCATTTTTAAAGGGCTTACAACCCTCACTGGAGATTTTAAAATTAAAGGGCTAGGTCAATTGAATTACCAAAAAGCACTCATAAATTAACTTTAAATTCATTTTCCCACTCCCCCAATTCCTGCCCTTTCTCCCCCTACCACCTCCCCCCCACCGGAATTGGTTTATTAAGAATTTGACCTTCCCCGACCCAAAGTTAGGCCCCATTGCCCTTCACTCCTTCCCATCACTCCCTCCAACCAATCCTCAGTGATGTGATCTCACTCCCCCCTCCCACACAGAGACAAAATCCTCCTCCTCCCTCCCCACAGGCATCGCTCCACGTTTCCCCGAATGGGGATTCCAAGGCCCGGGATTGTTGGCCGCCCAAATGAAGATTGGTGCTGCGATTAAGGAGGCGACAGGACCCTCATTAAACCATTGAAATAAGGCCTTACCGTCACTGCCAAGATTGGCATGGTGCCTGCCACTGTCGGGGTCGATGGCGGGCCTCTACTGTACCGATCTTCATTGCCCCCCGTGCCAAAGTTCCCAACAGCAGAGGGGCTTTAAAATCTTGCCCCATGTGTCATTAAATATTTGTTGATATGCTCCCTGCAGTCAGAATTCCTGGAAATTCTTCATTCTTCCCCTTTATTGCAAAACTTTTGTCAGTTCTAGATGCTTACAGATTTTTGTTTAAAATAAATTTCATCCTCATCTTCACTTTGTCACATTTTTACATTTTAGTTAAAAAACATTTAACACACAGTTTCCAAATATAAGATTTCTTTCAGGCTTCAACCAGCTCACTCATATGTTTGACACAAAACTTCCCTTCACCTCCAGTGATTCCTGAATACTATGTTGATGTTTCATTTATTTATTCAAGTAACAGTGTTTTAACTCAGTTATGACCAGGTGAGGAAGGGGTCTGGGGCTCCCCTCTCAGCCTTTTCCTGGTTTGGTCACAACAGGGTTTAATTTTTGAACACAGTGTTTTTAGTTTTCCCTCAGGGAGTCCTTGCTCACTGCTCTCTTATTGTCATTGCAAAGAAATCAACCAGAAAGGTTTTCTCAGATTTAAACAAGGAAAGTGTAAGTTTATTAAACTTAAAACTCTAACTCAGTTAAAACTACTAAAAAGACATGACGCAACCACACTAGCATGCATACGCAATAAACACACAAGCAAATAGAGATAGAAGAGGAGAAAGAATTAAAGGGGAAAGATTTGAAGTCATAGATGGAGTTCAGTTACTGGTTTTGGGTTGGATGTAAAGTCTTTGATTGAAGTTAAGTCTTGCAGTTCTCGTTGGGGCCCAGTGCATACTTTCAAACTTGTTTCGCTGGTCTTCTGTCTTGAGGCTTAAGTTACTTCCATGGATCCCTGGAACTTTGCGTGAGAGAGACAAAGAGAGGGAATGCTCCCTTCTTGAAGTTCAATTGCAGTCTCTTCCAAAAACTGCTGTGAGCACAATTCAATTAACTCCAGGTTGGTCATGTGACTAGCTTTTTTCTTGAGACAGCCTTGCTGGCTCTTACACATTCAATGACTCTTGATCATCACAATTGACAAAACCCAGCTGGCTAATTGAATCTGGGAGTACACCAATGTCTCTTCATGCCACTGTCATTTAGAATGCAAATGTGCAGCGATGTTTGAAGCCACTATTCTGTGTTTTTTTTAAAACAAGTTATTTTCAATGTCCAGTAAGCATTCAAATAATGTTCCATGTGACAAAATTAATATACTTCCATCTGTTAGGCGTGGTTTCCATCACAACTCACGGTAATTAAGGATCAAACAATGAGTTTTATGGAGCTGTGAAAATCCAAATCTTTTCCTGCTTGGTTTGTATTTGACAGTTTTTTGAGTCGCAACTTCATAACATTAGTTGAATTCCCCAAAGTGCACATTTGTGTCGATGCAAAACCTCTGTATTTTCACCATACTTTTACAAGTTAGTTACTTTTCCCTTGAGAATGCTAATTTCCATGTGCATTGCTGGTAAACCTGATTCTGCTTTACATGTTCTACAGGGTCCTGGCGTGGATTGACAAATCTGCATTCAGCAGCACGTTAAGACGCATTACTGGGATTTTACACAATATGAATAAGGTTGGGTTTGGAAGCACAAATGGTGTCAGGCCAGAGATGGTCTTATTTGACCACAAGTGGTGTTAAAATGCATAGCAAATGCACTACATCACCGCTGATTTAGTAGCACTATCTGAGCTCTGCCTATACTAGGAGGAATTTCAAGTAGCAATTTTAGTAATTGCAATTATTATCTATTTTTCTTTTTACTGGAATTTAGAAAGACAGCACAAAAGAGGGAATGTTTTCCTTAAGGTGCTCTGATCTTTGTAATATTATGTTCAAGTTTTATTCTCCCATGATCAACATTGTGAGAGCTATTGGGTGGATTTTTCTCAACTTCATTCCTACTGAAATGGTGAGACCATTGGTCAGGAACCCATTGGACTCTGCAGCAGACTTTGCTGAGTGAGGCTCCTTAGCTGAGACATGGCATCAGCATCCCACCTCCAGGTTCTTTGACCAATCGGAGTGGATGGGTGGGATCATGCACTGGATCTGTCAAAGGAAGGATTTCTAATTGAAGGAACCACGGTTACAATTGCTCACCTGCACATGGATTTTTGAGGCTGTAGCAACCACAGAAGTGGAGAGAAGATCTGGCAAGGCTGCTCCCCAGATCTTTCACTTTTACCTGGTGGTCCTGTTATGGTATCTGAGGGATTGCAGAGAGCTGACCTTTCTCAAGGATGGGAGGAAGAGTATCTCCAACCAAACAGGCTGCATGGAAGTGACTAAGGAAATCAGCAGTAGAAATGTGGTCCCTCCACCATGGACAGTGCAGCAAGAGGATCCAAGACCTCAGGAAGGTAGGAAATGTGAGTGACATAACACTTTCAGGTGCCAAGCCCCACATTCTGAATTGCACAGCATTCTCCTGAACAATACACCTCAGGACAACACACCTCACAGCTTCACTCATTCCTCTCTCTTCAGGCACCTCACATACCCATTTAGCCAGCCAACAGTCACACAAACCCAGCCTGTTGCCCCTCTAACACCCATGCCTCACATTCACCCACCACAAATGTTGTCCTTCCCTGCTATCCACAGTAGCCATTAGTAACACAGATAGCTTTCTTCTTTCTCTCCTTGCAGGTAAAGAGAGCACACAACCTTGGGGAGAGGCAGAGACCATGGGGGTGGCCCTCCAGTGACAGGCACCTTGATAACCACTGGCAGTGTACTCCCACCTGGCCCACTGGTCTTGGTCCAAAAGTTTACACATGTCAGCAATGATCTGCCATGAAAACCTGAGACTCCTGAGTCACTGGTGGCTGGTGCTCACACATGTCGAAAGAGCTGCTCCTCTGCCTGTAGACCCTAATTTGGAGTAGAATCTCTGTGTGCATCCTCTCTGCTCTGTGGAGTGGCATTTGACTGAGAAGAAGGCAGCTGGTGCTGGTGCTAATGGTGATGCTGTTGGTGTTGGTGCTCCTCTTGCTCTTCATCACAAGTGCAAGGTAGAGCTGCATAAGCCGTTCCCAAGTCATGGTGAAGGCTGGCAGTAGGGATATACAGCTGAAGATCATAGAATCATAGAGTTATTATGGCAAAGAAGGAGGCCATTTGGCCCATCAGATCTATGCCAGCTCTCTGTAGAGCAATCCAGTCAGTCCTATCCCCCTGCTCGATCACAGTAGCGATACAAGTTTATTTCTTTCAAGTACCCATTTAATTTCCTTTTGAAATCATTAATCATCTCTGCTTCCACTACCTTCATAGGCAGGAGTTCCAAGTCATTACCACTCAATGCATAAAAAGGTTCTCCCTCATACCCATCAGCATCTCTTGCCCAAAGCCTTAATTCTGTGTCCCCTAGTCCTTGTGCCATTAGCTAATGAGAACAGCTTTTCTTTGTCAACCTTGAAAGAAATAGAAAGTGAATGAAGTGCAGGACAGGTGAAATGTCTTCTTCTTTGGGCCTCCTTATCTCGAGAGACAATGGATACGCGCCTGGAGGTGGTCAGTGGTTTGTGAAGCAGCGCCTGGAGTGGCTATAAAGGCCAATTCTAGAGTGACAGGCTTTTCCACAGGTGCTGCAGAGAAATTTGTTTGTCGGGGCTGTTGCACAGTTGGCTCTCCCCTTGCGCCTCTGTCTTTTTTCCTGCCAACTACTAAGTCTCTTCGACTCGCCACACTTTAGCCCCGTCTTTATGGCTGCCCGCCAGCTCTGGCGAACGCTGGCAACTGACTCCCACGACTTGTGATCAATGTCACAGGATTTCATGTCGCGTTTGCAGACGTCTTTATAGCGGAGACATGGACGGCCGGTGGGTCTCGCTGTACAATGTGTCTTTGGGGATCCTGCCATCTTCCATGCGGCTCACATGGCCAAGCCATCTCAAGCGCCGCTGACTCAGTAGGGTGTACAAGCTGGGGATGTTGGCTGCCTCGAGGACTTCTGTGTTGGAGATACGGTCCTGCCACCTGATGCCAAGTATTCTCCGGAGGCAGCGAAGATGGAATGAATTGAGACGTCGCTCTTGGCTGACATACGTTGTCCAGGCCTCGCTGCCATAGAGCAAGGTACTGAGGACACAGACTTGATACACTCGGACTTTTGTGTTCTGTGTCAGTGCGCCATTTTCCCACACTCTCTTGGCCAGTCTGGACATAGCAGTGGAAGCCTTTCCCATACGCTTGTTGATTTCTGCATCTAGAGACAGGTTACTGGTGATAGTTGACTCTAGGTAGG
The DNA here is from genome assembly GCF_036365525.1 of Heterodontus francisci. Lineage (NCBI taxonomy): Eukaryota > Metazoa > Chordata > Chondrichthyes > Heterodontiformes > Heterodontidae > Heterodontus > Heterodontus francisci. The sequence goes on along the minus strand of NC_090374.1, from coordinate 33,348,407 downwards.
TGAACTCTTGAACCACTTCCAGAGCGTGGTCGCCAATATTGATGGATGGAGCATTTCTGACATCCTGCCCCATGATGTTCGTTTTCTTGAGGCTGATGGTTAGGCCAAATTCATTGCAGGCAGCCGCAAACCTGTCGATGAGACTCTGCAGGCACTCTTCAGTGTGAGATGTTAAAGCAGCAACGTCAGCAAAGAGGAGTTCCCTGATGAGGACCTTCCATACTTTGGACTTCGCTCTTAGACGGGCAAGGTTGAACAACCTGCCCCCTGATCTTGTGTGGAGGAAAATTCCTTCTTCAGAGGACTTGAACGCATGTGAAAGCAGCAGGGAGAAGAAAATCCCAAAAATTGTGGGTGCGAGAACACAGCCCTGTTTCACGCCACTCAGGATAGGAAAGGGGTCTGATGAGGAGCCGCCATGTTGAATTGTGCCTTTCATATTGTCATGGAATGAGGTGATGATACTTAGTAGCTTTGGTGGGCATCCAATCTTTTCTAGTAGTCTGAAGAGACCACGTCTGCTGACGAGGTCAAAGGCTTTGGCGAGATCAATGAAAGCAATGTAGAGGGGCATCTGTTGTTCACGGCATTTCTCCTGTATCTGACGAAGGGAGAACAGCATGTCAACGGTCGATCTCTCTGCACGAAAGCCACACTGTGCCTCAGGGTAGACGCGCTCGGCCAGCTTCTGGAGCCTGTTCAGAGCGACTCGAGCAAAGACTTTCCCCACTATGCTGAGCAGGGAGATTCCACGGTAGTTGTTGCAGTCACCACGGTCACCTTTGTTTTTATAGAGGGTGATGATATTGGCATCGCGCATGTCCTGGGGTACTGCTCCCTCGTCCCAGCACAGGCAAAGCAGTTCATGTAGTGCTGAGAGTATAGCAGGCTTGGCACTCTTGATTATTTCAGGGGTAATGCTGTCCTTCCCAGGGGCTTTTCCACTGGCTAGAGAATCAATGGCATCACTGAGTTCCGATTTGGTTGGCTGTATGTCCAGCTCATCCATGACTGGTAGAGGCTGGGCTGCATTGAGGGCAGTCTCAGTGACAGCATTCTCCCTGGAGTACAGTTCTAGGTAGTGCTCAACCCAGCGGTCCATTTGTTTGTGTTGGTCAGTGATTATGTCCCCTGATTTAGATTTGAGGGGGCGATCTTCTTGATGGTTGGCCCAAGAGCTCTCTTCATGCCATCATACATTCCTCTGATGTTTCTGGTGTCTGAGGCCAGCTGAATATGACTGCATAGGTGTTGCCAGTAGTCGTTTGCGTAGCGCCTGGCTGTTCTTTGTATTCTAAGAAGTTGGCTATCACCTGCCAAGTACAGGGAGCACAATCTCAGGCAAAGTGTTGTGAGCAGCAGCCTCTCATTTGGCCATGGCTGAGGCTCCTCCATTTCACTGATCAAATGCTTCCGAGGCTGTCAGTTTCACTGAAGAAGCACTCCCCTCCGTGCTCTCGCCTCGGTGACCCTGGCAAATTCCACACAGTCAGAGAAGTTGGTCCACTGGCTGTTAAATTCTTGGTTAGAACAGAACTTAATTATCTATTAGAACATTTAAATGCTTTCTCGACAGCTGCCTCCCTGCTCACCTTTAAACTCGCCCAGCTAAAACCTGGAAGAGGGTGGGTGATGTCAGACCCGACATCACATTTAGGGGATTTAACCCATTGCGGGCACTCAAGTCGACCTTTCCTTGCATGTGGAAATTCCCTCGTTAGTTCTCGTAAATAAAATATTTTCTTATTATGGGCACCAAGTGTCACATTGAGCATTTTCATTTCAGATACAGCATTGATAGATGTAGAGTAAAGCTCTTGCTACTCAATCCTTGTTATACGGCCTAGCTCCATTCTCACAAGATCATTCCCTACTACGCCAGTTGAACATTTTCTACTTCCCTCAATAGTCAACAGTTTTTTTATTCTTTCAAGGATTCTGAGCGTCACGGCTAGGCCAGCATTCATTGCCCATTCCTAATTGCCCTTGAGAAGGTGGTGGTGAGCTGCCTTCTTGAACCACTGCAGTCCATGGGAGGTAGGGACACCCACTGTGGTGTTAGGAAGGGAGTTCCAGGATTTTGACCGAGCAACAGTGAAGCAACGGCAATATAGTTCCAAGTCAGGATGGTGTGTGACTTGGAAGGGAACTTGCAGGTGGTGGTGTTCCCATGTATTTCCCTTGTAGTTGGCAGAGGTCGCGGGTTTGGAAGATGCTGTCTACGGAGTCTTGGTGCGCTGCTGCAATGCATCTTATAGATGGTACACACTGCTACCACTGTGCGTCGGTGGTTGAGGGAATGAATGTTTGGGAATGGGGTGACAATCAAGTGGGCTGCTTTGTCCTGGATGGTGTCAAGCTTCTTGAGTGTTGTTGGAGCTGCACCCATCCAGGCAAGTGGAGAGTATTCCATTACACTCCTGACTTGTGTGCCTTGTAGATGGTGGACAGGCTTTGGGGAGTCAGGAGGTGAGTTACACACCGCAGGATTCCTAGCCTCGGACCTGCTCTTGTAGCCACGGTATTTATATGGCTATTCCACTTCAGTTTTTGGTCAATGGTAACTCCTAGGATTTTGATAGTGGGGGATTCAGCAATGGCAATGCCATTGAATGTCAAGTGGAGATGGTTAGATTCTCTCTTGTTGGAGATAGTCATTGCCTGGCACTTGTGTGGCACGAATGTTACTTACCACTTATCAGCCCAAGCCTGGATATTGTCCAGGTCTTGCTGCATTTCTACACAGACTGCTTCAATATCTGAGGAGTCACGAATGGTGCTGAATATTGTGCAATCATCAGCGACCATCCCCACTTCTGACCTTATGATTGAAGGAAGGTCATTGATGAAGCCGCTAAAGATGGTTGGGCCTAAGACACTACCCTGAGGAACCCCTGCAGTGATGTCCTGGAGCTGCGATGAGTAATCTGTGATTTGAATCAGACTGGAAAGCTTAACGTGAATCAATGTCAGGCCAGGGATGGTTTTAAACCATATTTGCTTGTTCTCATTGAAAGGGGTTGAACGTATTTCACTTTGGCCCTCTACAGCCATTATAGACTTCCAATCCCACCATACTGAGCTGAATTCTAACATGGGTCCCAATGTTGAAAAGATAGTTTAATGATCCTCTGAAAAACCCAATTTTCTAAAGTGGCCATTATTCCTCTGTTTACCGAACACACAAAACATTATCGTATAATTTCAAGGTATATCATTGCAAAAAGGATATCCCTGCTGCATAATATTGCCATGACAATTGTGATCTTTGCATTCTTTTCCCTCCATTGTCCTCCATTATTGAACTAAACAGTACCTGTCCAAATATTGGAATTTGTGGATATTTCTTAGCAGGATTTGATAAAGAATAGATAATTTCTCTTAAAGTCTTAATGTGGCTGGTTATAGATTTATTTTTTTCATTATTCATTCAGGGAATGTGGGTGTCGCTGGTGTCAGGCAACCACCACCTTCCCCCACCTGCCAAGACTGAGGCACATATTATTACGCCACATGAACATTAAAACTTAAAATGGAAAGACCCTGACTGGAAGGACATTTATATGGTACTAGTAGTGTTGGAACAATGGGGACTCAGTCATTGCTTCCCCAATACACAGAAGAAGTGGTCAGACCAGTTTTAGTCACATGACTAACTGGCCGTTGCAGAGAAATTGAACTTCCAACAAAGGATTTGAACTCAGACATAGCTGTGTTCTCATGAAGTAAAGATCTCTCCTGGAACTGAAGCAGGAATTACCTCCTCTCTTGCTTGCCTGCCCCACTTCCTTCCCGTGGAACTGAATCTTGTGAAAACACGTGAAAAGAGAGAAAAGTTTCCTAAGTGAAGAAGATTTTTAGAAGACTACTGGGCCCCAATGAAAAGCAAGACTACTTATGAAAGGACTACAGTGAGCTCGAATAACAGTAACAAAAAACCCTCTTCAGAGATTGCTTCAAACCTCTCTCCTTATTTTTTCTTCTGCTCTTTTCTGTCTCTACCTGCATATTTATATCGCGTGTGCTTGCTAGAATGGGAGCGCCGTATATCTGTAGGCGTGAATCATATTAGAGTTTAAGTTTAAGATTTAATAAATTTCATCTTTCTTCTTTAAACCAAAGAAAGCCTATTCGTTCTAATTTCTTTGCCTTATAATTGAAAAGTTGTGAAGAAGGAATCACAAAGGGGCAGCTCAAAACACAGTGTGTTAAAATTAAACCCTGTTACAACAAGACCAGGTCAAGATAGTAACAGACCCCTAGACACTTTTCTCACCTGGTCATAACAGAAATTGGGGGCTCATCCGTGATTGTTACCCACAGACGAACGAGTGAAATCGGAAATGGGAGCTAAATTAGTCACAATCAAAAAGAGCAAATCAATACAGGTTTTCTTGTGGTTGTGTGTGATTGAATACTAACATGTTTGCAATTGAAGTGAGTTGCTCTCCAAGCCAAGGTGAAGTAACTTGGGATAACTTAAAAGCATTGTCTATGGAGGAGTTGAGAAAAATGGCTGAGCAGTGTAGGATCACTGTACGTGGCAAGGCTAGAAAGTCTGAACTCCTAAGGCTAGGGGTCAACCACTTTTCCCTTGAATCTGAAGAAGCAGAAGCCGTGTCAGAAACAGAATCCGACAGGGTATTGTTAGCAAAGATACAATTGGAACAGAGCAAACTTGAATTTGAGGAAAGGGAGATGGAGAAAGAGAAAGCCTTCCAGAAGGATAATGAAGAGAAAGAGAGGGCCTTCCAAAAGAAATCTGAAGAGAATGAAAGGCAAGAGAGAGAGAGAAAGAATATTCTGGAAAGAATCCGAAGAAAGAGAGCTGAAGCGGCTTGAGTTAACCAGGGGGCAACAGAGTAACCTAGTGAAAGCATGGCCAATATGGAGCAGCAGAATTCAGGACTGGGTACAAGATTGCTAAAATTCGCTTAATTAATTCCAAAATTCAATGAGCAAGATGTGGAAGTGTTTATCGTGTCCTTCGAGAATCTGGCAAGGCAGCTAAAATGGCCAGCTGCGACCTGCTCTCTTTTACTGCAAAGCAAACCAACTGGAAAAGCCCATGAGGTTTATTCCTTGCTGCCAGATGAGAGTCCATCAAATTATGAACTGACCAAAAATACTATCCTCGGGGCATATGAATTAGTACCCAAAGACTACCGCCAAAAGTTTTGAACCCTCAAAAAGCAAGCCAATCAAACTTATCTGGCCTTTGAAAGAAGTAAGCAGCTGGCTTTTGATCAGTGGCTGAGGGCTTTAAACATACAGCTCAGCTATGAGACTCTCAGAGAAGTACTCCTGTTAGAGGAATTCCTCTAAAAGTCCATTTTAATGAGCTTTAAGATTGATGAATGAATGGAAATGAATGAGAGAAATGCATGGTTTTTCTTTCTGTATTTTATATTTCTTTCAAACTCCGTAATGAAATGTGCTGTTTTTCTTCAAATCACATTTCATTCCCCTGGGTGTGGAGATGTCAGGCAAACCACCTCCCCACCCCCCCCCCCTCCGCCAACCCCCCACCCCCCGCCAAGACTGAGGCACACATTATTTCGCCACATGAACATTAAAACTTAAAATTACAAGACCTTGACTGGAAGGACATTTATATAGTACTAGCAGTATTGGAACAATGGGGACTCAGTCATTGCTTCCCCAATACACAGAAGAAGTGGTCAGACCAGTTTTAGTCACAAGGCTAACTGGCTATTGCAGAGAATTTGAACTTCCAACAAAGGATTTGAACTCAGACAAAGCCGTGTGCTCATGGAGTAAAGATCTCTCCTGGAACTGAAGCAGGAATTACCTCACCTTGTGTCTGCCTGTCCCATCTCCTTCCCACAGAACTGAATCTTGTGAAAACACATGAAGCTCAAAGAGAGAAAAGTTTCCTAAGTGAACAAGATTTTTAGAAGACTACTGGGCCCCAACAAAAAGTAAGACTACTTACAAAAGGACTACCTCTCTACTTATTTTTATCTTCTGCTCTTTTCTGTCCCTATCTGCATGTTTATATTGTGTGTGCATGCTAGCGTGGGTGCATCGTATATCTGTAGGTGTGAACCGTATGCGAGTTTAAGTTTAAAGTTTGATACATGTCATCTTTCTTTTTAAACCAAAGAAAGCCTGTTTGTGCTCATTTCTTTGTCTTATAATTGGAAAGTTGTGAAGAAGGATTCACAAAGGGGGCAGCACTGTGTTTAAAATTAATCCCTGTTACAATAAGACCAGGTGAAGATAGTAACAGACCCCTGGACACCTTTCCCACCTGGTCATAACACTGGCAATGCCAGAAAACTTTGCCAGAATTTGTTTCCCATGACTAAATGACCTTGAGAAGGTGGTGATGAGCCACCTTCTTGAACTGCTGCAGTCCTTGCGTTGTAGGCACACCAACAATTCTGCTAGGGATGGAGGTTCAGGTTTTGACCTAGCGATAGTGAAGGAACTGAGAAATAGTTCCAAATTAGGATGGTGTGTGACTTGGAAGGGTACAAGGAGGTGGTTGTGATCCCTGCATCTGCTGCCCTTGTTTTTCTAAGTGAAATAGATCACTGGTTGGAAAGATGCTGTTGAAAGAGCCTTGGCAATTCAGATGGTACACACAGTTGAAACTTTGCACTGGTGGTGGAGGGAGTGAATGTTTAAGGTGGTGCATGGGGAGCCAATCAAGTGGACTGCTTTGTTGTGGATGGTGTCAAGCTCCTTGAGTGTCATTGAAACTCCCCTCATCCAGTCAAGTTGAAAGTATTCCATCACGTGCCTTATCATGTGTCATGTGCCTTATTGATGATGGAAAGGCTTTGGGGAGGCAGAAGATGAGTTACTCGCCACAGAATTCCCAGCCTCTGACCTGCTCTTGTAGACACAGTATTTATGCGGCTGGTCCAGTTAAGTCACTGGTCAGTGTTAACCTCCAGGATGTAGATGGTGAGGGATTCAGTGATGGTAATGCTGTTGAATGCGAAGGGGAGGTGGTTAGGCTCAATTTGCCTGATACTTGTATGATATGAATGTTATTTGCCACTTATCAATCCAAGCCTCAATGTTGTCCAGCTCTTGCTGGATGCGGGTACAGAGTGCTTCTTTATCTGAGGAATTGAAAATGGAACTGAACACTGTGCAATCATCAGCTAGCATCCCCACTTCTATCCTTATGATGGAGGAAAGCTTATTGATGAAACAGCTGAAGATGGTTGGGTCTAGGACTCTGCCCTGAGGAACTCCTGTAGTGATGATTTGGGGCTGAGATAATTGACCTCCAACAACCACAACCACCTTCCTTTGTGCTATGTATGACTCCAGCCAATGGAGAGTATTTGTGCCTCTCCTGTGTCACATACTGTAGTATAAGGATTTTAAAGGGTTGATGTCTGGGCTAGTGTGAGTAACACCTCCCACTATGAGAATTAAAGAGATCATATCTGAAAGAGACTTGAGAAAAAGAAGCATCATGACCATCAGAGGAGTTGGACATGTTTAAGTAAAATGTTTAAGGTTCCTTTAATGCAGGGTTGTCTGACCTTTTTGCGTGGGCGGGTGCAGATTACAATGTTTGTCTTACATAGTGTTACAACCGAGGTGGGAGCAATATACTATCAAATCAGTCCCATTACTCCACAGGTCACAGCACATTATTAAAATTTTCCCACCCTACCAGAAAAATAGCCAAATTAAACACTCTGGGAACCCCCGAATAAAGCAAACCAAACCAGGTAGCTTTAGACAACAACAAATTAACTATTTATTTTAAAAAAATAAATCTTAAACACTATTAAGATAAACCTATGTCTAGGGACCTTATAACTTCTTATTTTAATCTAATTCCCTCATTCACACACATACATTCAAACAATTAGTTAACTGGTTTTAAAAGTGGTGTCAAAAAAAAGCTGTTTCTTAAGAATAAATAAATAAGTCTTTGCGGGTTAATCAAATGCCTCTCGCATTTTTCACACAGATTTGATGAAATAGTCTCTTAGTAGATAAGCATTCAAAACACTTCAGCTGCAGCAGGCATCAAACAGATCTTTCAACGATGAGTACAGCATCGGTCAACTTGAATTTTAAAACCGACAGTCTCTCAGTCGAAACTTTACTTCAGCAAAACAGTCTCTTCAAAGGGTTATTTCCTCCTCAGACAATTAACTTGGCCTGTAGGTCCTTGTAGAATTTTTGCTGAGAAAAATAGACAGCTGTGAGTCTCACAAAACTGGTTCAGACTGGTTTTTGCCAGTTTTACACACAGTCAGACCAAAACATTTTACCATGTGATCTCTCTTTCCTCCTCCTGTGGCCTAGGGACAGGTGCAGTTGGCACCCTGTGCTCAATTTTAACTCAGTCTTTCAAACAAAGTCTTAAAGGCACACAGTTTTTAATCTAAGGAGAAAAAAAAAGAAACATTTCCATGACAATAGGTGGCCGGTGAGACAATTTTGGAAAGATAAAGACATTAAATATTTATCCTGCTATTAATCAAAACAACAACATGTGTGCAATTTTGTGAATAAATGAGAAGATTAATTTATTGACTTACTTTCTCATCACTATGTTGGACACCAATTTAGTGAGATACCTGGCATTTCCTTGCTTGCACAAGTAGTCAATGTTTGCCCACACAATTGTTGCAGCGATGCGGAGTATTCCCGATAGATGTCCATCTGTCAGGAGTGATCTTGATCACTCTCTCTCTGTCTCTCCCTCTTCCTGTGCCCCCTCTCTCTGTGATCCCCCCTCTCTGTGTTCTTCCCCCCTCTCAGCATCATCCTTGCTCTGTGTTCCCCCTTCTCTCTGTCGCGCTTCTTTCTCTCTCCATTCCACTATTTCTTTCTCTGTCCCCTCTCTCTCTCTCTCTCTCTCACTGTACCCTCTCTGTGTTATGGCTGTGTATAGTCCCAGCAGTGGCCACCGCTCCCGGTGGCGCGGCTGGGACTGAGAGCTGCTGGCCCACTGATTGGTCGGCAGCTCTTGGAGGCGGGACTTCCAGCCTCAGAGAGGTGGAAGCCCTGCCCAAGTTCAATTAAGGGCCTGGGCCACGTAAAATCCTGGTGTGGCTCTCAGGCCCAGCAGAGGCGGACTCGCCCCCGACATTTTGGCTGATGGGCGGAGCCTCCCGCCCAATGTAAGATTCTGGCCAGTATTCCCAATCCCTATTTCTGTCCAAGATTTTCAATAATTCATAAGAATGGTTAATCAGTTGGCAACTTTTTTTTATTCATTCATGGGATGTGGGCGTCGGTGGCTAGGCCACCATTTATTGCTGAGCGTGTCTACCCTGAGGCACAGCATGGCGTCCGAGCAGAAAGATCCACCATTGACATGCTGTTCTCTCTTCGCCAGCTACAGAAGAAATGCCGCGAACAGATGCCCCTCTTCGTGGCTTTCATTGATCTCACCAAAGCTTTTGATCTCGTCAGCAGGCGTGGTCTCTTCAGACTACTAGCAAAGATCAGATGTCCACCAAAGCTACTAAGTATCATCACCTCATTCCATGACAATATGAAAGGCACAATTCAGTATAGTGGTGCCTCATCAGACCCCATTCCAATCCTGAGTGGCATGAAACAGGGCTGTATTCTCGCACCTGCACTGTTTGGGATCTTCTTCTCCCTGCTGCTCTCACATGCATTCAGGTCTTCAGAAGAAGGAATTTTCCTCCACAGAGGATCAAATGGCAGGTTGTTCAACCTTGCCCGTCTTAGAGCGAAGACCAAAGTACCTAAGATCCTCATCAGGGAACTCCTCTTTGCTGACGATGCTGCATTAACATCCCACACAGAAGAGTGTCTGCAGAGACTCATCGACAGGTTTGCGGCTGCCTGCAATGAATTTGGCCTAACCATCAGCCTCAAGAAAATGAACATCATGGGACAGGACGTCAGAAATGCTCCATCCATCAATATCGGCGACCACGCTCTGGAAGTGGTTCAAGAGTTCACCTACCTAGGCTCAACTATCACCAGTAACCTGTCTCTCGATGCAGAAATCAACAAGCGCATGGGAAAGGCTCCCACTGCTCAGTCCAGACTGGCCAAGAGAGTGTGGGAAAATGGCTCACTGACACGGAACACAAGAGTCCAAGTGTATCAAGCTTGTGTCCTCAGTACCTTGCTCTACGGCAGCGAGGCCTGGACAAAGTATGTCAGCCAAGAGCAACGTCTCAATTCATTCCATCTTCGCTGCACCTGGAGAATCCTTGGCATCAGGTGGCAGGACCATATCTCCAACGCAGAAGTCCTTGAGGCGGCCAACATCCCCAGCATGTACACCTTAATGAGCCAGTGGCGCTTCAGATGGCTTGGCCATGTGAATTACATGGAAGATGGCAGGATCCCTCAGGACACATTGTACACCGAACTCGTCACTGGTATCAGACCCACCGGCCGTTCATATCTCTGCTTTAAAGACGTCTGCAAACGCAACATGAAGTCCTGTGACATTGACCACAAGTCGTGGGAGTCAGTTGCCAGTGATCGTCAGAGCTGGTGGACAGCCATAAAGGCGGGGCTAAAGAGTGGCGAGTCGAAGAGACTTAGCAGTTGGCATGAAAAAAGACAGAAGCGCAAGGAGAGAGCCAACTGTGTAACAGCCCCGACAACCAATTTTATCTGCAGCGCCTGTGGAAGAGTCTGTCACTCTAGAATTGGCCTTGATAGCCACTCCAGGCGCTGCTCCACAAACCACTGAACACCTATAGGCGCTTACCCATTGTCTCTCGAGACAAGGAGGACAAAGAAGAATACCCTGGGTCTCTGGTTTACTAGTCCAGTGACAATACCACTATTCCACCACCTCCCCAATTTCTGTGTAATCTAGCACAAGTCACTGAACCCTTGAGACAGCTGTTAAGGAAATCTTAAGCATGGTGTCAGAATGCACATCAAGAGCAGGCATTTCGAAGAATCAAGGAAATGCTGATTTTGCCAGATATTTTATCGCATTATAACCTCTCACTATTGACCACAATTGCAGCAGACACTTCATCAACAGGGTTAGGTACAGTCCTTTTTCAAGAACAGCCAGATGGATGTTGTAGACAAGTTTATTATGTGTCTCGAGCATTGTCTGAGACTCAGCGGAGGTACGTTGTCATAGAGAAAGAAAGAAGCTCTCACAGTCACGTGGGCTGATGAAAAGTTCTCATGTTATATCATTGGTTTAAAGGCTGTTTTAGAGACAGACCACAAACCCCTAGTTTCCTTGGATGAAAAAGAACTCGCTAGAATGCCTTCGAGAATCCAGAGCTTCCGGTTGAGGCTAATGAGATACATGTATATGTACAGGGCAAGCTGCAAAAATCAGCAGATGCATTGTCCAGAGCTACTGTTGACCATCCTATACAACAGGATGTTAACTTCGTTAAAGAGATTGAGTTATATCCTCAGTTTACTGCATCACAATGGCTGGCAAGCTCAAAAAAGTTCCAAGAAATTCGTCATGCTCAGAAAGATGAGGAATGCATCCGTATTTGCCAATATTGCAGGCAAGGTTGGCTGCAGCAGCATCCCAGTGGTAAGATGATGAAAATCTTCTTCGAGCACAGAAAGCTCTTTACTACTCTGGATGATAAGAGGCTTATGATTCCGGTCTCACTCCGGGCAGACATCATGGAAAAAATACACCAGGGCCACATGGGTATCACGAAATGCAGAGCACAGGCTTAGTCATCCACGTGGTGGCTGGGAATATAGAGAGATATAGAAGAAATGATTTCTAATTGCCAGGTATGCGCAGTGCACAGTTCAGACCAGAGGGAACCCTTTATTTCGACCCAATTTACAAACAAACCATGGGAACGTCTGGGGATGGATCGATTGATGTTTAATGGGAAATCCTACCTGATTGTTATTGATTATTTTTCAAGGTGGATCGAAGTCAAATGTTTGTACACAATGACAACTGGAATAGTCATTCAAGCTTTAATGGAGATCTTTGCAACACGTGGCATTCCTGATGAAATTATGTTAGATAATGGTCTTCAATTTACAAATGATTACTTCATACATTTTGCAGAAAACTGGATTTGTACATCTTACAAGTTCCCCTCAATATTCTCAATCTAATGGTGAAGCTGAAAGAGGAGTCAGAACAATCAAAGCGCTAGAAGAATGAAGATTTTCAAACAGCACTCCTAAGCTAAAGATCTACTCCATTGCTATGTGGATTAGTACCATCAGAACTGTTGATGGGTAGGAAGCTCAAAATGCGACTTCCTACCCTACCCAAAAACTTACTTCCAGGGCTAGATTCCAGGATTATCAGAGAGTTCAAGACAGAGAAAAGTCTTATCAAAAACAACAAGCTTCTAACTATAACAGGAGATATCGTACCAGGAGCCTACCCAAGTTGACTGAAGGACAAAGGACATGGGTATGAGACCGAGGGAGAGAAGGAATAATTGTCCAGAGAGATGAATATCAACAGAGATCTTATTTAATACATACTTCACAAGGTACTATAAGAAGAAACAGGAAAAATCGTATTTCTATTCATCAAAGAAGTCCATCAGTCATACATTTGGATAAACCAGATGTTGAACCTGAAATTCAGAAAGCACCAGAGTCTACAAACGTCAAAGAAGGCCGTCCAAGTCAAGAAACAAGAGTTCAGAGAAAGGCTACTGATCTTCCAAGTCTGACAATAACACAGTCAGGGAGAGTCGTGAAGCCTCCTGACAGATTGAATCGATGATGTCAGAAACTTGGGGGGAGATGGGGTCGTATCTAAATGTAAAAATGAATATAAACAATATCTGGACAAAGACTTGCGGAGAGTTGTAGTATAAGGATTTGAAAGGGTTAATGTCTGGGATAGTGTAACATCTCCCACTACGATGAGGTAAAAGATCACATGTGAAAAAGACTTGAGATGAAGAAGCATCATGACCATCAGAGGAGTTAGACATGTTTAAGTCAAGTGTCTACAGTTCATTTTATGTAATAAATAGTTATGGTTAAACCTTACCGAAGATTCAGAAATCTCTCTGGTAGAGTACCTAAACATACAACGCATAAATTACTGCCACAATAGGCTTAATGGAAAAGACTTGTCTCCCAGCTCTGATCAGTATAGATATCAACCACTGGAAGGCAGGTATCACTCTTCACCTGTAGCAATACCTGGCAAATAGCCTCAACTGATTTAATGCACTCTCCATGGGGCCAGAACTTGCTGTCAAAATAACAATGAGACAAATGGCACTTGCCATTAGATATGTAAAAATAGTGCAGCAAATTTAAGCGAGGGACAGATGCAGAGTTAAATGATAGTTTCCAGAAGTTGCAGTTCGAGTTGTGCTACCTGACCATTGACATGCATTAAATGGTGCGATGTTTGCACACTGGATACGGACTAAACTTACAACAGAAAGTTAAGTCTTGTCCATTTTAAGTGTATGTACACTTTTAATGTCATTATGATTGTTAATTACGGCAATCAACCTCTCTGCCTTTGAAAATTAAGTATTACAAGTGTGGAGTCTCATTCTTTCAGGTTTTAATTGTTGGAGATTTTGAAAATATCAAATTTAAATTTTTATTTTCCTTTCTGACTCTGTTTTTCTCTTTCAATTCAATCTATTTCTCGTTTTGTACTTGATTTGATATTAAAGTCACGCACTTTAATTTACACTTCCATCTAGTCCTTGCGCTGTCATGTTCTCAATCTAATTAGTTAAGGAGATACACAGTTGCTTGGCCTGTTCACTCAGGCTCCAGATGCTGTTTCCCTCACTGTGATATTGCTAGTTTGTAATTTTGGCAAATTGCCGTGCAAGAAATTTATAAAATTTAAATGTGAAAGGGCAAGACTAACTATTGGCAGTTGTATCCTTTACAGAAACAACAGCCCAAACACTGTTCCTGATTTGTCAGACTGCTTGTCTGGCATCCAGTTCTGCATGAGCCGAAACTTCCTCCAACTGAACATTGGCAAGACCGAAGCCATTGTCTTCACAACACCGCAAAAAACTCTGTTCCCTGGCCACCTAGCAAAGGTTATAAATGATAGGTTTTAAGCAAATAAAGCAGAGGTGGGGGAAAAAGAGAACAAGAGGGAAGGTGTGTGATGAACAAGGTAAAAGAGACAAACGGAAATCCCATCGGAGCCAAGAGCATTCAAGGTAGGCATTCCTGGAAGAGAGGTGGCAGTGAATTAAACACATTTATAACCTTTGCCAGTTCTGATGAAAGGTCACTGACCTGAATCATTAACTCTGCTTCTCTCTCCACAGATGCTGCCAGACCTGCTGAGTATTTCCAGCATTTTCTGTTTTTATTTCAGATTTCCAGCTTCCACAGTATTTTGCTTTTATTTTAGTGAACTCATCTATATATCTGCTGCCCCTGTCCTAACTTGCACCAAGTCCCATTCACCCATCAACACAGTGCTTGCTGACCTACATTGCCTTGATTTTAAAATTATCATCCTTGTTTTCAAATCCCTTTGTAGCCTCCCCGCTCCTCACTCTCACATCTGAGACAGAAGGTTATGGCTTCAAGGCACATTCCAGAGACTTCAGCGCATTATCTAGGTCAGCACTTAGGTGCAATACCGAAAGAGTGCTGTACTGTCAGAGGTGCCATCTCTTGGTTGAGATGTTATATCAAGGCCCTATCTGCCCTCTCAGATGAATCTAAAAGATCCTGCGGCACTTTTCAATGAGCAGGGAATTTCTTTCCAGCATACTGGCCAATATCTATCCCTTAACCAACATTGCTAAAGGAAACAGATTATCCGGTCACTATCTCATTGCTGTTAATGGGACCTTGCTGTGTGCAAATCAGTTGTTGCTATTCTTACATTACAATGTGACAAAACGTCAAAAAAGTTTAATTGGTTGTGAAGTGCTGAGGTTGTGAAAGGTGCTATAAATGCATTTGCTTTCTTTCTTTACCTGATATATTGAATCACAGCTTTTAAAAACAGTATAATCTTTACCTGACCATGGACCTTTGTAGCTCAGCACACTTTTATCACCTGCTTGTAAAGTCTGTTGAATTTTGTTGTAGACCTAATTTAAATATTAATACCATAAAGTTGCAATATCCCACCTCAATTTGCAAGGAACAGGAGAGTTAGGTTTTTACTCAGACTAGCTACATGAGCTGTGTCAAACACTGAACCAGATCTAATTAAAATTCAAAGCCACTTTCACACTATTTACTCAAATGCTTTGAGAATTCTATCTATTATAAATACCTAGAATTAGGCAGCATCGAGTATTAGGCTGAATTACATTACATTGGATTTACAGCATAGAAACAGGCCATTCGGCTCAATAGGGCAATCTACTCCGTACAAGCCTTCTCCCACCTTACTCCATCTCACCTTATCAATATATCCATCTGCTCCTTTCTGGAATAGTCATAAAAGTAGGAAAGTGAAAACAGTATTTGGGACTTCAAGATCACTTCTTCCACAAGACCATCTACAATCCACAATCAAGGATTGAATCACCTGAGGGAAAATTCTTTGGAAATATTCTCAAAATATCATATTGAAGCAAAACTCTCAAACGTCTTTCTTTATTTCTTTCCTGAAGACCCAAACGCTGTTTTCACTTTCCATGCTTTCCTATGTTTGTGACTGCTTCAGAAACTGAGGCAACATTTCCCATTCAGGTGAGAGTCCGTCTTAAAATAGGGATCTCAAAGGTAACTGTATATTACTTCAAATAATTAAAGTATATTTTACTTGTTCATAAACGTAGTTTGATTTTGATTCATTCTATTAAATATATGTAGCATGTGAAGGTTAGAAACCCAGTTATATCTGTCACATGAGGGAGAAAGGAATAGAAGGATATTTCTATAAGAAGGCTTATTAAGTATATTTCATTGATGAACTGCCTTTCACAACCACAGGATCTCCCAAAGCACATTATGGTTAATGAAATACTTTTTGAAGTGTAGCACACAGCAAGGTCCCACAAACAGCAAGATGATAATGACCAGATGATCTTTTTCTATTGATGTTGGTTGAGAGACTCAGATTTACCAGGACACCATGGAGAACTTGATTATCCTGCCTGCTCACATCATTGTGGAGTGAGGGAGACTTGAACTTTATCAATATGTGCTGAAACACATGCCTGTGTCACGGATTAGTGGTATCTAAACGCTGGGAAGATTTTTAATGGTTGAATGAAAGCTGATGGCATAGTAAAGGCTTCATGGATATGTCTTCAAACACACACCTGCAGCACTGTTTGCCATTCTCGAACTGCTGGTGAAATTTCTTATGATTAATTACAGTTGAAGCGATTGTTTGCTCTTTCTAATTGCTGGAAAGAGGTATCACAGGGCAGCACCTCAGGGCACCTGAGTTTGTCTCAAATTTCAAAAAGTAAGGTCTGAAAAATGTCTCCTTTTCACACATGTGGGCTCCGTCAATCTCTGCGTCCCACTTCACCACCAAAGTCATGGTGTAGCGAGACAACAACAAGCTGTCATAAGAGAACTAACCTTTCAATGGGGTCCTGGTCCCCACTTTAGTCAAAATGTGATTCTGTACATATACTTCAATTTACACTGGGGGCTACAGAGGCAAGAAGTGATGGGGATTCTTCTGGATAATATCATCCCTCCAGTCCTTTCCACCACTGATGTTTTCCTCACCCCATTATTGGTTTTGTTGTCGACTTCTTGATAGAGATAGATTGCAATGATTGGCCACCATCTTCATTATTATTGCATTTTGCAACTACCAGGATGGTGAACGAGATGAACATTAACAGATTATCAACCTGAAACATTAACTCTGTTTCTATCTGCACAGATGCTGCCAGACCGCCTGCGTATTTCCAGCATTTTCTGTTTTTTATTCTGGATTTCCAGAATCTGCAGTATTTTGCTTTTGTATGAGATGAACCTGAGTCTTTTTACATCTAGCAAGTCCCATGTTTCTGTGTCCAGCCACTTTTTTTTGACATCACCAACAGAAAAAGAAGACACAAGAAGCTCCCATCTCCATTGGCTAAGGAAACCCTGGCCCATCAGTAGTTGGACAGAGAAATGGTGTAGCCAGTGCCTCTCCAAAATGTGCCCCTGCCAACTCCAATCCTTGTGTCCACAGGACAATATTGCACACAATCGTAGAGAGTGGGCCAAGACGGGCAGTAGCCTGCCAATTCTCCATGTTCTGAGTCCGGGGGACAAAGAGGTCATGGAGCTGGCTGGACTGTAGGATGGAAGAAGCATTGTGGACGGAGAGACGGGGCACTTTCCTGGGCCGTCATGGGGAACAGCAGTGATGGAGCCATTGCTGCTCATCAGGCATCCGGTGCCCACAGAGATCTCCAATGTAGAGGTGTGTGCTATGTTGGGAGGGGAGGCCCTTGACCCATCAATGTCTCTGTTCTCTTATGCAGGGCACACGGAACCTTGTCGAAGAGCCTCCAAGACTGCAGGAGAGCCTGCACCCTCTGAGGGGGAGGACGGAGCCTCAGAGGGTGTATTGTTAACTCATACTCCTGCATCCTCCACCAGCACAGATACTCCCATGTAGGTGGGTATGCGCTAGTGGTTAGATTCAGGCACACAACCTGGTGAGCACAGCACACATGCACCCGAGCAGCTGACGGAGGCTGTGACAGCCCAGGCCTCTGACTGTCGGAGGACTGTGGGAGGCCAGTCTCGTGCTGAGCCCCGGGATCATGACGTGCCTCTGGTGTTGGCAGCATCATGGGAAATGCTGCAGCTGCAGCGAGAGGTCCACCAACATCTGGCAGAGATGTCAGAGGCAATGAATGTCCAAGCATGGGTGATGGAGGAGTCCATCCAGGTGTTGAGTGCTGCACTGTCTCTAACTGTTGCATGAGCGGCATCGTCAAATGAAAAATTGGCGGCACTCCTGGACAGCCACATCAACAGAACACACAGTGTCTGCAGGACATTTGTGCAAACCTGCATTCCCTCATCTTGACCATGAGCACAAGGCAGCAGTGGCAAGACAAGAGGGGCACAAGGGACTTGGAGTCACCATTAGGTCTTCTAGCCTCACAGATCAACAGGAAGGCACAAGTTCGCCTTGCAAGGGAGGAGGAGTGGCTGCCTCCCGCAGCTGAGATCTCCTCTCAGGGTGCTCCTGCTGAGGGCAGCAGTTCCTCTGCCCCTCTGCCTATGACACCAGGGCCTCCAACATCCCTGTGTAGAAGACTCACAACATGCCGGGGTCCACCGGCCTAAGGCAACCAGAGGACACCTGGCAACGTCATCCCTAGCCAAGGGGCAGCAAAGTCATCAGCCTGCCTTCACTCCAGCTAACAGCATAGGGGGAGCAGCTCATAGGAGTTCACGGAAAAGCATAAAGAAGAGCACCTAGAAGCAGGGGATATTCACGGGTGAATGTGTATTGTAGATGGAAAGGGTAGCGTTTGTTGCCACGGTCTGTAAAGAATGTTTTTCCAACAAACAAGATCTCCTTCCTCTTCTGTATGGCCTTTGGCACTTCATAAAGAGGCTCGAGGTGAGGCATCATGCTGCGAGCGGTCCAGTCTGGAGTCTTGCCAGCTCAGTGTTGTGCAACTAATCAATGAACGCTTGTTCCGTGAGGGGAGGTAGTGGTGTCGTGGTAATGTCACTAGACTAGTAATCCAGAGGTCCAGGCTAGTGCTCTGGGGACATGGATTCAAATCCTACCACAGCAGATGGTAAAATTTGAATTCAATTACTAAGTCTGGAATTAAAAAGCTGGTGACCACTATTGACTAATGGTGACCATGAAACCATTGTCGATTGTTGTAAAAATCCATCTGGTTCACTAATGTCCTTTAGGGAAGGAAATCCGCTGTTCTTACCTGGTCTGTGACTCCAGATCCACAGCAATGTAGTTGACTCTTAAATGCCCGCTGAAATGGCCTAGCAAGCCACTCAGTTCAAGGGCAATGAGGGATGGGCAATAAATGCTGGCCTAGCCAGCGATGGCCACATCCCAGGAACAAATTAATAAAAAAAGAACAGTGACAACAGGGCTGCATAAAGGTAGGCCTTCATTGGTCATCCTTCATCTGGCAATGCTTGGCTAGCTTTCTCCTCATTATGTGAGACAGCACACTCCTCACATTCTTCATTGTTCATTCCTTCATTGCCTTTCTGGAGAAGCAGAGTCGTCATTGACACTGCCTCTTGGACATCTGCAGGTAATTGAGCCTTGACCGGTAGTCCCTCACTGGAGGGTACCTCCTTCTGCGTGGGGAGTCACCTGTCTTTCCCCTCTGCTGCCTTCACCACTGTTTGGAGTCTGCTGCTGACCCTCCTGTGACCTCACAGGTCGTAGTGGTGCTGCTGCAGGCGCATGGACCTCCCTTCTGCTCTGTTGCACCTCCTCTTCAACGGGGTCTCCAAAGGCTGGATGAATGAGCCCCATGATAGATAGCCTCTCTCTAAGTACAAGGACTTCACTGCCAGTGAGCTTCCCACCTTCCCCCACTTGTCACCTCTGACGGGATGTCACTTGCCGTTGCCCCCCTGGAATGGCACCCCCACAGTTCTGGGACCTTTGCCCCCACTCCTCACACAATGCCTGATGCCCACCCTTCTCCACCCTGCTTGGCAGTCAACGCTACCTCTCCCAATGGCCTCCTTTTGCAGTCAGCAATGAGTTCACCCCTCCATGTTACCTCCTTCAACCAGGCAAGGCTCTGAAGCCCCGTGATTCCTGACCGCCGTTAATAAATTTTAAAACGAAGAATAAAATCACTGTCAATTGGTCTCTTAAGTACCTTAATTGCCTGTCCACCTTGTCGTTGTCTGATCTCCGCGCACCATGTTTGCTGCCCTGGACAAAATCTGTCCAATGTCTCCCAACACAATTTTATGCCTGGCCCCCTCCCCCCGGCATCCATTTCCGCCCCTGAGGTCCACACAAAATTCATCTCCCAGTGAAAACATGGGAGTTGAAATCAATAGTTCTTCATGCCACAGAAGCAAATGTGATAACCAACAAACATCTAGGCATCTTTATATTTTGCACATGCCTCATCGATATTTTTGTACATTGTTATAGTGGCAAGTGAGGTTTAAATGGGATGTAAATACATTATAATGTATTCAAATTAGCCATGTGAATCTATAAACAGGCAGCCTTGAGACTGAGGCTTGCAAAGTACTTTGCAGGAAAATAAAAATAACAGTGGCTGCAGATGTACTGAGGAAGTTCACTATAGTCATCAGGGTCTGCGTTTCCTTGCAGCAAAAGTCATGGGAAGCAAGCAAATTTGTTTGTAAATGTTGTCCAGATCTCAGGATGTATTCAAAAGAGTCAGTCGGAGCTTGACCACTGCATGAAAGGCCTCTCTGAAATGAAGAAATATAGAGAGAAGCAACAGAGGGGTGAAAGGAAATTTTCATCAGCAACCATTGCACATCAAACTATAATGGGAGGAGGTGCTCCATCTTTCTTTAGATTATAATATTCTATCTGAATTTTTAGTCAGGCCAACTGTTCCGCATTTTAAATTAAACACTTTTTTTTCCAAAACAAGATCTATGACCTTTGCCTGGGACAAGACAAATATATAAAATGGTCTAGAGATATACAGCAGTCAATTTTAATATTGGGCCGACATTAGGTGGGAAATGGGTGTTGGGATTGCAATCCCTGCACCTTTCAAACCCGCAACTTCTACCACCTAGAAGGACAAAGTTCCCCTCCAAGTCATACACCATCCTGACTTAGAACTATATCTCCGTTCCTTCACTATTGGTGGGTCAAAATCCAAGACTGCAGTGGTTCAAGAAGACGGCTCACCACCAACTTATCATGGGCAATTATGGATGGGCAATAAATGCTGGCCTAACCAGCGATGCCCACATCTCAAGAATTAATTTTAAAAAAAATTCTGCTGTGAGGCCCAAGCCATTTGAGTGCCGAGCGTCATTTAAATATTAAATATAAACAAGAAATGCTGGAAATACTCAGCAGGTCTGGCAGTATCTGTGGAGAGAGAAGCAGAGTTAACGTTTCAGGTCAGTGACCCTTCTTCAGAACTGGCAAATGTTAGAAATGTGAAAGGTTATAAGCAAGGAAAGCGGGGGTGGGGCAAGAGATAACAAAGGAGAAGGTAACAAAGAATAGGACAAGGTCACAGAATAGCTGACCAGAAGGTCATGGAGCAAAGGCAAACAATATGTTAATGGTGTGTTGGAAGACAAAGCATTAGTACAGACAGGGTGTTAACGGACTGAAAAATTGAACAGCCGCAAGTACAAACATGAAAAAAAAACAGTAGGTAAGCAAACCGAACAAACTAAGATGAAATAAAATAAACAAAATAAACAACTGAAATCCTTGGTAAACTGACATCTTAAAAGGACTCCATATGGCAAATCATTGCATCACAACCTGGCTGTCTGATGTATGGGCAGTTATTGAAACAAAAGTTGTGCTGTAGGTTGGGCAAACATCGGACACCGTACGTTCTCCAGAAAAAAAAGAGGTATCAGGGCATCTCATTCCAAGAGACACCTAGCAACCAAAAGCCAGAGTTCTTAGCCCAAATAGAGAAGCATCCAAAAGGAGCACATCAAGAAACAGGTTCCAGACACACACCATACAGCATCACAAAGAGAAAGCACTGGAGCGAAAAGAATAACATAAGACATCACATTTGGTTGCACATAATTTCTAATTTGTCCATGCAGTTTATTTCTGATGATGAAGTTAAGGCAGCAACAGTTCAAAGGATGGACATCCATGCTGAATTAGTGCAGAAGACAATATTGGTGAAGCTATGTTGGATTAATAAATTGTTTACCGAGAACTGGAGCGTGACTGCACTGGAGAAGTTTCGCACTGGGATGATGAGTTCATTTGTGAGACACTGCACAGCCATTTACTAGAAGCAAATCAAGGATTCACTTACAAGCTCATGTGAATACATTTTCCAAAGATTTGTAATTAAAAAAGCCGATGAAAGATTAAGTGCTGCACGATTTGAATGGGGATCTGACAATATGAATCTCTACCCTATTCCTCTATTCTTAATGGATCAAGCAATCACGTTGGGCAGAAAATCCGACCCTATTGTAAGATTAGTGTCATCTATTTCCTGATTTATCGTGTTTCCTGTTTTAAAATATTGACGAAATCCTTGACTATGGGTCTTACCATTTGACCCATTTTCTATCTAAAATGTGAGTACAAAATCTATTCAGTCACATTGGTAAAGAAGTCACAGTGTTGGGTCAACCTTTTCTTGTGCAAGCAGTGTGTGCACCAAACCAATTTATCCCTCTATGTTTCTAAATATTGTGCCCTGTGTAATTCAATGTAAGAGCTTTTCAGGAATTACAAGTTCACCTCAAATGGTCTTGGTGCACTTTAAAAAGTACGATTGTTCAGAGCACGTGTGTAGCCTTGATATAGCAAAAATTGTTAAGGTTGTTTTGGGTAAAATTGGAGGTTGAGGGTGTCAAGCTTAACGATGAAGACAAATCGAGATTAATTACCTGCAATGCTTCATTGTTCCATTATCCAGAAAATCAGTGTTGCTTCCTGTATTTCAGTCAATGTTAAGATTTCTATCAAGTACATGGTGAATGGGACCTTGGCCTGTTGAAGTTAATTAAAAAGAAACATTTAATTTCCAAGCAGAGGAAACTCAAGAAGCTATGGGGATAAGTTACCGAGGAAAATTGGATATATTTGAATATGTCTTTCATGCGTGTGGCTCAAATAAAGGTTGACAGCTCAAGATTAAATTATTGTTTCACTCAATCATGATAAGTGTCCCAAGTGAAACAGTTCAGCAACCTCCAGGAAATTTCAAACGGATGTGAGTCTTCTTCATAAAAATGCCTTAAATATAGTGATAATTTTCACAGTCAAATTACTACCAACACAAACAGTCTGAGATTAAAATGTCACAGTAAAGTTAAATGTTAACTCACCACTGATGCCTTCTCTCAATTCTATTTAACTTTCCCTGTGTGTACGATGAGCACTGAGAATGAGATAGAGAAAAGGAAGTAAATAAAAGAGAACTATCGAATCAAGACTATTTCCTGAGGGGAAAAAAAAACATGAATTAGAAAGGAAACAGAATTTAGTAAATGCCTACATTAGTACAACTGTATAACACTAATTGTTGTGCATTACATTATATATGGCGGCACAGTGGCGCAGTGGTTAGCACCACAGCCTCACAGCTCCAGCGACCCGGGTTCAATTCTGGATACTGCCTGTGTGGAGTTTGCAAGTTCTCCCTGTGTCTGCGTGGGTTTCCTCCGGGTGCTCCGGTTTCCTCCCACAGCCAAAAAGACTTGCAGGTTGATAGGTAAATTGGCC
Source organism: Heterodontus francisci (assembly GCF_036365525.1). NCBI lineage: Eukaryota > Metazoa > Chordata > Chondrichthyes > Heterodontiformes > Heterodontidae > Heterodontus > Heterodontus francisci. Next base: position 33,325,114 of record NC_090374.1, on the reverse strand, counting down.
ATTATAAATTGCCTCTAATATAGGTAGGTGGTAGGGGAATATAGGGACAGGTGAGGATGTGGTAGGAATATGGGATTAGTGCAGGATTAGTATAAATGGGTGGTTCATGGTCGGCACAGACTCAGTGGGCCGAAGGGCCTGTTTCAGTGCTGTATCTCTAAATCATATAACCTGATCCAACATTTTTTAAAATAATTACATTTTATCCAAAGAGCAAATATGTGTTGCAACTCATAAAAGTTACATTTAATATATGACAGAAAGCTCAAGGAATTGATGTGGTTTTTGGATTGGAGAGATCTTTATGACCTGGGGCAAAGAAGATGCATTCATACAGGATTAGAGTTGGAACATTTTGATATATTTTATGTCAACTCATGTTAAGTTAACAAGTTGTTTGCTGTTCTATTGTGTGTCAGAAACTGTGCTGTTATGTTACACCTTTCAATAGAATCATACAGCACAGGAGGCTTCAACGCAGTGTGCCTGTGCCAGCTCTTTGAAAGAGCTATCTAATTTGTCCAGTCCACCGCTCCTTCCATACAGCACTGCATTTTTATTCCTTTTCCAGCATATATCCAAATCCCTTTCAAAAGTTACTATTGGATCTGCTTTTACCACCCTTTCAAGCAGTGCATTCCAGGCCATAACAACTCACTTCATAAAAAAAAATCTCCTCTTGCCTACGGTTCTTTTGCAAACTATCTTAATCTGCGTCCTTTGGTTACCAACCCTCCTGCTAGAGGAAACAACTTCTCCCTATTGACTCTATCAAACCTTGTACAACTTTGTACAACTCTATTAAATCTCCTCTTGAGCTTCTCTGCTCGAAGGAGAACATTCCCAGTTTCTCTAGTCTCTCTACATAACAACCCCGTCATCCCTGTTATCATTCTAGTAAATATCTTATGCACCCTCTCCAAGGTTTTGACATCCGTCCTGAATTGTGGTGCCGAGAAGGATGTGGGCTGGTCAATAAGTTTCAATCATATTCAAGTACCAAAAGTCACAACCTTAAAATTGCTGCATTATTATACCAAAGCTTTATAGCCACTCCAGGCGCTGCTCCACAAACCACTGACCACCTCCAGGTGCTTACCCATTGTCTCGCGAGACAAGGAAGCCAAAGAAGAAGAAGAAGATACCAACGCTAACACATTCCTAAGAGATTCTTCTGTCTGCTGTGTTAATGGAGGAATTAACTAATTTGAAATAAATTAATTACAGAACCATTAAAGAATCAGACAGATGAATGGTATATGACAGCATTAAGCGTATCATAGTATCGTCATCTAATTTCTCAGCTAATGTTTCCTGCTCCTTAAGTAAAAAGAAAGACTTGCATTTACATAGTGGCCTTCAGCATCCCAAGATGCATTTTACAGCAAATATTTGAAAAAAGTACAACCAAACCTGGTCAAATTTATCCAAAGTGACTGAATTCTAGTTTTCTATTTGGTTGGTAGCTCCTTCATACTTCACAAAATCATGCTGCTGAAGGGGAGGCTTAGTTAAAGAAAAAAATGTTGTCTGGATGATTTTTACCTTTCATTGGCCTAGCTTGTCTTCTGTAGGTATCAGCCGTGGCTCAGTATTGCAGTCTTGCCTCTGAGTCAGAAGGTTGTGGGATCAAGCCCCACTACAGAGGCTTGAGCAAAAATTGAAGCTAACATTTCAATACAGCACTGAGAGAGTGTTGCTTTATCAGAGGTGCTGTCTTTTGGCATGCACTTGTCACTCCTTCCCCTCCCGCTTTGTTTTATATAGCCCCATAGGGACTTTATTATCTTCCAGTTGCCAGTTCTGATGAGATCTCCACACCCAACACTTTAACCCATCTTCTCTTGCGAGCTGCTGGTATACCTGTTGCATATGTCCAGCATTCGCTGTTTTAATTTGTGAATTCAAGCTACATCCAGCACTCTTGGAAAGCTGCTTTGGCACAGTTTTTTGATGTGTGGCCCATTGTTCTCCATAGTTTTAAAACAAATCAATGGACCTGCCATCTCTTCAGAACAATGCATCTGTCATCTTCCCAACATAAGGTGGACATGTTGCCTTGGCCAATAGTTCTGTAGTTGCATCCAGGTGCCTGAAATGACCCTGAAGTGTAATTATCTCTGCTGTGAGCCTTTAAATAATGGGTAGAGTTATGGGAATCACTGAGAGATCCTCCAAATCCACAGCAAGTGTTAAGCACGTCTGTTATAACCTCCCTTGTCCCTGTTAATTTCTTTCATATAGATAATTTGTCCTTGGACTTTAACTGGGATATAACTAGCTCAAAACCTTCAGACTTTGTGCTCACATCTTTTTAATCTATTTTAACGTCATCTACTCTCTATGACACTCTATAAAGTGCTATTTTCTGAAAGGTGCAAAACGAGTGGAAAAATCAGCACAGTTCTGAAAATTCACCTGTTTCCCTTTACATGATCTGAAATAAAATTGAAAATCAGATTCTATCAATATTTCTAGCTGAAAAAAGTCTTTGCCAAAAAAAAGCTCTCTGCAAGGTTATAGCAAAGGTTATAAATGAGCTCACTACTGGTTTCTTGACAGCTAGAGGGCAGGGTCTTGCAATAATCTTAATTAGCTTGCCATGAGCATTTATTACAATCGTGTATTCCGCTATAATGATGCCAAAGGGACTTAGTTACTGATGGAAGAAAATACTGCAAAGTTTTAGAGAGTGCAACTGGGTCAAAGCCTTTGTCTAGTCACAACAAGCCTAAATGTCAGGATCATCAGCATCTGTTTATAGTTTTATGATGTTACATGGAGTCGCTCTATTGTTACGGCCATGTGGTGTGATGTGGCTGGTTCTCACTGTTCAATTCCCCACCTGACTGCAGCAAGTGTATTTGTATTAGAGTTTAGCCCCTTCGTGTTTTATTTTTCAAATAACCAGACATAAACAGGCTTTCCTGTAAGTTTTAAAAGCAGAAAGTCAGTTGTTTATTGATCAATATGCCTTATCCTGTAATTATGGCAATCAGATCCACTCACACCTTTGTTCACGCAAGAAGTGAGCTTGAAAAAAGGCGCAGCGCACGTGCGACTTGTGCACCGCTGAGCCGCCGCGATATTTCACGTGGCAACTCATTTAAGTGGATTAAATGGCGCTGGCGCCATTTCTAAAGGGCTTCAAGCCTTTCAGTTGAATTTACATTTTTAAAGAGAAATTGATTTCACATTGATTTTAAAAAATTAAATAAAAGCTGGAAGCCCCTCTACCATCCTCCCCAATTAACACACATTTTAATTGTGGGCCTTTCCCACCAAAGAAATCTTCATTCCCAACCCGAACTTTCCCCTCCGAACTTCGTTACCTTTGCCCTTCACCCCTTCCCATCATCCCCTCAGCCAATGGAAACAGTTTTCCCTGCTCCCCTCCTCCTACCCTGAAAATTTCACTCATCCCCCATCCCCACCTCTGTCAAGCCTCGGATCTCTGACTGGGAAGGAGGTCTGGGCACCAGCCGGAATACCAACGTGGGACGGCTATTGGGACAAGGTAGGTTCTTTTGAATGTATTTATATTTATTTTAATATTTAAATGAAGGCTCCACCGCTGAGCGTTGGGTGGACTGCATTGAGACCTCACCGCCTGCGGTAAAATGCAGCGGAGCCTGCCAGGCATCGAGGCCTATGGCTGGCCTCTCCCAGAAGTATTTTCCGGGCCTCCTGCCATGAGCCGCAACATCAGAGGGATGGTAAAATTCAGCCCACAGGTGCACACACACACACATGCACACAAGAAGAAATAGAGAAGGGAAAGAGGAAAGTGGTATTTTTGTCAGAGAGAAATGTTACAATAAAACTGTTGAATTCTCTTGAGACTCAAGTTCTAGATGGTTGCAGGCCTGAAATGATTGTGGATTTCTCTCTTGATTGAAGATGGTGGGTCACTTCTGGCTTTGTCTGCTGTATGATGTGGATGTCGGATTTTTTCAGCAGGGCATGTGCTTTCTGGCTTGCTTCATCTTCTGGATGAGTCATCTTAGCTCTCTCACTGTGACTATCTTTTTACGGTAAAACTATATCACTTCTCACCTCCTATTAGGAGACATTCTGGTTTCTCCCATGGCGATCGCACAATGGCCCAGGACATGGCTACTTCACACCTCTTTTGTTTTAGAAGAATACATTCAATTCTGGAATGTTTTTAGGATAGGTGCAAGATGGGTTTCATTAACACCTTTTGGCTTTGAAGATTTGTCCTTTGTCTTTGTCAGACTTTGAATACACAAAAGGATAATCCCCTTTTTCTTCGGTGGCCATTTTGGACCATTGCTCACTTTTAAAAAAAAAGATTCATTTTTAAAAGACGAAGTCTGTTTTTTCATAACTCTTCAGAGTTAGTCCGTGAATGTTGTATCATCATACTTCCAATGTGTGTGACACTATTGAAAGCACCTTCTCAAATGTTTTGCCCAAAGAACAATATGTACGACTATGTTCCATTGAACCATTACTATAAATCAGTTATACAGCACAGAAACAGGCCCTTCGGCCCATCATGTCCATGCCAGCCGTCAAGCACCTATCCATTCCAATCCCATTTTCCAACACTTGGCCCTTGGCCTTGTATGCTATGGCATTTCAAGTGCTCATCTAAATATTTCTTAAATGTTGTGAGGGTTCCTGCCTCTATCTCCCCTTCAGGCAGTGTGTTCCAGATTCCAACCACCGTCTGGCTGAAAATAAAATTTCCTCAAATTCCCTCTAAAATAATTTTGTTACTTCTGAGTAAGCACATGTTAACTGTATCACAACTGGGCTATGTTACATATTTTCTTTGTGAGATCAATCTATTTCCTCAAATAGGTATAAGACCATCAATTTATTACTATAAGCATATAGCCCTCTGAAGGTTTAAACATATATGTTAACAGATTAGCAATGAATACTGGGGCTGACTATGTGGCCCATTACTTTTCAGGTATTTTGAGAGCCTCTAGGGCAGTGACCTAATCTCACATGAGTTTGTAAGATAAGGTGACTTCCAAATCAACACAGTGCTCCCTGTACAGGTCATCTCATAAATAGTGAGGTTGGGACTCTTTTTTGTAGAAATGAGAAGGCTGAGGGATGACCGGATAAAAACGTCTTTATAGTCTTAATGAAAGGGTTTGAGAAGGTGTATCCATTTATGAGGGAGAACAAAATTATGGTCTATGAATATAAGTTAGCCACTAATATATCCAATAGGGAATTGAGGAGAAAATGCCTTTATCCATCGGATGGTGAGAATGTGGAACATACTACCACAAAGATTAATTGTGAAGAATAGCATAGATGCATTTTTTTTTTAGAATATTACAGCGCAGTACAGGCCCTTCGGCCCTCGATGTTGCGCCGATCATCTGACCTACACTATTCCATTTACATCCATATGTCTATCCAATGACCACTTAAATGCCCTTAAAGTTGGCGAGTCTACTACTGTTGCAGGCAGGGCGTTCCACGCCCCTACTACTCTCTGCGTAAAGAAACTACCTCTGACATCTGTCCTATATCTTTCACCCCTCAACTTAAAGCTATGTCCCCTCGTGTTTGCCATCCTCATCCGAGGAAAAAGACTCTCACTATCCACCCTATCTAACCCTCTGATTATCTTGTATGTCTCTATTAAGTCACCTCTCCTCCTCCTTCTCTCTAACGAAAACAACCCCAAGTCCCTCAGCCTTTCCTCGTGAGATCTTCCTTCCATACCAGGCAACATCCTAGTAAATCTCCTCTGCACCCTTTCCAAAGCTTTTAAGTGGAAGCTAGATAAACATCTGAGGGAGAAAGGAATAATGCTGATGGCATTATGGTGTGGGTGGGAAGAGTCTCATGTGAAGTGTTACGGTCAAGTGAGGAGGGGTTGAAGGGCTTCCCTCTTTTCCCTCTCCTTGTTAGACTACAACAGGCTTAATTCTTTCATAAAGTGGTTGTACTGGCCAATTCAGGAGGTGTTTGATTACTTACTTGCTATGATCATAACAACAACCAATCCGACAGGTTTTCTTAGTTAACAAAGAGGTTAACTTCTTTGTACCTAAACCGAACTAATAAAATAATAAACAACGTGCCAACTTTAACTCTCACACACACACTTGAGGTTAGCACACACACAAATAAGTTATGGTGGGGGGAAAGGTAGATTGGTTGAGTTAGAGTCCATAAAAAAGGTATACATTCTGTGGAGTTTGGTGATTCAGCTGGCTTCTAGCAAAATTCAGTGATCCTGAGGCTTTTGGTTTGAAAAGACTGATGATAGATTCAGTGGGTCTCTTGGAGATAGTGATGCAGATGGTTTCCTCCAACGGGGTTTTTGATTTTTGCTGGAGTATGCAAAGGAGGTCAGTCAATAGGCAGGATTTGAAAGCTTTCAAGCTGGAATGGAGAGCGAGAAAGAGAGAGACAGGGACCCCACTTTGGGTCTGCTCATGTCAGAGCCCAGTTGCTTCTCCTCTGCTGCAGAGAAAACACCAGCTTAAAACCACAGATGGGGAGGGGCTTGTCACATGACAGTCACTCAATGATTCAAACATAGCAGTTAGCAGTATTTTTTCTGCTTTCTGAAAGAACAGGTAGTTCATCTAAACTTCTTGGGTCTTGGTTCTCGCTGGGAAATGCAACCATTTTGTCTCTCTCCTCACAGTCCTTAGCAACATAGGATACAGTGTTGCAAACTAGGTGATCATCTTAAGCTGCCATTCCTTTTTAAATTTGTTTAAAAAAATGAAGTCAGATCTCCAATCAGTGGACCAAAGAAAATTATAAATAAATAAAGAAAATAAAGAAAATTATCATTCAAAAAAGCACATTGGCATAACAGAAGCATAAACACTGGCACAATCTAGTTGGTCTGAGTGGCCTGGTTCTGTGCTGTGCATTCTGTGTAATTGTTTGAGAATGCTGGGGTTAATGGGTGGGATGTCTGGTCAGAACATCGAGTAACAGGCTTCTCATGACTGGCTTGAGAATTGTTGTGACAGCAATTATACTGCCCAATATTTAGTTTGGAAACAACAATGGTAACAAGCACACTTGCTCCTTTTGAAGATTCTACATTGGAGTGTTACACCATAACGTTCTGGTCAGAAGGTTGTGGCTGTTTGGAACTCGAGGCCAACTTCAATCCCTGTGTATGTACACAATTGTTGGGAAGAGGGAGCAGGGCATGTCAATGTGGTATCACATCCATATAAAACAGGAGCAAGTTGCCAACGAAAGTTTATTGGTACCCAGTTTTCATGAGGTATGCAGCCTTACAATGTATTCCAGCACTCTCACCTTGATGCTGCATCTCACTGGAAAAACATGGCACTCAAGTCAACATTCATACCTGCTTGACAAGTGCATGTGGATGTTTATATTGCTAGGCAACATTTTTCATGAAACAGAAAGCCCTCTTTTGTTGCCATGTATAAATCTTGATCGCTCAAACTATCAGCCGTGCTGCCAGCCCAACACATTGCAGTACTCTGCCTTCATGAGTGGCATTCTCTCCATTCTTCTTAATTGCAAAATATATCTCTTTTATATCTGCTTACATAATAGAAAGAAACAGATAAGGGCCAGAGTAGGTTCTCCTGATAGGCAACAACTGTATACAAAGGGGGAGGCGGTGGCGTAGTGGTAGTATCACTGGACTAGTAACTCAGAGAAGCCAGGGTATTGCTCTGGGGACATGGGTTTGAATCCCACCATAACAGTAAGTGGAATTTGAATTCAATTAATAAATCTGGAATTTATAGCTAGTCTTATGATGGCCAGAAAACCAATGTCAATTGTTGTAAAATCACATCTGGTTCACTCATATCCTTTAGGGAAGGAAATCTGCTGTCCTTACCTGGTCTGGCCTACATGTGACTCCAGACCCACAACAATGTGGTTGACTCTTAAATGGCCTAGCAAGCCACACAGTTGTATCTAACCGCTACGAATGCAATAAACAAAAAGAATGAAACTGGATGGACCACATGGCATCGACCTAGGCACCGGAAAGGACAGTGACAAACCCGGCCCCGCAAATTCCTTCTTACGAACATCTGGGGGCTTGTGCCAAAGTTGGGAGAGCTGTCCCACAGACTAGTCATACTCACAGAATCATACCTTACAGACAATGTCCCAGACACTGCCATCACCATCCCCGGGTATGTCCTGTCCCACTGGCAGGCCAGGCCCAACAGAGGTGGCGGCAGAGTGGTATACAGTCGGGAGGGAGTTGCTCTTGGAGTTCTCAACATTGACTCTGGACCCCATGAAGGCTCATGGCATCAAGTCAAACATGTGCAAGGAAACCTCCTGCTGATTACCACCTACCGCCCTCCCTCAGCTGATGAGTCAGTACTTCTCCACATTGAACACCACTTGGAGGAAGCAGTGAGGGTGGTAAGGATGCAGAATGTACTCTGGGTGGGGGACCTCAATGTCCATCACCAAAAGTGGCTTGGTAGCACCGCTACAAGGTGAGTCCTAAAGAACATAGCTGCTAGACTGGGTATGCAGCAGGTGGTGAGGGAAAAACATACTTGATCTCATCCTCACCAATCTACCTGCCGCAGATGCATCTGTCCATGACAGTATTGGTAGGAGTGACCACCGCACAGTCCTTGTGCCTTCACATTAAGGGAACCCTGCACCATGTTACGTGGCACTACCACCGTGCTAAATGGGATAGATTTCAAACAGATCTAGCAATGCAAAACTGGGAATCCATAAGGTGCTGTGGGCCATCAGCAGCAGCAGAATTGTGCTCAACCACAATCTATGACCTCATGGCCAGGCATATCTCCTACTCTACCATTACCATCAAGCCAGGAGACCAACCCTGGTTCAATGAAGAGTGCAGGAGGGCATGCCAGGAGCAGTACCAGGCATACCTCAAAATGAGGGGTCAACCTGGTGAAACTACAACACAGGACTACTTGCGGTCCAAACTGCATAAGCAGCATGCGATAGACAGATCTAAGTGATCCCATAACCAATGGATCAGATCTAAGCTCTGCAGTCCTGCCACATCCAGCCATAAATGGTTGTGGACAATTAAACAACTAACTGGGGAGGAGGTGGCTCCACAAATATCCCCATCCTCAATGATGGGGGAGCTCAGCATATCAGGGCGAAAGTTAAGGCTGAAGGATTTCCATCAATCTTTAGCCAGAAGTGCCAAGTTGATGATCCATCTCGGCCTCCTCCTGAAGTCCCCAGCATCACAGATGCCAGACTTCAGCCAATTCAATTCACTCTGTGTGATATCAAGAAACAACTGAAGGCACTGGATACTGCAAAGGCTATGGGCCCTGACAACATTCCAGCAATAGTACTGGTGACCTGTGTTCCAGAACTTGCCAGGCCCCTAGCCAAGCTCTTCCAGTACAGCTACAACACTGGTATCTACCCAGCAATGTGGAAAATTGCCCAGTTATGTCCTGCACACAAAAGGCAGGACAAGTCCAACCCGGCCAATTACCGCCCCAACAGTCTAGACTCAATCATCAGTAAGTAATGGAAGGTGTCATCAAAGTGCCATCAAGTGGCACTTCCTTAGCAATAACCTGTTCAGTGATGCTCAGTTTGGGTTCCGCCAGGGCCACTCAGCTCCTGACCTCATTACTGCCTTGGTTCAAATATGGGCAAAAGACCTGAACTCAAGAGGTGAGGTGAGAGTGATTGCCCTTGACATCTGCAGGTTTCCCCTCCAAGTCACACGCCATCCTGACTTGGAACTATATCGCCGTTCCTTTATCGTCGCTGGGTCAAAATCCTGGAACTCCCTTCCTAACAGCACTGTGGGTGTCCCTACCTCTCATGGACTGCAGCGGTTCAAGAAGGCAGTTCACCACCATCTTCTCAAGGGCAATTAGGGATGGGCAATAAATGCTGGCCTAGCCAGCAACGCCCACGTCCCATGAATGAATAAAAAAAGAGTCTGCTCCAAATTCTGGGCTGGACAGTAAATGGAATGGGGGTGGGGGATGTTTGACAACATCTCCAAGTTAATGGCTGGTATTAGCCTTTGCTTTTCATTATTTCTTCTCGTACTCACCCATTCATTCATCCCCTGAAACACAGGCATTCACTGTACTGCAGTGGCATAACACTCAATATAGGAACACAGTAACGGAGTCAGTCATCCGGTCCCTTGAGCCTTTTCTGCTATTCAATTAGATCATGGCTGATCTGCATCCGAGCTCCACTTGCCCGCTGTGGTTGCATATCACTTAACCCCTTGCTTTACTGAAATCTGCCCACCTTAGTTTTGACATTTTCAATTGACCTGGCCTCAACAAAGTTTTGGGGGAGATAGTTCCAGATTTTCATTACCCTTTGTGTGGAGAAGTGCTTCCTGACATCCTTCTTGAATGGCCTTTCTGTAATTTTATGGTTATGCTCTCTTGTTCTCGACTTCCCACCAGAGGAAATATATTAAATATCTTAACATATAAAGTGTGTCTGAAGGGGTCTCTTCCTGACAGTATTGTAAAGTATGTTGTTCTTTCTGCATTCTGTAATTGCCTATGCGGCAGAACTTGTTGAAGTCACTGTCTTCCCTCTCAACAATATCTCATAGTAACAATATAACTCAATCCAACACAGGAAAGCAACAGCAATACATTCGAGTGAGCTTGGTTACTGCTATTGTAAGAAGGATATTTGGTGAATCACAAAGCATGTGTGAGAAGGAATAAATCGAGGTGGCATTAAAGGAATGTGAATTAGCGGTCTTGAATGCTCCTTTGTATGCTAAACCCAGGACTTCAGACTTAAGAGAGCCTGTGTACAAATGGTGCTTGACACTTGAGAATTAATGCTCATGAAGACATTACAGACTGTGTCAAGCAGCCAAAGAATCAGTGGAGAGTATAGAGATTTCATGATCCACAACTACTTAAACAAGCTGCAGAACACTAATGAGAATTTGACCACTCCAGACCCCACTCGAGTAAATCCCCCATTGATGAGGTCCAAAGCATAGGCATAGGTTCAATAAAAAACGCAATGTCTGAAGTTATAGACGCATAAGAGTCCAATACACATCAGTCTATCTTGTCTGAGTTCATGCTGGAGAATCAATATGAGACAGCTTCAATAACATCATAGCTGACCAGTGGTCTAAACTTTGACACATCAGTGAACATACTGAGGGAGATTATGCTGGGCTCCAGCAGCAGGGCAATGATAGGAGTTAACATGCAAAATGGAGTTATCTCCCAGGGTGATTATGCATCCATGCTACTCAGCAGCCCTGTTCACATAATTCTAGATGTTCCAGTTTGTGGGCAATATTAGGTAATAGCTGCATATTGTAATGCCAGCATTCAAGTAATCCAGCACAAAGCCAGAATGATCTGATCCATTCCCCAATCATGGTTTGAACATGAGGGCCATTGGAGAAATGTCATTAATATACAGTTCACTGAAAACAAAATGGGCAGCAACATTTGATTTTAGAAGTTTCAATTGCGTGTTTTGAAAGTGTTGTTAACTTAAGGACGGAAGGCGCATTTAACTTTCTTCAACTAATCTAAATGCAGTACTATAAGGCAAGTAACTACACAATAGCACTAACACTCTGTCTTTCCCCTTATTAATCTGCAATTGCCAGGTCACCATCTTTGGATCACCAACCTTGGGTGCAGCATTCACAGCTCCTCTTGATGATGGACCACTGCAGGCTTGTCTGATGACAGCTTCTTGCTCCGGGCTTCCTCTCGTGATGGCTTCTTGTTATAGCCTACTGACCTGCAGCTGTCGCTGTTGGGTTTCCAAGACTGAAACTGCCTGTTTCCCTCAAGATAAATCTTCACTGACAGCTGATAGCTCAAGCTTTCTGGTGAACTTCACTCTTTACGTGCAGCTGATGCTCCAGATCTCCCAGAAGTTGTTTCGAGCCTCACCTGTAGGCATCATTCCAGCACTCCTTGACAAATGCTCCAGGCTTGAACTGCTGAATATTTCTAGGCCACGCACCATATGCACATGCAGAATCTGCTTTCACTCTTCCGTTGCCATCAGAAGAAAATTAAGCCGGAATAAAATCAACATTGTCTGAATAAAACTACTTTAAAAGACAATTTTGTAATTGTTAATGAGAAATGTAATTCTTAACATCCAAAGTAGTCTTATTCTGACTTTGAAATCAAATGGAAGGGTGCATATTGATGGGTCTCATGGTGTTTTCTTATCCTTCTATTTGTATGTCTGTCATCATAGGTGAATTTCTCCATAGGTTCCCAAAGTGAGGGTAAATTTTCAAATAATGCAGAAACAAAGTGATTGTGGTCGGTCATCAAGTTCATGGATATAACAACTATAACCTTAGTGTTTCCAATCTCATTCAGCCTGCTCCACAGCTCTTCAAATCCTCTAAGATTTGTGATAGTTTATTGAAAGAACAAAATTGTGCGTTAATATAATTAATTAAAGATAAGTAGGCTACTGGAATCCCACTGGCCCAAAAATCCTCTGAGCATCAAAAGGTAAATTTTACATTAAATTCCATAGAATGTGCAGCATGGCAGCTGGAGGAATTTAAATTAAATTCATTGATAAATCTGGAATAAAAAGTTTGTCTCCAGAATTGTGATCATAAACTATTGGACTCTCATAAAAACCCATTTGGTTCATGTTAAGGAAGGAAATCTGCTATCCTAACCCAGTCTGGCCTAAAAATTACTCCTGACTCACAGCAATGTGGTTGACTCTTAATCACCCTCTGAAATGGCCGTGTAAGCCATTTAGTTGTATCAAATCATTACAGAAAAGTTGACTAAGAATAAAACAGCACGGATGACCAGACATTGACCGAGGCACCGGAAATGATAAAAAGCACACTCTGCCCAGTCTTCCTGTAAATGCTTCCTCACTAGCATCTGGGGACTTGTGCCAAAATTGGGAGAACTGTCACACAGACTAGTGGAGCTGCGGGCTGACAAGTCACCAGGTCGTGATGGACTTCATCCTAGAGTCTTAAAAGAAGCGGCTAGTGAGATAGTTGATGCGTTGGTTTTAATTTTCCAAAAATCCCTGGATTCGGGGACGGTTCCATTAGATTGGAAAATAGCCGATGTAACTCTTTTATTTAAAAAGGGAGACAGAAAGTAGGAAACTACGGGCCAGTTAGCTTAACATCTGTCATAGGGAAAATGTTAGAAGCTATTATTAAAGACATTATAGCAGGGCATTTAGAAAAATTTAAGGCAATCAGGTAGAGTCAACATGGTTTTGTGAAAGGGAAATAATGTTTAACCAATATATTGGAGTCTTTGAGGGAGTTACATGTGCTGTGGATGAAGGGGTACCGGTGGATGTACTGTACTTAGATTTCCAGAAGGCATTTGATAAGGCGCCACGTCAAAGGTTATTACATAAAATACAAGTTAATGGTGTTGGGGGTAACATATTGGCATGGATGGAAGATTGGCTAGCTAACAGGAAACAGAGAGTAGGCATAAATGGGTCATTTTCTGGTTGGCAAGATGTTCCGAGTGGTGTGCCATAGGGATCAGTGCTGAGGCCTCAACTTTTTACAATTTATATCAATGACTTAGATGAAGGGATCGAAGGTATGGTTGTTCAATTTGTTGATAACACAAAGATAAGGAGGAAAGTAAGTTGTGAAGAGGACATAAGGAGGCTACAAAGGGATATAGATAGGTTAAGTGAGTGGGAAAAGATATGGGAAATGGAGGATAATGTTGACAAATGTGAAATTGTCCACTTTGGCAGGAAGAATAAAAAAGAAGCATATTATCTAAATGGTGAGAGATTGCAGAGCTCTGAGATGCAGAGGGATCTGGGTGTTCTAGTGCATGAATCGCAAAAGGATGGTATGCAAGTTCAGCAAGTAATTAGGAAAGCTAATAGAATGTTATCATTTATTGCAAGGGGAATTGAATACAAAAGTAGGGAGGTTAAGTTTAAGTTATACAGGGCATTGGTGAGACCACATCTGGAGTACTGTGTACAGTATCGGTCTCCTTATTTAGGGAAGGATGTAAATGTGTTGGAAGCAGGTCAGAGAAGGCTTACTAGACTAATACCTGGAATGGGCAGGTTGCCTAATGAGGAAAGGTTGGACAGGCTAGGCTTGTATCTGCTGGAGTTTAGAAGAGTAAGAGATGACTTGATTGAAACATAAGATCCTGAGGGGTCTTGACAGGGTGGATGTGATAAGTATGTTTAAGACAGAGATGAGGAGAAATTATTTTCTCTCAGAGGGTCGTGAGTCTTTGGCACTCTCTTCCTCAAAAGGCAGTGGAAGCAGAGTCTTTGAATATTTTTAAGGCAGAGGTAGATAGATTCCTGATAAGCAATGGGGTGAAAGGTTATCAGTATAGGCAGGAATGTGGAGTTGAGGATGCAATTAGATCAGCCATGATTTTGTTGAATGGCAGAGTAGGCTCAAGAGGATGAGTGGCCTATTCCTGCTCCTAATTCCTATGTTCATATGAAGGCAACAGCCTGACACAGTCATACTCACTGAATTATACCTTTCAACCAATGACCCGAATTCCTCCATCACCTTCCTTGGGTGTGTCCCATCGGCAGGACAGACCCACTAGAGATGACAGCACAGTGGTATACAATTGGAAGGGAGATGCCCAGGTGTCCTCAACATTGACTCCGGATCCATGAAGTTTCATGGCATCAGGTCAAATAAAGGCAAGAAATTGTCTTGCTGATTACGACCTGTCGCCTTGCCTCAGCTGATGAGTCAGTGTTACTCCATGCTGAATACCACTTGGAAGAAACAGTGAAGGTGGCATGGGCACAGAATGCACTCTAGGTGGGAGTCTTTAATGTGCATCACCAACAGTGGCTCAATACCACCACGACTGACCGAACTGGTTGAGTCCTGAGGATGTAGCTGCCAGACTGGGCCTACGACAGGTGGTGAGAGAAACAACGACAGAGAAAAAAAAAATACTTTACCTTGCGCTCACCAATCCACCTGTCCAGTCAGTATTGGTAGGAGTGACCACCTCACAGTCCTTGTGGAGCCACGGTGCTAAATGCAATAGTTCTAGAACAGAATTGGGCATCCACGAGGCGTTGTGTATTATCAGCTACAGCAGAATTATATTCAACCACAATCTGCAACATCATGGTTCTGCATATCTCTCAATCTACCATTACCAGCAACCCAGCGTACTAACCCTGATTCAATGAAGAAAGGTAGCAGAGCATGCCAGGAGGAGCACCAGACATACCTAAAGACGAGGTGCCAAACTGGTGAAGCTATAATATGGAACTGCATGCATGCCATAGACAAAGTTAAGCACCAACCAAGGGAACAGATCAAAACTCTATAGTCCTGCCATATCCAGTCATGAACGGTGGTGGAAAATTAAACAACTAACCAATGGAGGAGGCTCCACAAACATCCCCATCTTCAAACATAGGCGAGCCAGAGCACATAAGTGCAAAAGACAAGGCTGAAGCATTTACAATCATCTTTAGCTAGAAATGCTGAGTGGATGATACATCTTGGCCTCCTCCTGATGCCCCCAGTATCACAGATGCCAGTTGTCAGCCAATTTGATTCAGTCCATGTGACATTAGGAAATAGCTGAAAGCACTGGATACAGCAAAGGCTACGGCTCTGACAACGATTGGGCTGTAGTATTGAAGAGTTGTATTTCTGAACTAGACACACCCCAAGCCAAGTTGGTGCAGTAAGCTACAACACTGGCATCTACCTGACAATGTAGAAAATTGCTCAGACATGTCCTGTTCATAATAAGCAGGACAAATCCAATCCGGCCAAGTACTGCCCTATCAGTATTTTCTCAATCATCAGCAAAGTGATGGAAGGTGTCATTGACAGTGCTATCAAGCAGCACTTACCAATAAACTGCTCACCAATGATCAATTTGGGTTCCGCCAGGGCCACTTGGCTACAGACCTCATTACAGCCTTGGTCCAAACATGGTGAGGTGAGAGTGACTGCCCTTGGCTTCAAAGCAATAT
Source organism: Heterodontus francisci (assembly GCF_036365525.1). Classification (NCBI taxonomy): domain Eukaryota; kingdom Metazoa; phylum Chordata; class Chondrichthyes; order Heterodontiformes; family Heterodontidae; genus Heterodontus; species Heterodontus francisci. The sequence goes on along the minus strand of NC_090374.1, from coordinate 33,309,142 downwards.
TTGACTGAGTATGGCAGCAAAGAGTCCAAGTAAAACTGAAGTCTTAGAGTCATAATGGCACAGAAGGAGGCTATTCGGTCCATCGAGTCCATGCCACATCCACTCGCTGCAGAGCAATCCAACCTGTCCCATTCCCCCACTCAATTTCCATAGCCTTGTAAGTTTATTTCCCTCAAGTGTCCATCCAATTACCTTTGCAAATCTCTCATCGTCTTCGCTTCCACCATCATAGTAGGCAGTGGGTTCCAGGTCATTACTACTCGCCGCATAAAAAAGTTCTTCCTCATATTCCTCCTGCATCTCTTGCCCAAAACCTAAATCTGTGTCCCCTAGTCCTTGTTCCATTGGCTAATGGTAAAAGCTTTTCTTTGTCTACCCTGTCCAAACCTGTCAGAATCTTTTACGCCTCCATCAGTTCTCCCCTCAATCTCCTTTGCTCCAAGGAGAACAACCCCAGCTTCTCCAACCTAACCTTGCAGTAAAAGTCCTTCAACCCTGGCACCTTTCAGGTAAATCTCCTCTGCACCCTCTCAAGGACCCTCACAGCTTTCCTGAAGTGTGGTGACTCCATACTCTAGTTGTGACCTAACCAGAGCTTTATAAAAGTTCAGCATAACCTCCCTGCTTTTCTATTCTCATATTCTCTCTTTACAAGTCTTATTTTCCTCCTCACTTTCCCTCTCATCTTATTGTATTTGGCCTGATTCTTGCTTGAAGAATTCACCTGACCTGCATCATACATCATCTTTTTTGTTTCATCATATTTTCTATACGAATGTAGGGGAAAACCTTCTACTCTTTGGAGTCATATCTAACACAAAGGAAGATTGTTGTGGTTGTTGGAGGTCAAACATCTCAGCCATAGGACATCACTTCAGGAGTTCCTCAGGGCGCGATCCTGGACCTACCATCTTCAGCTGCTTCATCAGTGACCTTCCCTCCATGTTAAGGTCAGAAGCAGGGGTATTCACTAATGATTGCACAGTGTTCAGTACCATTCACAACTCCTCAGATTATGAAGCAGTAATGACCATCTCCAACAAGAGAGAACCTAACCGTTTCTCCTTGACACCCTCTTGATGGTGTTGAGCTTCTTGAGTGTTGTTGGGGCTACACACATCCAGACAAATGGAGAGTATTCCATCAAACAACTGACTTATGCCTTGTAGTTCATGAAAAGGCTTTGGGGTGTCAGGAGGTGAGTTACTCACCACAGAATTCCCAGACTCTGACCTGCTCTTGTAGACAAAGTATTTATGTGGCTGAATCTGTCAGTGGTAATGCCCAGGATGTTGATTGTGGGGGATTCAGGGATGTTAGTGATTTTGAATGCCAATGGGAGAGGGTTAGATACTCTCTTCTTGGATATGGTCATTGCCTGGCACTTGTGTGAAGCAAATATTACTTGTCACTTATCAGCCCAAGCCTGAATGTTTCCCAGGTCTTGTTGTATGCGGGCATGGACTGCTTCAGTATCTGAGGAGTTGCGAATAGAACTAAACACTGTAATCATTAGCGAACATCCCCACTTCTGACATTATGATGCAGGAAAGGTCTTTGATGAAGCAGTTGAAGGTGGTTGGGCCTAGGACACTACCCTAAGGAGTTCCTGCAGCTATATCCTGGGGCTGAGATGATTGGCTTCCAACACAACCATCTGCCTTTGTGCTAAAGTATGACTCCAGCCAGTGAAGATATTTCCCCATTTTCCCATTGTCTTCAATTTTACTTGGGCTCCTTGCACCCACACTTGGTCAAATGCAGACTTGATATCAAGGGTAGTCACTCCTAATTCACCTATGCAATTCAGCTTTTTTTTCCATGTTTGGACGAACATCGTAGTAGTGTCTGGACTGATGGCTGAGTGACCTTAGTGGAATCTAAACTGAGCATCAGTGAGCAGGTTATTGGTGAGTAAGTGTCACCTAATAGCACTGCTGATGACACCTTCCATTACTTTCTGTAAAACTTTCAAAGATAAGTGTACAGTAATCAATCAGTCGGCAGATAATCGGCTTTATAGAACATTAGTATTGCTGACTGTGACAAATAGGGCTGGGTACTCTGGAGTATTTTGGGCAAGGGCATTAACCACTGTGACAGAACATTGCAAGTCTTTGCTTTGTTTTATCCTTTCTAGACAATTATTATGATGGAGAATGGTGCATCTCGTAGTGAGTGCTCTGATTTTGCAGTTTGATTGGTGAATAAAAACAAGAATTCTCCACAGATGGTGCACAGTAATCTGTAACCAAATGGATTTTTTTCATCCCCTTTAGAAGTAATCTTGTTCAACAGATTTCATAGGCACTTTGTTTCCCAAACATGACTGCAGTAACGTAACTATCCTTACCTTCTATTTCTCATTTACACACTGCCCCGTTGTGACATTTGAAAGCATAATGTCAGGTTCCACATGTGTGCTGATGACACCCAGTTCCACCTCACCACCACCTCTCTTAACCCCTTGACTGCCTCTTATTTGTCACGCTTCATTATCTTCGGTCTCCACCCTCTATCAACTCTACCCCTCTCACTGGTCACTATCTGAGGCTGCACCAGTTGGTTGGCAACCTTGGCATTCTATTTGACCTGAGATGAGTTTCTGACAACATATTTGCTCCAACACAAGACAGCCTATGTCCAACTTTGCAACATCGCCTGTCTCCACCTCTGCCTCAGCTCATCTGCTACTGAAACCCTCATCCATGCTTTTGTTACCTTTCACCTTGACTATTCTAATGCTGTTTTGGGCTGCCTCCCACCCTACTTAAATTGGAGCTCATCCAAAACTCTGCTGCCTGTATCCCAACTTGCATAAAGTCCTGTTCACCCAACACTCCTGTGCTCGCTGACTTACATTTGCTCTCGATTTAAAAATTGTCTTTCTTCTTTTCAAATCTTTCCATAGCCTCATCCCTCCATGGTCTTACCCCTCCCTATCTCTGTAACCTCAAACAGCCCAACAACCCTCCAAGATCTCTGCACTCCTCCAATTATGGCCTCTTGCACATTCCCAATTTTCATCACTCCACCATTGGCAGCTATGTCTTCAGCTGCCTAGGTCCTGGAATTTGATCCCTCAGCCTCTTTCATGTTTCACAGATAGCTAGTGCATCAGGATTACCAAATCCTGCAACACAAATCAGAGATAATAAGGTACCTGAAAGCTGCAATGAAAACAGAAAGTGCTGGCAACACTCAGCAGGCCTGGCAGCATCAAAATTGATGTTCTGATGGAGGGTCACAGACCTGAAACTTTAACTCTGTTTTTCTCTCCACAAATGCTGTCAGACTTGCTGAGTGTTGCCAGCATTTTCTGTTTTTATTTCAGCATCTACAGTATTTTGCTTTTGTATTATTACCTGAATGCTGCAGATGAATTTGTTTAGCATAAAAGTGAATATACAATCTAAGAACACAAGCAACTGCAGGTTTTCCAACAGACAAATCCAACTATGTCTGAAGCCAGATCCCAGATGGGACAGTAAAAAGGATTTGAGAGAATTATTCCCTGTCTCCAGCTCACTGGTTAACTCAGTCGGATATAACAGATTGCCTTAATTACTTTATCAGGCCATGCATCAGTAATACTTGACTGACTTCAGAAAAAAGGATAACGCTACCATACTTAGATGGAGCCTTTAATGCTTCATTTACACAGGATGAAGAATTCCATCACTTCGTTAAAAATGATTCAAATTAGTACATTATCACCAACATTCATTCAGTAGATAATAATATGTTCCTGCTAGATATGTACAAGGCTTTTATTATAGGTCAAACTGTCCATTACTCTTTGCATTTACTGTTATGGAAAATATTTGCTTTCATACACAGCATGAAAGATCCTGCAGCACACTGCTGCTATTTTTGGAGATACTTTTGAAAATATGTTAAAGACATCCGTACGACAAGAAGAAAACTGTGCAAACTGAATGTTAATTTTCGAGCCGTTTGTGCAGACGATCACAGAGATAATATCGCACGGAGCATCAAATTGAACTACTCACACAAATCTCTCAAATTTCTTCAGAATTGTGTGCTATCAGGCACTTTTAGTGCAGTTTTTAAAATCTTGTCCAATTTTTTTTTTGTAATCTGCAAGTTTCTTGTCATTGCATTGATGGCTATTGAATTCTAGATGGCAGTTAAAAAGATTGTCATTTCCAATCTGTTGGTACTTTCAGTGCCAGCTAATATACAATGTCAACCCATGAAAATACATTGTGGAGTACAAATGTTCATCTGGAAAGTGTTAATGCCAACTACTATTTCATGATTGGTTTAAAATAGATTATTTGATCAGTGAATGTAATTAAATGTAGTCATTCTAGATTTACTGAATAGTTAGATCGCATTCATATATAAATGACACTTATACGGTTGGTGTGTTGCCTCCCAGGTGCCAGGGTTCATGATGTCTCGGATCGTGTTTTTGGGATCCTTAGGGGGGAGGGGGAGCAGCCCCAAGTCGTGGTCCACATATGCACCAACGACATAGGTAGGAAGAGAGATGGGGATTTAAGACAGAAATTCAGGGAGCTAGGGTGGAAGCTTAGAGCGAGAACAAACAGAGTTGTTATCTCTGGGTTGTTGCCCGTGCCACGTGATAGCAAAGTGAGGAATAGGGAGAGAGAGGAGTTGAACACGTGGCTGCAGGGATGGTGCAGGAGGGAGGGTTTTGGTTTCCTGGATAATTGGGGCTCTTTCTGGGGTAGGTGGGACCTCTACAAACAGGATGGTCTTCACCTGAACCAGAGGGGTACCAATATCCTGGGGGGGGAGATTTGCTAGTGCTCTTCGGGGGGGTTTAAACTAATTCAGCAGGGGAATGGGAACCTAAATTGTAGTACCAGTGTACAGGATGTTGAGAGTAGTGAGGTCAGGGATAAGGTTACAAGGACGCAAGAGGGCACTGGCAAGCAAGAACCTGGTTTAAAGTGTGTCTACTTCAACGCCAGGAGCATCCGGAATAAAGTGGGTGAGCTTGCAGCATGTGTTGGTACCTGGGATCTCGATGTAGTGGCTATTTTGGAGACATGGGTAAAGCAGGGGCAGGAATGAATGTTGCAGGTTCCGGGATTTAGATGTTTCAGTAAGAACAGAGAAGATGGTAAAAGAGGGGTGGGGGGGTGGGGTGGCATTGTTAATCAAGGAGAGTATTACGGCGGCAGAAAGGATGTTTGAGGACTCGTCTACTGAGGTAGTATGGGCCGAGGTTAGAAACAGGAGAGGTGAGGTCACCCTGTTGGGAGTCTTTTATAGACCTCCGAATAGTTCCAGAGATGTAGAGGAAAGGATAGCGAAGATGATTCTCGACAGGGGCGAGAGTAACAGGGTAGTTGTTATGGGGGACTTTAACTTTCCAAATATTGACTGGAAATACTATAGTTCGAGTACTTTAGATGGGTCAGTTTTTGTCCAGTGTGTGCAGGAGGGTTTTCTGACACAGTATGTAGACAGGCCAACCAGGGGCGATGCCACATTGGATTTGGTACTGGGTAACGAACCCGGCCAGGTGTTAGATTTAGATGTAGGTGAGCACTTTGGTGATAGTGATCACAATTCGGTTAGGTTTACCTTCGCGATGGGCAGGGACAGGTATATACCGCAGGGCAAGAATTATAGCTGGGGGAAAGGAAATTATGATGCGATTAGGCAAGATTTAGGATGCGTAGGATGGGGAAGGAAACTGCAGGGGATGGGAACAATCGAAATGTGGAGCTTATTCAAGGAGCAGCTACTGCGTGTCCTTGATAAGTATGTACCTGTCAGGCAGGGAGGAAGTTGTCGAGCGAGGGAGCCGTGGTTTACTAAAGAAGTTGAAGCGCTTGTCAAGAGGAAGAAGAAGGCTTATGTTAGGATGAGACGTGAAGGCTCAGTTAGGGTGCTTGAGAGTTACAAGCTAGCCAGGAAGGATCTAAAGGAAGAGCTAAGAAGAGCAAGGAGAGGACACGAGAAGTCATTGGCGGATAGGATCAGGGAAATCCCTAAGGCTTTCTAAAGGTATATCAGGAATAAAAGAATGACTAGAGTTAGATTAGGGCCAATCAAGGATAGTAGTGGGAAGTTGTGTGTGGAATCAGAGGAGATTGGGGAAGCGTTAAATGAATATTTTGCGTCAGTATCTACAGTAGAGAAAGAAAATGTTGTCGAGGAGAATACTGAGATTCAGGCTACTAGGCTAGATGGGATTGAGGTTCAAAAGGAGGAGGTGTTAGCAATTTTGGAAAGTGTGGAAATAGATAAGTCCCCTGGGCCAGATGGGATTTATCCTAGGATTCTCTGGGAAGCTAGGGAGGAGATTGCAGAGCCTTTGTCCTTGATCTTTATGTCGTCATTGTCGACAGGAATAGTGCCGGAAGACTGGAGGATAGCAAATGTTGTCCCCTTGTTCAAGAAGGGGAGTAGAGACAGCCCTGGTAATTATAGACCTGTGAGCCTTACTTCGGTTGTGGGTAAAATGTTGGAAAAGGTTATAAGAGACAGGATTTATAATCATCTTGAAAACAATAAGTTCATTAGCGATAGTCAGCACGGTTTTGTGAAGGGTAGGTCGTGCCTCACAAACCTTATTGAGTTTTTCGAGAAGGTGACCAAACAGGTGAATGAGGGTAAAGCAGTGGATGTGGTGTATATGGATTTCAGTAAGGCGTTTGATAAGGTTCCCCACGGTAGGCTATTGCAGAAAATACGGAAGTATGGGGTTGAAGGTGATTTAGAGCTTTGGATCAGAAATTGGCTAGCTGAAAGAAGACAGAGGGTGGTGGTTGATGGCAAATGTTCATCCTGGAGTTTAGCTACTAGTGGTGTACCGCAAGGATCTGTTTTGGGGCCACTGCTGTTTGTCATTTTTATAAATGACCTGGAAGAGGGTGTAGAAGGGTGGGTTAGTAAATTTGCGGATGACACTAAGGTCGGTGGAGTTGTGGATAGTGCCAAAGGATGTTGTAGGGTACAGAGGGCCATAGATAGGCTGCAGAGCTGGGCTGAGAGATGGCAAATGGAGTTTAATACGGAAAAGTGTGAGGTGATTCACTTTGGAAGGAGTAACAGGAATGCAGAGTACTGGGCTAATGGGAAGATTCTTGGTAGTGTAGATGAACAGAGAGATCTTGATGTCCAGGTACATAAATTCCTGAAGGTTGCTACCCAGGTTAATAGGGCTGTTAAGAAGGCATATGGTGTGTTAGCTTTTATTAGTAGGGGGATCGAGTTTCGGAGCCACGAGGTCTTGCTGCAGCTGTACAAAACTCTGGTGAGACCGCACCTGGAGTATTGTGTGCAGTTCTGGTCACCGCATTATAGGAAGGATGTGGAAGCTTTGGAAAGGGTGCAGAGGAGATTTACTAGGATGTTGCCTGGTATGGAGGGAAGGTCTTACGAGGAAAGGCTGAGGGACTTGAGGTTGTTTTCGTTGGAGAGAAGGAGGAGGAGAGGTGACTTAATAGAGACATATAAGATAATCAGAGGGTTAGATAGGGTGGATAGTGAGAGTCTTTTTCCTTGGATGGTGATGGCAAACACGAGGGGACATAGCTTTAAGTTGAGGGGTGATAGATATAGGACAGATGTCAGAGGTAGTTTCTTTACTCAGAGAGTAGTAGGGGCATGGAATGCCCTGCCTGCAGCAGTAGTAGACTCGCCAACTTTAAGGGCATTTAAGTGGTCATTGGATAGACATATGGATGAAAATGGAATAGTGTAGGTCAGATGGTTTCACAGGTCGGCGCAACATCGAGGGCCGAATGTTCTAATGTTCTAATTCTAATTCTAATAATAGGATGCAAGCTAATTAAAGACTTGCATTTATATAGCAACTTTAATATAGATGTTCCTTAAAAGCTACCTCTTTGAGCACGCTTTTGTTCATCTTTCCTATATCAACATATAAGGTTTGGTGTCAATTTTTTTAAAACCTTTTACTATGTTAAAGGTGTTATGTAACTGCAAGTTGTTTTTGTAGCAAAAAGTCCCAAGGAGGTTACCATACAAAATTTGATACTGATCCACATCAGGAAATATTATGACAGGTGACCAAAGGCTTCGTCAATGAGGTAGGCTTCAGTGAAAGTCTTAAAGAAGGAGAGGAAGACAGGCAGAGAGGTTTAGGGAGTGAATTCCAGAACTTATTCCATCAGCTATCGCAATTCCTCAGATACTGAAGTAGTCTGTGTCCACATGCAGCAAGACCTGGACAACATTCAGGCTTAGGATGATAAGGGTAAAGTAACATTTGCGCCCCACAAGTGACAGGCAATGATGATATCCAATAACAGAGAATCTAACATCTCCCCTTGACATTCAACAGCATTACCATCGCTGACTCCCCCACCATCAACATCCTGGGGGTTACCATTGACCAGAAATTAGGCAAGACCAGCCACATAGATACTCTGGCTCAAGAGCAGGTTAGAAGCTCCCACAGCCTATCGACCATCTACAAGGCACAAGTCAGAAATGTTTTAGCATTCTGTCCACTTGGCTGGATGAGTATGGCTCCAACAACACTCAAGAAGCTCGACACCATCCAGAACAAAGCAGTACGCTTGATTGGCACCCCATCCACAACCTTCAACATTCACTCCCTCCACCATCGATGCACAGTGGCAGCAGTGTGTACAATCTACAAGATGCACTGCAGCAGCTCACCAAGCCTCCTTCGACAGCACCTTCCAAACCCGCAACCTCCTCCACCCAGAAGGAAAAGGATAGCAGGTGCATGGGAACACCACCGCCTGCAAGATCCCCTCCAAGCCACACGCCATCCTGACTTGGAACTGTATCACTGTTCCTTCACTGTTGCTGGATCAAAATCTGTGGGTGTAACCGCACCAGGTGGACTGCAGCAGTTCAAGAAGGCAGTTCATCACCACCTTCTCAAGGGCTATTAGGGAAGGACAACAAATACTGTCTTTGACAGCATTTATTCCTATTGTGACACCTATTGAAGATAGAAAAGGAAGGATAAGTAAGTTAAGTCACAGAAACCAAGGACTATCGAAGGAAAACATTTGTGGGAGAGCGTGCTGGAAATATCTCCTTCGGCTCAATGGAGTGGCAATGTATCAGCAGTTACACGCTTCTAAGGAGGCACTTACAGAAGTGCATCCCCTATGATGAAAAGGTAGTTCCCGTGAAAGTCACATTTGTTTGAATTGTTTCCACTGTGGTGTCATTTTAATAAACTCGAGGAAATCTGTGGGCATTCCTTCTTCTTTGGCCTCCTTGTCTCGAGAGACAATGGGTAAGCGCCTGGAGGTGGTCAGTGACTTGTGAAGCAGCGCCTGGAGTGGCTAGAAAGGGCAACTCTGGAGTGACAGACACTTTCACAGGTGCTGCAGATAAAATTGGTTGTCGGGGCTGTTACACAGTTGGCTCTCCCCATGCGCTTCTGTCTCTTTTCCTGCCAACTGCTAAGTCTCTTCGACTCACCACACTTTAGCTCCGCCTTTATGGCTGTCCACCAGCTCTGGCGATCACTGGCTACTGACTCCCACGACTTGTGATCAGTGTCACAGGACTTCATGTCGCGTTTGCAGACGTCTTTAAAGCGGAGACATGGACGGCCGGTGGGTCTGATACCAATGACAAGCTCGCTGTACAATGTGTCCTTGGGGATCCTGCCTTCTTCCATGCGGCTCACATGGCCAATCCATCTCAAGCACCGCTGACTCAGTAGGGTGTATATGCTGGGGATGTTGGCCGCCTCAAGGACTTCTGCGTTGGAGATACGGTCCTGCCACCTGATGCCAAAGATTCTCCGGAGGCAGCGAAGATAGAATGAATTGAGACGTCACTCTTGGCTGACATACGTTGTCCAGGCCTCGCTGCCGTAGAGCAAGGTACTGAGGACACAGGCTTGATACACTGGGACTTTTGTATTCCGTGTGTGCGCCATTTCCCACACTCTCTTGGCCAGCCTGGACATAGCAGTGGACGCCTTTCCCATGCGCTTGTTGATTTCTGCATCGAGAGACAGGTTACTGGTGATAGTTGAACCCTCGGTAGCATTCCAATGTTCAACTATATTCAAGAAGTAATGAGCACATTTTCTGAAAGGCTCACAGGCTCATGAATATTCACCAAACTGCAGATAAGCAATTGAAAAGACAACATCAACTTCATTGAAGTGTGTGATCAATTGTACTTCCATCGAGAAAAGGGCACCTGCAATCAATTAGGATGATAGACAGCCACTACAAATGCTTCCATTCATTTAATAGTCAAGTGGTCTGCAGGACCGAAAAAAGGATTTTATATGAGAATACCCAATAACTTGGTCAACATGTGAATCTTTGATCCTCAGCTCTACCTATTTTGTTGTGATATTTTGTTGAACAACTTCAGAGAGGAAAGGGAACAGCCTAAAGATGGTTCACATTGGAACCAGTGAGTTAGGAAGAAAGAGAGTTCAATGGAGTGTCAGTGATTGGGAGAGACATTAAAGAGCAGGAACCCATGGGTAGTAATCTCAGGATTAAATTTGGTCCTACATGATCATCAATACTGGAATATTAAGATAAGGGAGTTAATGCATGACTGGAGAGATGGATTAAGAGGGAAGGTTTCAGATTCCTGTGACATTGGGAACAATTCTGTGGCAGTAGAGATAACATGCTTCACCAACACAAGGCTGGAATCAATGTCCTTGCTTGGAAAGTACATAGTGTTATGGGGAAGGGATTAATGAAATATGGTAGGGGCGGGATAGAAAAGTATGAGGAGGAAGCAGAGAACAAAGCAAAAGAGACAAAGAGGATAAAACAAATAACACTTCCAAACAGATAGGAGTTTTTAGTTATATGCATGTAAATAGGAACATAGGAAATAGAAGCAGGAGTAGGTCATTCAGCCACTTGAGCTTGCTCCGCCATTCAACTAGATCATATCAATGTATTGTCAATAGAACTGATGAACTAGAGGTACAAATTGCTGGAGGGATATGATATAATAACATGCATGGAGTTATAACTTAAGCTAGGTTGAGACTGAGAACAGAACAATATTAGTTACAAAATATTCAGGAAGGGTAGAGCAGGAAAAAGGGGAAAATGGATGACATAGGGCTGAATTTTATGAGCCCTCCGTGTCAGGGGTTGTGGCGGGGGACCCAGAAAATTGTTTCAGGAGAGGCCCGCCACGACCTCCGCCACTTAGAAGGCCCCGCCATATTTTACCAGCTGCGGCAAGGCTTCGGTGCAGCCCCACCCCCACCACCCCCGTCCCCCCCCACCCCCCCGAAATATTAAAACTAAGTTTAAAAGATGCAAATGAACTTACCTTGTCCCGGTGGCCATCCCATGCTGATATTACGGCTGCCAGCTCCGTTTGGAGCGTGACACTGGTGGGGAAGGGGAGCTGTGAGATTATCAGTGTGGGAGGCGGATGTGCAGGAAAAACACTTTGCATTGACTGAGTGGATGGTGAGAAGGGATGGAAGGGATTACAAGGATGGGGGGTAAGATTTGTGTTGGGACTAAAGTTCCTTTTGGTTAGATATGCCCAAAAGCAAACATTGGAGGGTGGTGGGGGTGGTGGCAGTTGGAAAGGGCCTCCAGCATGTATTTAAATGTTTAAAAACAATGCACTAAAATATAACTTTAAAAATTAAAATTTCTTCTCAGGGATTGAAGCCCTTTAAAAATGAGGCCGGACGCCGTTGCCGGGGACGGAGCGGACACCCCCTCTATATTATCGGGGGCGGCCACTCCGCCCTCTCCATTTAAATGCGACCCTGTGCGAAATATCACGGGCGTCAGTGCCTGAAGACCGCTGAGATCAGAGCGCACCTCCGCGATTTGCAGCACACTCATAAATTTCAGCCCATTGTTAATCAAGTATTAGAACAGAGGGATGATACAAGTTATTGTGTAAAATCTGAATCTATTTGATTAGCACGAAAGAGGATGTGTTTTAACATTTGGGGCAGACATACTTCATCAGAGTGCTACATTAGTGGGGTTCAGAGGTTGGGATGGGAGCCAATGTTTTAATCTCTTGTGGAAAGAGAAGCAGAGTTAACGTTTCGGGTCAGTGACCCTTCTTCGGAACTTGAGTTCCGAAGAAGGGTCACTGACCCGAAACGTTAACTCTGCTTCTCTTTCCACAGATGCTGCCAGACCTGCTGAGTGATTCCAGCATTTCTTGTTTTTGTTTCAGATTTCCAGCATCCGCAGTATTTTGCTTTTATTTTAATCTCTTGTAACTGGCACATCCATTGTTCTTTATAGCTATTTCTCAAGTCCATCCTCCGAAATGAAGCTTCACCTCTGCTATTGTCTTTGTGAATCTCTTCTTTACCCAAATTCATGGAGTTGACATCCTTCCAAAAATATGGCAACCAAAATTGGAAGCAATATTCCAACTGTAGCCAATGTATGTTCGGTATAGTATGACAAAGAGTACATCCACTCCCATTATTTAGGACACTAGGATCCTAATGGATGATGACAGCCAATGAGGCTCCTAATGTGTCATCATAGGATTCTTGGTTAAGTGAACAAACAAGGGGAGTTTTCAGATCAGGGGCAGACCTTCCAGGAGGAGATATATAGACCTAGGATAAGTGTATTTTATGTCATCAGACTAACAATAAAATGGTGCAAGATGGGCCTAGCCTTTAGTTGGTCGGATTACATTATCGTCAAGGCTACGGGCCAAGTGCTGGAAAATGAGATTAGAATAGATAGGTGCTTGATGGCTGGCACGGACACAATGGCCGAAGGGCCTGTTTCTGTGCTGTCTTGCGCTATGGCTCTAATATTTAAGAAGTATTTAGATGAGCACTTGAAACGCCATAGCATACAAGGCTAGGGGGCAAGTGCTGGAAAATGTGATTAGAGTAGATAAGCTTGATGGCCGGTGCGGACACAATGGGCCAAAAGGCCTGTTTCCGTGCCGTATAACTCTATGACTCTAAGAGCACTAAAGAACACAAGCGCATGGACATCCAGATGCAAGGGGCACTCATCACAATGGATTTATCATTATCTATTTGTTTTTGTACTCCCTGCTCTTACTTATAACACTTAGAATCCCATATGCTTTTTTAATAACTAAGTTGTCCTGAGAGTGGTTGGCACGCAGAGTGTAAAATTAGGAATTTAATGCAGATGGGGAAGAATGTGCTGCTTTTGTCTCCAATTCTTGTAGTGGTTCATGTTGCATGTGAATATTTAATTTAATTTACCTATAATTTAAACGAGATCAAACTATAAGCAAAATACTGCGGATGCTGGAAATCTAAAATAAAAACAGTAAGTGCCGGGAATACTCAACAGGTCTGGCAGCATCTTTGGAGAGAGAAACAGAGATGTGGGTGATTAAATACGTAGTTGATTAAATACATAGACTAATTGATTAAATAAATATACTGGTATGAAATGTATTGTTCATTAAATAAATATACTGTTATCTAAGGATGGCAGTGCAGGTGGCAGCCGCAAACGCAGCATGTATGTTTCAGGTGAGCATTGCGATCCCGGACAACCATATGAAGGAAGACATCTATTTATATAGCGGCTTTCGTGACCTCAGGCCGTTGCAAAGTGCTTTACAGTCAATGAAGTAGTTTTGAGTGTAATCACTGCTGTAATGTATCAAACGTGACAGCCAATTTGTGCACAGCAAGCTCCCACTAATGGCCAGAATATCTGTTTTTGTGATGTGTGGTGTTGATTGAAGGATACATATTGGTCAGGACATTGGGGAATAACTCCACTGTTCTTTGAAATAGTGCCATGGGATCTTGTACACCAACCTGAGAGGGCAGATGGGGCCTCGGTTTAATGTCTCATCCAAAAGATGAGACTTCCGCCAGTGCAGTACTCCTCAGTGTTGGAGTGGAGCTTGAGCCCACAATCATCTGACTCAGAAGTGAGAATGCTACCAACTGAGGCACAGCTGACACCTGTCTGCATCTTGAGGAAATTCACGGCAGAATCCGAGGTGGAGACATTTTGGGGCATCAGGGAGAGGGAGATTTACCTGGCCAATATGATCCAGAGGCAGTTACATCCCTTATGTTAGGAAGTCGTATAGGTCTGGTTAGCAGTCAGGGACAGGAGCATGCGATTGCCTGTCATACAGGTAAGGGGACCTCAGGTACAGTACTCCATATCCAATAGCTATGAGGTTCTTGCAGTCTGAGTGGATGACAGCAAAATCTGCAGGGTGGATGAGCAAACAGACCATGGCACCATAGTACAGGAGGCCATTCAAGTCAGGGTGTGTGAAAAGGAATGTGGTAGCAATAGGAGTTAGTTTATTCAGGGTGATAGACATTGTTCTCTGCAGCTTCAACTGGAAGTTCAAAAGGCTATATTGCCTGCCTGATGCCAAGGTTAAAGACACCTCCTTGTGCCTAGAAAAGAACTCGGAGTGGGATCATGACAACTGTTGTGGTCCACCTAGAAAGCAAGGATTTGGCGGAATGAGATTCTGCTGAGGGATTTTGAGGAGCTAGAGTCCAAATTAAAAAGAAAAACTTCAAAGGTAATAATATCTGGATTACTGCCTGAACCACGTACAAATTGGCAAAGAGTCAAACAGATCAGAGAATTGAATGTGTGGTTCAAAGAGTAGTGTGGGAGACAGGGACCTTGATTCAAGAGGCATTGGTACCAGTACTGGGGAAAGAGGGAGCTGTTCCGTTGGGCTGGGTTCCACTTAAACCGGGTTGGGACCAGTGCCCTGCCAAATTGTCCAAATAGTGCTGAGGATAGGGCTTTAAAACAAAAAAGGTTAGGGGTGGGAGGTGGAAGGTTCAAGTGAGGGGAAATATATAAATCTACAAAGTAAAATCAAGGCCACGGGGCAGTGTAGCAGTTTGGGTAAAGATAAGCAGAGTGTGGCATGAAGGGATAAAATGTTTCATGGTAATAGTGCATCAGTGAATAAGGTCAAATCAGGGAAAAATGGCAAAAAGTTACAATTGAAGGCCCTTTATCTGAATGCACAAAGCATTCGTAACAAGATCAATGAATTAATGGCACAAGTAGAGATAAATGGGTTTGTTGTAATAGCCATTACAGAAACATGGTTGTGTAGTGACTAAAGTTGGGAACTAACTGTTCTGTCTGTCCGGCACAGACATGATGAGCCAAGTGGCCTCTTTCTGTGCCTTAAACTTTCGATGATTCTAAATATTCCAGAGTACTTGACGTTTCGAGAAGACAGACAAAATGAAAAAGGAAGGTTGTTAGCCCTGATAATAAATGACATAAGGACAGCAACGAGGAAGGATCTTAGTTCAGAAGAGTAGGAAGTAGAATCAGTGTGGGTAGAGATAAGAATCGCTTTTGGGAGTAGTTTCTAGTTCCCTAACAGTAGAATGAATTTTAAAAAGTGATTAGTTGTGATTGTTTCTCTGTATCTGTAAATACTGTTTGTTTTTATGGGCCAACTACCTTCGATTTGAACTATATTTATTTCAGACTTAATTAGAGATTGCCATAGGCAGTTTTCATTATCCTTGGATGTAGCTGCCTTTACAGATGTAATCCAAGCCAATAACCATTGCAGTATGCTTTTGATTATTTCTAAGGTTTTGCTGCTGTGACTATGAATGCAGTGAACGAAATATAATCTCAGGAATTTTTACACTTCAAAGAGTAGAAACCAAAGCCAAGTACCACAATCAATACCAAGAATTCAATCATTTCTGATTTCCATTTAATTTTGTCTCCCTGCATTTTGATCATACACCATAAGGCATGAAAATGAAATGCTGAAAATGTTCAATGTAAATTGAACAGTAATTGCCTAAAATGTTGATTCATAGTTCACATTGTATAGGATTAAAAAAATCATATTCACTTAATCCTATGAAACAAACTAATCCTGAAAATAATTTTTGTTCGTTTCCAGAAAGAGTTGTGTGTTTAAAAAGAGATTCTGACCATGAATAAATCAGAGAATAATAGAATAGGAAAGCACAAGAGAAAGCCATTTGGCCCATCGAGTCTGCACTGGCCCTTTTGTAGAAAAATCCAGGTAGTCCCACTCCCCCACTCTTTCCTCATATCCCTGCAATTTATTTTTCTTCAAGTAATATCCGATTCCCTTTTGAAAGCTACAGTTAAAATAGTGTCCATCACCCTATCAGGCCGTGCATTCTTAATCCTAAGAACTCGTAACATAAAAAAAGTTTTTCCTCATGTTGTCTGATTCTTTTACCACAATCCCCTTAAATCTGTGCCCGCTGGTTATCAACACTCCATTCATTGGAAACTGTTTCTCTTTATTTACACTATCTAAACCCTTCATCATTTTAAATGTCTCTATTTCACCTCCTCTTAGCCTAGCTCCTCTTAACCTGAGCTTCTCCAACAGCATGGGATAGACTGAGGTAAGCTATCTCACAACCAATGGATCAGATCAAAGTTCTGCAGTCCTGTTGTGAATGGTGGTGGACAATTAAACAACTAACCAAAGGAGGAGACTCCACAAACGTCCCTATCCACAATGATGCGGGAGCCCAGCGCATCAGTGCAAAAGACAAGGCTGAAGCTCTTGTAACCATCTTCAATCAGAAGTGCGAACTGGTTGATCCATCTCGGCCTCCTCCTGAGGCCCCCAGCATCACAGATGTCAGTCTTCAACCAATTCTATTGACTCCACATGATAGCAAGAGATGACTGAAGGCACTGGATACTGCTAAGGTTATGGGCCCTGACAACATCCCAGCTGTATGACTGAAGACTTGTGTTCCAGAACTAGCCATGTCTCTAGCCAAAATGATCCAGTAGAGTT
Organism: Heterodontus francisci; assembly: GCF_036365525.1. Lineage (NCBI taxonomy): Eukaryota > Metazoa > Chordata > Chondrichthyes > Heterodontiformes > Heterodontidae > Heterodontus > Heterodontus francisci. The sequence continues at coordinate 33,292,384 of NC_090374.1, read as the reverse complement.
ACAACACTGGCATCTACCCGACAATGTGGAAAATTGCACAGGTATGTCCTGTCCACAAAATGCAGGACAAATCTAATGCAACAAATTACCACCCTATCATTCTATTCTCAATCATCAGCAAAGTGATGCAAGGTGTCATCAACAGTGCTATCAAGTGGCACTAACACAGCAATAATCTGTTTACCAATGCTGAGTTCGGGTTCCGCCAGGGCCACTCAGCTCCAGATCGAATTACAGCCTTGGTCCAAACATGGACAAAAGAGCTGAATTCAAGAGGTGAGGTGAAAGTGACTGCACTTGACATCAAGGAGAAGACCTAGCAAAATTAAGGTCAATGGGAATCAAAAGGAAAACTCTCCACTGGTTGGTGTCATACCTAGTACAAAGGAAGATGGTTGTGGTTGTTGGAAATCAAACATCTCAGACCCAAGACATCACTGCAGGAGTTCCTCAGGATAGTGTTCTAGGCCCAAACATCTTCAGCTGCTTCATCAATGACCTTCCCTCCATCATAAAGTCAGAAGTGGGAATGTTTGATGATGATTGCACAGTGGTCAGCACCATTCGAACTCTTCAGATACTGAAGCAGTCTGTGCCCATGTGCAGAAAGACCTGGACAACATCCAGGCTTGGGCTGATAAGTGACATGTAAAATTAGCACCACACAAGTGCCAGGCAATGACCATCTTCAACAAAAGAGAATGTAACCATCTCCCCTTGATAGTCAATGGCATTACCACATTACCATCATTGAATCCCCCACCATCAATATCCTGGGAGGTTACCATTGACAAGAAACTTAACTGGACCAGCCATATAAATACCGTGGCTACAAGAGCATGTCAGATACTGGTAATTCTGCAGCGAGTAACTCATCTTCTGACTTCCCAAAGCCTATCCACAATCTACAAGGCACAATCAGGATTGTGATGGAATGCTATCTACTTGCCTGGATGAATGCAGCTCCAACAATACTAAAGAAGCTCAACATCATCCAGCCTGATCCGCCATCTATCACCTTAAACATTCACTCCCTCCATCATCGGCGCACTGTGGCAGCAGTGTGTACCATAGATAAGATGGAAGATGGACCTGGGAGTGCATGTGCATTGATCTTTGAAGACGGCAGGACATATTGAGAGTGTGGTTAGCAAAGCATACGAGATTTTGGACTTCATTAATAGAGGCATAGAGTATGTTATGGCACGACCACTCAAGACAAAGCCCCCAATCAAAATATATGATTCTGACTGCAGTGGGAGCAATACACTATCAATTCAATCCCGTCACTCCACAGGTCGCATCATACATATATTTAAGCTTTCCCAAATCAAAGAAAGCAGCAGCCAAATTGAAACAATCTAGTAACCCCCAAATGAGGTGAACCAAACCAGGTATCTTTCGATATCAACAAATTAACTGTTTATTCGAAAAAATACCTAAAATCTTAAACACTACTAAGATAAACCAATATCTAAAGACCTTACAACTTATTTAAAGAATCTAACCCATGCATTCACATAAATATACCCAACTAATAGTATTTTTATTGTTTAATTAGTTTCCCGAGAAAATAGAAATAACAGTAAAGTCTTTGCAGATTTACGTTCCTGCTGAAATGGAATCTTCGATGTAGAAACTGTCCAAGTTTGCTTGAAGTCTTCACAGTTGCCTGATGGAAAAAATAGGTTCTTCAGTGGTAGGAAATTCAGTAGTCTAGTTCAGCAGTTGAAGTGTTGCTCTTCTTTCCAGTGATGAACACAGCAGATCATCAAATAGCGATTTTTAAAAAAAGAATTAATCTGGCTTGACTTTTCAGAATTCTGAGAGGGAATAATAATTTGGGTTAAACTAGTCTGAAAGAGCTCTCCTCTTTCCTTCACGTGCCAGAACAGTCTCTGTCTGTGTCCCAACTGTCTCTAAACAAACAGTTTACAAAGTCAAACAGCAACATTGTATATCCTGTTCTCCCTCTCAGGGCAACCAAGATGCACTTTCCAGTAACTTCTGAAGCTGGCTGCCTTAAAGAAGTACTGATCTCTTACAGCCTTAAAGGCACACCGCATATTTCCCTCCCCAAAAAAGGATCATGACAAGTACAAAAGCAGGGAAATTATGTTGAAGCTTTATAAAGCTCTGGTTAGGCCCCAACTAGAGTATTGCATCCAGCTCTGATCATCACAATTTAGGAAGGATGTGAGGGTTCTAGAGAGGGTGCAGAGTAGATTTACCAGAATGGTTCCAGGCATGGAAGATTTTAGTTACAAATTAGGTTCAAAATATTCAATGACCCCGCCTCCACCATCATCTGAGGCAGAGAGTTCCAAAGTCCCACAACTCGTTGAGAGAATATAATTCTCCTCATCTCTGCCCTAAAATGGCGACACCTAGTTTGAAAACAGTGCCCCCTAGTTCTGGACAAGAGGAAACATCCTCTCCAAATTCACCTTGTCTAGACCGTTCAGGATCTTATGAACTTCAATCAAATCTCCCCTCACTCTTCTAAACTCCAGTGAAAACAAGCCCAATCTGTCCAGCCTTTCCTCAGAAGACAACCTGCTCATTCCAGGTATCAATCTAGTAAACCTCCTCTGAACTGCCTCCAATGCATTTACATCCTTCCTTAAATAAGGAGACAAAAACTGCATATTTGAGATGTGGTCTCACCAATGCAAAGTATAACTGAAGCATAACATCCTTACTTTTATTTTCAATTTCTCTCGCAATAAAGGATAGCATTCCATTAGCCTTCATTATCACTTGCTGTACCTGCATACTAATTTTTTGTGATTCTTGCACTAGAACATCTAGATCCCTCTGCACTTCGGAACTCTACAGTCATTCTCCGTTTAAGTAATACTCTACTTTTTTATTCTTCCTGCCAAAGTGAACAATTTCACATTTTCCCATATTATACTCCATCTGTCAGATTTTTGCCCACTCACTCAACCTCTCTGTATTGGTCTGCAAGCTTCTTATGTCCTCTTCACAACATACTTTCCTACCTATCTTTGTGTCATCTGCAAATTTAGCTATCGTACCATCGCTCCCCTCATCTAAGTCATTGATATAAATTATAAAAGGTTGAGGCTCTAGCTCAGACCCCTGTGGGACTCCACTCATCACGTCCTACCAATCAGAAAAGGACCCATTTATTCGTACTCTGTTTTCTGCCAGCCAGCCCATCTTCTATCCATGGTAATATGTTACCCACTACACCAGGAGCTCCTACTTTGTGCAATAACCTTTTATATGGCACCTTGTCAAATGCATACTGGAAATCCAAGTACAGTACTTCAACGGGCTCCCCTTTATCCACAGCACATGTTACTCCTTCAAAGAACTCCAACAAATTGGTTAAACATGATTTCCCTTTCACAAAACCATGCTGACTATTCTTGATTACCTTGTGTTTTTCTAAATGCCCAGCTACAACCTCCTTAATGATCGATTCTAACACCTTTCCCATGACAGAATTCAAGCTAACTGGTCAATAGTTACCTCTTTTCTTCCTCCCCCTCTTGTTGGATAGAGCGGTTATATTTGCTACTTTCCAGTCTGATGGCACATTACCAAAATCTAGCGAATTTTGAAAAATTAACACCAACGCATTTACTACCTCATTAGGCACCTCTTTTAAGACCCTAGGAAGAAGTCCATCAGGACTCGGGGACTTGTCAGCCCGCAGCTCCATCAGTTTGGTCAGTACTGCCTCCCTGGTGATTGTAATTTCACCAAGTTCCTCTCTTCCTTCCAACTCCTGATTTATAGCTATTACTTGAATGTTTTTTGTATCCTCTATATTGAAGACAGATGCAAAATATTTGTTTATTGCATTTGCCATTTCCTTATTATCTATGATTAGCTCCCCAATCTCACTCTCTAGAGGACCAACATTCACTTTACTTACTCTTTTCCTTTTTAAATACCAGTGGAAACTCTTGCTATCCATTTTTACATTTGTAGCTAGCTTCTTCTCATACTCTAATTTCTTTCTCCTGATTACCCTTTTTGTCATTCTCTGCTGTTCTTTATATTCTGACCAATCATCTAAACTACCACTCATCTTTGCACAATTATATGCCTTTTCCAATTATACAGCAGAGTGTAGGTTGTCCTCGGTTCTTACTTCCCTAGCTGCTGTAGCGCAGTCTTCTTTCTTGAGGTGTTCTGATGACTTTAGGATGTTCTGTTCACTGTAGGTTGGTTTCTTCTTGAATCAGTGTGCCTCTAGTTGTCCGAGCACTTGCCATTTATGGTTCCCTCCAAGGACTCCTTTCTTCCATATTAGGTTACAGTCCACCTTAACCTCTTTTGTTTGGTCTGATTAAGTTCTGATGAAGGGGCACTGACCTGAAATGTTAACTCTGCTTCTAACTCCACAGATGCTGCCAGACCTGCTGAGTATTTTCAGAATTTCTTGTTTTTATTTCAGATTTCCAGCATCTGTAGTAATTTGCTTTTATTTTAGTTTATAATAGTTAGATTACATCAGATATGACCCTACCCTCTGTACATTGTTTCTGCAGACAGAGAATGGCCCAATTCACTGTCACACAATGGGGAATATTTGCTGTCCCTATCAATATTCTAGACTTGAATGGCCTCTGAATATCTTTATTTGCATTAACATCCTCATGGGGCCTACAAGTCTATCCCTTATTGTGACTGAGTCTGTCTTAATTGAAATGCAGAATAGACAGTAGTTAAGATATCCATAGCAAAGCTATTTCTGCTATTATTGTGACATTAAACACCATCTTCCACCATCCCCACTACAGTATACAAATATACATTTCACATTTAACAACATGATTCTAAATAGAAAGTCCATAACTTAGTTCTAATCTAATACATTGATACATATACAATTGTATAGAACCTTGGTTAGACTGCACCTGGAGTACTGTGTGCAGTTTTGGTCCCCTGACTTTAGGAAAGATATAATTGCCATAGAGGGAGTGCAAGGAAGGTTGACCAGATTTGTTCCCATAATGGCGGGTCTGTCCTATAAAGAGAGATTGGGAAACTGGGCCTGTATTCTCTGGGGTTTCGAAGGATGAGAGGTGATCTCATTGAAACCTACAAAATACTTAAAGGGATAGACAGGATAGTTGCAGCTTAGATGTTTTCCCTGGTTGGGGAGTCTAGAACCAGGGGACACAATTTCGAAATAAGGGGGAAGCCACTTAAGACAGAGATGGGGGCGGCACAGTGGCACAGTGGTTAGCACCGCAGCCTCACAGCTCCAGCGACCCGGGTTCAATTCTGGGTACTGCCTGTGTGGAGTTTGCAAGTTCTCCCTGTGTCTGTGTGGGTTTCCTCCGTGTGCTCCGGTTTCCTCCCACATGCCAAAAGACTTGCAGGTGATAGGTAAATTGGCCATTATAAATTGCCCCTAGTATAGGTAGGTGGTAGGGACAAGTGGGATGTGGTAGGAATATGGAATTAGTGTTGGATTAGTATAAATGGGTGGTTGATGGTCGGCACAGACTCGGTGGGCCGAAGGGCCTGTTTCAGTGCTGTATCTCTAAACTAAACTAAATTATCCCCAGTGTGCTGGCCAATATTTATCCCTCAATCAACATCACAAAAATAGATTTATCTGGTCATTATCACATTGTTATTTGTGGGAGCTTGCTGTACGCAAATTGGCTGCCACATTTCCTACATTACAACAGTGACTACACTTCAGAAGTGCTTTGTTGGCTGTAAAGCACTTTGGGACATCCTGTGCGCATGAAAGGATCTATATAAGTGCAAGTCTTTCTTTCTTTCTGATTGGAGCAAGCATCACCCATGTTGAGCGTGCAAGTGCTTGGTTCTAAAACCAGGTGCAGACTGGAGCTCACAACTTTAAATCTGCTCTTTTTTTTGGGAGTGGAGGGAGTTTCGGAAATTAGAAGACCACTTCCCTATGCCCCATCTTAACTTTATCCCTAATATATATTGGGCTGAATTTTCCCAGCCCATTGGTGACAGGCTGGGAGGCAGGAGGCCCAGCAACATGGCAGTGAGAGGCATTGGGAGGGGAACTCGATGTCTTCCCGCCGCTATGCCACATTGCCACAGGCAGAAAACATGGTGGCTCGGCTGCCTACTGGGCAGCCAAATGAGCCACTAAGCGACTAATTAAGGGACACTTTCTACCTCCACGGACAGTTTTCCTACATCAGGAGGGCCTTTGCTTCCTCAGCCTTTGTATCTTCAGTGATTTCAATCTCTATCTCAACTCACCTTAACCTATCCCCTCTAATTTCACTGGCCTGCCTAATCCTTTCCCCTCATGTAAACTCTCTATCCCATATTCACAGCTATGTCTTTGATGTAAACACCTTACATGGCTTCCCTACTTACATCATCTTAATCACGGGCAAGACCATCTCTGACCACTTCTTTCTATGTCTCATCACCCCATCTCCCTATCCCTTTCAAATCCCACTTCTGCATTTTCTACTGAAGAAAAGACTCTCCCCCGAAGTCACTTACAGCACTTTCAGTGTATCAACTAGCCTTTGGCCTTTTATTCAGTAAAAGACTTCTGCAGCTATCATTCTAATTAACCAATCTTTCAACTCCATACTGATTTCCTGAATTCTTGTCAATTGCAACATGAATACAATACTTGATGCCCTTATCCTTAGTACAAGTCTTTCTCTCCCATCATATCCATTGATCATGCTATGGCCCCTAACTTCATTCCCTCAAGCGTAAGGGATGCAGACTTGATCATAACACTTATCCATAGCACACATCAAGCACTGTCAGGCTGCACTCTCCTCTGCTAAAACTGCAGACAACCACAAGATTATTCAGAAGAGCAAAAATCATCCCCAGCATGGACTGACATTGTGAGACCTTGCCTGCACCTGAAGATACTGGGAGGCATTATCCCAATTGGGTCAATAGGGAGATTTTTATGCACCCTGAGGCTAGGTAGCGAAGCAGCTAAAATCACCTTTGCAAATTATTATGAACATACAAATATATGAACATAAAAATTCGGAGCAGAAGTAGGCCATTTGGCCCCTCGAGCCTGCTCCGCCATTCAATAAGATCTTGGCTGCTCTGTTTCTGTCTCGAATTCCACAATCCCGTCAACCCCTGATAACCTTTGATTCACTTGACTAACAAGAATCTATTTACCTCCACCTTAAAAATATTCAATGACCCTGCCTCCACCACCTTCTGAGTTCCAAAGTCGCACAACCCTCTGAGAGAAAATAATTGTCCTCATCTCTGTCCTAAAAGGGCAACCCCTAATTTTAAAACAGTGTCCCTTCGTTCTCAACTCACCCACAGGAGGAAACATCCTTTCCACATCCACCTTGTCACGACCGATCAGGATCCTATAAACTTCAATCAAGTCTCTCTCACTCTTCTAAACTCCAGTGAAAACAAGCCCAGTCTGTCCAACCTTTCCTCATAAGACAACTTACTCATTCCAGCTATCAATCCAGTAAACCTCCTCTGAACTGCTTCCAACGCATTTACATCCTTCCTTAAATAAGGAGACTAAAACTGCACACAGTATTTGAGATGTAGTCTCAACAATGCCCTGTATAACTGTCCTTCTTGGTTGGAGAGGTTCAAGGGCTTAGATTAAGCTTGGTGAGCTGTTGCATCCTTTAGATGGTACAGTCTATGGTCTGTAAGGGGTGGATACTAGGCCTAGGGATGCCAATCAGGTGGAATTCTTTGTCTCAGATGATGTTAAGCTTCATGAGTATTTTTGCAGTTGTACTTAATGGTGAATATTCCTTCAAACTTCGAACTTCAGCCTTGTAGGTGGTGGAAAGGTTTTGAGGGGTCAGGGGTTCAGACACTTCTCACAGGTTACTTAGCCCCTGCCCTGCTTATGGCTTGGGATCTTTTACTATATTAAAGGTACTATATAAATACAAGTTGTTGTCGTAGTCACAATGCTGATTTGCCCAGTGAACCATGACTACTAAAATGTTGATGTGAAGACTTGGGGAGGTAATTGGCTTTCAGATCGTCATTTACACAGTCATTTTATTTATTGTTTAAAATTAATTCTCACAATATGGGTGCCAATTGGCCTCAACATGTGCCTATTTAAAGCTATTAGGACTTTGTGGCCTAAAAGGGATAGACCAGAACATCACTTAACAACAGATTATTACACTGTGCATTAAATAATATCATACATCTATCACCATAAAGCAATGCAGCATCTGATTTACCATGAACTAGACCACAGGAGATCCATTGGTGTTAATTACACATAATTAAGCAAGAAATAACTCAAATTATATTTGTATTGTCTGTGGATCAATAGTATTAAATTAGTGACCTGTTTTTATATGTCGAGAGCTCTTTATGGGCTGTAGTCTCAATTAACTGTACAGATCAAAAAAATCTTGCTTGTGTATTTTAATTAAATTTGCTAACCAGAAAATGCATTGCTCTCCAAATTTCAGCATTGGAAATGTTCGTAACTTTTTTATTAATCTGAAAAATGACATGGTTCTTAAATTTAGATAATACTTTGTTTATACTGAGATTCACAACCATGTTCTGGGCTTAGTGCTTAAATTTTTGATATATTTGTTTTCCCGAGTCGAGGACAGTGATAACAAGCCTACAATAATTGCCTGTTTCTGCAAAGGCAGATTGAATTGAACCATGTGATTTTAAGCACCTTGCTTTTTTTATTCTTCTTCTTCTTCTGAAGGTAATGACATACTGTGGAACAGCTTCATGGCCACTGGCATGTTCTAGGAACATACCAGCAACTCTGCTGCGTTGTTCAATTAGATCATGGCTGATCTGTATCGTAACTCCATCTACCTGCTTTCGTCTTATAATAGCCTTGCTTACTAAAATTCAATCAAGCTCAGTTTTGAAATTTTCAGTTTACCCCTAACCTCAACAGCTTTTTGGGTAAACAGCTAGATTTTTACTATGCTTTATGTGAAGGACTACTTCCTCACACCACCCCTAAATGGCCTACCTCTAATTTTAAGGTTGCATCCCCTTGTCCTTTGTTGTGGACTTCCTCAAAACAGTCCTCTACTACCTTGCCCATGTGGCCATTCTGTATGGCACTTGACAATGCAGTGTTTTATCAATCAGGATTTGATTGTATCAGTCTGTCCATTATCTGTGTTCACCGTGTTTGATTGCTGGAGCCTCCGGGTGGGGCTCCAGAGTGAAAGTGAAACAAAGAGACTGCTAGAAGCTTCCACAAAATGCTGACTGCTCTCAAGACATGTACTGAAATCCTGTAAGAACTTTTATAGTTAATGTGTTGTAAATAAACCAGTTGGTTATTTAAGACAAGTGTGATATCTGCATTGCTCAGAGTTTAATCAGACATTACAAACTAAACCCAGTAACCCAGTGTAAACATAACAGATAACACAGGTGGTTCCTCAGAAAATGCTGTCACTTTTTAACTCACCAATCCAAATAAGTAGCCTGCATTAACAGTGCTCTTCAGTATTTTAAAGATCTGTATCTGATTACCCTTCTTTACTTTTCAAATTACTTTTCTCCAAAAAAAGTACAAGGGCAGCTTGTGAGTCCCTCTTCATAACAGGCAGCCCTAAGTGCCAAAACTGATTACTGCTCTTCCCTGAACCTCCCCATTTAGAAAATGCAATGCAAATTCACTTTCCTTTCAGACTTTATCTTTTTCCAACAGTAATGTGAGAATTTGATGTGAAACATCCTCATCTGAAATTTTAGTGGTAAAATTGTTTGAAAATATCTGGTGGCAATTTTTGACTCTGGTGTAAAATGATAGTTAAAATAAAAATCAGGAGAGATGTATAACAAGCAGCTGATCTGATAACACATTATCGGCCAATGTCAAAATTACCCTGAGTTTCTTGAAAATGTGACTTTGTTCTTGTTTATGCCTCTTTGAAGCACCTTAGCATGTTTTTCTATTTTAGAGATGTTATACAAATGCAATATAAACAGAAAATGCTGGAAATATTCAGCAGGTCTGGCAGCATCTCTGGAGAGAAGAAGAGTTCACATTTCAAATTGATCACATTGATCTGGATCTGGAAATTTTGTAATTCCCATTTTGAAGGAGGGTAGGCCTGTATTATGGGCTGATTTGTAGCTTTGACCTGATCCCGCTCCAATTAGTCTGGACTTACAAACTCCATTTTGCTGGGGTGGGGGTGGGGTGTAGAGATAAGGGTAGATCTTCTAGGGACCCACTCCACTGCATTTACATCAGTGGAGTGGGGCACAAGCACTACAAGGCCAAAATTTGCTTACTAAGATTAAACTGCCATAGTCTACTCTATAGTGTCTTTTTGGGGAGGCAAGTGATAATATGCTTAAGTGGAAAAATACACAAGATTCTAATTGCCCTGTTTACACCAACACTATACTGGCACTAGATGTAGAGTGGCACTAGAAGTCAGTTTGCAATATAAAACATAGTTTTGAAGCATGTAATAATGTTATTTAAAATCGCCGTATCAGAACAAAGAACCATGTGAATGGCTTGCCCCCATGCAGGAAGCTTAAAGGTCTGTTTCTCTCCATTCTGGTCATCCCAAGTTGCTAGGTCACTTGGTATCACTTGGGCTTTTATAAGAACCATTCTAACTCAACTGTCTCTCTATGGCACTTAATTCATGATGGCAATGAAATGGTAAAAAGTTAATCCATGAAAAGGAAAAAAAAAGTTGGACCATAGTTTGTGGGGTTGGAGGTATCATCAGCCTTAGTCAAACACTACTCTGTGTTGAAGAATGATTAGAGTTTTGTTTGATAATATATCTGTTGAATTTGGGCATGAAATGGAAAGAGGATTTTTTGTTCTGAAAATTTAGTTTATATTAATGCATAGCTGAGATAATTAACTTTGAATGCCACACAGATTTCTAGATTTTGAGAAATAAATTCATTATGTTTGATATTGTTTTGGAAGCCTGGCAATATTTGTTTGTATTAACGAAGTAATAACCTAGAACCTTGCCCTCTTTGAAATATTAAAAGTTCTAAAAGCCATTATATGGTAATGCTTCAATGCTATTTACTTCAATGCTATTTCCTTAATTTACCCAGATGAGTAGATTTTTAATTAGCAACTTATTAATTTCAATTTAATTTCACAGGCTGAATCTCGCTATTTTATCATCTGAAAAGAAATATTCATATTTGAAACAAATATGCCAGGAATATACTTAACATAATAACCTATTGTTCATGCATGACTGAAGAATATTTTTTCATGTGTTAAATTATACGAGACCCAAAATTAGATCAATGTTTGTTTCCATGCTCACCCTCCAGCAGATAATTCCCCTTCTAGTTTTAGTTTGGTAGAAAATGTAGATTTCTATGTTGTATGGAGAGTATTTTCTAAGGAATTGTGGTGTAGATAGTTGAACAACTTCTAACTGTTAACTATACAACAATGGAATCCCATCATCCAGTGCATAATTCCAAGGTTGATAAGAATAACAGAGAGGGTGTGAAAAATCAGGAGTGGTGGCTGGTTGACAAGACTGAGTGCGGTAAAAAGAAAGATGAAGAATAAATGGGGTTTGGTAAGCAGCTCAGGACATTGAAATAGCCTTGGCTGGAAACCTTTATTGCTGGATTGACACCGAGGACCTTAGAATGCCACAGGGGATCTACTTATCTCCTGCCATAATTGTGGTAGAAGACTATTGGAACCCTTAGAGAAATAGAGGAAGCTGTTTGAAAACTTCTATCTATACCATTTCCACAGAAGTTCTGCCATTCTTCCACTAGAGTTATGGTGGGATATTGGGAGAACCCCTGTGGTCTGGGAAATTTGCTCATGGAATAATTTTTTTTGGTTATTGGGACAATTCTGTTTTTCAGGCTTTTGGAGAAACAAATAAATCTGCCAGCCCTTGCCACCACTACATCAATAAGATCATAAACGCAGATTGATATGGTGCCTTGACCAATATCTTTGACACTGACAGAGGTCGAGTAGTAAGTTCCTCAACAATCATTTTACCTGCTGGTAGAGTATGGATCATGTAAAACAGGGTGGGCTGAGGGCGAAAGAGATTAATTTGATATTTTCAAAACACGTTACAAAAGAAAAAGAAGTTGCTATCTACTTTCTGTGAATAATACGATCATAAAGTCATACAGCACAGAAGAATGCCATTGGGGTCATCTTGCTCATGGTGACTCTTTGAAAGAGTGATCCAATTAGTCCCATACACCCACTGTTTCCCCATAGCCCTGCAAATTCTTTCCTTTTCATCTCTTTATCCAATGCCCTTTTGAAAGCCACTATTGAATCTGCTTCCATCACACTTTCAACCACTGCATTCCATGTCATAACAACTGGCTGTGCAAAAAATCTCAACTCCCCATTTGGTTGTTTTGCCAGAGATGAATGTACTATTTAAACTTGCACTATTTAATATACAATTCACAATTCCAGATGAATGTATTAAATAAATATTTCTAAGTGTTTAATCTTGTGTATGCTTCCACTAAATTTATTAATGGCAAGTGCTATTTCGTGAAAGCAGTACTAAAAGAATTCAATTAGAAGAGAATAACAGCAGCTAATGAATCTTCTTCTTCTTTGGCCTCCTTGTCTCGAGAGACAAGCGCCTGGAGGTGGTCAGTGGTTTGTGCAGCAGCGCCTGGAGTGGCTATAAAGGCCAATTCTGGAGTGACAGACTCTTCCACAGGTGCTGCAGATAAAATTGGTTGTCGGGGCTGTTACACAGTTGGCTCTCTCCTTGCGCTTCTGTCTTTTTTCCTGCCAACTGCTAAGTCTCTTCGACTCGCCACGCTTTAGCCCCACCTTTATGGTTGCCCGCCAGCTCTAGCAATCGCTGGCAACTGACTCCCACGACTTGTGATCAATGTCACAGGACTTCATGTTGCATTTGCAGACGTCTTTAAAGCGGAGCCATGACGGCCGGTGGGTTTGATACCAGTGACGAGCTCGCTGTACAATATGTCCTTGAGGATCCTGCCATCTTCCCTGCAGCTCATATGGCCAAGCCATCTCAGGCGCTGCTGGCTTCGTAGGGTGTATATGCTGGGGATGTTGGCCGCCTCGAGGACTTCTGTGTTGGAGATACGGTCCTGCCACCTGATGCCAAAGATTCTCCGGAGGCAGCGAAAATGGAATGAATTGAGACGTCGCTCTTGGCTGACGTACGTTTTCCAGGCCTCGCTGCTGTAGAGCAAGGTACTGAGGACACAGGCTTGATACACTTGGACTTTTGTGTTCTGTATCATTTCGCCATTTTCCCACACTCTCTTGGCCAGTCTGGACATAGCAGAGGAAGCCTTTCCCATGCGCTTGTTTCATTCTGAATCGAGAGACAGGTTACTGGTGATAGTTGAACCTAGGTAGGTGAACTCTTGAACCACTTCCAGAGTGTGGTCGCCGATATTGATAGATGGGGCATTTCTGACGTCCTGTCCCATGATGTTCGTTTTCTTGAGGCTGATGGTTAGGCAAAATTCATTGCAGGCAGCCGCAAACCTGTCGATGAGTCTCTGCAGACACTCTTCTGTGTGGGATGTTAATGCAGCATCGTCAGCAAAGAGGAGTTCCCTGATGAGGACTTTCCGTACTTTGGTCTTCGCTTTTAGACGGGCAAGGTTGAACAACTTGCCACCTGATCTTGTGTGGAGGAAAATTCCTTCTTCTGAGGACTTGAATACATGTGAGAGCAGCAGGGAGAAGAAGATCCTAAACAGTGTAGGTGCGAGAACACAGCCCTGTTTCACGCCACTCAGGATTGGAAAGGGGTCTGATGAGGCGCCGCTATGCTGAATTGTGCCTTTCATATTGTCATGGAATGAGGTGATGATACTTAGTAGCTTTGGTGGGCATCCAATCTTTTCTAGTAGTCTGAAGAGACCACTTCTGCTGACGAGGTCAAAGGCTTTGGTGAGATCAATGAAAGCAACGTAGAGGGGCATCTGTTGTTCACGGCATTTCTCCTGTAGCTGGCGAAGGGAGAACAGCATGTCAATGGTGGATCTCTCTGCTTGAAAGCCACACTATGCCTCAGGATAGACACGCTCAGCCAGCTTCTGGAGCCTGTTTAAAGCGACACGAGCGAAGACTTTCTCCACTATGCTGAGCAGGGAGATTCCACGGTAGTTGTTGCAGTCACCCTTGTTCTTATAGAGGGTGATAATATTGGCATCGCGCATGTCCTGTGGTACTGCTCCCTCATCCCAGCACAGGCAAAGCAGTTCGTGCAGAGCTGAAAGTATAGCAGGCTTGGCACTCTTGATGATTTCAGGGGTAATGCCGTCCTTCCCAGGGGCTTTTCCGCTGGCTAGAGAATCAATGGCATCACTGAGTTCCGATTTTGTTGGCTGTATATCCAGCTCATCTGGACTGGCAGGGTTGCATTGAGGGCAGTCTCAGTGACAACATTTTCCCTGGAGTACAGTTCTATGTAGTGTTCCACCCAGCAGTTCATTTGCTTGCGTTGGTCAGTGATTGTGTCCCCTGATTTAGATTTGAGGGGGGCGATCTTCTTGACGGTTGGCCCAAAAGCTCTCTTAATGCCATCATACATCCCTCCGATATTTCCTGTGTCAGAGGCCAGCTGAATATGACTGCGTAAGTGGTGCCAGTAGTCATTTGCGCAGCGCCTGGCTGTTCTTTGTGCAGTGCTTCTGGCAGCTTTCAGTGCTACGGATGTTAACTCACTGGGGGCTTTCTTGTAGCTCAGCAGTGCAATGCGCTTAGCGGCTATGACAGGTTCCAGCTCTTCAATGTGAGATTGAAACCAATCTGCATTCCGCTTCACACAATTGCCATAGGTGGTCATTGCTGAGTCATAGATGGTGTCTCTGATGTGGGCCCACTTGGTCCCTGCATCCCCTGTGGGAGTGTTTTGGAGGGCTTTCTCAAGTGAATTTAGAAACTTGCGTAAAAGCTGTGGATGAGAAATTCTGCTAGTGTTGATGCGCGGGTGGCCCTTCTGCTTGGAGTGATGCAGCTTCTTTGGTTTGAGGCTGACCTTGCTGCACACCAGGGAGTGGTCGGTGTCGCAGTCCGCACTGTGGAAGCTGTGTGTGACTTGAACACTGTTTATAAAGGCTCGCCTTGTGACGATGAGGTCCAGCTGGTGCCAACGACGTGATCTTGGGTGCCTCCAAGAAACCTGGTGGCAGGGTTTAGTGTGAAAGAATGAGTTGGTGATGCAGAGGTTATGATAGGTCAGCAAGTCTGCTGTACACAAACGAGGCAAAAGCACAAATGCTTCAATTTTGCGCTTAGACAATTTAAAATCTAAAGGGGCGGAAATTGATCTCGGGCAGTGAGGCAAAACAGCAGGTATTGGAGCAGTCGCCTGTTGGACCCAGCGTCTGATAGCTAATGGAACTGAATACCAGGCGCTGCATATAATGGGCGGCCGATCAGATGGAGCATATTTTGTGCCACCACAATTTCTACCCCAAGACATTTAAGTAACTATCACAATCATAAGATTCTACATATTGAATAATTCAATAAGAAGACTGGAAAACAAAAACGTCTTTTTGAAAGTTATGGAAACCAAAATGACACCCTTGCGGCAGCTTTGTTTTCACAGAAGTTAGCGACATATATTGAATATTTAATTTTAAAGATTGGTTTAAAAACAAACGATCGCAATTCTGCCTATTATAAAGAAACGTTGAGATGAAAATATGTGTCTGTTTGCTCTTCCTGTCTATCATTGTTTTAAAGCTGCCTTCTTTCATGCTGCCAGGTTGCAAGTAATTGCTTAGATTTGGTCAGGCACAACCTTTCGGGCTCCGTCTGTTTTATACTCCAAATGCTGTCCGTCGCAATAAGAAGCTGTGCTGGGATTCTGCTTTGTAAAGATTTCCCAATTCAAATACTCATTTATTGGAACCTTTTTTTGTTATAATGAAAGCTTTTCAACGCCTTCAAAATAGCAAACAGAATGTATAATGTGCTCTTTTCTCACTGCACCCAACGGCATTACAATTGATTTAGCATGATGAAACGGGAGGAAATACAAAAGACGGTGAGTAAAAGTGCCGACGAGAAAGTGACCTTGCAGGAAACAAACTTATTGCTGCAAGCTGCCCCTCTCATAGTGTGAGTAAAAATTACAATCTCAGCAAGCCTGGAAAGCCGAACCTGATCTAATGGTTGAATATAGCAGCTAAAAGTTTGCAGAAGCTTCCACATCAGAAACTTAAGGCAAGTGCCTTTGTATGGGACCCTTATCATTACAAAAAGTCCCATTCACAGGGGCATGATCAGACAAAAATCTGACATCCAGCCAAAGGAGGTCAGGTGAGGTAGGTTTTAAGAAACATCTCAAAGGAGGAGATTGGTAGACAGGCGGAGAAGTTTAGCGAGGGAATTCCATAGCTTCGGGCCTGGGCAGCTGAAGGCACGGAAAGTAAAATTAAATCGAAATTTCACAGTGTTAAAAAGCATAATCTTTACTTTTATTTGCTCTTGGGATGTGGGAAACAGTGGCAAGGCCACATATATTTCCCATCTTTCGGTATCATGAAAAATGTGTTGGTGTGCTTGAGGGGCTCAGCCAGCTTCAGAGGCAGGATAGTTCCAATATTTTATTCGTATTGGTTCTTGGATGCCAGTTATGCTGGAAAGGCTAAATTTTTTGCCCATATCGGAACGCAAAGCAATTATTTCACAACTGAGTGCCCTGTTTTTCCACATTAGAGAGCAGTAAGAGTCACCTACAATAGTGTGAAACTCAAACCAGATGTAAGGGTGTCAGAGTCTGTTCTCTGAAGAACATGAATGAATAGGACTGTCAACCCGCCAGGTGTTTCCAGGAATTTTTATTTTATTTGTTTCATGGGATGTGGGCATCGCTAGCAAGGCCAGCGTTTACTGCCCATTCCTAATTGCCCTTGGGGGGTGGTGGTGAGCTGCTTAGTTTAGTTTAGAGATACAGCACTGAAACAGGCCCTTCGGCCCACCGAGTCTGTGCCGACCATCAACCACCCATTTATACTAATCCTACACTAATTCCATATTCCTACCACATCCCCACCTGTCCCTATATTTCCCTACCTATACTAGGGGCAATTTATAATGGCCAATTAACCTATCAACCTGCAAGTCTTTGGCATGTGGGAGGAAACCACAGCACCTGGAGAAAACCCACGCAGACACAGGAAGAACTTGCAAACTCCACACAGGCAGTACCCAGAATTGAACCCGGCTCGCTGGAGCTGTGAGGCTGCAGTGCTAACCACTGCACCACTGTGCTGCCCCAGCGTCCATCTAGTGCAGGTACATCCACAGTACTGTTAAAGAGGGAGTGTCAGGATTTTGACCCAGCAACAGTGAAGGAACAACAAAATATTTAAAGGTTCCTCTCCAGGAAACTGCTCTGAGCATCTCAGGAGAAATATTATTGCTACTTTTTTAAAAATGCAATTTTTTTCTCACTTTTTTAGAATGCTTTCAACTATTAGGTTTAAAAATATTGGAGATATGACAAAAAGGCTGTTTGATTGGCAATCAAGCATGATCCAATTGGATAATTAAGAGCCTTTTTGCTATCCAATTGGCATGGGAAGGAATTGTGTTAGGAGGATGGCTGTGCTGAGTGACGAATGGAGGGGGTGTGGGGGCGGAGCATTTGAAAGCAGGAAGTCATGTGAAGAAACCTGCCAAAGACTTGCAGGTGATAGGTAAATTGGCCATTGTAAATTGCTCCTAGTGTAGGTAGGTGGTAGGGAGTATGGGAATACTGTAGGGTTAGTATAAATGAGTGATTCTTGGTTGGCACAGACTCGGTGGGCTGAAGGGCTTGTTTCAGTGCTGTATCTCTAAATAAAATAAATAAATAAAAAAGGTCCACCAGGAATTGGCAACCATATTAATGAAGCAATCAGTTTTTTCTTTAACAGTCCAGCAGCTTTCATAGTCATGTCTTTTCTAGTGCCAGTCCACAAATTGAATTCAATTTCACAACTGTTCATAAGGAGATTGGAAGGTATGATGTTTAGATTGCTTCTGCAGTATCATAACCACTACACTATCATAACTTTAAAAAATACTTTTTCTGTCTGTTTGTACATATAATATTGTAAGCAGAATTCAGTTATAAGAACTATGCCACTTTATATAGAATGACATAGAATGTACAACATAGAAACAGGCCATTTGGCCCAACTGGCCCATGCTGGTATTTAAGCATCAATTGAGTCTTCTCCCATCTTTCTGCATCTAACCTTACCAGCGTAGTCTTTTAATCCCTTCTCTCTCATGTGATTATCTAGCTTCTCCTTAAATCCTATCAACATCGGATTATAAAATTCCCTACATTATTTTCAGTATTCATTACCTAAAAACCTGGCTAAATCTATGGAACACATCAGGAGCACATTTTGCTTTGGGTGTTACAGAATTCGATGCCATTGTTTGTCCATGTGATGCATTTGACCTTGACACCACAGGTTGACTTACCTTTCACATCCATAAAGTACATTTGTGCCCATAATGTATCGATATTCATAAAATGTCCCAGCAAAATTCTCTGGTTTTTCCATTATAGCTGATTCCACTCTGTTGTGGAGTAAATGAAATTACATCATACATGTTATCACATTTTTGGTGGATCGTGATGGCATATTGCAAACATGCTTGAGTCACAAAAAAATGAGAGATATCAGAGGGTGCAGATATTGCAAGTCCCTTTTGATTGATCTTATATGTTAAAGGCTGAGTCTGTCTATTACTAATTATGTAGTTTTCTGTCAATGATGTTGATCACAATATAAATCTTTTCTACTCTCAGAACCTTAGACCTTAATGTAGCTTGTGAGCATTGAGTATAATGAATATACTCTGGTAACCCTGACATTTCTAATTTTCTACTGAGCCTCAGGAAACTATTCCTCATGGAGCACCTGTGAAGAATATGTACCATTCTCCTAGTGTCCATTCTGTTAGTTCCTAGATGGTACGCGAACATCGCCATGTTTGAGTGTATCAGCTAACCTGGCACAAACCATTGTGCAATTAAAAGCAAAATACTGCAGAGGCTGGGAATCTGAATGAAAAACAGAAAATGCTGGAAACACTCAAAAGGTCTGGCATCCCTGGAGAGAGAAAGAGTTAACAATTCAGTTATTGACCTAAAATGTTAGCTGTTTCTCTCTCCACCGATGCTGCCTGACCTGTTGAGTATGTACAGCATTTTCTGTTTTTATAGCATTATTCAATTAATATTTCCAACTCCTGATTATTCTGGGTTTTCCTGGAAGAATTAATTAATCAATGGACACTAGGTGTGGTATTAATCCAGAAATCTCCCAGCATCAGTGTTTGTGTCTATGTAATTTTTACTTAATACCATGCTCTCCCTGGAATGGGGCAAAGGTTTCAGCAGAAGCAAAAGCTTATGATTCCAGTACCAAATTCTCTAAACCCAACCACAAGAGGGACACACACCATTGTAAGGATGGTCAGAGAGTGCACCGGTTTAGACACAAACATAAATGATTAGTTTTAATGGGAAAGAACTGCAAACAATACTCAATGCAGAACTGTCAACAATGCATTATGTACAATATGGTAACATTGCAGCATTACGGATGATAATGATAAATGGAATATAGAGCTGGTTGAACAAGAGGCTGTGGAAGATCATAATCACACAGTCTTCAAGTGTGCAATGCCATCATCCATAACCACATTTTGTAAGGTAATTAGGCACAACTGTCACCAGCCCAGTGTCTTGTGACAGATAATGGTAATGGGCAAAATACATCATCTCACTAAGTTTATTATATCCCTCGGGGGACAAAATGGAAGTTTATTACTTTACTGGTCACTGGTGAGTGGCAGGGTTAAATTTGCCTATATGAAAATATTTTGAAAGAAAGATCCAGACTCTCTAAAAATAACCTGGTGCATAAGCACAAGGAAGAAATTAGGAAGAAAATTACCAGTGATTCATTTTTCCCTAACAATGTTTAATACTCTGAGGAGTTTGTTACAAAAATACATAAATGTTGATTGTTGTGTTCCAGCCAACGGTTATCCCTCAAACAATATCACTAAAAAAAAAGAAAAATACACTGGATGCTGGAAATCTGAAACAAAAGCAGAAAATGCTGGAAATACTCAGCCGGTTTGGCAGCATCTATAGAGAGAGAAACAGAGTTAAAGTTTCCGGTCTGTGAGCTTTCATCAGACCTTTAACTCTTTCTGCCGATAGGTCATAGACTTAAAACATTAACTCTGTTTCTCTTTCCACAGAAGCCGCCAGACCGGCTGAGTATTTCTGGCATTTTTTGTTTTTATCACTGAAAAACAGGTGACCTGATCATTTATTCCATTGCTATTTTTGAGACCTTCTGTATGCAAATTGGCTGCAACATTTCCCTTCATATCAACACGATTATACTTGAAAAAGCATTTTTATTTGCTCCACCATTGTCAGCCATACCTTCAGCTGCCAAAGCTCTAAGATCTGAAATTCCCTCTATTATAACCAGGTAAGAAAGGGGTCGAGGGGTTCCCGCTCAGCCTTTGCCTGGTTTAACTGTAACAGGGTTCAATTTTAAAAACACCTTGTTTTAGCTCCCCCTCAGTGAATTCTTGTTCACTGCTTTCCAATTGTAAGGCAAAGAAATCAATTAGACAGGTTTTCTTAGATTTGAACAATAAAGGTGGAAGTTTATTAACCTTAAACTCGAATCTGGTTAACAACTATGGATAAGCAATGCGACCACACTGGCATGCATACGCGGATAGAGATG
Source organism: Heterodontus francisci (assembly GCF_036365525.1). Classification (NCBI taxonomy): domain Eukaryota; kingdom Metazoa; phylum Chordata; class Chondrichthyes; order Heterodontiformes; family Heterodontidae; genus Heterodontus; species Heterodontus francisci. The sequence goes on along the minus strand of NC_090374.1, from coordinate 33,271,642 downwards.
GAAAAAGTAGAAAGAATAAAGGGGAAAGGTTTGAGGCAATAGCTGGGTGTTTTTACAGTCCTGTGAGTTCAATGTGGAGTCTTTAGTTGCCAGTAAGTCTTGCTGTTTGTTGGGGCCCAGTGCAGGCTTAAATTTGTTTCGATGTAGGAGTCTTTTCTCTCTTGAGGTTGAAGTGACTTCAGTGGGTCCGGAGGTTTGTGAGAAAGCAGGAGAGAGGCTCTCTTGTTCCAGGTTCAGCTGCAATCTGTCTTCAAACTGTCCTGTGAGCACAATTCAAAACTCCAAGTTGGCCAGTGGGTTAGTCATGTTAATTATTTGGGAACAAGCGCTCCTGCAGTTTGTGGATTGCAAAGCTCTTGATGGGGGGTGTAGTGCTGTCTCTTGCACCAACAAGATGTGGATCACCATTGCCCAGACCAACTTCTGTTAATTGAATCAGTGAGCAATTCTTTTGTCTCTCCAAGGACTGTCTCTTAGTATGCAAATGTTTGCCAGCCAAATATCTGGTGATCTCTTTCAACAAACCATTTCTTCACTCCAGCAACAGTTTAAAATTAATGATCACATGACAAAATTAATATGCCTCATTCTTGGCAGATTGGAGGCCTCATGACACCTCCACAACCAGTGGAATGAAATGCAATTTTTTTTTTTTAAAAGAGCATTTCATTAAAGGGGACTAGAGAGAAGATAATTACAAGAAAACATACATGCATCTCTCTCATTCATTCAGAAATCCTAACCGTTGTTACAGCCTGTCTTTTCTTGGTAGCAATGCTGCTTTACAGAACATAGAACATAGAACAGTACAGCACAGTCCAGGCCCTTCGGCACACGATGTTGAGCCGAACCTTTAACCTACTCTAGGATCAAACTACCTACATACCTTTCATACTACTATCATCCATGTACCTATCCAAGAGTTGCTTAAATGTCCCTAATGTATCTGCTTCTACTACCACCACTGGCAGCGCATTCCACGCACCCACCACTCTCTGTGTAAAGAGCCTACCTCTGACATCTCCCCGAAACCTTCCTCCAATCACCTTAAAATTATGCCCCCTGGTGATAGCCCTTTCCACCCTGGGAAAAAGTCTCTGGCTATCCACTCTATCTATGCCTCTCATCATCTTGTACCCCTCTATCAAGTCACCTCTCATCCTTCTTCGCTCCAATGGGAAAAGCCCTAGCTCCCTCAACCTTTCTTCGTAAGACATGCCCTCCAGTCCAGGCAGCATCCTGGTAAATCTCCTCTGCACCCTCTCTAAAGCTTCCACATCCTTCCTATAATGAGGCGACCAGAACTGAACACAATATTCCAAGTGTGGTCTAACCAGGGCTTTATAGAGCTGCAGCATAACTTCGCGGCTCTTAAACTCAATCCCCCTGTTAATGAAAGCCAACACACCATACGCTTTCTTAACAACCCTATCAACTTGGATGGCAACTTTGAGCGATCTATGGACATGAACCCCAAGGTCCCTCTGTTCCTCCACACTACCAAGAATCCTATCTTTAAGCCTGTATTCTGCATTCAAATTCGACCTTCCAAAATAAATCACTTCACACTTTTCCAGGTTGAAATCCATCTGCCACTTCTCAGCCCAGCTCTGCATCCTGTCAATGTCCCGTTGCAACCTTCAACAGCCTTCCACACTATCCACAACTCCAGCAACCTTCGTGTCATCGGCAAACTTGCTAACCCAGCCTTCCACTTCCTCATCCAAGTCATTTATAAAAATCACAAAGAGCAGAGGTCCCAGAACAGATCCCTGCAGAACACCACTGGTCACCAAGCTCCAGGCTGAATACTTTCCAAATACTACCACCCTCTGTCTTCTGTGGGCCAGCCAATTCTGTATCCAGACAGCCAACTTTCCCTGTAGCCCATGCCTCCTTACTTTCTGAATGAGCCTACCATGGGGAACCTTATCAAACGCCTTGCTAAAATCCATATACACCACATCCACTGCTCTTCTTTCATCAACGTGTTTTGTCACATCTTCAAAGAATTCAATAAGGCTTGTGAGGCATGACCTGCCTCTCACAAAGCCATGCTGACTGTCTCTAATCAAACCATGCTTTTCCAAATAATCATAAATCCTGTCTCTCAGAATCCTCTCCAATAATTTGCCCACTACCGACGTAAGACTGACTGGTCTATAATTCCCAGGGTTATCCCTATTCCCTTTCTTGAACAAGGGAATAACATTTGCCACCCTCCAATCATCCGGTACTACTCCAGTGGACAGTGAGGAGGCAAAGATCATCGCCAAAGGCACGGCAATCTCTTCCCTCGCTTCCCGTAATACCCTTGGTTATATCCCGTCTGGCCCCGGGGACTTATCTGTCCTCATGTCTTTCAAAATTTCCAGCACATCCTCCCTCTTAACATCAACCCGTTCGAGCATATCAGCCTGTTTCACGTTGTCCTCACAAACGACCAGGTCCCTCTCACAAGTGAATACTGAAGCAAAGTATTCATTTAGGACCTCCCCTACCTCCTCCGACTCCAGGCACAAGTTCCCTCCACTATCCCTGATCGGCCCTACCCTCACTCTGGCCATCCTTTTGTTCCTCACATAAATGTAGAACGCCTTGGGATTTTCCTTAATCCTATCCGCCAAGACTTTTTCATGTCCCCTTCTCACTCTCCTAAGTCCATTCTTCAGTTCCTTCCTGGCTACCTTGAAACCTCTAGAGTCCTGTCTGATCCTTGCTTCCTCAACTTTAAGTAAGCTTCCTTCTTCCTCTTGACTAGCTGTTCCACATCTCTTGTTATCCAAGGTTCCTTCACCTACCATCCCTTCCTTGCCTCATCGGGACAAACCTATCCAGCAGTCGCAGCAAGTGCTCCCTAAACAACCTCCACATTTCTGTCGTGCATTTCCCTGAGAACATCTGTTCCCAATTTATGCTCCCCAGTTCCTGCCTAATAGCATTGTAATTTCCCCTCCCCCAATTAAATATTTTCCCATCCCGTCTGCTCCTGTCCCTCTCCATGACTATAGTAAAGGTCAGGGAGTTGTGATCATTATCACCGAAATGCTCTCCCACCGAGAGATCTGCCACATGGCCTGGTTCGTTGCCAAGCACCAAATCCAACATAGTCTCCCCTCTAATCGGCCTATCTACATATTGAGTCAAATACCTTCCTGGACACACCTGACAAAAACTGCTCCATCCAAACTATTTGCATTAAGGAGGTTCCAATCAATATTAGGGAAGTTGAAGTCACCCATGACAACAACCCTGTTACTTCTGCACCTTTCCAAAATCTGCCTCCCAATCTGTTCCTCTGTGTCTCTGTTGCTATTGGGGGGTCTATAGAAAACTCCCAATAAAGTGACTGCTCCTTTCCTGTTTCTGACTTCCACCCATAATGACTCAGTAGACAAACCCTCCTCAACGACCTCCCTTTCTGCAGCTGTGATACTATCCCTGATTTAAACTGCCCTTTTTGCCATCCCAATAAACATGTGGTTTTTGGGGAAGTTTTTCAGTTTCCACATTTCCATGACTGCCGAGGGTGTCTTTGTTCTTGTTGATGTCTGCAGGGGGAGGGTTAGATTTAATTAGCCCTAATGTGGGAGGACTGCTTATGGACATCAGCAGTGGGCGGTTCTACTCTGAACTCTCTTTCAATGCAGCTGACAGCTGGTGACTGCAGCTTGACAGTAGCGAAGGTGCGAGAGCGAGCTTACAGCTGGGAAGTCAATTTCAGTGGAACTTTAAAAGTTAATTCCCTTTTGTTTTCGGAGGACCAGGGGACTGCTGGGTAAGTAAAAACTATATATTTGGGTGGTGGCTGTACCCGAGACACTATATGTGTAGTGTCTCCCACCCACCCTCCTCCTCTAACCAAAAAAAAAGGACTCTGTTGTGTTGATAAGGTAAGCTTTTTATTTAAGAAGTTCTGTCTGTTGGATTGCTAACCTAACAAGTTTTGACATTTTTTTTTTGGTTTTTCAGTAGATTTGTTGGGAATTTAGAATAGAGGGAATGGAAGTTAAGGCAGTTGTATGTTCCTCCTGCAGAATGTGAGAGGTAAGGGTCGCCAAGAGTGTCCCTGCTGACTGCATCTGCGGGAAGTGCACCCAACTCCAGCTCCTCTAGAACCGCGTTAGGGAACTGGAGCTGGAGCTGGATGAACTTCGGATCATTCGGGAGGCGGAGGGGGTTATTGAGAGGAGTTATGGGGAGGTAGTCATACCTCAGGTAAAAGAAGTAGGTAGATGGGTTACCGTCAGGGGAAGGAGAGGGAACCAGCAGGCAGTGCAGGGATCCCCTGTGGCCGTTTCCCTCAACAACAGGTATACCGTTTTGGATACTGTTGCGGGGGACGACTTACCAGGGGTAAGCAATGGGGTACAGGTATCTGGCACAGAGTCTGTCCCTGTTGCTCAGAAGGGAAGGGGGAAGAGGAGCAGAGCATTAGTCATTGGGGACTCCATAGTTAGGGGAACAGATAGGAGGTTCTCTGGGAACGAGAGAGACTCACGGTTGGTATGTTGCCTCCCAGGTGCCAGGGTTCGTGATGTCTCGGATCGTGTTTTTGGGATCCTTAAGGGGGAGGGGGAGCAGCCCCAAGTCGTGGTCCACATAGGCACCAACGACATAGGTAGGAAGAGAGATGGGGATTTAAGACAGAAATTCAGGGAGCTAGGGTGGAAGCTTAGAGCAAGAACAAACAGAGTTGTTATCTCTGGGTTGTTGCCCGTGCCACGTGCTAGCGAAGCGAGGAATAGGGAGAGAGAGGAGTTGAACACGTGGCTGCAGGGATGGTGCAGGAGGGAGGGTTTTGGTTTCCTGGATAATTGGAGCTCTTTCTGGGGTAGGTGGGACCTCTACAAACAGGATGGTCTTCACCTGAACCAGAGGGGTATCAATATCCTGGGGGGGAGATTTGCTAGTGCTCTTCGGGGGGGTTTAAACTAATTCAGCAGGGGAATGGGAAGCTAAAATATAGTGCCAGTGTACAGGATGTTGAGAGTAGTGAGGTCAGGGATAAGGTTACAAGGACGCAAGAGGGCACTGGCAAGCAAGAACCTGGTTTAAAGTGTGTCTACTTCAACGCCAGGAGCATCCGGAATAAGGTGGGTGAGCTTGCAGCATGGGTTGGTACCTGGGATCTCGATGTAGTGGCCATTTCGGAGACATGGGTAGAGCAGGGGCAGGAATGGATGTTGCAGGTTCCGGGATTTAGATGTTTCAGTAAGAACAGAGAAGATGGTAAAAGAGGGGGCGGTGTGGCATTGTTAATCAAGGAGAGTATTCCAGCGACAGAAAGGACGTTTGAGGACTCGTCTACTGAGGTAGTATGGGCCGAGGTTAGAAGCAGGAGAGGTGAGGTCACCCTGTTGGGAGACTTTTATAGACCTCCAAATAGTTCCAGAGATGTAGAGAAAAGGATAGCGAAGATGATTCTCGACAGGGGCGAGAGTAACAGGGTAGTTGTTATGGTGGACTTTAACTTTCCAAATATCGACTGGAAATACTATAGTTCGAGTACTTTAGATGGGTCAGTTTTTGTCCAGTGTGTGCAGGAGGGTTTTCTGACACAGTATGTAGACAGGCCAACCAGGGGCGATGCCACATTGGATTTGGTACTGGGTAGTGAACCTGGCCAGGTGTTAGATTTAGATGTAGGTGAGCACTTTGGTGATAGTGATCACAATTCGGTTAGGTTTACCTTCGCGATGGGCAGGGACAGGTATATACCGCAGGGCAAAAATTATAGCTGGGGGAAAGGAAATTATGATGCGATTAGGCAAGATTTAGGATGCGTAGGATGGGGAAGGAAACTGCAGGGGATGGGAACAATCGAAATGTGAAGCTTATTCAAGGAGCAGCTACTGCGTGTCCTTGATAAGTATGTACCTGTCAGGCAGGGAGGAAGTTGTCGAGCGAGGGAGCCGTGGTTTACTAAAGAAGTTGAAGCGCTTGTCAAGAGGAAGAAGAAGGCTTATGTTAGGATGAGACGTGAAGGCTCAGTTAGGGCGCTTGAGAGTTACAAGCTAGCCAGGAAGGATCTAAAGGGAGAGCTAAGAAGAGCAAGGAGAGGACACGAGAAGTCATTGGCGGATAGGATCAGGGAAAACCCTAAGGCTTTCTGTAGGTATATCAGGAATAAAAGAATGACCAGAGTTAGATTAGGGCCAATCAAGGATAGTAGTGGGAAGTTGTGTGTGGAATCAGAGGAGGTAGGGGAAGTGTTAAATGAATATTTTGCGTCAGTATTTACAGTAGAGAAAGAAAATGTTGTCGAGGAGAATACTGAGATTCAGGCTACTAGGCTAGATGGGATTGAGGTTCACAAGGAGGAGGTGTTATCAATTTTGGAAAGTGTGAAAATAGATAAGTCCCCTGGGCCAGATGGGATTTATCCTAGGATTCTCTAGGAAGCTAGGGAGGAGATTGCAGAGCCTTTGTCCTTGAACTTTATGTCGTCATTGTCGACAGGAATAGTGCCGGAAGACTGGAGGATAGCAAATGTTGTCCCCTTGTTCAAGAAGGGGAGTAGAGACAGCCCTGGTAATTATAGACCTGTGAGCCTTACTTCGGTTGTGGGTAAAATGTTGTAAAAGGTTATAAGAGACAGGATTTATAATCATCTTGAAAAGAATAAGTTCATTATCGATAGTCAGCACAGTTTTGTAACGGGTAGGTCGTGCCTCACAAACCTTATTGAGTTTTTCGAGAAGGTGACCAAACAGGTGGATGAGGATAAAGCAGTGGATGTGGTGTATATGGATTTCAGTAAGGCGTTTGATAAGGTTCCCCATGGTAGGCTATTGCAGAAAATACGGAAGTATGGGGTTGAAGGTGATTTAGAGCTTTGGATCAGAAATTGGCTAGCTGAAAGAAGACAGAGGGTGGTGGTTGATGGCAAATGTTCATCCTGGAGTTTAGCTACTAGTGGTGTACCGCAAGGATCTGTTTTGGGGCCACTGCTGTTTGTCATTTTTATAAATGACCTGGAAGAGGGTGTAGAAGGGTGGGTTAGTAAATTTGCGGATGACACTAAGGTCGGTGGAGTTGTGGATAGTGCCGAAGGATGTTGTCGGGTACAGAGGGACATAGATAGGCTGCAGAGCTGGGCTGAGAGATGGCAAATGGAGTTTAATGCGGAAAAGTGCGAGGTGATTCACTTTGGAAGGAGTAACAGGAATGCAGAGTACTGGGCTAATGGGAAGATTCTTGGTAGTGTAGATGAACAGAGAGATCTTGGTGTCCAGGTGCATAAATCCCTGAAGGTTGCTACCCAGGTTAATAGGGCTGTTAAGAAGGCATATGGTGTGTTAGCTTTTATTAGTAGGGGGATCGAGTTTCGGAGTCACGAGGTCATGCTGCAGCTGTACAAAACTCTGGTGAGACCGCACCTGGAGTATTGCGTGCAGTTCTGGTCACCGCATTATAGGAAGGATGTGGAAGCTATGGAAAGGGTGCAGAGGAGATTTACTAGGATGTTGCCTGGTATGGAGGGAAGGTCTTACGAGGAAAGGCTGAGGGACTTGAGGTTGTTTTCGTTAGAGAGAAGGAGGAGGAGAGGTGACTTAATAGAGACATATAAGATAATCAGAGGGTTAGATAGGGTGGATAGTGAGAGTCTTTTTCCTTGGATGGTGATGGCAAACACGAGGGGACATAGCTTTAAGTTGAGGGGTGATAGATATAGGACAGATGTCAGAGGTAGTTTCTTTACTCAGAGAGTAGTAGGGGCGTGGAACGCCCTGCCTGCAACAGTAGTAGACTCGCCAACTTTAAGGGCATTTACGTGGTCATTGGATAGACATATGGATGAAAATGGAATAGTGTAGGTCAGATGGTTTCACAGGTCGGCGCAACATCGAGGGCTGAAGGGCCTGTACTGCGCTGTAATGTTCTAATTCTAATTCTAATTCTAATGCTTTGATGAATCATGCAAGGACTTTTCACCTTAGGGAATGGTTGGTTCCCTTTTCTCCTGACTGTGGGGCAGAACTCCTTGCTAATCTTCCTTTTGCCCTCTAGGACATGCCTGCTTGAAGGTATTTGTCCAGATTCTGCTGCATTCCCCTGCGGCACTTCAACTAGGTGTGGCATTGCCCTCACAGTTTCTCTGCCCTTTTGAGGACTTTCTTTGTCTCTGCAGGTTCCTGTAAATGCTGTTAGCAACTCTGGTGGGGTGCTTACACTGTCCGCATTTACATTGGAGGATGTGGGGGTCTAACTTCTCAAATATTTTGGGGTTGTCTGACCAGACAGTACGGGTTTCCATTTGGGATTCCTCCAGACTTCCTTTAACCTGCCCTCTTGGTCCCTTTTTCCCCATTCCTTCTGCACCTGTTGCCAGCCTTGTGCCTGCCTGTCCCCTTTTGTTCTTGGCAGGGGTCCCTTAAAGTTCACCACCCTCTGCTGGAGGGTCCTCCAAACACTGATATAGGACTTAGGGGTGCAGCTTTCACTGTAATTTGGTGTTTCCCCTCAATCTGGCTCCTGTGGCAACTCCTACAGTACTCCATCACATCTTAGTGGAGTTTTGGCCAGCCAAACTGCTGTCTTATGCGGGCTCTGGTTTTTTGTATACCGACATATACAGCCACTGTAATAAAGAACAAAGAAAATTACAGCACAGGAACAGGCCCTTCGGCCCTCCAAGCCTGCGCCGATCCAGATCCTCTATCTAAACATGTCGCCTATTTTCTAAGGGTCTGTATCTCTTTTCTTCCTGCCCATTCATGTATCTGTCTAGATACATCTTAAAAGACGCCATCGTGCCCGCATCTACCACCTCCGCTGGCAACGCGTTCCAGGCACCCACCACCCTCTGCGCAAAGAACTTTCCATGCATATCCCCCCTAAACTTTTCCCCTTTCACTTTGAACTCGTGTCCTCTAGTAATTGAATCCCCCACTCTGGGAAAAAGCCTCTTGCTATCCACCCTGTCTATACCTCTCATGATTTTGTACACCTCAATCAGGTCCCCCCTCAACCTCCGTCTTTCTAATGAAAATAATCCTAATCTACTCAACCTCTCTTCATAGCTAGCGCCCTCCATACCAGGCAACATCCTGGTGAACCTCCTCTGCACCCTCTCCAAAGCATCCACATCCTTTTGGTAATGTGGCGACCAGAACTGCACGCAGTATTCCAAATGTGGCCGAACCAAAGTCCTATACAACTGTAACATGACCTGCCAATTCTTGTACTCAATACCCTGTCCGATGAAGGAAAGCATGCCGTATGCCTTCTTGACCACTCTATTTACCTGCGTTGCCACCTTCAGGGAACAGTGGACCTGAACACCCAAATCTCTCTGGACATCAATTTTCCCCAGGACCTTTCCATTTACTGTATAGTTCACTCTTGAATTGGATCTTCCAAAATGCACCACCTCGCATTTGCCCTGATTGAACTCCATCTGCCATTTCTCTGCCCAACTCTCCAATCTATCTATATTCTGCTGTATTCTCTGACAGTCCCCTTCACTATCTGCTACTCCACCAATCTCAGTGTCGTCTGCAAACTTGCTAATCAGTCCATCTATACTTTCCTCCAAATCATTAATATATATCACAAACAACAGTGGTCCCAGCACGGATCCCTGTGGAACACCACTGGTCACACGTCTCCATTTTGAGAAACTCCCCTCTACTGCTACTCTCTGTCTCCTGTTGCCCAGCCAGTTCTTTATCCATCTAGCTAGTACACATTGGACTCCATGCGCCTTCACTTTCTCCATCAGCCTGCCATGGGGAACCTTATCAAACGCCTTACTGAAGTCCATGTATATGACATCGACAGCCCTTCCCTCATCAATCAACTTTGTCACTTCCTCAAAGAATTCTATTAAGTTGGTAAGACATGACCTTCCCTGCACAAAACCATGTTGCCTATCACTGATAAGCCCATTTTCTTCCAAATGGGAACAGATCCTATCCCTCAGTATCTTCTCCAGCAGCTTCCCTACCACTGACGTCAGGCTCACCGGTCTATAATTACCTGGATTATCCCTGCTACCCTTCTTAAACAAGGGGACAACATTAGCAATTCTCCAGTCCTCCGGGACCTCACCCGTGTTTAAGGATGCTGCAAAGATATCTGTTAAGGCCCCAGCTATTTCCTCTCTCGCTTCCCTCAGTAACCTGGGATAGATCCCATCCGGACCTGGGGACTTGTCCACCTTAATGCCCTTTAGAATACCCAACACTTCCTCCCTCCTTATGCCGACTTGACCTAGAGTAATCAAACATCTGTTCCTAACCTCAACATCCGTCATGTCCCTCTCCTCGGTGAATACCGATGCAAAGTACTCGTTTAGAATCTCACCCATTTTCTCTGACTCCAAGCATAACATTCCTCCTTTGTCCTTTAGTGGGCCAATCCTTTCTCTAGTTACCCTCTTTCTCCTTATATATGAATAAAAGGCTTTGGGAGTTTCTTTAACCCTGTTTGCTAAAGATATTTCATGACCCCTTTAAGCCCTCTTAATTCCTCGTTTCAGATTGGTCCTACATTCCCGATATTCTTTCAAAGCTTTGTCTTTCTTCAGCCTCCTAGACGTTATGTATGCTTCCTTTTTCCTCTTAGCTAGTCTCACAATTTCACCTGTCATCCATGGTTCCCTAATCTTGCCATTTCTATCCCTCATTTTCACAGGAACATGTCTCTCCTGCGCGCTAATCAACCTCTCTTTAAAAGCCTGCCACATATCATATGTGGATTTACCTTCAAACAGCTGCTCCCAATCTAGATTCCCCAGCTCCTGCCGAATTTTGGTATAGTTGGCCTTCCCCCAATTTAGCACTCTTCCTTTAGGACCACTCTCGTCTTTGTCCATGAGTATTTTAAAGCTTACGGAATTGTGATCACTATTCCCAAAGTAGTCCCCTACTGAAACTTCAAACACCTGGCCGGGCTCATTCCCCAACACCAGGTCCAGTATGGCCCCTTCCCGAGTTGGACTATTTACATACTGCTCTAGAAAACCCTCCTGGATGCTCCTTACAAATTCTGCTCCATCTAGACCTCTAACTCTAAGTGAATCCCAGTCAATGTTGGGAAAATTAAAATCTCCTATCACCACCACCCTGTTGCTCCTACATCTTTCCATAATCTGTTTACATATTTGTACCTCTATCTCACGCTCGCTGTTGAATGGCCTGTAGTACAGCCCCAACATTGTTACCGCACCCTTCCTATTTCTGAGTTCTGTTCATATTGCCTCACTGCTCGAGTCCTCCATAGTGCCCTCCTTCAGCACAGCTGTGATATCCTCTTTGACCAGTAATGCAACTCCTCCACCCCTTTTACCTCCCTCTCTATCCCGCCTGAAGCATCGATATCCTGGGATATTTAGTTGCCAATCATGCCCTTCCCTCAACCAAGTCTCAGTAATAGCAATAACATCATACTCCCAGGTACTAATCCAAGCCCTAAGCTCATCTGCCTTACCTACTACACTTCTTGCATTAAAACAAATGCACCTCAGACCACCAGTCCCTTTACATTCATCATCTGCTCCCTGCCTGCTCTTCCCCTTTGTCACACTGACTTCATTATCTAGTTCCTTACAGGCTTTTGTTACTACCTCCTTCCTGTCAACTGACCTCCTCAATTGATTCCCATCCCCCTGCCACATTAGTTTAAACCCTCCCCAACAGCGTTAGCAAAAGCACCCCCAAGGACATTGGTTCCAGTCCTGCCCAGGTGTAGACCGTCCAATTTGTAATAGTCCCACCTCCCCCAGAACCGGTCCCAATGTCCCAAAAATCTGAACCCCTCCTTCCTGCACCATCTCTCAAGCCACGCATTCATCCTGACTATTCTTTCATTTTTACTCTGACTATCACGTGGCACTGGTAGCAATCCTGAGATTACTACCTCTGAGGTCCTACTTTTTAACTTGGCTCCTAACTCCTTAAACTCTGCTTGTAGGACCTCATCCCGTTTTTTACCTATATCATTGGTGCCGATGTGCACAACGACAACTGGCTGTTCACCCTCCCCCTTTAGAATGTTCTGCAGCCGATCTGAGACATCCCTGACCCGTGCACCTGGGAGGCAACATACCATTCGGGAGTCTCGTTTTCGACCACAGAACTGCCTATCTACTCCCCTTACAATCGAATCCCCTACGACTGTAGCCCTTCCACTCTTTTTCCCGCCCTTCTGAACAGCAGAGCCAGCCACGGTGCCATGAACCTGGCTACTGCTGCCTTCCCCTGGTGAGCCATCTCCCTCAACATTATCCAAAACGGTATACTTGTTTTGGAGGGAGATGACCGCAGGGGACTCCTGCGCTGCCTTCCTGCTCTTTCTCTGCCTTTTGGTCACCCATTCCCTTTCTCCCTCAGCAATCCTAATCTTCGGTGTGACCAATTCACTAAACGTGCTATCCACGACCTCCTCAGCATCGCGCATGCTCCAAAGTGAGTCCATCCGCAGCTCGAGAGCCGTCATGCAGTCTAACAAGAGCTGCAATTGGACACACTTCCTGCACGTGAAGGAGTCAGGGACATCAGCCATGTCCCTGAGCTCCCACATTGAGCAAGAGGAGCATGACACGGGTCTGAGATCTCCTGCCATTTTTAATCTTAAGCTTAACTTAGTTAAATGAAAAAGGAACGAAAAGTTTTTAACAATCACGATAAAACCAGAGAAATAGAAAAAGCCCTACCTTATATCCACCCCACCGAGTCCTTTTTTTTGGTTAGAGGAGGAGGGCGGGTGGGAGACACTACAAGTGTGGTGTCTCAGGTTCAGAAACCGCCCAAATATATAGTGTTTTACTTACCCAGCAGCCCCCTGGCCTCCGCCGAAAACAAAAGGAAATTAAGTTTACTTTCAAACTGACCTTCCCAGCTGCTCACTCGCTCGCACTCTGCTCCCGAAAAAGCTTCCCAGCTGCTCACTCGCTCGCACTCTGCTCCCGAAAAAGCTGCTGCAATGAAATCTCATGGGTCATTCTTAATATTTCTCTCCGGTACCTCTGAGGCACCACTAACTGATGAACCACTGTCCACTCATTGCTCTGAAGTCTGTGAGGAGAACTTCATTTCCTTATCAGAACCTCAATCTTTAAATAGGATCAATCAGGGACACCCTCTACTTCAATTTCAGACCAGGCAGCCTGTGCTAACCCTTTCAACGCTGACTCAGCTCACTGAGCCTCAGCTAGGGAAGAGTCATTTAATTTATTCCCTGGGTCTTCTAACTTTCCAAAGTAAGTCTCAGACAGACAGACCTCATGGTCATCTGCCTGCAGTGCTAATTCAGTCTCCTCTGTTGGAGCTGGTTTGATCATGGCCTGATTCATTACACATTCAGGGAAACTGCAGGGGACCGTCTCCTGCCACTGTCTTGTTTCTCTGACCTCCTGTGGTCTCTCTTCCACTACTGGGGAAGCTACCACCTTCATCCCCGCCAGATCATTACCTGGGAGCAGGTCAACCCCGTCCACAGGCAAACTAAGGACAATCCTATGGTCACCGGTCCCGAAACTAAGTCACACTTCAAGTGCACCCGGTGTAAAGGTACAGGCATACACTGCCCTTCAATACCATTCACCACCATTCTGGTGTTTACTGCATTATCTGGGGAAAAGATGAGGCCTTTTCCCAGTAAAAGGGATCTAGTGGCCCCTGTGTCCCTGAGAATTACTATGGGCTTGCTTGCCCCCTTGAGGGGCATGGGGTTACTCTTCCTTCAGACGCAAAATCCTGATAACCTTCAGGAATCCTATTAAATTTTCCTGCTCTTGCAGCCATAAGCTTCCTGGGTCTTACTCTTACTGCAGTTAAAGCCATAGCTTGTTCTGCTGTCCTTTCCATCAAGGTCCCTTCTTCACTGAGTGGGTGTGCCCTGATTAACCCTACAGGTTTTCCTTTTAGTTTCCAACAGCCAGTTCTTAGATGTCCTGCTTTATTATAATGGAAGCACAAAGGTCTCCGGGTCTCACTCCTACTTACAGCACCTTCCTTTTTGGCTGGAGGAGGGCCCCGTGTCTCCTGCTTTTCTTTCCCCCTCGGGACTGTTGGGCTTCTATCACCTTCCCACCCTTTGTCCTTTTTGGATTTGTGGGGGTGATTAGGAAAGCTTTTCCCTTGGAGAACCGACTTTTTACTGAGAGCAAACTCATTGGCCAGAACTGCTGCCTTTCCCACTCTATGAACCTTCTGTTCCTCCACATGTGTCTTTCTGGAGGGTGGGAGAGAGTTTTTAAATTCCTCTGGCAAAATTACTTCTCTGAGATTTTCATAGCTGAGCTGCACTTTAAGAGCCCTCAGCCCTGGCTGAGCAGTGTGGGTTCACTGCCCATGCCAAGGCTAGGAAGTCTGAACTCTGAAGACTAGTGACCAACCATTTTTCCCTTGAATCTGAAGAAGCAGAAACAGGGTTAGAAATAGACCCAGACAGGGTATTGCCAGCAAATATACAATTGGAACAGAGGAAATTTGAATTTGAGGAAACAGAAAAAGAGACAGAGAGAGAGGAGAGACAGAAAGAAATAACCTTCCAGAAGGAATGTGAAGAAAAAGAAAGACAGGAGAAAGAAAGAGAGAGACAAGGGAGCAAAAGAGAAAGAACCTTGCAGAAAGAATGCAAAGAGAGAAAGCTGAGGCTAGCTGTCTACTTCTCTCAAATTCCAGGTAAGTTTGATCAGCTTGCTTCTTGAAGGTTCTAAACTTTTGGCGATAGGCTTCTGGTACAAACACATATTCCCCGAGGATAGTATTTTTTGTCAGTTCATAATCTGATGAACTCTCATCTGGCAACATGGAATAAAACTCATGGGCTTTTCCAATGAACCTGTTCTGTATCAGCAGTATCCAAGCTTCAGCTGGTCACTGTAACTGCCTTGCCAGTTTTTCAAAAGACACAAAAAAAATACTTCCACATCACCCTCATTGAATTTTGGGATCAGTTGGGAAGGTTTTAACAATTCTGTACCCAGCCCTGAATTACTCTCCTCTATATTGGCCATGCTTTCACTGGGGTTACTCTGTCACCCCCTAGTTAACTCAAGCTGCCTCAGCTCTCTCTCTTCACGTTCCTTTTGGAAGGTTCTTTCTCTCTCTCCTCACTCTTTTTCCCTTTCCTCAAATTTAAGTTTCCTCTGTTCCAATTGTAGCTTTGCTAGCAATACCCTGTCGGAGTCTATTTCTCACCCTGTTTCTGCTTCTTCAAATTCAAGGGAAAAATGGTTGGTCTTCGGAGTTCAGACTTTCTAGCCTTGGCGTGTACAGTGAACCCACACTTCTCAACCATTTTTCTCAACTCCTCCATAGACAGTGCTTATCCCAATCTACTTCACCCTGGCTTGGGGAGCTACTAGCTTCAGTCACAGACATGTTAGTATTCTAGCATGCACAAACATAGGAAAACCTGTATTGAAATCTTTTCTCCTTATTGATTGGAATCAATTTGACTTCCCACTTCGAATTTCTCATTTGTCTGTGGGTCAAATCCAGGATGCTAGCCCCCAAATTGCTGTTACAACCAGGTGAGAAAGGTGTCTAGGGGTTTCCTCTCAGCCTTTGCCTGGTTTAACTGTAACAGGGTTTAATTTTAAAAACACTGTGTTTTAGCTCTTCCTCAGTGAATCCTTGATCACCACTTTCCAATTGTAAGGCAAAGAAATCAATTAGACAGGTTTTCTTAGATTTAACCAAGAAAGGTGGAAGTTTATTAATCTTAAACTCTAATCTGAGAACTCTCTCTCAGTTCTACACAGTATCAGCCGAGGTTTTGTGTTCAAGCCTCTGGAGTGAAGTCACAACCATCTGACCCACTGAGCCAATTAGAGGGCAGGCAGATCTTCAGTCCCAACAGCGGGAACAGTAGCGACTGCTGGAACTGCACCCAGCAAAAAGCAGAATGAAGGACGTCATCCTTCAGGAAAGTAAGTGGGATGCAGGCCTCGCTGGGGACAATTGGCTGGGCCCCGGCGATGGGGGTAGGAGTTGGAAAGCAGGGAGGTGGGGGTAATTTTAACGAGGGTAGCCGGTGCTGTGGGGGAGGCCTTCCATGGGGCAAAAGGTAGCCGATCAGAAAGACACCCCGCCCACCGAGCCCGCAAGGAGGCTACCGGGTTTTACTGGGTGGCCTCCTCAGGTGTTGAGGTGCCAATCTGCTGTTGGCCAAATATCAGCGGCAGCGGGAGGGTGCCCTTTATTGGAATTAATTGGCCACTTGAGGGCCTCAATTGGCTTGGGGCTGGTGGGCTGTTTGCCACCTCCCCCGCTGCTGGTGATATAGCAACGGGGCCGGGTTAGCAACAGGCATGGCGCATCCTGCTTCCCACTTGATTTTACGCCCTTCCCCTGCCTCCAAGCCCACTCACGGTGGTGGGGGATGCGTGTAAAATTCTGGCCAGTGTTTTCTACATTTTCAGAAGGCTATTTTCTCTGATCTCCATATGAAACTGAATTTAATCTTGCAAAATGCAACAAGTCATAGAATCTAAGAATCATATAGCACAGAAGGAGGCTATTCAGACCATTGTGCCTGTGCTAGCTCTTTGAAAGAGCTATGCAATTAATCCCAATCCCCACTCTTTTCCCCATAACCCTGCAATTTTTTCCTTTTCAAGTGTACATCCAGATCCCTTTTGAAAGCTACCATTGAATCTGTTTCCATCACCCTTTCAGGCAGTGCATTCCAGATCACAACAACCTACTGCGTAAAGTTAATTCTCTTCATTTCCCCTCTGACTGTTTTGTCAACTACCTTAAATCAGTGTCCTCCAGTTACTGACTGTCCTGCCAGTGAAAACAGTTTTGCCTTATGTACCTTTCTAAAACACTTTAAAATTTTGAGCACCAATCTATGCTTTTTGTAAAGCATGACTATTCTGTGGGTCATCTAACCAGATGGCTTCAGCCTTCTAGTGTGTACGATAGCATAATGTTTTGTTCTTGAACTAGCAAGTACAAACTCCACAAATTCAATAAATCCCGTAATTTTAGGCTAGCACAAGAGAAATCACTTGAACATTGATGCCGTAATGAATTGAAGCGTATCAGTGTCAAATTGCTCCCGTTATTAAAACCTGCCCTAAATGTGTCTTACAGCATTGATGTTGTACTGCCTTTATTGATGCTACCATTCATCATTATTTATGTTACTTGTTGCCCTAGCAATTGACTAAATTGGCATTTGTAGTTCACTGTCAACAATCATTTATTGCATTCAATTGACATAGCAACTGTAATATTCTGCTTGGTGGTAAATGAGTGGAGAAATTTTTTAAAAATTACAAATCTGCCTGTGAATTCTCTGATTGTGAGAAGTCACTGAATGTTGTCCTCTTCATTTCAAAGGGCTTTTGTGTGACCCTATAATTTTGTTCTTTAGTCTTGTGCCAATTCCAATTCTGATACTGCTTCTGTGATGATTTTGTATCCCTCAATGCACAGGACACTACTTATTAAGATATCGCTTTTTCTACAGACAACCTTTTGTATTTTATCTCTGTATTTTATCTGTGTATTGTATAAACCTTTTTCACACGAGTATGTGATTCTTTTCTTTGAAGCATCAGGTAACAGTGATTTTTGATTGAAGTACCATTTTGCACAATTGACTGCTGAATCACCCAAAGATCAGTCATTTTTGGGTGTGAAAAGACTTTTTTTTACTCATTTCGTAGCTTTGAATGGCTGAAGTTGCTTTGATTTCAAACTACCATACAGAAACTATTGTGTTATGTGTTATGGTAAACTTGTGCAATTAGCAAACAATTATCACCGAAAGAGTTTTAGTGAAAGTGCGCAGGACAGATTCCAACCAGCTCCTCCTGTTCTTTGGTCTAAAATTTAAGGATAGTCTGAGTATAAGAACAGAGAACATTAAAATCAACGACAATGTCTGTATTATATAAACAACTTGCATTTATATAACAGCTCTATTGCAGTAAAACGTCCCAAGGCACTTCACACAAGCGTTATCAAACAAAGTTTGGCACAAAACTACAGAAGGGAATATTAGAACATTTGATCAAAGCTTAGTCAAAGAAGTTGATTTTAAGGAGCATCTTAAAGGAGGAGAGTAAGGTAGACAGCCAAAGAGGTTTAGGAGAGAATTCCAGACCTTAGTATCAAGACTACTGAAGGCCAATAATGGAGCGATGAAAATTGAGGTGCTCAAGAGGCCAAATTTGGAGGGGCGCAGAGATTTTGGAGGATTGTAGGGCCTTAAGGAGGTTACAGAAATAGGGATGAGTGAGGCCATAGATGAATTTGAAAACAGATGAGAATTTTAAAATTGAGGTGTTGCCAGACTGGCATGTAAAAGTGGTAAGTTCCATTTCCTGAAAGGCATCAGTGAATCATTTGTGTTTTAAAAAACAGAATAGATTAGCTTTCATAATCATTTATTGTGATGATTTCCAACAAGTCACTAGAGTTGTATAAAGGCCACTCCAGGCGCTGCCTCACAAACCACTGACCACCTCCAGGCGCGTATCCATTGTCTCTCGAGATAAGGAGGCCCAAAAGAAAGAACTAGAGTTGTAGAATTTTACAACTGGTTGCGGTGGGATTTGAACTCACGGACAAGGATTCTTCTCCCGATTGAGTGAGATCACAGTCGCAATGAAGGAAAAGGGAATACACAATAAATGGGAGAATAGGGGTAGAGGAAGTGAGAGACCTTGGAGTGCATGTCTACAGGTCCCTGAAGGTGACAGGACAGGTAGATAAAGTGGTGAAGAAGGCATATGGAATGCTTTCCTTTATTGGCTGAGGTATAGAATTTAAAAGCAGGGATGTAATGCTGGAACTGTAAAAAAAATCACTGATTAGGCCACAGTTGGAGTATTGCGTTCAGTTCTGGTCACCATATTACAGGAAGGACATATTTGCTCCGGAAAGAGTACAGAGGAGATTTACAAGAATGTTGCCAGGGCTTGAAAGTCCAGCAATGAGGAAAGATTGGATTAGCTAAGGTTGTTTTCCTTAGAACATAAGAGGCTGAGGGGTGACTTAATAGAGGGGCACAAAATTATGAGGGGCTTAGATAGAGTAGACAGGAAGGACCTGTTTCCCCCAGCAGAGAGGTCAATTACCAGGGAGCGCAGATTTACGGTGATTGGTAGAAGGATTAGAGGGGACATGAGGAAAAACCAGTAGGTGGTGGGTGTCTGGAATTCATTGTCTGGATCAGTGGTGGAGGCAGAAACCCTCAACTCATTTAAAAGCTACCTGGACCTGCACCTGAAGTGCTATAACCCTAAGGTTGCGAACCAGGTGCTGGAAGGTGGGATTAGAATGGGCGGCATTTTTTTTTCAGCTGCACAGACACGATGGGCTGAATGGCCTCTTTCTGTGCCATAACTTTTCAATGGTTCTATGTTTATAAAATGCAGACGATGAAGCCTGCCAATGCCTTGCTGCCTGACTTGTATTTGCTTTCGCCCGCCATGCTGGGGAAAGAGCAGGGGAGTGGGATTAGTTGGAAAGCTCTCCCAACAAGCCGGTACAGGCACGATGGGCCACCTGGTCTCCTTTGTGCTGTCTGATTCTATGATGCTACCAGTCTTTACTTCCCAACCATCATATGTAATTGTTGGTGGGTGGGGTGCAGCAGGACTTAGGTGCCCAAAGGATTTCCCATCCTGATAGTTACCGCCACTTCCCGGGGCCACCATGGGAAAAGGTTTGCTAAGCCTTGGGACTCAGTGGTAATGACTCTGGTTTCAAACTGAGATTGATAGATTTTTGTTAGGCAAATGGGTTAAGGTTACAAAACCAAGGTGTGTAGATGCAGTTAAGATACAATTCACCAGGGTCAAAGAGGTGAATAGTCTACTTTTGTTCCGATGTTCCCCCTGTGGAGGCAGCCTCTCTCCTTCCATTTCAGCTCCCATTTACAGTCCAGTGTAGGCATCTGTCACAAAGTAGGCTTACTGGGCGGCTCACCTCCTCATTTTCCAAGGTTTTCCCCTTGCTAGCCATCCAGCTGTCCCTTCTGGTGTTGCAGCAGTAGTCCTGTTGCAGAACTGCCAGGATTTCATGGCTGACAATGGTGGGCTTATCTTAGCCCTTCTCGGAGTGTGCCAGTCATTGCTGGTAAACCAGGGAACCCGGTTACGGTTCTGATGCTCTTAGAGGGGCAGGAGGAAGTCCTGCCCTGCAAAACAAGGCATCTGGGAGAATAGTCCCAGCGATATCTTCCAGCTGTTAGTCTAACATCACTAATGTTACTTTATCTAATGTAATATAATTATTATTAGTTGCTTTCTTTTGCATGTTTCGCTCTTCCACTACTGATTGACACAAAACCTACTTTCCCCCAATTCCAAGCTGTGACTCAACAACGTACCAAGGCTCCTTCGACAGCACCTTCCAAACCCGCAAACTCTACCACCTAGAAGGACAAGGGCAGCAAATGCATGGGAACACCACCACCTGCAAGTTCCCTTCCAAGCCACACACCATCCTGAATAGGAACAATATCACCATTCCTTCACTGTCGCTGGGTCAAAATCCTGTACCTACCCCACAAGGGCTGCAGCAGTTCAAGAAGGCAGGAGGGAGGGTTTTGGTTTCCTGGATAATTGGGGCTCTTTCTGGGGTAGGTGGGACCTCTACAAACAGGATGGTCTTCACCTGAACCAGAGGGGTACCAATATCCTGGGGGGGAGGTATGCTAGTGCTCTTCGGGGGGGTTTAAACTAATTCAGCAGGGGAATGGGAACCTAAATTGTGGTGCCAGTGTACAGGATGTTGAGAGTAGTGAGGTCAGGGATATGGTTACAAGGACGCAAGAGGGCACTGGCAAGCAAGAACCTGGTTTAAAGTGTGTCTATTTCAACGCCAGGAGCATCCGGAATAAGGTGGGTGAGCTTGCAGCATGGGTTGGTACCTGGGATCTCGATGTAGTGGCCATTTCGGAGACATGGGTAGAGCAGGGGCAGGAATGGATGTTGCAGATTCCGGGATTTAGATGTTTCAGTAAGAACAGAGAAGATGGTAAAAGAGGGGGGGGTGTGGCATTGTTAATCAAGGAGAGTATTACAGCGACAGAAAGGACGTTTGAGGACTCGGCTACTGAGGTAGTATGGGCTGAGGTTAGAAACAGGAGAGGTGAGGTTACCCTGTTGGGAGTCTTTTATAGACCTCCGAATAGTTCCAGAGATGTAGAGGAAAGGATAGCGAAGATGATTCTCGACAGGGGTGAGAGTAACAGGGTAGTTGTTATGGGGGACTTTAACTTTCCAAATATCGACTGGAAGTACTATAGTTCGAGTACTTTAGATGGGTCAGTTTTTGTCCAGTGTGTGCAGGAGGGTTTTCTGACACAGTATGTAGACAGGCCAACCAGGGGCGATGCCACATTGGATTTGGTACTGGGAAATGAACCCGGCCAGGTGTTAGATTTAGATGTAGGTGAGCACTTTGGTGATAGTGATCACAATTCGGTTAGGTTTACCTTAGCGATGGGCAGGGACAGGTATATACCGCAGGGCAAGAATTATAACTGGGGGAAAGGAAATTATGATGCGATTAGGCAAGATTTAGGATGCGTAGGATGGGGAAGGAAACTGCAGGGGATGGGAACAATCGAAATGTGGAGCTTATTCAAGGAGCAGCTACTGCGTGTCCTTGATAAGTATGTACCTGTGAGGCAGGGAGGAAGTTGTCGTGCGAGGGAGCCGTGGTTTACTAAAGAAGTTGAAGCGCTTGTCAAGAGGAAGAAGAAGGCTTTTGTTAGGATGAGACGTGAAGGCTCAGTTAGGGCGCTTGAGAGCTACAAGCTAGCCAGGAAGGATCTAAAGGGAGAGCTAAGAAGAGCAAGGAGAGGACACGAGAAGTCATTGGTGGATCGGATCAGGGAAAACCCTAAGGCTTTCTATAGGTATATCAGGAATAAAAGAATGACTAGAGTTAGATTAGGGCCAATCAAGGATAGTAGTGGGAAGTTGTGTGTGGAATCAGAGGAGATAGGGGAAGTGTTAAATGAATATTTTGCGTCAGTATTTACAGTAGAGAAAGAAAATGTTGTTGAGAATACTGAGATTCAGGCTACGAGGCTAGATGGGATTGAGGTTCACAAGGAGGAGGTGTTAGCAATTTTGGAAAGTGTGAAAATAGATAAGTCCCCTGGGCCAGATGGGATTTATCCTAGGATTCTCTGGGAAGCTAGGGAGGAGATTGCAGAGCCTTTGTCCTTGATCTTTATGTCGTCATTGTCGACAGGAATAGTGCCGGAAGACTGGAGGATTGCAAATGTTGTCCCCTTGTTCAAGAAGGGGAGTAGAGACAGCCCTGGTAATTATAGACCTGTGAGCCTTACTTCGGTTGTGGGTAAAATGTTGGAAAAGTTTATAAGAGACAGGATTTATAATCATCTTGAAAAGAATAAGTACATTAGAGATAGTCAGCACGGTTTTGTGACGGGTAGGTCGTGCCTCACAAACCTTATTGAGTTTTTCGAGAAGGTGACCAAACAGGTGGATGAGGGTAAAGCAGTGGATGTGGTGTATATGGATTTCAGTAAGGCGTTTGATAAGGTTCCCCACGGTAGGCTATTGCAGAAAATACGCAAGTATGTGGTTGAAGGTGATTTAGAGCTTTGGATCAGAAATTGGCTAGCTGAAAGAAGACAGAGGGTGGTGGTTGATGGCAAATGTTCATCCTGGAGTTTAGTTACTAGTGGTGTACCGCAAGGATCTGTTTTGGGGCCACTGCTGTTTGTCATTTTTATAAATGACCTGGAAGAGGGTGTAGAAGGGTGGGTTAGTAAATTTGCAGATGACACTAAGGTCGGTGGAGCTGTGGATAGTGCCGAAGGATGTTGTCGGGTACAGAGAGACATAGATAGGCTGCAGAGCTGGGCTGAGAGATGGCAAATGGAGTTTAATGCGGAAAAGTGTGAGGTGATTCACTTTGGAAGGAGTAACAGGAATGCAGAGTACTGGGCTAATGGGAGGATTCTTGGTACTGTAGATGAACAGAGAGATCTTGGTGTCCAGGTGCATAAATCCCTGAAGGTTGCTAACCAGGTTAATAGGGCTGTTAAGAAGGCATATGGTGTGTTAGCTTTTATTAGTAGGGGGGTCGAGTTTCGGAGCCACGATGTCATGCTGCAGCTGTACAAAACTCTGGTGAGACCGCACCTGGAGTATTGCGTGCAGTTCTGGTCACCGCATTATAGGAAGGATGTGGAAGCTATGGAAAGGGTGCAGAGGAGATTTTCTAGGATGTTGCCTGGTATGGAGGGAAGGTCTTACGAGGAAAGGCTGAGGGACTTGAGGTTGTTTTCGTTGGAGAGAAGGAGGAGGAGAGGTGACTTAATAGAGACATATAAGATAATCAGAGGGTTAGATAGGGTGGATAGTGAGCGTCTTTTTCCTCGGATGGTGATGGCAAACACGAGGGGACATAGCTTCAAGTTGAGGGGTGATAGATATCGGACAGATGTGAGAGGTAGTTTCTTTACTCAGAGAGTAGTAAGGGCGTGGAACGCCCTGCCTGCAGCAGTAGTAGATTCGCCAACTTTAAGGGCATTTAAGTGGACATTGGATAGACACATGGATGAAAATGGAATAGTGTAGGTCAGATGGTTTCACAGGGCGGCGCAACATCGAGGGCCGAAGGGCCTGTACTGCGCTGTAATGTTCTAAATTCTAAATTCTAAATTCTAAAGGCATCTCACCACCATCTTCTCAAGGGCAATTAGGGATGGGCAATAAATGGTGGCCTGGCCAGCGACACCAACATTCCCATAAATGAATAAAAAAAGTTGGTAGCATTCTTGCCTATGAGCCAGAAGGTTGAGGGTTGTCCCATTCCAGCAAATCAGCACAACATCTATGATCACACTCTAGTGCAGGGCTGAGGGAGTGCTGTAATGTCAGAGATTCCATCTTTCAGATCAGATTTTAAACCACAGTCCTGTCTATCCTCTCAGGTGGATATAAAGGATCATGATGTAAAGAAGACATGGGTGTTCTCCCTGGTGTCCTGCCTAATATTTATTTCTTGCCATCATCACCAAAACATAATATCTGGTCATCATTATATTGCAGTTTGTGTATGCAAATTGGCTGCCATATTTCCCACATTACAACAGTGACTACTTTTCAGATAAGATTAACAAACCATTAAATGTAGTAAAGGATGTGAACAAGGCCATAAAAATGCAAACAAATCACTCAGGTTCATTTCTCGAGCAACAGAATTGAAAAGCATGTTATACTTGTACAGAACATAGAATACTGTGTACAGTTCTCATCTCCATATTGTCATGCAGATCCCCCACTTGCCAAGAATGAGACACATTAATTTTGTAATATGAACATTGAATATGAAAACTGTTGCTGAAGTGAAGAAAGGACTTGTTTAAAAAAAGTCATCAGGCCCTTGGCTGGAAAGACATTTGCATATTAACAGACAGTGCTTGTGGAGAAAAAGGGGTTACTTCCCTTATCCAATTTAAACCCACAATGGACTTTGAGCACCAGACATTGAAGGTGACGGAGCTCAAATTTCAGGATGACTACTGGGATCGACAAATCCAAAACAGACGTGGTCAGACCAGCTGGTCATGTGACTAGCCTGCTTGGCAACCTGTTTTTTTCTGTATTGTAAACAGAGAGACTGCTGTATGCTCCTGGACTGAAGAAGAACTCTTGGGTCTGGGTCTCCCTCTCCTTCTCACGGATCTCCAAATCCACTGAAGACACATGAACCCCAAAAGAGAAAAGACTCCTACATCGAACAAGGTTTAAGAAGAATACTGGGCCTCAACGAAAAGCAAGACCGACCTACAATCAAGGACTCTTCAGTGAGCTCGAGGAACAGTAAAAAAAAAATCTTCAGTAATTGCCTCAAACTTGTCCATTTTATTTTTCTTGTGCTCTTTTCAGTTTCTATCTGCATATGTATATCGCATATGCGTGCTAGCATTGGCACGTCGTGTATCCATAGGCGCTAAACAAATTAGAGTTTAAGTTTAAATTGAATAAATTTCAACCTTTCTTCTTTAAACCTAAGAAAACCTGTTTGTGCTGGTTTCTTTGCCTGATAATTGAAAAGCGGTGAACAAGGATTCACCAAGGGGGAGCTAAAAACACAGTGTGTTTAAAATTAAAACCCTGTACAGTAAGACCAGGTAAAGACTGAGAGGGAACCCTTGACCCCTTTCTCACCTGATCGTAACAATATTATAAAAGGATATTGTGGCACTGGATTAAGTGGAAAAAAATGCAGTTTGATGCTATGAGGTTATAACTACTAGGAAACAATGAACAGACTGGAGCTCTTTTCTTTAGAAAAGAGCAGGCTTGAGATGGCCCCTGGATAGATGTCTTTAAAACTATGAAGGGCTGTGTTCAGGTAGATGCAGAGAAGATGTTTCCACTTGTGGGGAGTCTGAAACTAGGGGATCATAAATATAAGATAGTCACGAATAAATCCAATTAATGGAACTCAGGAGAAACTTCTTTACCCATAAAGTGATGAAAATATTGCTACTACATGGAGTCACTGAGGCAAATAGCATTGATGCATTTAAGTGGAAGCCAGATAAACACATAATGGAGAAAGGAATAGAAGGATATATAAACAGGGTGAAATGAAATAAGGTGGGAAGAGACTCATCTGGAGCATAAACACTGGCACTTACCTGCAGTGCAAATGGCCTGTTTCTGTTCTGTTAATTCTATGTAATTTTTTGTACCTCATTTGGTGTAAATCGCTTTGAGATGTCTTATGGTTGTGAAAGGAAGTATATAAATGCAATTCGTTCTTTTTTCTTTGCACTCCTACAAAATTCATACTTATTGGAATTATGAATATATTGTATTTTCATGCCTCCATAGGTCATGGGATACAATTGCTTTTTACACTCAGGCTAATGATGCACTGACCACTATAGTTGCTGCTTTGTTATTTAATTAGGAGACACTTTAAAACCGATTAACTGCAGTGCTAATATAACCACTTTTCAACAGTATCAATCAATAGCCCGGAATTATAGCATAATTTTAATCCCAAAATGGCAGCATCTTCCTCCTTATCAAAATTCAGCAAGCAGAAGAACATGGCTATTCCCGAAGGATCTGCAGAGAGTGAATTATTTTCTTAAACTAGTCTGACACTCAAAGTTGCCACAGATTCAGATTTAACAAGCAGATGCCGTACCTGCTATCCAAAAAATTAAACGGGTTTGGTGTGTCCTGTCATGTAAGTCCAGATTTGCTGTCAAAAACTGGTGCATTATAAGAAAATGATTCACTGAAAAATGTCAGGGAAATGCAACTCTTAAGCTTGAAGGATAATTAGGCTACATACATTCCTGAATTATTACTTGAATAATTTCCACTGCTCCAAAAATTAATCATTCATGTCTGCTATAAACAAAGACAATTATTTTACAATTAAAAATGATGCACTTGAGAAATTGTGAGATTAGCGAGAGAAAATTTCAACCAACAAAGATACACCTGACCTAACCCTATCCCGCTATCCTGCCTTTCTGTAAAATTCATATATGGTCGTCTTTTGAACTCATTCATCTTCTCTACTTAATTATTCAAAATCCCAACAAATTAAAATGTTTCCAGAAACAGGAAGGAATATTAACTCGCCAAGAATGTGAAATTGCTCTCAGCAATAGCGAGCGAGACCCAGTGGACCTGCAAGGAGACAGGCACCGGCGAGCGGGAGTTCCAGCAGTTTAAAAGAGGCTGCGAGAGGCCAGGGGCAGAGCAAGACCCAGCGGACCTGCGGGAGTTCCAACGGCTCACATACTCTCACACACTCTCACAGGGACAGTGAGAGTGTTTCAGGACTGATGTCAAAGTTCAGAAAGTGGGGAGGCATCTGATTGGTGAGTAGGAACAGGTGAGTATTTCTACCCTTTTTTACTACTTTCAATAGCTGAAGCAAAAGTAGAGGTCGGGAATTTAGACTGTAGTTGGTAGTATTTGGAGTAGAATAAGGTCCCTATTGTAATTAGTACTCTAAATTAAAGGGAGTGACTAAGGAGCTTAATCTAAGGCTACGTCATGGCAGGAGAGCTCAGCCCCGTGGTATGCTCCTTCTGCGCTATGTGGGAAATCAGAGACACTTCCAGTGTCCCTGGCGACCATGTGTGCAGGAAGTGTTTCCAGCTGCAGCTACTAGCTGATCACATTGCGCAGCTGGAGCTGCGGATGGACGCACTGTGGAGCATCTGCGATGCTGAGGACATCGTGGATAGAACGTTTAGCGAGGTGGTCACACCTCAGGTAATGGCTGCAGAGGCAGAAAAGGGATGAGTGACCACCAGGAGGAGTAGTAGGCGCAGGCAGGTAGTGCAGGGCTCCCCTGTGGCCATCCCCCTCTTAAACAGATATACCGCTTTGGATACTGTTGTGGGGGATCGCCTCCCAGGGGAAAGCAGCAACAGCAAGTTCGTGGCACCTCGGTTGGCTCTGCTGCACAGGAGGGGGTGAAAAAGAATGGGAGAGCCATACTGATAGGGGATTCAATCGTAAGGGGAGCAGACAGGCGTTTCTGTGGCCGCAAACGAGACTCTAGGATGGTAGGTTGCCTCCCTGGTGCTAGGGTTAAGGATGTTTCGGAGCGGCTGCAGGACATTCTGAAGGGAGAGGGTGAACAGTCAGAGGTTGTGGTACACATTGGTACTAATGACATAAGTAGAAAGAGGGATGAGGTCCTGCAACAAGAATTTAGGGAGCTAGGTAGCAGATTAAAAAGCAGGACCTCAAAGGTTGTAATCTTGGGTTACTTCCAGTGCCAAGTGCTAGTGAGTATAGGAACAGGAGGATAGAGCAAATGAATACATGGCTGAGGAGGTGGTGCAGGAGGGAAAGCTTTAGTTTCCTGGATCATTGGGTCTGTTTCTGGCAAAGGTGGGACCTGTACATGTTGGACGGGTTGCACCTGAACCAGAATGGGACCAACATCCTTGCTGGGAGGTTTACTAGTGTTTGGGGTGGGGGGGAGGGGTGTTTAAACTAATTTGGCGGGGGATGGGATACAGAGTGGAGTTACAGTAGGGGATGATGCACAGTCAAATATAGAAGAGAAAATGAGTCAGTCTGGAAGGCAGAGCAAATATAGACCTGTTAAGGCACAGGTGAAAAATGCAAGGCTGGATTGCATCTATTTTAATGCAAGGAGGCTTACTAGATGAATTGAGGGCATTGATTAGCACATGGGAATATGATATTATTGCTATCACAGATACATGGTTGAGGGAGGGGCAGGACTGGCAGCTCAATATTCCAGGGTATAGAATCTTCAGGCATGACAGGGGAGGGGGTAAAAGAGGAGGTGGTATTGCGCTGTTGATCAAGGAGTCAATTACTGCAGTAAGGAGGGATGATATCTTAGAAGGTTCCTCAAATGAGGCCATATGGGTAGAACTTAAAAACAAAAAGGGGGCAATTACTTGGTTGTGAGTGTACGACAGACCGCCAAGCAGTCAGGGAGAGATAGAGGAGCAGATATGTAGGCAAGTCTCCGAGAGGTGTAAAAATAATAGGGTAATAATAGTAGGGGATTTCAACTACCCCAATATCAACTGGGATAGTCTTAGTGCAAAAGGCTTAAAGGGGGCGTAATTCTTAAAATGCATACAGGAGATCTTTTTGAGCCAGTACGGAGAAAGTCCTACAAGAGAAGGGGCAGTACTGGACCTAATCCTAGGGAATGAAGCCGGACAATGGTAGAAGTGTCAGT
Organism: Heterodontus francisci; assembly: GCF_036365525.1. Lineage (NCBI taxonomy): Eukaryota > Metazoa > Chordata > Chondrichthyes > Heterodontiformes > Heterodontidae > Heterodontus > Heterodontus francisci. Next base: position 33,242,963 of record NC_090374.1, on the reverse strand, counting down.
TGGGGAACATTTCGGGGATAGTGACCATAACTCTAAGATTTAAGGTAGATATGGAAAAGGGCAAAGATGGACCGAAAATAAAGGTACTGAATTGGGGGAAGGCTGATTTTAAGATGATAAAACAGGATCTGGCCAAAGTGGACTGGGAGCAGCTACTTGTAGGAAAGTCTACATCAGACCAGTGGGAGTCATTCAAAGAAGAAATAGTGAGAGCTCAGAGCCAACATGTACCTGTTAAGGTGAGGGGTAGGACCAACAAGTCCTGGGAACACTGGATGTCAAGGGATATAGAGGATTGGATCAGTAAAAGAAAAAGGAGGCTTATGGCAGATTTAGAGTGCTGAAAACAGTGGAGGCACTAGAGGAGTATAGAAAGTATAGGGGGGTACTTAAAAAAGTAATTAGGAGAGCGAAGAGGGGACATGAAAAAACACTGGCGGGCAAGATAAAGGAAAATCCTAAGGTGTTTTATAAGTATATTAAGGGCAAGAGGATAACCAGGGAAAGAGTAGGGCCCTTTAGTGACCAACGAGACAATCTGTGTGTGGAGCCGGAGGACATAGGTGAGGTTTTAAATGATTACTTCTCATCTGTGTTCACTGTGGAGAAAGACGATGTAGGTGTAGAGATCAGGGAGGGGGTTTGTGATATACTTGAACATATTAGCATTGAAAGGGAGGACGTATTAGCTGTTTTAACGGGCTTAAAAGTGGATAAATCCCCAAGCCCAGATAAGATGTATCCCAGGCTGTTATGTGAGGCAAGGGAGGAGATTGCAGGGGCTCTGACACAAATTTCCAAATCCTCTCTGGCCATGGGAGAGGTACCAGAGGACTGGAGGACAGCGAATGTGGTACCATTATTTAAGAAGGGTAGCAGGGATACACCAGGTAACTACAGGCCAGTGAGTCTAACATCAGTGGTTGGGAAACTATTGGAAAAAATTCTGAGGGACAGGATTAATCTCCACTTGGAGAGGCAGGGATTAATCAGGGATAGTCAGCATGGCTTTGTCAGGGGGAGATCGTGTCTGACTAACTTGATTGAATTTTTTGAGGCGGTGACGAAATGTGTAGATGAGGGTAAAGCAGTTGATGTAGTATACATGGACTTCAGTAAGGCTTTTGACAAGGTCCCGCATGGGAGATTGGTTATGATGGTAAGAGCCTATGGGATCCAGGGCAATTTGGCAAATTGGAACCAAAATTGGCTTAGTGGCAGGAGGCAGAGGGTAATGGTCGAGGGTTGTTTTTGCAAGTGAAAGCCTGTGACCAGTGGTGTACCACAGGGATCAGTGCTGGGACCCTTGCTGTTTGTAGTGTACATTAATGATTTAGACGTGGTATGATCAGTAAGTTCGCAGATGAGACGAAAATTGGTGGTGTTGTAAATAGTGAGGAGGAAAGCCTTAGATTACAGGATGATATAGATGGGTTGGTAAGATGGGCGGAGCTGTGGCAAATGAAATTTAATCCTGAGAAGAGTGAGGTGATGCATTTTGGCAGGACTACACAAGGCAAGGGAATATACAATGGATGGTAGGACCCTAGGAAGTACAGAGGGTGAGAGGGACCTTGGTGTATTTGTCCATAGATCACTGAAGGCAGCAGCACAGGTTGATAAGGTGGTTAGGAAGGCATATGGGATACTTGCCTTTATTAGCCGAGGCATAGAATATAAGAGCAGGGAGGTTATGATGGAGCTGTATAAAACGCTAGTTAGGCCACAGCTGGAGTACTGTGTACAGTTCTGATCATCACACTATAGGAAGGATGTGATTGCACTGGAGAGGATGCAGAGGAGATTCACCAGGATGTTGCCTGGGCTGGAGCATTTCAGCCATGAAGAGAGACTGAAAAGGCTAGGGTTGTTTTCCTTGGAGCAGAGAAGGCTGAGGGGAGATATGATTGAGATGTACAAGATTATGAGGGGCATTGATAGGTTAGATAGGAAGAAACTTTTTCCCTTAGCAGAGGGGTCAATAACCAGGGGCATAGTTTTAATGTAAGGTACAGGAGGTATAGAGGGGATTTGAGGAAAAATTTTTTCACCCAGAGGGAGGTTGGAATCTGGAACGCACTGCCTGAAGAGGTGGTGGAGGCAGGAACCCTCACAACATTTAAAAAGTATTTAGATGAGCACTTGAAATGCCATTGCATACAAGGCTACGGGCCAAGTACTGGAAAATGGGACTAGAATAGGTAGGTGCTTGATGGCCAGCACAGACACGATGGCCAAAGGGTCTGTTTCTGTGCTGTATAACTCTCTGACTCTAACAGAATCAGACAGCACAGAAAGAAGCTATTCAGCCCATCATGCCTGACTCCTTGAAAATGTTATCCACTCCTCAGCTTTGTTTTATTCTCTCATGGGATGTGACTGTCACTGGCAAGGCCAGCATTTGCTGTCCGTTCCTAATTGCCCTTGAGAAGGTGGTGGTGAGCCGCCTTCTTGAACTGCCACAGTCCATGTGGTGTAGGTACACCCGCAGTTCAGTTAGGAAGGGAGTTCTAGGGTTTTGACTCAGGAACAGTGAAGGCTCTTTCCCATAGCCCTGCAAATTTGCAACAAATATTACTGCATTCATATGAAATTATGTTTATTTTAAATGGGTTAACAAATGTGTTAAAATCATGCCCAAAATAATTTTATAGGTCTGAAGCCTGTTGGATTTAATCAGTCAGACTTTCTCGCACAGTTGGAAATTACACTGCTTAAATATTGGGTGCGTCAAACCTGTTAGACCTTAATCACAACTAACTTTTAATTATTGTATTACATCTAAACTTAACGCAGAAAAATTTTAAGATGTGCTGATCATTGCAGAGCATCACAATTATACAGTGCTTATTTTGCTTCTGTCTTCAAAAAAGTTATGTGCACCAAATAAGCTTCCTGGGCATTCCAAATCCATCCTCGTTTTATTTACTTCAAAACTCATGGCAGCTTTTAGAGCAAAGGAGGATGGTCCCTGGCATGTGTGCAAATAATTGCATTTTGTGTCAATGCACTTGTGGAGTTGCTAGGGTTTGAACATAAAATAGAAAAAGGGGGAGAGTATAGTGATAAGCTTTACATATTTTTAAAAATTTACTCTGAGGTTCGAATGTTTACCACAGTGTAGTTCAGTTCCCACCACTTATAGAAAGCATGTTGTTAACACAATTAGCCCGTTATAGGCATTGGATGTTCAAACCAAAATAGGATGGTGGAAAGAACTGTATTACTAAGATCAGACCTCACCATGTATGAAGCTTCCTCACAGCTCAAGAAAGAGTCCCTTGGATAAATTCAACAGCATTCCCTATGCCTGAGTGACAGATTCCAGTTTGTCTTTCACAGGGCTGATATCACAGGGTGTATCATCTTTTAGAGACACTGAAGGCTGAATTTTATGGGCTCCCTAGGGAAAGGTAAGGAGGCAAGGGGGACAATAAAATTGTGGGAAAGGTGGGGGCTGGAATTCTCATCACCTTCCCGACACCTTCCAGTTTAGTCCAGGCGGGGAAGGCTTCACTCCAGGCCAATTGAGGCCCTTAAGTGGCCAATTAATAGCTACAAGGGCCTCTTCCTGCCTTCCACCTCAATTTAATGGAAGGTGGAGGGGCCTGCAGCCATGGGGAAATAAAACCCTCACCAACCTCCCCCCAACCTGTCGCTGGGGCCTGCCTGAATGGCCCTAGCAACACCAGCTTCTCCTGGGGTGTCCTGCTCTCTTTGCAGTGCCAACAGTGACCACTGCTCCGATTGGCTGGCAGCTCTGGAGGCGGGAGCTTGCCCCTTAAAGGGCCGATGTTCCCGATGGTGGGAAGTTAATTGCCTGCCCACTGTACAAAGAACAAAGAACAGTACAGCACAGGAACAGGCCATTCGGCCCTCCAAGCCTGCGCTGATCTTGATGCCTGCCTAAACTAAAACCTTCTGCACTTCCGGGGCCCATATCCCTCTATTCCCTTCCTATTCATGTATTTGTCAAGATGTCTCTTAAACGTCGCTATCGTATCTGCTTCCACCACCTCCCCTGGCAGCAAGTTCCAGGCACTCACCACCCTCTGTGTAAAAAACTTGCCTCGCACATCCCCTCTAAACTTTGCCCCTCGCACCTTAAACCTATGTCCCCTAGTAACTGACTCTTCCACGCTGGGAAAAAGCTTCTGACTATCCACTCTGACCATGCCGCTTATAACTTTGTAAACCTCTATCATGTCGCCCCTCCACCTCCGTCGTTCCAGTGAAAACAATCCGAGTTTATCCAACCTCTCCTCATAGCTAATGCCCTCCAGACCAGGCAACATCCTGGTAAACCTCTTCTGTACCCTCTCCAAAGCCTCCACATCCTTCTGGTAGTGTGGCGACCAGAATTGCACGCAATATTCTAAGTGTGGCCCAACTAAGGTTCTGTACAGCTGCAACATTACTTGCCAATTTTTATACTCTATGCCCCGACCGATGAAGGCAAGCATGCCGTATGCCTTCTTGACTACCTTATCGACCTGCGTTGCCACTTTCAGTGACCTGTGGACCTGTATGCCCAGATCTCTCTGCCTGTCAATACTCCTAAGGGTTCTGCCATTTACTGTATACCTCCCACCTGCATTAGACCTTCCAAAATGCATTACCTCACATTTGTCCGGATTAAACTCCATCTGCCTTTTCTCCGCCCAAGTCTCCAACCGATCTATATCCTGCTGTATCCTCTGACAATCCTCTTCATTATCCGCAACTCCACCAACCTTTGTGTCGTCCGCAAACTTACTAATCAGACCAGCTACATTTTCCTCCAAATCATTTATATATACTACAAACAGCAAAGGTCCCAGCACTGATCCCTGTGGAACACCACTAGTCACATCCCTCCATTCAGAAAAAGAACTATCCACTGATACCCTCTGTCTTCTATGACCGAGCCAGTTCTGTATCCATCTTACCAGCTCACCTCTGATCCCGTGTGACTTCACCTTTTGAACCAGTCTGCCATGCGGGACCTTGTCAAAGGCTTTACTAAAGTCCATATAGATAACATCCACTGCCCTTCCTTCATCAATCATCTTCGTCACTTCCTCAAAAAACTCAATCAAATTAGTAAGACACGACCTCCCCTTCGCACAGTGGCGCAGCGGTTAGCACCGCAGCCTCACAGCTCCAGGGACCCGGGTTCGCTTCCGGGTACTGCCTGTGTGGAGTTTGCAAGTTCTCCCTGTGTCTGCGTGGGTTTTCTCCGGGTGCTCCGGTTTCCTCCCACAAGCCAAAAGACTTGCAGGTTGATAGGTAAATTGTCCATTATAAATTGTCACCAGTATAGGTAGGTGGTAGGGAAATATAGGGACAGGTGGGGATGTTTGTTGGGAATATGGGATTAGTATAAATGGGTGGTTGATGTTCGGCACAGACTCGGTGGGCCGAAGGGCCTGTTTCATTGCTGTATCTCTAATCTAAAATCTAAAACCATGCTGTCTCTCGCTAATAACTTTGTTTGTTTCCAAATGGGAGTAAATCCTGTCCCGAATAATCCTCTCTAATAGTTTCCCTACCGCTCACATAAGGCACACCAGCCTATAATTTCCTGGATTATCCTTGCCACCCTTCTTAAACAAAGGAACAACATTGGCTATTCTCCAGTCCTCTGGTACCTCACCTGTAGCCAATGAGGTTGCAAAGATTTCTGTCAAGGCCCCAGCAATTTCTTCCCTTGCCTCCCTCAGTATTCTAGGGTAGATCCCATCAGGCCCTGGGGACTTATCTACCTTAATGCTTTGCAAGACACCCAACGCCTCCTCCTTTTTGATAATGAGATGACTGAGACTATCTACACTCCCTTCCCTAGGCTCATTATCCACCAAGTCCTTCTCTTTGGTGAATACTGATGCAAAGTACTCATTTAGCACCTCGCCCATTTCCTCTGGCTCCACACATAGATTCTCATCTCTGTCCTTGAGTGGGCCAACCCTTTCCCTGGTTACCCTCTTGCTCTTTATATATGTATAAAAAGCCTTGGGATTTTCCTTAATCCTGTTTGCCAATGACTTTTCATGACCCCTTTTAGCCCTCCTAACTCCTTGCTTTAGAATTGCAACTGGTGTTCAACAGAGGGCTGAGGCGGGATGTCCCCCCACCTACCTTCTGGCCTGCTGCTGGGACCCCCAACGCCAGAATACCATTGAGCCCTGAGAGTGAATGGGAATGGAGAAGGAAACAAATGGTTGACTGGATTTCAATTCCATCACCTAATTCCCCCTTGCTTTCCTAAGTCATTGGTGCAACTGTAGCACAGCATCTCCTCCAAGCTGTTTTTTGAACAGACACAGAATGGACTGGGATTGTCAGTACACCCCTTTTATATAGAAATAAACGGCCTGAAATAGCTGATGACTCGACATGTTATGAACTACACTTTGTAATTGACTCTATGGTAATGCAAAATACTGCCATTTGGCCAATATAATGAACCATAGAATAGATTCGAATCATAGAAAGTTAAAGGCACAGAATAATTGAATGGAAAAACAGGCTGGAATGGCTGAATGGCTTACTCCTGCTGTTTCTATGTTGCTGAACTCTCCTGTGTTCTGATGGTATAGTTGCCTGCCCATGATTAACATGGACAGCATAAGTGGTGGGGATTCTACTGGGGATAGACCATAGAAAAGTTATGGCACAGAAAGAGGCCATTCAGCCCATCGTGTCTGCACCAGGTGAAAAAAACTAGTCGCCCAATCTGATCCCACTTTCCAATACCTGGTCCGTAGCCTTGTAGGTTACAGCACGATGCAGACACGTGGCGAGTTTGTGGTCACTTGCATCCAGTTTTGCTGTGATACTTTGAAAGCTGAGTTCAGTTTGTATGTACTTCATGACAGAATCCTTTTTGTTATTCTGCAGTAACCAAGGAAAGAGCCCAAACGATGGTGCATTGGAAGGTCAGCAACCATGGGAAAATGTGGGAAGTGACATTAATAATCATATAATAGATAGTAATTCCCAGAGTTGTGGCACTCTGTCAGGTCCGCCTGAGCGCACAAAATTCAGCTGTGTGTCTGCTCCCGCAAAATACATTTTCTGAACTTTAGTTTTCTTTAAATGTTCCAGCACAGAAAATGAATCTTTTTGACAAGGTCGAAAGAACAAGAGGCGGCTTGAAGTTACCGATAATGATAGTGGCAGTTGAAAGCTTTGTGTATGTCATGTATTAGACGCGTTAACATTGCTGTTACAGTACCAAATAGAGGAATGTCATGCAAAAGCAATGTGCATTTATAAAGCGCCTTTATCGTTCTACAATGTCCCAAGTCGCTTCACAGGATCATTATCTAACCAAAATTCGATGCCAAGGTACAGAAGGAGATATTAGGACAGCTGACCAAAAGAGGTAGGATTTAAAGAGCATCTTAAAAGAAGAGGAAGAGGTTGAAAGAGATAGAGAGGTATAGGGAAGGAATTCCGGAGCTTAGAACATAAGCAACTAAAGACATGACCACCAATAATGGAGTGATGAAAATAGGGGGCATCCAAAAGGCAAGAATTGGAGAAGCACAGAGATTTCACTGGGTTGTAGGGCTGGAGGAAGTTACAGGGATAAGAAGGGGTGAGGCCATGGAGAGATTTGGAAGCAAGTATGAGAATTTTAAAATCGAGGTGTTGCTGAAGCCAATGTAGGTCAGCCAGCACAGGGAGTGGTGGGTGAATGGCACTTGTTTCGAGTTAGGAAATGCAAGAAGAAAAGAAAGACTTTCTTTTATAAAGCACCTTTCAGGACCACCAGATGTCTCAAAGTGCTTTACAGGCAATGAGTATTTTTGAAGTCTAGTCACTGTTGTGTTTTCGGAAACGCGGCAGCCAATTTGTACACAGCAAGATCTCACAATCAGCGATGTAATAATGACCAAATATTCTGTTTTTGTGATGTTAATTGAGGGATAAATATTGGTCAGGACACAGGGAATACTCTACCACTCTTCTTTTGAAATCATGCCACAGGACTTTGCACCCAAGAGGACAGATAGAGCCTCTGTTTAACATCTCATCTTGAAAGACAGCATCTCCAACAATGCCACATTACAACACCTGGAGTGTCAATATCATAGAGTCATACAGGGGGAGGCGGTGGCGTCCTGGTATTGTCACTGGACAAGTAACCGAGAGACCCAGGTATTGCTCTGGGGACATGCATTCGAATCCCACCACAGCAGAAAGTGGAATTTGAATTCAATTTATAATTCTGGAATTAAAAAAAGCTAGTCTAATGATGGCCATGAAACCATTGTCAATTGTTGTAAAAACCCATCTGGTTCACTAATGTCCTTTAGGGAAGGAAATCTGCTGGTCTGGCCTACATGTGACTCTGGATCCACAGCAATGTGGTTGACTCTTACATGCCCTCGAAATGGCCTAGCAAGCCACTCAGTTCAAGGACAATTAGCGATGGGCAATAAATGCTGGCATGGCCTGCGATGCCCACATCCCATGAAAGAATAAAAAAAACCTCAGTCATTTACAGCATAGAAAGGGGCAAATCGGCCCACCTTTCATGCCAGCTCTCCACGGAGCAATCCAGTCAGTCCCACTCCCCCGCTCGTTCCCCCTAGTCCTGCAAGTTTATTTCCTTCAAGTACCTATCCAATTTCATTTTGAAATCATTGCTTGTTTCCAATTCCACCACCCTAGTGGCAGCAAGTTCTAGATCATTACCACTTGCTGCGTAAAAGTTCTTCCTCACATTCCCCTGCATCTCTTGCTCAAAAGCTACAATCTGTGTCCCCTAGTCCTTGTATCATCAGTTAGTGGGAACATTATTTCCTTGTCTAACATATCTAAGCCTGTCATAATCTTGTACACTTCTATGAAATCTCCCTTCAATCTCCTTTGCCCTCGGGAGAACAACCCCAGCTTTTCCAATCCAACCTTGTAACTAAAATCCCCCATCCCTGGAACCATTCTGGTAAATCGCCTCTGCACCCTCTCAAGGACCTTTACATCCTTCCTAACATGTGGTGACCATAACTGAATTCAATACTCTAGTTGTGGTCTAACCAGAGCTTTGAAAAGGTTCAGCATAACCTCCTTGCTTTTGTACTCTGTGCCTCGATTTATGAAGCCCAAGATCCCATATGCTTTGCTAACCACTCTCTCAATATGTACTGCCATTTTCAAAGATCTATGCACAGGCACCCCCAGCTCCTTCTGTTCCTGCAAACTCTTTAGATATGTGCCATTAGGTCCATATTGTCTCACCCTTTCCCTTCTGCCAAAATACATCACCTCAGCTTAGAATTTTGTGCTCAACTCTCTGAAGTGGGACTTGACCCTACAACCTTCTGAGAGACAAGAGTGCTCCCAACTAAGCCACAGAGGTTTTGATGAACTTATGTGCAAAGTGCAAGGTGGGAGACCGGTTAGGAGAGCATTGGAATAGTCACAGTCATTGCCAACAGTAATCTCTAAACTTATGTGCTTTACAGTTTTAAACAACATACCAGGGTAGAAATTTCAGTGGTTCAATTGAACCACCAGAAGTGCAGGAGGGCAGAACTCTCCCTACAGGTTTGACATCCCCATGATGCTGTCCCAAATCCCAAATAGGATTTTTTTTTATTCGTTTGTGGGATCTGGGCGTTGCTGGCTAGGCCAGCATTTATTGGCCATCTCTAATTGCCCTGGAACTGAGAGGCCTGCTAGGCCATTTCGGAAGGCAGTTTTTAAATAGTGAACCACATTACTGATGTATTTGAGGTTGGCACCCTTCTCTACATTGAGACAAAAGGGGAATCCACCCAATGATACCAGCAACAACCTGCTGCTCTGACACGACCCAGTAAAGTTGCATCCGATAAAGCAGAAAGTAGACCAGTAAACGCACTGACTTACTGCATGTGGAAATAAAGTGGAGGATCTTCTCGCATCATTCAACTTGATAAATAATGAAGGTAAATGCATGAGGCAGTGATAGGAATGTTAGATGAGTATTTCAGCAGCAAGACCAATGCAATTTATGAAAGGGCTAAATTAAAACAGCAAGTGTCATTCCTCAAAGCAGGTGATCCACCATAAGCTGCAATATTCACAGATGCAATCGAGCACAGATGAGAGAATGTCCATTTTAAAGCAAATGCAGAATTGTAACGTCGGACAGGTGTAATAGATTCTGATGACTGTCACACAGCAGGGAGAGCTGCCCAGCACAAGTGTGGTAGAATCTGACATTTTGTCATAGTATAATAACAAAAGCAAAATACTGCAAATGCTGGAAATCTGAAGTATAAACACAAAGTGCAGGAAATACTCAGGCAGCATCTGTGGAGAGAGAAACAGAGTTAAAGTTTCAGTTAAAGTTATTCAAGCTAAGAAAATAAAGCATGATGCAGAAAAACAAGAGGATTCTCAAAATGAAATGCATATTCGCTCTCTATTGGAAATATGAGCAGGGCAAGATATTCAAACTGAGACAACTTGGACGATTACAAGGCGAGTTTGTATCATTCATGATACCTGACATCGGCAGTTAGTCCGGCCTGCCGGACTGAACATTGAATTCAATCATTTCAGAGCATGACGGGCCTCCCCCCCACCCCTCCTTTTATGTTTAGTTATTTTTTCTTTTTTTCTTTTTTCTTTTTTATTTGGTTATTTTATTTTAGGTTTTTTAGCATGTTTAGTTTGTTTCTACTGTGCCTACCTACTGTTTCTGTTTTTTTTAATTTAATGTTTGTGCTTGTAGTGCTTTGTGCTTCACAGTCTATTCACATCCTCTCTGTACATTCTCTGTGACCTTGTCCTATCAGCACCTTCCCTTTTGTTAGCTCTTGCCCCACCCCCGCTTAACTTGCTTCAAAACTTTTACATTTCTAACATTTGTCAGTTCTGATGAAGGGTCACTGACCTGAAATGTTAACTCTGCTTCTCTCTCCACAGACCTGCTGAGTATTTCCAGGATTTCTTGTTTTTATATCAGCAGTTAGTGTTTCAGTGGGTTGCTCAATGTTGCTCAGTCAGCATTTACTGACACAAATCAATGAAAGTAGAACTTCCTCTGCGCCTCAATCCTGCTCCTCCCGTGTCCAGTGGGGAATACAGTGGACACCCCTGCCTCTCCTCCTTTTCCTGCTGTCGACGAGAATGGTGAAGGGTGGGCCAAAGGGGTAGAGAGAACGTAGGGGAAGCACGAGAGTGAAGACAATATCAGGAGAAGGCAATGGGCAAGAGAGAATGTAAGGGGAGGGGAAGAGAATATCAGGGAAGGGGAGATGAGAAGATGGAAGACCCGTAGGATGAAATTGGGCTTAATAGCACCCATTGTTTGGGCACTGCAAGGCCCCTTTGGATTCCAAAATGGTACCTGTGGCATGCATGCACATACACTTCTGATGCAAAGCTTGCCGGATGCCATGTTGGTAAAGTGGTTAGTGCTCGCACTTGTGCAGACTGGCAGAGCATGATGTCAATCAGGGTACAATGCTGATTTAACACCAGCACTGCCATTTTGGAGTTCCATGCTCCAGTTAATGTCCTTTCCTAACCTCGCATTGCCAAACACGACGTTAAGCAGCATGAAGGCCCCTCCCCCTCACCCCCCCTGCACCCCCCCCCCCCCCCCCCGGCCACCAAACACCAGTGCTATTTTAAAGGATCATCAGCTCCTTTCAGGGTAGTTGAGGTTTATTTCTTCTGACTGTTGCTACAATTCTACACATTGTTTCAAGTTTCACAAGTCTACAGGGAGTCATGTGGCAGGTTCTGAAGCACTTTCTGCTGACTTCAAGCCTTCCGCACAAACCGGGCCTGGCTGCAGTAGGAGTCCTGACTGTTGGAATCGAACATGACTGGGAGAATGAGCAAAAGCCACTCAGAACAGGACAAGCTGCTAGGAGGAGGGGGTAAAAACAGGTGGCCATATCTGGCCTGGGTATTCAGGGGCAATTCTCCTATCTGAACCTCAGCAGTGATCAATGCTGGAAACATGCACGCTTCACTAAGAAGGTTGTCACTGAAATCTGTCAGCTACAACTCCAATCTCAGAGCAGGGCAAGGACTGCATTACTAGTGGCTGTGAAGGTGACCTTGGCTCTGAACCTTTAGCATCTGGGGCCTTCCGGGCTGCTGCTTGAGATATTTGCAGCTTATTGCAGTTTGCATTGCACTGGTGCATAAGGCAGGTCACTGGGGCTACCTGTTCAAAGTGATATAAATTCATTTCATTCTTTTTTGCAAGAAAGAAGCAGGTGGAGTGAGCATGAGGGCTTGCGAGGATTGCACACATCCCCACGGTGCATGCACCTCGTGTCAATTCTGCCATGTACCTAAACTGAAAGGGATTCCACTCACTCACTGTACAGCTAGTATGAGACAAGAGGCAGCACTATCCTGGCAGCAGTCATGATGCCTTCATTTGGTGGTAGTCTGCTGTGCCAGTTGTATTTCAGCCACCAAAGTGAGCCAAAGGGTAGCTACTGGGTGACGAGGGCTATCTGCTGATGACATGGCTCATGACACCAGTTTGCAACCCGTTACACATGTGTGCAGCATGCATACAATGAGAGCCATGCTGCCACAAGACATCTCATTGAGCAGACCATTGGTATACTGAAGCATCAATTCCAATGCCTGGACCACCATGCCCTTCACTCTAAGCGAAGTTGTGCAGGTTAGATTTAAGTGGTGCTTCAAAGTAACCAGATTGGGCCCCCTGCTGTGTGGTTAGCACGCGGATATCAACAAAGTTGGCGGGCTGCCTTCATTATATTGAACTAGTGGAGGTTAATCACGCACTGTGATCCTCGTACCCATTTTCAGCAACTATGCAATTTAACCCCCAGAAGGTCCTAAGCCGTGCACCTGCAATTTTCCATAGTGCACGAGCTTTTTGAGGTATGGAATCACAGATTGGGTGTTCAGCTCTAGCCCCATTGATAATGGGTTCTGTAAAAAGTTGTTTTGGAGGGTTTTTAAACATGCAGAAAGTTCTTTATTCTTGATTTGTTATCAGGTGTTTGATTAGGAGATGCTTTGTTTAGTCAGTTCTGTTTAATGATTGTGGATAAACGCCTGCAATACTGCTCCGATTCTGAATTAATCAACTGACTACTTTAATCAGTAGAAGACACACATTACATGCCAGAAATAGAGGGTGACCGAGGGGTTAATAAGAGTGAGGAACTTAAGGTAACACAAGGAACTAAAAACTGACAAATCCCCAGCACCTGATGGCCTACATCCTAGGGTTCTAAAGAGGGAGCTGCAGAGATATTGGATGCACTGGTTATGATTTTCCAAAATTCCCTCGAGTCTAGAATGGTCTCAGTGGATTGAAAATTAGAAAATGTAAACATCACTATTCAAGAAAGGGAGGAGAGAGAAAACAGGGAACTGCAGGCCAGTTAACCTGACATCAGTCATCAGGAATGTGCTGGAATCTATTAAGAAAATAATAACAATGCACATAGAAATCGTAGTATGATCAGGCAGAGTCAACATAGTTTTGCAAAAGGGAAATCGGGTTTGACAAATTCATTAGAGTTTTTTGAGACTGTAGCTAGTAGGGTCGATAAAGGAGAACCAGTAGATGTAGTATACTTGGATTTCCAAAAGGCATTTGACAAAGTGCACACAAAAAATGAATACACAGGATAAGGGCTCATGGAGTTGAAATTACATATTAGCATGGATGGAGGATTGGTTAACAGACAGGAAGCAGAGAATAGGGATAAATGGGGCATTTTCAAGTTGGCAGGTTGTACCTAGTGGAGTGACGCAGCTATTTACAATTTATATTAATGAGTTATACGAAGAGAGAAAGAGTAATGTATCCAAGTTTGTAGACCATACAAAGCTAGATAGGAATGTAAGCTGTGAGGAGGACACAAAGAGGCTGCAAAGAGGAATAAACAGGTTAATTGAGTGGGCAACAAGGTAGTCGATAGGGTATAATGTCGGGAAGTGTGTAAATATTGACATTCAGAGAGACTTGGGTGTACTCATATAAGGAATGCCAAAAGATAGCATGCAGGTACAGCAAGCAGTTTGGTTTGCAAATTGTATGTTGGCTTTATTGCAAGGGGATTGGAGTACAGGAATAGGGAAGTCTTGCTACAATTGTACAGGGTTTTGGTGAGGCCACACCTGGAATACTGTGTGCAGTTTTGGGGCTGAATTTTACCAGCCCTCTGGAGATAGGCTGGGAGGTGGGAAACCTCGTAAAATGGTATCGGAAGGCACCAGGAGGAGAGACGGACGTCTTCCCACTGCCCTGGGATATTGTCAATGGTGGGGAAGGCAGCAGCACAGCTTCCAACTGGAAGCTGACAATTAACAGGCACTTCCTGCCTTCGCCAGCATTTTATCAGTGTCGAGACGGGCTCCTGCTGATCGGAGAGGCAGCTAGGTAAACCGTGGTGGCCTCCCAGTGGGTTCCAGGGTGAGGCCTTCCTTTTACAACCACTCCAAGACCCACAGAGGGGCTGCCCAGTGGCAGTGACAGGTACCCCCCCTCCCCAGCCTTGACGCTGCTGCTGGAGGCTTCACTCTTCCAATCACAAAGGCCTGCCTGCCTGGCCCTGACACGTTAAAAAAAACTTACTTGGCCTTCGAGGGCCCCTCAACATGCTGACATCCTCTTCTCCTCTCTGCAGCCTCAGAAGCGTCCACCTCTATCGGTTTCGCTGCTGAGGCTGCTGAGCTGCCAGCCCTCTGATTGCTGGCGACGGGACGAACTACCTTTTGGAAAAATCCATCCCATGGTCTGCATATTTAAGGAGGGATATCCTTGAGGTACAGCTAAGGTTCATTCGGATGGTTCTTTGGACAACTCTCTCGTCCAATCATGAGAGGCTGAGCAAATTGGGCCTATAGTCTCTGGAGTTTAGAAGAATAAGAGATGATCTAATTGAAACATACATGATTCTGAAGGGGCTTGAGGGGATGTTTCCCCTGCTTGGGGGATCTAGAACACTGGGGCACAGTTTCAGGATAAGGGGGGTCGATCATTTAGGACTGAGATGAGGAGAAATTTCTTTCCTGCAATTCTTTGGAATTCTCTACCCCAGAGGGTTGCGGATGCTCCATTGTTGAGTATATGTAAGGCTAGATAGACAGATTTTTGGTCTCTCAGGGAATCAAGTGATATGGGGAGCAGGTGGGAACGTGGAGTTGAGGCAGAGAATCAGCCGTGATTGTGTTGAATGGCGGGGCAGGCTCAAGGGGCCACATGGTCTACTCCTCCTCTTATTTCTTATGTTCTTATGATTGGCTGAAATTGATTTCATGTTTATCCGACATTATAACAGTGACTACACTTCAAAAATACTTAATTGGCTGTAAAGCGCTATGGGACATCCAGTGGTCATGAAAGGTGCTATATTAAATGCAAGTCTTTCTTTTCATGTTCTACAATGAAAATTAGTCATAGAGTACAGGATAGAAACAGGCCCTTCGGCCCACCGCGTCCATTCCGACCATAATGCCTATCTATACTAATCCCACCTGCCTGCATTAATTCCATATCCCTCTATGCCTTGCTCATTCAAGTACCTGTCCAGTTGCCTCTTAAATGTTGCTACTGTTCCTGCCTCCACGACCTCCTCAGGCCGCTCATTCCAGATACCCACTATTCTTTGTGTAAAAATTTACCCCTTTGATCCCCTTTAAACCTCCTCCCTCTCACCTTAAATCTATGCCCTCTAGTTTTTGTCACCCCTACCATGGCAAACAGACTCTGGCTATCGACCCTATCTGTGCCTCTCATAATTTTATATACCTCTATCATGTCCCCTCTCAGCCTCCTTCGCTCCAGGGAAAACAGACCCAGCCTATCCAATCTCTCTTTATAATTCAAGCCCTCCAAACCAGGCAACATCCTTGTGAATCTTTTCTGCACCCTCTCTAGCTTAATCACATCTTTCCTGTAGTGCAGCGACCAGAACTGCACACAGTACTCCAAATGCGGCCTAACCAACGTTATGTGCAACTGTAAAATGACGTCCCAACTCTTGTACTCAATGCCTCAGCCAATGAAGGCAAGTATACCATATGCCTTCTTCATCACCCTGTCTACCTGTGTTGCCACTTTCAGTGAGCTATGTACTTGCACCCCAAGGTCTTTCTGCTCAACAACACTCCTCAGGGCCCTGCCATTCACTGTATATGTCCTGCCCTAGTTTAACTTCCCAAAATGCATCACTTCACACTTGTCTGTGTTAAATTCTATTTGCCACTCCCTTGTCCACTTTCCCAGTTGATCGATATCCTGTTTTAACCTTAGACAACCTTCTTCACTGTCCCCTATACCACTAATTTTGGTGTCATCTGCAAACTTACTAATCATGCCCCCTACATGCACATCCAAGTCATTAATATATATGACAAACAACAGAGGGCCCAGCACCGATCCCTGAGGCAAAACACTGGTCACCAGCCTCCAATCTGAAAAACAACCCTCCACTACCACCTTCTGCTTCCTATCACCATTACAACAGGAAACCACAATTAAGTTGTCAAATAAGAGAGATGATGGCCTTGATAACATGTGAAAATCAAATGGCTGCCAGATTGAGAAGCTGGTGATGTCATAGAGGCATTTGAGAAGTTTGAACAGAAGTGCAGATTGATGTACAGTAGTTTCCTAAAAGGACTAGAGAAGAGAGGGTCAACAATATCCTCCTATGGGCAAGAGATAAAGAATTACATTTGTTTAATAGCTGGCTGCTGAGTGGAGAGGACAGCAGAAACCCAGACAAAATTTTTGAAAAATTCAGCACCCATCTCGAGCCAAAATCAAATTATTAGATCTAAGAATATGAATTTCCAGGCTTCAAACAGGAATTAGTTGAGCCCATTGACAATCTTCTCACAGGATTGAAAAAAGCAACCAGAAAATGTAAATTTAAAGTCACAAATGAAAGGGTGATAGATCAATTAATTTGGGGTTCTGTACACCTTGAAGTACAAAAAGCCCTAATTTGGAAGGACAAGCTCACAATATTGAAGGCTGTAGACACTGATAGAGCACATTAAGCCATGAGCTTAGATGAAGACACTGACTACCCAAACGGCTAGCTTTCATTTAAGCCAAGAGAAAAGCAGCAGGGTTGATGCTGTGCACCAGCAACAAAGGAATGCATACCAGACAAAGAGAAAAATGTGCAGGAGCTGTGGACGACCACATGAATTCACAGATGGAAGGAAATGTCCCGCATATGGATCAATCTGCAGAGCTTGCGGAAAGACCAGTCACCAGGAAAAGATATGCAGAACAAAGGCAGAAGGTGATAGACGAGTCATCAGAACCAGAGCAACAGGGCGAGTGAATAGGAAAAGAAACCAAAATATCCAGAACCTGGCAGATGCCAATGAGTTTGAGAACACGATGGACACAGGAACCGAAGAACTGCATGAAATGTCTGGATGCGACAGTTCCCAGAGAAAATAAATTCACACAACCATTCAGATCAGGAAGAGGGTGAGAAATGAGCCCACAATGATAAATCTGAAGCTGAAGCTTGATGCCAGAGCACAGAGTAACATTATCCCACTCAGACTATACCAGAAGATCTTTCCTGAACATTTGGAAGAAAATGGTTATCCAAGGAAAGGTGCTCTGAAACGAAACAACATCATGCTAATGGCATACAGGGCAGCTGAGATTTGACAGCTAGGAACAACCCAAAATCAGAGGGACACACAAAGGGAAAAATATTAACTTGATGTTCTGTGCCACTGAAACAGATGGTCCTGCTATCCTGGGGTTGACCAGGAGCAAAAAGCTGCAGATGATCTCAGTAAACCATGAGGTGAAGGAGGCAACACTGAGGGTTGAAGACATTGAAAAGTGCCCTCTGATCGGAAGCAAAGAAGATATGGTACAAATGTACCCAGAGTGTTTTGATGATTTTGCATATCACATCACTATTGGCCCTGTGTTGAAACCTCCATGTAAAGTACAAATAGAACTAAAAGGAAAGCTCCAAGAGATGGAAGAATCGCAGAGACACAGAGCCGACAGATTAGGTAAATTCTGTTGTGGTGAGAGAGAAGCCAAATGGGCAGTTAAGAATTTGCCTGGATCCCAAAGACCTTAATCAAGCAATAAAGTGGAATCACTAACCTATTCCAACACTGGAAGAGTCACACGAACACTGGCAGGAGCAAAGGTTTTCAGCAAGCTTGATGCCAGAAATGGCTACTGGACATGAAGCTTGCTGAGGAAACTTCGCTGTTGACAACATTCAATACACCCTTTGTATGGTACAAATTTGTGCATCTACCTTTTGGCCTTAAAGTGACCTGACGGAGTCAAGCCGAGTCTGAAAGAATCTCAGCTATCTGTGGGTTGGAAGTCCCAAGAGGGAAAAGTGAGTTGAGAAGTTTCCTTGGCTTGATCCAATACATGAGCACCTTCATATCGCATATGTCAGAACACACAGCAAATCTGCGGGAGCTGATGAAAGAAGATGTAGAGTACCAGTGGTCAGAGTCACACGACACTAGTTTCAATAAACTCAACAATGTAGTATGTAAGGAGACATGTCTGTCATACAATGACAGAAAGAAACCTGTCACTCTGCAAGTAGATGCTTCTATAAAAGGAATGGGAGCAGCCTGGGTACAAGAGGGAACCCCAATAGCATTCATGTCCAAAGCTCTAACATCAGCTGAGACCAGACATGCCAACATAGAAAGTGTTGGCCACAATTTTGGCGGTTGTGTATGGATGTGAGAAGTTCCACACATATATCTATGGGAGAAAGTTCACAGTGGAGAGTGATCATTGTCTACTGGAACAGATATACAAGAAAAATCTATGTAAAGTACCAGCAAGACTGCAGAGGTTACTCTTGAGGCTTCAGAGTTATGATTTCACTCTGAAATACAAGTCAGCAAGAGAAATGGTGCTGACAAATACCCTATCTCAGTTGTGGCCACAGGATAAATACAAGATAGAAGATCTAGGTATAAAGATCCATCATCTGGTGAACGTAACGCCACCAAAACTGAGTCAAATTAGAGATGAAACCATCAAAGATGAGTTCCAGATGCTGTCTCAGCAAGTGATCTATAAATGGCCTGATACAGCAAACACACCCAGCTATACAGCATTACTGGTCTATCAGAGATGGTATCTCACTGGAAGATGTGGTTCTGCTAGCCAGATCCAGAATAATTTGTAGAGTTGCATCAGGGATTGTTTTTTTAGAACAATACATTGCAGAACCTATCCGGGAACAGGCTATTTTAGATTTGGTAATGTGTAATGAGGTAGGATTAATAAGAGATCTGGTAGTTGAGGATCCTGTAGGGGGGAGCAATCATAACATGGTAGAATTTCAAATTCAGTTTGAGGGTGAGCAACTCGGGTCTCAAACCAGTGTCTTCAACTTAAAAAAGGGCAATTACAGAGGTATGAAGAAAGAGTTGTCTAAAGCGGGCTGGGAAAATAGACTAAAGGAAAAATGAGTAGATGAGCAGTGGCAGACCTTTAAGTAGATATTTCATAACACTCAGCAAACATTTATTCCGGTCAGAACGAAGGACTTGATGAGAACGATGAACCACCTGTGGATAGCAAAGGAAGTTAAGGAGAGTATCAAATTAAAAATAAAGGCATATAAAGCGGCAAAAGCTAATGGTAGGCCAGAAGATTGGGATTTTTTTAGAAACCAGCAGCGGATTACTAAAATACTAATAAAGAGGGAGAAAATTGATTATGAGAGTAAATTGGCAAGAGATATAAAAACAAACTGTAAGAGCTTCTACGGGTATATAAAGAGGAAGAGAGTAGCTAAAATAAATGTGGGACCCTTAGAGGAAGAGACTGGGGAATTAATAACAGGGAACAGGGAAATGCAGATAATTTAAACCAATATTTTGCATCGGTCTTCACGGTGGAGGACACTATAAACATCCCAACAATAATAGATGAGCAAGGTGTAAATGGGAGGGAGGAACTTGTAACAATCTCTATCATGAGGGAAAAGGTGCTTGACAAGCTGATGGGACTAAAGGCAGACAAGTCGCCAGGACCTGATGGCCTGCAACCAAGGGTTTTAAAAGAAGTGGCTGCAGAGATAGTGGAGGCATTGGTCATAATATACCAAAACTCACTGGATACCAGGAAGGTACCAGCGGATTGGAAAACCGCTAATGTGACACCGCTATTCAAGAAAGGAGGGAGACCGAAAGCAGGAAACAACAGACCAGTTAACTTAACATCATTGGAAAAATGCTAGAGGCCATTATTAAGGAAGAAATAGCAGGACATTTAGAAAAACATAATGCAATCAAACAGAGTCAACATGGTTTTATTCAAGGGAAATCATGTTTGAAAAATTTGTTAGAGTTCTTTGAGGATGTAACAAGCAGAGTGGATAAAGGGGAACCAGTAGATGTAGTGTATTTGGATTTTCAGAAGGCGTTTGATAAGGTGCCACATAAAATGTTATTGCAC
The DNA here is from genome assembly GCF_036365525.1 of Heterodontus francisci. Taxonomy (NCBI): domain Eukaryota; kingdom Metazoa; phylum Chordata; class Chondrichthyes; order Heterodontiformes; family Heterodontidae; genus Heterodontus; species Heterodontus francisci. The sequence continues at coordinate 33,222,535 of NC_090374.1, read as the reverse complement.
AAAATAAGAGCTCAAGGTATTGGGGGGTAATGTGTTGACATGGATTGAGGATTGGCTAACACACAGAAGGCAGAGAGTCGGGATCAATGGGTCTTCTTCAGGTTGGAAAGCTCTAACTAGTGGGGTGCCACAAAGATCAGTCCTAGAGCCTCAACTATTTACGATCTATATCTATGACTTGGAGGAAGGGACAGAGTGTAGTATATCCAAATTTGCTGATGATACAAAAATAGGTGGGAAGGCATGTTGTGATGAGGACACAAAGAATCTGCAAAGGGATATAGATAGGTTAAGTGAGTGGGCAAAAACTTGGCAGATGGAGTTCAATGTGGGAAAGTATGAGGTCATCCACTTTCGTAGGAAGAATAAAAAGGCAGATTATTATTTCGATGGAGAAAGACTACAAAATACTGCAGTACAGAGGGATCTGGATGTTCTTGTACATGAAACACAAAAGGTTAGCATGCAGGTGCAGCAAGTAATTAGGAAGGCAAATTGAATTTTGGCCCTTTTTGCTGAGGGGTTAGAGTTTTAAAATAGGGAAGTCTTGTTACAATTGTACAGGGTGTTGTGGTGAGGCCACACCAGGAGTACTGCATAAAGTTTTGGTCCCCCTATTTAAGGAAGAATATACTAGCATTGGAGGCAGTTCAGAAAAGGTTCACTAAGCTGATTCCTGGGATGGAGGGTTTGTCTTATCAAGAACGGCTAAACAGGTTAGGCCTTTATTCATTGGAGTTTAGAAGAATGAGAGGTGATCTGATTGAAACATATAAGATTAGGGGTGGCACAGTGGCGCAGTGGTTAGGACCGCAGCCTCACAGCTCCAACAACCCGGGTTCAATTCTGGGTACTGCCTGTGTGGAGTTTGCAAGTTCTCCCTGTGTCTGCGTGGGTTTCCTCCGGGTGCTCCGGTTTCCTCCCACATGCCAAAAGACTTGCAGGTTGATAGGTAAATTTGCCATTAGCAATTGCCCCTAGTATAGGTAGGTGGTAGGGAATTATAGGGACAGGTGGGGATGTGGTAGGAATATGGAATTAGTGTAGGATTAGTATAAATGGATGGTTGATGGTCAGCACAGACTCGGTGGACCGAAGGGCCTGTTTCAGTGCTGTATCTCTAAACTAAACTAAATTCTAAGGGGGCTTGACAAGGTAGATGTTGAGAATATGTTTCCACTGGTGGGGGAATCTCGAACTAAGGGACATAGTTACAGAATAAGGGGTTACACATTTAAAACTGAGATGTAAAGGAATTTCTTCTCTCAGAGGGTGGTGAATTTCTGCAATTTCCTACCTCAGAGAGTTGTGGAGGCTAGCTCACTAAATGTATTTAAGGAGGAGGCAGATAGACTTTTGAAATCTCGGGGAGTCAAAGGTTATGCGGAGCAGGCCCAAAAGAGGAGTTGAGGCCTGGGACAGATCAGCCATGATTTTATTGAATAGTGGGGCAGGCTTGAGAGACTGAATGGCCTACTCCTGCTGCCATTTCTTATGTTCTTATGTCCTTATGTGTCCAAAACAATGCAGGAAGAACTTCTCCAGAAACTGCATGAAGGCCATATGGAAATAGTGAAGTATAAGCTCAGCCAGATCAGCTGTGCACTGGATAGATATATACAAAGACATCGAAAATATGGTGTCGACATCTTGACAAATACATGAATAGGAAGGGAATAGAGGGATATGGGCCCTGGAAGTGCAGAAGGTGTTAGTTTAGGCAGGCATCAAGATCGGCGCAGGCTTGGAGGGCCGAATGGCCTGTTCCTGTGCTGTACTGTTCTTTGTTCTTCTGTTCTTTGACATACGCCAGAAATACAGCAGAAAAAGATGATAGCTACTGAAGAACCAGCCATGGCATACTGTAGGAGCCAATTTATTCACACACAATCAAAAATGGTATCTCATTGTTGCAGATTACTACTCGAAGTTCCCTTTTATCCGGAAGGTGAAAGACTTGAGAGCCACAACAATCATCTCAGCAGTACAAGTTCTGTTCGTTGAGCAAGGGATTCCTGAAAGGTTAATATGTGACAATGGCACCCAATTCACATCCAGAGAATTTAAGGAATTCGCTGACCAGTATGGGTTCAATACCATCACCTCGGCATCACACTACCCACGGGGACATGAATTTATAGAAAGACACATCCGAATGTTCAAAATAACCCTTGTGAAATGCAGAGAGTTGAAGGAAGACCCAAAACCTGCCTTATTTTCACTCCGATCTATACCTCTCAAGGCTGACATGAAATCACCTGCAGAGCTGTTGAATGGAAGGAAATGTAAGACAACTCTGCCAAGCAAAATACATCCTCCAAGTGGCCAGGAGGAAGTGAGACAACAACTCACTGCAGTGCGGGTAAAAGGCGGTCAACACTTCAACAAGCATACTAAATCATACTAAAAGTTGAAAGGACAAACAGTACATGTACAGGATTCAATCATGAAAACCTGGGGCCCAGAAAAAGTTGTTGGTGAAGCTGAGACTACAAGGTCATACATCATTGAGACTGAAACCGGTAAGCAAATGAGAAGGAACGGAATCCATATTCGACCTACACATGAGCTGAAAAAACAGAAAAAATCATCAACAACACCAGCAACGTCACGTTTCAGTGGGACAGCATCAGCAACGTTACCAACAAGTGGCGCAACTTTAGCAATGCACACATCACCTATGCATCATGCCAACTCACCACTGAGAGCAAGGAACACCAATGTTCAAGGTGGAGGCACAGCATCTTTCCACCTAAGCAATACAGTAAATAATATTTTGAGAAAAGAAAATAATCTATTAAAGACTCTAAAAGGGGTTCACTTTATTTCTAAAAGTTGATTGTCAATCCTCTTTAGTTTAAAAAATAGGTGAATGATTACCCCCAACTTTACAGCCCTAAAGCAGACATTAGTCTGTCACTCTAGTATTGGCCTTTATAGCCACTCCAGGCACTGCTCCACAATCCACTGACCACCTCCAGGCGCTTACCCATTGTCTCCCGAGACAAGGAGGCCAAAGAAGAAGAAGAAAGCAGACATTGGCCACCATAGGCACTGAATACTAACTATTGATACATTGTGATAAGGTTGCTTTTTGTTTCTTAATCTAATTCAATGGAAAACATATCCTATGTTAACCGAGTTAGAAACCCTTCATCAAAAAAAAAAACTAAAAACCTACAACTAAATTATAGATTGATGATCCATTCAATCAGTGTCAGTCAGGTTTCCACTCTTATTCACTCCTATTAACGGCTTTCACTGAACTTATTGAGCACATATATCATGTTTTTGACAAGCAACCACTCGTGTGGGCTATTTTTCTTGTTTTAAAAATAGCTCTTGACACAGTAAGTGATGGTATCCTGTGTTGGAAATTAGCTATTGGATTTGCTAAAACTGCAGGGATGAAGACTCCATTGTTTTTGAACTGCCATGTGGGGAACTACTGAAGTGAAGCTCTCTTCCACCACCCAGAACTTAAAGGTACATTTTCACCTCAGTAAGAAACAAACTAGGCTGAACTGTTCCTATTCCACGATAACACTGCCATGCTATCCATTATACTAGACATTAAATTACTTTGTGTACTGTTAAGGTTTTCTTTTTCATGTTTATTGTTCTGTTTTATTGCCCTCCGCTAAATAATCTAATAAATTGTTGGATAAGACAGTTTTCGAGACAACAATGTTCATTCAATCCCGTGACCAGATCGTGAGTAACAGCAAGTGCAACTTTGTATCCCAGATTCAAAGATATCTTGATCGTCCTACCGACTCAGGAAATTAGTAGATCACCTCGCTTCATGATTCGGTGATTAAGTGAACTGCATGGTTTGATATTGAGCCAAGTAAGAGGATCTCGGTTTCAAACACCAGTCAGTGCTTAGTTAGTGGAGCCGAGCAAATTGTCATTTGAGGCACGATACTTGGCTTTAGTGCCAAGTCCCATGAATGGGAAATGTCATTCAGCAATGGTGTTCCTAATCACTATCCAGTGATTCTCCCCTTCCCCTGTTTAGATGTACGCATGTGTGGATGTCAGATGAATACAGGACCAGGCTCGATCACTCTGTGGCTGTGCAGGTCATGACTTCACTAGGCTTTCATGGCACCCGAGATCATTTCAGGCAGCCATGGGGAACCTGTGGAATATCAGCCAGACTGCCATTTAGGCATGTATTTGTTGGGCAACTGGTAAGCTTTTGTAGAGATCCTTTTTATTCGTTTGTGGGATCTGGGCGTCGCTGGCTAGGCCTACATTTATTGCCTATCCCTACTGAACTGAGTGGCTTGCTGGGCCATTTCAGAGGGAATTTAAGGGTCAACCACATTGCTGTGGGTCTAGAGTCACATGTAGGCCAGACCAGGTAAGGACAGCAGAATTCCTTCCCGACAGGACATCAGTGAACCAGATGGGTTTTTACAACAATCGACAATAGTGTCATGGTCACCATTAGACTAGCTTTTAATTCCAGATTTTTATTAATGATAAATTTCACCATCTGTGGAGCTCATTTGGTTTGGTAAACAGAAAAGCAGGAACAGGGACTTATTGATGACTCTCCCATAGTCCAGAGTGCAATAGATGTCACTGTATTGCTTTGTGAGCTCTTATTCCCTGAATAAAAAGGGCTACCATGCCCTGGATGTCCAGATTGTGTCTGAAAATAAGAATGTAGGAAGAGGAGTAAGCCATTTAGATCTCAAGCCTGTTCCATCATTCAATGATATCATGGCTGATCTGTGACTTAACTCCTTAATAGGCAAAGAATCCTGCACATCAAAGCCAAATTTGTTGGGAGATGCCATGATGCATTCTGCCTTGGAATAGATTTAGATTTTTAGATTTAGATTTAGAGATACAGCACTGAAACAGGCCCTTCGGCCCACCGAGTCTGTGCCGACCATCAACCACCCATTTATACTAATCTACATTAATTCTATATTCCTACCACATCCCCACCTGTTCCTATATTTCCCTACCACCTACCTATACGAGGGGCAATTTATAATGGCCAATTTACCTATCAACCTGCAAGTCTTTGGCATGTGGGAGGAAACCGGAGCACCCGGAGGAAACCCACGCAGACACAGGGAGAACTTGCAAACTTCACACAGGCAGTACCCAGAATTGAATCCGGGTCGCTGGAGCTGTGAGGCTGTGGTGCTAACCACTGCACCACTGTGCCTCTCTAAGGGAGGAGAATAATGACTTCTGAATGACAAGGCATAACCTTGCTCCCATGGGTTATAATGCTACACAAAGGCAAATGCCTCGACCAGAGTCATTATTGAGAGGGCTATAAGGGTCTTAACAAGAGACTTCAACTGTCTTGAGAGTTCAGGACCGGTTCTGCAACATAATGTAGTATGTGTGTTCTCCTGGTTGGAGTTTATATAACTTTGAAATTTAAAAGGCTTGGACATGCGTTTTCCTGACATGTGACCCTGGCTGTTTTGGAGGAAAAACAAATTCTAGGAGAGCATCAGGTTGACAGAGACTCAGAGGATGCCTGAGTGACTGCTGAGAACACAACTTGTTGATGAAGTGTTCTGATCTGTTCAACACAGTACCGTTGTCATAACTCCCACAAGGCTTTCACTAATGCCTTTAAGTAAATGACAAATCTTTCAATCAAGTATTTATCCTATTTACATCCACTTCAGCCATTCATGGCTTTTCAAAGGCTGCACTGCTAGATTTCTTGATCTCTCAGTACAGTGCTCCATAGCTACAAGGGGTTTACACTAATGAGCTGCCAAAGGATGAGCAAAAATGCTGACCCTACAAATTATGGTGGGGTTAGTGATGGACACTAGCAGCAAACTTAATTCCCAGCTAAAGGGTCCAGCACCGGTGTAAATATCCCTGTGGGGTTTCAGGGCCACAATCCAGATCACAATGGATAACAACAATGGCAACTTGTATTTATATATGTCTTCAACTTAATAAAACATCTCAAGGCGCTTCACAAGAGTATTATAAAAGCAAAATTTGACACCAAACCACATAAGACAATATTAGGACAGATGGCCAAAAGCTTGGTCAAAGAGGTAGGTTTTAAGGAGGAAAGAGAGGGATAAAGACAGAGATGTTTAGGGACGGCAGTTCAAAGTTAGGGCATAGGCAGCTGAAAGCACGGCCACCAATGGTCGAGCAACTGAAATTGGAGATGCTGAAGAGGCCAGAATTATTTAAGTGCAGATATCTTAGAGTTTTGTAGAGCTGGAGGAGATTACAGAGATTGGGAGGAGTGAGGTTATTGAGGAATTCAAAACAAGTCATAGAGTCATAGAGTCGTACAGCATAGAAACAGGCCCTTTGGCCCACCACGTCCATGCCGACCATAATGCCTATCTTTATTAATCCCACCTGCCTGCATTAATTCCACATCCCTCTATGCCTTGCTCATTCAAGTGCCTGTCCAGATGCCTCTTAAATGTTGCTACTGTTCTTGCCTCCACCACGTCCTCAGGCAGCTCATTCCAGATACCCACTATTCTTTGTGTGAACGATTTACCCCTTTGATCCCCTTTAAACCTCCTCCCTCGCACCTTAAATCTATGCCCTCTAGTTTTAGTCACCCCTACCATGGGAAACAGACTCTGGCTATCTACCCTATCTATGCCTCTCATAATTTTATATACCTCTATCATGTTCCCTCTCGGCTTCCATCCCTCCAGGGAAAACAGACCCAGCCAATCCAATCTCTCTTTATAACTCAAGCCCTCCAAACCAGGCAACATCCTTGTGAATCTTTTTTGCACCCTCTCTAGCTTAATCACATCTTTCCTGTAGTGCGGTGACCGTAACTGCACACACTAATCCAAATGCGGCCTAACCAACGTTACGTACAACTGTAACATGAAGGTCCAACTCTTGTACTCAGTGCCTCGGCCAATGAAGGCAAGCATGCCATACACCTTCTTCACAACCCTGTCTACCTGTGTTGCCACTTTCAGGGAACTATGTAGAGTCATAGAGAGATACAGCACTGAAACAGGCCCTTCAGCCCACTGAGTCTGTGCCAACCAACAACTACCCATTTATACTAATCCTACATTAATCCCATATTCCCTACCACCTACCTACACTAGGGGCAATTTACAATGGCCAATTTACACATCAACCTGCAAGTCTTTGGCTGTGGGAGGAAACCAGAGCACCTGGCAGAAACCCACACGGTCACAGGGAGAACTTGCAAACTCTGCACAGGCGGTACCCAGAACCGAACCCGGGTCGCTGGAGCTGTGAGGCTGTGGTGCTAACCACTGCACCACTCCTGAGGGCCAGTCCTATCCGTTTCCATAACTATCTTGAAGCTAATTGAGTTATGGTCACTGGTCCCAAAGTGCTCCCCCACTGACACATCAACCACCTGCCCATCCTCATTTCCTAAGAGGAAGTCGAGTGTAGCCCCTTCTCTAGTAGGGCCATCTACATACCGCTTCAGAAAACTATCCTGGACACACTTAACAAATTCTTCCCCATCTGATCCCTCAGCACTAATGCAGTCCCAGTCAATATTAGGGAAGTTAAAATCACCTACTATTACAACCCTATAATTCCTACACCTATCTGTGATTTCCCTCCATATATGCTCCTCCACTTCCTTCTGACTATTGGGGGGCCTATAGTATAATCCCATCAAAGTGATCACCCATTTCTTATTTCTAAGTTCTACCCATACGGCCTCGCTGGACATTCCCCCCGGGATATCCTCTCTAAGTACTGCTGTGATGTCCTCCCTAATCAATAGTGCAACTCCCCCTCCTCTCTTACCTCCACCTCTGTCACGCCGGAAGGATCGGTACCCCGGAACATTGAGCTGCCAGTCCTGCCCATCCCTCAACCACCTTCCATAATAGCTATAATATCACAATCCCATGTACCGATACCAAGCCTTACATCTGCCTTACCTGTAAGGCTTCTTGCATTAAAGTAAATGCAGTTTAGCCTATCAGACCTTCCACGCTCCCTGTCCTGCCCCTGCCCCTGCCCGGCTTGTCTCCTGGACTTGCTTGCTTTAACCTCTACATTTGCCTCAACAAGGATGAGAATTTTAAAATTAAGGCATTGCTTAACTGGGAGCCAACGGAGCTCAGCGAGTACAGTGGTGGTAGGTGAATGGGACTCGGTGCGAGTAAGGAAATGGACAGCAAAGTTTTGGATGACCTCAAGTTTATAAAAGGGAGATAGTGGGAGACCAGATAGGATTGCTTGAAATAGTCAAGTCTAGAGGTAATGAAGGCATGAATGACGGTTTCAGCAGCAGATGAGCTGTGGCATAGTTGGGTGATATCACAAAGGTAAAAATAGGTGGTCTTGGTGATGGTGTGGATATGTGCTCAGCAATTCATCTCAGGGTCAAATATTACACCAAGATTACAAACAGTCCGGTTCAGCCTTAGACAGTTGCTGGGGAGCAGAGTTTGTCGTGGGGACTGAGGAGACAATGGCTTCAGTCTTCCCAATTTTTAATTGGAAGAAGTTTCTGCTCATCCAGTACTGGATGTCGGACAAGCCATCTGATAATTTAGTAACAGTGGCCGAGTTGAAGGAGGTGGTGGTGAGGTAGAGCTGGGTATCTTCAGCATACATGTGAAAACTAACGTTGTGTTTTTGGAAGATGTTGCCATGGGACAGCATGCAGATGAGAAATAAGAGTTGGGGGGGTGGGTGGTGCCAAGGATTGATCCTTGGGGGACACCAGAGGTAACAGTGCAAGAGCAGGAAGGGAAGCCATTGTAAATGATATTCTGGCTATGATTAGATAGATAAGAACGGAACCAGGTGAGTGCAGTCCCACCTAGTTAAGTGACAGCGAAGAAGCGTTGGAGGAGGATGGTGCAGTCAACGGGGTCAAAGGCAGGAGACAGGTGGAGAAGGATGAGGAGGGATGGTTTACCTTTGCCATAGTCACATAGGATATCATTTTGACTTTGTTAAGAGCTATTGCAGTATGGCAGCAGGGCAGATGTTAAGGAAGTGAAGTTCACTTCTGAGATTGAACCTGAATAGGATATCTAGTGCAAAATCCCAAAAATATAATGTTCATTCATTAATACCAATTTGAGTCCTACTTCCTAGAACCACTTTTATAGCGTCAAGATGTTCGAGATCAGCTCAAAATTGTAAGCCATTTACCCCAGGTACTTACCCCCAAATATTGTGGAATCTTACCTTACTCTTGATATTGATGGCACATAACAAGTATTGTTCTCAGAAACTAAAAGCAAAATACTGCGGATGCTGGAAATCTGAAATAAAAACAAGAAATGCTGGAACCACTCAGCAGATCTGGCAGCATCTGTGGAAAGAGAAGCAGAGTTCACGTTTCTGGTCAGTGACCCTTCTTCGGAACTGACAAATATTAGAAAAGTCACAGGTTATAAGCAAGTGAGGTGGGGGTGGGGCAAGAGATAACAAAGGAGGTCTAGATTGGACCAGGCCACATAGCTGACCAAAAGGTCACGGAGCAAAGGCAAACAATATGTTAATGGTGTGTTGAAAGACAAAGCATTAGTTCAGATTAGCTGTTAATACACTGAATATTGAACAGCAGCAAGTGCAAACCTGAAAAAAAAAACAGTGGGTAAGCAAACTGAACAAACTACGATGAAATGAACTAAATGCAAAAAAAAAAAATTGTAAAAAATGTAAAAAAGAATGTAAAAAAAAAAGGAAGAAAAAAATAACTAAAAATGAAAGTAAAATGGGGGGCTGTCATGCTCTGAAATTATTGAACTCAATGTTCAGTCCGGCAGGCTGTAGTGTGCCTAATCGGTAGATGAGATGCTGTGCCTCGAGCTTGCATTGATGTTCACTGGAACACTGCAGCAATCCCAGGACAGAGATGTGAGCATGAGAGCAGGGGGGAGTGTTGAAATGGCAAGCTGCATTGTTCCACCGCAAGGCACAAACTACAAACCTACTGTTGGATTAATGACTTTCATTCACAAACATTTACAACAAGGCAAGTGGCAATCATAACCTGTTGCTGATCAGTTGCTTGTTATTTTTGTGACAACAGTTATGGCATTTTTGTTGCTTTCTAAATTATATTAACATAAAATTCCACATGGAAAATTAATTCCAATTGCTGTGCCTTGTGCATGACCCACTTAGTGTCATACTAGTCAGAAGGTCTAAATGTATATGGAGGATGCATTTTCAAAGGCCTCTGTTAGAAAGAACCACCTGGTGCAGAGTTTCTGCTTGATTCACCCGAAATCAGCCAAGCGAGCCTGAAGAATTTAAGTGCAATTGACATCCAGCGTAAAATGACTTTATGTATTCTTTTGTGCTCGTATAAAAAAACATTGAAATCGAGGCAATGGAAATGGTGCAAAAAAAAATTAACAAGGCTGATAGCAGAAATGTGGAGGTATACCTATCTGGAAAGGATGAACAGGTTGGATCTCTTTTCTCTTGAAACGAGAAGGCTGAGGGCTGACCCAATAGAGATCATTAAAATTGTGAAAGGTGTTGATAGAGTAGACACAGATAGAATGCCTCTACTTGTGGGGAAGAGCAAAATTAAAGGCCATCAATATAAAATCATCGCCAAGAGATCAAATAGAGTCATGGAGTCAGAGTCATAGAGTTATCTAGCACAGAAACTGGCCCTTCGGCCCATCGTGTCTGTGCCGGCCATCAAGCACCTAACTATTCTAATCTAATTTTCCAGCATTTGGTGCATAGCCTTGTATGCTATGGCATTTCAAGTGCTCATCTAAATACTTCTTAAATGTTGTGAGGGTTCCTGCCTCTACCACCTGTTCAGGCAGTGCGTTCCAGATTACAACCACCCTCTGGGTGAAAACATTTTTCCTCAAATCCCCGCTAAACCTCCTGCTCCTTACCGTAAATCTATGCCCCCTGGTTATTGACCCCTCCACTAAGGGAAAATGTTTCTTCCTATCTGACCTATCAATGCCCCTTATAATTTGTATACCTCAATCATATCTCCCCTCAGCCTTCTCTGCTCTAAGGAAATCAACCCTAGCCTTTTCAGTCTCTCTTCATAGCTGAAATGCTCCAACCCAGGCAACATCCTGGTGAATCTCCTCTGCACCCTCTCCAGTGCAATCACATCCTTCCTGTAGTGTGGTGCTCAGAACTGTACACAGGACTCCAGTTGTGGTCTAACTAGCGTTTTATACATCTCCATCATAACCTCCCTGCTCTTACATTCTATGCCTTGGCTAATAAAGGCAAGTATCCCATATGCCTTCCTAACCACCTTATCGACCTGTGCAGCTGCCTTCAGTGATCCATGGACAAGTACACCAAGGTCCCTCTGAACTTCCTAGCGTCCTATCATCCATTGTATATTCTCTTGCCTTGTTAGTCCTGCCAAAATGCATCACCTCACACTTCTCAGGATTAAATTCCATTTGCCACAGCTCTGCCCATTTTACCAGCCCATCTGTATCATCCTGTAATCTAAGGCTTTCCTCCTCACTATTTACGACACCATCAATTATCGTGTCATCTGCGAACTTACTGATCATACCTCCTGTATTCACGTCTAAATCATTAATGTACACTATAAAGAGCATGGGTCCCAGCACCGATCCCTGCGGTACACCACTGGTCACAGGCTTTCACTCGCAAAAGCAACTCTCAACCATTACCCTCTGCCTCCTGCCACTAAGCCAATTTTGGATCCAATTTGCCAAATTGCCCTGGATCCCATGGAGTCTTACCTTCTTAACCATTTTCCCATGCGGGACCTTATCCAAAGCCTTACTGAAGTCCATGTAGACTACATCAACTGCTTTACCCTCATCTACACATCTAGTCACCGTCTCAAAAAATTCAATCAAGTTTGTTAGACACGATCTCACCCCGACAAAGCCATGCTGACTATCTCTGATTAATCCCTGCCTCTCCAAGTGCAGATTATTCCTGTCCCTCAGAATTTTTTCCAATAGTTTCCCAACCACTTATGTTAGACTCACCAGCCTGTAATTACCTGGTTTAGCCCTGATACCCTTCTAGAATAATGGTACCATATTCGCAGTCCTCCAATCCTCTGGTACCTTTCCTGTGGCCAGAGAGGAGTAGAAAATTTGTGTCAGGGCCCCTGCAATCTTCTCCCTTGCCTCACATAACAGCCTGGGATACATCTCATCTGGCCCTTGGGATTTATCCACTTTTAAGCCCGCTAAAACAGCTAATACTTCCTCCCTTTCAATGCTAATAAGTTCAAGTATATCACAATCCTCCTCCCTGATCTCTACACGTACATCGTCCTTCTCCCTAGTGAACACAGATGAAAAGTAATCATTTAAAACCTCACTATGTCTTCCGGCTCCACACACAGATTGCCACTTTGGTCCCTAATGGATCCTTCTCTTTCCCTGGTTATCCTCTTGCCCTTAATATACTTACAGAATGCCTTGGGATTTTCCTTTATCTTGTCCACCAGTGTTTTTTCATGACCCTTCTTCGCTCTTCTAGTTACTTTTTTAAGTACCCCTTTACACTATTTATACTCTTCTAGTCCCTCCACTGTTTTTAGCACTCTGAATCTGCCATAAGCCTCCTTTTTTCCCCTAATCCAATCCTCTATATCCCTTGACATCCAGGGTTCCCTGGACTTGTTGGTCCTACCCTTCACCTTAACGGATACATGTTGGCTCTGAACTCTCACTATTTCCTCTTTGAACGACTCCCACTGGTCTGATGTAGACTTTCCTACAAGTAGCTGCTCCCAGTCCACTTTGGCCAGATCCTGTTTTATCATATTAAAATCGGTCTTCCCCCAATTCAGTACCTTTATTTCCGGTCCATCTTTGTCCTTTTTCATAACTACCTTAAATCTTACAGAAATGCTCCCCGACTGACACTTCTACCACTTGTCTTCCTTCATTCCCTAGGATTAGGTCCAGTACCGCCCCTTCTCTTGTAGGACTTTCCACGTACTGGCTCAAAAAGCTCTCCTGTATGCATTTTAAGAATTCTGCCCCCTTTAAGCCTTTTGCACGAAGACTATCTCAGTTGCAATTGAGGCAGTTGAAATCCCCTGCTATTATTACCCGATTATTTTTACACCTCTCTGAGATTTGCCTACATCTCTGCTCCTCTATCTCTCCCTGACTATTGGAGGTCTGTAGTACACTCCCACCCAAGTGATTGCCTCCTTTTTGTTTTTACGTTCTACCCATATGGCCTCATTTGAGGAACCTTCTAAGATATCATCCCTCCTTACTGCAGTAATTGACTACTTGATCAACAGTGCGATGCCACCTCCTCTTTTACCCCCTCCCCTGTCACATCTGATAATTCTATAGCCTGGAATATTGAGCTGCTGGTCCTGCCCCTCCCTCAACCTTGCCTCTGTGATAGCAATAATATCATATTCCCATGTGCTAGTCAACGCCCTCAATTCACCTGCCTTACTAGTAAGACTCCTTGCATTAAAATAGATGCAATCCAGCCTTGCATTTTTCACTCCACAGAATCACAGTGCAGAAGAAGCTTTTCGGCCCATCGAGTCTGCACCGATGCATTAATGACACCTGACCTGTCTACCTAATCCCATTTGCCAGCACTTGGCCCATAGCCTTGAATGTTATGGCGTGCCAAGTGTTCATCCAGGTACTTTTTAAAGGATGTGAGGCAACCCGCCTCTACCACCTTCCCAGGCAATGCATTCCAGACCGTCACCACCCTCTGGGTAAAAAAGTTATTCCTCAAATCCCCCTTAAACTTCCTGCCCCTCACCTTAAACTTGTGTCTGCTCGTAACTGACCCTTCAACTAAGGGGAACAGCTGCTCCCTATCCACCCTGTCCATGCCCCTCATAATCTTGTACACCTCGATCAGGTCACCCCTCAGTCCTCTCTGCTCCAGTGAAAACAACCCAAGCCTATCCAACCTCTCTTCATAGTTTAAATGTTCCATCCCAGGCAACATCCTGGTGAATCGCCTTTGCACCCCCTCCAATGCAATCACATCCTTCCTATAATGTGGCGACCAGAATTGCACACCGTACTCCAGCTGTGGCCTTACCAAAGTTCTATACAACTCCAACATGACCTCCCTGCTTTTGTAATCTATGCCTCGATTGATAAAGGCAAGTGTCCCATATGCCTTTTTCACCACCCTATTAACCTGCCTTTCTGCCTTCAGAGATCTATGGACAAACACACCAAGGTCCCTTTGTTCCTCGGAACCTCCCAGTGTCAGGCCATTCATTGAATACTTCCGTGTCACATTACTCCTTCCAAAGTGTATCACCTCACACTTTTCAGGGTTAAATTCCATCTGCCACTTTTCTGCCCATTTGACCATCCCGTCTATATCTTCCTGTAACCCAAGACACTCAACCTCACTGAACCACTCGGCCAATCTTTGTGTCATCCGCAAACTTAATGATCCTACCCCCCACATAGTCATCTATGTCGTTTATATAAATGACAAACAATAGGGGACCCAGCACAGATCCCTGTGGTACGCCACTGGACACTGGCTTCCAGTCACTAAAACAGCCGTCTGTCATTACTCTCTGTCTCCTACAGCTAAGCCAATTTTGAATCCACCTTATCAAGTTACCTTGTATCCCATGTGCATTTGCTATCTTGATAATTCTCCCATGTGGGACCTTGTCAAAGGCTTTGCTGAAATCCATGTAAACTGCATCAACTGCACTATCCTCATCTACACATCTGGTCACATGCTCAAAAAATTCAATCAGATTTGTTAGGCATGACCTCCCTCTGACAAAGCCATGCTGACTATTTCTCATCAAATTTTGCCTCTCCAAGTGGAGATAGATTCTCTCCTTAAGAATTTTCTCCAATAGTTTCCCTATCGCTGATGTGAGACTCACTGGTCTGTAGTTCCCTGGCTTATCTCTACACTTGTGCCTTAACAGGTCTATATTTGCTCTGCCTTCCAGACTGACTCAGTTTGTCTTCTATATTTGACTGTGCATCACTCGCTACTGTACCTCCACTCTGTATCCCATCCCCCTGCCAAATTACTTTAAACTCCACCACTCCCCACCTCCATCGCCCCCCCCCCCCCCCCAACAGCACTAGCAAACCTCCCAGCGAGGATGTTGCTCCCATTCTGGTTCAGGTGCAACCCGTCCAACTTGTACAGGTCCCACCTTTGCCAGAAACAGACTCAGTGATCCAGGAAACTAAAGCCCTCCCTCCTGCACCACCTCCTCAGCCACGCATTCATCTGCTCTATCCTCCTATTCCTATACTCACTAGCATGTAGTGCCGGGAGTAATCCAGAGATTACAACCTTTGAGGCCCTGTTTTTTAATCTGCTACCTAGCTCCCTAAATTCTTGTTGCAGGACTTGATCCCTCTTTCTACCTATGTCATTGATACCGATGTGTACCACGACCTCTGACTGCTCACCCTCCCCCTTCAAAATGTCCTGCAGCCGCTCCGTGACATCCTTGACCCTAGCACCAGGGAGCCAACGTACCATCCTGGAGTCTCATTTACGGCCACAGAAACGCCTGTCTGTTTGCCTAACAATTGAATCCCCTATCAGTATGGCTCTCCCACTCTTTTTCACCCCCTCCTGTGCAGCAGAGCCATCTGTGGTGCCACGGGCTTGGCTGTTGCTGCTTTCCCCTGGGAGGCCATCCGCCCCTAACAGTATTCAAAGTGATATATCTGTTTGAGAGGGGGATGGTCACATGGGACTCCTGCACTACCTGCGTGCGCTTACTACTCCTCCTGTGGTCACCCATCCCTTTTCTGCCTCTGCAGCCGTTACCTATGGTGTGACCACCTCGCTAAACGTGTTATCCATGTCATCGTCAGCATCGCGGATGCTCCACAGTGAGTCCATCCGCAGCTCCAGCTACGCAATGCGGTCAGCTAGTAGCTGCAGCTGGACACACTTCCTGTACACATGGTCGCCAGGGCCACTGGAAGTGTCCCTGATTTCCCACATAGCGCAGGAGGAGCATGCCACGGGGCTGAGCTGTCCTGCCACTCCCTTTAATTTATAGTACTAATTACGCTAAGGACCTTATTCTACTCCAAACACTACCTACTGCAATCTAAAATCTAAAATAAGAAATTCAAAATAAACTTATTCCCACAGACAGTGGTCAGATCTGAACCTTGTTGCCACAGGGAGTGGTTGAAGTGAATAGTATGGATGCATTTAAGGGGAAATTAGATAAGAATATGAGGGAGAATGGAATAGAGAGTTATGCTAATAGAATTAGATGAAAAAAGGTGGCATAAGGAGGCTCGAGTGGAGCATAATGCCGCATGAACATGTTGGGCTGAATGGCCTATTTCTGTGCCTTATACCTTACGTAATCCCATTTGATCGCACTGAAAGCCAGCCACATCCATAAAACTGGCCGTGCCACCAGACTGAATTAATCACCATGGTGAATTTCCACTAAATGCCCCGCTTTGCGGCCCTTTGAAGAGGCCTTTAAAATTAAGTTGTATTTTTAGGCACAAAGGCAGTAATAGGCACCAATAAAAAGCTTTTAAACATTTTTAAAAATCAATTTACGAAGAAAATAACTGGTATATACCAATGAAGCTAGTAGATGGTTTTGTATTTTTTTTAAGTCATTTTCAGTTATTTAAAATGGGGTTACTCACAGGGGGATAACTCGATACTCGAATTAAAAATATTTATTTTTTGTGATAAACCCCTTTTCAGCTGTTTAATAAAACTACACCAGGTTGCCAGCCTTAAATATATCAAGGAATATTTTTTTCATAGAAGAAAAAAGTAAACAGTTGCATTCTGAAATGCAGCCCATTTGCGGTGCTTCATGACAGATTTTACGTTTGGCGAATGAGTTTGAACAGGAGCTTCAGCAAAAAATTCAATTTGGACACCTAGTGCAATTTGGAGCACCATTTGAACCCGGACTGTTGATTGTGTCCAAAGCAGAAGCTTCTCCAAAATGTTTACAGTGTTGACGTAGGTAATTTGGCTCACTTGCACCAATACTTAGTAGTTTAAGATTTCAGTGTTGGTAGGCAGTGGGTTAAACCGGAAGTCCGGATTTCCCCAAATGTCATGGAGTTTTTTTTTTTTGTCCAGAAGCCAGCCTGATTGATCGGCTTGGCTGCCTCTGACGGGAAACACTGCATAAAAAGGCCGCAGCCAAGGAGCAGGTAGGCTTAATGGTTGTTAGGTGTAGAGATAATTGGGGTGGCTGGGAGGGTCTTTGGTCATCGTGGGGGCTTGAGGAATTTGTGATTATCGGGGTTGGGGGGAGTATTTACTGGTCAGCTTGTTGGGCCTGGAGGAAACTCTCCTGTTCCTCCTGGCCCACAAGCAGTGCTCTAAAGGCACTTATCAAATGGAGCTGGCCCTTTTTGCCTCCTTTTATCTGCTGAGTCTCAGGGGGCACGATGGGTCAATATTGAGTTAAACCAACAGAGGTTTAAAAATGAATGAAGGCATGCAGCCACTTTAAAACGTTTCAACGACCAACTGCCTCCTGAGAGCAGTTTGTTTGGCCACCACTCAGGGCACCTCCATTAAAATCAGATGGGGTAGAGGCGGGTTGGGTTCCCATTTCAGATTTTTAGCATTTTAACTTCCCACCCGAGCCAAACCAAGCCGCGTTTGGTGTTAAAATTCCCTCTGTTGTGTCTGTGCTTGCTCTTTGCTGGAGCAATCCATATATAATCTCGGTGCCTCGTTTTCTCCCCACAAATACATTCCAATTAATGTTTTAACTTTGGCTGCACATACCTGTCATCAGTGAGATTTTTCTCAATGATACAGGATTTCTGTCCAAAATTATGCATCTGGAACTCGTGCACATGCTGAAATGATTAATCCTTTAGCATAGTTTGTATGTCTTCAATGTATGGCTGCTCACAATCTCTTGCTACATTATTAAAATCTGTAACAATCATCTTGCAGAGAATAAGAGAAATGACTCAACCCTCCAATACAATACATCAGAACTACAATTATCATTGATGCATTTTTAGACTCTGGGTCATGCTTTAAAACAAAAATATAATTCCCCACACACAACAGGGTGTTGCACACCGATGTTCCTAACTAATTTGACTGCCTTATGATTTAGTGCAGCGTCCAAATTCTAAACCTAACAAGATAATTAAAGCACAGAAGTTATTAAACCTGGCCTTTCAAACTATCTGTCTACAAATACATGCTCTGAGATGAAGCTAAATAACTAGTCAGAGTCTCACCAGGGCCATAACACTTAGAATATGCCATAGGGATAGGGCTGCATTGCCTCTCCAAAATATTGCCCATTAATAACTTTACATTCACACACCACAGTTGTAAGAAGAGTGCAGTTCTTGTTGAGCTTATCATGAAAAGTAAGTTGAAGAGTACTTTTTAAGCTAGATTTTCTATTGGTTTTGCCCCATAACTGGTTGGTTATGCCTTCTTAAAACTTACCTCTTTGGCCAAGACTTTGGTCACCTATCCTTTTCATCTGGCTCAATGTCAAATTTTGTCTAAAACGCTCCTGTGAAGCAGCATGGGACATTATACTACATTAAATTGTGCTATATAAATGCAGGTTGTAGAATCTTAATACAAATCATGCACATTTCCAGTCAGTGATTGTAGTATATACGGTTATTCAAGTGAATCCAGCTAAGTGTACCTTTGCCTCTGTTTGATGATACAATTGCACCTGCCTAGGTATCTCACTATTGGCCTTCCTTTTCATTCAGAAAGTTGAAAGCTTAATTTAACATGTTAATAAAGTTCTGATGACATGGTTTAGACATCTTCGCAATCTGTTGTTGATCACATCGGAAGTATATAGTTTCATCAATTTATCTGTACAAAATAGGTGTCCGTGGTTGCTACAGGTTGTTTTGGAGCTGAATATCATTTAAAGGGATGCACAGTTCTTTTGATGTTTCTGTCCTTTTTAAAGTCCTTTTCTGTTTTTTTTTAAATAATTTTTTGATCTGACCATAGAGCTGCAGTTTGTACTATACATTTTGGCATTCGCAGTTAGAGGATTAGGTATCCCTAAAGGAATTCTCTAAATTTAGCATATTTTTGGAAGCTGAGGAGGAACAATGGCAAATGCTGGCTGTAGCCCATAATGTTATGGATTTTAAAGGTTGCACTGTTTGTTTATTTTGTAATGTATCCTATGTAAGTGGGGCAGTTGAGTCTTTTTGCTCCGTGTGGATCTGTAAACAAAACAGCTAAAACAAGGAGAGCAGAAAAAGGATTAACTTGAAGAACAGAGATCCTGGAAAGACAGTGCTGTCATTCAAGATGGTGGGGGTGGGGTTGAGGGGGTGGGTGGAGGTCAGTATAAAAAGTCCTGAGCTTAAACATAGAATATGGATAGGAAGTCTTCAGCAACAAGCAACAGAAAGTGATGGAAACAGTCAGCAGGTTTGGCAACATCTGTGGAGAGAGAAGCAGAGTTAACGTTTTAGACCTTTCATCAGAACTAGTTGGGAAATTGTTTGATGAAGAAGGAAGTTGAAAATTGGTTCAAGATTTTGTTTGGTTCTAGATTATTGATAATCAGTATAAAAAGCCACCTTCTTGCCTGATGGAAGAGTCTGCAATTTGAAGGCAGATGTGATTAAACCACTTTGGTAGCAAGTCAAAAGTCGTCGTTAACTACATGTTGCTGACTCCTGTGCTTAACTGAGGTAATTGAAAGAAAGAGGCCAAAGGAGAAGGAAAATCATTGAATGCAGAAACATAATGTAGTATATTCATCAACATCAACGAGATTTTTACTGGAAAGCTTAATTCCCCTGGCATTCAGGAGGGCTGTGCCCACTTGTTGTTTCCCCCCACCTCCCTCCACCTACGCATTCAGATTCTGTATATAAATTTACTCCGTCATTTCGCTGGTGTATTGCTGGGAGACAAAATTCCGGTTGGCATGATATAATTAAACACAAATGAGAGCAAAATGTCATATAACGCAATACCCATTATTTATGCCTTCGCTTCTTCAACAGTAACTTCCAAAGGTGCGTCCTTGACCTCCTAGAAGGACAAGGGCAGCAGGCGCATGGGAATACCACCACCTGCAAGAAAGAAAAAAGAAAGACTTGCATTTATATAGCACCTTTCACAACCACCGGACATCCCAAAGTGCTTTATGTCAATTAAATGCTTTTGAAGTGTAGTCACTGTTGTAATGTAGGAAACATGGCAGCAAGCTCGCTCAAGCAGCAATGACCTGATAATCTGTTTTAGTGATGTTGATTGACGAATAAATTTTGGCTCGAGTTCCAGGAATAACTCCCTTACCCTTCTTCAAAATAGTGCTGTGGGATCTTTTACATCCACTGGAGAGAGCAGATGGGACCTCAGTTTAACATCTCACCCAAAAGGCAACTCCTCTGACAGTGCAGCACTCCCTCTATAATGCAATATAGTATCTGTCTAGATTGTTGTGCCCTAGTCCTGGAGTGCGACTCAGACACTCAACTTTCTAACTTAGAGGTGAGCGTGCGACCAACTGAGCCACAACTGATGCACAAGTCAGACACCATTCTGATTAGAAAATATATTGCCATTCCTTCATGGGCACTGGGTCAAAATCATAGAAACATAGAACCATAGAATGGTTACAACACAGAAGAAGGCCATTTCGCCCTTCGTGTTCATGCAAGAGCAACTCAGCTAGTCCCACTCCCTCGACCTTTCCCCGTAGCCCTGAACATTTTTTTCCCTCTTGGCGTTTCTCCAATTCCATTTTGAAAGCCCCAATTGTATCTGCCTCCACCAGACTCTCAGGTAGTGCATCCAGATCCTAATACTCGCTGTGTAAAAGGATTTTCCTCATGCCCATTTGGTTCTTTTGCACTCACCTTAAATCAGCGCCCTCTGGTTTGAGACCCTTCTGCCAATGGGAACAGTTTCTCTCTATTTATCTCCAACTCTTTCTATCTACTCTGTCTTAAACCCCTATTGGCTTTCATTACTTCTATCAAATCTCCTCTTTACCTTTTCTTCTCTAAGGAGAACAACCCCAGATCTTCCAATTTATTCATGTAACTAAAGTCCCTCATCCCTGGAACCATTCTTGTCAATCTTTTCTGCACCCTCTCCAAAGCCTTCACAACCTTCCTAAAGTGCAGTGCCCAGAATTGAACACAATACTCCAGTTGGAGCCCAACCAGTGATTTGTAAAGGTTCCTCATTACTTTCTTGCTTTTGTACTCTATGGAATTCTCTCCCAAACAGCACTGTGGGTGTACCTACATCACATTGACTGCAGAGTTTCAATAAGGTGGCTCACCACCACCTTGTCAAAAGCATTTAGGGATGGGCAAAAAGTGCAGGTTTTGCCAGCAACACTCCATCCCATTAACAAATTAAAAAAGGTGAGCGGCAAAAGGACCAGTGTAGTCCTTGCATCCGGGGTTGACAGGGTCTATGGGAAGGCAGGGAAGGGGGAAAGAGTATTATGTTTTAAAGAGGACATAATGATTGCAGTCGGCAAAGCAAGAATTTAAATGATTGAGATGTCAAAATAACACGAGTTGGCATTTGGATAATTCACCAACTAATGGGGATCACGTGTGTGACAGAGACATTCTCTGAAGATCAACTTCCATTATGTCCACTTAGTCATAGATGAAACTAGAAGTCAGATGTTCCATCATTTGTCCACAGACTGTATTGAGTTTGCATTCACTTAAGGTTTGCTTGTCACTTCTTTGCTCTGTTCTCCCTTTAGACTTGCTAACGATTCCCAATGGATTGAAATACCTTTTTGAGCCTTTCTAAACACCAGAAGAATTTTTCACACAATGCAATCATTTCCCAAGGATACTTTGAAAACTGTGAATAATTGTTGAAATGAGCTGACCCAGATATTGACTTTGTGCGATAGTGTTAAACAGATGATAGCAAGTCTATAGTTAGAAAAATCAGGGGAGGTGTAAAATGGGCTGCACACTCACGATCAACCTTTTTACACTATTGCACAAATCAGGATCTGGCCCATGACTTCCAGCTTCATTTAAAATAGAACTTACCACCATTTTAACTGCACTTGATGAGGACCTCAAAACCTAACCCTCTGAAAGTATGTTAGTTGTACATTTTAAAATAATAAAAACAGAGATAGCACGGAAAGATCAAGTGTATGTGACTTTCTCAACCAACGTTCAACACTTCTTTATCTTAGCTTTTGTTGCCAAGAAAGAACTTCACACATTCCACATGATGATTCCACTGCCAACTCATATAACAACAACAACTTACATGTGTATAGCGCAGGGGTGTCCAACCTTTTCATGTGAGGGGCCACATTATAATTTTTGTCCTACATAGGGGGCCGATGAGCAAATTTTGGAAAGGTAAAGGTATTAGAAATTTATTTTACTATTAATCAAGCAACAAAAACTATGCATTTTTGTGAACAAGCTTGAAATGAGAAGACTAATTTGGTAACTTACTTCCTCATCACTATGTTGAACACTGATTTAGGGAGACGCCTGGCATCATTTTAGCTTGCAGAAGTAGGCAATGTCTGCCCACACACTTGATGTAGCGATGCACAGTATTCTGGATAGATGTCCATTGTTCAGAGTGATCTTGATCACTCTCTTTCCCCCTCTCTCCCTCCCTCTCTCTCCCTCTCTGTCTCAGTCCCTCTCTCTGTCTCTCTCCCTCTCTTTCTCTGCGTCCATCTGCCTCTGTCTCTCTCTGTCTCTGTCTTTGTCTCTCTCTCTGTCTCTATTTGTGTGTGTGTGTCTCTCTCTCTTTCTCTGTGTGACTTTGTTTCTCTCTGTCTCTGTGTTTTTCTCTCTCTGTTGCTCTCTCTTTGTCTCTCTGTTTGTCTGCCTGTCTCTCTCTGTCCCTCTGTCATTCTGTGTGCCTCTCTCCTGTCTCTGTGTGTCTTTGTCTCTCTCTCTGCCTCTGCGTTTCCTGTCTCTGTCTCTCTGTCTCTGTGCGCGTGTCTCTCTCTGTCTCTCTGTGTCTCTGTCTCTCAGTCTTTGTGTGTCTCTTTCTGTGAACACACCCCACCACCCACGCACCCCACCCCCCCCACCCCCCGACTGCCCGGTGACCCCAGAACTCTATTCCTGGTTACCCTGGCACTCTGCTCCCAGGGCCTGGGCTGGGCCCTGCCATCTTCTGAGGCAACTCCTCCTCAGTGACAGTGGTGGAGATGAAGAGCCTGGGGCCCATGCTTAAGGTTGGGAAGGCTGCTCTGGGAATAGAGTTCAGGTGGGAAGGGCTGGCAGACAGGCAGCTCAGCCCGGGCAAAGCCATCTTACGAAAGGAGCCAGAAAATCAGGTAAGGAAGAGTAAAAGCAAAATACTACAGATGTTGGAAATCTGAAATAAAAACAGAAAGTGCTGGAAATAATCAGCTGATCAGGCACCATCTGTGGAGGGAGAAGACACACGGAAGAGTGTCCACCATCTTGGTGATGGAGGACATGTGCAATGAGCTGCAGTCATTGTCAGTCACAGAAAGTTTTGCAGGCCAGAAGAAGCTAATGGCAGATTTCAGTGGAAATTTCTCATCCTTGGTGGGCCGGATTCTGGCCCATTGGCCATATGTTGGACAACCCTGATAATAGTACCTTTAACGTGAGAAAACTACCTGAGGCGCTTCACAGGATCATTATAAAACAAGGTATGACATCGAGCCACAGAAGCAGATATTGGGGGGAATTTTATGCTCACACCCGCAGTGAGTTTGAAGGTGGGGAGACCAAAAAATTGGGTGGGATGGTGGTGGGACGGACCACACCACCTTCCCGTCTCTACCAAAGGTATGTCCTGGGCAGGAAGCCCTGTGAACGGCCTACCAACCCCACCGCCAATTGAGGCCCTTTAACTGAGTAATGAATGCCTGATTAAGGGCCTCATCCTGTCACCGCCACACTTAGCTGTGCGCCGGGTGGCCCTGTAGCAGCACAGGAAACAGGGCATGAAAAACCTCTCTGGCTGCTTTCCAGCTCTGGGGTGAGGTTGTTGGGGGGAAGGGCAGTGTCCCTCATGAAAAAGGCACTTAGTGCCTGAATGAGGGATTCAGCATCGGGGTTGGGCGAGGGTGGTGACCGATGGGAGCCAGCTTGTTTCTGACCTCCCTACTCCCCTTCCCCTGCAACCCCTACCCCAAGGAACCCCTCCCGCCCTCACATACCTGTGGCCTGGGCCCAGCGCCGCTCCTGGGCCTCAGGTAGGTGCTCTACCGGCAGCAGCCACTGCCTCTGTGGTGGCACTGCTCAGTGAAACAGCTGCCCGCCTCTGATAGACTGACAGCTCTCAGAGGAACTTCCGTCACCGAGGTCCTTGATGTTGTGGAAGGTCCGCTGCTGTCCGCTTAAGTGCCTAATTGGCATTAAATTCAGTGGGCTTCCCGCAGAAGAGGATGTGGAGACCCCCGTCACCCAGATAAAATCCTGGCTCTTAGGTCGGATGACCAAAAGCTCGGTCAAAGAAGTAGGTTTTAAGGAGTGTCTTAAAGGAGGAAAGGGAAGTAAAGAGGCAGAGAGTTGTGGGGAGGGTATTCCAAAGCTTGGGGCCTAGGCAATTGTGTGAAGGAATCCGGCTATAATAAGGGTTTATAAGATTTAAAGAGTTATTTTCCTATGAAATAGAAATTAAACAATTAAAAGCAGGATTCAGCTTCCTAAAAGGTTGAAAGGGTTTCATTGGCATGCCTCGGACATGCCTTTGCGGTAAAGGGCTGGCCTCATCCAAGAGCATAGAGGCAACCTCTGCAACCTCTGATAAGAGGGTTCACTCTGAAAAGTCATGAACCTCATCACACAATAAAACACTGATAGCACAGTTTTATAAATGAGCACATAAGCTACCACAGTGTAACAGCTGACAAAAAATTGTTATGCAGATGGACCTAAACCACGGTCAACTGAATTCTTGACAAAACTGGCCAAACCCAGGAAACTGAGTTATAATCTTGAAACACGGTTAGATAACAGGTGAAGAAATTCATCAGCTTGCTGCTGATTTAGCCTTTCTTCAAAATCAAAGAATGTGGATCTTAACTAGAAATTAACAGTAATACAGCCTTATTTGGAAACGAGGTAACACCTCCATACGTAAAAAAAAAAATTAGTTACGCAGCTTAGAAACAATGACGGGAATTTTACAGGACCCAGTGGGGTCGCGGTCCGGGAGGTGGAAGTGGGTGGTGAAGGTGCTTCCGCTCTGAATTCAGCTGCAGCTGCAATCGAGTGTTAATTATCCAAACAGCGGCCCGCTGGCGGACTTTTGAAAAAAAGGCGGGCGTAGGTGGCAGGGTCAGTGTCAGCGGGGGGTGGGTTAGGAGCCAGAAGAAGGTGCTGACAGCTAGTGTAGAGGGCTGCCAGCACCTTCAGTGGCTCTAGAAACACTGGAGGCTCCTTGGATGAAAATAAGAGGACTAGGAAGAAAAATAATGACAGTCTGAGCCAATCTGATCAGAACCAAACATACTTTACAGATGACCCACCAGACCATAAGGCACCCCGCTGTGACCCCTTTGGAGGAGCAGTACCCATTTGCGGCCATGACAGAGAGAACAACCTAAGTGGCCCCATGCTTCACCCGCGACTCCCTGCATGTCCTCCTCCAGGCGACTGAAGCAAGGTGGGAAGTCCTCTTTCCACAGGACAGAAGGAGCAGACCTCCCCAGATCACCAGGAAGGCCTGAATGGAGGTTACGGAGGAGGTCAGCAGTCATGGGGTTGTGAGGAGAACCTGAATGCAGTGCCGTAAGTGGGTCAACGACCTTCTCCACTCTGCCAGGGTGAGTGGCAAACCCACCTGGTGGGTATCCAGGTGTTGATGTTGGAAAGTGGAGGCCTTCCTTCTGGAATGAATGACTGCAGCTCTGTCATGGGGCATATGCCAGGCACATCTGACCCACACAAAGGTCCAGTCATGTGCCAGTCTCACACTTGCATGGCAATGGTCCCAGAGGCAGCATGCTACAAGAACCAAGAGCTGGTGGTCTTTCAGGTCCAGTAACTAAAATGATTCTCATGTGTTTCCACAGGAGAAGTGGGCCCAGAATGCCCATGAAAGGGCACAGACCAGTGCCAGTGTTCCCTTTGCTAGCAATTCTTATACCTGTGGAGGAGGAGGCATTGCTACTGGCTGGTGAGGACAGAGCCCGGTCAGTTGCAGACAATGAGGCTAGAGCACCTGGCCAGGAGGGTGAGTTCCTCAGATTACAGGCACGGGGGAGCTACAAACTATCATGAAGCAAAAACAAGAAATGCTGGATTCACTCAGCAGGTCTGGCAGCATCTGTGGAAAGAGAAGCAGAGTTAACGTTTCGGGTCAGTGACCCTTCTTCGGAACTCCGAAGAAGGGTCACTGACCCGAAGCGTTAACTCTGCTTCTCTTTCCACAGATGCTGCCAGACCTGCTGAGTGAATCCAGCATTTCTTGTTTTTGTTTCAGATTTCCAGCATCCGCAGTATTTTGTTTTTATTAAACTATCATGAAGGTTGGTCTCACGTTCAAAGTCACAGACATGTGGCCAAACTGCAGCAAAAGACATGTCCTTCAGTCCGGAGTGTCACACAGACCTGATCATTCTGTTTTCTACTGCAACTACTGCCAGTCAATATCTCCGGCAGACATCCGACCACCTTTGAGGAGGAGGAGGGGACCTCAGAGGGTGCAACGATACATCCTTGTCCCACACTAATCACCAGCTCAGATATAGTCACCATGGTTGGGCAAATTCCGCGTGGAAATTTGGAGTCACAACCTGGTTCTAGCACCACACAAGTGCCAGACCAGCTGCCAGAGGCAGTTTTGGCTGAGGCCTCTGATACTCAGAGGACTGTGGAAGACCAGGCCAGTGCTGAGCCCCATGCTGATGATGAGCCTCTAAAGTCATCCGTTAGATGGCAGATGCTGCAGGTGCAGTGTGAGGTGCGTGAAGATCTGGCAGAGATACCAGAGAATATACGTGATCTGCTCGGCCTGTGGAGGAGTCCATCCAGGTCATGAGTGCTGCCATGTCCCTCTCATGTGCATGACTGGCTTTCTCCACTGACAGATTGACAACTGTTATTGAGAGCCAGCTCCAGCAGACTAACCAATGGCTGTCGGAGATATCCACAGACCTGCTCACCAAACCATTGCCAGTGAGCTCCATGCATCAGTGTCAATGCGAGAGAGGGAGGATGTACCTGGGGTCTCCTGCAGGTGCTCATCCCTCTCAGGTCAGCAAGGAGGCCCAAATGAACCCATGACAGCAGAGGAGCAACAGCAGTATACATCTGGGGTCTCCTCTCAGGGCACGCCTGATGCGCACAGTGGCTCCTCAGCCCCTCTGCCGGTGACATTAGCACCTCAGAATGCCAGGATGATGGAGGATGATCCTGAGACTGTGCATGTTCACCTCAATATGCCAGGGTCTCGTGGCCTTGGGCAGCTAGTGGATGGCCCCCAAGGTCATCCCAAGCTACGGGGCAGCCTGATCAGCCATCTGCCTCTGCAGTAGCTGGCGGCAAAAGTGGATCGGCATGTAGGAGCATTCGAAAAAGATTTAAGAAATCACTGTAACTGCACTTAGGTTTCACTGGAGTGATTTTCATTAATGTTAATATTTGGATAACTTCACATAAGCTTTATTAAATTTCTCTTTTTGCTTATGAGTTTCTCAGTCAAGTGATGATGTACACAGCGATATCTACTTGTGTGATATGGAGACTTGATGAGTTGCACCAGTGGACCATGGTGTATGAGATGAAAAGATGGACCATCGCCAATGCGCTAAGCGCTGATGGCTGAGTGGTTATGTGAATACCTGCAATGAGATTTACTTGGCCATTGTTGCCAGACTAGATGGCTTATGAACTTCAGGTCAGGAGAAATGCCTGAGTATTAGAGCCTCCTGACCCTCCCTGGCACCCAACTGCTGAGAATCTCCAACTGCTTCTCTGGCTATCCAGGTGGCTGCTCCCTCTCCTCCTCAAACCATTCACCCTCGTCGTCTGAGGATGCCTCATGCTGAACCATTTCCTCAGCAGCAGCTGTATTTCTCTATGACTCGAAGACTCTAAGTGAGAGGTAATGCATCTGGGGAAGTCAAACAAAGCAAAGGAATGCACAATAAATAGGAGGATACTGAGAAGTGTACAGGAAGTGAGAGACCTTGGAGTGTATGTTCACAGGTCCCTGTAGGTAGCAGGACAGGTCGATAAGGTGGTTAAGAAGGCATATGGAATCCTTTTCTTTATTAGCCAAGGCATAGAAATATAAGAGTAGGGAGGTTATGCTGGGACTATGAACAACATTGGTTCGGCCACAACTTGAGTACTGTGTGCAGTTCTGTTCACCTCATTACAGAAAGGATGTAATTGCACTAGAGAGGGTACAGAGGAAATTTACGAGGATGTTGCCAGGACTGGAAAATTTCAGCTATGAGGAAAGATTGGATAGGCTGGGGTTCTCCTTGGAACACAGAGATTTGATTGAGATGTACAAAATTGTGAGGGGCCTGAATAGAGTGGAGGTGAAGGGCCTATTTACCTTAAGAGAGGTCAGTGACTAGAGGGCGTAGATTTAAAGTGATTAGTAGAAGGATTAGAGGGGCAATGAAAAGAAAAATCACTCAGAGGGTGGTGGGGGTCTGGAACTCACTACCTGAAAGGGGTGTAGAGCCAGAAAACCTCAACTCATTTAAAAGATGCCTGCACATGCACCTGAAATGCCGTAACTTGCAGGGCTATGGACCAACTGCTGGAAGGTGGGATAAGGCTGGGTGGCTCTTTTTTTTACAACCGGCACAGACACGATGGGCCAAGTGGCCTTTTTCTGTGCTGTATACTTTCTATGATTCTATGAGAACCCATCTCCATACACTGTTTGGTGGGGAGGTACATTACTGAGGAGAGGTCCCCAGACCCTTATAATATCTGGATTATGATCTGGCTAAGTCTTGTTAAAAAGGCTATTTGGAGGACAATCATATTCTCAGCCATTTACTTCCCTTTAGGCAGAGTTGGATCAGTTCTTCAGACCCATTCAAGTGTCTGTGAGATCTATCTTTCTCAACCTTAAGTGAGGGTGATCATCCGGGAAATACACCCGATCCAGAAGAGCCCCAAAAACAGATTAGGATTATAATCCACTCTAACAGATGACACGGCCATCAATGGTGGAGCGATTAAAATGAGAGGTGCACAAGAGGCCAGATTTCGAGGAACGCAGATATCTTCGAGGGTTGTGGGGCTGGAGGAGATTCCAGAGATATGGAGGAGTCAGGCTATGGATGGATTTGAAAACAAGGATGAGAATTTTGAAATCAAGATGTTGCTTGACCGGGAGCCAATGTAGGTCAGTGAGCACAGGGTAATACATGAACGGGACTTGGTGCAACTTAAGCAGAGTGTTGGATGACCTCAAGTTTACGGAAAGTCGAACATTGGAAACCTGCTAGGAGTGCCTTGGAATAGTCAAGTCTAGAGGTAATGAAGGCATGAATGAGAGATTCCGCAGCAGATGAACTGACACAGGGCAAAGTTGGGCAATGTTATGGAGGTGGAAATAGGCGATCTTAATGATGGCATGAATGTGAGGTTGAAGCTCATCTCAGGGTCAAATGTGACACCAAGGTTGTGAACAGACTGGCTTAATCTCAGACTGTTGCCAAAAGAGGGTTGGAGTCAGTCGCTAGAGAACAGAGATTGGAGCCGGGACCAGAAAAAATGGCTTCAGTCTTCCCAACATTTAATTGTAGGAACTTTCTGCTCATCCAGTACTGGATGTCGGATAAGCAATCTGTTAATTTAACAACACTGGATGAGTCATGAGAAGCGGTGGTGAGGTAGGAGCTGAGTGTCATCAGCATATATGTGAAAACTAATGCTGTGCTTTCAGATGATGTCGCTGAGAGGCAGCATGTAGATAAGAAATAGGAGAGGTCCAAGGAAGATCCTTGGGGGACATCAGAGATAATGGATGTGTGAGCAAGAAGAGAAGCCATTGCATTGATGAAAATGGAACCAGGTGAGTGCAGTCCCATCCAGCTGGATGGCAGTGGAGAAGCATTGAAGGAGGATGGTGAAGTCAACCACGTCAAAGGCTGCAGAACAGGTTGAAAAGGATGAAGGGGGAAAGTTTATCTTTGTCACTGTCACTTAGGATGCCTTTGTGGTATTGTGGCAGGGGTGGAAACCTGATTGGAGGGTTCAAACATGGAGTTCCAGGAAAGATGGGAATGGATATACAATTAAACTGACCAGAAAGACTTATGTTTTTGGATTCACATTAAAGCTGGCCCATCTCTTTGGGACAGCCTTGAATAATCCAGTCTTCAAATCTCATTGCAACATTGCTATGTTAACCAGCCATGAAATTTGGCAGTGAGCACACAATGCACTTGTTGCATGGCCAATTTGCTCAATGCACTCTTCTAATTATCTTAGTTTCTTTCAGAACCATAATTCACTCAGGGCAGGAAAGGAGATGTGATGGCAGTGCATTGCTGATCACTTTGGATTATGATATCATATATCACAGAAGGAGGCCATTCAGCCCATCGTGCCTTTTTGAAAGAATTTTCTAATTAGTCTCTGTCCCTAGTTCTTTCCCCACAGTCTTTTCAAGTATATCTTCAATTCCCTTTGAACATCATTGTCATCTCCTACATAACAACAACTTGCCTTTATATAGCATTTTTAATGTGGTAAAACATCCCAAGTGGGTTCATAGGAATGTTACCAAACAAAGTTTGACACCGAGCCACAGAAGGAGATATTAGATTTTAGATTAGATTAGATTAGATTTTAGATTAGAGATACAGCACTGAAACAGGCCCTTCGGCCCACCGAGTCTGTGCCGACCAGCAACCACCCATTTATACTAATCCTACACTCCTACCAAACATCCCCACCTGTTCCTATATTTCCCTACCACCTACCTATACTAGTGACAATTTATAATGGCCAATTTACCTACCAACCTGCAAGTCTTTTGGCTTGTGGGAGGAAACCGGAGCACCCGGAGAAAACCCACGCAGACACAGAGAGAACTTGCAAACTCCACACAGGCAGTGCCCAGAATCGAACCCGGGTCCCTGGAGTTGTGAGGCTGCAGTGCTAACCACTGGGCCACTGTGCCACAGAAAACTAGTCAAAGAGGTAGTTTATAAGGAGGATCGAGACGTAGGAGACAGAGAGGGAATATGTTAATATGCTGATTTTCCTTGGAGAGTTGGTGGTTTTGCCCATTACTCCCAACACCCCCCAATCCAAACCCTTTTCAGGGGGCATAGCTCTCTGCAGGATTGCCACTGCCAAGCGAGAGTTTACCACTGTTGCCGAGGAAACTGACTGTTTTGTAAGGGGCGGATGCTGAAAGGAGCAAAAAAGCTGCAAGAGGATAGAAATTGCAGCCTTGTGGGCCTCAGCAGAGACAGTGACTACGTAGATCAGTGAATCGGGTCAAATTATTCGGCGAGGAGGGGGAACTGCACCTCCACCAGAAATGGAGCAGCCAGTGGCTGTCCTAGCAGGGAAGGAAGGTGGAAAATTGAGGTCAGAAATATGAGCCAATGGTAGGCCTCACTGTTGCCTCCACCGCCACCCCACCTGATTTTGACTACTATCTTTCCTGATGTCAGGTGGGATATTGGAGGAAAATTCAGTCTAATATTTCTGATTCTGTGTTAGTCACATTTATTAAAGGAACAGTGCTCCCTTATTTCCTAAAGGAATACTGACCTCTTGAATTTCAAATTTAAC
The DNA here is from genome assembly GCF_036365525.1 of Heterodontus francisci. NCBI lineage: Eukaryota > Metazoa > Chordata > Chondrichthyes > Heterodontiformes > Heterodontidae > Heterodontus > Heterodontus francisci. The sequence continues at coordinate 33,190,850 of NC_090374.1, read as the reverse complement.
TGAACAGAACTTGCCATTATTGTCTTTATGTTTGTACACTAATAATCAGGTTTAGCGTCAGGACAGCACAGAGATATAAACCATTTTCTTTTACCTATCCTGAAATAAACATATCTCTTTTACCTTTGACCTGGTCACACTGGGGGAAGATTAATTCGGTGTAGACAAATTGCACAAACACATTTCCAAATAATTTTGCTGCAGTTAGAGCACAGAGGAAAAAGCTCAAGAAGACAAAAATGGACAATACATTTTTTAAACATAAGCCATATCAATTGCTTAAAGGCACAATCCAATGACAGTCAACGGAAAATAATTGTTTAAAGTACAAGATGATTGTGTGTACTCTGGGTACGGCCATTAAATGTAGATTGACAAGACTATCTTGTTTCAAACGGCTATGAGCTGACATGGGAGCATCTTTCAATTACTTCCCTGAGGGAATTGTTAAAGCACTGGAGCTTTATCTGACAGGCCTTCTGGATAGGACAATTTGAGTGAGGTAGCCATATATAAATTGTGATAAGGTGTATATGGTATTTTGTTCTTATAATGATTATAGGCAGGAAACATATGGTGGACTTGTGAGATTCATTTCATTGCTAATGATTTTGCTCATTCAAAGTAGAAAGAACAGATTGAAGCATTACTATAAGTGCCCATACTTACTGTCAGACAGTACAACTATAAACTAATTAGGCTGGTAAATTAACCAATAAATTAATAATTTACAATTATTCATGAACATTTTATGGCTAATAAAAGTGGCTGAAGTAATTAAGGAGGATTGTGATAGATCCTATGCCATTTTGTTTTACTTCATTTCTACATAGTTTCCAATCAAGAGCCCATCCATCAGTAGAAATCAGGTAAAAGTGAGACAACTGAAAGCAAAAGATTAGCAATTACAACCTAAAGGGATTAATGACTCAAATGCAGTTAATTAATAATCATTTACCAATGATGACTGTTGAGGAATTTATTAAATTAATGCAACATAACTCACTAAAATTGTGAGTATATGAAGAAAGTGAGATGGAGGAGACGAGTTGTCGATTAGAAATATTTCAAAGTTTTTATGTGCTTTGTGTGGCAATAGCTCTGTGCCATGCTAGGCCCCCACCTGTCAAGAATGAGGCACATCAATGTTATCAAGAACATTGATTTTTAACTGTTGTTGGAGTGAGGAAATGACTTGTTAAACAGATCAGCCATGGCTGGAAAATAACATTTACATACTAACAGACATTGAAGGTGAGGAAGCACATTCCAGGGCCTGTTAAGGAGGATACAATCCACAAGCGCCAGGACTAGTTAGACCTGGCTGTTCCAGGCTTTTCTTTTGAACTGGTCATAGAGATTTGGAAGTCAGAAAGATGTTTGCTCCTGGACTGAGAAGATCTCTCCTGTCTGCTCCCATCTCTTTCACACAAGCCTCTGAATCAACTGAAGACACATGAACCCCAAGATAGAAAAGTCTCCTACAGTGAACAAGATTTAAGAAGAATACTGGGCCCCAACAAAAAGCAAGATCTGCCTACAATCAAGGATTCTACAGTGAGCTCGAAGAACCATAACAACAACTCTTCAGATATTGCCTCAAACGTTTCCACTTCATTTTTCTTCTGCTCTTTTCTATCTCTTGCATGTGTGCATCGCATATGCATGCTGGCGTGGACGCATCGTGTATCCATAGGTGTTAACCGAATTAGAGTTTAAGTTTAATAAATTTCAACTTTTTTTTCTTTAAACCGAAGAAAGCCTGCTTGTGCTGGTTTCTTTGCCTTATAATTGGAAAGTGGTGAACAAGGATTCACGAAGGGGGATCTAAAAACACAATGTGTTTAAAAATAAAACTCTGTTACAGTAAGACCAGGTAAAGGCTGAAAGGGAATCCTATACCTCTTTCTCACCTGGTCGTAATGGAAATTTAGGGGCTTGTCCAGGATTTTACCCACGGACAAATGAGAGAAAATGGAAATAAAAACAAGAAATGCTGCAAATACTCAGCAGGTCAGGCAGCATCTGTAGAGAGAGAAGCAGAGTTAACATTTCAGGTCAGTGACATAGAACATAGAACATAGAACATACAGCACAGAACAGGCCCTTCGGCCCACAATGTTGTGCCGATCCTTTGTCCTCTGTCAAGGACAATTTAATCTATACCCCATCATTCTCCTTTATCCATATACCTATCCAAAAGCCTTTTGAAAGTCCCTAAAGTTTCTGACTCAACAACTTCCCCGGGCAAGGCATTCCATGCCTCGACCACTCTCTGGGTAAAGAACCTTCCCCTGACATCCCCCTTATATCTCCCACCCTTCACCTTAAATTTATGACCCCTTGTAACGCTTTGCTCCACCCGGGGAAAAAGTTTCTGACTGTCTACCCTATCTATTCCCCTGATCATCTTATAAACCTCTATCATGTCACCCCTCATCCTTCTCCTTTCTAATGAGAAGAGGCCTAGAATGTTCAGCCTTCTTCAGAACTAGCAAATATTAGAAATGTGAAAGGTTGTAAGCAAGTAAAGCGGGGGCGGGGCAAGAGGTAACAAAGGAGAAGGTGTAAATAGGACAAGGTCACAGAATAGCTGACCAGACGGTCATGGAGCAAAGGCAAACAATATGTTAATGGTGTGTTGAAAGACAAAGCATTAGTACAGATAGGGTGTTAATGGACTGAGGTTGAACAGCCACAAGTACAAACATGAAAAAAAAGTGGGTAAGCAAACTGAACAAACTAAGATGAAATAAAATAAAATAAACACACAAAAAAAAATTTTTAAAAAGGAAAAAGAAAAAAAATAACTGAAAATAAAAGTAAAATGGGAGGCCCGTCATGCTCTGAAATTATTGAACTCAATGTTCAGTCCGACAGGCTGTAGTGTGCCTAATCGGTAAATGTGATGCTGTTCCCGAGCTAGCGTTGATGTTCACTGGAACACTGCAGCAATCCCAGGACAGAGATGTGAGCATGAGAGCAGGAGGGAGTGTTGAAATGGCAAGCAACCGGAAGCAAAGGGTCCTGCTTGCGGACTGAGTGGAGGTGTTCCGCAAAGCCGTTAGCCAGTCTGCGTTTGGTCTCCCCAATGTAGAGGAGACCACATTGTGAGCAGCGAATACAGTATACTACATTGAAAGAAGTACAAGTAAATCGTTGCTTCACCGTTGAAAGGACTGGTTGGGGCCTGGGATAGTGAGGAGACAGGAGGTAAATGGGCAGGTATTACACCTTCTGTGATTGCAGGGGAATGTGCCATGGGAAGGGGACGAGGTGGTGGGGGCAATGGAGGAGTGGAACAGGGTGTAATGGAGGGAATGATCCCTTCGGAATGCTGACAGGGGAAGGGAGGAGAAGATGCATTTGGTAGTAGCATCACGCTGGAGGTGGCGGAAATGACGGAGGATGATCCTTTGGATATGGAGGCTGATGGGTAGAAAGTGAGGACAAGGGGAACCCTGTCACAGTTCTGGGAGGGAGGGGAGGGGGAGAGAAATTGGAAGTGGGAAGCCAAATTGTTCCCACTCAAAAAGAGCAAGATTCCAATACAGGTTTTCTTGTGGTTGTGTGTGCTTGAATACTAACATGTCTGCAACCGAAGCTAGTGGCTCCTCAAGCCAGGGTGACATAACCTGGGATAAGTTAAAAACACTGTTTATGGAGGAACTGAGAAAAATGGCTGAGCAGTGTGGGGTCACTGCACGTGGCAAGGCTAGGAGGTCTGAACACCTAAGACTAGTGGCCAACCATTTTTCCCTTGAATCTGAAGAAGCAGAAACAGGGTTATAAGCAGACTCCAACAGGGTATTGCTAGCAAAGTTACAATTGGAACAAAGTAAACTTGAATTAGAAAACAGGGAAAGGGAAAGAGAAAGAGAGAGAGAGGAGAGGGAGAAAGAAAGAGCCTTCCAGAAGAAACTTGAAGAAAATGAAAGGCAGGAGAGAGAGAGAAAGAATATTCCAGAAAGAATGTGAAGTGAGTTGAAACGGCTTGAGATAACTAGGGGGTGACGGAGTAACCCCAGTGAAAGAAGGGTCAATATGGAGGACCATAATTCAGGGCGGGGTGCAGAATTGTTAAAACTAGCTCAACTAATTCCAAGATTCAATGAGAAGGATGTAGAAGCATTCTTTGTATCCTTTGAGAAACTGGCAAGGTGGCTGAAATGGCCAGCTGAGACCTGGCCTCTTTTACTACAAAGCAAGCTAACTGGAAAAGCCCATGAGGTTTATTCCCTGTTGCCAGATGAAAGTTCATAAAATTATGAACTGACAAAAAGTGTTATCTTTGGGGATATGAACTACTACCCAAAGCCTATCGCCAAAAGTTTAGAACACTCAAGAAGCAAGCTAATCAAATTTATCTGGAGTTTGAGAGAAATAAGCAGCTGGCTTTTGGCCAGTACTGAGGGCTCTTAAAGTGCAACTCAGCTATGAGAATCTCAGGGAAGTAATTTTGTTAGAGGAATTTAAAAACTTACTCCGAGTCTCCATAAAGACACATGTAGAGGAGCAGCGGGTTCAGAGAGCCTGGCAAGCGGCTGTTCTAGCTGATGAGTTTGCTTTAATTTATCAGTCGGTTTCTCAGGAGAGAACCTTTCCTGATCACCCCCACAAATCCGAAAAGGACAAAGGGTGGGAAGGTGGTAGGAGCCCAAGCAGTCCTGGGAGAGAAAGGAAAGCAGGAGACACGGGGGCCGTACTCTAGCCAAAAAGGAAGGTGCTGTGAACAAGAGTGAGACCCAGAGACCTGTGTGGATCCATTGTAATAAAGTAAGGCATTTAACAGCTGACTGCTGGAAACTAAAGGGAAAACCAGTAGGGTTAATCAGGGCACGCCTGCTCAGTGAGGACGGGACCCTCATGTAAAACACAGCAGAACAAGCTGTGGCTTTAATGGCAGTAAGAGTGCAACCCAGGAAGCTTGCTATGCAAGTGCAGGAAAATGTAATAGGATTCCTGAGGGCTATCAGGGATTTTGTGTCTGAAGGAAACGTAACCCCATATCCCTCGAGTGGAGCATGCAAGCCCATAGTGATTCTCAGGGACACAAGGGCCACTCGATCCCTTTTACTGGAAAAAGGCCTGACCTTTCCCCCAGAGAATGCAGTGAACTCCAGAATGGTGGTGAATGGTATTGGAAGGCAGTGTATGTCTGTACCTGTACATCGGGTGCACCTGGAGTGCGACCTAGTTTCGGGACCGGTGACCGTAGGGATTGTCCTTAGTTTGCTTGTGGATGGGGTTGACCTGCTGCTAGGTAACGATCTGGTGGGGGTGAAGGTGGTAGCCCCCCAGTAGTGAAAGAAAGACCACAGGAGGTCAGAGAGACAGGGCAGTGGCGGGAGACGGACCCCTGCAGTTTCCTTGAATATGTTGTGGATCGGGCCATGATCAAACCAGCTGTCCCAGAGGAGACTTCATTGGCACTGCAGGCAGATGACCATGAGGTCTGCCTGTCCAAGACTTTCTTTGGGAAGTTAGGTGACCCAGGGGATGAATTAAATGGATTTTCTCTAGATGAGGTTCAGCGAGCCGACAGTACTGTGAGAGTTAACACAGGCTGCCCAGTCTGAAAGAGAAGCAGAGGGAGTTCCTGATTGCTAGTATTTAACGAATGAGGTACTGATGAGGAAAATTTGCCGTCCTTACCTGGTCTGGCCTACATGTGACTTCAGACCCACAGCAACGTGGTTGACTCTTAAAATGCCCTCTGAAATGGCCTAGCAAGCCACTCAGTTCAAGAGCAATTCGGGTGGCCACTAAATGCTGGCCTAGCCAGTGACACCCACGTTCCACAAAAAGACTAATTTAAAAAAATCATGTACACCAGTGAGAAAGAGAAGAATTCACCAATGAAAACTAATGGTGCAAGTCACATTGGTCAGCAGTATCTACAGTTACCAACAATGACACCTTAGAGCCAACCTGAGCCCAAAGCGACCCATTTTGCCTTCTTCTCCCTAGAACAATAGTCACACACTGGTCATTTGTTGAGGCACAGATTCCTGGCAAAATAATCATGGTGGCAAGGCTAGCAAACAGGTTATGATAATTGACAACACTTCAGCTCAGTAATCATTGTTGAGGACATCAAAGGAAGCATGCATAATAGGCGCCCCATTTGAAGTCAGAGCTTTTCATAGAATTGTACAGAATGATACAGCTCATAAGGAGGGCATTTGGCCCATCGTGCCTGTGTCGTCTCTTTGAAAGAGATATCTCATTCGTTTTTTTTATTTGTTCATGACTTGGGCATCACTGGCTAGACTTGCATTTATTGCCCATCCGTAATTGCCCTTGAGAAAGTGATGGTGAGCTGTCTTCTTGAACCACTGCAGTCCTTGGAGTGTAGTTACACCCGCAGCACTGTTAGGAAGGGAGTTCCAGGATTTTGACCCAGTGACAGTGGAGGAACAGCGGTACAGTTCCAAGTCAGGATGGTGTGTGGCTTAGAGGGTAACTTGCAGATGGTGATGTTCCCATGCGACTGCTGCCCTTATCCTTCTAGCTAGTAGAGGTCGTGGGTTTGGAAGGTGCTGTTGAAGGATCCTTGGTGAGTTGCTGCAATGCATCTTGTAGATGGTACACACTGCTGCCACTGTGCATCGGTGGTGGAGGGACTGAATATTGAAGGTGGTGGATGGGATGCCAATCAAATGGGCTGCTTTGTCCCGGATGATGTCGAGCTTCTTGAGTGTTGTTGGAGCTGCACCTATCCAGGCAAGTGGGGAGTATTCCATCACACTCCTGACTTGTGTCTTGTAGATGGTGAACAGGCTTTGGGGGGGGGGGTGGGGTCAGGAGGTGAGTTACTCGCCACATAATTCCTAGCCTCTGATCTGCTCTTGCAGCCACAGCATTTATGTGGCTAATCCAGTTCAGATATTCTGGTCAATGGTGACCCCCAGGATGTTGAAAGTGGGCATTTTAGCAATAGTAATGCCATTGAACGACAAGGGAAGATGGTTAGATTTTCTCTTGTTTGAGATAGTCATTGCTTGGGTGGAGCAAATGTTACTTGCCACTTATTAGCCCAAGCCTGGATGTTGTCCAGGTCTTGCTGCATATGGACATGGGCTGCATTAGTTCCACCCACTTGCCCTTTCCTCATATCCCTGCAAATGTTTCCTCTCCAAGTTTTTTATGATCAACCCAACTCTTATTTTCAACAACAAGCTTCAACAGCAAACCTGATTTCTCTGGTGCAATGAGGGGAGAATGTTTGCAGTTTCTAAACCGTAAAGGGAAATTTTCTGAATGTGCAATCAGGCATAAAAATAAGCAACTAAATAACAAATTCACGTAAAACAGAAAAATATAAGTAAAACACATTAATTAAGTATACTGCCAATGGTTCCAGACACCAAAAAAATTCAGTGGTGTTTCCAAATTGTTGTTGAAACCAAACTGATGAATTAATGTTTTCCAAGGAAGAGAAACTGCCACAGCTACCATGTCTGGCCTGATATGACTCAAGCCTCACATTGGGTGGAATTTTATTGGACCCTTCGTAACAGGTGAGGAGGCTGGTAAAATCATGGCAGACCGCATCAAAGAAGATCCCTGACATCTTACTGCTGCCAGGAAAACTTGCAGATGTGGTTGGGCAGCGGGATCGAGGATTATCACCCATTTTCTGATAGCAGAAGTCCAGAACTCTCTCCCTCAAAATGCTGTGAATGCTAAGTCAATTAAAATTTTCAAGCCTGAGATGAATGGATTTTTGTTCGGTAGGGATATCAAGAAAAAAGGTGAGTAAATGGAGTTAAGGTACAGGTTATCCCATGATGTAACAGAATGGCAGAACAGGCGAGAAAAGCTAAATAGATTATCTATACTCTTATTCCTCTACCTATTTTTGTGACTTTAGAAAATGTGACCAGTTTACTGTTGGTTTTGATACCTAGGTTATTTAGAAACCTTAAGCATTGACTCTTGTATGACGCCAATCAGTATTTATCCCTCAGACATTACACGGTGGATTATTTTTTAAAATTACTTCTTATTCATTCATGGGATGTGGGCATCACTGCTATTGCCCATCCCTAGTTGCCCTTGAGAAGGTGGTTGTGAGCCACCTTCTTGAACCACTGCAGTCCATGTGGTGTAGGTGTACCCACAGTGCTGTTAGGGAAGGAATTCCAGGATTTTGACCTAGTGACAGTAAAAGAGTGACAATATAGTTCCATGTCAGGATGGTGTGTGATGTGGAGGGGTACTTGCAGTTGTTCCCATGTGCTTGCTGCCCTTCTTCATCTAGGTGGTAGAGGTCGTGGTCTTGTAAGGTGCTGTTGAAGGAGCCATGATGAGTTGCTGCAGCGCATCTTGTAGTTGATACACATTGCTGCCACTGTGCGTCAGTGGTGGAGTGAGTGACTGTTTAAGGAGGTAAATTAAAAAAAATTACGTTACTTCTGGCAATAAAAAAATGCTACTTGCGAAATCCAGGCTTAAAATGCTCATTCATGGAAGTTGTGCCATTTTTTGCATCCCTTTTCTTATCCAATAGAATATTCTCGTCTTCTAGATTTGCTGTGGCTTTTATTTTAATCAGAAGGGTTTTATGTGGACTGCTGTCAAAAGCTTCCTGAAAATCGGAATATATTTTATTATAGAAAGGGTCATCAATCACGACAAAAGAATCAAAAATACTTATCATGATTTAACTTCCCTTCATAATTCCATGTTGGATTTATTTAATTTTTATAAAGAAACGCTTCCAGTTGGCCATTTAAAGTAATATTTTACCTGTTATTCATATTAATCGCTTTATTATTCTTTAGTCCGGTTCAGCAAAACAATAATTTTCAAATTCTCATCCCTGTTTTCAAATCCCACCATGGCCTCACCCCTCCCTTTCTCTGTTACCCTCTCCAGCCTAACTGCCCTCTAAGGTGTCCAATTCTGACCTCTTGAGCATCCTTGATTGGAATTGCCCCACCATTGTCAGCTGTGCCTTCAGCTTCCAAAGCTCTAAACTCTGGAATTTCCTCCCTAAATCTCTTTGCCTCTGTATCTGTCTCCCCCCTTTAAGCACTGCTTAAAACCTACCTACCAAATGTCTCCTCATGTAGCTCAGTATCAAATTTGGTTTGGTAATACCCACTGTGAACATCTTGGGAAGTTTCACTACATTAAAGGCAGGGCAAGGCCATGGATGGATTGGAAACCAAGGATGAGAATTTTAAAACTGAGCATTGCCGGACCAGATGCCAATGTAGGTCAGTGAGTGCAGACGTGATGGGTAAACAGGACTTGGTGTGGGTTAGGATATGGGCAGCAGAGTTTTGGATGACCTCAGGTTTATGGAGAGCGGAGGTAGGAGTACTACCCCTTTGCTGCAATGTCCATTAGGCAAAAAAAACTTTAGAACAACACCAATTTACATTATGCTCTGTATTGAGGGCCCAGCCTTCCAGGACACATTTATTTTGATATATGGTCAGATGAACCTCATTTTAAGTTTCCTCCAGTTCTAAAGGAAAGTTCATCAAGGCTAAAACAGACCAGAAATCAGTTTAATTTAGCAAGAGTCTTCATTTCGAACACATTAATGTAGTCTGACAGGGACAAAGTCATTTTCTTCGCAAAGGGGACAAGAGTGAGCTTTTTGAGTGAGCTGTTTGGGTCCAGATCACATTTAATTATAAGATATTTAATTTTATTCCAGATTCAGTGAAGAGGAAGAGACTGCAGCACAACCTTGGAGGAAATTGCCTTCAATATAGACCAGTTCACTTTGTAGCCAGAAAGTTAATGAGGACCTAGAATTACAGCACAAAAACAGGCCATTCAGCCCAACTCATTCATTCTTGTTTCTTCTCCACATGTGCCTCCTTCCACCACTCTACATCTAATCCTAAGAGCATAACTTCTATTCCTTTTTCCCTCTTGTGTTCATCTAGCTTCCCCATTAAATGACTTTAATGGGAATAAGAATCGGAGCAACGTAGAATGTGCTGCCGATTTGCCATCACCCATTAACGCTATCGCACAAAGTCAAAATGACCCCAACCAAATTTATTAATCTTTCATACAGCTGTCAGTTAATTTTAGTGGATTTGTGAGCAAAGGAAAATGTAATTTAGCCAAAGGCTTTTAATGGACTAAAGTACTCACTTTAACACCAAGTACATTGAGAATGTGTCTGAAACTTGCTGCTGGCAACTCTAAAGTTAGCAAGAAGGACAGCAGAGAAAAGGAACAGAACTGAATAATGTACTGGTGAGCAAATGTCCTCTGACACATGCCACTAAGTTAAAACTATGACTTTGGCTCCCCATACAGCAATCCAATTGCAAGTCATTTTCAAACCTAAGTCATCTACACAGCTCTTCCACACTGCCAAAGGCCTTCTTTGTATCAAATGATAGATGACCTCCTGAACTATGCTTGTGATCAATGAGTGTGGAGGTTTTTATGTGTGAACCTTGCCTTGAAAACGATGCTTGGTTTAAAAAATAGGGGCATGCTTTTGGAAGATTGCCTGTGAATTGGGAAGAGTCTGCTAAAATACCTAACATGGAAAGGAGGGATTTAGCCCATGGTGTATATTTGCTTACTCCAAACTTTATTAGGTTCTTGGGGATTTACATTCAAAATGACTATTTTCAGTTCCATAACATAGTACCCTAAGCTAAAGATATAACACACTATTTGATCATAAAAGAACAAGGTGTAAATGTGAGGGGTCATTTTCAACTCTTCATATTCACAGTTGGATGTCTCACCTTCCGGGACCACTCGTCGCAGACTTGGGAATCACATTCCATCCATTAGTTCGAATGATCGGTAGACCTTCACTTGAATACAACAACAACAACAACTTATATTTATATAGTGTCTTCAGTGTAATGAAATGTCCGCTCACTTCACAGGAACGTTATAAAACAAAGTATGACACCGAGCCATAGTAGGTCAGCTGACCAAAAGTTTGATCAACGAGGTAGGTTTTAAGGAGTGTCTTAAAGGTGGAAAGGGAGGTGGAGAGGCAGAGAGGTGTAACAAAGCTATGCCAGAGCTTGGGACCTAGAGAACTGAAGGCACGGCCACCAATGGTGGAGTGATTAAAGTCTGGGATGCACAAGAGGCCATAATTAGATGAACGCAGATATATAGGTGAGTTGCGGAGCTGGAGGAGATTATAGAAATAGGGGAGAGTGAGGCCACAAAGAGATTTGAAAACAAGGATAAGAATTTTGAAATCAAGACATTGCTTGACTGGGAGGCAATGTAGGTCAGTGAACACTGGAATAATAGAGGAATGGGACTTGGTGCGAGTGAAGACACGGGCAGCAAAGTTTTGGATGACCTCAAGTTTGCAGAAAGTAGAATGTGGGAGACCAGCCAGGAGTGCATTGGAATACTTAAGTCTAGAGGTATTGAAGGCATGAATGAAGGTTTCAGCAGCAGAGAAGCTGAGACAGGGGCAAAGTCGAGCGATGTTACAGAGGAGGAAATAGGCGGTCCTAGTGATGGCACAAATATGAGGTCAGAAGTTCACCTTAGGGTACATTGTGACACCAAGCTTGTGAACAGACTGGTTTAATCTCAGACTGTTACTAGGAAGAGGGATGGAGCTAGGGAATGGAGCTTGGAGCGGGCACCAAAAACGATGGTTTCAGTCTTCCCAATATTTAATTGGAGGAAATTTCTGCTCATCCAGTCAGATAAGCAGCCTGATAATTTAGCAACAGTGGAGGAGTCGAGAGAACTGGTAGTGAGGTAGAGCTGACAGACGCTGCTGGAGTCAATTTCCTGCCCGCCCCACCTCTGTTGGTAGCGTGTCATGATGTGCAATGAGAGCCAACCCCAAGGGAATCCCGGAATATCAGGTCGGTTGGACACTGAAAAGTCTGGGACGAGCTGCATTGATTATTTGCCAGATTCTATGACCCTGCAGAAATACTTCATCGATTTCTTTATCTCTATAGAGAATTTAAGCACTAAACCCTCTTTGTTTTCTTCTTTCCTACTGTGCGACTTGGAGGAATTTTAGGAAAGGTTTGACACTTGCTGCGCTGCCAATATGCTATCTGACAATGGCACAATCTCGTCGTCAATGGGATCATTCACAGAGCAATAGGTCCCCTCGAGTTGACATGGGAATGTAGCAAAAAAGGCTGACTGAGTTACTTCTATGTTGTAACCATATACTCTTTGGACTACTAGAGATTCTGAAGCTACTGACGAACAGTGCTAGTAGTCAAGGAGAGCAATTGCAATTGGAAAAATGCGACCCTGGGTGTTAATTTTATATTAATTGTGTTTATTTGTATGCAGGTGGTGGGCATTAACTGAGGTTTCACTTGAGCACATGTAAAGAGACACTTATTGAAACTGTGGTGTGGTTGAGTTAGGAGGTGCATGCTTGTAAAGTTTAAATCTGTAAATAAATGTAAGACTGAGTAAAGATGGACTCCAATATTAGCTTTCACAACTGGTTTTCTGGAATAAAGCACTGGGCAGTGATCGGCGTGAGGTATTGGCATAAGGTCCAAGCCATTTTAAGGGCCAGGCTTTGTTAACATCTGTTTGACAAGTTTCAAACAATGAACCAGCACTCACAGGCAGCTCACCAATTAGGGTGGGCAGGAAGTTGGGCATTGACGAGATAAGGAGGAGAGGAGGCAATCGTGAGGTTTAGGTGGTGACAGGCCGGCAGTAGGCCAGAACATTTATTTGGGGGAGCAGCAGAGGAATAATAAGCAAATTGTACTTAGCAATTCCTGAAGGGCCTATGCATTAGTTATTTCTCCAGATCTCCTGGAGGAGTTGCAGTACTGGTCAAAGAGGATATCACAGCTGTGCTGAAGGAGGGCTCTATGGAGGACTCGAGCAGTGAGGCAATATGGGCAGAACTCAGAAATAGGAAGGGTGCGGTAACAATGTTGGGGCTGCACTACAGGCCTCCCAACAGCGAGCGTGAGATAGAGGTACAAATATGTAAACAGATTATGGAAACATGTAGGAGCAACAGGGTGGTGGTGATAGGAGATTTTAATTTTCCCAACATTGACTGGGATTCACTTAGTGTTAGAGGTCCAGATGGAGCAGAATTTGTAAGGAGAATCCAGGAGGGTTTTCTAGAGCAGTATGTAAATAGTCCAACTCGGGAAGGGGCCATACTGGACCTGGTGTTGGGGAATGAGCCCGGCCAGGTGGTTGAAGTTTCAGTAGGGGACTACTTTGGGAATAGTGATCACAATTCCGTAAGTTTTAGAATACTCATGGACAAAGCCGAGAGTGGTCCCAAAGGAAGAGTGCTAAATTGGGGGAAGGCCAACTATAACAAAATTCGGCAGGAGCTGGGGAATGTAGATTGGGAGCAGCTGTTTGAAGGTAAATCCACATTTGATATGTGGGAGGCTTTTAAAGAGAGGTTGATTAGCGTGCAGGAGAGACATGTTCCTGTGAAAATGAGGGATAGAAATGGCAAGATTAGGGAACCATGGATGACAGGTGAAATTGTGAGACTAGCTAAGAGGAAAAAGGAAGCATACATAAGGACTAGGAGGCTGATGAAAGACGAAGCTTTGAAAGAATATCGGGAATGTAGGACCAATCTGAAACGAGGAATTAAGAGGGATAAAAGGGGTCATGAAATATCTTTAGCAAACAGGGTTAAGGAAAATCCCAAAGCCTTTTATTCATATATAAGGAGCAAGAGGGTAACTAGAGAAAGGATTGGGCCATTCAAGGACAAAGGAAGAAAGTTATGCGTGGAGTCAGAGAAAATGGGTGAGATTCTAAATGAGTACTTTGCATCGGTATTCACTGAGGAGAGGGACATGACGGATGTTGAGGTTAGGGACAGATGTTTGATTACTCTAGGTCAAGTCAGCATAAGGAGGGAGGAAGTGTTGGGTATTCTAAAAGGCATTAAGGTGGACAAGTCCCCAGGTCCGGATGCGATCTATCCCAGGTTACTGAGGGAAGCGAGAGAGGAGATAGCTGGGGCCTTAACAGATATCTTTGCAGCATCCTTAAACACGGGTGAGGTCCCGGAGGACTGGAGAATTGCTAATGTTGTCCCCTTGTTTAAGAAGGGTAGCAGGGAAAATCCAGGTAATTATAGACCGGTGAGCCTGACGTCAGTGGTAGGGAAGCTGCTGGAGAAGATACTGAGGGATAGGATCTATTCCCATTTGGAAGAAAATGGGCTTATCAGTGATAGGCAACATGGTTTTGTGCAGGAAAGGTCATGTCTTACCAACTTAATGGAATTCTTTGAGGAAGTGACAAAGTTGATTGATGAGGGAAGGGCTGTAGATGTCATATACATGGACTTCAGTAAGGCGTTTGATAAGGTTCCCCATGGTAGGCTGATGGAGAAAGTGAAGTCGCATGGGGTCCAGGGTGTACTAGCTAGATGGATAAAGAACTGGCTGGGCAACAGGAGACAGAGAGTAGTAGTGGAAGGGAGTTTCTCAAAATGGAGACGTGTGACCAGTGGTGTTCCACAGGGATCCGTGCTGGGACCACTGTTGTTTGTGATATACATCAATGATTTGGAGGAAAGTATAGGTGGTCTGATTAGCAAGTTTGCAGACGACACTAAGATTGGTGGAGTAGCAGATAGTGAAGTGGACTGTCAGAGAATACAACAGAATATAAATAGATTGGAGAGTTGGGCAGAAAAATGGCAGATGGAGTTCAATCAGGGAAAATGCGAGGTGATGCATTTTGGAAGATCCAATTCAAGAGTGAATTATACAGTAAATGGAAAAGTCCTGGGGAAAATTGATGTACAGAGAGATTTGGGTGTTCAGGTCCATTGTTCCCTGAAGGTGGCAACGCAGGTCAATAGAGTGGTCAGGAAGGCATACGGCATGCTTTCCTTCATCCGACGGGGTATTGAGTACAAGGGTTGGCAGGTCATGTTACAGTTGTATAAGACTTTGGTTCGGCCACATTTGGAATACTGCGTGCAGTTCTGGTCGCCACATTACCAAAAGGATGTAGATGCTTTGGAGAGGGTGCAGAGGAGGTTCACCAGGATGTTGCCTGGTATGGAGGGCGCTAGCTATGAAGAGAGGTTGAGCAGATTAGGATTATTTTCATTAGAAAGACGGAGGTTGAGGGGGGACCTGATTGAGGTGTACAAAATCATGAGAGGTATAGACAGGGTGGATAGCAAGAGGCTTTTTCCCAGAGTGGGGGATTCAATTACTAGGGGTCACGAGTTCAAAGTGAGAGGGGAAAAGTTTAGGGGGGATATGCGTGGAAAGTTCTTTACGCAGAGGATGGTGGGTGCCTGGAACGCGTTGCCAGCGGAGGTGGTAGACGTGGGCACGATAGCGTCTTTTAAGATGTATCTGGACAGATACATGAATGGGCAGGAAGCAAAGAGATACAGACCCTTAGAAAATAGGCGACATGTTTAGATAGAGGATCTGGATCGGCGCAGGCTTGGAGGGCCGAAGGGCCTGTTCCTGTGCTGTAATTTTCTTTGTTCTTTGTCCTGCTACCACTGACTGGAATGTGCTTAGCCATTGGTTCCTCAAAATTACATCAGGATCCTACGTACATTATCGAACCCGAATTAGCATATTACAACTGGGCTGTCACCTTAAACAAGAGTGCATCTGGGCCCCCATGTTAAGGACCCAAAGAAATCGATGGTAGCTATACTAGGATCAGGAACAGGGCAGTAAGTGGTGTATTCCCATTTCCAGCCTGCTGCTGATATCTCTTGAGTGGCTCACTATGAGTTAATATTTTGCAGTCTCCATGGGTATTAGCTCCTTGGCTTCTCGGGTAGCCTTTGCTATCTCATCAACTTTAGTAGGCCTTTGTCTGGCGTTACAAATGACACCAATTATTTTTCAGTGGCAATAATGAGATTTATATCATAAATGGTCGGGAACTGATACATGACGCATTTTCATTTTCATACATATGTATGATTTCTTTAATCACATTGAACTGAATTTGCATAACTATTGCACACCAGTCAGCCTACCATCCCCTCAATAATAACCGCTTGCTCCTTTACCACATCTATAGCACAAAATGGAAATGATAAAAAATGAGACTGTATTCAAATTCAATCAGAATAAAATATCCATACGGTATAAACATGCAATCAGCCAATTAATTAGACAAGCGTCATGGACTGGAATTTCATTATGGAGGTGGGAAACAGGAACTGGGTCTGGTTTTGGGTCTGAAAACTACCTCCTCTGGGAAGCTGATGCAGATTGTAATTTTCAGATGAGTAAACCTTAACTTGTATGGAGACTGGTTTCCTTTCCACAGAGTCAGTGGGATTGAAAATGGCAGTGGGTCAGATCAAGTGTGGGGCTCATATAGACTTCCATCACTGAGGCTGTTGGTTGTCCTGAGGGAGAGATCTGCCTACCAAAGCACCAGAGGGAAGTGAGATGTCACAGGGGAGCTGGCGGGCTGGCACTAGGAACAGGGCAGAACCTCGCTTCATTGATGTTCACCTGGATCTAATGCTAGAGGTCGTGAGGAGAAGAGGGAGGTCCTCTTCCCAGAGGTTCGTCGGAGGAGGCAGGTGAGCCTTACGTCATTGGTAGGGAAATTATTGGAGAGGATTCTTCGGGACAGGATTTACTCCCATTTGGAAACAAATGGACTTATTAGCGAGATGCAGCATGGTTTTGCGAAGGGGAGGTCGTGTCTCACTAACTTGATTGAGTTTTTTGAGGAAGTGACAAAGATGATTGATGAAGGAAGGGCAGTGGATGTTGTCTGTATGGACTTCAGCAAAGCCTTTGACAAGGTCCCTCATGGCAGACTGATACAAAAGGTGAAGTCACATGGGATCAGAGCGGAGCTGGCAAGATGGATACAGAACTGGCTCGGTCATAGAAGACAGAGGGTAGCAGTGGAAGGGTGCTTTTCTGAATGGAGAGATGTGACTAGTGGTGTTCCGCAGGGATCAGTGCTGGGACTTTTGCTGTTTGTAGTATATATAAATGATTTGGAGGAAAATGTAGCTGGTCTGATTAGTAAGTTTGCGGATGACACAAAGGTTGGTGGAGTTGCCGTCAGTGATGAGGATTGTCAGAGGATACAGCAGGATATAGATCGGTTGGAGACTTGGGCGGAGAAAAGGCAGATGGAGTTTAATCCGGACAAATGTGAGGTAATGCATTTTGGAAGGTCTAATGCAGGTGGGAAGTATACAGTAAATGGCAGAACCCTTAGGAGTATTGACAGGCACAGAGATCTGGGCGTACAGGTCCACAGGTCACTGAAAGTGGCAACGCAGGTGGATAAGGTAGTCAAGAAGGCATACGGCATGCTTGCCTTCATCGGTCGGGGCATAGAGTATAAAAATAGGCAAGTCATGCTGCAGCTGTACAGAACTTTAGTTAGGCCACACTTAGAATATTGCGTGCAATTCTGGTCGCCACACTACCAGAAGGACGTGGAGGCTTTGGAGAGGGGACAGAAGAGGTTTACCAGGATGTTGCCTGGTCTGGAGGGCATTAGCTATGAGGAGAGGTTGGATAAACTTGGATTGTTTTCACTGGAACGATGGAGGTGGAGGGGAGACGTGATAGAGGTTTACAAAGTTACAAGCGGCATGGACAGAGTGGATAGTCAGAAGCTTTCTCCCAGGGTGGAAGAGTCAGTTACTAGGGGACATAGGTTTAAGGTGAGAGGGGCAAAGTTTAGAGGGGATGTGCGAGGCAAGTTCTTTGCACAGAGGGTGTTGAGTGCCTGGAACTTGTTGCCGGGGGAGGTGGTGGAAGCAGGTACCATTGAGACGCTTAAGAGGCATCTTGACAAATACATGAATAGGATGGGAATAGAGGGATACGGACCCCGGAAGTACAGAAGGTTTTAGTTTAGGCAGGCATCAAGATCGGCGCAGGCTTGGAGGGCCGAATGGCCTGTTCCTGTGCTGTACTGCTCTTTGTTCTTTGTTCATGTTGTAGATGGTACACACTGCTGCCACTGTGCATTGGGGGTGGAGGGAGTGAATATTTGCAGATGGGGTGCCAAACAAACTGGCTTCTTTGTCCTGGATGGTGTCGAGCTCTATGAGTGTTTTTGGACCTGCACCCGTCCAAGCAAGTGGAGAATATTCCATCACACTCCTGACTTGTGCCTTGTAGATGGTGGACAGGCTTTGGGGAGTTACTCGCCACAGGATTCCTAGCCTCTGATCTGCTCTGGTATTTATATGGCTACACCAGTTCAGTTTCTGGTCAATGGTAATCCCGAGGATGTTAATAGTGGTGGATTCAGCGATGGTAATGCCATTGAATGTCGAGGGGATATGGTTAGATTCTCTCTTGTTGGAGAAGGTCATTGCCTGGCACTTGTGTGGCGCGAATATTACGTGCCACTTATCAGACCAAGCCCGGATATTGTCCAGGTCTTGCTGCATTTCTACACAGACTGCTTCAGTATCTGAGGAGTCGCGAATGGTGCTGAACATTGTGCAATCATCAGTGAACATCCCCACTTCTGACCTTATGATTGAAGGAAGGTCATTGATGAAGCAGCTGAAGATGGTTGAGCCTAGGACACTACCCTGAGGAAATCCTGCCATGATGTCCTGGAGCTCTTTGGAGGGCCATGTTATGGAGAGCACAATGACCAAGATCCTTCCAGGATGGTATTGGAGGGTGCCACCCAACCGATCTAGACACCGGAATTGCATCTTCAGGCCTGCTCAATGTTTGCCTGTTGAGCTGGTGGCATTGGTTGTTTCGCCTCTGTGCCTCTGTCTGGGGCTCCCATAGAGGGAGTCCTTAGCTGGTATGGAGATGTGTTTCCTGTCCACTTAGTGCCAGTAGAGGTGGAAACAGAGGTGGATCAGATGACGTATGGGACTCATTTTGTTTCCCCATGGCAGCCATCACTGAAGCCACTGGTTTTCCTAAGGGAGAAATATGCTTATTGCGTTAAAGACCTTCCATAACACCAGAGGGAAGCAAGATCATGGAATCATAGAATGATAGAATGGTTACAGCACAGAAGGCCATTCAGCCCATCCTATTTGTGCCACCTCTCCAGGGGGTGCCAATTCCATTCAATGACCAAGTGCTGAGCACCCATTCTCCCTGGCATCTGTACAATGTCAAGAGCACGCCTTTACCAAGTGCCGAGCCACCTTTTCCCTGCTGACCCTCTTGTGGAGCTGGAGTGATACCCTCGGGCAGCCATGACTGGCTCTTCACTTTCTCGCCCCCTCCCCCCACCTTTGTATTTTCAGAGCCCCCCCCCCCCGCACCCCACCTCTGTTCCTGTCTTCAGGGAAGCCATGAAAATTCAGCCTGGAGAAATCTTGTGACTTGTTATGATCTGGAATGCACTGGCTGAACTGCCAAACTCCTGTAGCCAGAATTGAATATCACTGGTCAGGCTCTGTCACTTTTTATAAAAGTCCCAGGTTCTTTGAATGTTTACACTGCAGGTTCTTTCCAGGCTAGTGTAAGCGATCTCTGCTGCACTCCCCAACCTCAACCTTGTCAAGCAGTAACAGATGCATCATTTTCCCAAGTCTAAGGGTTTCCACACATTTTCAGTGGAAAGCAGTTGACAACGAGAAAGAACTCTGCACTTTTATTGAGTGACAGGCTTTTGACAAATGCAGGGTATATCTAACTGTATTTATGTTGTTATGGGATTTCCATTTTTTGTGTTAAAACTTGGGAATCTATTTTTTTTAAACTAAAAAATGGATTTCATGGACATTGAAACATCTGGAGGTTGCTGAGGTTTAAGTGTTTGACACAGGGGGTTTGACTAAAGAGCATTGTTGTGACAATGGAGAATTTATGACTAGCATAAGACTTGCTTGAAAAAGTTTAGTATCACGTTAAGCTGTGAAAAGATGCTGGATTTTGGACTAAAAGAAGGCAATTAAAATTTGATACTAAAGGAGTTCAGAAGAAAACTTACTTTTCTTTGAAGAATCCCTGCTCTTGAAAAGCAAAAGCTTGTATGAAGTTTTACTGTTACCTCCTGTATTTTTGAAGACATCCTGAATACTTGCAGAAACCTTGCATCTTTAAAAAGGGCTTTGCATTGAATGTGAGAACTAACACCTCTGTTGCTGCACACCTGTTGTAAGACCTATGTGAAGACTTCTGCAGTTGAATTTCTTTGACCGACTACCAAAACAGACTGTTCCTCAACCTCGCCTGGAAAGTGGCTGCCAATGATTCAACTTTGGGACACCTCACCAAACCAGAGGACTTCCTTCCATATCTTTTCAGACTAAGTTTTTTTTTATTCCTTCTATTTCTTTATAACATCTGTAAACAAAAATCCTTTTTTTTTTCCCAGTTAATCATTTTTTTGGATGCATGTGAGTATGTGTCAGGGCTAGGATATAAAAATATGGGGCTTTAATTTCAATTTGCATATATATATTTCTTTCATTATTGGTTAAGTCTTGTTTTATAATAAACAGATAATTTTGTTCTTTATTAAAGAAACCTGGTTGGTGTGTTTTATTCTAGGGACAAATAGAGTATCTAATTGGCTGTTTCAGTAAGTGGGAACATTTATTAATATACTGTGACCTGTGGAGAAGTGGGACTGAATTAACAGTACAGTCCTCCCGCCTCGGTCGTACCAATGTGGTCAAACATGCTGCCAATTCTGAATGCAGGGTCATTCAAAATAATACTGAGAACTCCATGGAAATTGGATACAGACCTAAAATTAGATTGCGCAGTCTCAGTCTTTCAGGTAAAATATATTCAATATGGCAGTGCGGTATATGTGGCTCATTCCGCACTGGGTATGCATGCATGCCACATTGGTGAGACTACCCTGTTGTCAGACTGCCCATCTGAAACAGGAATTCGACCATTGTCAAAATAGATCAGAGGCCTACTGCCTATTTCAGGCTCATTCCAAAATTGGGTCGTGGACAGATTTTTCAGGCACAGAGCAGGTCTTTATAAGGTCGATTGGAAGCTACCATGACAAAGGTAAGTTAAAAAAAAATGACAGCTGAAAGCAGAGTCAGAGGAGACAGGAGTATTTCCCCATTCCTGGCCACATTCTCAGGTTGAACCATACTGTTTGCAGGTTAAGCATCCTATTCGACCCTGAACTTTCTGTCTTCAACACTGCTTACACAGCTGCAGCATTCCTCACCTCTGCCCTTCGCCCTTCTGCCCTGAACCTCTTACCTATGCCTTCATTGTCTCCAGACTCAACTACACTAATGCTACCCTTAATTACTTCCCATCCGACACCCTCCATTAATTTTCACCTGTTCAAAAGTCTGTCCCACCAATCCTGTCCTACATTAAGTCCTGTTTGTCCCTCAACTCGATCCTGGCTCCTCATTTTCTAGTATGTTCAATTCAAAATTCTGGTCCTCCTCTATAAATCACTCCGCAGCCATTTTCCCACTCTGTCTCCTCCAGTTCTATACCACGCTGAAATTCTCCATTCCTCTGGCCTTATATGCAACCCTACTCTCTTTGACTCACCTTTAATGGTACAGTCTTCAATCACTTCTGTCCTACTCATTGGATCTTTCTCCTTAAACCTCTCTGCCTCTTCCTCACTGCCTGAAAGGGTAGTTGAGGCAGAAACCCTCAACTCATTCAAAAGGAGTCTGTATATGCACCTCAAGTACCATAATCTGCAGGACCAAGGACCAAATGCTGGAAAGTGTGATTAGAATGGGTGGATCATTTTTCGGCTGGCACAGACACGATGGGCCAAGTGGCCTCTTTCTGTGCCTTAAACTTTCTATGATTCTATGATTCTATCTTTCTCTCCAACTTTAAAAATCTGATCAAATCCTTCGCCTTGACCTAACCTTGAGTCATCCCTCCAAATTTCAGACTGCCTGGCCAAGTGTTTTTTTCATTATGCCTATCTGCAAAGTGGTTTGAGACTTTTGTAATCTTAAAGGCATCGTTCAGGTTACAAAGCGCATCACTAAATTGTCCTTTAGTGACACAGAACATCAAAGACTTCAAACCAAATTCAAAGCCAGAAGTTACAATCATAGAATGATACAGCACAGAAGGAGGCTATTAGATCCATCGTGTCTGTGGCAGTTCATTGAAAGAACAATCCAATTTACCCACTCTCCTGCTGTTTCCCCATGGCCCTCCAAATCATTTCCCCTTGAAGTGTTTATCCAATTGACTCTTGAAAGTTACTACTGAATCGCTTCTACCACCCTTTCAGCCAATGCATTCCATATCATAACAAATTGCTGTGTAAAAAAAAATTCTCATGTTTTCCCTGGTTCTTTTGGTAATTATCCTAAATTGCCAATTATCTTAAAAGATAGTGTAAATCAGTCTTTGAAACCCACAGCAAACTTGAGTGAATCACTTTCTATTCAGATGGGGAAGCGTGAATGCACCTGATAACTTTTTGACAGGATGGAGTTCGTAGCTTCTGGGAATGGTGCAGAAGTTGCAACTAAGAGATTCTCAGGAGATGACTTAATGATGCCCAAAAGGCTTAAGACAAGACCAGTAGGAAATTAACTTTCCAGCCAAGTCCCAAGAGAGTCAGAGTATTTTAATATAAATGAGAGAATCTGCACACCACAGGCGATAATAATTAAGGGAAACCAAATGGGCCAGAGAAGAATCACATAAAAGGGTCACATTAAGGGTCACACAATAGTTAGAACAGTTCTTAATTACATGGAATGCCATATTTTGAAATTTTTGACCATTTGGCCTGGAAGGATTTTTGATTAATTTATATTAAGGAAATGCCATTAAATTAAATTCAGCCCACAAGGGATTAAATCCATTCAACACATTTCTGCTTCTGGGAATACAGATTAGATCCAAGATGAAATATTTCTCCAGGATGATGTTTCACGTATGACATGTCAGTTTGAGACTTTGGGGTTTTTAAGTTAGTCTAGCGGCATTCACACCTGATGGGGGGGAAGGTAGTTGCCAAGAGGGCCATACTTATGTGGACAGTAGCAGGCTCAGTTTGCCAATCAATGGCAATACTGATAAACTGGGGGAGGATCAGAGGTTAAATCTTTGGTTTCCTATCAAGATGGAATGCAAGTTCAGTCTGAAGAAACACAGAGTGGAAGACAGGCACGGAGGGAAAGAAACTTCTTCTGAAGGTAAATGTCAAATAGTTTCAAAAATGTTGCTGGACTGTAAAGTGAATAGGGATAGTGTGACATGCTTCATTATTTCCATGCTATGTGGAGCATTGTGATATGGATTAAAATTCTGTTTATATAGGGTAAAATAAGCCATTTTATTGGCTTACAATTGGCCTCATTTCACTAGAGTGTGAACCAGTTTCCCTTCTGGAAATTACAAGAAATGCATGTGGGAGATACATATAATAGGAACACAGGAGCAGGAATAGGCCATTCAGCCCATCGAGTCTGCCCTGCCATTCAATATGATCACGGTTGATCATCCACTTCAAAGCCTTTTTCGCACACTATCCTCATATCCCCTTATGCCATTTGTATTTAGAAATCTGTCAATCTCTGCTTTAAACATACTCAATGCCTGAGCTTCCACAGCCCTCTGGGGTAGAGAATTCCAAAAATTCACATCCTCCTCCTGAAGTCCCCAGCATCACAGATGCCAGACTTCAGCCAATTTGATTCACTCAGCGTGATATCAAGAAACGACTGAAGGCACTGGATTCTGCAAAAGCTATGGGCCCTGACAATATTCCGGCAATAGTACTGAAGACCTGTGCTCCAGAACTTGCCGCACCCCTAGCCAGGCTGTTCCAGTACAGCTACAACACTGGCATCTGCCCTGCAATGTGGAAAATTGCCCAGGTATGTCCTGTACACAAAAAGCAGGACAAGTCCAACCCAAACAATTACCGCCCCATCAGTCTACTCCCAATCATCATTAAAGTGATGGAAGGTGTCATCAATAGTGTCATCAAGCAGCACTTGCTCAGCAATAACCTGCTTAGTGATGCTCAGTTTGGGTTCCGCCAGGGCCACTCAGCTCCTGATCTCATTACAGCCTTTGTTCAAACATGGACAAAAGAGCTGAACTCAAGAGGTGAGGTGAGAGTGACTGCCCTTGACATCAAGGTAGAATTTAACCGAGTATGGCATCAAGGAGCCCTAGCAAAACTGACGTCAATGGGAATCGGGGAAAACCCTCCGCTGGCTGGAGTCATACCTAGCGCAAAGGAAGATGGTTGTGGTTGTTGGAGGTCAATCATCTGAGCTCCAGGACATCACTGCAGGAGTTCCTCAGGGTAGTGCCCTGGGCCCAACCATCTTCAGCTGCTTCATCAATGATCTTCCATCAATCCTAAGGTCAGAAGTGGGGATGTTCGCTGATGATTGCACAATGTTCAGCACCATTCGTGACTCCTCAGGTACTGAATCAGTCCATGTAGAAATGCAGCAAGACCTGGACAATATCCAGGCTTGGGTTGATAAGTGGCAAGTAACATTCATGCCACACAAGTGCCAGGCAATGACCATCTCCAACAAGAGAGAATCTAACCATCTCCCCTTGACATTCAACGGCATTACCATCGCTGAATCCCCCACTATCAACATCCTAGGGGCTACCATTGAACAGAAACTGAACTGGAGTAGCCAGAGAACTATTGTGGCTACAAGAGCAGGTCAGAGACTGGGAATCCTGTGGTGAGTAACTCACCTCCTGACTCCCCAAATCCTGTCCACCATCTACAAGGCACAAGTCAGGAGTGTGATGGAATACTCTCTACTTGCCTGGATGGGTGCAGCTCCAACAACACTCAAGAAGCTCGAAACCATCCAGGACAAAGCAACCCACTTGATTGGCACACCATTTACAAACATTCACTCCCTCCACCACCGACGCACAGTGGCAGCAGTGTGTACCATCGACAAGATGCAGTGCAGCAACGCACCAAGGCTCCTTAGACAGCACCTTCCAAACCCCTACCTCTACCAACTAGAAGGACAAGGGCAGCAAATGCATGGGAAAAGCACCACCTGCAAGTTCCCCTCCAAGTCACACAGCATCCTGACTTGGAATATATATCACCGTTCCTTCACTGTCGCTGGGTCAAAATCCTGGAACTCCCTTCCGAACAGCGCTATGGGTATACCTGCCCCAAATGGACTGCAGTGGTTCAAGAAGGCAGCTCACCACCACCTTCTCACGGGCAATTATGGATGGACAATAAATGCCGGCCTGGCCAGCGATGCCCACATCCCATGAATGATTTTTTTAAAAACCCTCCGAGGAAAGAAATTTCTCCTCATCTCTGTCCTAAGTGGCTTCCCCCTTATATTGAAATTGTGTCCCCTGGTTCTCGACTCCCCAACCAGGGTAAACATCTTAGCTGCATCTACCCTGTCTTTAAGTATTTTGTAGGTTTCAATCAGATTACCTCTCATTCTTCGAAACTCTAGAGAATACAGGCCCAGTTTCCCCAATCTCTCTTCATAGGACAGTCCCACCATCTTGGGAACATGTCTGGTTAACCTTCGTTGCACTCTCTCTATGACAATAATATCCTTCCTAAAGTAAGGGGACCAAAACTGCACACAGTACTCCAAGTGCGATCGAACCAAGGTTCTATACAATTGAAGCAAGACTTCACTACTCCTGTACTCAAATCCTCTTGCGATAAAGGCTATTATACCATTAGCCTTCCTAATTGCTTGCTGCACCTGCATGTTAGCTTTCAGTGATTTATTGACAAGGACAACTAGATCCCTTTGTACATCTACACTTTCTAATCTGTTACCATTTAAGAAATACTCTGCTCATCTATTCCTCCTTCCAAAATGGATAACCTCACATTTTTCCACATAATATTCCATCTGCCACACTCTTGTCCATTCACTAAGTCTTTCCGAATCCGCTTGAAGCTGCTTTGCATCTTCCTCACAACACAGATTCCCACCTAGTTTTGTGTCATCCGCGAACTTGGAAATATTACATATGGTCCCCACATCCAAATCATTGATATATATTTTGAACAGCTGGGGCCCAAGCACTGATCCCTGCAGCACCCCACTAGTCACAGGCTACCAATGCAAGAATGACCCGTTTATTCCTACTCTCTGCTTTCTGCCTATTAACCAATCTTTAATCCATGGCAGTATATTACCTCCTATCCCATGTGCTTTAATTTTGCTAACCAACCTCCTGTGGGAGACTTTATCAAAAAGCTTCTTAAAATCCAAGGAGACCACGTCCACCTACTCCCCTTTATCAATTCTGTTCGTAACATCCTCAAAAAACTCCAACAGGTTTGTCAAACATGATTTCCCATTCATAAATCCATGTTGACTATGCCCAATCAGATCATTATTATCCAAGTGTCCATTTATCACATCCTTTAGAATATATTCTAGCATTTTCCCAACGACTGATGTAAGGTTAACAGGTCTGTAATTCCCTGTTTTCTCTCTCCCTCCTTTCTTAAATAGTGCAGTGACATTTGTGACCTTCCAATCTGCAGGAACTAATCCAGAATCTATAGAATTTTGGAAGATGATCACCAATGCATCCACTAGCTCCATAGTTACCTCTTTACACACTCTGGGATGTAGAATATCAGGTCCTGGGGACTTATAAACCTTCAGTCCCATTAATTTCTCCAATACAATCTTCTTACTAATACTAATTTCCTTCAATTCCTCATTCCCCCTAATCCCTTGGATCTCTAATTCTGGGAGATTTCTTGTATCTTCATCAGTGAAGACAGACACAAAGTAATCATTTAGCCTCTCTGCCATTTCTCAATTCCCCATTATAAATTCTCCTACCTCAACCTGCAATTGACCCACATTTGTCTTTGCCAAACGTTTCCTTTTTGCACTTGCTGCTGTTCAATATTCAGTGTATTTACACCTAATCTGTACTAATGCTTTGTCTTTCAACACACCATTAACATATTGTTTGCCTTTGCTCCGTGACCTTTTGGTCAGCTATGTGGCCTGGTCTAATCTGCACCTTCTCCTTTGTTATCTCTTGCCCCACCCCCACCTCACTTGTTTATAATCTGTGACTTTTCTAATATTTGTCAGTTCCGAAGAAGGGTCACTGACCCGAAACGTTAACTCTGCTTCTCTTTCCACAGATGCTGCCAGACCTGCTGAGTGACTCCAGCATTTCTTGTTTTTGTTTCCTTTTTACATATCTGTAGAAGCTTTTACAGTCCATTTTTATATTTTTTGCTAGCTTACATTCATATTCTATTCTCCCTTTCTTTATCAGTTTCTTAGTCCTCCTTTGCTGTATTCTAAAATCCTCCCAATCCTCAGGTTTACTACTATCTCTGGCAACTTTATGGGCCTTTTCTTTTAATCTTATACAATCCTTAACTTCCTTTGTTATCCATGGTTGACTACCTTTACTTTTGCGGTGTTTGTGCCTTGAAGGAATGTATAGTTGCTGTAATCTATGTAATATTTCTTTAAAGACTATCCATTGCCTATGTTCTGTTAGACCTTTTAATGTATTTTCCCAATCCACCTCAGCCAGTTTTCCCCTCATACCTTCATAGTTTCCTTTATTCAAATTTATACCCTGGCTTCAGATTGAACTACCTCACTTTCAAACATAATGTAAAATTCTATCATATTATGGTCACTCATTGGTAATATTACATTAGCCAGTTCAGATAATGATGAGTTTCATTGTTATCACCTCAGGTCACACTGTCATAATGTCTAACCAATGGGCAATAAAACTAAATAGTACAATTTTAAAGCGAGTGCAAGAACAGAGAGACCTGGGGGCATTTGTGTACAAATATTTGAACATGGCAGAACAGGTTAATAAAGCAATTATAAAGCAAATGGGATCCTGGGCTTTATCAATTGAGGCACAGAATATAAAAGACAGGAAGTTATGCTAAATCTATATAAAACACTAGTTCTGCCCCGTCTTGAATATTGTGTCCAATTCTGGGCACCACATTTTAGAAAGGACATGAAGGCTTTGGGAAGGTTACAGAAGAGATTTGTTAAAATGGTTCCAGGGCGAAGGGATCACAGTTACATGAATAGACTAGAGAAGCTGGGGTTGTCCTCCTGAGAGCAGAGAAGTATAAGAGGAGATTTGATAGAGGTGCTTAAAGTCATGAAGGGTTTAGATAGAGTAAATAGAAACAGTTTCCAATGGCTGAAGGGTTGAAACCAGACAGCACAGATTTCAGCTGATTGGCAAAAGAACCAGAGGCGACATGAGGAAAAATGTTTTTACATAAGTGGCTGGGATTTGGAATGCACTGTCTGATAGAGTGATTGGTGCACATTCAAT
This sequence comes from Heterodontus francisci, assembly GCF_036365525.1. NCBI lineage: Eukaryota > Metazoa > Chordata > Chondrichthyes > Heterodontiformes > Heterodontidae > Heterodontus > Heterodontus francisci. Next base: position 33,162,636 of record NC_090374.1, on the reverse strand, counting down.
AGCTGCCTTCAAAATGGAATTGGATAAATACTTGAAGGAAAAAAGTGCACTGATATGGTGAAAGAGTGGGTAAATGAGACTAAATTTGAAAGACCCAGCGCAGACTCAATGGAATGAATGGCTTCTATCTGTGCTGTGCTAGTCTATGATTCTGTTATTCTAAACTCTTGATCACAGGGCATAAAGGTTCATTTTACAGGAGAGATTGGTGGCTCAAATTTGAGAGACTAATTGCTACAGACTGGAAATTTCTAACGAGGAGCAAATAACTCAGTGTGGAAGCACATATCTGGAACGGTCCCCCCAAAAATTCTATTATCTGGGGCACTGAAGGTCAAAGGTGCAAGAGCTCTTGATATCTGACAGATCAATTGTTGCTTGAGGGAAATGGCTCATTTTTCTTTCCCACTGTTACAACAGAGGATGGAGGAGTGCACTGTCTTTCTCTAGTTCCACTTCTCCATGGGTCACAACATTTAAATGGTTTACCCAGTTACTGATATGGCCAATTATATACTTTATTTTAATTTCAGAATAAAAATCCACCAACCAGTTTCTTTTATAAACAACAAAATTATTAATTTATTATAAAACAAGACTCATCAAATAGAGATACAAAGCTTATTAACACACAGGTTGAAATATGAAAGTATAAATATATTCACCCTCTAAATAATTCAACACACATGCACACAAACCAGTTAAAGGAAAAATGAAGAAGCTTTCTCTGCAGAGATCAACTTTACAAAAAAACAAAAAATACTTTGACCAAATACTTGTTAATTCTTGAAGAAAGAGGATAAGTTCTGGATTGTTCTGGATGGTTCTTTAGTTTGGCGTCCAGGTACACATAGACGCATGTCACTAGACTCATGTGGTGGTCACATGCAGTCAGAAGCAGTTCGTTCAGGAAATGTCGAGAGAAAATCTTGCAGAAGCTTCTCAGGAGAAATGCTGCATCAGTTTCTCCAGTTCTCCTGCTGGCTTCTCAGGGTTTTTCAAAGTGGTGGAACATGATGAACTGGTAGCCACTGTCTCTTAGCAGGCTTACACCCCAACTGCCTATTCTAAACAGTTCAAAAATGAAATCAGCTCCTGACCACCATAAATCTTGACACATCACCTCTCTATAAACAACTCCAATAGTCAGCAAGGCTCCTGCTGTTTACTTAGCTTAAGACATGTGACTTCCAGTAGGTGTTTGTTTTTAAAAATGTCTCAAGTGTCCTTCCAGTGACCCTTTTTAAAAAAACAGTGAAGTATCTCCTCAGGTTTTTCCACAGTCTTTTGAATACAAGTCCTCAAAAAATATTAACAATGGAAGCATGTTCATGACACTACTCACTAACAATGGGAAAAATTACTGGAACGAGTAAAGATCAGAGGAAGTTTTCTTTGTGTTGACTGTTTTATGAAATATCTGAGATGTCACTGTGACAAAAATGATTGATGTTGTTTGCCTATCTTTACCTTGGTACTATGTTCTTCAATTCTGTCATGGGACATAAGACAAAAGCAAAAATTATGACCCGACTCAACTTGATACAATGTTTCAACTGTTGCTCAGTTGGTTGTCAAACAGTTTGTTTGAGGAAAAGCCAAGCCAATCAATTCAAATAAAAACAGGTTGTGTGATTTGTTAAAATATCTGTCTAATTAGCAGCTTTTTGAATTGAACAGACAACTATTCAAACTTCACTTGGCTGCAATTATTGTTTTATCAGCCTGTTCCTCTTAAAATCAATGCGGATAATTTTAAACAATCTCAACAGTAGGTAACCGTTGGGATCAGAAGATCTGCTGTTTTTACACATCGACTGATTTTGCTTACAGTAAATGTAACTAGGACAATGTAAATTGAGAGGCCTATCGAATCCTGTCAGCTTTTCAACAGAGAAGATTGTTTGAATGGAAGCCCTGAAAGGATAAAAATGTCAGACAACTTTCGTAGTTGGTGAAGGGAAAAAAAAAAATCAAAACTATGTAAAAAAATTAAAATGTAGTCAAAGCCTTTAGCACGACAGCTACAGACATTTATGAATTTAACTATAGGATAAGATCCTATAATGTAACAATGACTGCAAATTTATGTTATATTCCATTATTTGCATGTTCTATTAATTTTTTGATCATTTTCAATGCTGTTAAGTCTAAAACAATCTCTCCTGTAATGTCACTCTGCTGCTTTCTAAGACAAGTCATTGCTGTGGAGGCATGGGATAAAAACAATCGTCAAAGAAAACTAAAAATAAGTTCTCTCTTTCTTATCTCAGGTGGAGTACTCTACAGTTAACTAAATATCAGCACATGAGGAAGCAAACTCAAATGTCGGGAATGAGGACTCACTTTCCAAGAGAATTCATGGTGGACAAGAAGACAAATATCTCTAAAATCCAGTTTTCCTGTGGTTAATGTGAGGGAATGCTTATTTTCCAAGTGCTAAGTAGAGGAAATAGGAGCAGAGATCCATAAAATCACATCAACTGTCTCTGGTGTTCCAGAGTTTCCTGCAGAGTACTTGCACTTGCAATAAACATGGGACAGAGCCAAGTCATTCAAATAAGGCAGGAGGCGGTGTTCCTAACTCTCCCATCTTATGTTCTTGTTCCTTTTCTAGACATTCACCCATTCTAGAAGAAGCAAGTCATGGCCTCGTACCAGGGAATCTGAGAGGGACAGGTACATGTACGTAAATCTCTTTGCATGAAGGTCAGGCCAGGGATTGGCTAGTGGCATTCTGTCTGCTGTTTTTTGCACAGCAACCAAAAGGTTGGGAGATTATGCTTCAGTTATACAGGGCATTGGTGAGACCACATCTGGAGTACTGTGTACAGTATTGGCCTCCTTGTTTAAGGAAGGATGTAAATATGTTGGAAGCAATTCAGAGAAGGTTTATTAGTCTAATACCTGGAATGGGCAGGCTGTCTTATGAGGAAAGGTTGGACAGGCGAGACTTGTATCTGCTGGAGTTTAGAAGAGTAAGAGGCGACTTGATTGAAACATATAATATCCTGAAGGGTCTTGACAGGGTGGATGTGGAAAGGATGTTTCTTCTTGTGGGAGAATCTTGAACCAGGGGTCACTGTTTAAAAATAAGGGGTGACCCATTTAAGACAGAAATGAGGAGAATTTTTTTTTCTCTCAGAGGGTCGTGAGTTTTTGGAACTCTCTTCCTCAAAAGGCAGTTTAAGCAGAGTCTTTGAATATTTTTAGGGTAGAGGTAGATAGATTCGTGATAAGCAAGGGGGTGAAAGGTTATCGGGGTAGGCAGGAATGTGAAGACAAAGTTACAATCGAATCAACCATGATCTTGTTGAATTGTGGAGCAGGAGGAGGGGCTGAGTGGCCTACTCCTGCTCCTAATTCGTATGTTTGTATGTTCGTAAGCTACGGCACAGCAGTCACTGCTGCAGTATACCTCCCTCCCTACATCTAGGCACTAAGTAACAGAACTGCCCCAGACAGATGTGAGGGTTCTTTAAACCAGGCGAATTCTGGTCATTGCAGGTGGCATGCACTCCAAATTGGGTTCCACTTGCGTAGTACCCAGGCTTAGAACTCACAGGAGAAGTGGCCTTTGAGTAAGGTGAAAGAATCCAGAAATATAACAGTCACCAACATGTTGAACTCAAAGAAAATTCCCAACCCTTCACTTTACAGTGGCTTTCCCACATGGAACTACATAACGAAGCTTTTTGTAAAATATTTATTTCACTCCAACAATTTCTCTGAACTGCCTCCAATGCAAGTATATCCCTTCTTAAATAAGGAGACCAATACTGTACACAATACTCTAGCTGCAGTCTCACCAATGCCCTGTACAGTTGTAGTAACAGTTCCTTAATTTTATACTCCATCCCCTTTGCAATAAAGGCCAACATTCCATTTGCCTTTCTAATTATTTCCCCTCTCCCTGCATGCTAACTTTTTGTGATTCATGTACGAGGATACCCAGATCCCTCTCTCTTTTTATTCATTCAGGGGATGTGGGCGTCGTTGGCTAGCCCATCCCTAATTGCCCTTGAGAAGGTGGTGGTGAGATGCCTTCGTGAAACGCTGCAATCCTTGGGGTGTAGGCACACCCACAGTGCTGTTAGGGAGGGAGTTCCAGAATTTTGACCCAGTGACAGTGAAGGAACAGCGATATAGTTCCAAGTCAGGATGGTGTGTGGCTTGGAGGGGAACGTGCAGGTAGTGGTGTTTACATGCATCTGCTGCCCTTGTCCTTCTAGGTGGTAGAGGTCATGGGTATGGAAGGTGCTGTCGAAGGAGCCTCTGTACCGAAGCTTTGTGTAGTCTCTCTCCATTTAATAACATTTTGCATTTCTATTCTTCCCATCATAGTTTCCTCACATTTGCCAAATTTTTGCCCACTCATTTAACCTATCTATAATCCCTTTTCAGACTCTTTGTGTCCTCCTCAAAACTTACTTTCCTACCTATCTTGTATTGTTATGAACCCAGAGCCTTCAAACTCAGAAGCAAGAGTGCTGCTAACTAAGCCAGGGTTGACACATAGCATGCCTTAGAAGTTAATGCTACTTCTATAGTACAAGCAAAGAAGTGGTTGCTATGAGAAGCAGGGCAGGAAACCATAAATTTTGGTGCTTCACAATGGCTCCAACTTTAACTGGGGGAAGGGGAAGCAGGTATGATGTGAGTGATTCCTGAAGCAGACCTGGAAAAGACAGCGGGCCCTAGGTGTGGCAGATTTTAGCAAAAAGCCATTGCCATGGACCTGCAGGGATGGCCCCCTCAGTCAGGTAAATGGTGGTTTGGTGGGTTGGGTGTGGTGAGGGGGGGGTGCAGTCACTCGAAGTGCGTATCAAGAAGGGTCAATTGGAGGGGATAGCAAGGGAGGTCCAATGTTCCCTTGAGGGGCCCAGAGGGGCACAACTGCTTCCCCTGCCCTACAGGGAAACAATCTTTTTTTATTCAAAAAGAATCTTACTTGCCTGGGCTTTTCCTGGCCCACAATCATTGCTCCCCAGCTCAGATCTCAGCCTAAAATTGCAGTTGAGTCCTGATGAGGTCATTGAGACCCAATCTGTCTATTTAAAGCAAGACCCAGATGCCTTCCTGCATATGTCCTGCTGGCCTGCTCAAAGAAAAACATGTTAATATCAGGCCCTGCAGGAAGACTGTGGGATCACACGAAGAGAAAGTCACTGCCCTTGTTTTAAGTGCCCTCATTCACTGGGACCACTATCTCTAGCTTCTACAGTCCTGTTGTTTTTCCAATATATTTTTGATGTTAAATTGCTAATGGCACTGAACTAAAAATTAAACAGAGTTTAATTAACCAAAGATATAGTTCAGTCACTGCTGTGTGCTGGTTCAAGTTTCTTCAGTATATTTTTATTTTTCCTTGGTTCATTTGAAGTATTCTTACTGTCAGCTTCTTTCTACAAATTTATTAACACTTTCCACATCCCCTTAAGCTATTTTATTTATTTTTAAGGGCATGTGCTAATTTGTCTAACATGACTATTTCTTCCACTCAGGATATTACTTCATCTTCTGCTGTCCATGTGGCAAAGCAGAATTCATAAACAACTTATCACTGCAAAAGCAGTGCTTTAGGCACTCCGTTAAATTAATTCCTCTTCATTCCCAAAAACTCTTTCATTTTGTTTTCATGCTGGTAAAAGCAAGCCATGTTCACAGCCGTTGTTTTGTTTTTCTCTCTTACTATATTGCCAAAAATAACGATTGATTCCGATTGTTTAAACAGGAGTCAGTTCTTACAGTATTCGATGATCTTTGAACTACAAGCCAGGACAATGCATTGTACATGGGGTGGTCTACTATGGTGTGAGTCGGGAGATGAGGTTTAATTGATGGACAGTATAACCTAATTGATGGCAAGTGAGAGACACCATCAAAGGATGTGTAAACAGCCTGGGCAGCTTTGTAGTGCCTGTGAGAAGAATTTGATAAGGACTCATTGCTGTCAGACTCTTGTTTTGAGCAAGTTTGGATGGAGGCCTCGGAAGGCTGGAATGGAGCCAGATATTGGACATAAAGAGGGCACAGCATCTAACGCTGCAGCCAGAATGGACTAGTCGACCATTGAAGACTATGGAGGAAGGGACGATGATGAAGTGACTGACCAGAGAGTCCGTGCAAGGTTATTCGGAGACTTGGTGATGTATGTACCAAGGAGAATTGTACCATTTTAGGGAGATGTCTTGGGATTATAGCATTTGTGCTGTAAGAAAGTTGTCCTATACAAAGTGCTTCATTTCCTTCCTTTTTAAATAAAGTTATTTTCTCTTCTTCTTATCATTCATAATTGTTCAATAATAATTTAATTAAAATTATTGTTTTAACACATTATTGAGTATTGCATCACTCATTCCTGTCACGTCCAGAGTGCGGCTCCGAATCTAAGTTAGACTTCGCAAGGGACTCTCATACCCTACAACAGTTTAAGAGTAATTTTAACTGAACTCACCAGGTGGAACCCCAGTAGAATCTGGTGAAGTGCTAGTTTCACAGTCTGCCCAATGTTGACTTCAATGGGGAGTAAAATCGGGCTTGGTGTTGTACCCAATCCCGCCAGTTCTATGATGGACAGGTTAAGTCATGATGCCCCCTGGTAGCTATGAGGTTTTGGAATCCCTTTGAAATTGTTTTAATTGCTTTCCAAGCAAGCTGCTGTGTCAAACCAGGGACTGATTCAATTTCAAATCATAAGAATCTCAATATTTTTAGATGGGTTTGCAGCCAGGCTAGTACTGTAACAATTTCAATTTTGACTAGGAGAAATTTTCTACTGTCTTGGTTTCTCTATATAGGGAAAATGGTGAATCCACAGCACTGTTCACCATGAAAATGCTCATTCACCCATTTGCTTTGCTGTATCGGAATGAAAACAGTATCAGGAAATCTTGGGGACCTCTGAGCCTTTGGAAAATCGTGACTTGGTTCACATTTTCTGGCGACAGTAGAAAGAAACCCCCACCCACCCCGTGCCACCTTAACCCCACCCAACCCCACCTCCTGCTAGATGGGTGTTAAAAACATCCCCTTAGTCAGAATGTGTGCGTCTGGCACTCAGTGGGGGATAAACATGGAAATCAATACTCTTTTTTTTATTCATTCATGGGATGTGGGCATCGCTGGCTAGACCAGCATTTATTGCCCATCCCTAATTGCCCTTGAGAAGATGGTAGTGAGCTGCCTTCTTGAACTGCTGCAGTCCATGTGGGGTAGGTATGCCCACAGTGCTGTTAGGAAGAGAGTTCCAGGATTTTGACCCAGTAGCAGTGAAGGAACGGCGATATATTTCCAAGTCAGGATGGGTTGTGGCTTGGAGGGGAACTTGCAGGTGGTGGTATTCCCATGCTTCTGCTGCCCTTGTTCTTATAGGTGGTACAGGTCACAGGTTTGAAAGGTGCTGTTTAAGAAGCCTTGGTGCATTGCTGCAGTGCATCTTGCAGATGGTACACACTGCTGCCACTGTGCATCGGTGGTGGAGGGAGTGAATCTTTATGGATGGGGTGCCAATCAAGCAGGCTGCTTTGTCCTGGATGGTGTTTAGCTTCTTGAGTGTTGTTGGAGCTGCACCCATCCAGGCAAGTGGAGAGTATTCCATCACACTTCTGACTTGTGCCTTGTGGATGGTGGACAGGCTTTGAGGAGTCAGGAGGTGAGTTAATTGTCACAGGATTCCTAGCCTCTGACCTGCTCTTGTAGCCATGGTATTTATATGGCTACTGCAGTTCAGTTAATGGTCAATGGTAATTCGTTTTGTGAAGGAAAGGCACAATATCAAGGTTAAAAAACAGCATGGATGGAAGCTGTAGTGAATTTAGGGAGTGTGTGAGAAAAGTGTGTGAGACATTTGCTTTATTAACCTTCCTTTCAGCTGGAAAGCTCACCTGGACTCAACTCACACTGGCATCTCCGAGCACACATGACTTAACTTTTGATGCCTGCTGTTCAGTGACTCAAGTCATATTGGCTGCTCAAATAACAGAACTTATATTGGAAAAATTTGCTACTCTTAATATGGAGGAAATTTATACAGAGGAACAGGAGTAGGCCATTCAGTGGCATTTGTGTTTTAACTCCATTGACTTGCCTTGGCTCCATATCATTTTGTACCCTTGTCTAGCAAAAATCTATTGATCTCAGATTTAAAATTATTGTTTGAGCCAGCATCGACTGCTTTTTTTTTTGGGCGGGGGGAAGTTCGGAACTTCCCACAGCCTTTTTGTGAAGAAGAAGCCTACCCCTTTAGAACATAGAACATAGAACAGTACAGCACAGTACAGGCCCTTCGGCCCACGATATTGTGCCGAACCTTTAACCTACTCTCAGATCAAACTACCTACCTACCCTTCATTCCACGATCATCCATGTACCTATCCAAGAGTCGCTTAAATGTCCCTAATGTACCTGCTTCTACTACCACCGCTGGCAGCGCATTCCACGCACCCACCACTCTCTGTGTAAAGAACCTACCTCTGACATCTCCCCGAAACCTTCCTCCAATCACCTTAAAATTATGCCCCCTGGTGATAGCCCTTTCTGCCCTGTGAAAAAGTCTCTGGCTATCCACTCTATCTATACCTCGCATCATCTTGTACACCTCTATCAAGTCACCTCTCATCCTTCTTCACTCCAATGAGAAAAGCCCGAGTTCACTCAATCTTTCTTCATAAGACATGCCTTCCAGTCCAGGCAGCATCCTGGTAAATCTCCTCTGCACCCTCTCTAAAGCTTCCCCATCCTTCCTATAATGAGGTGACCAGAACTGAACACAATATTCCAAGTGTGGTCTAACCAGGGCTTTATTGGGTGGCAACTTTGAGCGATCTATGGACATGGACCCCAAGATTCCTCTATTCCTCCACACTGCCAAGAATCCTGTCTTTAAGCCTGTATTCTGCATTCAAATTCAACCTTCCAAAATGAATCACTTCACACTTTTCCAGGTTGACCTCCATCTGCCACTTCTCAGCCCAGCTCTGCATCCTGTCAATGTCCCGTTGCAACCTACAACAGCCTTCCACACTATCCACAACTCCAGCAATCTTCGTGTCATTGGCAAACTTGCTAACCCAGTCTTCCACTTCCTCATCCAAGTCATTTATAAAAATCACAAAGAGCAGAGGTCCCAGAACAGATCCCTGTGGAACACCACTGGTTACTGAGCTCCATGCTGAATACTTTCCATCTACTACCACCCTCTGTCTTCTAGCTTTTGGTCAAGCTTTTGGTCACTTGTCCTAATATCTCCTTAAGTGGCTTGCTATTAAATTTTGTTTCTCTCCTGGATTGGCCAGGCTCTGATTTTAAGGTTATGTTCCATCGACCACACTTCTCTCTATCTACCCTATCAATTCCTACCCTATAAACTCATTGTACAAATCCATGTCCAGAGTGGCTGATGTGTCAGTTGCAACTTCACGTGCTTCAGTATGTGAGCTGCTAGCAGGATTCAAGTTGCGCCGGGACTGGCTGTGGGAGTTGAATCAAAGAAATTGGAATGTGAATTGCGAAAGTCTTGATTAGACCATTTTGACTAATCTCTGCACACTCCAACACCAGACTAAAGACATTTTCATCAGTTTTCCCAGTCGCCTTCTAATTTAGGTCCTTGAGAAGTATGAACACAGCGTTATTATAAGTAGTCTTGATTGGCCACTATGCACTCATTGTTATTAATGTATTCCGATTACATGAAAAATACAGGAGCAAAATCAATCACAAGCACCATCTTGATTTTCAATCATTTTAAAATAAAGATAATTAACCCATTATTTGTGAAAAGAGCAAAATATACCATTAAGGAGCAATCAGATGGCACAAAGTACAGAGTTATATGTTCAAAAGTCACCATTTAAATCTGCACAGGTAAAACATTCACATCCTAATCCATAGGTTATTCTTAGAAGGGCAGTAAGTTTAATAGCTGAGTTTTTGCAGTTGTTCAAGAATCATTAGTGAAGCTCAATATTAATATGTTTAGATGTAATGAGTTAATTGCAAATCATTTGCTTTGTACTTGAAAGCTTGTCAAGTTAAAGACTTTTTATTCCATCAGTCCTGTGCCCATGTTTCAGTTTCTTGAGTGTTCTGGCAAACATGCCCTGCTTTCATTGGCAGAGCATTTGTTATTCTAGCACAGAAGTACTGCAAGGGGAATTCTATAAAACTGGAGAGAAAAGTAATCAACAAAATGAGTCAGCAAACAAAATGAGCCTCACCCAGATGTAAAATAATGTTAAAAGTGAAGCATTGAAAAAATCTGAATTAATTAGATTAGCATTTACAGTTAAGCTCAAAATTAACATGGAATGTTAAAATCCAAGAACCATTAGGTTGAGAGAGGATGAGGGGGGTGGGGGGTGTGGGTGCAGGAGCGGGGTGGGTAGGATGAGAATTCATGATTTTTGGATAACAAAACAGCTCCAACTCAAACTCTTCTGGGCTTAATGGAGCCATGTTTCGATGCCGGCAAGAAACCTATTTTTCTGAAGTCGAGGATTTAATAATTGCATGTGAGCGGGTACATATTGGGTCATGTCACTGCCATCAGTGATGGTCTTCCTCTTCTGATATCCTGTTAAACATACCCATCCAGATCTTGTCAATTGGAAATCCTCAAAGGTTGAAATAAACTGTATTCTCACAAGCAATAACGTATGCCGGAGGAAACTGAAACACTAGCTGCAGCAAGTGAGATTTTGTTCAGGTGGGACAATGAGAAGTTCAAACACCCACCTGAACTATTGCTCAAATTTGCCTCGTTTCCTTGGTCAGTTTCCAGAGCTTCTCAAGTAAAATTTGGAGCCAAGTTAAAAGTAGTCTGCTGAGGACGTTAATTTAGCTAATTAGTACTTGCCACTGACCAGTATTAGATCCCCAACTTCAGTGAGCAGGTTTTTTTCTGGGATCCAAACACATTTCCACTGAACCCAGAAGTGGGCATCCTGGAGCCAGGTGGAAATCCCACTCTAAAAATCACAAATTTTCACTCCACCCACCCACTCTCAACCCACCCAATCTTGGGCGTTAAAACTACCCCAACCCCGCATACGAACATATGAATTAGATGCAGGAGTAGGCCACTCGGCCCCTCGAGCCTGCTCCATCATTCAACAAGATCATGGCTGATCCAATTGTAATCTCAACACCACATTCCCGCCTACCCCCCAATAACCTTTCACCCCCTTGCTTAGCATGCATCTATCTACCTCTGCCTTAAAAATATTCAAAGACTCTGCTTCTGCCGCATTTTGAGGGAGAGTTCCAAAGATTCCCTCTGAGCAAAAAAAAATCCTCATCTCTGTCTTAAATGGGCGACCCCTTATTTTTAAATCGTGACCCCTTAGTTCTAGATTCTCCCACCTTGTCTGGACCATTCAGGATCTTATAAACTTCAATCAAGTCTTCCCTCACTCTTCTAAACTCCAGTGAAAACAAGCCCAGTCTGTCCAACCTTTCCTCATAAGACAACCCGCTCATTCCAGGTAAATTCTGGTAAACCTCCCCTGAACCACCTCCAACATTTTTACATCCTTCCTTAAATAAGGAGACCAAAACTGCACACAATATTCGAGATGTGGTCTCACCAATGCCCTGTATAACTGAAGCATAACATCCTTACTTTAATTTTCAATTCCTCTCATAATAAAGGATAGCATTCCATTAGCCTTCTTTATTACCTGCTGTACCTGCATACTAACTTTTTGTGACTCCTGCACTAGAACACCTGGATCCTTCTGCACTTCGGAATTCTGCAGTTGTTCTCCGTTTAAGTAATACTCTGCTGTCAGGCAAGCCCCCATCTGCCAAGACTGAGGCACACATTATTTTGCTACATGAACATTAAAACTTAAAATTGCAAACCCCTGACTAGAAAGATATTTGCATATTAACCAATAGTGTTGGAACAAGGGACAATGGGCCATGCCCTAACCCATTCAACCAATAGACTTTTGATTACCAGGCATTGAAAGTGGGGGGAGCTAGCATTCCAGGTTGACTGCTAAGATAGCAGAATCTACAAACACAGAAGAAGTGGTCAGGCCAGTTTTGGTCACATGACTGACTGACTATTGGACTTTTTTAATTTGAACTTCCAACAGAGGATTTGAACTCAGAAAGCTCCTGGCTCCTGGTTTCAGAAGACCTCTCTCTTGTCTGATCTCATCTCATTTCTCACCAGCTTTGGAATCCATTGAAAACACATGAACCTCAAAGAGAGAAAAGTCTCCTACATGAACAAGGTTTAAGAAGAACACTGGGCCACGACGAACAGAAAAACTACCTACAATCAAGTGAGCTCGAAGCACAGTAAACAAGAAACTCTTCTGATATCACCTCAAACCCCTCGCCACTAAATTTTCCTCTCCTCTTTTCTGTCCCTATTTGCAAGTGTACATCACGTGTGCATGTTAGCGCGGGCGCATCATGTTTCCGTAGGCGCTAACCGTATCAGAATTTAAGTTTAAGTTTTAATTTCACTTTTCTCCTTTAAACCTGAGAAAACATGGTGTGTTGGTTTCTTTGCCTTATAATTGGAAAGCTGTGAACAAGGATTCACAAAAGGGGGAGCTCAAAACACAGTGTGTTTAAAATTGAACCCTGTTACAGTAAGACCAGGTGAAGACAGCAAAAGACCTCTAGACACCTTTCTCACCTGGTTGTGACACTACTTTTTTTATTTTTCCTGCCAAAGTGAACAACCTCACATTTTCCCATATTATACTCCATCTGCCAGATTTTTCCCCCACTCACTCAACCTATCTATATCAGTCTGCAAGCTCCTGATGTCCTCTTCACAACATTCTTTCCTACCTGTCTTTGTGTAATCCGCAAATTTAGGTACCATGCCATTGCTCCCCTCATCTACGTCATTGATATAAATTGTAAAAAGTTGAGGCCGCAGCATCGACCCCTGCGGGACTCCACTCGTCACATCCTGCCAATCCGAAATGGACCCATTTATGCATACTCGCTGTTTTCTGTCAGCCAGCCAATCTTCTATCCATGCTAATATGTTACACCATGAGCTCCTACTTTGCGCAATAATCTTTTATATGGCACCTTGTCAAATGCATTCTGGAAATCCAAGTAAAGTATGTCAACAGGCTCCCCATTATCCACAGCACATGTCACAACTTCAAAGAACTCCAACAAATTGGTTAAACACAAATTCCCTTTCACAAAACCATGCTGACTATTCCCGATTACCTTGAGTTTTTCTAAGTGCCCAGCTACAACCTCCTTAATGATCGATTCTTACACCTTCCCCACGACAGACGTCAAGCTACTGGCATATATTTACCTGTTTTCTGCCTCCCTACTTCTTGAATAGAGGGGTTACAATTGCTACTTTCCAGTCTGATGGAACCTTTCCAGAATCTAGCAAATTTTGAAAATTTAACATCAATATCATCTATGACCTCATCAGCCACCTGTTTTAAGACCTTAGGATGAAGACCATCAGGACATGGGGACTTGTCAGTCCGCAGGGCAATCAGTTTGGTTAGTACCGCTTCCCTGGTGATTATAATTTCACCAGGTTCCTCTCTTTCTTCCACCTCCTGATTTACAGCTATTGCCAGAATGTTTTTTGTATCCACTATAGTGAAGACAGAAACAAAATATTTGTTCATCGTGTTACGACCGCGATGGGAGCAACGCACTGTCAATTCAATCCCGTCACTCGACAAGTCATAGCATATTATTAAGCTTTCATGCCCAAATGGAAAACAGCCAAATTAAACACTCTAGTAACCCTCGACTGAAACAGACCAAGCTAGGTATCTTTAGACAACAAATTAACTATTTATTAAAAAAACTAAATCATAAACACTATTAAGATAAACCTATGTCTAAAGACCTTATAACTTCTTATTTTAATCTAACTCCCCAATCACACACACATTCAAAAGTATCAGTAGTTAATAGTAACATTCGCGCCACACAAGAGCCAGGCAAAGACCATCTCCAACAAGAGAGAATCCAACCATCTCCCCTTGACATTCAACGGCATTACCATTTCATTGCTGAATCCCCCAGTATCAACATCCTGGGTGTTGTCATTGACCAGAAACTGAACTGGAGTAGCCATATAAATACCATGGCTACTAGAGCAGGTCAGAAGCTAGGAATCCTATGACAAGTAACTCACCTCCTGACTCCCCGAAGCCTGTCCATCATCTAGAAGGCACAATTCAGGAGTGTGATGGAATACTCTCCACTTGCCTGGTTGGGTGCAGCTCCAACAACACTCAAGAAGCCCGCTTGATTGGCACCCCATCCACAAACATTCATTCCCTCCACCACCAATGCACAGTGGCAGCAGTGTGTACCATCTACAAGATGCACTGCAGCAATGCACCAAGGCTCCTTAGACAGCACCTTCCAACCTGCGACCTCTACCACCTAGAAGGACAAAGGCAGCTGATGCATGGCAACACCACCACCTGCGAGCTCCCCTCTAAGCCACACAGCATCCTGACTTGGAACTATATCGCCGTTCCTTCACTGTCGCTGGGTCAAAATCCTGGAACTTCCTTCCTAACAGCACTGTGGGACGACCTGACCCATATGGATTGCAGTGGTTCAAGAAGGCGGCTCACCACTAATTTCTCAAGGGCAATTAGGGATGGCCAATAAATGCTGGCCTGGCTAGCAACACCCACATCCCATGAACAATTAACAAAAATTGTTTTTTCAAAAATGGAGGTTTTAAAAATTAGTTGCCTCTTCTTTTGGGCCTCCTTATCTCGAGAGACAATGGATACGCGCCTGGAGGTGGTCAGTGGTTTGTGAAGCAGCGCCTGGAGTGGCTATAAAGGCCAATTCTGGAGTAACAGGCTCTTCCACAGGTGCTGCAGAGAAATTTGTTTGTTGGGGCTGTTGCACAGTTGGCTCTCCCCTTGCGCCTCTGTCTTTTTTCCTGCCAACTACTAAGTCTCTTCGACTCGCCACAATTTAGCCCTGTCTTTATGGCTGCCCGCCAGCTCTGGCGAATGCTGGCAACTGACTCCCACGACTTGTGATCAATGTCACACGATTTCATGTCGCGTTTGCAGACGTCTTTATAACGGAGACATGGACGGCCGGTGGGTCTGATACCAGTGGCGAGCTCGCTGTACAATGTGTCTTTGGGGATCCTGCCATCTTCCATGCGGCTCACATGGCCAAGCCATCTCAAGCGCCGCTGACTCAGTAGTGTGTATAAGCTGGGGATGTTGGCCGCTTCAAGGACTTCTGTGTTGGAGATATAGTCCTGCCACCTGATGCCAAGTATTCTCCGAAGGCAGCGAAGATGGAATGAATTGAGACGTCGCTCTTGGCTGGCATACGTTGTCCAGGCCTCGCTGCCGTAGAGCAAGGTGCTGAGGACACAGGCCTGATACACTCGGACTTTTGTGTTCCGTGTCAGTGCGCCATTTTCCCACACTCTCTTGGCCAGTCTGAACATAGCAGTGGAAGCCTTGCCCATGCGCTTGTTGATTTCTGCATCTAGAGACAGGTTACTGGTGATAGTTGAGCCTAGGTAGGTGAACTCTTGAACCACTTCCAGAGCGTGGTCGCCAATATTGATGGATGGAGCATTTCTGACATCCTGCCCCATGATGTTCGTTTTCTTGAGGCTGATGGTTAGGCCAAATTCAATGCAGGCAGACGCAAACCTGTCGATGAGACTCTGCAGGCATTCTTCAGTGTGAGATGTTAAAGCAGCATCGTCAGCAAAGAGGAGTTCTCTGATGAGGACTTTCCGTACTTTGGACTTCGCTCTTAGACGGGCAAGGTTGAACAACCTGCCCCCTGATCTTGTGTGGAGGAAAATTCCTTCTTCAGAGGATTTGAACGCATGTGAAAGCAGCAGGGAGAAGAAAATCCCAAAAAGTGTGGGTGCGAGAACACAGCCCTGTTTCACACCACTCAGGATAGGAAAGGGCTCTGATGAGGAGCCACCATGTTGAATTGTGCCTTTCATATTGTCATGGAATGAGGTGATGATACTTAGTAGCTTTGGTGGACATCCGATCTTTTCTAGTAGTCTGAAGAGACCACGTCTGCTGACGAGGTCAAAGGCTTTGGTGAGATCAATGAAAGCAATGTAGAGGGGCATCTGTTGTTCACGGCATTTCTCCTGTATCTGACGAAGGGAGAACAGCATGTCAATAGTCGATCTCTCTGCACGAAAGCCACACTGTGCCTCAGGGTAGACGCGCTCGGCCAGCTTCTGGAGCCTGTTCAGAGCGACTCGAGCAAAGACTTTCCCCACTATGCTGAGCAGGGAGATTCCACGGTAGTTGTTGCAGTCACCGCGGTCACCTTTGTTTTTATAGAGGGTGATGATGTTGGCATCGCGCATGTCCTGGGGTACTGCTCCCTCGTCCCAGCACAGGCATAGCAGTTCATGTAGTGCTGAGAGTATAGCAGGCTTGGCACTCTTGATTATTTCAGGGGTAATGCTGTCCTTCCCAGGGGCTTTTCCGCTGGCTAGGGAATCAATGGCATCACTGAGTTCCGATTTGGTTGGCTGTATGTCCAGCTCATCCATGACTGGTAGAGGCTGGGCTGCATTGAGGGCAGTCTCAGTGACAGCATTCTCCCTGGAGTACAGTTCTAGGTAGTGCTCAACCCAGCGGTCCATCTGTTTGCGTTGGTCAGTGATTATGTCCCCCGATTTAGATTTGAGGGGGGTGATCTTCTTGATGGTTGGCCCAAGAGCTCTCTTCATGCCATCATACATTCCTCTGATGTTTCCGGTGTCTGAGGCCAGCTGAATATGACTGCATAGGTGTTGCCAGTAGTCGTTTGCGCAACGCCTAGCTGTTCTTTGTGCAGTACTTCTGGCTGCTTTAAGTGCTGCGGATGTTAAATCGCTGGGGGCTTTCTTGTAGTTCAAAAGTGCAATGCGCTTAGCGGCTATGACAGGTTCCAGCTCTTCATTATGAGATTGAAACCAGTCTGCATTTCTCTTCGCACTTTTGCCGTAGGTGGTCAAAGCTGACTCATAGATGGCGTCTCTGATGTGGGCCCACTTGGTCTCAGCATCCCCTGTGGGAGTGTTTTGAAGGGCTGTTACAAGTGAATTTAGAAATTTTTGTAACAGCTGTGGGTGAGAAATTCTGTTCGTGTTGATGCGTGGGTGGCCCTTCTGCTTGGAATGATGCAACTTCTTTGTTCTGAGTCTAACCTTGCTGCACACCAGGGAGTGGTCGGTGTCGCTGTCCGCACTGTGGAAGCTGCGTGTGATTTGAACACTGTTTAAGGCGGCTCGCCTTGTGACAATGAGGTCTAGCTGGTGCCAACGACGTGATCTTGGGTGCCTCCATGAAACCTGGTGACAGGGTTTAGTGTGAAAGAACGAGTTGGTGATGCAGAGGTTATGATAGGTACACAACTCAAGCAGTCTCTGCCCGTTCTCATTCATCCTTCCAACGCCGTAGCGCCCAAGGCAGGAGGGCCATGAGTCATGGTCGGCCCCAACCCTGGCATTAAAGTCCCCCAGCAGGAATAGGTGTTCGGTGTTGGGGATGCTGCTAATGATGTTATGGAGTTGTTCATAGAACTGGTCTTTAGCTTCAGGTGCGGAACAGAGTGTTGGAGCATAGATGCTGAGTAGGTGTACTGGACCAGAGGTGGTGAGCAGTCGGATGGACAGTATGCGTTCCGAGCCATTTGAGGGAGGCTCTATCATGCTGAGCAAGGAGTTTCTGATGGCGAAGCCCACTCCATGCTGTCTTGGTTCTTCAGGATCCCTGCCCTGCCAGAAGAAGGTGTAGTCTTGCTCTGCTAGAGAGCCACTCGCGGGGAGGCGAGTCTCCTGAAGTGCTGCAATGTCCACATTGAGTCTACTGAGCTCGTTGTTAATGATGGCGGTCTTCCGAGAATCGTTGATTTGTGTAAGGTCTTCCGACAGGCCAGGACACATAGTTCTGACGTTCCAGCTTGCAAAGCGAAGGGCTGGTACCTTCTTTCCTTTTTTCATGTTGTTTGGTGCGGTGTATCAGTCCACCTTTCGGGCAATGACCCTGAGCTCCAAGCACCCATTGAAGCAGGCAGACTGTGGCGGGACAGAACCTTATTGACCGGGGGCTGCTTAAGAATAAATAAAATAAGTAAATCTTTGTAGGTTACATTTCTGATGGACGAGATCTTCGAATGTGGATTTGATGAAAATAGTCCTTCAGCATTCAACTCTTCGGCTGCAGCAAGCATTAAGCAATTCTTTGCATGATGATCACAACAATACAAACGGTTTGTTGAAAAAGAAGGCTTTTCTTCTTTACTCAGGGAATTAGGTTGCTTGTAGCTCCTTGTAGGATTTTTTCTGAGAGAGGATAAACAGCTCCTTTCTCTTCAGTATGCCTCACTGGAAAGTCTCTCCAAACTAACTGATTTCAGCTGGTTTCTGCCAGTTCCACACACAGCCAAGTGGAAACAATTCCATGTCACCTCTCTCTCCCCTGTTGTTCCCCAGGGTAACAAAAATGCTGCTGCTGCACATTGTGTTGCAGGAATTTCAGAACCTTCTCTCCCTTAAAGGTTTTAAGAGTCTTAAAAGCACTGTTTTTAATCTGAGGAGAAAAAATAATTACAGGTCCGTGACAATTGCATTCACCATTTCCTTAGTATCTACCATTAGCTCCCCATTCTCACTCTCTACAGGACCAACGCTTACTTTACTTACGCTTTTCCTTTTTTAAATACCTGTAGAAATTTTTGCAATCTGTTTTTACATTTTTAGCTAGCTTCCTCTGGTACTCTAATTTCTTTCTCTGGAATAACTTTTTAGTCATTCTCTGCTGTTCTTTATATTCTGACCAATCATCTGAACTGCCACTCATCTTTGCGCAATTATATGCCTTTACCTTAAGTTTGATGTTTTCCTTATCTTCTTTAGTTAACCATGGATGGTGGGTCCTCCTCTTAGAATTTTTCTTTATAGCAGGAATATACTTTTTCTGAGTATTCTGAAATATCCCCTTAAATGTCTGCCACTGCTTCTGTATTGATCTATCTCCAAGCCTAGTAACCCAGTTCACTTCAGCTAGCTCAGTTTTCATGCCCACATATTTGCCATTCTTTGGCCTCCTTATCTCGAGAGACAATGGGTAAGTGCCTGGAGGAGGTCAGTGGTGTGTGGAGCAGCGCCTGGAGTGGCTATAAAGGCCAATTCTAGAGTGACAGGCTCTTCCGCAGGTGCTGCAGAAAAATTTGATTGTCGGGGCTGTTACACAGTTGGCTCTTCCCTTGCGCCTCTGTCTTTTTTCCTGCCAACTGCTAAGTCTCTTCGACTCGCCACAGTTTAGCCCCGCCTTTATGGCTGTCCGCCAGCTCTGGCGAACGCTGGCAACTGACTCCCACGACTTGTGATCAATGTCACAGGATTTCATGTCACGTTTGCAGATGTCTTTAAAGCGGAGACATGGACGGCCGATGGGTCTGATACCAATGGCGAGCTCGCTGTACAATGTGTCTTTGGGGATCCTGCCATCTTCCATGCGGCTCACATGGCCAAGCCATCTCAAGCGCCGCTGACTCAGTAGTGTGTATAAGCTGGGGATGTTGGCCGCCTCGAGGACTTCTGTGTTAGAGATACGGTCCTGCCACCTGATGCCAAGTATTCTCCGGAGGCAGCGAAGATGGAATGAATTGAGACGTCGCTCTTGGCTGACATACGTTGTCCAGGCCTCGCTGCCATAGAGCAAGGTACTGAGGACACAGGCTTGATACACTCGGACTTTTGTGTTCCATGTCAGTGCGCCATTTTCCCACACTCTCTTGGCCAGTCTGGACATAGCAGTGAAAGCCTTTCCCATGCACTTGTTGATTTCTGCATCTAGAGACAGGTTACTGGTGATAGTTAAGCCTAGGTAGGTGAACTCTTGAACCACTTCCAGAGCGTGGTCGCCAATATTGATGGATGGAGTATTTCTGAAGTCCTGCCCCATGATGTTCGTTTTCTTGAGGCTGATGGTTAGGCCAAATTCATTGCAGGCAGCCGCAAACCTGTCGATGAGACTCTGCAGGCACTCTTCAGTGTGAGATGTTAAAGCAGCATCGTCAGCAAAGAGGAGTTCCCTGATGAACAACCTGCCCCCGATCTTGTGTGGAGGAAAATTCCTTCTTCCGAGGACTTGAACGCATGTGAAAGCAGTAGGGAGAAGAAAATCCCAAAAAGTGCCATTATTTAAGTTTAAAATACTAGTCTTAGACCCACTCTTCTCTCTTTCAAACTGGATCTAAAATTCAATAATATTGTGGTCGCTGCTACTTTGAGGTGCCTTTACTCTGAGGTCATTAGTTAATCTTGTCATGTTACGCAATACCAAGTCTAAAATAACCTGCACTCTGGTTGGTTCTAGAACACGCTGCTCTAAGAAACTATCTCAAAAGCATTCTATGAACTCCTCATCCAGGCTACAATTGCCGATCTGATTTTTCCAGTTTATATGTAGATTAAAATAACCCATGATTATTGCCGTCCCCTTTTCATAAGCACCCAATAGTTCTTCTTGTCTCCTTCGTTCTACATTGTGGTTACGGTTCGGCGGTCTGTAGACCACTCCCACTAGTGACTTCTTTCCCCTACTATTGCTCATCTCCACCCAAACTGATTCTACATCCAGATCTCCTGAACCAAGGTCATCTCTATTGCACCAATGCCATTCTTGATTAAGAGTGCTACCCCTCCACCTTTACCTAGCTTCCTAGTCTTCTTGAATATCATATATCCCTCAATATTCAGGACCCAATCCTTGTCATTCTGCAGCCACATCTCCGTAGTCTCTATCAGATCATATTTATTTACTTCAATGTGCGCTATCAGTTTGTTTACGTTGTTATGAATGCTACGTGCATGCAGATACTGAGACTTTAGTTTAGTCTTTTTGTTATCTTTGCAATATCGAGTCTTGACTGTTGGTGTGTTCTTAGGTTTTTTCTCTCTGTCCCTTCCTGTCATTTTCTGACCTTAATTTCCCCTTATTGCTATTCTGCTCTCCTACCTTGGCCCTACACCTTGATTTGTTACATTTAATCATGCTTGACCCCTCACCCCTCCCCCCCCCCCTCCCCAGCCCCGTATCATTTAATTTGATCCCTTGCCCCCACTATTTAGTTTAAAACTCTCTCTACTTCCCTGGTTATACGGCTCGCTAAAGCACTGGTCCCAGCATGGTTTGGGTATAAACTATCCCAACGGTATAGCCGCTAATTTCCCCACGAACGGAACCCATTTTTACCACACCAGTCTTTGAGCCACACATTCATTTCTCTAATTTTATTTCCCCTATTCCAATTTGCTCGTGGCTCAGGTAATATTCCAGAGATTATTACCTTTGAGGTTCTGCTTCTTAATTTGGTGCCTAGATCCTTATACTGACTATGCAGAATCTCTTTCCTTGTCTTGTCTGTGTCGTCAGTATCTAAATGGACCACGATGACTGGATACTCCGCCTCCCAGTGCAAGTTGCTGTCCAGCTCTGAGCAGATGTTCCAAACGCTGGTGCCAGGCAGACAACACAGCCTTCTGGACTCCTGTTTTTTGCTCCAGAGAACAGTGTCAATCCTCCTCACTGTACTGTCCCTACTACCACTACATTCCTTTTTGCTCCCCTTACATGAACAGCTTCCTGTACCATGGTACCATAGTCAATCTGCACATCCACACTACAGCCCTCACTCTTATCCATACAAGCTGCAAGAAAGTTGAACTTGTTGCTCAATTGCAAGGGCTGAGGCTCCTCCACTCCCACTTTCTCAATCCCCTTACCTGCCTGACTTGCAGGCACACCCTCCTGTCCCTGACCACTGAACAAAACAGATGACCCTGTCCTAAGGGGTGTTTTCTGCCTTCTGGGCCAAAGTGACCAGGCAACCTTCCCTTTTCTTGATGCAACGCAGTGTCTGCAGCTCAGTCTCCAGTTCAATGACTCTGAGCCAAAACGTCTCAAGCCGCAGACACTTACTCACTTACTACAGACGTGGTTGCCATGGATTGCCATGGTATCCAAGAGCTCCCACATACTGCATCTGCAACACATCACTTGTCCTATCATCTTCATTGTGTTAATATAATTAAATGTATTTATTAATTAATTTATACTTCCCCTTCCTGAACTCCCTCACTTACCAAACTCCCTTTTTCACACTCGATGCCCTCCAACAGCACTCATTGCAGAAAAGCAGCACTGAAAGTCCTCTGAATTTATTCTCTCTGAACAATGATAAGTCAGCTCTGCAAGAGCTCAGAAACCAGTTTAAGCTCGCTATCTCATTATTAGCTACAGCTACTCACAGAGAGCTTGTAGATCCCTGTTTAAAACCATAAGAAACTTAACCTGCCTCTCAACTTAAACAGTACTTTCAGTAATTGCTAAATTTAAACAAAACATAGGAGTAGGAGTAGGCCATTCAGCCCATCGAGTTTGCCCCACCATTCAATATGCTCATTCGATGCCTTTTTCCCACATTATCCCCATATCTCTTTATATCATTTGTACTTCGAAATCTGTCAACCTTTGCCTTAAACATACCCAATGACTGTACTTCCACACCCCTCTGGGGTAGAGAATTCCAAAGATTCACAACCCTCCGAGTAAAGAAATTGTTCCTCATTTCTGTCCAAAGTGGCTTCCTCCTGATTTTGAAACTGTGTCCCCGAGTTCTAGACTCCCCAGCCAGGGTAAACATCGTAGCTGCATCTACCCTGCCTATCCCTTTAAGTATTTTGTAGGTTTCAATGAGATTACCTCTCATTCTTCGAAACTCTAGAGAATACATGCCCAGTTTTTCCAATCTCTCTTCATAGGACAGTCTTGCCATCTGGGAACAATTCTGGTAAACCTTTGTTGCACTCCCTCTATGGCAATAATATCCTTCCTAAGGTAAGGGGACCAAAACTGCACACAGTACTCCAAGTGCAGTCTAGCCAAGGTTCTACATAATTGAAGCAAGACTTCACTACTCCTGTACTCAAATCCTCTTGCGATAAAGGCAAATATACCATTAGCCTTCTTAATTGCTTGCTGCACCTGCATGTTAGCTTTCAGTGACTCATTGACAAGGACACCCAGGTCCCTTTGTACATCTACACTTTCTAATCTCTTACCATTTAAGAAATGCTCTGGATATCTGTTCCTTCTTCCAAAATGGATAACCTCACATTTTTCCACATAATATTCCATCTGTCACACTCTTGCCCACTCACTAAGTCTGTCCAAATCCCCTTGAAGCCGCTTTGCATCTTCCTCACAACACACATTCCCACCTAGTTTTGTGTCATCTGCGAACTTGGAAATATTACATATGTTCCCCACATCCAAATCATTGATATATATTGTGAACAGCTGGGCCTAAGCACTGATCCCTGCGGTACCCCACTAGTCACAGCCTGCCAACACGAGAATAACTTGTTATTCCTACTCTCTGCTTTCTGCCTGTTAACCAATTCTTAATCCATGCCAGTGTATTACCTCCTATCCCATGTGCTTTAATTTTGCTAACCAATCTCCTATGGGGGACTTTATCAAAAACCTTCTGACAATCCAGGTATACTATGTCCACCAACTCCTCTTTATCAATTCTGTACGTAACATCCTCAAAAAATGCCAACAGGTTCATCAAACATGATTTCCCATTCATAAATCCATGTTGACTCAATCAGATCACTATTATCCAAGTGTCAATTTATCGCATCCTTTAGAATAGATTCTAGCATTTTCCCAACGACTGATGTAAGGTTAACAGGTCTGTAATTCCCTGTTTTCTCTCTCCCTCGCTTCTTAAATAGTGGGGTGGCATTTGCAACCTTCCAATCTGCAGGAACCACTCCAGAATCTATAGAATTTTGGAAGATGATCACCAATGCATCCATTAGCTCTATAGTTACCTCTTTCAACACTCTGTGATGTAAAATATCAGGTCCTGGGGACTAATCAACCTTCAGCCCCATTTATTTCTCCAATACAACCTTCTTACTAATACTAATTTCCTGTCAATTCCTCATTCTCCCAAGTCCCTTGGATCTCTAATTCTGGGAGATTTCTTGTATCTTCCTCAGTGCAGACATACACAAAGTAATCATTGAGCTACTCTGCCATTTCTCTATTCCCCATTATAAATTCTCCTGACCCTGCCTGTAAGGGACCCACATTTGTCTTTGCCAAACATTTCCTTTTTATGTACCTATAGAAGATTTGACAGTCTGTTTTTATATTTTTTGCTAGCTTACATTTATATTCTGTTCTCCCTTTCTTTATCAGTTTCTTCGTCCTCCTTTGCTATATTCTAAAATGTTCCCAAACCTCAGGTTTACTACAATTTCTGGCAACTTTATAGGCCTTTTCTTTTAATCTTATACAATCCTTAACTTCCTTTGTTATCCATGATTGACTGCCTTTAATTTTGGGGTTGTTGTGCCTTGAAAGAATGTATAGTTGCTGTAAACTATGTAATATTTCTTTAAAGAATATCCATTGCTTATGTACTGTCACACCTTTTAATGTATTTTCCCAATCCGCCTCAGCTAATTTGCCCCTCATACCTTCATAATTTCCTTTCTTCAAATTTAACTCCCTAGCTTCAGATTGAACTACCTTACTTTCAAACATAATGTAAAATTCTATCATATTATGATCACATCTCTACAACAAGATTATTAATTGGCCTTTTCTCATTACATAATAATAATCATAACAAAAACTAAAATTTAGAGAGATTGACCCTTAAAATCCACTCACTTATCAAACTCCCTTCTTCACACTCAGTGCACTGTGTAACATTTATTTTAGTTGACAAATTTATAGTATACATGCATAGTTTTAAATGCTAATTTGCTAAAAGAAGTGGTTCAGATGGTAGTACTCTCCATTCTGCGCCAGAAGGTTATGGATTTATGTTCTTTGCCAGACTTTGAGAATATAAACTACACTTCTACTCCAATGAGAAAAGGATACTATTGATGCATTTCATTGGATTAAACCAGAGCCTCATCTGCTGGAGGTTAAAGTTCCCATTGTGCTATTTGAGTAAAAGCATGGACTTCTCCAAGTGTATTCCCTCCTATACAACACCACCAAAGCACTGATCTTCTGCTTCATTGCTGTTTGTGGGATCTCATTTGGCATTAAATGGCTGCCATACCTTGGCAATCACGATACCTCTTTTGTTCAAACTCATGAGAGTACTCTGGACAGAGTAGATAGGAGAAACTGTTCCCATTGGCTGAAGGATCCAGAACCAGAGGACATCGATTTAAGGTGATTGGCAAAAGAACCAGAGGCGACATGAGGAAAATCTTATTTATGCAGTGAGTGATTAGGATCTGGAATGCTCTACCTGAAAGTATGGAGGAGGAAGATTCAAAGAGGCCTTCAAAAGAGAATTGGACAATTAGCTAAAGAGAAAAAAAAATCTGGGCTATGGGGGAAAAAGCTGAGTAGTGGGGCTAGGTAAGTTGCTCTTGCAGCGAGCTGGCTCAGACACGATGGGCTGAATGCCTGCTTCTGTGCTGTAGATATCTATCCTTCTATCATTCTATATACATGAAGTGTTTTGAGATGTTTTTGCTCTATAACTGTAAGTTGCCTTATCACCTTTAGCTAAAATATCATTTGATGCAGAATATTTTTGGTAGCACCTACTATTAGAAAGCTGAAAAGAATTCTAAATTTCAAATAACATAGTTAAATGTAACAAGACAGGAAATTGGATCTTGTCTTGCCCATCTTTCAGGCATAATATAGGGGAGGAAAATGGCCAGTTTTGCAGGTCTATGTTGCCTGAAATACATCTAACCTCATTTTAGGTTGACAATATTCAGGCATCCCCAGCAGCCACCTAAAACAGGCATTACTGCCCTTTGCATATGTTAATGAGAGATCTCCTCTCCTCTCTAAAATTGGTCAGCACTGAGCACCTCCTTTGTTTAGGGTGTTCCACATTTGTAGTAGCCTAGTCGACAGTAGCCAACAAAAAGGTACTTATTTTATATAGTTACCTTAATGTGAAGATAGATTGGAGAAGTTGAGACACAACCCTGAGGAACTCCTGCAGTGATGACCTGGATATGTGATGATTGACTTTCCAACAACCATAGCCAACATCCTGTGCGCTAGGTATGACTCCAACCAGCGGAGAGTTTCCCCCCTGATGCCCATTGATTCCAGATTTGCTAGGGCTCCTTGATGCCATACTTGGTCAAATGCTGCCTTGATGTCAAGGGCAGTCACTCTCACCTCACCTCTTGACTTCAGCTCTTTTGTCCATGTTTGAACCAAGGCTGTAATGAGGTCAGGTGCTGTGTGGCCCTCATGGAACCCAAACTGAGTGTCATTGAACAGGTTACTGCTAAACAAGTGCCTGTCGACGACTCCTTTCATCACTTTACTGATGTTTGAGCATAGACTGACGGGACGGTAATTGGCCGATTGGACTTCTCCTGCTTTTTGTGTACAGGACAAACATGGGCAATTAAAAAAAATTGCTGGGTAGATGCCTCCTGTTCTATGTGGGATATCAAGGAGGTTCCAGTGTCCCTGATGATCACATGTGCAGGACGTGTATCCATCTGCAGCTACTACATTACAGAGCTGGAGCAGCGGGTGGATTCACTGTGGAGCATCCGCAATGCTGAGATCGTCGTGGCTAGCATGTTTAACGAGGTGGTCACACTTCAGGCAAAGGCTGGAAGGGAATGGGTGACCACCAGGCAGAGTAGAGGAAGGTAGGTAGTGCAGGAGTCCCCTGTGGCCATTCCCCTCTCTAGCAGATATACCGCTTTGGATATTGTTGGGGGAGGAAAGCAGCAAGAGCCAAGTTCATGGCACCATGGGTTGCTCTGCTGCACAGGAGGGAAGGAAGAAGAGTGTCAGGGCTATAGTGATAGGGGATTCAATTGTATGGCCGCAAATGTGACTCCAGGATGGTACGTTGCCTCCCTGGTGCTGGGGTCAAGGAAGTCATGGAGCGGCTGCGGGACATTCTGAAAGGGGGGTGAACAGTGAGAGGCTGTGGTACACATTGGTATCAAAGACATAGGTTGAAAGAGGGATGAGGTCCTGCAACAAGAATTTAGGGAGCTCGGTAGCAGATTATAAAGCAGGACCTCAAAGGTTGTAATTACTCCCGGTGCCACCTGCTAGTGAGTACAGTAATAGGAGGATTGAGCAGATGAATGTGTGGCTGAAGACATGGTGCAAGAGGGAGAGCTTTAGTTTCCTGGATTACTGGGTCTGTTTCTGGTGAAGGTGGGACCTGTACATGTTGAACGGGTTGCACCTGTTGATCAAGGAGTCAATTACTGCAATATGGAGGCATGATATCTTAGAATGTTCCTCAAATGAGGCCATATGGGTGGAATGTAAAAACAAAAAGGGGGCAATCACTTGGCTGGGAGTGTACTGCAGGCCTCCAAACAGTCAGGGAGAGATAGAGGAGAAGATATGTAGGCAAATCTCAGAGATGTGTGAAAATAATAGGGTAATAATAGTAGGGGATGCCAACTTCCCCCATATCACCTGGGAAAGTCTTAGTGCAAAAGACTTAAAGGGGGCGAAATTCTTAAAGTGCACACAGGAGAGCTTTTTGAGCAAGCACGTAGAATGTCCGACAAGAGAAGGGGCGGTACTGGACCTAACCCTAGGGAATGAAGCCGGTCAAGTAGTAGAAGTGTCAGTGGGGATATCATTTTGGGGATAGTGACCATAACTCTGTAAGATTTAAGGTAGTTATGGAAAAGGACAAAGAGGGACCGGAAATAAAAGTACTGAATTGGGGGAAGGCCGCTTTCAATATGATTAAACATGATCTGGCCAAAATGCAGCAACTTGTAGGAAAGTCCACATCAAATCAGTGGGAGTCATTCAAAAAGGAAATAGTGATAGTTCAGGGCCAACATGTTCTGTAAAGGTGAAAGGTAGGACCAACAAGTTCAAGGAACCCTGGATGTCAAGGGATATAGAGAATTGGATAAGGAGAAAAAAGGAGGCTTATGGCAGATTCAAAGCGCTGAAAACAGCGGAGGCCCTAGAGGAGTATAGAAAATGTAGGGGGGGGCGGGTACTTAAAAAAGTAATTAGGAGAGCAAAAAGGGGACATGAAAAATCACTGGGGGCAAGATAAAGGAAAATCCCAAGTTATTTTATAAGTATATTAAGGGCAAGAGGATAACCAGGGAAAGTGTAGGGCCCATTAGGGACAGAGTAGCAGACTGTGTGTGGAGCCGGAGGACATAGGTGAGGTTTTAAATTATTACTTTTCATCTGTGTTTACTATGGAGAAGGACGATGTAGGTGTAGAGATCAGGGAGGGCGTTTGTGATATACTTGAACATATTAGCATTGAAAGGGAGGAAGTATTAGCTGTTTTAGTCGGCTTAAAAGTGGATAAATCCCCAGGCCCAGATGAGATGTAACCCAGGCTGTTATGTGAGGCAAGGGAGGAGATTGCAGGGGCTCTGACACAAATTTCCAACTCCTCTCTGGCCACAGGAGAGGTACCAAAGGATTGGAGGACAGCAAATGTCGTACCATTATTCAAGAAGGGTATCAGGGATAAACCAGGTAATTACAGGCCAGTGAGTCTAACATCAGTGGTTGGGAAACTATTGGAAAAAATTCTGAGGGACAGGATTAATCTCCACTTGGAGAGGCAGGGATTAATCAGGGATAATCAGCATGGCTTTGTTAGGGGGAGATCGTGTCTAACAAACTTGATTGAATTTTTTGAGGCGGTGACTAGATGTGTAGATGAGGGTAAAGCAGTTGATGTAGTCTATATGGACTTCACTAAGGCTTCTGATAAGGTCCCGCATGGAAGATTGGTTAAGAAGGTAAGACCCCATGGGATCCAGATAAAATTTGGCAAATTGGATCCAAAATTGGCTTAGTGGCAGGAGGCAGAGGGTAATGGTCGAGGGTTGTTTTTGAGAATGGAAGCCTGTGATCAGTGGTGTACCATAAGGATCGGTGCTGGTACCCTTGCTGTTTGTCGTGTACATTAATGATTTAGACGTGAATATAGGAGGTATGATCAGTAAGTTCGCAGATGACACGATAATTGATGGTGTCGTAAATAGTGAGGAGGAAAGCCTTCGATTACAGAATGATACAGATGGGCTGGTAAGATGGGCGGAGCAGTGGAAAATGGAATTTAATATTGAGAAGTGTGAGGTGATGTATTTTGGGGAGGACTAACAAGGCAAGGAATATATAAAGGATGGTCGGACCTTAGAAAGTACAGAGGGTCAGAGGGACCTTGGTGTACTTGTCCATAGATCACTGAAGGCAGCAGCACAGGTAGATAAGGTGGTTAGGAAGGCATATGGGATAATTGCCTTTATTAGTCGAGGCATAGAATATAAGAGCAGGGAGGTCCTGATGCAGCTGTATAGAACGCTAGCTAGGCCACAGCTGGAGTACTGTGTACAGTTCTGGGCACCATGCTATAGGAAGGATGTGATTGCACTGGAGAGGATGCAGAGGAGATTCACCAGGATGTTGCCTGGGCTGGAGCATTTCAGCTATGAAGAGAGAGTGAAAAGGCTAGGGTTGTATTCCTTGGAGCACAGAAGGCTTAGGGGGGACCTGACTGAGGTATACAAAATTATGAGGGGCATTGATAGGATAGATAGGAAGAAACTTTTTCACTTAGCGGAGGGACCAATAACCAGGGGGCATAGATTTAAGGTAAGGGGTAGAGGGGATTTGAGGAAAATAAATTTTACCCAGAGGGTGGCTAGAATCTGGAACACACTACTGAAGGGGTGGTAGAGGCAGGAACCCTCAGAGCATTTAAAAAGTATTTAGATGAGCAATTGAAATCTTCAGGCGCTGCTTCACAAACCACTGACCACCTCCAGGCGCTTACCCATTGTCTCTCGAGAAAAGAAGGCCAAAGAAGAAGAAGAAGAAGAAGAATTGAAATGCAATAGCATACAAGGCTACGGGCCAAGTGCTGGAAAATGGGATTAGAATGGGATTAGAATAGAAAATGGCCAGCACAGAAACGATGGGCTGAAGGGTCTGTTTTTGTGCTGTACAACTCTATGACTCTATGACTCTATGGACTGTAATGGTTCAAGAAGGCGGCTCACCAACACCTACTCAAGGGCAATTACGTATTGACAAAAAATGTTGGCCTTGCCAGCGGTCCTCATGTCCCACAAGCAAACAAAAAAAAATCACCATTGGATAAGGTTCACTTAAGATTTGTCTGCCAGTTACAATTTCTGGATTGCAATTACATTTGTTGCCTCTTTGTTGAGTGTGATGGAGAAGGGTTGGCAGATCACTTGTTCAATTGCTACTTAGGTAAGTCCACAACTCTATCTTCTGGACATGTGTTGCCCAGTAATAGTAGTGGCAGGATGAAGAATGACTGTCTTTGGATAAGTTTTTTGATTGCAATTATTGTTTCTGAAACTTTCTGGGTAAATGTGAATTAAGCAGAGCTCCATCTTATTTCAAACAGGACTGTTTCTGTACTTCTACATTTCATGGACTGAGCATGAAAGTTAAAGACCTATTTGGATTCATTAAAGAGCTCTTTGCCTTTGTAGACAGAGAAAAGCAATACACCAGCCACTAGAGAGAACTCTTGGTTTGAAAGGGAGACAGTTAACCCTGGAATATTGTTGTAGTTGTCATGCCCAGTAAAGACATATCATATTCCTACTCTTAAGATACAAACTTTATTCTGTGTGGAATCTTTGAAAATGATCACTTTTTAAAGGAAAAGTCAATGTGATGCAAGATGGCAACCGAAGGTTAGATGACTTAGTCTGTATATTCAAACTGTCTCACAGTCTCAAAAGAACAAGAGGATAGATTCCAGACTAAGAGATGTCAATTTCACGCATCCTTAAGGCATCAACAGACATTCCTGAATTGAATTGGGTTATTATGAAACAAAGAAGGCGTGAAGTAGCCGTATCATAATGGCATTATACCCATCTAGACATCAATGGATGGCCATTAGTTCCACATCCTGGTCCATTGTGTGGTCATTGCAGGGGAGAGGGCCATGTGTCAACAAACAAAAACTCTAATTTGATAGATTTTGAACTTAAAAGGCAACCCTTTGGAGAGAGAGGGAGAGATCACAACAACCTCACAGAAGGAGTCCAGCCAAGGACTGTGGAAGGACCCAGACTAAACAAGGAGTCCTGCTGCTGATTCTATACTTCAGAGAACTGAAGGTAACCGCCACTTCGTGTCTGAAATCTTAACCACCAGAAATCTACAATAGCTCAACAAATTCAAGACTACAAACACCGAGTCCTTCACCTTTAAAAGACCCTGTCCTACTTAGAAGATTCAACAGGTTTACCATAAACCACAAACACACACCTTGAACTGTTACCCTTTACCTTCTATCTATCTTTTCTTGAGAATGCATGCGAGAGTGAATGTGTGCATGAATGGTGTTGTGAACATTTCAGGGAATGCATATTGTTCAAATAAATAGTTAATCTTCTGTTTTAAAGCTACAAGAAAGCCTGTCACTGTGTTTATTTGACAAGTAGACCACTCAGGGGCTAACTCATGATTTAAACAAAACATTATAGCGGGCAGTTGGCAGGTGAACAGTGGGATCAACACACACCCCTTACCAGCTGTCCATAACATATGTGGGCTCATCCAGGATTATGAACAATCAGACTAAATGAGAGATTTGGAAAAGGGAGGAAAATTGACCTCTAAATCTGTGGAAAATTGAACAAAACTTTTTTTTTATATCAGACTTTTTTTTTCTCTACGGGATTAGAAACAAAAGATATGGCCACATTTAATTGTTTTTCATTTGTTCAGGGGATGTAGGTGTCACTGGCTATGCCAACATTTATTGCCCATCAAGAATTGTCCTTGAGAAGGTAGTGATGAACTGCTTTCTTGAACCACTGCAGTCCTTGGGGTGTAGGATTTTGACCCAGTGACAGTGAAGGAATGGCGATATAGTTCCAAGTCAGGATGGAGTGTGGCTTGGAGAGGAACTTGAAAGTTGGTAAGTTTCTTGGTAAGTAACAGCTGTTATTGCCTGTAAATAGCTTAAAAAATCAGAGAAAAATAAAGTTCTGTTTTTTAGGAAACCCTCAAACAGCTACTTTGTAAGTGAGAAGGTTAGTACTACTAAGGTTTTTTAATTAGTGTAAATTATTAATAATGACTAATTAGAATAGTGCTATTTGGACAGTGTGAGGCTGTGAGTTGTGTGTAAGGGATTTCACTGACAAGGGGAAGGAGATGCTCTTTGGCCTCTTTCTTTTCTTTTCCGCCTTTTCAGCCTCCATGGTACAAGGGAAGAAGCTGATTGGCAAATAATTGGTAAGTTATTCCACTTATTACACTAGCAATAATTAGTTTGTAAAGCTAAGGTATGGCAGGGCAGCTCGGCCAAGCGGAATGTGCCTCCTGTGTCATGTGGGAAGTCATGGACGCACCTTGACAAACACGTCTGCAGGAAGTGTCACCGGCTGCAGATGCTTGAAGGTTTTGGAACTCGAATGGCGGCTGGAGTCACTTAAGAGAGCACAGGCAGAGAGGGACTGGATGACTGCCAGACAGACAAGATGGTCAAGGCAGGTAGTCCAGGAGTCCCCGGACGGCATCCCACTTTCCAACTGATATTCAGTGCTGAGTACTGATGGGAGAGAGGGTTCCTCTGGAGAGTGCAGTGAGAGTCATGACCAGAGCACCATGGTTGGCTCAGCTGTGCAGGGACGGAGGAAAAGGGAGCAATAGTGATAGGAGATTCTATAGTTAGGGGAACAGCTAGGAGTTTTTGTGGTCGCAGACGTGATTCCAGGATGGTATGTTGCCTCCCTGGTGCAAGGGTCATGGATATCACCGAGCAGCTACAGAGCATTGAGGAGGGTGAGGGTGCACAGCCAGAGGTCATGGTCCACATTGGCACCAACAATCTAGGAAGAAAAGAGTGATGAGATCCTGCAGGATGAGATTAGGGAGTTAGGAACGAGATTAGCAAGCAGGACCTCAAAGGTAGTAATCTCTGGATTACTCCCAAGGCCACATACTTGTGAGTATAGAAATAGGAAAATACACCAGATGAATGCATGGCAGGAGAGATGGTGCAGGAGGGAGGGCTTCAGATTTCTGGGGCATTGGGACCAGTTCTGGAGAAGGTGGGACCTGTACAAGCTGGACGGTCTGCACCTGAACAGGACTGGGACAAATGTCCTTGCAGGAAGGTTTGCTCGTGTTGTTGGGGATGATTTAAACTAGTTTGGCAGGGGGATGGGAACCTAAACGCTGTTTTAGATAGGACAATTTCAGGGCAGGGAACAGGAGCAGAAAATTAGTGAGTGACTCTGAAAGACAGAAAAAGCAAAGGTTAAAAAATGTACAGCACAGGAATTTGGCAGTGTTAAAGGGTATTTATTTAAATGCAAGGAGTATAGTAAATAAAGCCGATGAGCTGAGGGAACAGATAGACCCATGGCAACATGATACCTTTGCTATAATGGAAACTTGGCTTAAAGAGAGGCAAGAATGACGACTCAACATCCCTAGATATAGAGTTTTCAGGTGGGATAGAGAGGGAGATAAAAAAGGAGGGGGTGTAGCATTATTAGTTAAGGAATCAATAACAGCTTTGACGGGGGTTGATATGCTGAATGAATCATCAAACGAGGCCATGTGGGTGGAGCTCAGAAAGAAAAAGGGGCAGCCACACTACTAGGAGTGTACTAAAGACCCCAAATAATGAGAGGGAAATAGAAGAACAAAAATGTAGGCAAATTTCTGAGCGCAAAAACTATAGGGCAATAATACTTGGGGTTTCAACTACCCCAATATCAACTGGGATACAAACAGTGTGAAGGGCACAGAGGGGACTAAATTCTTGGACTGCATTTAAGAGAACTTTTTTAGCCAGCACGTAACAAGCCCAACGAGAGGGGCCGCAATTCTAGATTTAGTCTCCGGTAATGAAGCTGGGCGAGTGGATGAAGTAATAGTAGGTGACCATTTTGGAGATAGTGACCATAATACAGTAAGTTTTATCATCTTCAAATCCTCACTAGATACAGGCGAGATACCAGACAATTGGAGTTCTGGAAACGTTGTACCATTGTTTAAAAAGGGTGCGAGGGATAGGCTACATAATTATAGGCTGGTCAGTCTGACCTCAGTGGTGGGTAAATTGTTCGAATCAATTCTGTGGGACAGGATAAACTGCCACTTAGAAAGGCACGGATTAATCAGGGATAGTCAACATGGATTTGTTCGGGGAACGTCATGTCTTACTAACTTAATTGAGCTTTTTGAGGAAGTAATAAGGAGGATTGATGAGGGTAATGCAGTGCATGTGGTCCTCATGGATTTTAGGAAGGCATTTGACAAGGTCCTGCATGGCAGACTGGTCAATAAAATGAAAGCCCATGGGATACAGGGGAATGTGGCAGGTTGGATCCAGAATTGGGGCAGGGACAGGAAACAAAGGGTGAACAAAGAACAAAGAACAGTACAGCACAGGAACAGGCCATTCAGCCCTCCAAGCCTGCGCCGATCTTGATGCCTGCCTAAACTAAAACCTTCTGCACTTCCAGGGTCCGTATCCCTCTATTCCCATCCTATTCATGTATTTGTCAAGATGCCTCTTAAACGTCTCTATGGTACCTGCTTCCACCACTTCCCCCGGCAACAAGTTCCAGGCACTAACCACCCTCTGTGTAAAGAACTTGCCTCACACATCCCCTCTAAACTTTGCCCCTCTCACCTTAAACCTGTGTCCCCTAGTAACTGACTCTTTCACCCTGGAAAAAAGCTTCTGACTATCCACTCTGTCCATGCCGCTCATAACTTTGTAAACCTCTATCATGCCCCTCCACCTCTGTCGTTCCAGTGAAAACAATCCGGGTTTATCCAACCTCTCCTCATAGCTAATGCCCTCCAGACCAGGCAACATCCTGGTAAACCTCTTCTGTACCCTCTCCAAAGCCTCCACATCCTTCTGGTCGTGTGGCGATCAGAATTGCACGCAATATTCGAAGTGTGGCCTAACTAAAGTTCTGTACAGCTGCAGCATGACTTGCCTATTTTTATACTCTATGCCCCGACCGATGAAGGCAAGCATGCCGTATGCCTTCTTGACTGCCTTATCCACCTGTGTTGCCACTTTCAGTGACCTGTGGACCTGTATGCCCAGATCTCTCTGCCTATCAATAGTCGATGGATGGTTTTGTGAATGGAAAGGTGTTTCCAGTGGCGTTCCACATGGCTCAGTGTTTGGTTCCTTGCTGTTTGTGGTATATATTAATGATTTGGACTTAAATGTGGGAGGCACGATTGGGAAATTTGCTGATGACATAAAAATTGGCCATCTAGTAGATAGCGAAGAGGATAGTCGTAGACTCCAGAATTATATCAATGGTTTGGTTGAATGGGCAGAACAGTGGCAGATGGAGTTCAATCTGGAGAAGTGTGAGGTAATACATTTGGGGAGGGCAAATAAGCAAGGGAATACACAATAAATGGAAGGATATTGAGAGGGGTCGAAGAAGTCAATGGAGTGCCTATCCACAGGTCCCTGAAGGTGGCAGGACTGGTAGACAGAGTGGTGAAGAAGGCATATGGAATGCTCTCCTTTATTGGCCGAGGTATAGAGTACAAAAGCAGAGGAGTAATGCTGGAACTGTATAAAACTCTGGTTAGACCACAGCTGGAGTATTGTGTATAGTTCTGGACACTACATTACAGGAAGGACATAATTGCTATGGAGAGAGTACAGAGGAGATTTACAAGAATGTTGCCAGGGCTTGAAAGTTGCAGCTATGAGGAATGATTGGATAGGCTAAGGGTGTTTTCCTTAGTACAGAGGAGGCTGAGGGGTGACTTAATTAAGGTGTACAAAATTATTAGGGGACTAGATAGAGTAGACAGGAAGGACCTGTTTCCTGTAGCAAAGAGGTCAATTACCGGGGGGGCACATATTTAAGGCGATTGGTAGAAGGACATGAGGAAAAACTTTTTCACTCAGTGGGTGGAGGGTGTCTGGAATTCACTGCCAGGAATGGTGGTGGAGGCAGAAGCCCTCAATTCTTTTAAAAGGTACCTGGACCTGCACCTGAAGTGCTGTAATCGGCAAGTCCATGGACCAGGTCCTGGAAGGTGGGATTTTTTTTCGGGCCTGCATGGACATGACGTGCCGAATGGCCTACTTCTATGCCATAATTTTTCTATGGTTCTATGTGAACCTGTAGTTGTTGGTGTTCCCAGGCATCTGCTGCCCTTGTCCTTCTAGGCGGTAGAAGTTGCCCGTTTGGAAGGTTCTGTCGAAGGAGCCTTGGGGAATTTCTGCAATGCATCTTGTAGATGGTACACATTGATGCCACTGTGCGTCAGTGGTGGAGGAAGTGAAGGTTTGTGGATGGGGTGCCAATCAAGCGGGCTGCTCTTTCCTGTATGGTGTTGAGATTTTTGAGTGTTATTGGAGCTGCACCCATTCAGGCAAGTGGAAAGTATTTCATCACACTCCTGACTTATGACTTGTAGATGGTATACAGGCACTGAGGAGTCAGGATGTGATTTACACGCCAAAGAATTCCCAGCCTCTGACCTGCTCTTGTACCCACAGCATTTATGTGGTTGGTCCCATTCATGTTCTGGTCAATGGTGACCCCCAGGATGTCGGCAGTGGGGAATTCAATGATGATAATGCCATTGAACGTCAAGGGGAGATGGTTAGATTCTGTCTTGTTTGCCCGGCCCTTGTTGGCACAAATGTTACTTGCCACTTATCAGCCCAAGCCTAGATGTTGTCCAGGTCTTGCTGCTTATGGACACGGGCTGCTTCAGTATCTGAGGAGTCACGAATAGTGATGAACATTGTGCATTCATCAGTGAACATTCCCACTTCTGACCTTATGATGGAGGGAAGGTCATTGATGAAGCAGCTGAAGATGATTGTGCCGAGGATACGACCCTGAGGAACTCCTGCAGTGATGTCCTGGGACTGAGATGATTGACCTCCAACAATCACAACCATCTTCCTTTGTGCTAGGTTTAATTCCAACCAATGGAGAGTGTTTTCCCCCGATGCCCATTTGACTCCAGTTTTGCTAGGGCTCCTTGATGCCATACTCAGTCAAATGCTGCCTTGAAGTTCACCTCTGAAGTTCAGCTCTTTTGTCCATGTTTGGACCAAGGCTGTAATGAGGTCAGGAGCTGAGTGGCCCTGGCAGAACCCAAACTGAGCATCAGTGAGCAGGTTATTGCTGAACAAGCGATGCTTGATAGCACTGTTGATGTTCCTTTCCATCACTTTGCTGATGACTGAGAGTAGACTGATAGAGCGGTTTAGATTTGTCCTGCTTTTTGTGGACAGGACATACCTGGGCAATTTTCCACTTTGCCGGGTAGATGTCAGTGTTGCCGCTGTACTGGAGCAGCTTGGTTAGGGGCGTGGCAAGCTCTGGAGCACAAGTCTTCAGTACTACTGCCGGAATGTTGTCAGGGCCCATAGCCTTTGCAGTATCCTTCAGCTGTTTCTTGATATCATGTGGAGTGAATCGGATTGGCTGAAGACTGGCATCTTGGATGCTGGGGACCTCAGGTGGAGGCTGAGATGGATCATCCATTTGGCACTTCTGGCTGAAGATAGATGCAAATGCTTCAGCCTTATTTTTTGCACTGCTGTGCTGGGTTCCCCTATCGTTGAGGATGGGGATGTTCGTGGAGCCTCCTCCTCCTGTCAGTTGTTTAATTGTCCACCACTCTTCATGACTGGATGTGGCAGGACTGCAGAGCTTTGATCTGATCCGTTGGTTGTGGGATCGCTGAGCCCTGTCTATTGCATGCTGCTTCTGCTGTTTGGCATGTAAATAGTCCTGTGTCAACAGGCTGACACCTCATTTTTAAGTAAGCCTGGAGCTGCTCCTGGCATGCCCTCCTGCACTCTTCATTGAATCAGAATTGGTACCCCGACTTGATGGTATATTGGGGGATATGCCGGGCCATGAGGTTACAGATTGTGGTTGAATGCAATTCTGCTGCAGCTGATGGCCCAAAGTGTCTCTATCCCATTTAACACGGTGGTAGTGCCACACAACATGATGGTGTGAAGACGGTACTTCATCTCCACAAGGACTGTGCGGTGGTCACCTCTACCAATACTGCCATGGACAGATGCATCTGTGACTGGTAGATTGGTGAGGATGAGGTCAAGTAGTTTTTTCTCTCTTGTTGGTTCCCTCACCACCTGCCGCAGACCAGGTCTAGCAGCTATGCCCTTTAGGACTCAGCCAGTTTGGTCAGTAGTGGTACTACCGAGCCAATCTTGGTGGTGGACATTGAAGTCCACCAGCCAGAGTACATTCTGCGCCCTTGCTACCCTCAGTGCTTCT
The DNA here is from genome assembly GCF_036365525.1 of Heterodontus francisci. Taxonomy (NCBI): domain Eukaryota; kingdom Metazoa; phylum Chordata; class Chondrichthyes; order Heterodontiformes; family Heterodontidae; genus Heterodontus; species Heterodontus francisci. Next base: position 33,124,280 of record NC_090374.1, on the reverse strand, counting down.
TCTGATTGGTGTTCAACATGGAGAAGCACTGATTCATCAGCCGAGAGGGGGCTATAGGTGGTAATCAGCAGGAAGTTTCCTTTCCCATGTTTGACCTGATGCCATGAGACTTCATGGGATCCAGAGTCAATGCTGAGGACTCCAAGGGCAACTCCCTTCCGACTGTATACCACTGTGCCGACACCACTGGTGGATTTTTCCTGTTGGTAGGACAGGACATATCCAGGGATGGTGATGGTGGTATCTGGGACATTGTCTGCAAGGTATGATTCCATGAGTATGACTATGTCAGGCTGTTGCATAACTAGTCTGTGCGACAGCTCTCCCAATTTTGGCACAAGCCCCCAGATGTTTGTAAGGAGGACGTTGCAGGGTCGATCGAGCTGGGTTTGCCGTTGTCTTTTCTGGTGCCTAGGTCAATGCCAGGTGGTCTGTCCAATTTTATTCCTTATTGGCCTTGTCGTGATTTGATATAACTGAGTGGCTTGCTAGGCCATTTCAGCTGGCATTTAAGAGTCAACCACATTGCTGTGGTTCTGGAGCCAGACCAGGTAAGGACGGCAGATTTCCTCCCCTAAAGGACATTAGCGAACCAGATGGGTTTTTACAACAGTCGTCAATGGTTTCATGATCACCATTAGACTAGCTTTTTTTAATTGCAGAGGAGAAAAGAGAGGAAGCAGCGAGAAAGGTTACAGGGATGCCAACAAAAGCAGAACACATACCACGGAATTGGTAAAAAAACTTGAAGGTTCCCTTAGTTAAAGATACAGGATAAGTTGGTCACCAGGGTAGTGACAGTCAGGGTCATTCTGAGTTTATCAATGCAGGGGGTCAAACTGGTGCTGGGCAATGACCTGGCAGGAAACTCCAGAGAGTTCAGATCAGTCTATGGAGACTGGGGAAACTGAGGGGAATGAACAACATTCTGTGATTAAAGAAGCTAAAGGAAAGTCAGGAGAATATAAAGAGGCCAAGATGAAACCAATGGAATTTAAAGAGGCTGAGACAGAGCCAGAGGAATTTAAAGGAGCTGAGATAAAAACAGCAGAAGTATGGATAGCAGAAACCTTATTTACAGATTTAAAGAACAAGGAAAGTTCCCAAACGGGCGACAAAATTGAGGGAGAAGCCTCACCGAGCTGATGTGCCACAGGGGAGTGTAGCAGAAGCTGGACCGCCACCTGCAAGCAGTAGTGTCCCAGATGACATACAATAACACAAGAAATAGGAGCAGGAGTAAACCATATTACCCATGCTCCACCATTTAATACAATCGTGGCTGATCTTAAGCTTCAACTCCACTTTCCCGCCCGCTCCCAATATTCCTGATTCCCTGAGAGACCAAAAATCTGTCTATCCCAGCCTTAAATGTATTCAACAATGGAATATCCACAACTCTCTGCAGTAGAGAATTCCAAAGATTCACAACTCTTTGAGTGAAGTAATTTCTCCTCATCTCAGTCCTAAATGATTGGCCCCTTATCCTGAGACTGTTATCCCATGTTTTAGATTCTCCAATCAGTGGAAACTATCTCTCGGTGTCTACCCTATCCACCCCCTTCAGAATCTTGTATGTTTCAATGATATCGCCTCTCATTCTTCTAAAATCCAGAGAATATAGGCTCAGTTTACTCAGCCTCTCATCAAAGGACAACCCCCTCATATCAGGGACCCATCTCGTGGATCTTCGTTGTACTGGTTCCAACGTAAATCTATCTTTTCTTAAATGTGGAGACCAAAACTGTACACAGTACTACAGGCATGGTCTCACTAACACCCTGTAGAATTGCAGCAAGACTTCCTTATTCCCGTACTCCAACCCCCTTGCAATAAAGGCCAATTGCTTGCTGTTACCTACATGCTAACTTTCTGCATTTCTTGTACAAGTATACCCAAGTTTCTTTAAACATCAGCACTTACAAGTTTCACACCTTTCTAAAAATATCGTGCTTTTCTATTCTTATGACCCAAGTGAATAACTTCACACTTCCCTACATTATTCTCCAACTGCCATCTTGTTGCCCACTCACTTAACCTGCCTATATCTGTTTGCAGCCTCTCTGTGTCCTCCCCACAGCTTACCTTTCCAGCTACCTTTGTATCATCATCAAACATAGAGACATTACTCCGTCCCTTCATCTAAGTCATTAATATAGAGTGTAAGTAGCTGAGGCCCCAGCACTGATCCTTGCAACACTCCACTATTCACCGCCTGCCAACTTGTAAATGCTCCATTTATACCCACTCATTGCTTCTTGTCCATTAACCAATCCTCTAGCCATGCTAATATATTACCCCCAACCCTTATCTTGCCTATTAACCTTTTGTGAAGCAACTTGTAAAATGCCTTTTGGAAATCCAGGTATATTCCATTTGCTGGTTCCCTTTTATCTACCCTACTAATTGCATCCTCAAAACCTCTAACAAATTTAGCAAACAAGATTTCCCTTTAGTAAAACCATGTTGACTTGTTCTAATCATATTGTGCTTTTTAACATGCATTGTTAAGACTTCCTTAATAATAGATTCCAGCATTTCCCCAATGACTGATATTAGGCTAACTGGCCTGTAGTTCCCTGTTTTCTCTCTCACCCCTTTCTTGAAAAGCGGTGTAACATTTGCCAACTTCTAATGTGATGGGACTGTTCCAGAATCTAAGTAATTTTGGAAAATCATAGCTCGTGCATCCACTCTCTCTGCAGCTATCTCTTTTGGAACCCTAGGATGTAAGCCATCAGATGCAGGGGATTTGTTGGATTTTAGTCCTTTAAGTTTCTCCAATACTTTTTCTCTGCTGATATTAATTTCCTCACTCTTTTTAGCCCCTAGGTTACAAGCAATTTCTGGTATGAAACTTGTGTCTTCTACTGTAAAGACAGACACCAAATATTAGTTCAATGCCTCTGCCATTTCCTTATTCCCTATGATAATTTCTCCTGTCGCTACTTCTAAAGAATCAACTTTTACTTTAGCTACTATCTTCCTTTGTTTATACCTATAAAATCTCTTACAATATGTTTTAATATTACTAGTTTACTTGCAGAAGATTGGGGAAAACCCCATCCCTGAAGTAAAGGGAAACAGCAGTTGTGAAAGCCGCAATAAAAATAAAAGTAAGGCCATTATGGATTTTCCCACTGAAGAATCAAATTGTCATGTTCTAAATCCAAAGCTAACTAAACCCAGCAAATTAGATTCAGAACCCACTAAGGACAAAGTGCAAAAGGAGAACCCAAATGCCTCACAGGGGCTAAAAAAACGTTTACTATCCACTGTCACCCTGGAGATATGAATTATCCACATGCCAGAACTTTAACTATTAAGTCCATGTGTTGTGGAAGCGGTTAAGTCCTGTACAGGGAGTAAAATTTGACAATAGCCAAGAACAATGCAATGATGGAAATCAGATATTTCAAACCTTGGAACAGAAAAGATGTCTTTACAGCAGCCTGTGAAATTTGATCTCTTCAAGGACCCATAAGTCCAACTCAAATTTCCACTTATCCCAAAACTCACCAAAAGTCACATGGCTGTTGGTATTAACATTCCCAAAGTACTGCAAACAGACGCTAGAGAAATCCAACCCTGTTCGATACCACATAACTGGGATTTAAAAGTGGGAAAAGGATAGAAAACACTAAAAAAAACTCTAATTTGATGGATTTTGACCTGAACAGGCAACCCTCTGGAGAGAGAGAGGGAGAGATCACAACAACCTCACAGAGGGAGTCCAACCAAGGGCTGTCAAAAAAAACAGCCTAAACAAGAAGAAGCCATCTTGCTGATTCTACACTTCAACCTGGTGCAGCAGAGAATTGAAAGTGACCACCCCCTCCATCTGAAATCTTAACCACCAGAAATCTACAATACCTCAACAAATTCAAGAATACAAACACCCAGGCTTTCACCTTTAAAAGAGACTGTACCACTTAGAAGATTCAACAGGTTTACCATAAACCACGAGCACCTACCGCACCTTGAACTCTTGCCCTTTACCTTTTATCTATCTTCTCTTGAGAGTGCATGTGAGAATGACTGCGCGTGTGAGTGGTGTTGAGAACATCGAGGAATTGTTCAATAAATAGCTCATCTTCTGTTTTTTACCTCATCGTTTTGAACAAAATATTATTGCAGTTCGTTGAGAGGTGAACAGTGGGAACCACCCACACCCCTTACCAGCAGTCAGTAACATCGCACATATTCAAAATTAAATCAAGTCAATTGTCCAACCTGAATGATTTTGAATTGTTACTACATGCAAACATCCCTTCTTATTTCAGCACTAGTGTAGTTTCTAGTGCATCATGGCTTCGAAGACAAGGTATTCAACAGACAGCAGAGGGACAGCTGGATATTTAAATTCCAGCTGAGGAGCCTGCTCCTGAACATGAGAGTAATGTGTTCCCAGTGTACTTATTGACCCCTCAACAAGGCTCAGAGCCTTAGCACTTTTGAGGACTTGCCAGCACTGATCCATACAGCTTCCTATGTCATTGAGCTATCGGCATTGGTCACAGAGGCCAGCAGTGCCTTATCTCTCTCTCTCTTTTGTCCTTGTCAGAGAAATGGGCTCTGACAGGAGGAAGAGTGCCCCAACTGAGCATTGTGACTGCCATGGAGGAGCGAGCCATTGAGATCGCAAGGGTGACCCCGCAGGAGCAAGTCGGGGAAGGAGAGATGAGCATGCCTTGTGGAGAGGTGAAAACATATTGCACCAATAGAAGAAGGGTTGGAGTTAACTCTTCTCCATCCGACAGCATGCCAAAGACTCATCTCCATTGGGAAGCCTCAGCACTGCAGAGGCTTCTGCTCTCAAAGGCTCGGTCTCATGATCTCTTGCATCTCTTGTAGTGTTTGATCGGTCAGGATTTGATTGTTTGAGTCTATCCACTTATCTGTGTTCACTGTGTTTGATTGCTTAAGCCTCCAGATGGGGCTGCAGAGTGAAAGTGAAACTAAGAGACTGCTGGAGCTTCTACAGAACACACAGCTTGTTTCTTCTACAGAACACACTGCTCTGATTGTACTAAAATCCTTCAAGAACATTTATAATTAATGTCTTGTAAATAAACGAGCTGGTTATTTGACACAAGTGTGATATCTGCATTGCTCTGAGTTAAATCAGATATTACAAACTAAAACCAGTAGCCCAGCGTAAAAATAACAAAAATGTGGTGACGAGGATGATTCAACAAAATCTAATGTTACCAGTTCCAGAATCTTTTCTTCCGATGCCATGGATTCTGGGGTCCAAGACCTATTTGTTCACTACATGGATGGACAGCCCAGATATAGCAGCAAACTGTAAGAAATCAATACTCATACATGGCTTAAGAGCAGAAGGACAGCATGTCTTAGAGCAGTTCACAGAAGATGCGTTTATGTTTGATGCAGCATTTGCTCTCGAAAAATAGTGCCGGCCGAAGAACTGTGTGATGATAGAGCGATAAGCATTCCGACAGAGATCTCAAGGACATGGTGAGTCCATTAGACAATATATGACAGCATTGCAGCAATTGGCATCTACATGTAAATTTGACACACTAACCAATGATCTGATTCATGACCAATTAATTGAAAAGACTTCAATTCCACCAATCAGGGAATGTCTTCTCATGGAGGATGATGATTTAACCTCAGAAAAATCCATTACCTTAGCAGTCCAGATCGAATCTGCCATGTTAAATTCAAAGATGTTACACGCACATGCACCCTTAGACTCAGGGTTGCAGTCACAGCTTGCCCAACCAGCTTCAGTGCAAGGGTTAAGGACAAGAAGACCTCAGCAACCTCATCAAAATGTGCACCATCATGGTCAGATAACTTCAAAACTGTGCCCAAATTGTGGAAATGCTCATCAAGTCACAATGCCATGTCCAGCTTGAGGGGAAAAGTGTCATTCATGTTTAAAGTGGAACCATTTTGCAAAGATGTGCAGGTCGTCAAAGGAAAAGACTTCATCAGTTCGACACGTAGAGGAGTCTCTTCCTGAGAGTGAGGTACAACATGTATTTACCGTCACAAAAAGTAAAGCACCAGGTCAATTTAAGGAGTGCTCAGTCAAGATCACAGGCATCTCAGTGTCACTTCTTATTGATGTTGGTGCGAACGTATCTATTTTGAATGACAAACTCTACGATCAGTATTTTTCACAATTCTCTTTCACTCCTGCAATAGATGCTCTTCAAGCTTATGACAACACTGTCATTCCAATTTCAGGGATGATCACAGTTCCAGTATGCTGCAAAAACGTCATGCTAGACAGCTTCACTTTCTATGTAGCTAAAGGCCGAAGTCTTATGGGGGTAAACCTTTTCGATAGGCTTGAATTCAAATTTGCTGACCCCACCGGAGCACACATTAATGTGATTAATAATGCAGATTATACACACCCAGTATCCTTCCTTATTTATTGGATTTGAGGAGATCAAAGGGTACTGTTATGCTCCTAGCATCGACACATCAATACAAGCAGTTTCACAAAGTTTGAGAAGGCTGCTGGTTGCAATCTATGCTGACGTGTCACAGGAGATGAACCACTTAGAAGCAGACAGTATCATTGAATGAATCGACTCATCGCTGTGGATTTCAAATCTAGTCATTGCACAATAAAAAAATGGTGAACTTCGACTATGCATTGACCTAAAAGCAGTCAACAAAGCTATCATACCAGACAGGTATCCACTTCCTACAATTCAAGAGATGTCATTTCATGACTCCATGGTCATCACAAAGCTTGATATGCAATGGAGTTACCTTCAGATACCTCGAATAGATCAAAGCCGATACCGTAAAGCTTCTGTTACTCATGAAGGTGTGTTTCAGTACTGCAGAATGCCATATAGACTAAGTTCAGCACCTAGCGCATTCCAGAGGATAGTTTCTTCAGTCTTGTCAGATGTTGAGGGGACGCTCAACCTACTTGACAACGTTGTTGTCCACGGACGGGACAAAGCTGAACATGATCAACGATTATCAGCGGTGCTCACTCGACTTGCAAAACACAATTTGACACTCAGCTAGGACAAATGCATATTTGCAGCACCCGAGATTGACAGTGATAGCAGCTGGTGTGAAGCCTCCACATGACAATGTCAAAGCCCTTCATGCACTTCCAACACCATCTAATGTGAAAGCATTGGCATCGTTTCTAGGTACTACCAACTTCTATCATAAATTTGTTCCTAATAACACAAAGATTGCTGAGCCTCTTCAGAAGCTACTTTGTAAAGAGCCTCAATGGGAGTGGGCTGTTGCACTGCAATCAACATTTGGAATGTCAAAGGCAAAAATAGCATCTCCACGAGTCCTCGCCCTTTTCAGCCTAGGAGCGGAAATGAATTTCATGACAGATTTTTTTTTATTCATTCATGGGATGTGGGCATCGCTGGCTATGCCAATATTTATTACCCATCCCTAATTGACCTTGAGAAGGTGGTGGTGAGCCGTCTTCTTGAACTGCTGCAGTCCATGTGGAGTAGGTACACCCACAGTGCTGTTAAGAAGGGAGTTCCAGGATTTTGACCCAGCGACAGTGAAGGAGCAACAATATAGTTCCAAGTCGGGATGGTGTGTGGCTTGGAGGGGAACTTGCAGGTGGTGGTGTTCCCATGCAAATGCTGCCCTGTCCTTCTAGGTGTAGAAGTCGTGCGTATGGAAGGTGCTGTCTAAGGGACCATGGTGCATTGCTGCAGTGCACCTAGTAGATGGCACACACTGCTGCCACTGTGCGTTGGTGATGGAGGGAGTGAATGTTTGTGGATAGGGTGCCAATCAAGTGAGCTGCTTTGTCCTGGATGGTATCGAGCTTCTTGAGTGTTGTTGGAGCTGCACCCATCCAGGCGAGTGGAGTGTATTCCATCACACTCCTGACTTCTGCCTTGTATATGGTGGACAGGCTTTGGGGAGTCAGGAAGTGAGTTAATTGCTGCAGGATTCCTAGTCTCTGACCTACTCTCATAGCCACGGTATTTATATGGCTACTCCAGTTCAGTTTCTGGTCAATGGGAACTCACAGGATGTTGACAGTGGGAAATTCAGCGATCGTAATTGAATGTCAAGGGGAGATGGTTAGATTCTCTCTTGTTTGAGATAGCCATTGCCTGGCACTGGTGTGGTGCGAATGCTTGCCACTTAACAGCCCAAGCCCAGATGTTATCCAGGTCTAGCTGCATATGGACACGGCTGTGTGGTGATGAATGGTGCTGAACATTGTGCAATCATCAGTGAACATCCCCACTTCTGACCTTATGATTGAAGGAAGATCATTGATGAAGCAGCTGAAGATGGTTGGGCCTAGGACACTACCCTGAGGAACTCCTGCAGTGATGTCCTGGAGCTGAGATGATTGATCCCCAACAACCACAACCATCTTCCTTTGCGCTAGGTAAGACTCCAACCAACAGAGTGTTTTCCCCCGATGCCCATTGACTCCAGTTTTGCTCGGGCTCCTTGATGCCATACTCGGTCAAATGCTGCCTTGAGCTCAAGGGCAGTCACTCTCACATCACCTCTGGAGTTCAGCTCTTTTGTCCATGTTTGAACCAAGGCTGTAATGAGGTCAGGAGCTGAGTGGCCCTGGCGGAACCCAAATTGAGCGTCACTGAGCAGGTTATTGCTAAGCAAATGCTTCTTGATAGCACTGTCGACGACAACTTCCATCACTTTACTGATGATCAAGAGCAGAGTGGTGGGGAGGTAATTGACCGGTTTGGATTTGTCCTGCTTTTTGTGTACAGGACATGTAAATATTCTACTGGAGAGTGGCAAGCACTAGCCTGTATCTATGCATGTGAACATTGGCACATGTGTCTCTTTGGTAGAAAGTTTGCTCTTCGCACTGATCACCAAGCAATGACTACATTATTAGCTACGTCAGGATCAGGTCATCGACCTTTACGCATCTACAGATGGTCAAATTGTTTACATCAGTATAGCTTTGTGGTCGTGTACCTTGCAGGTTCACGCAACGAGTAGCAGATATGCTTAGTCGTAATGTCCCAGATAGTGTTAGTGACAGCAAAGCAATTTGCGATGTTGAAGAGTATGTTATCGCAGTGATTTCGCGACAACAGCAAGTGGGATGCGAGATGTTTGATAGGGAGCAGGCCAGGATATTTTGAGGTTAGTGGTTATGAAGATACATTTCCTTTTCATATGAATGATATTGATCATCCGCCTCATCAAGTTGATCAAAGATCCACAACCTCAAATTTGTAATCTAATCGAAGACCAAAGAGACCTTCCGATCTCCGCGAATCTTTTTACATGAGAGGAGTTGGAGACAGAGTCAGCAGCAGACAAGTAAGTCAATACCTCAAATATGAGTGGCCTCATGATATAGGGGAAGAACTGATCCAGTTTTACAGAGTATGCAACAAACTTGCATTGTTTGGTGATAACTGTATTGCATGTGGAACTCGGGCAGTTATCCCAAAGGCACTACTGCAACGTGTGTTGCATCTTGCCCATGAAGGATATCCGGGTGTTGTTAAGATGAGCCGGTGAAGCAGTCTGGTGGTCAGGAATAGATCACTGTATAGTTTATTAGGAACTGCGTAGCTTGTACACTCAGTGAAAAATCTGTTAGACCATGTCCTGCATCTCGACAATTAACCGCACGGCCAACAAAACCATGGCAACAACTTCAAGTTGATATTTTGGAGAAGTGCAAGCAGCCCCTAGGAATCGACATCTTATGCTTGTTGTTCATGATCTCCATGGATGGAAATTGTTACAAGTTCCATTACAACAAGTTCCATTCCAACCACTTCAGTCATTGACATTCTGGATAAGTTATTTACAAAATGGTTTGCCAGAGATCATCACTGCAGACAATGAACCGCAATTTGTTTCAAGTCAATTCACAGAATTCCTAGCCAGTCATGGAATCCATTCGCAGCTGACGTCACAATACACACCGATATCGAATGGTGGCATTGAACGATTCAACAGGGTGATAAAGGAAAGTCTGAAAGCTAGTATGTCGGAGGGGAGAACATTCGAACAGACCATTCAAATCCTACTCTGCACATATTGATCCACCCCACACCAGCCAAATTTATGACAGGTCGTAACTTTCACATTCCACTGACCGTTCTTAAGCCACCATTATCAGTCAATAAGGATGTCAGAGCGAAAACAGATGAAATCGCAAAGCAACAAGATAAAACAAAAGCAGACTTTGACAAATGTACAGGCGCAAAGGAACCACAATTTAAAGTTGGAGATTGGGTTCAAATCAAACGGACAAATTGTTACCACAAGCTTGCTTCATCAGTATCAGGTCCAAAGCAGATTAAACATTTGCTCGGTTCAAATGCTTATCTGTTGGCTGACAACAGCAAGTAGAATGCGAGACGTTTGAAAGGGAGCAGACCAGGATATTTTGAGGATAGTGGTTTTGAGGATACATTTCCTTTTCCTATGAATGATATTGATCATCCACCTCATCAAGCTGATCAAACAGATCCGCAACCTCAAATTCATAATCTAATTGAAGACCTAAGAGATCTTCCTATCTCAAATACTATTTCTGTACTTAGAGAAAACAGACAAGTTGAACACTAAGAAATAACTTGATGTATATATGTTTGTTGTTCAGAATACTTTAATTTAAAAATAATGTCTTTAGTCAAAAAGGGGAAAAATATAGTGTTTGATCGATCAGAGTTTGTTTGTATGAGTTTGTCCAATTATCTGTGTTCACGGTATTTGATTGCTTTAGCTTCCGGGTGGGACTATAGAGTGAAATTGAAATGAAGAGACTGCCAGAAGCTTCTACAGAACACACAGCTTGTCTCTTTCGTAGAACACACTACTCTGATTGTACTGAAATCCTGTAAGAACCTTTATAGTTAATGTCTTATAAATAAACCACTTGGTTATTTAACACAAGTGTGATATCTGCAATGCTCTGAGTTCAATCAGATATTACAAATAAAGCTCGCATCACCAGTATAATTCTAGTAAACCTCTTCTGCATTTATCTCCAAGATCATGACATCATTCCTAAAGTGTGGTGGCAGAATTCTTTTTTCATTCATAGGATGTGAGCCTCACTGGCAAGGCCAGTATTTGTTGCCCATCCCTAATTGCCCTTGAGAAGGTGATAGACCACTGCAGTCCATGGGCCGGATTTTATGGGCCCCCCTGAGGTGAAGTTGGAGGTGGTGGGACCCCATAGAATTGTGACGGGTGGCAGCCTCCCTGCGGGCTTGTGGGTGGGATCCCTCCATCATGGGCAATCTGTGGCTCACAGAGGGCCCCAGCAGAAAAATGCAACTCCCAGGATCCCCTTCCCCTGGGCTTTACAGCCTCCTCCCTAACCCCCCTCGATGGGGCCTTCCGGACTGGCCCCGGCGTTGCTGCCTCACTTACCAGAGGTCTAGTGTTCCAGCCCTGGGCCTGGAAACAAGGCCTCTGCAATACTGACAGTGGCAACAGCCCCCAGTGGCAGCGCCAATACTAATGAGCTGCCGGCTCTGTGATTAGCCAGCAGCTCTTGGAGGCTGGATCCCCATCTTTAAAAGGACTGCTGGACACTAAACTTTCAAAACACCGGAAGATCGCTCTGGGGCTGGGGTGGGGGGGGAGTGAGGGTTGTGGGCACGAAGACGTTGAGGCAGGAATCCCCCCGCTGTTTCAACCCAATGCCGGGAACCCCACCTCCTCCACAAAATCCAAACCTATGGGTGTAGCTCGCCCACAGTGCAGTTAATGAACTGAATACAATACTCCAGCTGGAGCCTGACTAGCCTTTTATAAATCTTAATGTCACAAGATTTCAACAAAACCATTAACCTGTTTAAAATAAGTGGTTGTATGCACTTTCATTTCAAGGCTTTAAAACATTGATTTTTATTTGTAGTTTTTAATTAATACACCTTATCTTCAAAATTTCCATAGATTATATTTTGAAATTATGAACATATTAGCATACAAATTTGGAGCAGGAGTAGGCCAGTCAGCTGATCTGATTTTAACCTCAACTCCACATATCCGCCTACCCACAATAACCTTTCAACCCCTTGCTCATCAAGAATCTGCCTGCCTCTGTCTTAAAAATATTCAAAGACTCTGCTTCCACCGCCTTTAAAGGAAGAGAGTTCAAAAGACTCACGAACCTCTGAGAGAAAAAATTTCTCCCCATCCATTTTAATTGGGCGACCCCTTATTTTTAAACAGTGACCCCTAGTTCTAGATTCTCCCACAAGAGGAAACATCCTTTCCACATTCACCCTGTCAAGACCCCTCAGGATCTTATTTGTTTCAGTCATGTTACCTCTTACTCTTCTAAACTCCAGCAGATACAAGCCTAGCCTGTCCAACCTTTTCTCATAAGCCATTCCAGGTATTACTCTAGTAAACCTTCTCTGAACTGCTTCCGATGCTTTTACATCCTTCATTAAATAATGAGACCAATACTGTACACAGTACTTCAGGTGTGGTCTCACCAATGTCCTGTATAGCTAAAGCATAACCTCCCTACTTTTAGAGTCATAGAGTTATACAGCACAGAAACAGGCCCTTTGGCCCATTGTGTCCATGCCGGTCAAGCACCTATCTATTCTAATCCCATTTTCCAGAACTTGGCCCATAGACTTGTATGCTATGGCGTTTCAAGTGCTCATCTAAATACTTCTTAAATATTGTGTGGGTTCCTGCCTCTACCACCCCTTCAGGCAGTGTGTTCCAGATTCCAATCACCCTTTGGGTGAATTTCTTTTCCTCAAATCCCCTCTAAACCTCCTGCCCCTTTCCTTAAATCTATGCCCCCCGGTTATTGATCCCTCCACTAAGGGAAAAGGTTTCTTCCTATCTACCCTATCTATGCCCCTCATAATTTTGTATACCTCAATCAGGTCCCCCCTCAGCCTTCTCTGCTCTCAGGAAAACAACCCTAGCCTATCCAGTGTCTCATCATAGCTGAAATGCTCCAGCCCAGGTAATATCTTGTTAAACCTCCTCTGCATCCTCTCAAGTGCAGTCACATCCTTCCTATAGTGTGGTGACCAGAACTGTACTCAGTACTCCAGCTGTGGCCTAACTAGCATTTTATACAGCTCCATCATAACCTTTCTGCTCTTATATTCTATGCCTCGGCTAATAAAGGTAAGTATCCCATATGCCTTTCTAACCACCTCATCTACCTGTGCTGCTGCCTTCAGTGATCTATGGACAAGTACACCAAGGTCCCTCTGATCCTCTGTACTTCCTAGGGTCCTACCATCCATTGTATATTCCCTTGCCTTGTTAGTCCTCCCAAAATACATCACCTCACTCTTCTCAGAATTGAATTCCATTTGCCACTGCTCCACACATCTTACCAGCCCATCTATATCGTCCTGTAATCTAAGGCTTTCCTCCTCACTATTTACAACACAATCAATGTTTGTGTCATCTGCGAACTTACTGATCATACCTCCTATATTTACGTCTAAATCATTAATGTACACTACAAGCAGCAAGGGTCCCAGCACTGATCCCTGTGGTACACCACTGGCCAATTCTCCTCACAATAAACAATGACATTCTATTAGCTTTCCTAATTACTTGCTGTACCTGCAGACTAACGTTTTGCGATTCATGCACTGGGACACCCAGATCCCTCTGCATCTCAGAGCTCTGCAATCTCTCACTGTTTTGATATTATGCTTCTTTTTCAGTCTTCCTGCCAAAATGGACAATTTCACAATTTCCAACATTCTACTCCATTTTCCAGATCTTTGCCCGCTCACTTTGTAGCCTTGTGCCCTCTTCACAACTTACTTTCCTTCCTATCTTTGTGTCATCAACAAATTTACCAACCATACCTTCTGTCCCTTCATCCAATTCATAGAATCAGAGAATTGTTACACTGCAGGAGGCCATTCGGCCCATCATGTCCGCACTGGCTTTCTGAAAGAGCAATTCCTTCAGTTCCATTCCCCTTCCTTCTCCCCATAACCCTGCACATTCTTCCTTTTCATATAACTGTCTAATTCCCTTTTGAATGCTTCAATTGAACCTGCCTCCACCACGTTCTCAGGCAGCACATTCCAGACTTTAACCAGTCTTCACCTGAAAAAGTTTTTCCTCATGTCGCTTTTGCTTCTCTTACCAAATATTTTAAATCTGTGCCCTTTCATTCTCGATCCTTTCATGAGTGGGAACAGTTTCTCTCTATCTACTCTGTCCAGACCCCTCATGATTTTGAATACCTCTAACAAATCATCTCTCAACCTTCTCTTCTCCAAGGAAAACAATTCTAACTTCTCCAATTTATCTTCATAACTGAAGTTCCTCATCCCTGGAACCATTCTCATGAATCTTTTCTGTACTCTCTCCAATGCCCTCACGTCTTTCCTAAAGTGCAGCACCCAGAACTGGATGCAATACTCCAGCTGAGGCCGAACCAGTGTCTTATACAAGTTCAACATAACTTCCTTGCTCTTCTACTCTATGCCCCTTTTTAAAGCCCAGCATACTGTATGCATTATTAACTGCTCTCTCAACCTGTCCTGTCACCTTCAATGACTAATGCACACATACACCTCAGTCCCTCTGCTCCTACACCCCCTTTAGAATTGTACCCTTTATTCTATATTGTCTCTCCATGTTCTTCCTACCAAAATGAATCACTTCACATTTCTCTGCATTGAACTTCATCTGCCACCAGTCTGCCCATTCCACCAACTTGTCTAAGTCCTTTTGAAGTTCTACACTATCCTCCTCACAGTTCACAATGCTTCCTGTCACTCAACCAATTGCGTATCCAGGTTGCTACCATCCCTTTTATTCCATGAGCTACAAGTTTGCTCACAAGTCTGTGGTGTGGCGAATGCCTTTTGAAAGTCCATTACACTTCAACAGCATTGCCCTCATCAACCCTCTCTGTTACCTCCTCAAAAAACTCCAGCAAGTTAGTTAAACACGATTTTCCCTTAAGAAATCCATGCTGGCTTTCCTTAATTAACTCGTATTTGTCCATGTAACTATTGATTTTGTCCCGAATTATTTTTTCTGGAAGTTTTCCCACCACTGAAGTTAAACTGACTGGCCTGTAGCTGCTCAGCTTATCTTTGCACCTTTATTTGAACAAGGGTCTAACGTTTGCAATTCTGCAGTCCTCTGGTACCACCCCCGAGTCTAAGGAAGACTGAAAAATTATGACCAGTGCCTCTACGATTTCCACCCTCACTTCCCTCAGTATCCTTGGATGCACCTCATCTGGTCCTGGTGCTTTATCCACTTTAAGTACAGACAGCCATTATAAATTGTCACTAGTATAGGTAGGTGGTAGGGAAATATAGGGACAGATGGGGATGTTTGGTAGGAATATGGGATTAGTGTAGGATTAGTATAAATGGGTGGTTGCTGGTCGGCACAGACTCGGTGGGCCGAAGGGCCTGTTTCAGTGCTGTATCTCTAATCTAATAATCTAATCTAATACTGCCTCTTTATCAATTTTAAACCCCTCTAATGTCTGACTTACCACCTCTTTCAACATTACCAAGGAAGAAGATACAACCCAGGCAAAGACAGATGCAAAGTATTCACTTAATACCTCAACTATGCCCTCTGCCTCATGTGTATACCTCTTTCTGGTCCCTAATCAGCCCCACTCCTCCTTCTATCACCTTTTTACTATTTGTATGCCTATAGAATACTTTGGGATTTCCTTTAATGCTAGCTGCCAGTCTATTTTCATGCTCTCTCTTTGCTTCTCTTATTTGCTTTTTTACTTCCCCTCTGGACCTTCTATATTCAGCTTGGTTCTCAATAGTATTTTCTGCCTGGCATCTGTCATCAGCACACTTTTTCTTTTTTCTCTTAATCTCCACCTCTTTTGTCATCCAGGGAGCTCTGGATTTGTTTTTGCTATTTTCCCCTTTGAGGGAACATACCTTGACTGTGCCCAAACTAACTCTGCTTTGTAGGTAGCCCATTGTTCCTCTATTGGTTTTCCTACAAGCTTTTGACTCCAATTTATTCACCCCAGCTCCATTCTTACCGCATTGAAGTTGGCCTTCCTCCAGTTAATTATTCTTACCCTGGATTTCTCCTTGTCTTTTTCATTATATCCAAGTCATTTATATAAATTTTAAAAAGTTGAGGCCTCAGCACTTATCCCTGTGGCACCCCATTCATTATATCTCACCAACCCATTTGTGCCTGCTCTGTTTCCTGTTAGCTAGGCAATCCTCTATCCATGCCAATATGTTACCCCCTCACCCCCCCCCCACACCTTGAGCTTCTGTAATAACATTAATGCTAACATTTAATATTATAATCCTAAAATTATGGCAATAAATTGTGGAATGTTGGTGTTAGCGGGAATGAATCTAGAAGAATCACTCGACACTCAGGTCTGCTCCAATGTCAAACAGTTTATTTAGTTACGCCAGCGGGAAACAGGTCACTGGGCTGTCCAGATGCCTCTCCACTGAACAAAGGAAAATCATCCATAATTATACATTTTCAAACAGTTACTCAGCCCATCCCGGCCGGACATGGTCCAATCACAATGATTATTGATTATATACATTGATTATTAGAGCCAATAGAAGCGGTTACTGGGCATAGAGGGGCTGCATGACCGGCCCATACACAGATAGGGGATTACTCATGATGTTTTCCATACCCCCTTATCTTCACCTCGTTACCGGCCCATACACAGATAGGGTACTACTCATGATGTTTTCAGGTCGTTACAGGCTAGCACCTTTGCCAGCATTCCACAAGGGCATCTGCTTTTCATTTTAATTAGCCTTTTGTTTGAGATTGGATTACTCAGCTCCTGTGGAATGTGGTCAAGTTAATTGAGCCCCATGGTGCTTTGCAACCTCCTCACTTCACTAATATTATATGTTACTGGTTACTCAAATAATATTTAAACAGTATGATATTTACTGCAGGTGCCTCTGCGCTTTGGAATACCCTACAACAGCGGGTGCCACAATTTTTTAGATATGTCAAAGAATATCTTTTAATTTATTCAACTGGCCAACTTAAATAATCTACATACTATAAACTTACGGTTTTATGTTTACTTGACCAGGTGTAGAAACCACCATTGGACCATAATCTCTAGATGTATCTTTCAGATTATTTTTCTCTCAGCAGAATGAGAGAACAACTTTTAAAATGATGCTTTTGCCATGTGTTGTATTAAAACACATTTTTTCACCCTTGCTGTAAAGTTGAGAGTGGGAGCATTTAATGAGCATTTCAAAGGCGAGTTCTAAGAGACACATCAAAGAGTGTGAATGTACAATAATTTTTAAATCTTTCTTTGCCTTGAGCTTTTTTTTGTGTGCAGAGGGATATAAACCTTGAAAAAAATGTTAAACACTCTGAAGTAAATTGGATTGAATGTTCTTTACTTTCTCTCAAATTTATCTCGAATTCAAAATGACAAAAGCAGGCAACTTTTAAACAGACATATAATTATAATGGTGGGACACTCAAATGCCCATTTTGGAATTGCAACACTTGCATTTGGGTGCATAACGAAAAATGATAAAATAAAACAAACTGTATAGCCACCTATTAAATATTTAGAAATCTGATATTACCTTAGATTTTGTGCTTCATAATTTTGTGTTTGCTAGCATTAACTGTGAGAAATCAAACATTAATGATTCAGGTCTTGAACGAGGGGTCTTGACAGGGTGGATGTGGAAACAGTGTTTCCCCTAGTGGGAGAATCTAGAACTACTGGTCACTGTTTAAAAATAAGGGATCATCTATTTAAGGCAGAGATGAGGTGAAATGTTTTCTCTGAGGGTCGTGAGTGTTTGGAATTCTCTTCCTCAAAAGGAGGTAGAAGCAGAGTTTTTCAATATTTTTAAGGAAGAGGTAGATAGATTCTTGATAAACAAGGAGGTGGAAGGTTATCGGAGTAGGTGGAAATGTGGAGTAATCAATTCAGCCATGAACTTATTGAATGGCGGAGCAGGCTCGAAAGGCCGAGTGGCCTACTCCTGCTCCTAATTCGTATGTTAGTATGTTTTTCCCCATTCATCTCTAACCTGTTGCCATCCTTGTGTCTGCCTGTCCCCTTTTGTTCTTGGCAGGGGTCCTTTACAGTGCACCAGCCCTCTACTGAAGGGTCCTCCAAACACAGATACAGGACTTAGGGGTGCAGATTTCACTGTACGTTGGGGTTTCCCCTCAATCTGGCACAAGTGGCAACTCCTATAGTATTCTACCACATCTTTGTGGAGTTTTGGCCAGTCAAATAGCTATCTTATGCAGCATTTGGTCTTTCGTATACCGGCATGTACAGCCACCATAATCTCATGAGCCATTCTTACTATTTCTCTCCAGTACCTCTGCGGCACTACAAACTGGTGAACCACTGTCCACCCCTAGCTCTGTGGTCTATGTGGAGAATTCCATTTCCTCATCAGTACTTCATTCTTTAAATAGTAGCAATCAGGGACTCCCTCTGCTTCACTTCCAGACTGGGCAGCCTGTGCTAACTCTCACAATACTGGGTCAACTTACTGAGCCTCAGCTAGGGAAAATTCATTTCATTCATTCCCTGGGTGTTCTAACTTTCCAAAGAAAGTCTCAGACAGACAGACCTCATGGTCATCTGCCTGCAATGCCAATTCAGACTCCTCTGGGGGAGCTGGTTTGATCATGGCCTGATTCATTACACATTCAGGAAAACTGTAGTGGATCATCTCCTTCCACTGCCCCATCTCTCTGACCTACTACGGTCTCGCTTTCAATACTGGTGGGGGGGGGGGTGGGGGGGGGGTTGCTACCAGCTTCACCCCTGCCAGATCATTACCTAGGAGCAGGTCAACTCCGTCCACAGGCAAACTAGGGACAATCCTTACAGTCACCAGTCCCGAAACTAGGTCACATTCCAAGTGCACCTGGTGTGAAGGTACAGGCATTCTCTGCCCTCCAATATCATTCACCGCCATTCTGATGTTTACTGCACTCTCTGGGGGAAAGGTCAGGCCTTTTCCCAGTGAAAGGGATCTAGTGGCCCCTGTCTCCCTGACAATTACTATGGGCTTGCTTGCCCCACTGGAGGGGTATGGGTTTACTCTCCCTTCAGACTCAAAACCCTGATAGCCTTAAGAAATCCTATTACATTTTCCTGCACATGCAGCGGTAAGCTTCCTGCGTCTCACTCTTACTGCAGTTAAAGTCACAGCTTCTTCTGCAGTGCTTTCCATCAGGTTCCCTTTTTCACTGAGATGGTGTGCCCTGATTAACCCTACAGGTTTTCCCTTTAGTTTCCAGCAGTCAGCTCTTAAATGCCCTGCCTTATTACAATGGAAACACACAGGTCTCCAGGTCTCACTCCTACTCACAGCACCTTCCTTTTTTGTCTGGAGGAGGTTCCCCTGTGTCTCCTACTTTACTTTCCCTCCCAAAACTGCTTGGGCTTCTATCACCTCCCCATCGTTTGTCCTTTTTGGATTTGCGGGGGTGATTAGGAAAGGTTTTCCCCTGGGAAACTGACTTATAAATGAGAGCAAACTCATCAGCCAGAACTGTTGCCTGCCCGGCTCTATGAGCCTTGTGGTCCTCCACATGTGTCTTTACGGAGAGTGGGAGAGAGAGTTTAAATTCCTCTAACAGAATTACTTCGCTGAGATTTTCATAGCTGAGCTGTACTTTAAGAGCCCTCAGCCACTAGTCAAAAGCCAGCTGCTTATTTCTCTGAAACTCCAGGTAAGTTTAATCAGCTTGCTTTTTGAGGGTTGTAAACTTTTGGCGATAGGCTTCCGGTACTAACTCAAGTACCCCAATGATAGCATTTTTTGCCAGTTCATAATCTGATGAACTCTCATCTGGCAGCATGGAATAAACCTCACGGGCTTTTCTGGTTAGCTTACTTTTTACCAAGAGAGTCCAAGCCTCAGCTGGCCACTTTAACTGCCTTGCCAGTTTTTCAAAAGACAGAAAAAATACCTCCACGTCTCCCTCATTGAATTTTGGGATCAGTTGGGAAACTTTTAACAATCCTGTACCCAGCCCTGAATTACACTCCTTCATATTGGCCATGCTTTCACTGGAGTTACTTTGTAGCCTCCTAGTTAACTCAAACCGCCTTAGCTCTCTGTCTATGCATTTTTTCTCCGAGGTTCTTCCTCGTTCTCTCTCTTCCCTCTCTTTGTCTTCACATTCCTTCTGGAAGGCTCCTTCTTTCTCTCTCTCCTGCATCTCTCTTTCTTTCTCCTCTACTTCAAGTTTCCTCTGTTCCAATTGTAGCTTTGCTAGCAATATCCTGTCAGGGTCTACTTCTAACCCTGTTCCTGCTTCTTCAGATCCAAGGGGAAAATCGTTGGCCACTAGTCTTAGGAGTTTAGACTTCCTAGCCTTTCCACATTCAGTGATCCCACACTGCTCAGCCATTTTCCTCAACTCCTCCATGGACAGGGCTTTTAACTTATCCCAAGTTACTTCACCTTGGCTTGGGGAGCTACTAGCTTCAGTTGCAGACATGTTAGTATTCTCGCACACACAACCACAAGAAAACCTGTATTGAAATCTTTTCTCTTTTTTGATTGGGAACAATTTGGCTTCCCACTTCCAATTTCTCATTTGTCTGTGGGTCAAATCCAGGACGCTAGCCCCCAAATTTCTGTTACGGCCAAGTGAGAAAGGGGTCTAGGGGTTCCCTCTCAGCCCTGCCTGTTTTAACCGTAACAGGGTTTAATTTTAAAACACTGTGATTTTAACTTCCCCTCAGTGAATCCTTGTTCACTGCTCCGATTGTAAGGCAAAGAAATCAGACAGGTTTCCTTAGATTTAAACAAGAAAAGGTAGAAGTTTATTAATCTTAATCTCTTATCCGGTTAATGACTACAAATATGCAACGCGGCCATGCTAGCTGCATACGCGATAAACACGCATGCAGATAGAGACAGAAAAAAGTAGAAAGAACAAAGGGGAATAGTTTGAGGCAATATCTGTTCAGTATTTACTGTCCTTTAAGTTCAATGTGGAGTCTTTGATTGCTGGTAAATCCCGCTGTTCGATTGGGCCCAGTTCACGCTTCAACTTGTTTCGATGTCTTATCTCTCTTGAGGTTTACATGTCTTCCATGGATCCGGAGAGACAGCCAGGCGAGAGACTTGCTTGTTCCAGCTTCAGTTGCAAAAATGCCTTCTGAATTCAAACTGCCTTGTGGCTAGTTCAAAAAGCCTGGACCAGCCAGTTAGTCTTGTGGCCAGCTGGTTTAACCAGTCCTGGCTCTGTGGATTGTATCATCTTAGCAGGCCCTGGAATACATTTTCTTACACCTTCAGTGTCTGGTGATCAAAATCTATTTGGGTTAATTGGAGCAGGAAATAGTCCTTTGTCTCTACAAGCAGCACCTGCAAATGTCCTTTCAGCCCAGTATCTGGTGATCTTCAAACAAGTCATTTCTTCACTCCAGCAACAGTTTAAAATCAATATTCATGAAAAATTAATATGCCTCATTCTCGGCAGGTGGGAGTCTGCATGACAATGTTGTCAAAACCAAGGCGGGAGTAATGCACTGTTAATTCAGTCCCACTACTGCACAGGTCACAGCATATTAGTAAAGTTTCCCACCTACTGGAAAAATAGACAAGTAATCACTTTATTTATCCCCAGAATAAAACACACATAACCAGGTTTCCTTAAACCACAAAATTAACTATTTATTAATAAACCAAGTTTTAAACAATAATGAGATGAATCTATATGTATGAAAACATTTTATAACTCCTTAATCTTCCTAACCCTCATGCACACACATACATTCAATTACCAACAGTTAACTGGGGGAAATGGTTATATATTGATTTTACAACAGTTTCTTGGGAATAATAAAATAACTGAGTTGTAACTTCTGGTAGTATTTTTCCTGGATCAGTGAGATGTCACAGAGTCAAATAGTCAGATGCCACTCGAAATCTCTAGGTGAAATTAATGAACAATCTGTGGTGGGTAGGCATTCAAGGTACTTCATCTGCAGTAGGCATCACACAGATCTTTCAGGAACAGGTTGTAGCAACAGATCTACTTAAATTTTAAAGTAGCAAGCTAACAGTAGAAACTTTCTTGAGATTTCAGGAACTTCCAAAAATACAAAAGTCAACAGGACTTATTCTCAGCAAAGAAGCCTTCTCCAAAGAGCACAGCAACTGCAGAACTCACTCTTGAGGTGGGAATTCTTGACTGGAGGCAACAGCAACTTGCCATAGCTAAAAGACAGGCTTCCTTTCTCCAAAGCAGTGTCTCACCCCAAATGTGGCACTTTTCCCCTTGAAATGCAGATCTTATTTTCAGAGAGGATAAGCTTTTTCCTCTGATCTATCAGCAAAACACAGCTCCAACCACTGCGAGCTGTACTGTTTTCCTATGCAGAACTGAAAATTAAAGGCTTTATAACAAACAATAAGAGTCACAAGATAATCATAAAACAATCAGGTGATGGGAAACAAATTGCCCTGCAGCCTGGATTTCAAATACCACAAGTCTCTGCAGTCACTGTTCACAAAATATAGCAACAGATCTTAAAAGTACACAGACCTCCCAATTTAAAAAAACTCTTATGACAATGCTATCGTAAATATGTAATAATACAAGTGTAAGAAAAAGTCATTCAGCCTGTCTAGCTTGTCTCATCATTGGGGTCCTATTTTATATTTGACCTTTATCATATTTTCTCTATTCCGAACCCTTTCCTGATCAAAGATTGATCCAATTACCCTATTGTCATACAGGCCCCCACCTGCCAAGAATGAGGCACATTTATTTTGCCACATGGACATTAAATTTCAAATTGTTGCTGGGAAAAAGAGAAGGCCTATTACAAGGGCTGCCAGACTGCTGGAAAGACATTTTTGCACAATGACACGATACTTGAAAGCACAAAGGGGCTATTCCCTGCTCCAGTTTAACCCATAATGGACCTTTAATCACCAGGTATTGTGTGTAGAGGAGACATTCCAAGATCTACTCTGTTAAAACAACCCACAAGGGCCAGAACTGATTAGACCAACAGGTCACATGACTAACTGACTGTTGCAGGTTTTTTTTAATTCGCTACAGAGAATTTGAACACAGAAAGCTGTTTGCTCCTGGGCTGGGAAGACCTCTCTTATATCTGCCCCCATCTCGTTCTCACAGAACTCCAAAACCCACTGAAGACACGTGAACCCCAAGAGAGAAAAGTCTCCTACAGTGAACAAGGTTTAAGAAGAATAATGGGCCTCAATGAAAAGCAAGACTACCTACAATTAAGGACTCAATGGAGAGTCCAAAGCACAGTAACAAACCCCCTTCAGAGATTGTCGCAAACTTTTTCACTTTATTCTTCTTCTGCTCTTTTCTGTCCCTATTTGCATGTGTTTATCGTGTATGCATGCTAACGTGGGGCGTGACGTGTATCCATAGGCATTAACCAAATTAGAGTTTAAGTTTAATAAATTTCACTTTTCTTCTTTAAACCTAAGAAAGCCTGTTTGTGCTAATTTCTTTGCCTTATAAATGGAAAGTGTTGAACAAGGATTCACCAAGGGGGAGCTCAAAACACGATGTGTTTAAAATCAAACCCTGTTGCAGTCAGACCAGGTGAAGACTGAGATGGACCCCTAGACACCTTTTACAGCTGGTCGTAACAGCATAAATGCTTTTTCGGATTTATTGTACTATCCTGTGGTCCAATGCATGTGATAAAACTCTAAAAATGAAAAAGTTTGTGATTTCTTCAGCCTCTAAAATGCATGGAATCATTCTTAGTCTGTTTGCTACCTTGGTGTTGCATTTGATCCCGAGTTGAGCTTCTGACCACGTATTCGTGGCATTACTAATACCGCTTATTTCCACCTCTGTAACATGACCCAAATTCAGTCTGTCTCAGCTCATCTGCTACTGAAACTCTCAGTCATGCCTTTGTTACCTCTACTCACTGTAAACTTGAGCTTATCCAAAGCTCTGCTGCCTGTGGCTTAACTTACACCAAATCCCATTCACCAATCACCTCTGTGCTCGTTGACCTGCACTGGCTCCTGGTCAAGCAACATCTTGATTTCAAAATTCTCATCCTTGTTTTCAAATCCTCCATAGCCTCACCCCTCCCTATCTCTGTAATCTCCTCCAGCCTCACACCCCTCCAAGATATCGACACTCCTCTAATTCTGAACATCCCGAATCTTAGTTGTTGTTCTAATTTTGAACATCCCGATTTTAGTTGTTCTGCCATTGGTGGCTGCACCTTTGGTTGCCCAGGCCCTAAGCTCTGGGATACCTTCCCTACACCTCTCTGACTCCTTACTTCACTTTCCCCCTTTAAGGCATTCCTTAAAACTTACCTCTTTAATCAAGCTTTTGGTCAGCTCACCTAATATCTCCTAATGTGGCTTGGTGTCATATTTTGTTTTATAATGCACCTGTGAAGCACCTTGGGGCATTTTATTATGTTAAAGGTGTTATATAAATATAAGTTGTTGTTGTTTTGCATTAATAGCTCTCTTTACTGATATTACTGATCCCCTTCATTGATTCAAAAACCCTCTTAACCTTATTAATTAGATTTCTGAGATAAAAATTTGATTACATTCCACATTAAAATCTGCAGGTTACGGATCCATAATGGATTCCTTTTAGAACCACGATTATGCTTAGTGTGCAATAATGCACTTGTGCAAATACTGATTGTTGCACTCATTTAAGAAACAGCAATTTTTGAAGTAAGTACTTGTGTTCGGCAGAAAAGTTGGTACCACAATAAGACAACTACTTACATTTAAATAGCTTCTTTAATTTAGTTAAAATATGCTTCACAGGAACATTTTCAGACAAAATTTCACAACCAGCCACATAAAGAGACATATTAGAACAGGCGATCAAAAGCTTGGTCAAAGAGTTATGTTTCAAAGAGCAACATAAAGGAGGAGAGAGATGGTGATGTTGGAGATGGAGACGTTCAAGGAGAGAATTCCAGGGCTTAGGGCCCAGGCAGCTGAAGGCATGACTGCCAATCGTGGAGTAATGAAAACTGGGGATGCTCACAAGGCCAGAATTGGAGAAGCGTAGAGGCCTCAGAGGGTTGTAGGGCTGGAGGAGATTACAAAGATAGGAAGGGGTGATGCCATGGAGGGATTTAACATAAGTTTGAGAATTTTAAAACCAATCCATTGCTGGACCAGGAGCCAATGTAGGTCAGTCAGAACAGGAGTGATGGGCAATTGAAACTTGGTGCATGTTCGGATATGTGCAGCAGTGTTTTGGATAAGAGCAATTTTATGAAGGGTGGAAGGATGGAAACTAGCCAGGACAGCATCGGAAGAGTCAAGTTTAAAGGTGCCAAAGAGATGGATCAGTGTTTCAGCAGCAGATTAGCCGAGGCGGCAGTGGAGACAGATGATATTATATATATTATGAAAGATAGTGCACTTTCACCGTGGAATAACAACTGCCATATTGGATTCTCAGGTGCTCTTTTTAAGCAAATAAAATGGAAACTGCATCAACGTCTGAGCCCGAATGTACTCAATTAGTTCATCAAACCAGTGTCATGAAAACATGACATGCTGAATGATGATTTTTAATTCTTCGTTTGGAGACCTAAATTAAACTTTTAAAAAGGAAAGCTGGAATCCTACATTCAAATTTACAAAGCTGGCAGCCAAATGGCCACCGCAATTTGCATTGAAGTACCTCACATTCCAAGGTATCTAAGTGGAGATGCATGTCTAAATAGCTCTCAGGACAATGGCTTGAACAGTTGCATGAACTACCGGATATCGCTTTCATTAACAAGACATTCAAAACCATCTTGTAAGATTAACGCTAGTGGAGACAACCCTCGAGGGGATAATCAATGAAACAATAAGGCCTGAGAGAGATTGAAATTCTTCGACTTGAATCTTACTAAAGAAAACACTGAGATAATCATGTGACAGTCCGTCCATCTCTGTGAAAACTTGAAGTTTCTTTTGGACACATGAGACAAGCTTTGAGAGCTAATCAGTGTATGACCCCAGTGGGGCTATCTCTCTCTCTCTCTCTCTCTCTCTCCAGGTAATACTGCAAATTCTGAACCTTGTCTGCAGACTGAAGAACAACAAAATTGCTACAGACAGAGACCCTGGGGAGAAAGCCAGCTACATCACTGTCTCCAAGTAAACCCTGAACCAAGGGGGCCACTTCTACCAGCCAGGAACTTCAGACCCATGAATTAAGCCGGAAAACATTGAATTACCAGGCCCCAGAGACTGCATGCTATTTTTATTTGTTCTGGACCCTGATCCAACCAAACTATTCTTCATCACTCTGTAACCAATTTGTGTGTGTATGATTCTCGTGTGTCTGTGTGTGAAAGTTGGAGCACAGTTTCTTATTTTTACTTAGACCAGGTTTTGATTTATGTACAATTGTTACGACCAGGTGAGATGGAGTCTAGGGTTTCCCTCTCAGCCTTTGCCTGGTTTAACCATTACAGAGTTTAATTTTTAAAAACAGCATGTTTTAGCTTCCCCTTAGTGAATTCTTGTTCACCACTTTCCAATGGCAAGGCAAATAACTCGATTCAGAAAGGTTTTCTTAGATTTTAAACAACAAAGGTAGAAGTTTGAAATAAAAACAAGAAATGCTGGAACCACTCAGCAGGTCTGGCAGCATCTGTGAAAAGAGAAGCAGAGTTAACGTTTCGGGTCAGTGACCCTTCTTCAGAACTGACAAATATTAGAAAAGTCACAGGTTATAAGCAAGTGAGGTGGGGGTGGGGCAAGAGATAACAAAGGAGGTCTAGATTGGACAAGGCCACATAGCTGACCAAAAGGTCATGGAGCAAAGGCAAACAATATGTTAATGGTGTGTTGAAAGACATAGCATTAGTACAGATTAGGTGTTAATGCACTGAATATTGAACAGCAGCAAGTGCAAGCATGAGAAAAAAACAGTGGGTAAGCAAACTGAACAAACTAAGATGAAATGAAATAAATGTAAAAAAAAGATTGTAAAAAAAGAATGTAAAAAAAAAGAAGAAAAAATAACTAAAAATGAAAGTAAAATGGGGGGCTGTCATGCTCTGAAATTATTGAACTCAATGTTCAGTCCGGCAGGCTGTAGTGTGCCTAATTGGTAGACGAGATGCTGTTCCTCGAGCTTGCGTTGATGTTCACTGGAACACTGCAGCAATCCCAGGACAGAGATGTGAGCATGAGAGCAGGGGGGATTGTTGAAATGGCAAGCAACCGGAAGCTCAGAGTCCTGCTTGCGGACTGAGCGGAGATGTTCCGCAACGCGGTCACTCAGTCTGCGCTTGGTCTCCCCAATGTAGAGTTCAATAATTTCAGAGCATGACAGCCCCCCATTTTACTTTCATTTTTAGTTATTTTTTCTTCTTTTTTTTTACATTCTTTTTTACATTTTTTACAATTTTTTTTTGCATTTATTTCATTTCATCTTAGTTTGTTCAGTTTGCTTACCCACTGTTTTTTTTTCAGGTTTGCACTTGGTACTGTTCAATATTCAGTGCATTAACACCTAATCTGTACTAATCCTTTGTCTTTCAACACACCATTAACATATTGTTTGCCTTTGCTCCGTGACCTTTTGGTCAGCTATGTGGCCTGGACCAATCTACACCTCCTTTGTTATCTCTTGCCCCACCCCCACCTCACTTGCTTATAACCTGTGACTTTTCTAATATTTGTCAGTTCCGAAGAAGGGTCACTGATCCGAAACGTTAACTCTGCTTCTCTTTTCACAGATGCTGCCAGACCTGCTGAGTGGTTCCAGCATTTCTTGTTTTTATTTCAGATTTCCAGAATCCGCAGTATTTTGCTTTTATATAAAGGTAGAAGTTTATTAATCTTAAACTCGAATCCAATTAATGACTACAAATATGCGATGCCACCACGCTAGCATTCATACGCGATAAACACACATGCAGATAGAGACAAAAAAAGTCGAAGGAATAAAAGGGGAAACGTTGAGGCAATATCTGGTAGGTATAGTCCTTTAAGTTCAATGTGGAGTATTTGGTTGCTGGTCAGTCCTGCTGTTCGTTGGGGCCCAGTTCACGCTTCAACTTGTTTCGATGTCAGATTCTTTTCTCTCTTAAGGTTTACGTGTCTTCGTAAGCCCGGTGGCTTGGGGAGAAAGCCAGAGAGAGCGAGAGGCTTCCTTGTTCCAGGTTCCAGTTCAAACAGCCTTCTGAATTCAAACTGTCCTGTGGCTAATTCAAAAAACCCAGGTTGTCCAGCAGGTTAGTCATGTGACTAGCTGGTTTGACCAATTCTGTTTGTGCATTCTGCCATTTCAGCAGTCATCCTGGAATGTGAGCTTCCTCACCTTCACTGTCTGGTGATCACAGTCCATTTTGGGGTAAGTGGACCAGGGAATAGTCCATTGTCTCTCCAAGTACTGTCTGTTAGTATCCAATCTTTTTTTCCAGCCAAGTGTCTGGTGATTTTTTTAACAAGCCCTTTCTTCACTCCAGCAACAGTTTAAACTCAATGTTTCTATAACAAAATTAACATGCCTCATCCTTGGCAGTTGGAGGTCTGCATGACAACAATATACTAACCTCTTCCTTGTTTAAACTCAAGAAAACCTGTCTGATTAACCTTTTTATGTCTCTTTGGCCGCCTTATCTCAAGAGACAATGGATAAGCGCCTGGGGGTGGTCAGTGGTTTGTGAAGCAGCGCCTGGAGTGGCTATAAAGACCAATTCTAGAGTAACAGGCTCTTCCACAGGTGCTGCAGAGAAATTTGTTTGTCAGGGCTGTTACACAGTTGGCTCTCCCCTTGCGCCTCTGTCTTTTTTCCTGCCAACTACTAAGTCTCTTCGACTCGCCACACTTTAGCCCCGCCTTTATGGCTGCCCGCCAGCTCTGGCGGACGCTGGCAACTGACTCCCACGACTTGTGATCAATGTCACAGGATTTCATGTCGCGTTTGCAGACGTCTTTAAAGCGGAGACATGGATGGCCGGTGGGTCTGATACCAGTGGCGAGCTCGCTGTGTCCTTGGGGATCCTGCCATCTTCCATGCGGCTCACATGGCCAAGCCATCTCAAGCGCCGCTGACTCAGTAGTGTGTATAAGCTGGGGATGTTGGCCACCTCGAGGACTTCTGTGTTGGAGATACGGTCCTGCCACCTGATGCCAAGTATTCTCCAGAGGCAGCGAAGATGGAATGAATTGAGACATCGCTCTTGGCTGACATACGTTGTCCAGGCCTCGCTGCCATAGAGCAAGGTACTGAGGACACAGGCCTGATACACTCGGACTTTTGTGTTCCGTGTCAGTGCGCCATTTTCCCACACTCTCTTGGCCAGTCTGGACATTGCAGTGGAAGCCTTTCCCATGCGCTTGTTGATTTCTGCATCTAGAGACAGGTTACTGGTGATAGTTGAGCCTAGGTAGGTGAACTCTTGAACCACTTCCAGAGCGTGGTCGCCAATATTGATGGATGGAGCATTTCTGACATCCTGCCCCATGATGTTTGTTTTCTTGAGGCTGATGGTTAGGCCAAATTCATTGCAGGCAGCCGCAAACCTGTCGATGAGACTCTGCAGGCATTCTTCAGTGTGAGATGTTAAAGCAGCATCGTCAGCAAAGAGGAGTTCCCTGATGAGGACTTTCCGTACTTTGGACTTCGCTCTTAGACGGGCAAGGTTGAACAACCTGCCCCCTGATGTTGTGTGGAGGAAAATTCCTTCTTCAGAGGACTTGAACGCATGTGAAAGCAGCAGGGAGAAGAAAATCCCAAAAAGTGTGGGTGCGAGAACACAGCCCTATTTCACGCCACTCAGGATAGGAAAGGGCTCTGATGAGGAGCCACCATGTTGAATTTTTATGTACTATGATAATAAAAGAACCAAACACTCACTGAATTTTCACTGTTGAAATAAATAGGAACGTAGGACTGCAGTAGGCCATTCAGCACATCCAGCCTGCTCCGCCATTCAATATGATCCCATGGCTGATCATCCACTTCAATGCCTTTTCCCATACTATCCCCATATCCCCAATCTGTCAATCTCTACTTTAAACATACTCAATCACTGAGCTTCCACAGTCCTCTGGGGTAGAGAATTCCAAAGATACACAATCCTCTGAGTAAAGAAATTTCTCCTCATCTCTGTCCTAAGTGGTTTACCCTTTATTTTGAAATTGTGTTCCCTGCTTCTAGACTACCCAATCAGGTGAAACGTCTTACGTGTATCTACCCTATCTATCCCTTTAAATATTTTGTAGGTTTCAATGAGATCACCTCTCATTCTTCGAAACTCTATAGAATACAGGCCCAGTTTTCCCAATCTCTCTTCATAGGACAGTCCCATGATCCCGGGAACAAGTCTGGTGAACCAATAAACCCGAAAATAAAAGCAAAATACTGTAGATGATGGAAAACTGAAATATAAACAAGAAATGCTGGAAATACTCAGCAAGTCCGGCATCATCTGTGGAGAGAGAAGCAGAGTTAACGTTTCAGGTCAATGAACTTTCATCAGAACCAATAAACCCTTTTGCGGCCAAACAAGACGAGGGCTTACGACCCCTCCTCAACTGATCGTAACACCACACTCTTCACCAAAGGTTATCATTTTTTGCTTGATAGCTCTCCTTGTGATTTTTTGTTTATGTATTCTTTCACATGATGTGAACATCGCTGGCTAGGCCACCATTTATTGCCCATCGCTAATTGCCCTTGAGAAGGTGGCGATGAGCTGCCTTCTTCCACTGCTGCAATCCATGTGGTGTAGATACACCCACAGTGCTTTTAGGAAGGGAGTTTCAGTATTTTGACCCAGCGACAGTGAAGGAACAGTGATATAGTTCCAAGTCAGGATGGCATGTGGTTTACATACGAACATATGAATTAGGAGCAGGAGTAGGCCACTCGGCTCCTCAAGCCTGCTCCGCCATTCAATAAGATCATGGCTGAACTGATTACTCCACATTCCCGCCTATCCCCGATAACCTTTCACACCCTTCCTTATCAAGAATCTATCTACCTCTGCCTTAAAAATACTCGAAGTATCTGCTTCCACTGGCTTTTGAGGAAGAGAGTTCCAAACACTCACGACCCCCTGAGAGAAAATAATTTCTCCTCATCTCTGTCTTAAATGGGAAAACCCCTATTTTTAAGCAGTGACCCCTAGTTCTAAATTCACCCGCAAGGGGAAACATCCTTTCCAAATACACCCTGTCAAGACCCCTTAGGATCATATATGTTTCAATCAAGTCGCCTCCTACTCTTCAAAATTGCAGCCGATACAAGCCTAGCCTGTCCAATTTTTCTTCATAAGACAGTCCACCCATTCAAGGTATTAGTCTAGTAAACCTCCTCTGAACTGCTTCCAATGCACTTACATCCTTTCTTAAATAAGGAAACCAATACTGTACACAGTACTCCAGATGTGTTCTCACCAATGCCCTGTATAGCTGAAGCATAACTTCCCTACTTTTGTATTCAATTCCCCTCGCAATAAATAATAATATTCCATTAGCTTTCCTAATTATGTGCTGTACCTGCATAACCTTTTGCGATTCATGCACTCGGACACTCAGATCTCTCTGCATCTCAGAGCTCTGCAATCTCTTATCATCTAGATAATATGCTTCGATTTTTTCTTCCTGCCAAAATGTATAATTTCACATTTTTCCACATTATACTCCATTTGCCAGATCTTTGCCCACTCACTTAACCTATCCAAATCCCTTTATAGCCTCCTTATGTCCTCTTCACAACCTACTTTCCTGCCTATCTTTGTGTCATCAGCAAATTTAGAAACCATACCTTCAGTCCCTTCATCTAAGTCATTTATATAAATTGTCAAAAGTTGAGGCCCCAGCACAGATCTGTGTGGCATACCACTCATTACATCTTGCCAGCCAGAAAATTACCCATTTATGCTGACTGTCTGTTTCCTGTTAACTAGCCAATCTTCTATCCATGCCGATATGTTACCCCCTACACCATGAACTTTTATTCTTTGCTTGGAGGGGAACTTGCAGGTGGTGGTGTTCCCATGCATCTGCTGCCCTTGTCCTTCCAGGTGGTAGAGGTTGCAAGTTTGGAAGGTGCTGTCAAAGGAGGCTTGGTGAGTTGATGCAGTGCATCTTGTAGATGGTACACACTGTTGCCAGTGTGCATCGGTGGTGGAGGGAGTGAACATTGACAGTGGTGAATGGTATGCCAATCAAGCAGGCTGCTTTGTCCTGGATGGTGTCGAGATTTCTGAATGTTGTTAGAGCTGCACGCATCCAGGCAAGTGGAGAATATTCCATCACGCTCCTGACTGGTGCCTTATATATGGTGGGCAGGTTTTGGGAAGTCAGGAGATGAGATATTTGTTGCAGAATTCCCAGTCTCTGACCTGCTCTTGTAGCCACAGTACTTATATGGCTGGTCCAGTTCAGTTTCTGGTCATTGGTAACCACCAAGGATGTTGATAGAAGGGGATTCAGTGATGCCATTGAATTT
Source organism: Heterodontus francisci (assembly GCF_036365525.1). NCBI lineage: Eukaryota > Metazoa > Chordata > Chondrichthyes > Heterodontiformes > Heterodontidae > Heterodontus > Heterodontus francisci. The sequence continues at coordinate 33,091,847 of NC_090374.1, read as the reverse complement.
CAAGAGGAGATGGTTGGATTCTCTCTTGTTGGAGATGGCCATTGCCTGGCACTTGTGTGATGCAAACGTAATGTGCTACTTATCAGCCCAAGCCTGACTGTTGTCCAGTTCTTGCTGCAGATGGGCACGGACTGCTTCAGTATCTGAGGAGATGGGATTATTAGGGATGTTTTACTATGTTAAAGGCTCTGTATAAATGCAAGGTCTTAATATTGTTAGGGACAGCAATGAAAAATCTTTGCCATCTAAATGAACAGAATTCCCAAAATACAGGATCAATTTAATTAATACATATTCTTGGAAATTCAAAATTTTGTTCTAAACAAGCAGTCACTGTGTAATTATGATACATCTAATTATAATTGTTTCTCTCAATTAAAGCATCACAGTGGCGCAGAGGTTAGCACCGCAGTCTCACAGCTCCAGCGACCCGGGTTCAATTCTGGGTACTGCCTGTGTGGAGTTTGCAAGTTCTCCCTGTGTCTGCATGGGTTTCCTCCGGGTGCTCCGGTTTCCCCCCACAAAGACTTGCAGGTTGATAGGTAAATTGGCCATTATAAATTGCCCCTAGTATAGGTAGGTGGTAGGGAAATATGGGGACAGGTGGGGATGTGGTAGGAATATGGAATTAGTGTAGGATTAGTATAAATGGGTGGTTGATGGTCGGCACAGACTCGGTGGGCTGAAGGGCCTGTTTCAGTGCTGTATCTCTAAACTAAACTAAATATTCTGCAAACTCCTGTAGTTATGATAATTATGGATCAGAGACATCACATTTACACTGTAATCTTCAAGCTATTGTTACTACCAAGCTTGTAGCTAACAGCAGGGAAAAGCAGCAGACTCAATTTGGAAGAAAATGGAAATTTACATTTATGTAGTGATTTTCACATCCACAAAACATCCCAAAACACCTTGAGAGCCAAGGAATTACTTTGAAACTGCAGCTACCGTTAATTAGAAAATAAAAAATAGGGGCAGAATAGGCCATTCGGCCCTTCACCATGACCATGGCTGATCTTCTACCTCAACCCCACCTTCCCGCACTATCCCCATATCCCTTAATCATCTTAAGTATCCAAAAAGCTATCAACCTCTTGAATATACTCAATGTTTGAGCAGCCACAGCTATCTGGGGTAGAAGATTCCAAAGATTCACAACTTTCTGAGTGAATTTCAATCCTAAATCGCAAGCCCCCTATCCTGTGACAGCTAATTTGTGCAGAGCAAGGCCTCACAAACAACAAAAGAGATAAATGGCCAGAATAATCTGTTTCAGTGGTGCTGGTTGAGGGAGGAATCTTTGTTAGGAAGATAGAAAGGCTCACTTGTTCTTCTTCAAATATCGCCATGGGATTTTTTTTTTTACAGTTACCTGAATGCTGAAATACAGCACTTCCAGCAATGCAGCACGTCCTCAGTATAGTCAACCAAGATTGTTAGGCACTTTCAGCATTGGCAAGGGTGTAACATGGGCAGTAGTGGATTACCCACCCTTTATATAACATGCCCGATTTTTCTTTAATTGACTTCATACATCCACATCGAAGTTGCTTAACATCGTGCTTAACTCCTGGAGTGGGGTTTAAATCCATGATTTTCTGGAACTTTTTTTTCCATGAATGATTTTAACTTTCTCTCTCAATAGCTTACTATAAAACTTCCAACTGTTCAAAGCTTGAACCTTGCTCTCATGTCTGGGAAGGGTACTTTGGTATCTCTCTCATACTCTTGGACACTTTGAGATGTTTTCCAGTATATGAAGATGCCGGTTATGAAAATGCCAGTTGTTTTAACATCTGGAAGATAACTTAAATGTACAGCCAAAGTTTTGACAAAGCTACAACTCACCAAGCATCAACCTGAATTGGCCAGCTTAGTCAGAAGAGAAGTGAAGCCTTGTACCAGCTACACAAGATCCTTGGAATTGCGAGACAAAAAAAGACCAAGATCCATTTATTTCACCTTTAACCATCCTGGAAGTTGCATAATACAGCACTGATGGAGTTATTGCCTGATCATGACAATCCATTAGTCTGTATCAAACCCAGAAGTGATGCCAGAAAAATCTGCCAGTGGTGGAAAGTTTTGAGAATCTTCAATCCAAAGTCACCTGTTCTTCCCAAGCATACTACCCTTACTATATGGGTCTGCTCATGTGTATATCATTGGAATTGTCATTGATGTAAATCCTGCGCAGGGATTTGAAAAGACATTTCAGCCTATACACATCAGCAATTGTCTGGGGCAACCAGGTAAGAAAGGAGGAGTGGTTAGTTCACTCACTTGATTCTCAGATGACATCGCTATATGTATCATCAGTCTTTTTCTCATAATGATCAAGAATATGTCTGCAGAATAACCCTCTGAAATAAGCAGTCAAAGAATGCAGCAGGGTTTGATACACAGCTACAGAAGAACAGAGAATTCTTCTGACTTAGCCCTCCAAGCCCATCTTGAGGAAGTTGAATTACGGAGGCTCAGACGAACTGCATTCATGCTTGAAAGCCTGCCAGGAACATCCTTCTTGCCATTTGGAGAGAGGTGGCATTGGCACTGACTCCCAGGTTTTCCAACCCTAGGACTGCTGATCAGTGTGGCAAGAAGTTCATAAATATCTCCTGGACACAAGCACTTTCCAACATCTTAAAGAAACACTTGCACAACTAAACCTTCACAAGGCATTCTAGGATCTTACACTATAGCTACCCAGCTTCCCAAACAGCAATTACTTACAGGATTGGGCATAAAATCCCTTTCCACTTTGATACATCCATATTATTTCCATCAGCTCTTCCATCACACTTTTCACACACTGCTAATCTTCACCTCGTGTACTCAATCTTCTGGCAGGAGAAAATAGCGCACAATTCCTGCAAGATGAAGGGCACAAAAGGATGGTCTCCACTCCTTTAAACCTCTCATGCCCTATGAGGAGAAATGCATGGAGCTCATGGGGAGGCACACTGATAGTGTGAGGTTAATGACTAAACCCTTACACTGTTGTCTTGACATCCTTGTAAAGAACTACAAAGACACAACCTTCCACCTTCTTGTGTGCTGGGTCATATTTATCCCTCAACCAACATGTGTGTTTTCTACATTAAAACATTGACTACACTTCAAAGTACAGTTAGGAAAGTGTCATCAAACCTACAGACAAGGATGATGCTGTTGTTGACTGACGTACCGACCTCTACCTTGAAGAGGCTCAGCGCCAACTCTTAAACACTTCTTCCTACTTCCCTGGACCATGATCCCACCACCGAACATCAAGCGACTATCCACAGGACTGTCGCTGACCTCATCTCCTCTGGAGATCTTTCCTGTACAGCTTCCAACCTCATAGTCCCACAACCTCGGACAGCCCACTTCTGCCGCCTTCCCAAAATCTACAAACAGGGCTGTCCCGGCAGAGACATTGTTTCAGCCTGTTCCTGCCCCACTGAACTTATTTCTTCCTGTCTTGACTTTATCTTTTTTCCCCCGGTCCAGTCTCTTCCCACCTACATCGGTGACTCTTCTTACGCCCTACGTCATTTTGACAATTTCCAGTTTCCTGGTCCCAACCGCGTCCTCTTCAGTGTGGACGTCCAATCTCTCTACACCGCCATCCTCCACCAGGATAGTTTGAGGCCTCTCTGCTTCTTCCTTGAACAGAGGTCCAACCAGTCCCCATCCACCACCTCTTCCTCCGCTTGGCTGAACTTGTTCTCACATTGAACAAATTCTCCTTCAACTCCACTCATTTCGTTCAAGTAAAAGGTGTTGCTATGGGTACCCATATGGGTCATAGTTATGCCTGTCTTTTTGTGGGAGATGTCGAGCATTCCTTGTTCCAGTCCTACTCAGGCCCCCTCCCCCAACTCTTTTTCCGGTACTGTATCGGTGCCGTATCCTGCTCCCGCCCCAAACTGGAAAACTTTATCAACTTTGCTTCTAATTTCCACCCTTCTCTCACCTTTACATGGTCCATCTCTGACAGTTCCCTTCCCTTCCTCGACTTCTCTGTCTCCATCTCTGGGGATAGGTTGTCTACTAATATTCATTATAAGCCCACCGACTCCCACAGCTACCTCGACTACACTTCTTCATACCCTACCTCCTGTAAGGACTCCATTCCATTCTCCCAGTTTCTCCGTCGCCGGCGCATCTGCTCTGATGATGCTACCTTCCATGACAGCGCTTCTGATATGTCTTCCTTTTTCCTCAACCGAGGATTCCTCCCCCTTTGTGGTTGACAGGGCCCTCAACCGTGTCCGGGCCATTTCCTGCACCTTTACCCTCACCCTTTCCCTCCCTCCCAGAACCGCAACAGTGTTCCCCTTGTCCTCACTTTCCACCCCATCAGCTCCACATCTAAAGGATCATCCTCCGTCATTTCCGCCACGTCCAGCGTGATACCACTACTAAACTCATCTTTCCCTCCCCTCCCCTGTCAGCATTCCGAAGGGATCATTCCCTCCACGACACCCTGGTCCGCTCCTCCATTACCCCCACCACATCGTCCCATTCCCACGGCACCTTCCCCTGCAATCGCAGGAGGTGTAATACCTGCCCATCTTCTCTCCTCGTTATCCAAGGCCCCAAACACTCGTTTCAGATGAAGCAGCGATTTACTTGTACTTCTTTCAAAGTAGTATACTGTATTCGCTGCTCACAATGTGGTCTCCTCTACATTGGGGAGACCAAACGCAGACTGGGTGAATGTTTTGCAGAACACCTCCACTCAGTCTGAAAGCATGACCCTGAGCTTCCGGTTGCTTGCCATTTCAAAACTCCCCCCTGCTCTCATGCTCACATCTCTGTCCTGGGATTGCTGCAGTGTTCCAGTGAACATCAACGCAAGCTCGAGGAACAACATCTCATTTACTGATTAGGCACATTACAGCCTGCCGGACTGAACATTCAGTTCAATAAGTTCAGAGCATGACAGGCCCCCCTTTTTTATTTTATTTATTTATTTTTATTTTGTTTTAGTTATTTTTTCTTTTTTTATGTGTTTATTTTATTTTAGTTTGTTTAATTTTTAACCTGAAGCTAAAGACCAGTTCGCCGAGGAACTCCATAATATCATTAGTAGCATCCCCAATACCGAACATCTGTTCCTGCTGGGGGACTTTCATGCTAGGGTTGGGGACAACTCATGGCCCTCCTGCCTTGGGCGCTATGGCATTGGAAGGATGAATGAGAATGGACAGAGACTGCTTGAGTTGTGTACCTATCATAACCTCTGCATCACCAACTCGTTCTTTCACACTAAACCCTGTCACCAGGTTTCTTCGAGGCACCCAAGATCACGTCATTGGCACCAGCTGGACCTCATCATCACAAGGCGAGCCTCTTTCAACAGCGTACAAATCACACGCAGCTTCCACAGTGCAGACTGCGATACTGACTACTTCCTGGTGTGCAGCAAGGTTAGACTCAGACCAAAGAAGTTGCATCATTCCAAGCAGAAGGGCCACCCGCGCATCAACACGAGCAGAATTTCTCATCCACAGCTGTTACAAAAATTTCTAATTCACTTGAAAAAGCCCTTCAAAACACTGCTACAAGGGATGCAGAGACCAAGTGGGCCCACATCAGAGACGCCATCTATGAGTCAGCTATGACCACCTATGGCAAACATGTGAAGCGGAATGCAGACTGGTTTCAATCTCACTTTGAAGAGCTGAAACCTGTCATAGCCGCTAAGCGCATTGCACTGCTGAACTACAAGAAAGCCCCCAGCGAGTTAACATCCGTAGCACTTAAAGCAGCCAGAAGCGCTGCACAAAGTACAGCCAGGCGCTGCGCAAATGACTACTGGCAACACCTATGCACTCATAATCAGCTGGCCTCAGACACCGGAAATATCAGAGGAATGTATGATGGCATTAAGCGAGCTTTTGGGCCAACCATCAAGAAGATCGCCCCCCTCAAATCTAAATCAGGGGACACAATCACTGACCAACGCAAGCAAATGAACCGCTGGGTTAAGCACTACCTGGAACTGTACTCCAGGGAAAATGTTGTCACTGAGACCGCCCTCAATGCAGCCCAGTCTCTGCCAGTCATGGATGAGCTGGACGTACAGCCAACAAAATTGGAACTCAGTGATGCCATTGATTCTCTTGCCAGCGGAAAAGCCCCTGGGAAGGACAGCATTACCCTTGAAATAATCAAGAGTGCCAAGCCTGCTATACTCTCAGCACTGTACGAACTGCTTTGCCTGTGCTGGGACGAGGGAGCAGTACCCCAGGACATGCGCGATGCCAATATCATCACCCTCTATAAAAACGAAGGCGACCACGGTGACTGCAACAACTACCGTGGAATCTCCCTGCTCAGCATAGTGGGGAAAGTCTTTGCTCAAGTTGCTTTAAACAGGCTCCAGAAGCTGGCCGAGCGTGTCTACCCTGAGGCACAGTGTGGCTTTCGGGCAGAGAGATCGACCATTGACATGCTGTTCTCCCTTCGTCAGCTACAGGGGAAATGCCGCGAACAACAGATACCCCTCTGCGTTGCATTCATTGATCTCACCAAAGCCTTTGACCTCGTCAGCAGACGTGGTCTCTTCAGACTACTAGAAAAGATTGGATATCCACCAAAGCTACTAAGTATCATCACCTCATTCCATGACAATATGAAAGGCACAATTCAGCATAGCGGCACCTCATCAGACCCCTTTCCTATCCTGAGTGGTGTGAAACAGGGCTGTGTTCTCGCACCCACACTGTTTGGGATCTTCTTCTCCCTGCTGCTCTCACATGCGTTCAAGTCTTCAGAAGAAGGAATTTTCCTCCACACAAGATCAAATGGCAGGTTGTTCAACCTTGCCCGTCTAAGAGCGAAGACCAAAGTACGGGAAGTCCTCATCAGGGAACTCCTCTTTGCTGATGATGCTGCATTAACATCTCACACTGAAGAGTGTCTGCAAAGTCTCATCGACAGGTTTGCGGCTGCCTGCAACGAATTTGGCCTAACCATCAGCCTCAAGAAAATGAACATCATGGGACAGGACGTCAGAAATGCTCCATCCATCAATATCGGCGACCACGCTCTGGAAGTGGTTCAAGAGTTCACCTACCTAGTCTCAACTATCACCAGTAACCTGTTTCTCGATGCAGAAATCAACAAGCGCATGGGAAAGGCTTCCACTGCTGTGTCCAGACTGGCCAAGAGAGTGTGGGAAAATGGCGCACTGACACGGAACACAAAAGTCCCAGTGTATCAAGCCTGTGTCCTCAGTACTTTGCTCTATGGCAGCGAGGCCTGGACAACGTATGTCAGCCAAGAGCGATATCTCAATTCATTCGATCTTCATTGCCTCCGGAGAATCCTTGGCATCAGGTGGCAGGACCGTATCTCCAACACAGAAGTCCTCGAGGCAGCCAACATCCCCAGCTTATACACCCTACTGAGTCAGCGGCGCTTGAGATGGCTTGGCCATGTGAGCTGCATGGAAGATGGCAGGATCCCCAAGGACACATTGTGCAGCGAGCTCGTCATTGGTATCAGACCCACCGACCGTCCATGTCTCCGCTTTAAAGAAGTCTGCAAATGCTACATGAAGTCCTGTGACATTGATCACAAGTCGTGGGAGTCAGTTGCCAGCGATCGCCAGAGCTGGCGGGCAGCCATAAAGGCGGGGCTAAAGTGTGGCGAGTCGAAGAGACTTAGCAGTTGGCAGGAAAAAAGACAGACGCGCAAGGGGAGAGCCAACTGCGTAACAGCCCTGACAACCAATTTTATCTGCAGCACCTGTGGAAGAGTCTGTCACTCTGGAATTAGACTTTATAGCCACTCCAGGCGCTGCTCCACAAACCACTGACCACCTCCCGAGACAAGGAGGCCAAAGAAGAAGAAGAAGTTTGTTTCTACTGTGCCTACCCACTTTTCTTTCATGTTTGTGCTTTGGGCCAGGCTGTTCAGTTTTCTGTCAATTAACTGTGCCTACCCTCTCTGTACTAACGCTTTGTCTTTCAGCACACCATTAACATACCGTTTGCCTTTGCTCCATGACCCTCGGGTCAGTTATTCTTTGTGACCTTGTCCTATCAACACCTCTTATGTTATCTCTTGCCCCACCCCCGCTTTACTTGCTTAAAACCTATTACATTTCTAGCCTCTGCCAGTTCTAATGAAGGGTCAAGGAATGACCTGAAAAGTTAACTCTGCTTCTCTCTCCACAGATGCTGCCAGACCTGCTGAGTATTTCCAGCATTTCTTGTTTTTATTTCTGATATACAGCATCTGCAGTATTTTGCTTTTACTTCAAAGTACATTGTTGACTATCAAGCGCTTTGGGAAAACATGGGATCATGGAAGGTGATATGTAAATCTATCTTTCTTTCTTTCTTCCTTTCTTTCTTTCTTCCTTTCTTTCTTGCTTTCTTTCTTTCTTTCATTCTTTCTTTTGTTTGTTCGTTCCAGCACTATTGCTGCCCCATGCTCAGCTTTTATTCTCCTTTTTGGCAGATCTCTCACAGCAAAAAGGGGAGGAAGAAGAACAGGGAGTCAACTATATTCTAGTCAACTATGATGATAATGAAGAGGATGATGGTGGAGATGATGGTGCCTACAGCTGGTGATCTCCTGTGTTTCTCTTCCTCAATCACCTCCAACCCACTCTCCAGCATCACTTGCTTCCTTACACGCAGGCGCCAACTGAAATATGTTCACCACAACTTTCTTAAGGACAATTAGGGATGGGTAACAGATGCTGGCCTTGCCATCGACATCCACATTCCTGAAAGAATAAAATAAAAGATAGCATCAGTGAGAACGTGGCACCTTCCCAGTGGAGACTGAGCTGAAGGGTCCAGATAACTTTGGTGAGTTGGGACCCAGAAATGCTAAATATTCACCATGGAAAGAAAGATGTTTAAGGAGCATCACACTTACTTTCAGGCTCTGGGATCAATCTATAAAGATGTGCAGTAATGGATAGGTGTAACTTTCAAGGCTGCAGTTTCTCTTTTGAAATAACTAATTCACGGGATGTAGCATCATACAGGAAAGAACCATACTGAATATTGGCTTGAGTCTGTCGGGGAATAGAGAGCTGATGTGTTCTCATAGTTTAGGACTGCCAGAGGATTGAGGAAATGTCCCTTTATTTGAAAGTTGTGAAGGGGGAATCAAAGCTGTGATGTCAAAGATAGATTGTGTTCCACGGGAGAGAAGACTTTAGTGATGACTGGAGTCAATGGGAATCGGGGGAAAATTCTCCACTGGTTGGAGTCATGCCTAGCACAAAGGAAGATGGTTGTGGTTGTTGGAGGTCAATCATCCCAGTCCCAGGACATCACTGCAGGAGTTCCTCAGGGTAGTGTCCTAGGCCCAACCATCTTCAGCTGCTTCATCAATCACCTTCCCTCCATCATAAGGTCAGAAGTGGGTATTTTTGCTGATGATTGCACAATGTTCAGCACCACTCGCAACTCCTCAGCCTGTGTCCATGTGCAGCAAGATCTGGACAACATCCAGGCTTGGGCTGATAAATGGTAAGTAAGATTCATGCCACACAGGTGCTAGGCAATGACTATCACAAATGAAAGAGAATCTGACCATCTCCCCTTGATGTTCAATGGCACTAAGATTGCTCAATCCCCCACTGTCAACATTCTGGGGCATCACCATTGACCAAAAACTGAACTGCACCAACTACATAAATCCTGTGGCTGCAAGAGCAGGTCAGAGGCTGGGAATTCTGCGGAGAGTAGCTCACCTCCTGTTTCCCCAGTGCCTGACCACCATCTACAAGGCTCAAGTCAGGAGTGTGATGGAATACTCTACACTTACCTGGATGGATGCAGCTCCAGCAACACTCAAGAGACTTGACATCAGCCAATACAAAGCAGCCCGCTTGATTGGCATCCCATCCACCACCCTCAACATTCACACCCTGCACCACCGACATACAGTGGCAGCAGTGTGTACCATCTACAAGATGCACTGCAGCATCTCACCAAGGCTCCTTCAACAGAACTTTCCAAACCCATGACCTCTATCAACTAGAAGGACAAGGGCAGCAGATGCATGGGAACACCAACACCTGAAAGTTCCCCTCCAAGTCACACACCACCCTGACTTAGAACTATATTTCATTCCTTCACTGTCGCTGCGCCAATATCCTGGAACTCCCTTCCGAACAGCACTGTGGGTGCACCTACCCCACAGGGACTGCAGAGGTTCAAGAAGGCAACTCACCACCACCTTCTCAAGGGCAATTAGGGATGGGCAATAAATGCTCGTCTAGCCAGTGACGCACCCAGAGTAAAGGTAAACATTTCTGTGAGTGCATAAAATGATGTGCAAAGATTCAAAATCTCATTGACTCTGTTCAATGGTGTAAAACTGGTGAAGGCAAATCATCAGCCTGCTGTACATCTCTACTGATTTTTATTCTCATTGACCTTGGGAGAGAAGTAAAGTGAGCTGCCAATTCGCTCTCACCCATTTTATCCTCTCACAAAAAGTAAAGATATACCCCATTGCCTGTGAACTAAGAGTAATCAGAGCCTTGTAATTGGAAAAATGGAATATTTGAGCAATCAGGAGAAAGACGAATGTCACTTTTAAGGTACTGCTGTTTTCTATATTTACTTATTCTTCAAGCTTGAGTTTTAAAGAGCCAAAAACTCCTCAGTATAAAGAAATTGCTCTTATGTTTCTAGGCCTCTATTTATACTTGGATCAAGTATAATAAAAGCAAAATACTGCAGATGCTGTAAATCTGAAATAAAAACAAGAAATGCTGGAAATACTCAGCAGGTCTGGCAGCATCTGTGGACAGAGAAGCAGAGTTAATGTTTCAGGTCAGTGATCTTTCATCAGAACTGATGAACCAGTTCTGATGAAGGATCACTAATCTGAAACGTTAACTCTGCTTCTCTGTCCACAGATGCTGCCAGACCTACTGAGTATTTCCAGCATTTCTTGTTTTTATTACTGTTTTATATTATTATCCTGTGTTGCTTGTGAGTCCACTATGTGTCTGTCAATTTAGAATAACTCTGATCTGGACAAATTAATTGTTTTCTCAGCATAATTTCATTATAAAAATATGCAATAACTATATTTTGCAAATGAAAATGAATCCTATTGCTAACTGGAGCAGAGGAACAATAGAACAGGAGTCGACCGTCCAGCCCCTCTAGTTTGCTCTGCCATTCAATTAATTCATGGCTGATCTGTATTCAACTTCATTTACGCACCTTTGCTCTTTATCCTTGATATATTGAGCTAACAAAAATCTCTTAATAGAGAGAGAAGCAGAGTTAACATTTTCGGTCAATGACAATTGGTACTCTGTATCAGGTCATCAACATGAAACGTTGGACTGGGATTTCGCCACCGAGGCGAGAAAAAGGAGCCAGGTGTGTTTTTGGGTTAGAAACTTGCCTCTGGTGGGAAACTGATTACAGTTCAGATTTTCACTGGGATGAACCCTTAATTGATATGGAGACGGGTTCCCTGTCCACTTAGAGCCAGCAGGGGTGGGAACAGGGGTGGGCCAAATGAAATGTGGGACTGATTTAGCCATCACTGAGGCTGCTGGTTGTCATACGAACGTACAAATTTCAGGATATAAGGATTTCAGGATCGTATATGTTTCAATCAAGTTGCCTCTTATCCTTCTAAACTCTAGCAGATACAAGCCTAGCCTGTCCAACCTTTCCTCTTAAGACAACCCGCCCATTCCAGGTATTAGTCTAGTAAACCTTCTCTGAACGGTTTCCAAAGCATTTATAGGCTTCCTTATGTGAGGAGACCAATACTGCACACAGTACTCCAGATGTGGTCTCACCAATGCCTTGTAGAACTGATGCACAACCTCCCTAATTTTGTATTCAATTCCCCTTGCAGTAAATGATAACATTCTATTAGGTTTCCTAATTACATGTAGTACCTGCATAATAACCTTCTGTGATTCATGCAATAGGACACCCAGATCCCTCTGCATCTCAGAGCTCTGGAATCTCTCACAATTTAGATAATATGCTTATTTTTTTATTCTTCCTGCCAAAATGTATAATTTCACATTTTTCCACATTACTCCATTTTCCAGATCTTTTCCCACTCACTTAACCCATCTATGTCCCTTTGTAACCTCCTTCCTCCTCTTCACAACTTACTTTCCAAGCAACATTTGTGTCATCAGCAAATTTAGCAACCACATCTTTGGTCCCTTCATCCAAGTCATTTATATAAATTGAAAAAAGTTGAGGCTCCAGCATTGATCCCTGCGGCACACCACTCGTTACATCTCGCCAACCATAAAATGACCCATTTATGCCGACTCTCTACTCCCTGTTAGCTAGCCAATCTTCTATCCATGCCAAAATGTTGTTCCCCTACATGAGCTTTTATTTTCTGCAATGACCTTTGATGTGACACCTTATCAAGTGCCTTTTGGAAATCGAAGTACAATACACCCATAGGGTGGCACAGTTGCCCAGTGGTTAACACCACAGCCTCGCAGCTCCAGTGACACAGGTTCAGTTCTGGGTACTGTCTGTGTGGAGTTTGCAAGTTCTCGCTGTGACTGTGTGGGTTTCTGCTAGGTGCTTGGTTTCCTCCCACAGCCAAAGACTTGCAGGCTGATAGGTAAATTGGCTACTGTAAATTGCCCCTAGTGTAGGTAGGAGAATGGTGGGGATGTGGTAGAGAATCTGGGATTAATGTAGGATTAGTATAAATGGGTGGTTGTTGGTCAGCACAGACTCGGTGGGCTGAAGGGCCTGTTTCAGTGCTGTATCGCTAAATAAAATAAATGTTAAAAAAATGTCCACCCCTTTAGCCACAGCACTTCTCAAATAACTCCAATAAATTGGTAAAATGTGATTTTCCTTTCACAAAACTATGTTAACTCTGCCTGATTACCTTGAGTGCCCTACTATAAAGTATTTAATAATAGTTTCTAACATTTTCCCTATGATAAATGTTAAGCTAACTGCCATTTTTTTTTTATTTATTCATGGGATAGAGTCATCGCTGGTTAGGCCAGCATTTATTGCCCATCCCTAATTGCCCTTGAGAAGGTGGTGGTGAGCTGCCTTCTTGAACCACTGCAGTCCATGTGGGGTAGGTTCACCCACAATGCTGTTAGGAAGGGAGTTCCAGGATTTTGACCCAGCGACAGTGAAGGAACGACAATATATTTCCAAGTCAGGATGCTGTGTGGCTTGGAGCGGAACTTCCCATGCATCTGTTGCCCTTGTACTTATAGGTGGTAGAGATTGCGGGTTTGGAAGGTGCTGTCTAAGGAGCCTTGGTGCGTTGCTGCAGCACATCTTGTAGATGGTATACACTGCTGCCACTGTGCATCGGTAGTGGAGGGAGTGAATGATTGTGGATAGGATGCTAATCAAGCAGGCTGCTTTGTCCTGTAGTAGCCTGTAGTTTCCTGCTTTACGTCTCCTGCACCTTTTGAATAAAGGAGTTACAGTCACTATTTTCCAATCTAATAGAATCTTCCCTGAATCTAGGGAATTTTGGAAAATTAAAACCAACGCATTAATTATCTCACTCGCCACTTCTTTTGAGACCCTTGGATAAAGTTCTTCAGGTCCTGGGAACTCGTCAGCCCACAGCTCCAACAATTTGCTCAGTACCACTTCCCTGGTTATTGTAATTTTCTTGAGTTCTTCCCTCCCTTCGATTTCCTGATCTACAGCTATTTCTGGGATGTTACTTGTGTCCTCTATGCTTAAGACCGAGGCATAAAACCTGTTCAATTCATCTGCCATCTCCTTATTTTCCATCATTAATTCCCCAGACTCACTTTCTATAGGACCAACGCTCACTTTGTTAACCGTTTTCTTTTTTAAATATCTATAGATGATCTTACCATCCATTTTTATATTTCTAGCTAGCTTTCTCTCGCACTCTAATTTTTCCCTCCTTATTAATCCTCGAGTCATTCTTTACTGTTTTTATATTCTGTTCAATCTTCTGACCTGCCACCCATCTTTGCACAATTATATGCTTTTTCTTTAAGTTTGATACTATCTTTAACTTTTTTAGTTAACCAGAGATGGTGGGTCCCACCCTTGGAATTTTTCTTTCTCATTGGAATTTATCTATTCTGTGTATTCTGAAATTTCACCTTAAATGTCTGTCACTGCATCTTTAATGACCTATCCCTTAACCAAATTTATCAGTTCACTTTAGCTAGTTCTGCTTTCATGCCCTCATAATTGCCCTTGTTTAAGTTTAAAATACTAATCTTAGACCCACTCTTCTCTCCCTCAATCTGAATGAAAAATTCAATCATATTTCGATCACTACTGTCTCAGGGTGCCTTCACTATGAGGTTATTAATTAATCCTATCTCGTACCAGTACCAGGTCTAGTATAACCTGCTTTCTGGTTGGCAACAGAACGTGCTGTTCTAAGAAACTATCCCAAAAACATTCTATGAACTCCTCATCTAGGCTACCTTTGCCTATCTGATTTTTCCAAACTACTTGAAGATTAAAATCCCCCATGATTATCACCATAAATTTCTGACAAGCTTCCATTATTTCTTCTGTTGTGCCTAATCCGCACTTGCTCTTAAAGTATCCGTGGAAGCTGATTGGTGAAAGGTATATCAATATTCTATTCACACACTAAGTCATCAAGTACAAGCTCTCACTAACTTGCACAGTATAATACACATCAAGGCACGATGTGATCAGTCTTGGACTTGCGGCTGCTCTTCTGTTCTCTGAGCCCTTGGCTCAGGGGTATCTTCTCGAGTGTTCTTCCCCAGGGTTCTTGTGCCTTCCCTAGTTTCAGTCAGGGGTTAAATCATGTTCCCAAGACCCTCCCCTCTTACTTACTCATCGGGTTCTGGTATACTGGCATAATGATAATTCCTTATTTGGCTCATTTCTTTACAGTTTCCCATTGTCTATTGTGAGTCTAATCATATCTTGTGCCCATAGCAACTCCTTTATCTGGTATGTGCAAGGACACTGAGTCTGCTAGCATCTTTGCTGTTCTACCCAACCCACCTATGTTTCGACACACTGTGTAATTATGTGTAACTAGCACTTTATTTCAACTAAGTTCTTATATATTTTTACTGTATGTGTTTTTACTGGGTCTACACTTCCTTTATACACTGTCCTACTATATGGTTACTGTTACAGAATCCTGAGGGAGAGAGTTGTGGTTTGTGCCGATGCCTTCCACAGCACCAGAGGGAAGTGAGATGTCACAGGGGAACTGGAAGCCTTGCACCTGGGAGAAGGGCAGCCCCTTACTTCATTGATGCTGACCTGGATCTAATACTAGAGGCTGAGAGGGAAAGGAGGAAGGTCCTCTTCCTGGAAGGTGGCAGGAGGAGGCGACATCATTGTGCAGCAGGGGCACCTCTCCATTCAATGTTATCCCCCTCTGCCCCCTCCTACCTCTCCACTCAAAACTAGTGCTCCTCCCCCAATGAGCTGTCTCCTCCCAGGGTCTCACCGTCCACAACTCTCTGGAGAGCTATGTTACGGAAAGTGCAGCAGACCACCACAATGACCGAGATCCTTGCAGGAGGGTAATGGAGGGCACCGCCTGACCAATCCAGGCACCGGAGTCGTATCTTCAGAAGTCCAGTGGCCTGCTCACTAGTTATCCTGCTGAGCAGGTGGCATTGGTTGTATTGCATCAGTGCCTCTGTCTGGGGCTCCCGTAGAGGGGTTAGTCGTCATCTCTTCAGGAGATTTCCCTTGTTCCCTAGGATCCATCCATGCACTTTGGGGGTTGGAGTGAAGATCTGAGGCAGCCTGGACTGGTGGAGGATGAAGGAGTCATTGTAGCTGCCAGAAAACTGAACATGCAAATGGAGGATGCTTTTGTGGTCGCAGACCAGTTGGACATTGAGGGCGTGGAAGCCTCTTCTGTTGATGTATCTCACTGGCCAGTTACTGGGTGCCTTGATGGCCATATGGACATAGTCGATGATACCCTCCACCTGGGGAAATCCAGTGATGGAGGGGTAAACCTAAGCCCTCTGTCACTGCAAGGTCATGTCCATTGTCAAATGAATGTGCTGTCCAGCTTTGGCAAAGGAGATATCATTGACTAGCGAGATACAATGACGTACCACGATTTGTGAGATGCCATCAAGGTCTGCAGCTGATCCTTGGAAGGAAGCAGAAGCAAAGAAGTTTCAGGCCACACTGACTTTGATGGTTACTGGGAGTGCTGTGAGGTGTGATTGGTGACGAAAACAATCTTCTTGGAGAGTCGCAGTCTCCTGGGTCTTGGTCATCTCCAGGTAGCTCTGCCTTCGACAATAGATTCTGTGTTGAGTATATGGCCTGGCCTCTATTGCCTTTCTGCCTCACTTTCCACAACTCATGCCCTCCTGATGCCCGGGGTTCTGCCCTTCCTGTGGAGGGTGCTGCCCCTCATTGTCACTGGGCCCAAAATCTGACAGTCATGCTGCCTTTGCCAGCGGGAGCCTTCCTTCTGGGCAGGTGGCTGCCCAAGTGTCCTTGGCAGCCTTGCCCCCGGTTCTTTGCACCCGCAGTGCCAGAGGGTGCTGACCATGTTCAAACCCAGGGTGCTACCCACTCTCCCTGTCACCTTTGCAGCACCAAGGGCACTCCCTGACTAAGAACTGAGTACCACTTTACCCTGCTGACCCTCTTATGGAGCCTATAGCTTTACTAACCACTCTCTCAATATATCCTGCCGCCTTCAAAGATCTATGCACATGCTCCCCCAGGTCCATCAGTTCCTGCACACTCTTTAGAACTGTGCCATTAAGTATATATTGCCTCTCCCTATTCCTTCTGCCAAAGGGCCTCACCGCACACTTGTCAGTATTAAATTTCATCTGCCACCTCCCTGTCCATCCTGCTAGCCTATCTATATCCTGCTGCAGGCAGTTCATATCATCTTCAGTGTTTGTCACACCTACAAGTTTAGTGTCATTGTCAACTTTTGAGATTCTACTCTCTATTCCAAGATCCAAGTTATTTATATAGAGATAAAAAATGCACTGGTTCCAGCACTGACCTTTCGGGAACATCACTGTCTGCCATCTTTCAGTCTGAAAAACAACCATTTACTACGACTTGCTGTTTTCTGTCCTTAAGCTACTTTTTTTATCCAGTTGTCACTGAACCTCCTATTCCATGAGCCTCAAGTTTGTTAGCCAGTCTTTTATGTGGTATCTAATCAAATGCATTCTTAAAACCTATGTCAACAACATCCATGACATTCCCTTTATCAACCTTCAGCTTTTACCTCATCAAAAAAATCAATTAGATTAGTAAAGCCTTTTGCAAATCCATGCTGGCTATCCTTAATTAACTCAAACCTCTCCAAGTGCGTGCTGATTTTTTCCCCTGATTATTATTTCTAAAACGTTACCCACCATCGATGTTAAACCAACTGGCTTGTTGCTAGGACTGTCCTTACACCCTCCCTTGATGCTGACCTTTTAAGTACCTCCCCCGTCTCAGTTCTTATCCTATCCATTGCCTCTACTCTCTCTGCTTCCACCGACATTTTGTCAGATTACACTTCCTTAGTGAACACTGCTACAAAGTACTCATTAAGTATATTAGTCCTGCCCTGTGCCTTGAAGCATATATTTGCCTCTTTGTCTCCAATTTGGCTAGTTTCATTTCAATGTTAAGAGAGGGTTGCTAGGACTGCCAGTGCCCTTGTACCATTAAAATAATTTAAGTTGCAGTTTAAAAAGTTACCAAACCACCCAGGGAGTTTTAAACTCTGCCCTGCACTGGACTGCAGTTCTCGTGAAACTAATGTGAAAGGTCAGCATTGAAAACACCATCGTATTCTCTTATCATTTTGTGTCAGTACTCAGGAGAGTCAGATCATGACCTGAATCTGAGAATTACACTGTGATTTTGCATCTATGTGCTTTGCATGGAAGTAACAGTAGCAGAAATATGACACCATTACAAGCTTCTATGCAAATTGTTTTAAATAACTCAGTTAGATAGTTTTCTGCATTCTGCAAACAAGGATCAATAACCCTATTTCTTTTCGAGTTTAATTAAATTGGTGGCTGGGTATGACTTTCCCTGAGGTTAATTTGTGATGCACAATTTTGCTTGTAGGAATGACAGAAAGCCAGCCAACCATGGCATACCTATAATAATGCTTATCATTTCTAAAGCAGCGAAATTGTTGGTTAACCAAAGTGGCAAAAGCTTTGTTCAGACATCTTTGAAGTGTGCAAAAATTCAAAAAGGAAAGGAATAAGATTTCTGTTGCTGCAGAACAATGGACAACAATATAATGGAAACAAAGATCACCAGAGCACCAAACAGAGCAGGTGAATGGGTAGGGTGACTCAGTACTGGGAGGACCTAGATGGAGATCTGGAAGAAGATTCATGAGAATAAAAGACCATCAAAAGAAGGCTACTATTGGCTACGGTCAGTTGTTCAGTACACCTACACATGCTCACATACTTTCCATTAATCGGCCTCTTAAAGGCCTCAATTGGCCTCTGGGCAGGAAGGTTGTCCTTGGCCTGCCTCACCCCTGACTCAAATCTGTAGTGTCGGGAAGGTGACAGGCACTCACCCTTTGCCTTCCGTTGCACTTTTATGGTCCTCCCACCCACTTCCATTCCCATCCCGATATGGCTCATAAAATTCGGTCACCAATTTCAACAGTGATGTTCGCCCTCAATTATGTCCTCAACCGATGAAATGAGGGTTGAGCAGTTAACCTTCTGATTCAGAGCAGGACGGCAATATCACTGAGCCATGACTGACACCTAAACATTAATGCATCTGCATTGATTACATGTAAGTGATATTTCTGTAGGCATAACAAAAATAATTTATACCAAAGTTTACAGCTCGTCCCAAAGAGTTTTAACAGTTAATGTTATTAATTTGCTGCTGGTTTATTTTAGTTTATTCACCTGGATAAGCATTCTCCTATTTATTAAGAAAAAAATCAATTTATTTACTGCCTTTCACAGCTCCATGGCATTCAAAATACTTCAAAACAATTAATGACCTTTGAAGTGCAGTCAGTGTTGTTATTTAGGGGAACAGGGGAGCTCATTTATTTGCACATTTTCTAAAAGGGTTTTTTGCACATTGTACACGGAGGAAAGCTTTGACTTCAAATGACTTTGATACATACTTTGCTGAGTGTCTCAACTTCATAGGAATAAATTTAAAGTTATTCAATGGAATCGCCCAAGAATTGGTTGGCTTTTTGACTCTGCTGTTGCAAACCTTAAGAATTTCTAACTTTGATGGTAGCCAAGGTTGGTGGGCAGGTTGGTGGTGGATACAGCATTTGGGGTGAAAATGTGTATGCCATTTTTTCCAGGCATTATTGCAGATCTTCTGAGGTCAAATAGGTGAGCAGGAGAACGCGGATGGAAATTCACCCCTGCTGGTTTAATTAGCCCCAGTCGCCCCAAGTTCATTGAGTTCTTTACTACCTACTCTGGCTTCTATTTCTGTGGGAGCTTGTGTTGAGCTGCTGGTGGATAATGGTGCAATCCTGTATTTAAATGCCAGCAAATCCCTAATGCCACTTCTGCTGTAGTGCTAAATTAATCGAACATGAGCTGAACATTTTCATTAGTGTGGTTCATTAAGAAGTGTTTACTTTTATGTGTTCCAAAGCAAGGAGAATGTTTCCTTTTGCTTCAAAATCTTAAAAGTAATAAAATATGTATCGCCAAGGTAAAACCTGAAGAATAAATTTGCTGCTCTCATGATCCAAAATTGGAAGCCAATTTTAAAGGGAACTCAAGATCGAGTCAGAGCTACAGTACAACTCAAAATTCTTAGAATGGCACTGCTGCAAGAAAAAATAGGATTGGTATGTTTACAGCCGAAAAATATGGCGGTGAAAAGTAAGACAAATTTTGTAGGACACAGAGGCAGTGATTTTCCACAGTCCATGTTTTTTCATTGCAAGCTGACAAACACAAAGATGGAAAACCTTGGCCAAAATCTTATCAAACTTTGATGATTTCACTCTATCAAATTATTTTGGACAGCATCCAAACCGTTAAATCCCCTGAGGGTAAGTTCTGCAGCACTTTTCACTTTCCAAAGATCAAGCAGAGCTCCAGAGTATCCAGTATTTAGTATGAAAACATAAAGTGCTGGAAATACTCAGCAGGTCAGGCAGCAACTGTGGAGTGAGAAGCAGAGTTAATGTTTCAGGTCTGCGACTTTTCATCAGTTCTGATGAAAGGTCACTCACCTGAAATGTTAACTCTGCTTCTCAATCCACAGATGCTGCCTGACCTGCTGAGTATGTCCAGCAATTTGTGCTTTTATTTCAGATTTCCAGCATCTGCAGTATTTTTCTGTTATTTATCCAGTATTAAACCCTGGCCTGCTGCATTTGACAATCATTTCACCCACCTTCGCCAAGACAGGATGCACCAACTGTCGCACCACATTTCCCCGAATGGGGATTTGAAGGCCGCCCCAATGAAGATTTGTGCGGCGATTAAGGAGGTGACAGGACCCTCATTAAATCAGGTCTGTAAATTAGTTTACATATTGAAATGGGGGTCCCGTTGCCGAGCAACAGGGAGGCCTCCACAAGGCCTTGCCGCCACCGCTGAGATCGGCACAGGGCCTGTCGCCGTTGGGTGCAACGATTTGCATTGACCACCTGCCAACATTCCGGACGGTGGAGCGACTTTAAAATCCAGCCCTTTGTGTCTACCTTCACAGTAGAAAACACAAATTACATACCAGTAATAGAGAATAATCAAGGGGTTAATAAGAATGAGCAACCTAAGGCAATTAATATCACCAGAGAAAAAGTACTGGAGCAGCTTGAGGGACTAAAATCCAACAAATCCCCAGGTCCTCGGGTTCTAAAAGAGATAGCTGCAGAAATAATGGATCAGCGGGTCATCATTTTCCAAATTCCCTGGAATCTATAATGATGCCAGCAGTTTGAAAGTTAACAAATGTAACACCACTATTCAGGAAAGGAGGGAGATGACATCAGTCATCAGGAAAAAGGCTGGAATCTTAACAATACACTTAGAAAATCAAAGTATGATCAGACAAGTCAACTTGGTTTGTAAAAGGGAAATTTGTTTGACAAATTTATTGAGTTTTTTAGGATGCAACTAGTAGGATAGATAAAGGGGAACATGTACATATAGTAGGCTTGTATTTCCAAAAGGTATTCAATAAAGTGCCACACAAATGGTTAATGTGCAAGATAAGAACTCATGGAGAATATATTAGTATGATAGACGAATGGTTAGACATTAAGCAGAGAGTAGGTATAAATGGGGCATTTTTGAGTTGGCAGGCTGTGACTAGTGGACTGCAGCAAGGATCAGTGCTAGGGCCTCAGCTATTTACAATCTATATTAATGACTTAGATGGAGAGATAGAGAGTAATGTATCTAAGTTTGCTGATGATAGTAAACTAGTTGGAAATGTAAGCTGTGAGGAGGAAACAAAGAGGCTGAAAAAAGATATAGACAGGTTAAGCGAGTGGGCAACAAGGTGTCAGACGGAGTATAATGTGGGAGAGTGTGAGGTTCTTCACACTGGTAGTAAGAATAGAGAAGTAGAATTTTTGTTGAAAGGCATGAAACTTGTTGATGTTGATTTTCAGAGGGACTTGGGTGTACTTGTACAAGGAACACAGAAAGTTAACATGCAGGGACAGCAATCAGTTAGGAAGGCAAATGGCAGGTTGGCCTTTATTGCAAAGAGTACAAGAATAAGGAAGTCTTGCTACAATTGTACAGGGTTTTGGTGAGACCACACCTGGAATACTGTGCGCAGTTTTGATCTCCAGATTTAAGGAAGGATATACTTGTATGGCAGGTGGAACAGCAAAGGTTCACTGGATTAGTTCTTGGAGTGAGAGGGTTGTCTTATGAAGAGAGGCTGAGTAAATTGGTTCTATACTCTCTGGAGTTCAGAAGAAAGCGAGGTGATCTCATTAAAACATACAAGATCCTGAAGGGGTTTGATAGGGTAGATACTGAGAGGATATTTTCCCTGGGTGGGGAATCTAGAACACAGGGGAACACTCTCAGGATAAGGGGCTGATTATTTAGGGCTGAGATGAGGAGAAATTTCTTCACTCAAAGGGTTGTGAAACTTTGGAATTCTCTATCTCAGAGGATTGTGGATGCTTCATCATTGAATATATTTAAGGCTGAGATAGACAGATTTTTGGTTTCTCAAGGAATCAAGGGATATGAGGAGTGGCCAGGAAAGTGGAGTTGAGGCTGAGGAATTGAATAGCGGAACAGGCTCAAGGAGCCATATGGTCTACTCCCGCTCCTATTTTTTGTGTTCTTATAGATAATAATGGAATCAGACAAAAGCAGTCCTACCCAGCTGGACAATGAAGAAGAGACATTGGATGAGAATGGTGCTGTAAACCATGTCAAAGTCTGCAGACAGACCAAGAAGGATGAGGAGGGATAATGCAGTATGGTCACAATCCCATAGGAATGTAATTTGTGACTTTGATTAGGGCTGTTCAATGCTGTGGCTTGGGCCACATCTGTTTGGAGATGTTCAAACATGAGTTGCAGGAAAGATGGGCGTAGATTTGGGAGGCAACAACAGCTTCAAGGGCATTGGAGAAGAAAGAGAGGCTTATGAAGGGGTGGTAGTCTGCAAGGACATTGGGGTCAATGATGTTTTTATTGAAGAGGGGGTGCTGACTGCAGACTTGAAAGGGAGAGTGACAGTAGCAAAGGCAATAGAACGGTAAATAATATCACCTAATATGGGGGCCAGGAAGGGAAGTTGGATGGCACTGTCTTTGCTGCTCCATTATTTACCCAAAGGAATTATCTATTCCTCTGCTGTCCAGCAACTGACAATTTGATTTAGAGAAGGGAAAACTAAGAAAAGCAAAACACAACACAAAGACAAAAGAAATTAAATGAAAAGGATGGCAGAAGATACTAAAAGAGATTGGAAGGAGAGTTTCTGTACAGCTTGGTCTTGTGCTAAGTGCTGTTACAGAAATCATATTAAGCTGTATCAATGATTTAGATCCTCACTGTATGGATTGTGCCTCGTGACCTTTTTACATCCTTTACAACACTGAAGAAAGTTTTTGAAATTTGGCAGCATGGATTCACACAATACATTGTTAATCGTTAGTAGTTTTCTTTTCGGAATGTAAGAAAATTGATGCATTTATATAACACTTGATTATGTCCCCACCACTTTGAAAAGTAACAACTGTTTCTATGTTGGTTACATAAAGGAAACCGGTATAGAAAGAAAGAGCTAACATTTTTTAAAAGCCTCTTTTAATCTTTTCAGGACATGCCGGATCACTTTATAGCCAATGAAATACTTTCTGGAAGTGCTGTCCTTGTCTTGTTGTTAGTCATGGCAGCCAATTTGCCTTCAGCAAGGTCAAAGATAGCAAAAGGCTAAATGATTTAATGATTTTTTGGTGGTGTTCATTGAGGGACAAATTTTGACCAGACCTCCCCAATCTCCTTTGCAAAGGTGCCCTGAGATGATTTGCATCCACCTGAATAGGCTTCCGTTTGAGGCCCCATCTTCAGGATGGGACATGTGACCATATAGCACCTGTGGTTTACATTTGCCTCTAAATCCTAAAGGTTGTGGGTTCAAGTCCCACTCCGGGACTTAAGCACAAAAATCAAGGCTGACACTCCAGTGTAGGACTGAGGGAGTGCTGCACTGTCAGAAGTTCAGTTGTTTGGATGAGATATTGAACTGAGGCCATGTCTGCCCTCTTGATGATGCAAACGATTCCATGACACTACTTCAAAGAAAAGCAGGAGAGTTATTCCCCAGTGTCCTGGCTAACATTTATCACTAAAACAGTTAATGAGTTCATTGTCACATTGCTGTTTGTGGGATCTTACTGTGAACAATTTGGCTCTTGTGTTTCCTACATTGCAACAGTTACTGTACTTCATTGGCTGTAAAGTGCTTTGGGACATTCTGTGGTTGTGAAAGGTTCTATATTAAAGCAAGTCTTTCTTCTTTGTCTTTTCAGTACTTCCCTGAAGTGTCACCCTTGATTTTGTGCTCATGTTCTGGAGTGGATCTTCAGACCATAGTCCTCTGACTCAGAGGCAAAAATGCTACCAGTGTGCCACAGTTGCCACAATAAAAAGATAATAATTAGTCAGCTGTTTTGATCATGACAAAAAAAATGGGGAACAAAACATGAGTTTATTAATTGGAACCCATAACTTGAGTAAATTTACAATCAGGAATAAGAGACCGGGGAAATAGATAACAGACCGCATATAATGACTTCTCCAACACTCAGTTACTACTAACTCAATCACTCACTCTAATGGATTATCCAAGAATTCAACAATTAAATTCAGTAATTCCTAGAGATAGAAATGTAATTGTGTGAGATCAAGCAGCCCATCGCCTGTTGCAATTATATAACAGAACTTGTAAAGCACCATCCCACAATGCGAATTGATATTCTATTGAACAATCCCATTGTAGTTTCACTTTATTCTGCACTTTATCATTTCACTTCTAAGTCACCTTATGAGGCTACACATCATTAAAATGATAAAATCAAAATCAAAACTGGTTTTGTTTATAGAGTTTCTGAAAGAAGCAAACCAATCATAAGCATTCAATTAACTCTGATGTGCAATTAATGTGCAATTAACTTCAGAATGTGTCTTTTTACAATAAGTAGACCATGTGTCCTTAAAAGAAAAAGGCCATCTTAGTTACTCTGAGAGCATTGTACTTACAGAAGGAACAACTGAGTAAAGATGTAGAAGGGGGAGAAATTGATCCCAGCTATGCTCAATTTCTGAACAAAAAAAATAAGAGTAGAGGGGATCATTTTTTTCAGGGGATTCCAGTACAAGAGGGTATAATATTAAAATTAAAGCTAGGAATCAGTTCTTCACACAAAAGGTACTGGGAATCTGGAACTGACTTCTCCCAAAAAGCTATTGTGGCTAGGTCAAAATTTCAAAACCAAAATTAATAAACTTTTATTAGGCAAGGGCATTAATGGATATGCAACCAAGACAGATAGATGGAGGTAAGATACAGGTCAGCCAAGATCTAATTGATTGGCAGAATGGGCTTGAGAGGCTGATTGGAATACTCCTGTTCCTATGTTCCAATATTTCAGATGTTCAGAATTGTCTGCCTGAAACACATAATAGGCCTTTTGAATATGCTAATCAAATGCATAATGACTGTTATGGGACCCCGGTGCTTAATTTGCATGCTCTATCCAGTTTTTCCAGGTACATTGCAGCCTAACCAGTGGTTGTTAATGGACCACAAGAGGCTGATGAAAAAAAGGTAGTTTTTTCTAAAAAAGGTAGCTTTTTCTAAAGAAGACAGTGGTGCAGTGGTTAGCACTGCAGCCTCACAGTTCCAGCAACCTGGGTTCTGTTCTGGGTACTGCCTGTGTGAAGTTTGCAAGTTCTCCCTGTGACTGTGTGGGTTTCTGCCAGGTGCTCTGGTTTCCTCCCACAGCCAAAGACTTGTGGGTTGATTTGTAAATTGCTAGTGTAGGTGGTAGGGGAATGTAGGATTAGTATAAATTGTTGGTTGGCACAGACTCGGTGGGTCAAAGGGCCTGTTTCAGTGCTGTATCTATAAATAATTTTTTTTTTCTTACTTACCTTAATGTGGAACCAGGGAGAGCTGGATTTTCCAGGGCCCCGACTGGTGAGTCGTCTTGGGCTACCTGCTAAGTCCTTCAACTCAATGGCATTGAGACCAAAGCTCAATTTGCAGCTAGCCTCTGGCCTTTCTCTGCCTACTTTGCATTGTGTTTGTGGAGTGAGACCAATTTCATGATATCAAGGGGAAGAGATAGGGAAGAGATACTTCTTCCACTTGTTGGGGTGTCCAGGACTAAGGGTATAGTCAAATATTAGAGCCAGACATTTCAGGAGTGAAATTAGGAAACACTTCTACACACACGGTAGCAGTTTGGAACTCTCTTCCACAAATGGTAGTTGATGCTTGACTAATAGTTAATTTTAAAACTGAGATTGATAGATTTTTGATAACCAAAGGTATCAAAGGATAGGGGGAAAAGGTGGACATAGGGTGTTCGGTTGCAGATCAGCCATGAGCTCACTGAATGGTGAAACAGGCTCAAGGAACTAAATGGCCTGCTCCTGTTCCTATGTTCCTAATTTCATGGCTAAAATCTTAAAGAAAGAAGATTTCAAGAAAAGATCCCTTTTGAATCTTTCCATTCATTCTTGTCTGAATTTCTTTTTATCCTTAAACTAATCTTTTACCTGCCTAAATTTAAGTTTTTTTCTTTTATGTGTTGTTTCCTTGATTTCACTTTAAAAATGGATGGACATTGTCATGCAGGCCCCCACCTGCCAGGAATGAGGCACATTAATTTCACCACATGGACATTAAATTTCAAATGGGAGGAAGCGAAAGGTCTGTGACAACGGGTTGCCAGGCCACTGGCTGGAAAGACATTTTTGCATATTAACAGACAGTGCTTGTAGACAAAGAAGCTACTCCCTGCTCCAATACAATCCACAAACAGACATGGTCAAGCCAGTTAATCACAGGACTAACTGTCTGTTGTAGAGTTTTGAACTGAGAGCCCGCAGAAAGCTCTTTGCTCCTGGATTGCAAAGACCTCTTCTGGCTAGCTCACCATAGCCTCTCCTGTCTGCTCCCATCTCTTTCTCACAGAATGCCAAAACCCACCAAAGACACATGAACCACTAGAGAGAAAAGTCTCCTACAGTGAACAAGGTTCAAAAAGAATACAGGGCCCCAACAAAAAGCAAGGTCTACCTGCAATCAAGGACTCTACAGTGAACTCGAAGACCCGTAACAAAAACTCTTCAGATACTGCCTCAAAATTTTCCATTTTATTTCTTCTGTTCTTTTCTGTCTCTATCTACATGTGTGTATCATTTATGCATGCTAGCGTGGGCGCGTCGTGTATCTGTAGGCGTTAACTGAATCAGAGTTTAAGTTTAATAAAGTTCAACCTTTTTTATTTAAACCTAAGAAAACATGTTTGTCTAGTTTCTTTGCCTTATAATTAGAAAGCGGTGAACAATGATTTACCAAGGGGGAGCTAAAAATACTGTGTGTTTAAAATTAAACCCTGTTACAGTAAGACCAGGTGAAGGCTGAGAGGGAACCCGAGATCCTTTTCTCACCTGGTCAGAACAGAAATTTGGGTGCTAGCATCCAGAATTGACCCACAGAAAAACGAGAGAAATTGGAAGTGGGAAACCAAATTGTTCCCAATCAAAAAAAAGCAAGATTTCAATATAGGTTTTCTTGCAGTTGGTGTGTGCTTGAATATTAATATGTCTGCAACTGAAGCTAGTAGCTCCCCAAGCCAGGGTGAATTAACATGGGATAAGTTAAAAGCATGGTCTATGGAGGAGTTGAGGAAAATGGCTGAACAGTGTGGAATCACTGTGCGGGAGAAGGCTAAGAAGTCTGAACTCCGAAGACTAGTGGCCAACCATTTTTCCCTTGAATCTGAAGAAGCAGAAAAAGGGTTAGAAGCAGACTCTGACAGGGTATTGTTAGCAAAGGTACAATTAGAACAGAGGAAACTTGAACTTGAGGAAAGAGAGAGGGAGAAAGACAGGAGAAGGAATGAAAGAGAGAGGAGCGAGAGAGAAAGAATATTACAGAAGGAATGCGAAGAAAGAGAGTTAAAGTGGCATGAGTTAACTAGGGGGCGACAGAGTAACCCCAGTGAAAGCATGGCCAACATGGAGGAGCATAATTCAAGGCTGGGTATAAAATTGTTAAAACTAGCTCCACAAATTCCAAAATTCAATAAGTACAATGTGAGACCTGGTCTCTTTTACTACAAAGCAAGCTAACTGGAAAAGCCCATGACGTTTATTCCCTGTTGCCAGATGAGAGTTCATCAAATTATGAACTGACCAAAAATGCTATTCTCGGGGCATATGAATTAGTACCTGAAGCCTATCGCTAAAAGTTTAGAACCCTCAAGAAGCAAGTTAATCAAACTTATCTGGAGTTTGAAAGAAGTAAGCATCTGGCTTTTGACCAGTGGCTGAGGGCTCTTAAAGTACAGCTCATCTATGAGAATCTCAGAGAAGTAATTCTGTTAGAGGAATTTAAACACACTCTCCCACTCTCCATAAAGACCCATGTAGAGGAACAGTGGGTTCAGAGAGCCCGGCAAGCAGCCATTCTGGCTGATGTGTTTGCTTTAATTTATAAGTCGGTTTCCCATGGGAGCACGCTTCCTAATCACCCCCACAAGTCCGAAAAGGACAAAGGGTGGGAAGGTGATATCTGCCCAAGCAGTCCTGGGAGAAAAGAGAAAGCAGGAGACACGGGGAGCCCTCCTCCAGCCAAAAAAGAAGCTGCTGTTAGCAAGAGTGATACATGGAGACCTGTGTGCTTCCATTGTAATAAAGCCGGACATTTAAAAGCTGATTGCTAGCAACTAAAGGGAAAAGCGGTGGGGTTAATCAGGGCATGCCTGCTCAGTGAAGACGGGACCCTGATGGAAAATGCAGCGGGACAAGCTGTGGCTTTAACTGCAGTAAGAGTGAGGCCCAGTATGCTTACGGCTGCAAGTGCAGGAAAATTTAATAGGATTCCTGAGGGTTATCAAGGTTTTGTATCTGAAGGGAGAGTAACCCCATACCCCTCGAGTGGGGCCAGCAAGCCCATAGTAATTCTCAGGGACACAGGGGCCACTAGCTTCCTTTTACTGGGAAAAAGCCTGACCTTTCCCCCAGAAAGTGCAGTGAACACCAGAATGATGGTGAATGGTATTGGAGGGCAACCTAGTTTTGGGACTGGTGACCAATAGGGATTGTCCCTAGTTTGCCTGTGGATGGGGTTGACCTGCTCCTAGGTAATGATCTGTCAGGGGTGAAGATGGTAACCCCCCCCCCCCCCACCGTAGTAAAAGAAAGATTTCAAGAGGTCAGAGAGACAGGGCAATGGCGGGAGATGGGCCCCTGTAGTTACCCTCAATGTGTAGTGGATCAGGCCATTATCAAACCAGCTGTCCCAGAGGAGACTGCATTGGCACTGCAGGCAGATGATCCATGAGGTCTGCCTGTCCGAGACTTTCTTTGGAAAGTTAGGACACCCAGGGAATGAATTAAATGGATTTTCCCTCAGTGAAGCTCTGCGAGCCAACCCAGTATTGTGAGAGTTAGCATAGACTGCCCATTATGAAAGTGGAGCAGAGGGAGTCCCTGATTGCTACTATTGAAAGAATGAGGCACTGATGAGGAAATGGAGTTCTCCTCACAGACCTGAAAGCAAGGAGTGGGCAATAGCTCACCAGTTAGTAGTGCCGCGGCATGAGACTACAATGGGTGTACCTGCCAGTATACAAAAGACCAAAGCCTGCAAAGTGGTTGGACTGGCCAAAACTCCACAAAGATGTGGTGGAGTACTGCAGGGGTTGCCACATGTGCAGTGAAACCTGCACCCCTAAGTCCTGTATCGGTGTTAGGAGGAACATCCAGCAGAGGCCTGGTGAACAGTAAGGGACCTCTGCCGAGAACAAAAGGGGACAGGCAGGCACAAGGCTGGCAAAAGGTTAGACAGGGAAGGGGAAAAAGTGACCAAGAGGGCAGGTTGAAGGAAGTCCAGGAGGAATCCCAAATGAAAATGCCGACTGTCCGGTCAGTCAACCCCGAAAAATTTGAAACATTAGACCCCACATCCTCCTACGTAAAAGCAAACTCGAGATGCACCCCACCAGAGTTGCTAATAGCATTTACAGGAACCTTCAGAGACAAAGGAAGACCTCTAGAGGCAGAGATACTATGAGGGTGATGCCTTACCTAATTGAAGTGGCACAGCAGAGTGCAGTAGAATCTGTACAAATATTCACGGAGCTTCAAAGCCCACCGAAGACACATGAACCACTAGAGAGAAAAGTCTCCTACAGTGAACAAGGTTTAAGAAGAATATTGGGCCCCAACAAAATGCAAGACCTGCCTACAATCAAGGAATCTACAGTGAGCTTGAAGACCTCTAACAAAAACTCTTCCGATATTGCTTCAAACCTTTCCACTTTATTTCTTCTGCTGTTTCTGTCCCTAACTACATGTGTGTATCGCATGTGCATGCTGGCGTGGGAGCATCGTGTATCTGTAGGTATTAACCGAATTAGATGTTTAAGTTTAATAAATTTCAATCATTCTTCTTTAAACCGAAGAAAATCTGTGTGCGTGTGCTGGTTTCTTTACCTTATAATTGTAAAGCAGTGAACAAAGATTCACCAAGGGGAAGCTAAAAACCCCAAAACCCAGTGTGTTTAAAATTAAACCCTGTTACAGTAAGACCAGGTGAAGGCTGAAAGGGAACTCTAGACCTCTTTCTCAACTGGTCGTAACAACATTCCCTGAGAATAAGGACACAAGCCATATTAAGTGGGAAACTACCGAAACTATACTGCGGTTGTGTATTTGGAAATGAAGGAACTGCCTGTGCAACATAAAGAACTCTATATGTGTATTAAATATTGCTATTGATTTTTGACTATTTTACAATGAAGATTTAGGCCAAATTGCAGTAAAATGACCAGCAGTCAATAGTTGGGGTATCCTTATCATTGCTATTTTTATCATGCCTTCACGCACAGCCTCAGGAATTATTTCAAGATTCTGCTGACCAACACTGCTGCTTATGTACCTATCACATTGATGATTACAGATTAGACAGTTTTAGTTTAGAAGTGCACTGTGTTATCATTTACAGCAGGGAAGTAACATCTCAGTCTACCGTGCACCTTAAAATTGGCAATGTGTAATATGCGTTTCATGTCGGATCAACAGAATATTGTCAGATAGTTTAGATTGGTTGCTTAGTCAGCTAAACTTATTAACATGGAAATTACATTGTTTGATATATCTGATGAGCATTTAACTCATTCATGTCAGATTCCTCTCCCCCCACTCTTGTGACTATCACTTTAAACTAACTCTCCATCGTAGCAGATACAGGACTGTGATACAAACTTAATATACATTTTCATGTCATTTCCAGGTTATTGATATCAAATGTGTTGTGTTCAAATATAGGATACAATTTAAGGAGGCAGTCAGTAGCAACTAATCCTAAAATTTGATTTTTATTCCTTTTCTAGGATTATTTTTCAAATTGTGACTCTGAGACCTTAAAATCAGCTTTCTCAAATATTCATTATTCTTGCTCAGTATTAAATCTGATGATATGTTTGATGGTTGGTGTTCAAATGTGCTTCTACCTCCAAAAGTTGACTTTCAGAAAGGTTAAACCAAAGTCCCGACTGTCCTCTCAGGTGGATGTATAACATCCCATGGCACTATTTCAAGAAAGAGCAAGAGAGTTCTTTCTGATGTCCTGGCCAATAATTATCCCTTAACCAATACAAATAAAACAGATTGTTTGATCATTTTATCTCATTGTGTTTGTGGAAACTTGCTGCATGCCAATTGGCTGCCATGTTTCCTACATTACAACAGTCAGTGTGATGGAATATAGGCATAATAGGCTTGATTAGGTAGCATTTGGAAATAGTTAATGTATTGTGTCTTTTAGAGTTAGGGTTTGAATGGATGGTCAGTTTTCAGACATCACTGACCTTCCCCTTTTAGAAGATAGAGTTAAATATTTCAAGGTTCCTGTTGGAAGAGAATGTCTGTTGCCAGGGAATTGGAATATAAACACACACATTGAAATATCCTGTGTGACCTCAGTAAGAAGTAGCAATAAACTTAATTAGTTTATGGGGTTGCAGACAAATCGGCACCAGAGGTTGCTTTAAGGTACCATAAAAAAGGCAATTATAGAAAATGGACTCACAGGAACAAGAGGGCATGTAAACACAAATATAAGCATTTTGACCAGATAAAAGCTCACAACCTCAAATTCTAGCAAAACATTAACGGGAAATGGTAATTAAAGGTATGGATTTTAAAAGGAACACAGGAAGGTCATATAAATGCTAGAAGTCAGATGACACCTTAGAAATAATATAAAAATGAGAGATTTTGAAAGGAAAGTTTAGGGGTGTTGTATCCGCAAATGCCACTTTGCATCCCATGCCTTGTTTGGGGGATTTAAGGAAAAAGTTTACTTTCAATTTTGATGGATATTCTAGATATTCTAGGATAGCTTTACTGTAACATTAGCAAGGCTAAACTTTTGGATTCTATGTTAGAAATAAGAATATGTGTTACATCTCTCTGTTATATTTGATATTGTGATATACTTATCCACTTAAGAAGTTTATTACATGTTAAATTCTTTAATAAATCTATAAAAGTTAATAAATCATCTCATGTAGTATTCTGTATACAACTGCAAGAACCCCCTCTCTGAGTCTCTTTAAGTAGAGAGATATATATTGAAGAGAGTTTCCCAGACTCTTATAATATCTGGGATATTTATGACTTAGCCATAAATATTAAAAATAGGCTATCCGAAAGATGGCAGTACTCTCTGTTGGTTTTCATTCTTTGTGGGAAAGCTAGTACACTTCTTTGAACCCAAATAAGTGTCTGAGAATTTATCTGGTTTGAACTTGATTAAAGGAGATTTATAGGGATGTACTCCTGATTTGCTTTAGTCCCTATAAGGGGTTAAAGTCATAAATCACTTCATTACTATGCTTCCAAACTACTTCTTTAGCTGTAAAATGTTTTGCAACCTCCTGAGGTCGTGAAATGTGCGACATAAATACAAGAAATTTGTTCTTTCTTTGCATCAAGCTTACTGTGAATTATTTATTGACGATTGTTCATAGATTTCTTATGGTTAAGGTTGGAACAAAGGTTTCTTAGTCTAGCAACAATAATCTCGTTCGATAGAGGCCCAAGTGGATTTAAACAACAGGGAGCACAAGTTGGACATTTACAACTCAACTTTCCTCTCTCCTGCCCACATTCCCTTAAGGGTGTTTACCTTTTGGGAGTGAGAATTGCATAATAAATCATTTTGTCTCATCTCTGGACCTGGAGTTTTAGTC
Organism: Heterodontus francisci; assembly: GCF_036365525.1. Classification (NCBI taxonomy): domain Eukaryota; kingdom Metazoa; phylum Chordata; class Chondrichthyes; order Heterodontiformes; family Heterodontidae; genus Heterodontus; species Heterodontus francisci. The sequence goes on along the minus strand of NC_090374.1, from coordinate 33,058,907 downwards.
TTACAGCACTTAGAATAATACATTTTCTGAACTAAATGATAGATTACTGATAAGCAAGGGTATTAAAGGTTACGACCAAGACACATAGAGTGGAAGATAAAAAGGTATTACTCTCTGGATTACTTCTAGTGTCACGCGCTAGCGAGAGTAGAAATAGGAAGATAGGGAGGATCAATCCGTGGCTTGAGGAATGGTGCAGGAAGGAGGGCTTCAGATCCTTGGAGCATTGAGACCAGTTCTGGGGAAGGAAGCACCTATTCAAAAGGGACAGTTAGCACCTCAACAGGACTGGGACAAATGTGCTTGCGAGGAGTTTTACTCATGTGGTTGGGGAGGGTTTAAACTAAATTGGTAGGGGATGGCACCAGCATATAGAAGTAGGAAAGAGGAATAAGGTACATAAAGGAGTGAGAGTTTTGGATAGTACTACAGAAGGAAGTAGCACCATTTTAGGTAGGAAGAAATATGCAGAATAAAAGGAAGCAGAACTGGATACAGAACTGGCTCTGTCATAGAAGACAGAGGGTAGCGGTCGAAGGGTGCTTTTCTGAATGGAGGGATGTGATCAGGGATCAGTGCTGGGACCTTTGCTGTTTGTAGTATATATAAATGAATTGGAGGAAAATGTAACTAGTCTGATTAGTAAGTTTGCGGACGACACAAAGGTTGGAGGAGTTGCAGATAGTGATGAGGATTGTCAGAGGATACAACAGGATATAGATCTGCTGGAGACTTGGGCGGAGAAATGGCAGATGGAGTTTAATCCAGACAAATGTGAGGTAATGCATTTTGGAAGGTCTAATGTAGGTGGGAAGTATACAGTAAATGGCAGAACCCTTAGGAGTATTGACAGGCCGAGAGATCTGGGCGTACAGGTCCACAGGTCACTGAGAGTGGCAACGCAGGTGGATAAGGTAGTCAAGAAGGCATACGGCATGCTTGCCTTCATCGGTTGGGGCATAGAGTATAAAAATTGGCAAGTCATGCTGCAGCTGTACAGAACTTTAGTTAGGCCACACTTAGAATATTGCATGCAATTCTGGTCGCCACACTACCAGAAGGACATGGTGGCTTTGGAGAGGGTACAGAAGAGGTTTACCAGGATGTTGCCTGGTCTGGAGGGCATTAGCTATGAGGAGAGGTTGGATAAACTCGGATTGTTTTCACTGGAACGACGGAGGTGGAGGGGCGACATGATCGAGGTTTACAAAGTTATGAGCGGCATGGACAGAGTGGATAGTCAGAAGCTTTTTCCCAGGGTGGAAGAGTCAGTTACTAGGGGACATAGGTTTAAGGTGTGAGGGGCAAAGTTTAGAGGGGATGTGCGAGGCAAGTTCTTTACACAGAGGGTGGTGAGTGCCTGGAACTTGCTGCCGGGGGAGGTGGTGGAAGCAGGTACGATAGCGACGTTTAAGAGGCATCTTGACAAATACATGAATAGGATGGGAATAGAGGGATGCGGTCCCCAGAAGTGCAGAAGGTTTTAGTTTAGGCAGGCATCAAGATTGGCGCAGGCTTGGAGGGCCGAATGGCCTGTTCCTGTGCTGTACTGTTCTTTGTTCTTTGTTCTTTGACAGGTTTAGAATTCATGTTTGCAAATGCACAAAATGAGGTGAATAAGGTTGGTGAGCTACAAGCATAAATAGGCAGGTAGGAATATGATGCAGTGGCAATAATGGAAACATAGTTTAAAAATGGTGAGGACTGGGCACTTTATATTCTGGAATAAAACGTGTTCAGAAAAGAAAGAGAGGATAAAAAGGGTGATGGGGAGGAAGTACTGATTAGAGAAAACATTGTAGTATTGGAAATAGACGTGCACTTGAGGGGGCAAGGACAGAATTCAATCGGTTAGAGTTGAGAAGCAAAAAGGGTATGATCATGCTGGTGGGGGCATTCTACAGGCCTCAAAATAGTGAGAGCGAGAGAGATAGAGAGAATCCAAAAATCTTCTCCCATCATGTAAATAGTAAGCAAATAGTAAGAGGCGGGGTGGGGCCTATGAAGGACAAAGAAAGTGATATATGTTTAGAGGTGCAAGGGTAAGTACTGTTATGGGGTGTAGGTTGTTCCCACTGTTCACCACACAAATGACCACAGGTTTTCTTTTATGTTTAAAACAGAATCTATTGAATAATATTCATTCCCAAAATGGTCATAACTGCACCTATGCAAGCATTCACTCGCACACACACACAAGAATAGAGAGGAAAAGGGTAAGTAGTTTGAAGTGAGGTAGGTGATTGGAGTTCATGGTAAACCTGTTGAATCTTCTTGGAGGGCAATTTCTCTTTTAAAGTTGCAGGCCTGGTTGTTTGCAGATCTTCTTGTGGTTGCTTTCAGTCTGGAGGCGGTGGTCACTTTCACTTCTCTGCTACATCAAGTTGAAGGGTAGAATTTGCAGCAGGTTTCCTTCTTTGTTTTTTGCTGGATCTCTCACAGCTCTCAGCTGGACAGGCCTTTAGTGATGTTGTTGTGATCTCTCCCATCTCTCTCCAGAGACTACTTTGAAAGGGAAATGTCTCACACATGTTGCCTATATTGGGAGATGCAAGACTCCCTCCCTGTGGTGACCAACAATGGACCAGGATGAGGCTAATTCACACCTTCCTTGTTTCAGAATAACCCATTCAATTCAGGAATGTCTCTTGATGGGTTCATGATGGGTGTAATTGACACCTCTTAGCTTGGAATGTAGCCTTTTGTCCTTAACAGACATAAAAACAGTTTGAATACATAGAGCTTGGTCATCTGACCTTCAGCAACCATTTTGCAGCACATTTTCTCTATTTTGTTAAAGGAAAAGTCATTTTTTATAACTCTTCAGTTTACGTTCTATATTTTCATCACTGCACTTCTCATGAGTGTAACAGTACATTATATTGGTGTTTACTAAGGAAGATGCTGATAAATATTGTAGAAGCTGAGATCTTAGAGATAGTGGATGGAGTGAAAATTGATAGCAGGAAACACAGGAAAGCCAGTATACTTAGAATGGGTAAGTCACCTGGTCCAGATGGCTTGCATCCCAGGTTGCTAAATGAAGTGGGAGTGGAGATAATGGAAGTGATTGGCACAATTTTGCAATCTTCCCTAGCTATGGAGAAGAGGAGGTGCCAGAGGATTCAGGAGTGACAAATGTGACACCCTTATTCAAGAAAGAGTGTAAAGACAGCCCTAGTAAGTATAGGCCAGTAAGTTTAACATCAGTGGTGGGTAAGGTTTTAGAAACAATAATGAGGGAAAAAAATCATGAGGCACTTGGGGAGATTTGTGTTAATTAAGGAGAGCCAACATGAATTTGTAAAAGGCAGATCATGTTTGATGAATCTAATTGAATGTTTTGATGACGTTACAGAGAAGGCTGTTGAAAGAAATGCAATGGATGTTGTCCATATGAATTTTAAGAAAGTGATGACAAAGTACCAGATAAAAGGCTGGTTAACAAAATTGAGGCTCATGGAATAGGATGGTTAGTGTCAACTTGGATGAAAAATTGTCTTAAGTACAGAAAACAGCAAGCCATGGTAATGGCTGTTTTTCAGCCTGGAGAATGATACACAGTAGTGTTCCCCAAGGTTTAGTGAAAGGACCACTGCTGTTTTGATGTATATAAATTCCTTGAATATTGGAATTCAGAGTAACATTTCAAAATTTGCTGATGCTACCAAACTTGTAGGTGTGGCAAATAGTGAGGATGATACAAATCAACTGCAACAAGACATCGATAGGCTAGCAGAATGGAAGACAAGTAGAGTGTTGTGTCCAGTTTGGGTCACCACAATTTTGGAAGGATGTGAAAGTCCCTGAGAGGTTGCAGAGGAGATTTACCAGAATGGTTCCAGGCATGAGGGATTTTAGCTTCAAAGTTAGGTTGGAGAAGCTGGGGTTGTTCTCTTTGGAACAAAAGAGATTGAGGAGAGATTTGATAGAGGTGAACAAGATTATGACAGGCTTAGATAAAGTAGGCAAAGAAATCTGTTCCTGTTAGCTGATGGTACAAGGACTAGCAACAAAGATATAAGGTTTTGGGCAAGAGATACTGGAGGGTTGTGAAGAAGAACTTTTTTAATGCAGTGAGTGGTGTGATGGAAATCACACCTACCAAATGGAAACATATTAATTTTGTCACATGGGACACTGCTTGAACCTTTTTTACTGGACAGTGCACATAAATTGTTTTTAAAAAATGAACAGAGCTAACCAGCTGAAAACATGGTTGCACATTTGCATCAGAGAGACAGTTGAATAGAGACAATGGGAGTGCTCACTGATTCAATTAACAAGATTGCTCTGGGCAATCATGACAATCAACATTCTTTGTCTGTGTAAGAGCCAGAACTTCACACCCCACGAGTGTGTCTGGGAAGTTTTGAAATCAACAACCCTCCCAGAAGATGCTGTCTCAAGCAAAGAGATGGTCACATGACTTACCTGCTGGCCAGACTGGGGACTGTTTGAATTGTGACTCACAGAAAGGTAACAGACTGCAAGCTGACAACCAAGGAGGAAGGTCGCCCTCTCCCTGTCTCGCAAGCAAAGTCCCAGGGACCCACAGTAGCAGCTTAACCCTCAAGACAGAACACCTCTTCAGCCTTCTGGTACCACAGAATAAAGCTTGAAATTGTGTACTGAGCCCTAGAGAGAACTCCAAGACCTCAACTTCAACCAAGGACTTGATATGGAAGATAAAAGACAGTGCTGTATTCCATTTGTTGCCAACTCTATTTCAACCCTCCTCCCTAATTCTTTCTCCCCATCTGTATCTATTGGTGTGTGTGTTTCTCTTGTATGCATGCTAGCGTGGTTGCGTCGCATATTTTAGTAGTTTTAATCAAGTTAGAGTGATAAGGCTAACAACCTTACATCTTTCTTGTTTACACCTAAGAAAATCTGTCTGATTGGTTAATTTGCAATTACAATTAGAGAGCAGTGAGTAAAGACTCACTGAGGTGGTAAACTAAAAATCACTGTGTTTTGAAAGATAAATCCTGTTATGGTCAAACCAGGTAAGGGGCAAAAAGGGAGCCTAAGACCCCTTCCTCACCTCGTAACAGTGGGAACAACCTGGAACTTGCGACCTACGAGGGTGGTGGAAGTGAAGACGATGCATGATTTCCAAATGAAATTGGATGGGCACTTGAGGGAAATAAACTTGCAGGGCTAGAGGATAGAGTGGGGAATGGGACTGACTGGATTGCTCTACAGAGAGCCGACACAGACTCGATGGGTCAAATGGCTTCCTTCTATGCCATAATGAATCCATGATACTATGACATTGATGAAGTTAACATACAGATACAGCCGTGATCTAATCAAATCGCGCAACAGGCTTGAGAGTTTGACCAACCTACTCCTGTTCCTATGTTCTTGCTGTCAGCAACTAGCTTCAAGTGCCTGCAGTACATGTTGAGAATTCAGGCATGGGCCAATTTTGATAAGAGTTTAAGAAATAGGAGCAGGAATAGGCCACATGGCCCCTCGAACCTGCTCCGCTATTCAATGAGATCATCCCTGAACTTTTACATCAACTCTGCTTTCCCACTCTATCTTCACATCCTTTGATTCCCTTAGTGTTGGATATGCTCATCAATTGAGCATCCACAGCCCTCTGGGGCAGAGAATTCCAAAGATTCACAACCCCCTGAGTGAAGAAATTTCTCCTCATCTCAATCCAAAATGGCTCGTCAGATAGCCTGAGACTATGACCCCCAGTTCTAGTCTGTCTAGCCTGAGGAAACAGCCTCTCAGCAGCTACCCTTTAAAGCCCTCTGAGAGCTTTGTACATTTGAATGAGATTGCTTCAGAGAATATGGCCCCATTCTACACAAAAAAAAACCAAAATATTGTAGATGATGGAAATCTGAAATGAAAACAGAAAATGCTAGAAATACTCAGCAGGCCTCACAGCATCTGTGGAGAGAGAAACAAAGTTAACACCTCAGATCGAAGACCTTTTGCCAGATCTGGAAAATGTTAGAGATGTAACAGGTTTTAAGCAAGTTCATAAGCAGGGAAAGAAATGGCAGGGAGGAGTTGGGGGCACAAAAAGGAAGTTTTATGATGGGGTGGAAGGCAGGAGAGATTAAATGACAAACAGTGCAAGGCAAAGGGAGATGGTAATGGAACAAATAAAGAAACAAAAGATGGGTCCAGATGGAGTTCAAATAGGAAAAGAATCATTACCAACAGCTGCAAAGCAAAGACAAAAAAACACAAAAAAGTACAAGATTAAAAATATGGGGAAGAGATTATGATCGGAAATTGTTGAACTCAATTTTGAGTCGGAAGGTTGTAAAATGCCTAATCGAAAGATGGGACAATGTTCTTTGAGATTCCATTGAGTTTCATTGGCACAGTGTAGGAGGCCAGGGACAGAGAGGTCAGAGTGGGAGAATTAGAATGACAAGTGACTGGAAGCTTGGGGTCACACTTGCGCACTGAACAGAGTCACCCAATGTAGAGGAGACTGCAGCATGAGCAGCAAATACAAAATGTTAAATAGAAAGAAGGACAAGTAGTGGGCAAATTATTGGAGAGAATTCTGAGAGACAGGATTTATGATTATTTGGAAAAGCATGGTTTGATTAGAGACAGTCAGCATGGCTTTGTGAGGGGCAGGTCATGCCTCACAAGCCTTATTGAATTCTTTGAAGATGTGACAAAACACATTGATGAAGGAAGAGCAGTGGATGTGGTGTATATGGATTTTAGCAAGGCGTTTGATAAGGTTCCCCATGGTAGGCTCATTCAGAAAGTAAGGAGGCATGGGATTCAGGGAAAGTTGGCTGTCTGGATACAAAATTGGCAGGCCCATAGAAGTCAGAGGGTGGTAGTAGATGGAAAGTATTCAGCATGGAGCTCAGTGACCAGTGGTGTTCCGCAAGGATCTGTTCTGGGACCTCTGCTCTTTGTGATTTTTATAAATGACTTGGATGAGGAAGTGGAAGGCTGGGTTAGCAAGTTTGCCGATGACACGAAGGTTGCTGGAGTTGTGGATAGTGTGGAAGGCTGTTGTAGGTTGCAACGGGACATTGACAGGATGCAGAGCTGGGCTGAGAAGTGGCAGATGGAGTTCAACCTGGAAAAGTGTGAAGTGATTCATTTTGGAAGGTCGAATTTGAATGCAGAATACAGGCTTAAAGACAGGATTCTTGGTAGTGTGGAGGAGCAGAGGGATCTTGGGGTCCATGTCCATAGATTGCTCAAAGTTGCCACCCAAGTTGATAGCGTTGTTGAGAAGGCGTTTGGTGTGTTGGCTTTCATTAACAGGGGGATTGAGTTTAAGAGCCGCGAGGTTATGCTGCAGCTCTATAAGGCCCTGGTTCGACCACACTTGGAATATTGTGTTCAGTTCTGGTCGCCTCATTGTAGGAAGGATGTGGAAGCTTTAGAGAGGGTGCAGAGAAGATTTACCAGGATGCTGCCTGGACTGGAGGGCATGTCCTACGAAGAAAGATTGAGGGAGCTAGGGCTTTTCTCATTGGAGTGAAGAAGGATGAGAGGTGACTTGATAGAGGGGTACAAGATGATGAGAGGCATAGATAGAGTGGATAGTCAGAGACTTTTTCACAGGGTGGAAAGGGCTATCACCAGGGGGCATAATTTTAAGGTGATTGGAGGAAGGTTTCGGGGAGATGTCAGAGGTAGGTTCTTTACACAGAGAGTGGTGGGTGCGTGGAATGCGCTGCCAGCGGTGGTAGTAGAAGCAGATACATTAGGGGCATTTAAGCGACTCTTGGATAGGTACATGGATGATAGTAGAATGAAGGGTAAGTAATTAGTTTGATCTTCGAGTAGGTTAAAGGTTCGGCACAACATCGTGGGCCGAAGGGCCTGTACTGTGCTGTACTGTTCTATGTTCTATGTTTAAATCACTGTTTCACCTGGAAAGAGTGTTTTGGGCCTTGTTTGGTGAGAAGGAAGGAGGTAAAAGGCCAAGTGTTGCATTTCCTGTGCTTTCATGGGAAGGTGTCATTGGAAGGAGACGATGTATTTGAGGTGATTGAAGGATGGAGGGAACAATTCCTTCAGAATGATGAAAAGAGAGGGAGGTGGAGATTCGTTTGGTGGTGGCATCATGCTGGAGGATGTGGAAATGGCAAAGGATGGTCCATTGAATTTGGAGGCTGGTGGAGTGAAAGGTGAGGACAAGAGGGATCCTATTGTGATTCTGGGAGCAAGGGGAAAGGGTAAGAGCAGAAACGCGGGAAATAGAATGAACACTGTCGAGGGCCCTGTCAAACATACTGTGTAGGAATCCTCTGTTGATGAAAAAGGAAAACATATCTGATATTGACTATCTCTGCATCTTTTAAACCCTCAGATGTAAACCATCAGGTCCAGGTGATTTGTTGGCTTTTAGTCACATTAATTTCTACAGTATTTTCTCTTTACTGATATTAATTACTTTAAATACCTTACTCTCATTAGAACCTTATTTCCCTAAAATGTTGCACTTGATGTAATGCCATTAACCTGAAACATTATTGACTCTCTTCTCTCTCGATGGATGCTGTTTGATCTTCTAAGTGTTTTGCAGCACTTTCTGTTTTTTTTATTTTGGATTTTCAGCATCTGTAGTATTTTGCTTTTGTCGGCCTGTTGATCTACCCTATATGAGCTCCGACTATAAAGCTCTACATCGGAAGCCTAATTTGTAAAACCTACCTTCTTGCATTCAGAAAAAGAAAAGTCCCTAGTAGTTAGTTGCCATTTTTAGTTTCAGAATAAAAGCTATCATCAACTTAAGCTGTGCAAATTTTCTTTCTAGTCTCCCCAATGATTTCTTTTTAAATTGTTTCATATCTTCCATAACTCAATTATACAATGACAATAATCAACTGAGACTCAAATGGTACTGATACACATTGAACCCATCTGTTTCAATTTCCAACATTTGTTTCGATAATTACTTTGTGCTGCAATTATTGTGCCGCTGATGGTTTAAGACCATTAGCCACGGAGTGAGTCCCAGCCAGACATCACCCTGCACCGAGCTGCAATTCTCCTGCTCAAGAAACAGCTCTGTGGGTGAGTGAGTGCAAAGCTTCTTCCCTGACAGTCAAACGTTAATAGTCCACAATATGCTGGGAGAATCATGGTGTGTTTAATGCATTATTAGTATGTAAATAACTGGTAATTCGTGGTGTGCAGGAGACATGCTGTGAGTTGCAAATCGCCACAAATTGCTGAACTATTGCACTGCTCCGCCATTAGCCTCGCTGTCAACCTCTCCATGAGTTTCAAGAAATTGCTGCATTTATGAAATGTCCATACATTTCGGATATGCCCAGCAACCAAACTGAGGAGTGGAAAGGTTCGAAAACAGTTCTCGTGAAAACGACAGGACAGAAGAAGATAAGATTCAGGGTGGTACTAGCCTGCATGGCTGATGGAACAAAATTAAAGCCTATGGTAATTTTCAAATGTAAGCCATGCTGAATATCAAGTTCCCTGCAAGAGCTTTTGTGCATGTTGTTACAACCAGGTGAGAAAGTTGTCTAGGGTTCCCTCTCAGCCTTCACCTGGTCTTGCTGCAACAGGGTTTAATTTTAAACACACCATGTTTTTAGCTCCCCTTTGGTGAATCCTTGTTCACCACTTTCCAATTATAAGGCAAAGGAACCAGCACAACAGGCTTTCTCAGGTTTAAAGAAGAAAAGTGAAATTTATTAAACTTAAACTCTAATTCGGTTGACACCTACAGACACACAGCACGCCCATGGTAGCATGCATATGCGATACACATGTGTAAATAGAGGCAGAAAAGAGCAGGAGAAATAAAGTGGAAAAGTTTGAGGCAATATCCGAAGAGTTTTTGTTATGGGTCTTCGAGCTCACTGTAGAGTCCTTGATTGTAGGTAGATCTTGCTTTTCGTAGGGGCTCTGTATTCTTCTTAAACCTTGTTCACTGTAGGAGACTTTTCTCTCTTGGGGTTCTCGTGACTTTGGCGGGTTTTGGAGTTCTGTGAGAAAGAGATGGCAGCAGACAAGAGAGGCTGTAGTGAGCCAGCAGGAGAGGTCTTTTCAATCCAGGAGCAAACAGCTTTCTGCCGGCTCTCAGTCCAAAAACTGTACAATTCAGAAAACCCCAGGTTGCCAAGTAGGTTAGTCATGTGACTAATTGGTCTGACCATGTCTTGGTTCTGTGTATTGTGTGTGTCAGGAAATGGCACTTTGTCTACAAACACTGTCTGTTAATGTGCAAAAATATCTTTCCAGCCAGGGGCCTGGCAACCCCTTGTAACAGGCCTTCTCTTCTTCCCAGCAACAATTTGAAATTTAATGTCCATGTGGAGAAATTAATGTGCCTCATTCTTGGCAAGTGGGGGTCTGCATGACAATGTTCATGACAATGGTTGGACGGCTGAGGACGAAGTGAAGTTATGGATTGAAAATGTGTGGAATAGGCATCCCAGTGGCCTACATAAAGAATGCAGCTTATTAGCGTGGGACATGTTCAGATCCCAAATTACTGATGAGATCAAGAGGTGCCTGCGAAGAAATAACACCCACATTGCAGTTATACGTCCGTAGTTCAATCTTTGAATGTGCGCCTTAGCAAGCCATTCAAGGATTATAGTTGTGCTGAATGACGGAGAAAAAGCCTTCATAAAGAGTGGAAATAGGTATTAATTATACATCCACTGATAACTTGAATACTAAATTCACCAGGAGGATTATTTCCACTTCAGCTGTGAAGATTAAGAATAGGGGAAGACCAGTTGTCATGTTGGGGAGTCAGTGATGAGCCATCAATTTATAATTGTCACTAAGAGTGAGGTAAGTCGAAACTTCTACATATAGAGTAGTTGGAGCATGGAATACTTGTAGCAGAGACCATTACATTTTGTTCAGGGAATAGTCGATAAGCATTTGGAACAGAGGAAGATGGAAGACTATGGTGGAAACCAATAAGACTGATCTTGAATTCTTCTTGCAAAGAATTGGCACTAGTACAAGGGGTCAAATGGCCTTTATGTGTTATATACTTTTCCAAAATTCCATGTCTCTATGGCTATAGTTTTAAAACAACACATGAAGGTATGTTAGTGGGAGTATAGTTAATGCTGAGAAAGACAGTGACATAACACTGAAGATGTTAATTAACTTGCAGAACAGGTGAGTAAATAGTGAATTGATTTCAATACAGATAAACATTGTGGTCATTTTAGCCAGAGAAATAAGGAGGACACATATTCCTGGGGTAAAAGAGCAAAGAGTCCTGGGGTACAGATACACAAATCACTAAAAGTAGCAACACAGGTTAGTAAGGCCATTAAAAGGTGCAAACCAAGCACTGAGGTTCACTTCTAGAGGAATAGAATTGAAAAACAGAGAAGTTACATTCAACATATATATTAGCTTGGTTACACCTTAGAGTATTGTGCACACTTCTGATCTCCATGTTACAAATAGGATAAGATGGAAAAGGTGCAAAAAGAATTTGCAAGGATGGTACCGGAATTGAGAGGTTATAACTATCAAGAAACCTGAATGAGCTGGGGCTCTTTTCTCCAGAAAATATAAGGCTGAGTGGTGACCTCATAGAGGTCTTTAAAATAATGTTGGGGTTTGATAGGCTAGACATAGAGAAAATGTTTCTGTTTGTGAGAGAATACAAAACTAGCAGTCATAACTATAAGATAGCCACTAATAAGTTAAGTAAGGAATTCAGGAGAGACCACATGGAAAGTGGTTAGAATGCGGAACTTGCTACCACTTGGAGTAGTTGAGGCAAATAGCATAGATGCATTTAAGTGAAAGCTATAGAAGTACATGTGGGAGAAGATAATTAAAGTTTATGTTGATAGGGTGAGATGAAGTCGGGTGAGAGGAGGCTTGAGTGGAGCTTAAACTAGTTGGGCCGAATGGCTTGTTTCTGTGCAGTAAATTCTATGTTAAGTGCTATAATACACTAGAAGTAGCAGTTACAGTAGACAATGCACTAATTCAGCCACAGTGAGGTCATACTGGTATAATCTGGAGGTACGAGCTTTGAAATTGCTGTTTGGGGTTGCAGTGTAATAATACTAAATGTGTTTGTATCTTATTGCCCTGTCATCTTCACAGAGATGTTAATTCATTTAAAATAAACACATTACAAAGGAATATAGGAACATAGGAACAGGAGTAGGCCATTTAGCCCCTCGAGCCTGTTCCACCATCCAATAAGATCATGGCTGATCAGCGATCTAACACCATACAACTTCAAGGTTACACTTCATCTATTAATGCCTCTACTAAAATGGTGAAGTAATGTAATGTGCCTGCACTGCACATTGTTTGCTTGTTTGCTACTATCGCAAACTAATTTCCACTCGCTTATTCAAGCTGTTACAGAAACAAGATATATCACCACACAAAGCAAATAAGATTACATGAAAAGAGCATCTTAAGATTAAAAGCAGAATAACCTTCAACAACATGCATCTTGCTATTGCTGTACAGATGTTCAACAAATTTAATTTCTAAGCCTCACAAGAATACTTCAGCCACCAAGATCAGTGCAAACACACAAATAAATCTAGTAGATTTATCGAGAATGAAAGAAAAAAGAAAGTGAGAGAGAAATTGCATTTATATTGCACCATTCAGGACTTCAAGATGTCCCAAAGTGCTCGACAACCAATGAAACGCGTCTGCAGTGTAATCATTATTGTAATGAAGGGAATGGTGGCTGACAATTAATGCACAGCAACATCCCATAAACAGCAATGTGATAATAACCAAATAACCCATTTTCGTGGTGTTAGTTGAGGGATAAATATTGGCCCGGACACCAGAGAGAACTATTGTGCTCTGCTTCAACAGTGCCAAAGATGAGAGGCAGACAGGTTTATCCTCTCATCCAAAAAGCAGCATACATTACAATGGATCTTGAACCTATAACCTTATGCCTTATAGGCAAGGGTGCTACCAACTGAGCCATAGCTGCCAACCTACAGTTGCATCTGACAAACTATAAAGGAATATTCAGTAGTCAGCAAAACAGTTAATGGTGAGAAATTTATTGGGAGTTTTCCTGATTGGAGGCGAATGAGAGGGATTCAGAGACCCTGTGGCTGTACATCACTTTACATTCAAAAGTGTGCAGTTTACCACTTGTCTTCAAGTAGCATCAAGTGGCTGCCTCATGTCAGAGCAGATAGTGTGTAGCTCTGTGCAAGGCACCCCTCACATTCCCAGCGCACGTTGGAAATTTGAGTGTTAACATTTTTACCACATTAAAGGTTATTGCGGAAATTAAACGCTCATGTGTAGGTGGCAATGTATTGAACTATAGAACCATACAGCCATAGAAACATTCGGCACAGAAGGAGGCCATTCAGCCCATTGTGCCTATGCCAGCTGAAAAAACAAACCGCGCAATCTAATCCCACATTCCAGCACCTGGTCCGTAGCCTTGCAGGTTACAGTACTTCAGGTGCATATCCAGCTACCTTTTAAATGAGTTGAGGGTTTCTGCCTCCACCACCGATCTGGGCAGTGAATTCCAGACATCCACCACCCTTTGGGTGAAAAACTTCTTTCTCATGTGCCCTCTAATCCTTCTACCAATCACCTTAAATCTGTGCCCCCTGGTAATTGAGCTCTCCGCTAGGGGAAACAGGACCTTCCTGTCTCCTCTATCTAGGTCCCTCATAATTTTGTACACCCCCATCAGCCTCCTGTGTTCGAAGAAAAAATGCCCTGGCCAATCCAATCTTTCCTCATAGCTGCAACTTTCAAACCCTGGCAACATTCCAGAAAATCTCCTCTGTACTCTATCCAGAGCAATTATGTCCTTCCTGTAATGTGGTCACCAGAACTGTACGCAATACTCCAGCTGTGGCCTAACCAGTGTTTTATACAGTTCCAGTATTACATCCCTGCTTTTGTATTCTATACCTCGGCCAATAAAGGAAAGCATTCCATATGCCTTCTTCACCACTCTACCTCTCCTGCCACCTTCAGGAACCTGTGGACATGCACTCCTTGGGCTCTCACTTCCTCTACCCCTCTCAATATCCTCCAGTTTATTGTGTATTCCCTTGCTTTGTTTGCCCTCCCCAGATGCATTATCTCACACTTCTCCAAGTTGAATTCCATTGGTCACTTTTCTGCCCACTCATCCAAACCATTGATATTATTCTGGAATCTGCAGCTATCCACTTCGCTGTCAACTACCAGGCCAATTTTGGTGTCATCAGCAAATTTCCCAATTGTGCCTCCCACATTTAAGTCCAAATCGTTAATTTATATTACAAACAGCAAGGGACCCAACACTGAGCCCTGTGGAACGCCACTGGAAACAACTTTCCATTCGCAAAAGCATCTGTCGACTACTACCCTTTGTCCCCTGTCACTGAGCCAATTTTGGATCCAACCTGCCACATTCCCCTGAATGCCACAGTCTTTCATTTTACTGACCAGTCTGCTATGCGGGACCTTGTCAAATGCCTTACTAAAATCCATGCAGACCATATCCACTGCACTGCCCTCATCAATCCTCCTTTTTACTTCCTCAAAAAACATAATCAAGTTAGTAAGACATGACCTTCCCATAATAAATTCATGCTGACTATCCCTGACTAATCCGTGCCTTTCTTAGTGGCAGTTCATCCAGTCCTACAGAATTGATTCTAATAATTTACCCACCACTGAGGTCAGACTGACCAGCCTATAATTATTTGGCCTATCCCTCGCACCCTTTTTAAACAATCATTCAATGTTCGCAGACTTCTAATCATCTGGTACCTCTCCTGTATCTAGTGAAGTTTTGAAGATGATCCCGAGCACATCCACTATTTCCTCCCTGGCTTCTTTTAGCAACCTGGGATGCAACCCATCCAGCCCTGGTGATTTATCCACTTCCAAGGATGTCAGGCCCTCTAGTACATCCTCTCTCATTATGCTTATCGTATCTAATATTTCACACACCTCCTCTTTAACTAGAATGTTTGCATCAACCCTCTCCTTTGTAAAGACAGCAACAAAAACTCATTATGAATCCTGCCCACATCTTCGGCATCCGCACATAACTTCCCTTGTACATCTCTGATAGGCACTACCCTTTCCTTAGTTATCCTCTTGCTCTTAATGTACTGATAAAACATCTTTGGGTTTTCCTTGCTTTTACCTGCCAGTAATTTTTCATGTCCTCTTTTTGCTTTTCTAAGTTGCTTTTTTACTTCACCCCTATACTTTCTATAGTCCTCTAGGCATTCTAAAGAATTAAGTTTTTTGTGATGGTCATAAGCTTTCTTTTTCTGATTTAACTTACCCCGTAAGATTCTAGATAACCAGGGGCTCTAGATTTGGCAGTACCACCCTTTATTTTTGTGGGGACATGCCTACACTGTGCCTGTAGAGTCTCACTTTTGAATGCCTCCCATTGGTTTCCCATTGATTTTCCTTCAAGTAGCTGTATCCAGTTCACTTTTGGCAGGTCAGCTCTTAGTTTCGTAAAATTTGCCTTCCCTCAAATTAGAACTTTTACTCCTGTTTTATCTTTGTCTTTTTCCAGGATTATGCTAAAACTAATTGTATTATGGTCACTATCTCCAAAATGGTCACCCACTATTACTTCATCCACTTGCCCAGCTTCATTACCAAAGACTAAATCTAGAATTGCACCTCCTCTCATTGGGCTTGTTACGTGCTGTCTAAAAAAGTTCTCTTGAATGCAGTTCAAGAATTTTGTGCCCTCTGTGCCCTTCAAACTGTTTGTATCCCAGTTGATATTGGGATAGTTGAAATCCCAAACTATTATTGCCCTATTGTTTTTACACTCAGAAATTTGCCTACATATTTGTTCTTCTACCTCCCTCTCACTATTTGGGCGTCTATAGTACACTCCTAATAGTGTGACTGCCCCTTTTTTATTTCTGAGCTCCACCCATATTTCCTCATTTCATGGTTTAATTTGCACATCATCTCTCCTCAAAACTGTTATTGATTCCTGAACTAATAATGCTACAGCCCCTCCTTTTTTATCCCGCTCTCTTTCCCACCTGAAAACTTTATATCCAGGGATGTTGAGCTGCTAGTCTTGCCCCTCTTTAAGCCAGGTTTCTGTTATAGTGATGATATCGTGTTGCCATGTGTCTATCTGTGCCCTTAGCTCATCGGCTTTATTTACTATACTCCTTGCATTTAAATAATTACCCTTTAACACTGCCAAATTCCTCTGCTGCACACTTTTTAACCTTTGCTTCTTTTGTCTTACAGAGTTACTCGCTAATTTTCTGCCTCCCGTTCCCTGCCCTGATATTGTCCGATCTGAAATTGGCAGTAATGGTAGAATTTTAATTTCAAATGTTTGCTTAAAGCGAGTTGGGCAGTATTGATAGAATTCAAAAATGGAGTTAATAAGTTTAAGTTCATGGCAAAATTATATTCATAAGTTTTGGGTGATAATAATGCTGGAGTGAGCTTTGAGTGATGCTACAGTAAACTGAAACCATTTTCATTGCATTATGTGATACGAGGATTATTTTGTTTTGGGCTGCTGACCATTTGATTACAGCATAAGGACTATTGTTCAAGGGATGTAAAAGATTTTAAGATTATAAGTGGTGCACCATCCAGAAATGAGTTTAAATATTAATTAAGTAGGTGTGCACACGAAGTAAACAATACAAGACAGACATGATAATGGAGCCACTGAATCTCGACCACAGAGTAATCCAACAATATGGCAGGAAGGAGTCAACATCTAAACTGGGAGAAAGGTAGAACTCTTGGTAGAAGACAGAAGGAAGAACACCAGGAACATACAGGGATCACAACTCAAACTAGGGGAGTGGGAAATGTCATCTTGCTTATTCCTCAGCAGTATTGCTAAAGTGGTTGCATTTACTTTACTTACTCCAAATCAATAAAGTCATCACACAACAAATACGGAGTCACCCTCACATGCTGACATTGATTGAGTCAGCACCATCCAATTTTTCAGGGGGAACTGATCGGCATTAAGATCATAATTAGAAGAACTAACTTGACACTAACTTCCTGTCTGAACCCCATTGGCTGCAATGCTTGTGCTGGAGCTTATTTATGGCATGTAGGGCAAGGAATATACATATCATTGGCACCTATATGCCATTTTGGTTAAAGACACTGCCATATCTGCTGAGTACTGGACCCACGTATGGTGCAAAGTGTCAGCTCTTCACTGGTGCTCTTATTGCTAAGTTGGAGGGTTTTGTGTTCATGTCCCACTTCATAACATAATCTAGACTCAAAATACAGTAATGAGGGAGTACTGCACTGTTAGATGAGATGCTAATCTAAGCCCCTGTGAGCATAACAAGTCTTGTGGCTCTATTTTGAAAAATGTTCTCCCTGATGTCCTGGCTAATATTTATCCCAAAACCAACATTACTAAAAGACAGATCATCCGGTTATTATTAAATTACTGTTTGTGAGACTTTGCTGTGTGCAAATTGGGTGCCACATTTCCTCCATTACAACAGTGTCAACACTTCAAAACTACCTCATCCTGTAAAGGGTGCAATACAAATGTAAGGCTTTCTTTCTTTTCATTGAGCAAGAAAAGGCCAGTGTTCTTCAAAGGGCTCACTGAATGCAAATCTGTCAAGATGTCTGTGTTGTGGGACCACCTTAAGAGCAGATCACCTTAAGAAGCTGCATGTGAAGATCACCAGAGAAAGTGATGTCATGTCACACATGACCAGAGAGTTGTGAGTGTAGCCTGACAG
Organism: Heterodontus francisci; assembly: GCF_036365525.1. NCBI lineage: Eukaryota > Metazoa > Chordata > Chondrichthyes > Heterodontiformes > Heterodontidae > Heterodontus > Heterodontus francisci. The sequence continues at coordinate 33,041,199 of NC_090374.1, read as the reverse complement.
AATTAGATGTGTTTAGATGTGCTCACGCTGTATATGTGTTAAATATGTTCTAGTTTAAGATAAAAGCCCACATTTTCTTGGATATTGCTCGTAGTTCTGTGAGTCTTATAATAGTCCCCATTTCAAAGGAACAAGTAATAATACAGTCTGGGTCATACTGGGCTTCAGCATGAGCATAATTGCTCTCCTCGCTCCTTGCTAACAATCCTCCCCATTGAAATAATTCTATTTATTGCCACACACCTCTTACTGGCCCAGTCTCTTTTTATAGAAAACATAGAAAATAGGAGCAGGAGTAGGCCATTCGGCTCTTTGCGCTGGGCCTGTTCCGCTATTCAAAAAAGTTCATGGCTGATCGTCTAATTCAGTACCCTGTTCCCACTTTTCCCCCATATCCTTTGATCCCTTTGGCATTAAGAAATATATCTATCTCCTTCTTGAATATATTTATTGATTTGGCCTCCACTGCCTGCTGAGGTAAAGAATTCCACAGGTTCATAACCTCATCTCAGTTCTAAATGGCATACCCCATATCCTGAGACTATGACCCCTGGTTCTGGATTCCCCAGCCATCGGGAACATCCTCCCTGCATCTAGCCTGTCTAGTCCTGTTAGAATTTTATAGGTTTCTATGAGATCCCCTCTCATTCTTCTAAACTCTAGTGAATATAGGCCTAGTCGACCCAATCTCTCCTCATACATCAATCCTGCCATCACATGAAACAGCCGAGTAAATCTTCTTTGCATTCCCTCCATGGCAAGAACATCCTTCCTCAGATAAGGAGACCGAAACTGCACACAATACTCCAGATGTGGTCTCACCAAGGCCCTGTATAACCGCAGTAAGACATCCTTGCTCCTGTACTCAAATCCTCTTGCAATGAAGGCTAACATACCATTCACCTTCCTAATTGCTTGCTGCACCTGAATGCTTGCTTTCAGCGACTGGTGTACAAGGACACCCAGGTCTCATTGCACCTCCTCCATTCCCAATCTATCACCATTCAGATAATAATCTGCCTTTCTGTTTTTAAAACCAAAGTGGATAACCTCACATTTATTCACATTATACTGCATCTGCCATGCATTTGTCCACTTACCCAACTTGTCCAAATCACATTGGAGCCTCTTTGCATCCTCCTCCTAGCTCACTTTCCCCCCCAGCTTTGTGTCATTTGCAAACATGGAAATGTTACATTTAGTTCCCTCACCCAAGTCATTAATATATATTGTGAATAGCTGGGGCCCAAGCACTGATCCCTGCGGTACCCCACTAGTCACAGCCTGCCACCCGGAAAAAGACCCATTTATTTCTACTCTCTGTTTCCTGTCTGTCAACCAATTCTCAATCCATGCCAGTATCTTATCCCCAATCCCATGTACTCTTATACAGTACTGCAGGCCCTGTGCCTAGCCTGCTGGATTTTCCACTTTCCCAAATAGCATTCCAATGAGCAGCTCGCCAATTCAATTTAAATGAGGGTCAACCAACAAGATTGTTTGAACTTCTTGCCGACTCTTATCGGCCAAGTGTTGCAAGCTGAAAAATATGGTGCACTAACTTACCCACAAGGTGCGCAGTGATACCACAAGAACTATGTGATTTGCACAATTAATACCATGTGATTAATTTTCAATTTCACTGCCAGGGAGCTAACTTGATGGAGCAGATTACTAAGCCAGTTCTGACCCCATTGGTTTCAGATTCTACAATGTGTCAGCATTGATGGTGAAAATTTACTCCCATATGTGATTTATAATCTAAAGAAATGTTCATCATTTAAGCACTGGTTCAAAAACAAAATGCTAATCACTTGTGCTATATGTTGACTACATTAAGTGTTGTGTTGGTAGACTACCAGTGGTCTTTAGTTCTAGTCAACATGATTTGGATATTTAAGAGGCCAGGAAATTGGGGCCAGGAAATCTGACGGTGCCATGCCTGTTTTCCAGGTGAAAATTGTGCCTAAGCATCCAAAATGGCAGGGGTGTGCTCCTAGTCATTATGCACCACAATTGTGTCACCTACCTCATTGGTCAAGGCAGAGAAAAACTGTGCCAGGCCATGCACAAGAAACAGATGTCCGGCCCTTTGCAGATGCAAAGATGGGGGCCAATTGCCCCCTTTGTAAAATTGTGCTGCTCCAAATGCAGCCAGCTTAAAGGGACCATTGGCGGTCACCACCAAAATGATAAGTTTAGTTAAAATTCTTGCCCGACTTTGGAACGGGCAGGTATCAGTACCCACTCCCTGTGTCGGAGTTCTGTCCCCTTCCTCTTGATCACTCTGCACCCTCCCCAGCTCATGACCTAACTGCATTACTTTCAGCAGCTCAAAATTGAAATTGTCTTCTCCAGCAAGTTGCTTGGGGAAGCCAAGCTGTTATCATATAAATTGGGCTCGAAACCCAATGCCAGGCAGGCCTTGGGACTTTCAGTTCCAGTGCAGGAATTGTTCCCTGTTCCCAGTCCACACTTGCTTGCAGTCACAAGTCAATATCTAGGCCTGGATGTCAGTAATCCTGCTCCTTGCCTGGTCCCCACTGTGACAACCCCATCACCACATTCCCCATTACAATATTCCGGTTAAGCACGACACACAATTTACTCCTTTATGTATCAGCATATGAGGGACCTTTGGTGCCCAATTTCCCAGACTTCAGACTCAGTATTGCTTTTACCCACTAGGTATTGAAGGTAAGTTGCATGCAGAAAGCAGCCATCAAAGATAAAAGAAAGACAGGCTTTTATCATCACATTTTTATCATACCTGATTTGTTACAACCTTCTTTTTTATTTTGAACTTCTTTGTTTGCAGATCTGAACATGTCAGGGGTACTTATGTTATCGGACAAATAGTTAAATGATCGTTTACATTATCTAAAAAAACTGAACATACAGTATTTTATAGAGTGCAACAAAACAAGAAAACCATTAAATATGATTGGATTTGTAAGTGGATCCTATGATACTGATTTTCATCGAACCATGAGCAGTGCCAGTGTATCTAACAGTAGGCTTCAGAGTCTAGAAACATATTGGAAATCAAAGGGAAATCAATGCTCACTGAGATTATGCCAGTGGCAGAATTTCACGCTGGTACAATATGAAACAAACTATTTGCTGACAGCCTATTCTGCACCATCAGGAAGGAACTCTCTGTCTTAAATGGGAATAAAGTAAAGTAAACGTATTACTCCACTTGTGCTGGACTGTATATTCAATATATTTTTGATTCCGGTGCTTCCATTTGCTGATATGATTTCTACTTTCTACTTTCTACCCTTGTTCAACTCAGGCCTCCTGCATTTCCTCTGCCATTGTCGGCCGTGCCTTCAACCATTTAGGCCCTAAGCTTTGAAGTTTTCTTCCCAAGCCTCTCTACCTCTCCACCACTCTCTTCTCCTTTAAGAGGCAGCTTAAAACTTACTTCTTTGACAAAATGTTTGGTTACCTGCCCTAATATCTTGTCACAAACGCATGCTGTGTTCAATGATAATTTTTAATTCCTGAAGTAAAGTTTAAAAAAAAGGTTAAAAGGTGACTCGATACTGGTAGCTAAAGATGGCCACCCCAATTTGCATCACTGTACTTCCCACATTCCATGCACTGATATGGAAACACCATGTCTGCACAGACTCATCAAGAACAATGACCTGGGAATCTGAATGAACTACCTATCCTGCTCCCATTAGCAAGGCATCAAAGCCATTACCTGAATATTCAGCTGGTAAAGACAAACCACTCAAACATAATCACTTGAAAAATGGGGCCCTAGATGTGAGAAGGGAATTCCTAGAATTGGGCTGATTAAGTTGCAAGAGGGAATACACACCATACTTGAATCACTGGATGATTGTCATGTGACAGGTCCACCCTCCGTGTGCTTAAGTTGATGTTTTCGCTGCACTAGAGAGACAAGTAGCGGGATGCTGAAGAGAAGACCTGAGTGGGGTCCCTCCTACCTTTCCTTCTCTCCAGTCCACCTTGTAAGCTTCAAGCTCTGTCTGATGACAGTGACCACCCAGGGACAGCCCTGCTGCAGACAGAGACTCCTTGAAGGAAGTCAGCTGCATTACTGCCTCCAGGAGAACCACCGAATCAGCTGTCCACATCTTCAAATCAGAAACTTCAAGCCCACCAAAGGAAAGTTGCATGACCACCAAATTCAGTCTGAAGCCAACCAAGTCACCAACCTCCACAGACTGTATACCCCTTTTACTTCTCTGGACTCTAATTCAACCAGTCTATCCTTCCCCACTCTGTGACCTATCTGTGTGCATATGTGAACTTCAAGTGTGTGCGTGTGATAGTTGGAATGTATTTTATTATTTTACTTAGATTAGTACAATAAAGCTAACCTCTTTCTTTTTTAAACTCAAGAAAACCTGTTTGATTGGTTATTTAATGATCATGGCACGTAAACAGTTAAACACTCACTGAATTGGCAGGTAGGTCCACTTAAAAAAGAATTAAACCTGTTGCGGTCAAACAAAGAGAGGGAAAAGAAGGGCGCCCTTCAACCCCTCCTCACCTGATCATAACAATCTTCTTATGTGGCTTGGCATCAAATTCTGTTTGATAATACTCCTCTGAATGACTTTGTGATATTTTGTGATGTTGAAGGTGCTATATAAATGAAACTGTGGTGTTGTGCCTGTGGCTGGTTAAACCCAATTACTGTTATATAATGTTATATTAGTCATTGAGAGCTAGGAACTAATTAGCTAGGCACTAATTGTTATGTATAAGTATGTTCCATGGGCCACATCCATTGCAGCACTGCAGTCATGTGATGTGTAACACTATGCCACTCCTGGGAGTTCCTCTCAAGCACCATGTAGAGCTATAGTAAAACAGAAAGGACTCCAACATTTCCAAGTCTAACTTATTTCTAACTTATGGGAACCAGAAGACATAACAGTTACAGGAATATGTGAGGCTGTTGGCTGCCGGTGGGAATGAGTTGAGTCCATACCTATTTGTGTTGGGCTATGTTTAATGCTACAGTAGCTGGCTGGCCATGCCCACTTCCTGCCACATTTTGTGGTATTTTAGAGTGGGGGAGGGGTCAACTTGCATCTTACTCTTGTGGGATGTATATTGAAAGAAAGGAGAAATATATTCTACAACATTCCTTCTGATATTTACATAATAATATACTGTTTGACATAATGTTGTAAATGCCTGGAGAATAGTGAGTGAGTTAAAAACTATAAGAAAAGTGATGTACTATTCCTGACAGCTTGGCAAAGTCCTCCAACTTCATCCTCCTTCATTCCCTGCATGCATTCCATTATAATGGCCTTCAGGATAATGTTTTCAAATCCAATCAAGGGGTTGATGTGGGAATTTCTTGCATTGGGCCCATTCCCTCCAGTATTATGGGCCAGGTTTGGTCTGGACTGTGATTCCACCCCAAACAGGTCAGAATGAGTCTTGCAATATAGGCCAGAACCCAGCATTTATGGGTCCCCATGGATTCTCCTCCCTTCAGCTGCATGCTTCAGAGACTCATGCCACTGAATCCTACAGACATTTGGGACCTTGATATCCTTTTTGAAATAGAATGTAACAAAATCTGCCAAGGGAAATTTTATGTAACATTAAAATGAAAATTAATTAGAACATGATATGGCAGAGGGTTGGTTCTCTGATGCTCAATGCCACAGTGATTTTGGCTGAACTCAATTCCTGAAGTAATACATGCCAAACTGGAATGTTTTGGGTAGATGGTTGGGGAAAATCTGAGAGGGAAAAACAAGGTTGAGTGAACAATTGAATGGTTAGCAGGGCAAAGGCCTGCAGACAGATGGATAAAGCAAAGGCTTACAAAAGGAAACCTTACCCCAAAATCCTCTGCATTAAAAACAAAGTAAAAAAAAAAAATGGCCAGGACATTCTGTAATGCAGCAACATAAACATTTAAATTATGAAGCAGAAAAAGGCCATTTGGCCCAGTGTATCCCCACACTAGTTCTTAACTGGAGCTATTTATACAAATCCTATTTGCCTATCCTTTCTGTGTATTGTAAGACATTCTACCTGGTCTAATTGATTCTAGCCTTTACTCTGGGTATCAATGGCACACAAAAACTTGGATATTGTTCCAGTAGATGTGGTACATCTTTATTATACCACTAAGCAATAGTACATACTCCCGATAATACTTAGCAGTATTATCTAATTAAGCTTATTATCTAAGCTAGTAATTAGCTTAGCAGTCCTGCAAGCCGGAGTTTGTCTTGGTGGTCAATTCGCTGACGAATCTTCCGTGCGCGACTTCCGGATGGCCAACCACACCATCCTAACCACTGCCGCAAAGATGCTCCTGTGGGCTCTTTCTTTATACCTTTTATTTTGCTATGGCCCTGTTCTATATAAGGTTAAACCTGTTTTTAACTCCTTCGATTGGTCTGCAGTTACCTCACTGTTCTTTTGGAAAAACAAGGTATACGGCTACAGACTGGGCCTCATGCAGGAGTTTCAAGGCCCACTGCTTCAAATAACAAAGACAGTTTCTCTGCTTCATTATCTCCAGCATTGTTAGCGATCTTCAGCCTGGTACAGACAGACATTTTTTTTTAGCTCTTAATGAGAAAGGCCTGGATCTGTTCCTGGATGCTATCACTTTTGCTTTAATTAGTTTTGCAGACCTTGCTAATTCTGAGAAGACACTGTCATGATCAGAACTGACCAGCTTGCCTTGCGTTTTCAAGCCCACAACACAATTCATTAGATGTCTTCGATGTTCCATGTTACCACCATGAGACAGACTCCACAAACACTGGACTCCACCACAACCGGTCTACATTCATTAATACAAAAGAAATAAAAGAACAGTCACATGGTTAAAAAATTATTGTACATTAAAAGGTAAAGTAATACATCGGCTTACAGTATCAAATATTTATTTAATTCCCTCCTAAATACTATTGTTTCTGTCTCAGTAGTTAACTGTGGTAAAGCATTGGATATTCTAACAATTCTAACTTCTCCCTTTGATCTTCTGGACACCTTCTCCTTCTTTGCTTCCTATTGAAAAGCCCTCTCAGTGTCTTAAAAATGTTCACTTTCAAAGACCTGGGGTAGGATTTTTAGTCCCAAATTGCAGGGACAGTGGTGGGGTGGGGGGGAAGTGGGGGGGGTGCGGGGAGGGGGTTTGGTGGGGTGTTGATGGGAGGGATGGTGAGCACAGTGGTGGGTGGGTGCAGTAATGGACCTGCCGGTTTGCATCCATCCACCAGGCCATTTTCCTGGAGGCAGGATGGGGATCAGCAGGGCTACCTATTGGGTCTGCAACTTTGAGAGTCCACTCGCCATCCTTAATTGGGTGGCGAGCCTGTCCTCTGGATATTAATTGGCCAATTTGAAGAAAACTGCTGCTGGGTGATTGTTTCCCTCACAGTGTGGGATTGTGAGCTCTATTTGACTCTGATGTCTGGATCCTGACTCAAGGGCAAAATCCTGCCCCTGGAATTTCCTTGGAGCAGCTCATACTATAATGTACCTTTCATTATAAAACAGTGTATTCTCTGATTTACTGTTATCAGTGCCATGGAGAAGCCACTAGTTTTACATTTAAAAAAATATAAGCAACAGTATTGAATTACTGACAATATGTGGGATCTCTAAGGAATTTCTAGAAAACTCTGACTGGAGTGGGTACATCAAAATACAGGAACAATATTTGGTGGCAAATTAAATCATAAATTCTGCTAATTCCTGAATGTGGCAGCCAAACTTGTAGTTTAATGGGAAACTTAGAAACTTGATTGAAGCGAGGGTTAAGAAAAAATACACACGCTGAACTGCAACATTGATGGAAATCTTGATCAAAAACCTTTGGCAACTGCTTAATGTTTTGAGTTCCTCTAGGGAAAACTGAAGATGAGTCATGTAATTGTTTTTTTGGCATAATTGAGGAGACTGTATGAAAGCTGCCCAAACCTAAATAGCTATTTTCCTGCTAAATGGAGACAGAAAATTGTCAAAGGATATTTCTCAGGTTTGTGAAATATTGCTTATAGATGTGTCCCATTTGTGTGTCTTCAGTGCTTCATTTATACTGATATACATGTTCAGCTCTTAATGTTGCATTGGCTCCTGATGTGTTAGGATTAGGAAAGCTAAGGGATTGGAGCAGAAGAGTAAAGAAGACTTACAGTAATTCTTTAGGGTCTTGGTGAGGCCACACCTGGAGTACACTACTCTTTTGGACTCCTTACCTAAGAAAGCATATACTTGCCTTAGAAGCAACAAAGGTTAACTAGACTGATTTCTGTGATGAGGGTTGGTCTTATGAGGAGAGAGTAAGTAGACTAGGCCTATATTCCCTAAGGTTTAGAAGAATGAGGTTATCTCATTGAAACATGTAAAATTCTTAAGGGGCAGGGTAAATACTGTGAGCATGTTTTCCCTGGCTGGGGAGTCTAGAACTAGGGGTCAGCCATTTAGGACTGAGATGAGGAGAAACTTCTTCTCTCAAAGGGTAAGAATCTTTAGAATTCCCTACCCCAGACAGCTGTGGATGTTCAGTTGTTGAGTACATTCAAGTCAGAGATTGACAGATTTTTGGAGTCCTAAAGGAATCAAGGGATATGGAGATAGTGCAGGAAGGAATAGCTGAGGTAGATCATCCATGATCTTATTGAAATGCAGAGCAGGCTCGAGGGACCAAATGGCCTTCTCCTATTCCTATTTCTTATGTTCTTCGGCAGGTGTGGCAATGGGGGTTTTACCACATTTCGGTCTAGTTATATCAGTGGAGCGCGAGAAGCTCCAAGGAAATTCTCAACCAATGCCCCTTCAACTAAATGGTGATCGATAGTGTTTTCCTGATTTAGTAATAGATCCCTTCTCATTTCTTAACTCCACGCAGACACGATCAACATTTAAAAATTAGAAATGAAAAAATATCCCATATTGTGCTGTTTGTTATAATAACCTTGTTTTCTCTCTGTGAAGGTGTTTCATTGCAGCTTTTCTGTGGCATAGTCTACAGGCAATGATTTCCCTTTGATACTTTGCCCGAGAAAGCAGTTTTTACAAATGAGCCTTGACAATAAGTATGAAAGGAGTCGTTCAACACATACTATAGCACGATTGATTGGATAACAATCAGGATGCTCTGGGGACATGGGTTTGAATCTCACCACGGCAGATGGTGGAATTTGAATTCAACTAATAAATCTGGAATTAAAAAGATGGTCTAATGGTGACCATGGAACCATTGTCGATTGTTGTAAAAACCCATCTGGTTCACAAATGTCCTTTACGGAAGGAAATCTGCTGTCCTTACCTGGTCTGGCCAACATGTGACTCCAGTCCCACAGCAATGTGGTTGACTCTTAAATGACATCTGAAATGGCCTAGCAAGCCACTCAGTTGTATCAAATCGCGACAAAGTGTAAGAAAAGGAATAAAACTGGATGGATCACCCGGTATCGACCAAGGCACCGGAAACAACAACAGCAAACCCAGCCCTGTCGACCCTGCAAAGTCCTCCTTACTAACACCTGGGGGATTGTGCCAAAATTGGGACAGCTGTCCCACAGACTAGTCAAGCAACAGCTTGACATAGTAATACTCACGGAATCATACCTTGCAGACAATGTCAAGACACCACCATCACCATCCCTGGGTATGTCCTGTCCCACCAGCATGACAAACCCACCAGAGGTGGCGGCACAGTGGTATACAGTCAGGAGGGAGTTGTGCTGGGAGTCCTTAGCATTGACTCTGGACCCCATGAAGTCTCATGGCATCAGGTCATATATGGGCAAGGAAACCTCCTGCCGATGACCACATACTGCACCAACCCCCCACCCCCACCCCCCGCAACCTTGGCTGATGAATCAGTGCTTCTCCATGTTGAACACCAATTGGAAAAAGCACTGAGCGTAGAAAGGGTGCAGAATGTACTCTGGATGGGGGACTTTATGTGCATCACCTAGAGTGTCTCGGTAGCACCACTACTGACCGAGCAGGCTGAGCCCGAAAGGACATGCTAGATTGGGTCTGCGGCAGGTGGTGAGTGAATACCTGACTTGCTCTTGTCCTCGCCAATCTACCTGTCACAGATGCATCCGTCCATGACACAATTGGACGGAGTGACCACCGCACAGCCCTTGTGGAGACAAAGTCCTTCCTTCACATTAAGGATACCCACCATTGTGTTGTGTGGCACTACCACCGTGCTAAATGGGATAAATTTCAAACAGATCGAGCAACTCAAAACTGGGCATCCATGAGGCGCTGTGGGCCATTAGCAGCAGCAGAATTGTATTCAACCACAATCTGTAACTACAAGGCCAGACATATACCCCATTGGACCATTATCATCAAGCCAAGGGATAATCCCTGGTTCAATGAAGAGAGCAGGAGACAATGCCAGGAGCAGCACCAGGCATACCTCAAAATGAGTTGTCAGAATAGTGAAGCTACAGCACAGGATGACTTGCATGCCAAACAGCGGAAGCAACATGCAAGAAACAGGGCTAAGCGATTCCACAAGCAAAGGTGCTGATGTAAGCTCTGCAGTCCTGATACATCCAGGCATGAATGGTGGTGGACAATTAAACAACTGACAGGAGGAGGAGGCTCCACAAACATTCCCATCCTCAATGATGGGGGAGCCTAGCACATCAGTGCAAAATACAAGGCTGAAGCACTGGCCTTCATCTTTTTGTCAGAAGTGCCAAGTGGATGATCCATCTCAGCCTCCTCCTGAGGTTTCCAGCATCACAGATGCCAGTCTTCAACTAATTCGATTCACTCCACGTGATATCAAGAAATGACTGAAGGCACTGGATACTGCAAAAGCTATAAGCCCTGACAATATTCTGGCAATAGTACTGAAGACTTGTGCTCCAGAACTTGCTGTGCCCCTAGCCAAGCTGTTCCAGTACAGCTATAATACTGGCATCTACCCGGCAATGTGGAAAATTGCCCAGGTATGTCCTGTACACAAAAAGCAGGACAAGTCCAACCCGGCTAATTACTGCCCCATCAGCCTACTCTCAATCATCAGTAAAGTGATGGAAGGTGTCATCAACAGTGCCATCAAGCGGCACTTGCTTAGTAATAACCTGCTCAGTGACGCTCAGTTTGGGTTCTGACAGGGCCACTCAGCTCCTGACCTCATTACAGCCTTGGTTCAAACATGGAAAAAAGAGCTGAACTCAAGAGGTGAGGTGAGAGTGATTGCCCTTGACATCACAGAATCACAGAATCACAGAATAATACAGTGCAGAAGAGGCCCTTCGGACCATCGAGTCTGCACCGATGCATTAAAGACACCTCACCTGTCTACCTAATCCCATTTGCCAGTACTTGGCCCATAGACGTGAATGTTATGACGTGCCAAGTGCTCATCCAGGTATTTTTTAAAGGATGTGAGGCAACCCACCTCGATCACCCTCCCAGGCAGGGCATTCCAGACCATCACCACCCTCTGGGTAAAAAAGTTCTTCCTCAAATCCCCCTTAAACCTCCCGCCTTCACCTTAAACTTGTGACCCCTCGTAACTGACCCTTCAACTAAGGGGAACAGCTGCTCCCTATCCACCCTGTCCATGTCCCTCATAATCTTGTACACCTCGATCAGGTCACCCCTCAGTCTTCTCTGCTCCAGCGAAAATAACCCAAGCCTATCCAACCTCTCTTCATAGTTTAAATGTTCCATCCCAGGCAACATCCTGGTGAATCGCCTCTGCACCCCCTCCAATGCAATCACATCCTTCCTATAATGTGGTGACCAGAATTGCACACAGTACTCCAGCTGTGGCCTTACCAAAGTTCTGTACAACTCCAACATGACCTCCCTGCTTTTGTAATCTATGCCTCGATTGATAAAGGCAAGTGTCTATATGCCTTTTTCACCACCCTATTAACCTGCCCTTCTGCCTTCAGAGATCTATGGACAAACACGCCAAGGTCCCTTTGTTCCTCGGAACTTCCCAGTGTCAGGCCATACTTGGCCATTTGACCGAGTATGGCATCAAGGAGCCCTAGCAAAACTGAGGTCAATGGGAATCAGGGGGAAAACCCTCCGCTGGCTGGAGTCATACCGAGCGTAAAGGAAGATGGTTGTGGTTGTTGGATATCAATCATCTGAGCTCCAGGACATCACGGTTGGAATTCCTCAGGGTCGTGTCCTAGGCCCAACCATCTTCAGCTGCTTCATCAATGACCTTCCTTCAATCATAAGGTCAGAAGTGGGGATGTTCGCTGATGATTGCACAATGTTCAGCACCATTCGTGACTCCTCAGATACTGAAGCAGTCCATGTAGAAATGCAACAAGACCTGGACAATATCCAGGCTTGGGCTAATAAGTGGCAAGTAACATTCGCACCACACAAGTGCCAGGCAATGACCATCTCCAACAAGAGAGAATCTAACCATCTCCCCTTGACATTCAACGGCATTGCCATCGCTGAATCCCCCACTATCAACATCCCAGGGCCTACCATTGACCAGAAACTGAACTAGAGTAGCCATATAAATATTATGGCTACAAGAGCAGGTCAGAGGCTAGGAATCCTGAGGCGAGTAACTCACCTCCTGACTCCCCAAAGCCTGTCTACCATCTACAAGGCACAAGTCAGGAGTGTGATGGAATACTTTCCACTTGCCTGGATGGGTGCAGCTCCAACAGCACTCAAGAAGCTCGACACCATCCAGGACAAAGCAGCCCGCTTGATTGGCACCCCATCTACAAACATTCACTCCCTCCACCACTGATGTACAGTGGCAGCAGTGTGTACCATCTACAAAATGCACTGCAGCAATGCACCAAGGCTCCTTAGAAAGCACCTTCCAAACCCGCGACCTCTACCAACTAGAAGGATAAGGACAGCAAATACATGGGAACACCACCACCTGCAAGTTCCCCTCCAAGTCACACACCATCCTGACTTGGAACTATATCGCCATTCCTTCACTGTCGCTGGGTCAAAATCCTGGAACTCCCTTCCTAACAGCACTGTGGGTATACCTACCCCAAATGGACAGCAGCGGTTCAAGAAGGCAGTACTCCACCACCTTCTCAAGGGCAATTTAGGGATGGGCAATAAATGCTGGCCTGGCCAGTGACGCCTACATCCCATGAATGAATAATAAAAATAAATCAAGAGGTTGAGTTACTTGTCACAGCATTCCCAACCTCTGAACTGCTCTTGTAGCCACAGTATTTATATGGTTGGTCCAGTTAAGTATCTGGTCAATGGTAGCCCCCAGGATGTTGATGGTAGGGGAATTCAGCAATGGTAATGCCATTGGATGTCAAGGAGAGATGGTTAGATTCTCTCTTGTTGGAGATGGTCATTGGATCGGCGCAGGCTTGGAGGGCCGAAGGGGCTGTTCCTGTGCTGTAATTTTCTTTGTTCTTTGTTCTTTGTCATTGCCTGGCATCTGAGTGCCATGAATTGGCAAGACTAAGATTCAGGCTGCTGCCTAAAGTCACAGATTTGTAGAAGAAAGTGTTGATTCTATTGTGACTATATATTTTCTAGTTATGCCCAAAAATCCAGCCCAACTGCCTGACATCTAGAAGATTATTTAATGTATAATTATACCACGAGATCTCAAGATAGCTTGGGCTGCTTTGATTTCAGTCTTCTAGAATAAAAACCATATTTTGCCTCATTTGAATGTCTAGTTACTTCCTAAATGAATGAGATGCCCTTGTCGAAATCTTGGTTCCTGGCATTGTGCATAGTAAAGCATTCCTCACCCAGCCTAACATGGGGAAGGGGCTGAGTTCCTTCTAAGTCCAGACTATCAATGCATTCCACTCAGATCATAGCAGAAGCACTTACTTTGGAGAATAGGCCAGTCTTAAGAAATCATGTATGCACTGAAGCTGAAGCAGGATGAATTCTTTGAAGTTTGGTCTCCATTTTAGCTCACGACCATTGGCCGGTCGGTGCATCATAACAACGTAATAGTACTGTGGGAACACCTTCATCACATGGACTGCAACAGGACGGGAAGGCTCAGCACCACCTTGTCAAGGGCAATAAATACGGCTTTGCTCGTGAATAATTAAAAAAACAAAGGAAAGAAGGAATAAAAAAATCCACATGTTCTTTATCATTTTTGCAACTAATTTTTCCTAATCTCTAATGCTGCTTGAGGCTTATGAATTTTTGGGTTACAAGTTCAAAATTCAGAAAGCACAGGCAATGTTAATGAGTCAACAACATCCCCTTCCCCCATAGTTTTTTTTTGCCGAACATTGCTGTAACTCTTTCCAAATAAAATGCTCATAATCTTACCTGATACTGTTATTCATTATCTGCAGGTGGAAATGACCACAGCTGAATCTTAGAATTAAATAAGCTCATATTTTCTACCCATTGTTGTGGCAAATATTAATAGGAGTAAATGATTGAAGCAATGAGTAGTTGAGTCATCTGGACCAGGAATGTCTCTATTGATCCCCTGGTGCCTAAGCTCAGGCCTAAGGTGGCTACATTTGCCTGCCTTGCCCCCTGTGGAAAAGTGAGCCAGAGTTCCCATTTCAGATCACTATCTAGTGACGACTGCTGGAAGTGTTCACGTGTAAACAACAGGCTAGATTAGATGCTGGAAGCGGGGCTCCCAGAACTGGGCCGAAAAGGCAGGGGGTTCCTTGTCTCCTTGCCTTTGCTTCCCCACCTACTTCCCTCCCCCCCACCCCACCCCCCCCCCCCCCCCCACCACCCCTCTCCTCCTCCGGAACAATCCTCTGGTCTTTTTGAGTCAAAATTTTAGGAGAGGGGATTCCCGTCCCTTTTAAAGACTTTAAAGGGGGAGGGGTGGGAGATGGTCATTTCGTCCAGCAGGAGGCATTTCCTGGGGGTAAAGTTGTTCCCGGTTGGTGGTCCTCCGCTGGCCACAAATTGCCCACGAAGGAGGGGCCCGCCACCTCCCTAGCCCACAGGGAGGACACCTCATTTTACAAGGCATCCTCCCCACATGGCGAATGCCACCCCCCACCCCCCCACCAACCCCGCCGCTGGTAAAATCCCAGCGGCAGTAGGAAGCGGCCCTTAACTGGCCATTAATAGGCCACTTAAGGGCCTCAAATGGCTTCTGAGCAGGAAGGCCGTCATCGGCCTATTTTGCCCCAGGAAGATTGCTAGGTGACAGGCCCTGCAGCCCGCAATCCCCAATCGCACCCACCCCCCCCCCACACCGCCACCTGTCACGATACTCCGTGCCCACCCCTGCCTCTGACCCCGCTTCAGTTGAGCCCATAAAATCCCAGCCAACATGTAAGAACAGGAATCGGTTACCTGTGATGCTGTTTGGGATAAATTTGCCCGAATGGCCTTCCTACGCTTTGGACTCACTCATGAGAAATGCCAACTTATGTAAAACATACTTCAGGAATGTGAAGAGGACAGTCAGCAAAAACAGGGAGAAAAAGAGAAAGAAGGTATGTGATAAATAGGACCTGTAAAAGAAACATAACTCTAATAATGTGTGCACAGTATGTGGTAATTGTTTGATTGTGTGCCTCTCCAGACAATGCATTGAAAATAGCACAGGCTTAATTTGTTTTAAACTGAGCGACAGCTTTTCGCAAAAATATGCTATTGTGCAAACAAATCATTAGCTGTTCAATACTTTGCTTTTTAAGTTCAGGGAAAGGATTCCACAATTTAAAGAAATAACCTGTGACATTGGTTTGCTGAGAATCAGCTAGTGAATGCGTTAAATCATGAGTTGTTCTAAATAGTTTGTTGTAAATTAGAAGAAAGCTCTTCCTGAGCTTTTTTTGTTAAAAACTATTTTTAATAACCACATAGAATCAGAACTTCGATTACAGAGATGAAACAGGTGCTTTTAATGTAATTTTATGCATCACTTGAAATCAAGGCAGCTCAAATACATTAAGCCGCTCATTTTATCTTGACTGACTCTAAATAAAAGCATAATAACGAGGAAGCAAAATCAGTACCTGCACTCAAATGATCCTAATTGTAGTCAGACTAAAAATGAGTGCCACTGTAATTAAGGTTTCATTCACACATGAATGATTATGTGAAGTAACCATTTCAGCAGAAATCCTGTGTTAGACAAAACTAAATTATTTTGATGAACTCATGCAAGAGATCCAGTTTTGACAGACCAGCAAAATCGGTCCTGTGTTCGCCTGTGGGTCCAGCCTGCCTGTGTGAGCAGCAAGAGGAGCTGCCCTCACTGATTACCGCAAGGCAAGACACTCCCTTTAATTTCCATATGCCCACTGTGCAAGGAAAATATGTGTACAGAATATGTTTGTATTGCATTTGGCTGGCAGGTACAAAATTAGGCATGGCAGGAGCTCTCAAAGGGCTGCTGTCTAGCATTAATGGGAAGTGCACTAATTTTCTCAATTAACTTGCAGGGGTATTAATTTATTAAGAGATGTGTACACTTTGCTTGGAAAATAATTGACAAGTAACATATAAGTCATACAAGTACCAGGCAATGGCCATCTTCAATAAAAGCAAGAATCTAACCACCTACCCTTGACATACAACAACATTACCATCACCAAATTCCCACCATCAACATCCTAGGGGTCACCATTAACAAGAAACTTAACTGGACTGACCAGCCAGTTAAATGCTGTGGCAACAAAGGCAGGTCGGGGGCTGAGAATTCTGTGGTGAGTAACTCACCTCCTGACTCCCCAAAGCCTGTTCCACCATCTGCAAGTCACAAGCCAGAAATATTTGGAATACTCTCCACTTGTCTGGATGAGTGCAGCTGCAACAATACTCAAGAAGCTTGACATTATCAAGGACAAAACAGTCCACTTAATTGACACCCCATCCAGCACCTTCAACATGCATTCCCTCCATCACTGGCTGCAGTGTGTACCATCGACAGGATGCACTGCAGCAGCTCACCAAACTTTCTTTGCCAGCACCTCCCAAACCCACAACCTCTACTGCCCAGAAGGATAAGGGCAGTCGGCTCATGGGAACATGAAATTCCCTTCCAAGTCAAACACTTGGAAATATATCACTGTTCCTTCATCATTGTTGGGCCAAATTCCTAAAAATCCCTACCCAGCAGCAGCATATTCAGATGTGCGAGATTAAGAGAAGGCATTAGCTAGAACATTGAGCTCCAAAATCGTTTGCTGTTGTCAAATCAGCATTGCTCATTGATGACATCATGATCTGCCTGCTCTGCATTCTTCCAGCGTGCACTAACAACCTCAGTAATATGGCATCCAGCACAATTCACCCCAAAAGCATGCATGTCTGCTGCAGATACCATTTTGGAGGTTTAGGGGCACACATAGCACCCAGAAAACAGGAGCAATCTATCATGATTTTGTGCCCAATAACTTTATCAACTGCACTCACATTCCTCATTCGATTTTTGTCATTTTACAATGGTTTCTACTTTATCACTTTTGGATATTTTCCTTTCTTCTAGATATTTTAGAGGTCAAATGCATTTTTAAAAATCAACAATGAATAAGGACATTATTTGACACAGACTCTTCCAGAATAGAACTACTGTGCCTTTATATTTGATAACTGAGCTAATTTGTCATGTTCACTTCTTTCACACTGGATTTAGCCAGTGTTGTTGGTAGAGACTGATGTAAGAGATGACCCAAAAAGTTAGTTTCTGCTGTAATTGCATGACCTTGAGGGGCAGCTGCTGGTTTACAATTTCCTGATCTGTGAAGCACTGCTCCGCATCAGGAGCGCCCACCCTCTCCTGCACCTTGCCATGAAGATTATGTCTCACCAAGTTTCCCTGTGGAGGAGGGAGAACTCAGTAGACTGTAAATTCCAATATTAAATGTTGTTTTAATTACTAGATCTTATCCATATTCAGTAGCGCATGCAACTTCTAGTTCCATCCTACAGGCAGGCTTGCTCATATGATCTGTGGCTCAAGGATTGCACTCCTGCCTCTAAGTTAGAGTGTTGTAGGTTCTAATCCCACTTCAATATAAAGACATTTTAGTCCTCTACTCAAGGAGTGTTGTGCTGTCTTTCAGTTGAGACTTTAAATTGAGGGGCTGTCCATCTTCTTAGGTTGTTTTAAAAAATAAAATCACCCGGCACTGTTGCAGAAGAGCTCGCGAGTTCTCCCTGGTGTTCTAGCCAATATTTATCCCTCAACCAATGGGCTAGATTTGATCTGCCCCTTGGAGATGGGCTGGGTGGGAGACACACAAAGTGGCATTGGGCAGTGTGTCTGATGTTGTCCTGCCCCCATGCCATTTTGTACATGGCAGACACTGTGGTTGCTGGGATGCCAATTAAACCACTTAAATGGCCTATTAAGGAACACTTGAGGGCTGCCTCCCGCCACTGCGTGGAGACCCCACCTCCTAGCAAGCTCAGGGAGGTGGTGGGTCCTGCCTCTGTGACCCACAGAAGGCAGGCCCCCCTCCCCTGGCAGTGATGGCTGCCCCCATGGCAACAGCCCCCCTGCCTTCACCAACCACACCCCACCTCCTCGCGGAGCCTGCCTGATTGGCCCTGCGACCTCAACCCCACTTATCTTGGTTGTGCGGTCTCCTCCATCTCTGCTGTTCTGGGCCTCCTGCAGTACCGGCAGTGGCCACTTCTCCCAGTGGTATTGCTGAGCTGCCAGCCCTCAGATTGGATGGCGGCACTTGGAGGCGGGATTTTGTCCCTTAATGGGATGGTGCCCGATGGCAGGCAGTTAATTGCCTGCCTGCCATCAAATTCGGCCAGAGGTCCGATTGAGGTCTGAGGCAGGGTCACCTTGTCACCAGGACTCTTGTCACCGATATAAAGTCCAGCCCACCCTCACTAAACCAGATTATCTGGTTTATCTCATTATTTTTTGTGGAAACCTCATTGTGAGGCTGTGATAGGTGCTATTTTCTGGGCAATTTACAGAGATTGTTTTGTAATGATTGAAAAGAGCCTTAGGTTCATTGTTGGCATGACATCTTTTCCACTTGTATAAATTTGGCTTTAACGAGTTACCCCTTTTCATCCAGATCAGGTCAACTTTTAAAAAACAGTCAATCAAATTAAATAGTATTGTTACACTTACAGTATGCTTTCACTTCAGCCAACACAATGAAATAGAAATAGCAAGCCTGCTCCATGATATGGTATCATAATCCTAGATCTTCTTTCCCATTCTGTATACTCTTACTATGAGTCAAAAATCCTCAACTACAAAGATGAATGCTGAGCAGGTGTTAGGCATGGGAGGCCCAACAGTGATGCAAGTTCTATTGGGACCTCAAAACATGGGTCTTCACCACAATTGCAGAGGTAGCGAATTTATGATGTGGCTGGGACAGGTGGAGTCCACAACCCACCTCAAACATGGCACATGATGTCAGAGGAATTGCAGCCAAGAGCTGGAATTTTCCACATTAGGAGTTGACTCAGATCTGGTCTCACTACATCCGGCAACTGAATGCCAGGATGAACCCAAGGAGCTGTTCTACAAAGGAGCAGAAGTGGGACCCTGCTTTGTTCTCCAGGCCGAGGTCTCAGAAACCCATACAGAATTCCCTCTGTATCCCCAAAAAAGATGAAAATAACCTTCGGCCAATTCATGAAAAAAGAATTCTGACAAATTCCTCTCCAATTCCCAATATCAATCAAAACCAAGTTCCAGTAGACAACAATGACCATGAGGTACATTAATTGACATGAAGGGCCAAGTGGCCTCTTTCTGTGCCATAAACGTTCTATGATTCTATGACTACTCAACATCCCACCTACCTTTTCTATGCAGCCATATTAGTCTCTTCCAGGAATTTGACCAGCTCACAAAGTGTGAATTGATTGAGAGAATTCAGATGATGTCTGAAATAGAATGAATAATCTGTGCATTGTACATTATTTAAAAGGTCATTCAACAGAAGCTGACAGACAACCTGAGATTTTTGTTGTATTATCTCTTGAGATTAATACTTGCTGTTGCCTCAGCTTACACGTGCAAGAGAACTGAATCACGTGATATTGCATCAATTCCAGTGATGACATACATATCAGCATTAGCATATATTTAAATGATTATATTTAACATAGTAACAAATACATTATGACAACAATTTTGAATCCTAGCATTCTGGTTAAAACTCTGGTTTTGAATTGTCAGTCCATTTAACTGCTCCACATTTTCTTATGATTAATTTACCAAATTGTTTTGTTTCATTCTTTTTGCAGTTTGGCTCTTTCCTATCTTCTTTGCTCCCATTAATTCCATTTCACGGTCTTCTCAGTCTCATCTTCCTATGGCAGATTTACAAAGTCACAGGGCTGCATTTTATTAGCTTGCCACCATTCTCAGGGGTGGGCACTCCGTCCCCAGCAATGGTGTCCGGTGCCACCGCACAGGCGCTGGCGCCATTTTTGAAGGGCTTCTGCACTTCGGTTTAATTAAAATTTTTTAAGGTACCGTTGTTTTGAAAATTGCAATACAATTTTAATTTAACGTTGAGTCTCATCTCCCACCCACCCACTGAATACTTAATAAATAAATCCCCCCCAAAAAACATTTTTTCCTATTCTGAACTTTCCCCCCCCCGAACTTCAGCACCATTGACCCTCAACCCCTTCCCATCATCCCTGCAACCAATAGGAATAGCTTTTCCCCCTCCGTCCCCCACATCCCCACCAGTGTCATGCTTCGGATCTCCGAATGGAGATCCAAAGGCACAGGAGTTCTGGCCACCAGCCGAAATATCAGTGTGGGATGGCTGTCGGGACAAGGTTTTTACATGCATTAATATTTATTTAAATATTAAAATTAAGGCTCTGCTGCCAAGTGGCGGGGGCTGCCCTGAAGCCTCGCCACCAACGGTAAAACATGGCAGAGCCTTCCTGGCATCGAGGCCCATGGTGGACCTCCCCAGAAAGTATTTTCCGGGCCCCCCCAGCCACAACCCTGACGTCGGGGGACTTATAAAATTCAGCCCACAAAATTCAATCATAAAAAAGACTTGCATTTTTATAGTGCCTTTCACAACTTCAGAGCGTCACAAAGCCTTACAGCCAAATAAGTAATTTTAATCCGATGAAGGGTCACTGACCCGAAACGTTAACTCTGCTTCTCTTTCCACAGATGCTGCCAGACCTGCTGAGTGGTTCCAGCAATTCTTGTTTTTATTTCAGATTTCCAGCATTCACAGTATTTTGCTTTTTTAAAAGTAATTTTAAGTGTTGTCATTGCTATAAGATAGGAAACACGGCAATCAATTTGAGCACAGCAAGCTCCCACAAACAGCAGTGTGATAATGAATAGTTGTTCTGTTTTAGTGATATTGATTGAGGGATAAATGTTGTTCCTTCTTTGAAGTAGTGCCGCGTGATCGCTTGCATCCTCCTGAGAGGGAAGTGGTGACCTTGGTTTAATGTCTCATCCGAGACATGGCACCTCTTATTAGCGAGAGACAGCATGGTTTTGTGAAGAGGAGGTCGTGTCTTACCAATCTGATTGAGTTTTTTGAGGAAGTGACGAAGATGATTGATGAGGGAAGGGCGGTGGATGTTGTCTATATGGACTTTAGTAAAGCCTTTGACAAGGTCCCGCATGGCAGACTGGTGCAAAAGGTGAAGTCACACGGGATCAGAGGTGAGCTGGCAAGATGGATACAGAACTGGCTCAGTCACAGAAGACAGGGGGTAACAGTGGATGGGTGTTTTTCTGAATGGAGGGATGTGACTAGTGGTGTTCCGCAGGGATCAGTGCAGGGACCTTAGCTGTTTGTAGTATATATAAATGATTTGGAGGAAAATGTAGCTGGTCTGATTAGTAAGTTTGTGGATGACACAAAGGTTGGTTGAGTTGCGGATAATGATGAGGATTGTCAGAGGATACAGCAGGATATAGATCGGTTGGAGACTTGGGCGGAGAAATGGCAGATGGAGTTTAATCTGGACAAATGTGAGGTAATGCATTTTGGAAGGTCTACTGCAGGTGGGATGTATACAGTAAATGGCAGAACCCTTAGGAGTATTGACAGGCAGAGAGATCTGGGCGTACAGGTTCACAGGTCACTGAAAGTGGCAACGCAGGTGGATAAGTTAGTCAAGAAGGCATACAGCATGCTTGCCTTCATCAGTCGGGGCATAGAGTATAAAAATTGGCAAGTCATGTTGCAGCTGTACAGAACCTTAGTTAGGCCACACTTAGAATATTGCGTGCCATTCTGGTCGCCACACTACCAGGAGAACATAGAGGCTTTGGAGAGGGTACAGAGGAGGTTTACCAGGATGTTGCCTGGTCTGGAGGGCATTAGCTATGAGCAGAGGTTGGAAAAACTCGGATTGTTTTCACTGGAACGACGGAGGTGGAGGCGCGACATGATAGAGGTTTACAAAGTTATGAGCGGCATGGACAGAGTGGATAGTCAGAAGCTTTTTCCCAGGGTGGAAGAGTCAGTTACTAGGGGACATAGGTTTAAGGTGCGAGGGGCAAAGTTTAGAGGGGATGAGCGAGGCAAGTTTTTTACACAGAGGGTGTTGAGTGCCTGGAACCTGCTGCCAGGGGAGGTGGTGGAAGCAGATACGATTGCGACATTTAAGAGACATCTTGACAAATACATGAATAGGAAGGGAATAGAGGGATATGGGCCCCGGAAGTGCAGAAGGTGTTAGTTTCGGCAGGCATCAAGAGCGGCGCAGGCTTGGAGGGCCGAACGGCTTGTTCCTGTTCTGTTCTGTTCTTTGTTCTTTGATGTTACAGCACTCCTTGAGTACTGTCAAGTGTCTGAAGTGAAACTTGAACCTACAATCTTCTGACTGAGCCGTGACTGTCCACTGCACTACTGGCCCCTTCATAATTTGTGATTCACCCAAATCCAATGTCATGTATGCTGGTCTACTAAAGCAAAATCAAAGGTTTCGATTAACTGATTCTCATTGGTATGTACAGCACAAATAAACTAGTTACTGAGGACATGCTTAATGAAATGAATGAAAATTAGCCAAATTAGGCCAGGCCGGTTAATTTTAATACACTTATTTGTCCTAATTTAGATGATTTGAGGTTGAGACTCAGATTTGGATATCAATTTACATTATTTCTAGTGGGCTCTCTTGATTACTCAATATGAAGAAAATGAAAGTCATCCAGAGGTTACTTGGAAATTTAGCTGAGAAATAAGAATGTGTGCTATGATAAGCTAGATTATTTGCTGATAATTTGTTTGAGTTTGGATGCAGAATATAATTGTGATAAAGTGTAAGAGCAGTTTCACTTCAAGGTATGTAGGAACCATAAAAATGATTTTCTTTTTTTTGCAGGATTTTATTGGTGTCGGTCCCTGCAAGTGCATTTAATTTGCATGTTGTGATTAAGATCTGTATTAGGAATATTTAAGTGGCTGGAAAAAAAATATATCTTAGTGGTAGCACTCTGAGCCAGAAGATCATGTTTACAGGCCCCAGTGCAGGACATGAGCGCACAGTGTAAGCTGAGGGAGTACTGCACTGTCAGAGAAGCTGTCTTTTGAACGACACATCAAATAAGGCCCCTTCTGCTTGTTCAGATGGATGTAAAAAGGTCTCATGGCCCTTTTCAAAGAAAAGCAGGGGAATTTTTCAGGTATCCTGACCACCATTTACCCCTCAAACTAAAACTATTAAAAAAGATTATCTAGCCAATTATCTCATTGCTCTTTTTGGAATCTAGCTGTATTGAAATTGGCTGCCACATTTGCCTACATAACAATTGACAATTCAATGGCATTACTATCACCGAATCCTCCACCATCAACATCCTTGGGTTTACCATTGATCAGAAACTGAACTGGATCAGCCATATAAGTACTGTGGCTACAAGAGCAGGTCAGATGCTGGGAACTCTACGGCGAGTGACTCACCTGCTGATTTCCCAAAGCCTGTCCATCATATACAATGCACAAGTGTGATGGAATACTCTCCACTTGCCTGGAGGAATGCAGCTCCAACAACATTCAAGAAGCTCATCACCATCCAGGACAAAGCAGCCCACTTGATCGGCGTCCCATCTACCACCTTAAACATTGACTGCCTGCGCATAGTGGCAGTAGTGTGTACCATATACAAGATGCACTGCAGCAACTCACCACACCTCCTTTGACAGCACCTTCCAAACCCGTGACATCCACCACCTAGAATGACAATGGGAAGCAGATGCATGGAAACACCACCATCTGCAAAATTTCCTCCAAGCCACACACCTTCCTGACTTGGAACTAAATCGCCGTTCCTTCACTGTCACTGGATCAAAAACCTGGAACTCCCTTCCTAATAGCACTGTAGGTGCACCTAGACCAGATGGACTACAGTGGTCAAGAAGGCAGCTCACCACCACCTTCTCAAGGGCAATTAGAGATGGGCAACAAATGCTGGCCTTGCCAGTGATGCTCACATCTCATGAAAGAATAAAAAAAAGTGACTGCACTTCAGAAGTAATTCATTTGACTGTGAAGCACTTAGGTTAAGTTGTTGTAAAGCTAGTTAAGCAACACTCTTCCAGGTGCTTTCCGTTTACTTACTCAATTATCGGACTCAGGCAAAAGAACCAGAAAGAAGATGAGGAGAATTTTTTTTCTTTCATGCAGCGAGATGTTACCATCTTGAAATCCAGATTGATAGCAACTTTGAAAAGAGAATTGGATATATACCTGAAAAGGAAAAAGTTGCAAGTGAGTGGGATTAAAGAGATAGCTTGTTCAACTGCCTCTTGCTGTGCGTATGAATTAGGAGCAGGAATAGGCCACTGTGCTGTATTATTCTGTAAATTGCATCCTTTTTTTAGTGCAGTTGAACCTTCAGAAAACACCCAGCCTCAGATCATGTGTTCATGAAAGCAATAAAAAACAAAATCTGAAAAATATGTAACTCCAGTTTTATACTTTATCTGCAGAAAGAGGAATTGGACCATCGATAGACTCAAAGCTCATGTGAGATAACATGAAAACCTATCTCACAAGCAGTTACAGTCTTTCAGCATGAAAAATCTCTGGCACCTTAACGAGAAGGATTATCCTTCATACTATGATCAATCACGCCAGCAAATTCCTTCACTTTATATTGAATTATTCACTAATTCAAATTAATCCATCTGAATTATTGGCCCCTTGGTTTCAGCTTCCTGCTGGAAATGAGTAATTCTGCCAATTATTGTTGTCCTTTTAATGAAGATCTTTCCCATTAATTTTCATTTTATTTATGTTACAGCATAATTTCCTCGATGCTTTGGGTTAAAAGAAAAACACACTATCTCTTTTGTGTAATAGTAAGCCACAAAATGAAATGACAGCATTTTCCAATGTTGATATAGTTCTGGGAATACACTTGATGCAGGAAGGCATTGCCACATCTGTCTTCCACTCATATATCAAGGTACTATCAAATTATGCTGATATATTGGGAGGTTTTAAAAAACCCTTGGGCCAAGAGGTGGATAATTCATTCACACATCAACATATTTCAATGCAATCAACTGTGCCACGACAGAACAGTAACGTTCATTAGATTTAGATTATGCCAAAGTATCTTAATTGGTGTACTCCTTTCGATTTCCAGTGTCAGCGCAGCAGTTTTATTGGAGTTGACTATGTCAATAACTATTCATTTGCCATTCAACATTTTGATGACAGTCAA
This sequence comes from Heterodontus francisci, assembly GCF_036365525.1. Lineage (NCBI taxonomy): Eukaryota > Metazoa > Chordata > Chondrichthyes > Heterodontiformes > Heterodontidae > Heterodontus > Heterodontus francisci. The sequence continues at coordinate 33,015,603 of NC_090374.1, read as the reverse complement.
GTGAACGACTTGCATTTAGATAGAATCTCATCACATCTCTCAGAAATTTTCCAAGGTGTTTCACCTGTAGTGAATTAATTTGAAGTAGGTTGATAATTACTTTGCAAGTAAATGTAGCTGCCAGTTTGCATATAGCAAGGCCCCACAGACAGCAGAAACCAGTTAATCTGTTCTTGATGGTACTGGCTGAGGGAGGAATGTCGGCCTGGACAACAGGTGAACATTCTGTTGATGGCTCTTCAACATCCACCTGAAGCGCAACAACAGGAGGACAAGACCATGGCTTGAGTTAGCTTCTAAAAGACAAGACCTCCAACAACAACAACAATGTGCATTTATATAGCAAAGTACTGTGGATGCTGGAAATCAGAATAAAAACAGAAGATACTCAGCAGGTCTGGCAACACCAGAATTCTGGCGCCAGATCATGGACCAGAAATGTTATCTCTGTATCTGTCTCCACTGATGCTGCCAGACTTGCTGAGAATCTTCAGCATTTTCAGTTTTTATTGCACTTATATAGTGCCATTAGGATAGTAAATAGTATCAGACAAAATTTGACATCGAGCTACATAAGGAGATTTATAAGGGTTTAGGGCTGGCGGGATTACAGAGATAGGATAGGGCAAGGACATGGAGGGATTTGAACTTAAGGATGAGAATTTTACATTTGAGACGTTGATGGCCCGGGAGCCAATGAAGATCAGTGAGCAAGAGGGTGATGGGTGAACAAGACCTGGTGTGAGTCAAGATTTGGGCAGCAGAGTTTTGGATGAGCTTAAGTTTACAAAGGTTGTAAGATGAGAGGCTGACCAGGAGAGCAGTGGAATAGTCAAGGTTGGCCAGGTTTCCTCAGAAAACCCACCAGCTGAAGGGAGATGAGGACAGTTGTGTGGAAGAGGTAAGTACTTTACCAGTGCTGCTTGTGAGTTATGAGGAGCAGGAATGCCATTGAAGTTCGCATGCTGGCTGTGTTGCAGTCAACACATTGTGATTCCTTGCGCCCAGTTTCAGGAGACATCAAATTTAGCAAACCCCTCATCTCGTGTGGAATGTCAATGTAGATTCTCAGTTTCCAATGTAAGTTTAAAATGTTGACAACAATTTTTTGATGCTACTGAGAAAACATCAATTACACTACTTCATTGAAGGGAGATCCAATTAGGGCTGCAGTTGTATTGCTGAAAGCAGTCCAGGTGCTCCTCTCAGCTGCATAACACACCCAAAGGTGCTGCATGCAGCATGCCCTGTCCCAGTGCTCTTCCCCACTCCCGAACGTACCTGAGGGTGGCTGTTGGCAAGGCAAGCTGCCTGAAATTGATCTTGCTAAAATGGATGAGCTTCCTCCGGTGACATGACAAGGTCCGACAGCATCATTCAAATTATTGAAGTGAAGCCCGAGGCCTAGCTTTGGGTAAACCTTGGACCACCCCAGTTGGGGTGTGCACTGTCTGCACACTGTTGGTTATGACCCTGAAAATGAACCATAACCAATATCTACCTCAGTATCTTTACAGAATGTTTATCAATGTCACATGAATTATTTAACTGTGTAATAAGTTACAATAGGTGGCTGATTTGTGTGATTGAACAGAGTAAAATTTTATATCCCCAAGTTTATAAACGCCGCTTTGTTTAAAAAAAGAAATCGAATGGTACAACAACCTGCACAAACTTCCCTATTAGATCTTTAATAAAAGCAAAATACTGCAGATGCTGGAAATCTGAAATAAAAACAAGAAATGCTGGAACCACTCAGCAGGTCTGGCAGCATCTGTGGAAAGAGAAGCAGAGTTAACGTTTCGGGTCAGTGACCCTTCATCGGAACTATTAGATCTTTAATTTGGCCCCTTGTAGACATTTCTTCTTCTTAGCTTTTAATCTTGTATATATTTCTTTGTAATGAGAGTCTCTGTGAGGGCTAATTTACAAACAACAAAAAGTCCAGTGAGTTATCCAGGTCCTGAGATTTCCTAAATAAGGATCAATTCACTGTAAAATGTTTAAACTTTTCTTTAGATTTATTCTGTGATGTGTCAATGCAGAAATCTTGACATGTGCATTCTTTAGTGGTTTCCCTTCTACTAGGTTACTGAATTATTATTGTTTGTCCAAAAACAAGTTGAAAGTTTAAAATCTTTAAAAGCAGGAAGGAATTGAGGTTTATTTAAAATAGAAAGGGAAAGGTGAGGAACAGAGCAACATTTACCATTCCACCCTCGAGCTTGCTCCACCATTCAATTAGATCATGGCTAATCTGCACCTCAACTTCATTTTCCCTTCTTTACTCCATATTCCTTGATAATCTTACCTAACAAAAATCTATCGGCCTCAGTCCCGAAAATTCCAACTGTCCTAGCATTTACAATCATTTTGGGGAGACAGTTCAAAGATGTCTATTACCTTTTGGGTTGTTGTGATCCCGTTAGGGACCATTAACTTCTAAAAAGAGAATGTCCAATTCCTAGTTATTACTGAAAGAATTACGCCATAAGATTTCACGTTCTAAATAAAAAAACTTTACTGTACAAGAGTTAACCAAAGCAAAACCCGACTAACTTAACAGTACAACTTGAGACATTTATATTTTAAACGTAAATATCTTATAAAACACTTCCATTTGACTTTTAATTCCTTTCCAGGAGTCCCCCACAATTTATAGGATCTTGGCGGCTTGTTCACTTCTCCTGGGATCAATCCAAAGTCTATTACAGCTCTTAGGAATTCACTTTGATTTCCTTAGTTTCTCAGCTGTCTTCTGAGGTATGAGATCTTCTTCCAAATCTGTACTTCCCAGTTTGAGCATGGGCCTGCCTCAAAACTGCCTCAAATGGTCTCTTGGCTCATGAGTCCAACTCCTTTCAAAGCCAACAGCTTTCCAAAAGTCAACTGCTTTCTCTGAAGCCGCATGACTGACACAGTCAGCAAACACCCTAAAAATAAACCTGACCCCAAAGGGCGTACAACCGTAGGATCATATGACCTAGAAGCAGAAGTAGGCCGTTCAGCCAGTCGAGCCTGCTCTGCCATTCAATAAGATCATGGCTGATCTTTTTCTGTCTCGAATTCCACACTCCCAGCTACCCCAATAATATTTGATTTCCTTGCCTAACAAGAATCTATCTACATCCACCCTAAAAATATTAAATGACCCTGCCTTCACCACCTTCTGAGACAGAGAATTCCAAAGTCGCACAACCCACTGAGTGAAAAATAATTCTCCTCATCTCTGTCCTAAAAGGGCAACCCCAAATTTTCAAACAGTGCCCCCTAGTTCTGGACTCACCCACAAAAGGAAACATCCCCTCCACATTCACCCTGTCAAGACCATTGAGGATCTTATATACTTCAATCAAGTCTCCCCTCATTCTTCTAAACTCCAGTGAAAACAAGCCCAGTCTGTCTAACCTTTGCTGATAAGACAACCTGCTAATTTCAAGTAACAATCTAGTAAACCTACTCTGAACCGCCTCCTACGCATTCACATCCTTCCTTAAACAAGGAGAACAAAACTGCACACAGTATTCGAGATGTGGTCTCACCAATGCCCTGTATAACTGAAGCATAACATCCTTACTTTTATTTTCAATTCCTCCTGTAATAAATGATAACATTCTATTAGCCTTCTGTATTACTTGCTGCACCTGCATACTAACATTTTGTGATTCATGCACTAGTTCCCTCAGCAGCTCAGAATTCTGTAGTCGTTCACCGTTTAAGAAACACTCTGCTGTTTTATTCTTCCTGCCAAAGTGAACAACTTCACATTTTCTCACATTATACTCCATCTGCCAGATTTTGCCCACTCATTCAACCTATCTATATCGATCTGCACCTGCCTTATGTCCTCTTCACAACATACTTTCCTATCTTTGTGTCATCTGCAAATTTAGCTACCATGCCATCGCTTCCCTCATCTAAGTCATTGATATAAATTGTAAAGAGTTGAGGCCTCACCACAGACCCCTGTGGGACTCCACTCGTCACATCCTGCCAATCAGAACAGGACCCATTTATGCATACTCTCTGTTTTCTGCCAGCCAGCCAATCCTCTATCTATGCTAATATGTTACCCCTACACCATGAGCTCCTACTTTGCGCAATAACATTTTATATGATACCTTGTCAAATTCCTTCTGGAAATCCAAGTACATCAATAGGCTCCTCTTTATCCACAGTGCATGTTACTCCTTCAAAGAACTCCAATAAATTGGTTAATCATGATTTCCCTCACACAAAACCATGCTGACTGTTCCCGATTACCTTGAGTTTTTCTAAGTGCCCAGCTATAGCCTCCTTAATGATCGATTCGAACACCTTCCCCACGACAGACATTAAACTAACTGGCCTATAGTTACTTGTTTTCTGCCTCCCCCCCTTCTTGAAGAGAGGGGTCATATTTGCTACTTTCCATGGAACCTTTCCAGAATCTAGCGAATTTTGAAAAATTAACACCAACACATCTACTACCTCATTAGCCATCTCTTTTTAGAACCTAGGATGAAGCCAATCAGGACCGGGGGACCTGTCAGCCCTCAGCTTCATTCATTTGGTCAGTATCACTTCCCTGGTGATTGTAATTTCATCAAATTCCTCTCTTCCTTCCACCTCCTGATTTATAGCTATTACTGGAATGTTTTTTGTATCCTCTATAGTGAAGACAGAAGCAAAATATTTGTTCATTTCATCCGCCAATTCCTTATTATCTACTGTTAACTCCCCATTCTCACTCTCTAGAGGACCAACACTCACTTTACTTACTCTTTTCCTTTTTAAGTACCTGCAGAAACTTTTGCTATAGGTTTTTACATTTCTAGCTAGCTTCCTCTCATATTCTAATTTCTTTCTCCTGATTAACCTTTTAGTCATTTTCTGCCATTCTTGATATTCTGACCAATCATCTGACCTGCCACTCATCTTTGAGCAATTATATGCTTTTTCCTTAAGCTTAATACTTTCCTTATCTTCTTTAATTGACCACGTATGGTGGGTCCTCCCCTTAGAATTTTTCTTTACAGTAGAAATATACTTATTCTGAGTATTCAGAACTATCAACATGGATATAAAATTAGTTGATTGACAGGAAACAAACAGTATTGGTTAATGGATGTTTTTCAGGCTGGAGGAAGGTTTGTAGTCCAGTTCCCCAGGGATCAATGTTGGGACCCTTGCTTTTCCTGATTTATATTAATGACCTAAATCTTGGTGTACAGGGCAGAATTTCAAAGTTTGCAGATGATACGAAACTTGGAAGTATTGTGAACTGTGAGGAGGATAGTGTAGAACTTCAAAAGGACGTAGACAGGTTGGTGGAATGGGCAGAGTGGTGGCAGATGAAGTTCAATGCAGAGCAATGTGAAGTAATTAATTTTGGTCGGAAGCACATGGAGAGACAATATAGAATAAAGGGTACAATTCGAAAGGGGGTGCAGGACCAGAGGCACCAAGGTGTATATGTGCATTAGTCATTGAAGGTGGCAGGACAAGTTGAGAGAGTGGTTCATAAAGCATACAGTATCCTGGGCATTATTAATAGGGGCATAGAGTAGAAGAACAAGGAAGTTATGTTGAACTTTTATAAGACACTAGTTCGGCCTCAGCTGGAGTATTGTTTCCAATTCTGGGCACCGCACTTAAGTAAAGATGTGTGGGCATTGGAGAGAGTACAGAAAAAAATTCATGAGAATGGTTCCAGGGATGAGGAATTCCAGTTATGAAGATAGATTGGAGAAGTTACGACTGTTTTCCTTGGAGAAGAGAGGCTGATAGCTGATTTGATAGACGTATTCAAAATCATGAGAGGTCTGGACAGAGTAGATAGAGAGAAGCTGTTCCAACTCTTGAAAAGATTGAGAACGAGAGGGCACAGATTAAAAGTATTTGGTTAGAGAAGAAAAAGTGACATGAGGAAAAACTTTTTCACGCAGCGAGTGGTTAAGGTCTGGAATGCGCTGCCTGAGAATGTGGTGGAGGCAGGTTCAACTGAAGCATTCAAAAGGGAATTAGACAGTTATATGAAAAGGAAGAATGTGCAGGGTTATAGGGCGATGGCAGGGGAAGGGAACTGAGGGAGTTGCTCTTTCAGAGAGACGGTGCGGATATGATTGGCTGAATGGCCTGCTTCTGTGCTGTAACAATTCTGTGATCTTGTGATATCCCCTGAAACATCTGCTACTGCTTCTCAATTGATCTATCTCATAGCCAAGTAACCCAGTTCACTTTAACTAGCACAGCTTTCATGTCCACATAGTTGCCCTTATTTAAGTTAAAAATACTGGTCTTAGACCCACTCTTCTCTCTTTCAAACGGGATGTAAAATTCAATCATATTGTGGTCGCTGCTACCTAGAGGTGCCTTTACTCTGAGGTCATTAATTAATCCTGTCACATTACACAATACCAAATCTAATATAACCTGCTCTTTTGTTGGTTCCAGAACCTGCTGCTGTAAGCATTCTATGAACTCCTCATCCAGGCTATTATTGCCAATCTGATTTTTCCAGTTTATATGTAGAGTAAAATCCCCACAATTATTGCTGTCCTTTTATCACAAGCACCCAATAGTTCTTCTTGGATACTTCGTCTTAAATTGAGGTTACTGTTAGGGAGTCTGCAGAACACTCCCACTAGTGACTTCTTTCCCCTACTATTCCTCATGTCCACCCAAACCAATTCTACATCCTGATCTCCTGAACCAAGATCATCTCTAACTATTGCACCAATGCCATCCTTGATTAACAGTGTTACCCCTCCACTTTTACCTAGCTTCCTATTCTTCTTGAATGTTATATACCCCTCAATATTGAGGACCTAATCCTTGTCATCCTGCAGCCATGTCTCCGTAATGGCTATCAGATCGTATTTATTTATTTTCCTCTCAACATCTATCTCCATAGCACATAGTACATAGAGGATGTTTCAGAGAGCAATTTAAACCAATTATTTTGAACTCCAAATCTTCTCTTTGACTCCTGATACCCCACATGAATAATTGATATTGTTAAGAAGGACAGAACAATTTCTTCTAAACATTCTGGTTCCAACTGCCCAACAAAACAAGGGCACCTTTAGTTTTCTGGCTTTCACCTCTCTAACTCTCTGTAAGCACTCATGGAGAGATTTTTGAACTTCAAATCTTCTCTTTGTTCTGGGAAATGATATGAATAATTTAAACCCCTGATGGAGGTAGCTGCAGACACATCATCTCCACACTTCCCATTATGACTATAGTAAATAAATATAACCCACCCTTTGATTTGGAACCACCCTAGGTTTGTTTTTCAGCTTCTCAAACCAGATGTTTTCATTTTTTTTATTCATTCGTGGGATGTGGGCATCCCTGGCTAGGACAGCATTTATTGCCCATCCTTAACTGCCCTTGAGAATATGGTGATGAGCTGCCTTCTTGAACTGCTGCAGTCCATGTCGGGTAGGTGCACCACAGTACTGTTAGGAAGGGAGTTCCAGGATTTTGACCCAACAACAGTGAAGGAATGGTGATATAGTTCCAAGTCAGGATGGTGTGTGACTTGGAGGGGAACTTGCAGGTGGTGATGTTCACATGCATTTGCTTTCTTTGTCCTTCTAGGTGGTAGAGGTCGCGGGTTTGGAAGGTGTTATCTAAGGAGTCTTGGTGCATTGCTGCAATGCATCTCGCAGATGGTACACACTGCTGCCACTGTGCGTCGGTGGTTGAGGGAGTGAATGTTCATGGATGGGGTGACAATCAAGCAAGCTGCTTGGTCCTGGATGATGTTGAGCTTCTTGAGTGTTGTTGGAGCTGCACCCATCCAGGCAAGTGGAAAGTATTCCATCACACTCCGACTTGTGCCTTGTAGATGGTGGACAGGCTTTGGGGAATCAGGAGATGAGTTACTTGCCACAAGATTCCTTGCCTCTGACCTGCTCTTGTAGCCACGGTACTTATATGGCTACTCCAGTTCAGTTTCTGGTCAATGGTCACCCCCAGGATGTTGATAGTAGGTGATTCAGTGATCATAATGACATTGAATGTCAAGGGGAGATGGTTGAATTCTCTCTTGGTTGAGATGTAATTGCCTGGCACTTATGTGGCACGAATGTTACTTGCCACTTATCAGCCTAAGCCTAGATGTTGTCCAGATCTTGTTGCATTTCTACACCGACTGCTTCAGTATCTGAGGAGTCGCAATCTGATAAAAGGTCGTATACCTGAAACGTTAACTCTGCTTCTCTCTCCACAGATGCTGTCTGACCTTCTTTGGCTATTACTTGTAGTCCTGTGAGTCTTTCAATAGATCACACACCAATGGAACAAGTAATATTACACAGTGGCTGCATCTGTGATTTATTTTTTCTCTAAAGACCACCAAATATTACATGGTGGCAACACTTGGGATATATTTTTTCTGAAAACCACCAACATCACATCATTGGCAACATTTGATTTTTTTTTCCTGAAGACCACACCAAGAGCAAACAAAGAACAGAAGGCTGCCTACCAGGAGTGGATGAAGATCCTGGACAGCAGTCAGCAGGAAACCCCACACCACTGCAGTGATCTAGACTACAGACAGACCTCAGAAGGTGTTGAAATTCTGGAAGTACAGCAGGAAATTTGCCAGGAGACTGGAGCTTTCAGCTATCTGGTAGTGGGTTGAAAATTTGGAAAAGTGGTAGCTGAAGCCATTACTGTTTCAGCTTTCCCTTTTTTTGCTTCATGGGTGGGGTCTAAAAGCTAAAACGTACATATAAAGCTGGTAAGCAGTAAAAAAAAAGGTCACAAAGCTATCAAATTGTCATACAGTAGGAACTGTACAGTATGAACTTGATAGGCCACTGCAAGTCCATCACAAAGCAAAGGGCTAGCTGTGGCAGCTGCCAGTGCTGCAGACTCCAGGCCTACAGAAAGTACTTTCACTCAGTTTGAAAGAAAACAGTTCTCCGCCTTTAATAAAAACTAACATCTATGCCAACAAAAAACTGATCACTCTTGATTTTAATAAACAGACAAGCTGCGTAAATAAGCTGTGCCACAGTTAAAAAAATGTAGTCTCTCACTATTTCAGCAATAATACTGAAGACCTGTGCTCCAGAACTTGTCGGGGCCCGTGGCCAAGCTGTTCCAGTACAGCTACAACACTGGCATCTACCCGGCAATGTGGAAAATTGCCCAGGTATGTCCTGTACACAAAAAGCAGGACAAGTCCAACCCGGCTAATTACCATACCATCTGTCTACTCTCAATCATCAGTAAAGTAATGGAAGGTGTCATCAACTGTGCCATCAAGCGGCACTTGCTTAGCAATAACCTGCTCAGTGACGTCAGTTTGGTTTCCGCCAGGGCCACTCAGTTCCTGACCTCATTACAGCCTTGGTTCAAACATGGACAAAAGAGCTGAACTTGAGAGGTAAGGTGAGAGTGACTGCCCTTGACATCAAGGCAGCATTTGACCAAATATGGCATCAAGGAGCCCTAGCAAAACTGAGGTGAATGGGAATCCGGGAGAAAATGCTCTGCTGGTTGGAGTCATACCTTGTGCAAAGGAAGATGGTTGTGGTTGTTGGAGTTCAATCATCAGAGCTCCAGGACATCACTGCAGGAGTTCCTCAGGGTAGTGTCCGAGGCCCAACCATCTTCAGCTGCTTCATCAATGACTGTCTTCAATCTTAAGGTCAGAAATGCGGATGTTTGCCAATGATTTCACAATGTTCAGCACCATTCGCGACTCCTCAGATACTGAAGCAGTCCATGTAGAAATGCAGCAAGACTTGGACAATATCCAGGCTTGGGCTGATAAGTGGCAAGTAACATTCGTGCCACACAAGTGCCAGGCAATGACCATCTCCAACAAGGGAGAATCTAACCATCTCCCCTTGACATTCAATGGCATTACCATTGCTGAATCCCCCACTATCAACATCCCAGGGGCTATCATTGACCAGGAACTGAACTGGAGTAGCCATATAAATACTGTGGCTACAAGAGCAGGTCAGAGGCTAGGAATCCTGCGGCAAGTAAATCACCTCCTGAGTCCCCAAAGCCTGTCCACCATCTACAAGGCACATGTCAGGAGTATGATGGAATACTTTCCACTTGCCTGGATAGGTGCATTTCCAACAGCACTCAAGAGGTTCGACACCATCCAGGACAAAGCAGCCCGCTTGATTGGCACTCCCTCCACCACAAACACACAGTGACAGCAGTATGTACCATCTACAGAATGCACTGCAGCAACACACCAAGGCTCCTTAGACAGCACCTTCCAAACCCGCAACCTCTACCAACCATAAGGACAAAGAGAGCAAATGCATGGGAACACCACCACCTGCAAGTTCCCTTCCGAGCCACACACCATCCTGATTTGGAACTATATCACCATTCCTTCACTGTCGCTGGGTCAAAATCCTGGAACTCCCTTCCTAACAGCACTGTGGGTGTACCTACCCCACATGGACTGCAGCGGTTCAAGAAGGCAGCTCAGCACCACCTTCTCAAGGGCAATTAGGGATGGGCAGTCAATGCTGGCCTGGCCACATCCCATGAATGAATAAAAAAAGCTCATAAAATAGCAGGCCAGCAAGGAAATTATTCTTTTTAAAAATGGAAACAGAAAGAAATGTGCCTCTGAAAATGAAACCCTGTGAAAAAGCCCATATTTGTAAAAGATCAGGATCATCCATAAAATGGCTGTCAGATATCCAGTTATAGATGTCAGATGTAGTGTATGAATTTACATTGTTCTGACAGCAAATGGAGCTGTGTTTCCAGGCTCAGGCACTGAGTGAACCACAGAAACAAGCTATCAAAATTAAGATCGCACTGGGCAATGGGGGCTTGCAACAGATCAATACGTGAGGATTGTCAGCTGAGGATCAGAAGGAGCCTATCAAGATATGACATTCCCGGAACAGCAACTCAAAGTAAAGGTAAATTTCCAAGTCCATATACTTGAGCTTATAACCTATCCACAAAGGCAAGATGAGTCCATTGACCGGTTTGTTGCAAGGTGCTGAAACAAGGCTCAATATTGTGACTTTGCAGATAGCGAATTGTCACAACGGGTTAAAGAGCTAGTAATGCTATCCTTTATTACGAGAGGAATAGAAAATAAAAGTAAGGATGTTATGCTTCAGTTATACAGGGCATTGATAAGACCACAATTCGAATACTGTGTACAAATTTGATCTCCTTATTTAAGGAAGGATGTGAATGCATTGGATGCAGTTCAATGGAGATTGATAGCTGGAATGAGCAGGTTGTCTTATGAAGAAAGGTTGGACAGACTGGGCTTGTTTAGAAGAGTGAGGGGAGACTTGATTGAAGTATATAAGATCCTGAAAAGTCTTGACAAGGTGGATGTGGAAAGGATGTTTCCTCTTGTGGGTGAGTCCAGAACTAAGGGGTACTGTTTTAAAATTAGGGATAGCCCTTTTAGGACAGAGAAGGGAAGAATTTTTTTTCTCTCAGACGGTAGTGCAACATTGAAACTCTCTGACGCAGAAAGTGGTGGAGGCTGGATCACTGAATAATTTTAAGGCGGGGGTTGATCGATTCTTGTTAGGCAAGGGAATCAAAGATTATCAGAGGTAAATGGGAGTGTGGAATTGGAGACACACAGACCAGCCATGATCTTCTTGAATGGCAGAACAGGCTGTAGGGTGCCGACTGGCCTACATCTGCTCCTGATTCATATGTTCGTACGTTCGTATGTAATCGTGTCTACCCCACTAGAGGCCTTTCAAAAAGACCTGCTAGAGACAAAGCAAGGACTCAATGATGGAAGGAAATTTGAAATCATCATGGCTGGGCACCAACAATTACAAGCATTGGGTGTGGCTACAACAAATGGTATGCTAACCAAGGCTGAGAAGTCTGCCAAGCCTTGTGGCAAATGTAGCCTGACTCACCCAATTCACAGTTGTCCCACGTACCAGGACCTGTGCAAAGCTTGTGGCATGTGAGGACTTTGGGCAAGGCAGTGCGGAAGGTCGAGCTCAGATCCTGTACACAGGAATGGTGGCAGTTCACATGCAGAGAGAATGTCTGCAAGACAGGACGGCAAATGCAACAAGCGGTATGTCGACACACAGCAAAAGCCCAAGCAGGTACATCAGGTCAGCAGAAAGACAGAGTACCAGGAGGATACAGATGAAGAATGCACTTGTACAAACAGTCAGCAAGCATTTCACATAGTTAATTTGGATCAGCGTGTCAGTGCAATCGCATAATCTGAGGCATTCACCATGATCAGGATTATATGTCTGCAGAAGAGTGTCAACCATAAGCTCAGAGTAAAAATCAACACCCGAGCAAGTCCATCCGTATACTGAAGAACATGTACTTAAAGAAATGGGAATCTATGGTGCAACCCACCACAGCTAGGCTGACTGCCGACAGTGCTTCTCCAATTAAGTGCATCAGAACGATAACCTTACAGAGCAGCTATGGGAGCTCCAAATGGCTCCCACAAATGTTTTATATTGTAGACACAACTGGACCAGCTGTTGCAGGACTTCCAGTATGTCGAGATTTACGAATTGTCACAATACATGAATTCAGTAATGCACCAAAGATGGTAGAAAATATCCAGGTCGAGTGTATCGTTGGGTCCATATAAAGGATGACACAAAGGCTGGGAGCCTTAACACAAAGAAATGATATGACCAGGCTCATTGCAGCAAGTACCCGGAGGCCAGAGGGATTGCTTTGGAAAAAGGGGGATGCTGCGGGACGACCTTAAGAGCAGCCACCTTAAGGAGCTATACATGAAGGTCACTGGAGGAAGTGATGTCATGTCACTCATGACCAGTCAGTGTGGGTGGACCCCGATAGAGCAAGATGTGTTTAGATATAGATTGTGAAGTAATTGTATATGTATGTTCCGGTTAAAGTGTAATAAAACCCATGTTTTCTTTGGATTACTTTTAGTCCTGTGAGTCTTACAATAGATCACACACCACAGAAACAAGTAATATAACATAGAAATAGGAATAGGAATAGGCCATATGGCCCCTCAAGCCTGCTGTGGCATTCAATATGATCATGGTTGAACTGTTGAACTGTTACATCAACTCCACTTTCCTGCCCAATCTTCATATTGCTTGTTTCCCTGAGTGTTCAAAAAACTATCAAACTCAGCCTTGAATATGCTCAATGACAGAGCATCCACAGCCCTCTGGAGTAGAGAATTCCAAAGATACACAACCTTCTGATTAAAGAAGCTTTTCCTCATCTCAGTCCTAATTGGCTGCCCCTTATCCTGAGACAATGACCCTTAGTTCTAGACTCTCTTGCCAGAGGAAACAGCCTCTCAGCATCTACCCTGTTAAGCCTCAAAGAATTTTATATGTTTTGTTATGACTGAGGCAGGTGGAGTGCACTGTTAATTCAGTCCCACTTTTCCACAGGTCACAACATATCAATAAATTTCCCACTTACCGAAACAGCCAATTAGATACTATAGTTGTCTCCAGAATAAAGCACACCAACCAGATTTGTTTAATAAACAACAAAATTATCCATTTATTATAAACCAAGTCTGAATTGATAATGAAGTAAATACATACGTGAACTGAAATATTAAAGCCCTGTATTTTTTAAAATTCTAGCCCTCATGCGCACATACATCCAAAAACCGGTTAACCAGAAAAAATGTATTTTCGTTTACAGTTGTTACAAAGAAATAGAAGAAATAAAAAAAAACTTAGTTTGAAAAGATATGGAAGGAAGTCCTTTGGTTTGGCGAGGTGTCCCAAAGTTGAATAATTGGCGGCCACTAGGAGTCTTTCCAGGTGAGGTTGATAACAAACTGTTTTGCGAGGTATTTAAATACATACAACTGCAGAAAGCTTCACATAGGTCTTCCATCAGATGCGCAGCAACTGGGGTTTCAGTCCTCACACATTCAATGCAAGGTCCTTTTAAAGATGCAAGGTTTCTGCAATTATTCAGCATTTCTCCAAAAATGCAGGACACAACAGTACATCTTCATACAAGCGTATGTTTTTCAAGAGCAGGGATTCCTCAAAGAGAGGTAAGAGTTTTCTTCTGAACTCCTGGCAGGTCCCATCAAATTCTAAATTGCGTCTTTTAGTCCAAATAACAGCATCTTTTAACAGTTCAAAATGAAACCAAAACTTTTTTCCAGGCAAGTCTCATGCTAATCATAAATTCTCACTTGTCACAGCAAAGACTAGCTCTTAAGTCAAACCCCCTGTGGTGTTTACTTGAAATCACCTGCATTCCAGTAAAAATTTGTTTATTGGTCAACTTTTATTGAACTTCATTTCAAAAAAGCACTCAAAGGTCAACCTCTTCAGTTTAAAAATATAGATTATAAGTTTTAACAAAAAATATGGAAATTCCATAATAGTTTCAATGAGATCACTTCTCATTCTTCCAGATCTCAGAGAAGATAGGCCCATTCTATTCAATCTCTCCTCTTAAGATAGCCTTCTCATCCCAGGAATCAAACTAGTGAACTTTTATTGCAACCCCCCCAAGAAGACCAAAACTGTACACAGTTCTCCATGGGCTGCATTTTATTCTGGTGACAGGGGTCCCAGAGGCAGGCTGGAAGTTGGGGGAGTACACACCATAGCCTGCCATTGGACCTCCATAGCTATTTAACAGCAGACAGGCAATTAACTGTCCTCCATCGGGGATGAGCTCCTACCTTCAGAGCTGTTGGCCAATCAGAGGGCCAGCACCTCTGCAGAACCAGCAGTCTCACCATGAGAGGTGAGCCATCACTGGCGGGAGTGCTCTCCAGGGGCCCTGGATTGCCTCAAAAGGCCCTGGATTTCCCCAGCCTTCAGAAAAATTAATTGGCCATTTAAGGGCCTTAATTGCCTTGGGCAGGAAGGCCATTTCAGATTGAGATGAGGAGGAATCTCATCACTCAGAGGTGCTGAATCTTTGGAATTCTCTATCCCAGAGGGCTGTGGAGGGTCAGTTATTGAGTATATTCAAGAGAGAGATCAATAGATTTCTAGATATTAAAGATATAAAGGGATATGGGAATAGCGCAGGAAAATTGTGTTGAGGTGGAAGATCAACCATGATCTAGCTGAATGGCGGAGCAGGCTCAAGGGGCTGCATGGCCTACTCCTGCTCCTATTTCCTATGTTCCTATGTTCCTGTGCCCTAGAAAAAATGGCAGGAGGCCCAGGCTATGTCAAGAATGGTGCCACCTGCCATTTTGTTCTGCCTCCCACTGCCTCCGTGCCCACCTCCAAGAGCAGAACAAAGCTCAGCACCATGTATGCCTTGTAGCAAGACTTCCTTACTCTTATACTACAACCCTTTTGCAATAAAGGCTAGCATACCATTTGCCTTCCTGATTGCTTGCTGTACCTGCATGTTAACTTTCTGGGATTCATGTAGATGGCCACCCAAATCCCTCTGAACCCCAACATTTAGTAGTCTCTCACCTTTTAACAAATATTCCACTTTTGCATTCTTCATATCAATGTGGATAATTTCACACTTTGCCACATTATGCTCTACCTGACACATTCTTACCCAATCACTTAACCTATCTATATCCCTTTGCATCCTCTTTGCATCCTCCCATGTAGTTTTGTATCATCAGCAAACCTGGATACTATACATTCAGTTCCCTCATCTAAATCACTGATATAGATTGTACATATCTGAGGCCCAAGCAATGATCTCTGTGGCACTCCACCAGTTACAGCCTGCCATCCCAAAAATGACCCATTTATTCCCACTCTCTGTATTTGTCTGTTAAGTAATCCTCAATCCATGCTAATACAATGTTCCAGTCCCATGAGCTCAACCTCTTATGTGGCATCTGATTGAATGCCCTGTGAAAATCCAAATATAATCTATCAACCCCCTTTATCTACCCAGTTAGTTACACTCTCAAAAAAACTCTAATAGATTTGTCAAACACAATTTCCCTTTCATAAATTGGCTTGGCTTCACCTAATTATATTATAATTTTCTAAGTCTCCTGCTACTGCATCCTTAATAATAGATCCTTGCATTTTCCCTACTACTGATTTCAGGTTAAGTGGTCTATAGTTCCCTGTTTTCTTCTTTGAATAGCACAGTTACATTTGCTGCCTTCCAATCCATGGGGATGGTCTAGAATCTAGGGAATTCTGGAAGTTCAAAACCAATGTATCCACTATCTCTGTATCAATGGGCTGGATTTTACCAAGCCCATGACGTCGGGCTCCATGGCAGAGGTGGGGGGATGGGGGATGCGGAAGATTGTTCCGGCAGGGACCCGCAACGGAAGCCAACTCTGAGTGCTAAACTTGCAGTTGTTAGTTACAGCACCTGAAGGCATGTTTAAATCATGATATTCATCAATTAGTCTGAAAGTTATATGTTAAATCCTGTCTTCCAAAGAGGCTTTTTTTCATTAGTGCAGCATTCATATTGCACCTGTTTTCACCTTTGGCCAAAATAACCCGTTCCTCGGTGTTAGTCACTTTTGCAGCCAGTGTAGCCTGTTCTAGCTGATACTCTTTGGATAATAGCGTGATCTGATTACACACATTTGAGGTTAAAATAAATTGTAATTTTTCTCTACTGAAATGGAAATGAAAACATTTAAAGGTAATTATCTCAAACACAGCAATAAAAATATCATTATTAATGTCATCTTTAAACATTAATATGTGCACTTATTTATTTAAATCTAGTTTAATGAACTTTCATTTGTAAATTGGCTGATTTACAAAACCATGATATCCAATCGAAATTATATATTTAATATCCGGTCATGTATCATTTACTTTTGATGTAACAACACTTCACAAGCTTCAAAGGGTCATTAAACTCTCAAAAATACACCTCATGATATTTAATATCCATCCTCATTCAGAACAGAGCCTGATTATAGCCTAGAAAGATTCAATATCAAAAGAATGCCTCATCACTGATTAAGATAAATCGATTACAAGCTTAATATCAGCTAGCTTATTTGTCACAACTTTGTATTTGGCATCACACAATTGTGTGACATAAGTTAAAATCTTAGTTTTCCTTCTAATCCACTATAATAACGAGAATGGTTTTAAAAGCAAGACTTGCATTTATATAGTGCCTTTTATGACAGCAGGGTGCCCCAAAGTGCTTTACAACCAATGAAGTACTTTTGAAGTGTAGTCGCTGTTGTATTGTAAGAAAGGAAGCAGCCAATTTGCACACAGCAAGATTCCAGAAGCAGTAATGTGGTAATGACCAGAGCATCTGCTTTTGTGATATTGATTGCGGGATAAATATTTAAAGGTGTGAAATTTTTTTTACCCACTCATTTGTCTCGTTTGATTAATGCCAATAGTATAGTTGACTATTTCCAACAATTGTCATGAAACTGTAATTATTTTGATACTATTCTTTTCTTTGTTTTCCTGCCTCTCTCAGGAGGTTTTATGGTTGCAAGGGGAAGCAGGGTGGGGGTACGGGGATGGGCCGGGATAGTGGTAGGATACCCATAGTTATGATACTCCAGGTCCCATGAGTGTGGCACAGGCTTACATACGAACATATGAATTAGGAGCAGAAGTAGGCCATTCGGCCCCTTGAGCCTGCTCCACCATTCAATAAGATCATGGCTGATCGGTTTGTGTTTCGAATTCCACACTCCCGTCTACCCTCGACAACCTTTGATTCACTTGACTAACAAGAATCTATTTACCTCCGTCTTAAAAATATTCAATGACCTCCACCTCCACCACCTTATGTGTCAGTGAGTTCCAAAGTCGCACAACCCTCTGAGAGAAAATAATTCTCTTCGTCTCTGTACTCAAAGGCAGCCCCTAATTTTAAAACAGTGCCCCCTAGTTCTGGACTCACCCACAAGAGGAAACACCCTTTCCACATCCACCTTGTCAAGACCGTTCAGGATCTTATATACATCAATCAAGTATCCCCTCGCTCTTCTAAACTCCAGAGAAAACAAGCCCAGTCTGTCTACTTTTCCTCATAAGACAACTCACTCATTCTGGGTAACCATCCAGTAAACCTCCTCTGAACTGTCTCCTATGCATTTGCATCCTTCCTTAAATAAGGAGACCAAAACTGCACACAGTATTCGAGATGTGGTCTTACCAATGCCCTGTATAACTGAAGCATAACATCTTTACTTTTATTTTCAATTCCTCTTGTAATAAATGATACCATTCCATTAGCCTTCTATATTACTTGCTGTACCTACAAAATAACTTTTTGTGATTCATGCACAAGCTCCCTCTGCACCTCGGAATTATGCAGTCGTTCTCTGTTTAAGTAATACTCTGCTTTTTTATTCTTCCTGCCAAAGTGAACAACGTCACATTTTCCCACATTATACTCCATCTGCCAGATTTTTGCCCACTCACTCAAACTATCTATATCAGTCTGTAACCTGCTTATGTCCTTTTCACAACATACTTTCCTACCTATCTTTGTGTCATCTGCAAATTTAGCTACCATGCCATTGCTCCCCTCATCTAAGTCATTGATATAAATTGTAAAAAGTTGAGGCTTCAGCACATACCCCTGCAGGACTCCATTCGTCATGTCCTGCCAATCAGAAAAGGATCCATTTATGTATACTTTCTGTTTTCTGCCAGCCAGTCAATCTTGAGCTCCCACTTTGCATAATAACCTTTTATGTGGCACTTTGTAAAATTCCTTCTGGAAATCCAAGTACGGTACGTCAACAGGGTCCCCTTTATCCACAGTAGATGTCACTCTGTCAAAGAACTCCAATAAATTGGTTAAACATGATTTCCCTTATACAAAACCGTGCTGACTATTTCCGATTACCTTGAGTTTTTCAGCTATAACCTCCTGAATGATCAATTCTAACAACTTTCCGATGACAGACATCAAAGCTAAATGGCTTATAGTTACCTATTTTCTGCCCGCCTCCCCTTTCTTGAATAGAGGGATTATATTTTCTCCTTTCCAGTCTGATGGAACCTTTCCAGAATCTCGCGAATTTTGAAAAATTTACACCAATGCATCTACTACCTCATTGGCCACATTTTTAAGACCCTAAGATGAAGTCCATCAAAACCTGGGGTCTTGTCAGCCCACAGTTCCATCAGTTTAGTCAGTACCGATTCCCTGATAATTGTAATTTCACCAAGTTCCTCTCTTCCTCCCACCTCCTGATTTACAGCTATTACTGGAATGTTCATTGTATCCTCCATAGTGAAGACACAAGCAAAATATTAGTTCATTTCATCCGCCATTTCCTTATTATCTACTATTAACTTCTCATTCCCACTCTCTAGAAGACCAGCAGTCACTTTACTTAATCTTTTCCTTTTTAAATACCTGTAAAAACTCTTGCAATCTGTTTTTACATTTCTAACTATCTTCCTCTCATACTCTAATTTCTTTCTCCTGATTAACCTTTTAGTCATTCTTGATTGATCAGCTGGATTTTCCTGCTGGTCATTTTCATATTTTTGTAAATTTTGGTGTTTTCTACCCTCTGTTGGAGATTTTGATGTCTCCGCCACACAAAAAAAAACTGTTGTTCTTCTTATGTTAAACTTTGCATTATTTTTGAAGGTTCTTCCAGTTGGTCTGGGGAATTCTGAACAGCTGCACCTCGATTGCTCTCTCAAAGCCAGCCAGTTTTGGAAGGAACGAAATGGGAAGGACGTCAGTGACCCTGGATGCCCTCCCTCTACTTAAGCTCCCATCCAGTAATTCTGTTATCATTTGTTGTGGTTGAGGGACTTCCTGTCCAGTTCTGTGTTGATCCATGCAGCAGAGTAGACCATCTATTCATGACATAATGCCATCATAGTGTCCAGAGTTGCTTAGTGCTTTGGAGGAACTGAAAGAATATTTGAAAGGCTTAACATCTGAAGTAGGGAATCATGGGATAATTAGCAAGAATAATACTGAAAACTGCTAACACTATGTTATGACCAGGGGAGAAAGGGGTCTAGGGCTCCCCTCTCAGCCTTTGCCTGGTTTGGCTGTAACGGTTTTATTTTTAAAACACTGTGTTTTTAGCTTCCCCTCAGTGAATTCTTGTTCACCGCTCTCTAATTATAATGGCAAAGAAATCAACCAGACAGATTTTCTTATATTTAAATGAGAAAGGTGTAAGTTTATTAACCTTAAAACTCTAATTCGGTAAAAACTACTAGAAATACACGACGCGACCACACTAGCATGAATACGCGATAAACACACATGCAAATAGAGACAGAGGAGGAGAAAGAAGGGGAAAGGTTTAAAGTAATATCTGGAGTTCAGTTACTGGCTTTTGGGTTTGATGTAAAGTCTTTGATTGCAGTTGATTTGCAGTTCTTGTTGGGGCCCAGTGCACACTTTCAAACTTGTTTGGCTGCAGGAGTCTTCTCTCTTGAGGTTTGAGTGGCTTCTGTGGATCCTGTTGGAACTTTGTGAGAGAGAGAAGGGGAAAGACCTTCCTTCTCTGTTGTCTTCAAACTGCTGTCTCTTTTCCAACTGTTCTGTGAGCACAATTCAAAACTCCAAGTTGGCCAGCAGGTTAATCATGTGACTAACCCCTTATTTGGAACAACCGCTCCTCTGGGTTTGTGGATTTCAAAGCTCTCGGCGGTGGTGGGGGGGTGGCATCGGCGGCGGCAGTGGGGTGTGTAGTGCTGTCTGTTACACAGACAAGATGTGGATCACTGTTGCCCAGACCAATCTTTGTTAATTGAATCAGTGAACAGTTCCCATTGTCTCTTTTTTTCAACTGTGTTTTAGAATGTAAAACGAGCAGTCATGTTTCCAACCACTGTCCTTTTAGAATGCAAATATGTGCAGCCATGTTTTCTAGCCACTGCTGTGGTCTCTCTAAACAAGTTTTTTTTTAGTCCACTAACAGTTTAAAAATTAATGTTCCATACAATAAAATAAATATGTCTGATTTTGGCAGGTGTGGTTTTCATGGCACATCCACATCCAATGGAATGAATTGCGATTTTAGAAGAACATTTCATTAAAAAATAGAAAGGAGAGAAAGTACAGGAAAATACACATGCATTTCTCTCATTCATTCTCATTCATTCAGAAATCTTAAAGATTGTTACAGCTTGTCTTTTCTCGGCGACAGTGCTGCTTTAAACTATCCCTTTTGGCATCCCAATAAACATGTAATTTTTGGGGAAGTTTTTCAGTTTGCGCATTTCCATGGCAGCAAAGGGTGTCTTTGTTCCTGTTGAGGTCTGCAGGGGCAGGGTTAGATTTAATTAGCCCTGGTGTGGAGTGCTGATTATGGGAGTTGGCAGTGGGTGGATCCACTCTGAACTCTCTTTCAATGTTCAGACAAGTCATGCTCGGGCTTTTCACTTTAGGGGAAGGTTGGTTACCTTTTCTCCTGACTGTGGGGATGGATTCTTTGCTAATCTTTCCTTCTTCCTCTGGGACACTCCTGCTTTTTATCAAGACACTCCCCGTGGCACTTCAACTAGGTGAGGCATCACCCTCGGGTTTTCTGCCCTTGAGAGGACTTTCTTTGTTTCTGCAGATTTCTGTAAATGCTGTTAGCAACTCTGGTGGGGTGCTTCTGGTGTCTGCATTTGCATAGGAGGATATGGGGTCTAGGTTTTCTAATATTTCGGGGCTGGCTGGGGTTTTCATCTGGGAATCCTCTAGGATCCCCTGTGACCTGTCCTCTTTGTCCCTTTTCCCTTTCCCTCTCTAACAATATGCTAGCCTTGTGCCTGTCTGTCCCCTTTTGTTCTCAGCAGGGGTCCCTGACAGTTCACCAGCCGTTTGCTGGAGGGTGCTCCAAATGCCGATACAGGACTTAGGGGTGCAGATTTCACTGTAGGTTGGGGTTTCCCCTCAACCTGGCATATGTGGCAACTCCTACAGTACTCCACGACATCCTTGTGGAGTTTTGACCAGCCAAGCTGTTGTCTTATGCGGGCTTTGGTTTCTCGTATACTGACTCGTGAGGCACTGTAATCCATGGACCATTTTTAATATTTTGCTAGAGTACCTCTGCGGCACCACTACCTGGTGAACCACTGTCCACTCTTTGTCCTCAGGTTTGTGAGGAAAACTCCACTTCCTCATCAGTACTTAATTCTTTAGATAATAGCAATCAGGGACTCCCACTGCTTCAGTTTCAGACTGGGCAGCCTGTACTATTCTTTCAGTACTGGGTCGTCAAGCCGAGCCTCAGCGAGGGAAGATTCATTTAATTCATCTCCTGTGTCTTCCAGCTTTCCAAAGAAAGTCTCAGATAGACAGATCTCATGGTCATCTGCCTGCAGTGCCAATGCAGTCTCCTCCAGGGGATTTGGTTTGATCACGGCCTGATTCACTACACATTCAGAGAAACTGCAGGGGACCGTCTCCTGCCATCGCTCTGTCTCTCTGACCTCCTGTGGTCTCTCTTTCATTACTGGGGAAGCTACCACCTTCACTCTCGCCAGATCAACCTGTCTACAGACAAACTGAGGACGATCCCTACGGTCACTGGTCCAGAAACTAGGTCACACTCCAAGTGCACCCAGTGTAAAGGTACAGGCGTACACTGCCCTCAAATACCATTCACCACCATTCTGGTATTTACTGCACTCTCTGGGGGAAAGGTCAGGCCTTTTCCCAGTAAAAGATATCTAGTGGCCCCTGTGTCCCTGAGGATTACTATGGGCTTGCTTGCCCCACGTGAGGGATATGGGGTTACTCTCCCTTCAGACACAAAACCCTGATAACCTTCAGGAAACCTATTAAATGTTCCTACATTCACAGCAGTATGTTTTTTGGGCCTTACTATTGCTGCAGTTAAAGCCACAGCTTATTCAGCTGCGCTTTCCATTAGGGTCCTTTCTCCTTCACTGAGTGGGTGTGCCCTGATTAACCCTATAGGTTTTCCCTGTAGTTTCCAGCAGTCATCTCTTAGATGACCTGCTTTATTACAATGGAAGCACACAGGTCTCCGGGTCTCACTCTTATTTACAGCACCTTCCTTTTTGGCTGGAGGAAGGCCCCCTGTGTCTCCTGCTTTTCTCTCTCTCGCAGGACTGCTTGGGCTTCCATCACCTTCCCACCCTTTGTCCTTTTCGGATTTGTGGGGGTGACTAGAAAACGTTTTGCCCTGGGGAACCGACTTGTATATGAGAGCAAACTCATCTGTCAGAACTGCAGCTTGCCTGGCTATATGAACTTTTTGTTCCTCTGCATCTGTCTTTATGGAGAGTGGGAGAGAGTTTTTAAATTCCTCCAGCAGAATTACCTCTCTGAGGTTTTCATAGCTGGGTGTTACTTTAAGGGCCCTCAAACACTGGTCAAAAGCCAGCTGCTTACTTCTGTCAAACTCCAGGTAAGTTTGATCAGCTTGCTTCTTAAGGTTTGAAATTTCTGGCGGTAGGCTTCTGGTCCTAACTCATATGCCCCGAGGATAGCATTTTCTGTCAGTTTATAATTTGATGAACTCCCATCTGGCAACAGGGAACAGACCTTAAGGACTTTTCCTGTTAACTTGCATTGCAACAGAAGAGTCCAAGTCTCAGCTGGCTACTTCAACTGCCTTGCATGTTTTTCAAAAGATACAAAAATGCTTCCACGTCTCCCTCATTGAATGTTGAGACCAGTTGGGAAAATTTAACAATTCAGTTCGTAGGCCCGAATGTCAATTCTCCATATTGGCCATGCTTTCACTGAAGTTATTCTGTCGCCCCCTAGTTAACACAAGCCACCTCAGCTCTCTTTCCTCACATTCCTTCTGGAAGGTTGTCTCTCTCTCTCTCCTGTCTTTCTCTTCTAATTCAAGTTTCCTTTGTTCCAATTGTATCTTTGCTAGTAATAACCTGTCAGAGTTTATTTCTAACCCTGTCTCTGCTTCTTCAGATTCAAGGGAAAAATGGTTTGTAGACTTAGGAGCTCAGATTTCCTAGCCTTGGCATGTACAGTGAACCCACATTGTTCAGGCATATTTCTCAACTCCTCCATAGACAGTGCTTTTAACTTATCCCAAGTTACTTCACCCTGACTTGGGGAATTACTGGGTTCAGTCACAGACATGTTTGTATTCCAGCATGCACAACCACAAGAACTTGTCACAATTTATGTAAATAACTTCGATGAAGGAACTGAAGGTATGGTTGTTAAATTTGCTGATGACACAAAGATAGGTAGGAAAGTAACTTGTGAAGAGGACATAAGGAGGCTACAAAGAGATATAGATAGGTTAAGTGAGTGGGCAAAGACTTGGCAAATGGAGTATAATGTGGGAATTGTGAAACTGTCCACATTGGCAGGAAGAATAAAAAAGAAGCATATTATCAAAATGGTGAGAGATTGCAGAGCTCTGAGATGCAGAGGGATCTGGGTGGCCTAGTGCTTGAATCACAAAAGGTTAGTATACAGGAACAGAATGTAATTAAGAAACCTAGTAGAATGTTATTATTTATTGCGAAGGGAATTGAATACAAAGGTAGGGAGATTATGCTTCAGCTATATAGGGCAATTTTTTTTTAATTCTTTCATGGGATGTGGGCATCGCTGGCCAGGCCAGCATTTATTGCCCATCCCTAATTGCCCTTGAGAAGGTGGTGATGAGCTGCCTTCTTGAACCGCTGCAGTCCATGTGGGGTAGGTACACACACAGTGCTGTGAGGAAGGGAGTTCCAGGATTTTGACCCAGCGACAGTGAAGGAACGCTGATTTAGTTCCAAGTCAGGATGGTGTAGGCTTGGAGGGGAACTTGCAGGTGGTGGTGTTCCCATGTATTTGCTGCCCTTGTCCTTCTAGTTGGTAGCGGTCGCGGGTTTGGAAGGTGCTGTCTAAGGAGCCTTGGTGCATTGCTGCAGTGCATCTTGTAGATGGTACACACTGCTGCCACTGTGCGTCGGTGGCGGAGGGAGTGAATGTTTGTAGATGGGGTGCCAATCAAGCGGGCTGCCTTGTCCTGGATGGTGTCGAGCTTCTTGAGTGTTGTTGGAGCTGCACCATCCAGACAAGTGGAGAGTATTCCATCACACTCCTGACCTGTGCCTTGTAGATGGTGGAAAGGCTTTGGAGAGTCAGGAGGTGAGTTACTCGTCTCAGGATTCCTAGCCTCTGACCAGCTCTTGTAGCCACGGTATTTATGTGGCTACTCCAGTTCAGTTTCTGGTCAATGGTAGCCACTAGGATGTTGATAGTGGGGGATTCAGCAATGGTAATGCCGTTGAACGTCAAGGGGAGATGGTTAGATTCTCTCTTGTTGGAGATGGTCATTGCCTGGCACTTGTGTGGCGCGAATGTTACTTGCACTTATCAGCCCAAACCTGGATATTGTCCAGGTCTTGCTGCATTTCTACACGGACTGCTTCAGTATCTGAGGAGCCACAAATGGTGCTGAACATTGTGCAATCATCAGCGAACATCCCCACTTCTGACCTTAAGATTGAAGGAAGGTCATTGATGAAGCAGCCGAAGATGGTTGGGCCTAGGACACGACCCTGAGGAACTCCTGCAGTGATGTCCTGGAGCTCAGATGATTGACCTCCAACAACCACAACCATCTTCCTTTGTGCTAGCTATGACTCCAGCCAGCGGAGGCTTTTCCCCCTGATTCCCATTGACCTCAGTTTTGCTTGGGCTCCTTGATGCCATACTCGGTCAAATGCTGCCTTGATGTCAAGTGCAGTCACTCTCACCTCACCTCTTGAGTTCAGCTCTTTTGTCCATGTTTGAACCAAGGCTGTAATATGGTCAGGAGCTGAGTGGCCCTGGTGGAACCCAAACTGAGCGTCACTGAGCAGTGGGTGAGACCACATCTGGAGTACTGTGTACAGTCCTGGTCTCCTTATTTAAGGAAGGATGCAAATGCATTGGAAGCAGTTCAGAGAAGGTTTACTGGACTAATACCTGGAATGGGCGGCCTGGCTTATGAGGAAAGATTGGACAGGCTAGGCTTGTATCTGCTGGAATTTAGAAGAGTTTGTAAGAGGCGACTTGATTGAAACATATAAGATCCTGAGGGGTCTTGACAGGATGTATGTGGAAAGGATATTTCCCCTTGTGGGAGAATCTCGAACTGGGGGTCACTGTTTAAAAATAAGAGGCCACCCACTTAAGACAGAGATGAGGAGAAATGTTTTCTTTCAGGGGGTCGTGAGTCTTTGGAATTCTCTTCCTCCAGAGGCAGTGGAAACAGGATCTTTGAATATTTTTGAGGCAGAGGTAGATAGATTCTTGATAAGCAAGGAGGTAAAAGGTTATCAGGGGTAGGTGGAAATGTGGAGTAATCAGTTCAGCCATGAACCTATTGAATGGCGGAGCAGGCTCGAGGAGTCGAGTGGCCTACTCCTGCTCCTAATTCGTATGTTCGTATGTAAGAAAACCTGTATTGAAATCTTTTCTCTGTTTGATTGGGATCAATTTGGCCTCCCACTTCCAATTTCTCATTTGTCTGTGGATCCAATCATGAACACTAGCCCCCAAAGTTCTGATATGACCAGGTGAGAAAGGGGTCTAGGGGTCCCCTATCAGCCTTTGCCTGGTTTGGCCGAAACAGGGTTTAATTTTTAAAACACCATGTTTTTAACTTTCCTCAGTGAATCCTTGTTCACTGCTCTCTAATTGTAATGGCAAAGAAATCAACCAGACAGATTTTCTTAAATTTAAACAAGAAAAGGTGTAAGTTTATTAACCTTAAAACTCTAATTCGGTAAAAGCTACTAGAAATAGACCCCGTGACCATGCTAACATGCATGCGCGATAAACCCACATGCAAACAGAGATAGGGGAGGAGAAAGAAGGGGAAAGGTTTAAAGTAATAGCTGGAGTTCAGTTACCGGCTTTGGGTTTGATGTTAAGTCTTTGATTGCAGTTGACTTGCAGTACTGTTGGGGCCCAGTGGACACTTTCAAACATGTTTCGCTGCAGAAGTCTTCTCTCTTGAGGTGTGAGTGGCTTCCGGGGATCCCCCTGGAATTTTGTGAAGAGAGAGAGGGAGCACAATTCAAAACTCCAAGATGGTCAGCAGGTTAATCATGTGACTAACCCCTTATTTGGAACAACTGCTCCTCCGGTTTGTGGATTTCAACGCTCTTGGTGGGGGCGGGGGGATGGGTGTCGTGCTGTCTCCTACACAGACAAGACATGGAACACTGTTGCCCAGACCAATCTTTGTTAATTGAATCAGTGAGCAGTTCCCATTGTCTCTTTATTTCCCAACTGTCTTTTAGAATGCAAAACGAGCAGCCATGTTTCCAGCCACTGTCCTTTTAGAATGCAAATATGTACAGTCGTGTTTTCCAGCCACTGCTGTGGTCTCTCCAAACAAGTTTTTTTTTAGTCCAGTAACAGTTTAAAAATTAATGTTCGACCTGATGAAATTAATATGTCTCATTTTGGCTGATGTGTTTTTCGTGACAACTGTAAATAATGTATAACCTCAACTTGTTATTGAGAAGTGCAGAGCCATGAGCTCTGTGAAGATATGATTAAAGGAAGACATGACTGGGGGAAGGGACAGGAACAAAGAAGGGAACTGAGCGATCAAATGGTCTTGGGTTGGTTAGATGATTAAAGAAGAATATGTAGAAACAAAGGAAGGCATATGTTGAGATAAGCAGCTGGCCGAGTGAATATGTGAAAATAGCTGATGTGGAGAATGTCACGTGAAGTTAGTGTATAGTCTGTGGATTAAACAAAGGAGTTTTGAGTCACCTCCTGGATCTCACTGAGAGATGTACTTCCCAGTATGCATACTTGTATCTCATGAGCTTCCTAAAAAGGTGGTGGAAGCAGTCTTTAAATATTTTTAAGGCAGAGGTAGATAGATTCTTGATAAGCAAGGGGGTGAAAGGTTATCAGGGGTAGATGAGAATGTGGAGTCGAAGTTACAATCAGTTCAGCCATGATCTTATTGAATGGCGGAGCAGGCTCAAGGGGCCGAGTCCACTGCTGCTTCATGTGTCTATGTATGTAGCCATACAGAACACCAAATATAATCAAAGACATGTAACAATATGTATGTACAAAGAGATAGCTAGAAACAATATAAATGATAAATTGGGAAGGATTTTATTCTGCCCTTGGAGAAGGGCATGGAGGTGGGGTGCAAATAAAATGGCAAGGGGGCATTCGTGACATTGCCTGGCCCCCCTGCCATTTTGTTCAGGGCAGAGAAGGCTGAGGACAGCCTTCCCACTGCAGGCCAATTGAGCCCCTTAAGTGACCAATATGGGCCACGTCAGGACCTCTTGCCAACTCCACTCTAATTTTGTTGGAGACGGAGGGGTCTGCCATCAAGTGGAGACATTGCCAGGTGAGACCTGGTGGCCTCCTTTGAGGGAAATTCAGAGACCTTGGACGGGCCCCCAGCGGCTTTGGCTGCGCCCCCGAGCAGATTCCCCAACCTCACTAACACGTACCTCCAACCCATCACCAGGGCTTGCCTGA
This sequence comes from Heterodontus francisci, assembly GCF_036365525.1. Classification (NCBI taxonomy): domain Eukaryota; kingdom Metazoa; phylum Chordata; class Chondrichthyes; order Heterodontiformes; family Heterodontidae; genus Heterodontus; species Heterodontus francisci. The sequence goes on along the minus strand of NC_090374.1, from coordinate 32,987,262 downwards.
ATAGCCCTGGCGACCCCAGCCCACTCATCTGTCCAGAGGTCTGCTCCTTCTTTGGTACGGCATGGCCTCTTGCAGTACCAGCAGTGCCCACTGCTTCCAACAGCACTGTCGGTACTGCAGAGCTGCCAGTTTTCCGATTGGCTGCCACCTCTAGAGGCAGGAGCTTGCTCCTTCAAAGGACGGCATCCCTGACGGAGGGCAATTAAGTGGTGTATGTTGTTAAATAGCAAAGGGGGTCCGACTGAGGCCTTAAGTGAGTTCTCCCTCCGCCTTCCAGCCTGCCACCAGGACTGCCATCTCTGGAATAAAATCCAGCCCGTAGATGATAGGAGATAAATGGAGAGAAATGCATCTGGGCCAGTGTGTTCCCCAACTGAGATTTCCGAGGCCAACCGGTAATTGGGCCTCAACCTCATTTGCATTTTATGTGTGAGAGCAGGCACTTGTCATGCCTCCACAAACAACTTGTGTATTTTTACAGCACACGTGTGAGGACAGTCCTAGCAATTACAGGTCAGCTAGTTTAACATTAGTGGTGGGTAAGGTTTTAGATTAATAATCATGGGGAAAAAAAATCAACAGGCACTTGGAGAGGTTTGAGGTTAATTCAGGATAGCCAGCACTGATTTCTAATAGGCAGATGATGCTTGACTAATCGAATTGAATTTTTTGATGAACTAACAGAGAAGATTGATAAAGGATGTTGTCTTTATGGATTTTAAGAAAACATTTGATAAAGTACCACATAAAAGGCTGGATAACAAAATTGAGGCTTGTGGAATAGGAGGGTCAGTGTCCAATTGGATAAAACATTGGCTCAAGAACAGAAAACAGCAAGTCATGGTAAACGGTTGTTTTTCAGACTGGAGGATGGTAGAAAGTGCTAATAAGAACAGAAAGTGCTGGAAATACACAGCAAGTCAGGCAGCATCTGTGGCGAGAGAAGCAGAGTTAACATTTCAGGTCTGTGACCTTTCATCAGAACTGTTTTTAATTCAGATTTACAGCATCTGCAGTATTTTGCTTTTATTATTATGGTAGACAGTGGTGTTCCCCAAGGGTCAGTGCTGGGACCACTGCTTTTTTTAGTATATATAAATGACTTGGATCTTGGAATACAGAGTAGAATTTCACAATTTGCCAATGATACTAAACTTGGAGGTGTGGCAAACAGTGAGGATGATATGATCCATCTACAACAGGACTTATATAGATAGGCTAGCAGTATAGGCAGGCAGGTAGCAGATGGAACTTAATACAGACAAATGTGGAGGTGGTGAATTTTGGCAGAAAGGATAGGGTGAAGCAATAAAAGCAGAAAGTTCTGGAAATACTCAGCAGGTCTGGCAGCCTCTGTGGAAAGAAAAAACAGAGTTAATGTTTTAGGTCTTGCATCAGAACTTAGGTCACAGACCTGAAACATTAACTCTGTTTCTCTCTCTCCACAGATGCTGCCAGACCTGTTGAGTATTTCCAGCACTTCCTGTTTTTATTTCAAATTTCCAACATCCACAGTATTCTGCTTTTATTATAGCGAGAGGCAGCATGGGCAGGTCTAAAGAGTGTGCAGGAACAGAGGGACTTGGGGATGCATGTGCATCGATCTTTGAAGGTGGCAGGATATGAGAGAATGGAGAATGAAGCATATGGAATCTTGGGCTTCATAAATAGAGGCATAGAGTACAAAAGCAGGGAAGTTATGCTGAACTTTTATAAAACTCTGCTTAGGCCCCAACTACAGTATTGCATCCAGTTCTGGTCACCACACTTGAGGATTTTTTAAAAATTATTATTCATTTGTGGGATGTGGGTGTCACTGGCTAGGCCAGCATTTATTGCCCATCTCTAATTGCTCTTGAACTGAGTGGCTTGCTAGGCCATTTCAGAGGGCAATTTAAGAATTAACCACCTTGCTGTGGGTCTGGAGTCACATGTAGGACAGACCAGGTAAGGACGGCAGATTCCTTTCCCTAAAGGACATTAGTGAACCAGATGGGTTTTTAACAACAATTGCTTCATGGTCATCATTAGACTAGCTTTTTAATTCCAGATTTATTCATTGAATTCAAATTTCACCATCTGCTGTGGTGGGATTTGAATCCATGTCCCTACAGACATTAGCCTGGGCTCTGGATAATATGTCCAGTGACATTACCACTATACCATCACCTCCCAGGAAACAGGGTGGATTAATTGTCCACTAATCTTTATTATAAGCCTACTGACTCCCTACTTGACTACACTTTCTCACACCCTGTTTCCTGTAAGGACTCCATCCTATTCTCCCAGTTTCTCCGTCTCTGACACACCTGTTCTGATGATGCAACCTTCCACAATTGCACTTCTGACATGTCTTCTTTTTCCCTCAACCGAGGATTGCCCCGCACTGTGATTGACAGGGCCCTCAACCATGTCCAACCCATTTCCCGCACTTCTGCCCTCACCCCTTCCCCTCCCTCCCAGAACCACGACAGGGTTCCCCTTGTCTTCACTCTCCACCCCACCAGCCTTCACAGCAAAAGAATCATCCTCCACTATTTCTGCCACATCCAGCGTGATGCCACCACCAAACACATCTTTCCTACCCCTCCCCTGTCACATTCTGAAGGGATCATTCCCTCTGTGACACCCTGGTCCAGTCCTCCATCACCCCCGACACCTCATCCCTTTCCCACGGCACCTTCCCATGCAATCACAGGAGGTGTAATACCTGCCCTTGTACCTCCTCTCTCCTCACCATCCAAGGCCCCAAACACTCTTTTCAAGTGAAGCAGCGATTTACTTGTATGTCCTTCAATTTAGTATACTGTATTCGCTGCTCACAATGTGGTCGCCTCTACATTGGGGAGACTAAACGTAGATTGGGTGACCGCTTTGCAGAACACCTTCACTCAGTCCGAAAGCATAACCCCGAGCTTCCGGTTGCTTGCCATTTCAATACACTTGCCCTGCTCTCATGCTCACATTTCTGTCCTTGGCCTGCTGCAGTGTCCCAGTGAATATCAACACAAGCTCAAGGAACAGCACCTTATCTTTCGATTGGGCACTCTATAGCCTTGCGGACTGAACATTGAGTTCAACAACTTCAGAGCATGATTGGCCTTTTTAAAAAAAAATTATTTTTTATTTCTTTTTAAAATTATTTTATTTTATTTTTCTGTGCCTGTTTTTCAGGTGGTGCTTTTGGACAGAGATGCTCATTATTCTGCCATTAACACTCTCTCTGGACCAGTGATGTCTCTGCAAACCAAGTAATATCCTTTGCAAATGCTTTGTCTTTCACCATAACCATTAACACACACTTTGCCTTTGCCCCATGACATTGTTGTTATTTAATCTCTCCTGCCCTCTGCCCTGTCACATACCTTCCCTCTTTTTCGCTTCCCTATCACCACCACCATGCCCCCTTCACTTGCTGAAAACCTAATACATTTCTAACCTTTGCCAGTTCTGAAGAAAAGTCACAGGCATGAAACATTAACTCTGCTTCTCTCTCCACAGAGACTGCCTGACCTGCTGAGTATTTCCGGCACTTTCTGTTTTATTTCAGATTTTCAGCATCTGCAGTATTTTGCTTTTACTTTGTCTTCTCACCACAGCTGCCACCATATAATGAGTTCTTTTATGTTGTCTGATGCAACATAAATGAGACTCGTGGAGTCCAGTTTGTTGAAGATCTCAAACAGGTTTATTAGAGCTAAATTACTATACAGTGCAGAGCTAATATTTATAGAACCTGCCTCTGGGTGTTACGGTCGCAGAATGACTCTGGCTCCAAGTCACATGAACTTGGCTTCTTAACAAACTAAGATCTTAAAGAGACATCACACTTAAAGACAATCATACAACAGAACCAACATCATCAATGTCCTTCAAAGGAAGTGTAGCTCTCAACAACATGTTGGGGATGTACATCTGCTTCCCTTGTTTGTACTTCAGTTCCAAGTGATGTCTCTGCAAACCAAGTAATATCCTTTGCAAATGCTTTGGAGCAGGTAGAAGCAGTTTGAGAAAGATGCTTTGAAGTGGCTTGAGCTCAGACTCTACTATCACTTTCTCTCTCCCAAACAGGTACTGATTGAAATGCTCACAAGCAAAGACAATAGCCAGACTCTCTTTCTCGATCTGTGCATAGTGTCATTCAGTTTGCATTCATGCTGTGGATGTAAATGCAACTGGTTGTCCTTGCTGTATGACGGTGGTTCCAAGTCCTGTTCAACTGGCATAACACTCAGGGTGACTTCCTCATTGACATGATAGTACTTCAGCACTGGCGTTGTCGTCTCTAATGGTTTGATGCAAGTGAAAGCTGATCTTATTCTGTACCCCAATACCACTGAACATCCATTGCAGTGAGCTTGCATAGAGGTTCACACTCTGATATCAGATTGGGAAAGAACTTGGTTAGGTATCTCACAAATCCAACAAATTGTTGACCTGCCTTCACATTTGTTTGTTGCTGCATCGCTGCTACAGCTCGTACCTTATCAGAATCAGAGTGAAGTCCTTTAGCTGTCAGTACATGCCCTACGTTCCTGACTTCAGTCATCTTCAGCTGCAACTTTTTCAACTTCAGCTCCAGGTTGATCTGGAGAGGTCTCTCCAGCAATCTCACTGGATAACAATCATTGTCTGCGATGACATTTTCCATCATATCTTCCCATCCATAGACAGGAAGATCAACCACGATTGCTTCTACTCCTGGTAAACCATTGACTATCTCATGCTGTCTGCCTTGGTACTTTTCCGGAGCTGTAGAAATGCCAAAACGAATGTGCCACCATGTGTGCCTCCCGCATGGCATCCAGAAAGTAGTCAGAAAACTGTTACTTTCACCCAACGTCACTTGCCAGTATCCATCCTTACCATCTAAGGTGGTGAAGACCTTTGCCTTAGCAAGTCTAGGCAGAATCTCTTCAATGGTTGGTACAGGCTAGTGAGATCTCTTCAAAGCTTTATTGATCCAAAACTCTCAACTTTCCAGTTTTTTTCCACTGCTGCCAGGAGTGGAGTTGTCACTTTCTTGATTACTCCCATATTTTCCTTGAGACTGGACGGTACCAACATGTTGTGTCATGTAAAGTGATTTGTCAGAATCACTATCTGACATCTCTCCATCAACCATCTTTACAGGCTTCCTTTTCTTCTTTCTAGCAAAACACTTGCACGCAAAGTGGTTCCGCTTCCTGCATATAGAGCACTGCTTTCCCCAGCCGAATTTGCTTTCTTTTCCTTCTTGTGGTGTCCCCCACAGTATTTACATCCAGTACTCTGATGAGATCATCTATCAGTTGCCCAAACTCACAAGATTAAGCCAGACGTCTCAGTACAGTCACATATTGATCAATATTCTCCTTCTCTTCCTCAGCTCTATTGTTAAACACATAGCATTCATAAATGACATCAGTAGAGGGTTCACAGTGGGTCGTCAAGGCCTCCAAAATCTCACAAGTCTTACTTTTCATTTCCTCAGTGAGATTTAGGGTGCAATACAGCTTGTAGCACTCCTCCACCGTCACTGATAACAGCATTACTATTCTTATCTGTTTGGGTTTCTTGTCCAACTCTGTGGCAATCTCATAAATTTGCCATTGAGACTGGAAGAATTGCCAATTCCCTCTCAAATTTCCCTTCATGTCCATATGAGCAGATACTGAAAAATTTGAAGCCATAATGGCTTACCCAGCTGTCAATGTCCTGTGCAAAAGTTGCAGACAGGAGTTGTTTTAAACTCTGATGTTTTACACATCTACTGTCTGCCTTACAGCTATCAAAATCCTCTCATATCCCAGCTACTCACTTCTGACACCATACTCCATGTAGTGTGTAAAATGGCTACTGCCAAAAAGCCTTTATTTGCATATCATGACATCAGAAGTCACATTGTATGGCAAGCCAAAGTGTACAAAAGCATTTATCCATCCATCTTCTTCTGCTTTGTTCCATCTCTTATCTCAGAACTACTTTGGTTAACTATTCAAAAGATACAAATCTTATATCCAGCACTTTCAGCAATTAAACCCCACAGTGTCAGCTAAAATTGTTCTCAGACACATTAAACCCTAAAGCATTCTGAGAATGAACATTAACCATTTCAGTATTTCGAGCTACAGTGCAAATCTGAAAGCTATCTATCATTAAAAGGAAACCAAAAACTTTTTAATTATAAGAGATTAAACCCAATCCTAATCATACGTATATATGTGGATATAATTAGGGTATCTTACACCTCTTGTCATTATCAAATAGCATACATTCCAGACCAAGCAAAGCTAAGAGCAGGGAGAGAGGTTAGGAGAAATGCAGAGTCATTGGAACATGGAATGCCCTTTCAACATAAGAACATACAAATACACAAACTAGGAGCAGGAGAAGGCTATTCGGCCCCTCGAGCCTGCTCTGTCATTCTATAAGATCATGGATGATCTGTTTGTGCAGTCAATTCCACTTTCCTGCCTACCCCTGATACCTGTTGACTCCCTTGTTTGTCAACAATCTGTTTACCTCTGCCTTAAAAACATTCAATGATTCTGCCTCCACCACTCTCTGGAGAAGAGAGTTCCACAGACTCATGACCCTCTGAGAGAAAAAATTTCTCCTCATCTCTCTCCTAAATGGGAGACCTTTTTTTTAAACTTTGCCCCCTAGATTTAGTCTCTCCCACAAGGGGAAACATCCTTTCAACGACCACCCTGTTAAGTCCCCTCAGGATCTTACATCTCAATAAGATCACCTCTCATCCTCTCAACGTGAATACGTTGAAATATTAATGGCCTACTCCTGTTCCTGTCTTCCTATCCTCCTAAATGTTTGAAACAGAGGAAGATGAAGAGAGAGCTGGGTAGTGAAAAAGTAAGATACTACAAATGTTGGAATTCTGAAAACAAAATCAGAAAAAGCTGAAAACACTCAACAAGTCAAGCAGCATCTGTGGAGAAACAGAAAGGAGTCAGACAAAAAATGGATTAATTTTGGATTCTTTAAGCAAACAGCTGGCACAGACATGATTGTAAATGGCCTCCTATGATGTAAACTTGTACGATTGTAGAACATTTTAAAACATGTTATCACATGGAATACCATCAGATAAAACTGATCTCAGAATACTGGAATAGGAGGAAGCCATTCAGTCCCTCGAACCATGGTCCGCCAGTCAATAAGATCATGGCTAATCTGTATCTTAACTCCATCTGCCGGCCTTGGTTGCATACCGCTTAATAAAAATCTATCAAACCTGTTCTTGAAATTTTCAATTGACCCTTAGCATCAACAGATTTTTGGGAGCATTTCAGATTTCTGCAATGCTTTTTGTGTGAAGAAATGCTTCCTGACATCACTCCTGAATGGCCTACCTCTAATATTAAGGTTATGCCCCCTTGTTCTGGACTCCTCCACCAGAGGAACTAGTTTCTCTCTGTCTACCCTGTCAAATCCTTTAACCATTTTAAACACCTCAATTAAATCACTCTTTAATATTCTATATTCAAGGAAATGCAAGCCTTGTCTATTCAACCTGCCTTCATAATTTTACTTTTTTAGCCCCAGTATTATTCCGATGAAATAAAAACATCTGTGAAGAGAGAAGTAGAGTTAACGTTTCAGGTCAATGAACTTTCATCAGAACTGGCAAAGGTTAGAAATGTAATAGGTTTTAAGCAAATAAAGTGGGAGTGGGGTAAAAGAAAACAAAAGGGAAGGTGTTGATAGGACAGAGGGTCAGGGAGATTAACTGACAAGGAGATCATGGGGCAAAGGCAGAGTGTGCTAATGGTGTGGTAAAAGACATAGCATTAGTGCAGAGAGGGAAAGAGGGTGTGAACTGACAGAATAATGAATAGCCCTAGCCAAAAGCACAAACATGAAAAAAAACAGTGGGCAGGCACATGGCTTGCAAAAAATGAATGATGAAACAAAAACAAAAAAAATAAAAATGAAATAGGGCCAGTCATGCTCTGAAATTATTGAACTTAATGTTCGGTCTGGCAGGCTGTACTGTGCCTAATCGGTAAATGAGGTGCTGTTCCTCGAGCTTGCGTTGATGTTCACTGGAACACTACAGTAAGCCCAGGACAGAGATGTAGGCATAGAGCAGGGGGAGGTGAGTTGAAATGGGAAGCGACAGGAAGCTCGGGGTCAGGTTTTCGGACTGAGTGGAGGTGTTCCTCAAAGCAGTCACCCAATCTGCGTTTGGTCTTCCCAGTGTAGAGGAGATCACATTGTGATCAGCGAATACAGTATACTAAATCGAAAGAAGTACAAGTAAATCGCTGCTTCACCTGAAAGGAGTGTTTGGGGCCTTGGATATTGAGCAGAGAGGAGATAAAAGGGCCGGTATTACACCTCCTGTGATATTATGGGAAGGTGCCGTGGGAAGGGGATGAGGTATTGAGGTATCGGGGTAATGGAGGAATGGACCAGGTGTCGGGGAGGGAACGATCCCTTTGGAATGCTGACAGGGGTGGGGAGGGGAAGATGCATTTGGTGGTGGCATCACGCTGGAGGTGGCAGAAATGGCAGAGGATGATCCTATGGATGTGGAGACTGGTGGGGTAGAAAATGAGGACAAGGTGAACCCTGTCGTGGTTCTGGGAGGGAGGGGAAGGGGTGAGGGCAGAGGTGTGGGAAACGGGCCGGACATGGTTGAGGGCCCAGTCAACCACAGTGGTGGGGGAATTCTCTGTTGAGGAAAAAGAAAGATATATCAGAAGCGCTGTTGTGGAAGGTTGCATCATCAGAGCAAATGAGACGGAGAAACTGGAAGAATGGAATGGAGTCCTTACAGGAGGCAGGGTGTGAAGAAGTGTAGTCGAGGTAGCCATGGGAGTTAGTGGGCTTATAATGAATATTAGTGGACAGCCTATCCCCAGAGATGGAGGCAGAGAAGTTGAGCAAGAGAAGGGAAGTGACGGAGATGGCCCATAATAATGTGAGAAAAGGGTGGAAATTGGAAGCAAAGTTGATAAAGTTTTCCAGTCTGGGGCGGGAGCAGGAAATGGCACCAATACAGTCATCAATGTACCGGAAAAAGAGTTGGGGGAGGGGGCTTGAGTAGGACTGGAACAAGGACTGTTCGCCATATCCCACAAAAAGATAGGCATAACTAGGACCCATGCGGATACCCATGGCGATGTTTAAAGGAAGTGAGTGGTGTTGAAGGAGAAGTTGTTCAATGTGAGAACAAGTTCAGCCAGGCAGCGGAGGGTGGTGGTGGATGGGGACTGGTTGGGCCTCTGTTCGAGGAAGAAGCAGAGAGCTCTCAGACCGTCCTGGTGGGGGATGGAGGTGTGGAGAAATTGGACGTCCATAGTGAAGAGGAGGCATTTAGGCCCAGGAAACTGGAAATTGTCAGAATGACGTAGGGCATCAGAAGAGTCACGGATGAGGTGGGAAGAGACTGGACCAGGGGAGAAAAGATAGAATCAAGGTAGGAAGAAATAAGTTCAGTGGGGCAGGAACAGGCTGAAACGATGGGTCTGCCAGAACAGTCCTGTTTGTGGATTTTGGGAAGGAGGTAGAAGTGAACTGTCCGGCAGGTTATTCTGGAGAACCTGGTCTGCAGCCACACCTAGGCCAATATATCCCTCCTGAGGTGCATTATCCAGAACTGAAAGCAATACTGCCTATGAGGTCTAACCAGAGCTCTATACAGTTTTAAAATAACTTGCACACCATTTTATTCCGGTGCCTTGAGATACAGGTCATTAACCTTTTATTTTTTTTTGCACCTGTCCACTAGCTTTTAGTGATTTCTGCACCTAGATCTTAAAATCTCTCTGTTCATCCACAGTTCTCAGTTTATCACCATTTAGAAAATACCCTGATCTATCTTTCCGAGGTACGAAGTCGATGACCTCACACCTTCCCACATTGAACTCCATCTACCACAGTTTTGTTCACTCATTTAATATATCAATTTCCCTTTGCAACTTTTTGCTCCCATCTCCATCATCCTCCGCCATTTTCGCCACCTCCAGCGTGATGCCACTACCAGTCGCATCTTCCCCTCCCTTCCCCTGTCAGCATTCCGAAGGGATCGTTCCCTCCGCGACACCCTGGTCCACTCCTCCATTACCCCCACCACCTCGTCCCCGTCCCAGGGCACCTTCCCTTGCAATCGCAGGAGGTGTAATACCTGCCCATTTACCTCCTCTCTCCTCACTATCCCAGGCCCCAAACACTCCTTTCAGGTGAAGCAGCGATTTACTTGTACTTCTTTCAATGTAGTATACTGTATTCGCTGCTCACAGTGTGGTCTCCTCTACATTGGGGAGACCAAGCGCAGACTGGGTGACCGCTTTGCGGAACATCTCCGCTCAGTCCGCAAGCAGGACCCTGAGCTTCCGGTTGCTTGCCATTTCAACACTCCCCCCTGCTCTCATGCTCACATCTCTGTCCTGGGATTGCTGCAGTGTTCCAGTGAACATCAACGCAAGCTCGAGGAACAGCATCTCATCTACCGATTAGGCACACTACAGCCTGCCGGACTGAACATTGAGTTCAATAATTTCAGAGCATGACAGCCCCCCACTTTACTTTCATTTTTAGTCATTTTTAGTTATTTTTTCTTCCCTTTTTTTTGCATTCCTTTTTACATTTTTTACAATATTTTTTTGAATTTATTTCATTTCATCTTAGTTTGTTCAGTTTGCTTACCCACTGTTTTTTTCAGGTTGTTTTTCTTCAGGTTTGCACTTGCTGATGTTCAATATTCAGTATATTCACACCTAATCTGCACTAATGCTTTGTCTTTCAACACACCATTAACATATTGTTTGCCTTTGCTCCGTGACCTTTTGGTCAGCTATGTGGCCTGGTCCAATCTGCACCTTCTCCTTTGTTATCTCTTGCCCAACCCCCACCTCACTTGTTTATAATCTGTGACTTTTCTAATATTTGTCAGTTCCGAAGAAGGGTCACTGACCCGAAACGTTAACTCTGCTTCTCTTTCCACAGATGCTGCCAGACCTGCTGAGTGAATCCAGCATTTCTTGTTTTGGTACACTTTTACTGTGCCGCCTAACTTCGTAGAATATCTTATTTTGAACAAGGCATAATTATCAATAAGACTTAGATTTGTAAGTGCACAATCGCCTCGTAGAAATGTCTCAAATGGCTTTAGGCAACGAGTTGTGTTTTGGAATGCTGGACTGTTATGCAGCAAATTCCCACATACCTTCACAATATAAATGACATTAATATATAACGTTTAGCAACAAATAAGCGGATTGTAACTGCATGAACTCACCTTCATTTTGAATCATCGTAAAAATATCAGTGCTTCAGCTCAATCCAATACTTTTTTATATTCAATCTCCAATTTGGTTTCAAACATAATCCGTGATATTTAAAAAAAAATTTGTAACTATGTGTTGGAGACTTGGAATAAAGTCATATAATACTCTATTGATTTGATGCAAACTCAATATGGGATGCCAGTCATTAATTATACCCTATATCTAGATCAAATTTGATAGCAACACATTGTGATATTTACTTAATTTGATAGCAATGGCTTTTGAAATCCTGTTTAATCTATTAGTCTGGAAATTCATAAAACTTATGACTTTGGTTCAAATTTTTCTATTCTCATCCATCTGAGAAACATGATAACTTAATTATTGTGCATGACATTGCCAGATTTTGCTACTTTTCACTTAGATGTGTTTGTTGTGGTATCTGTGAGATTATTAGCATAATGTTCAAAAATGCTGGGTTATGAGATGAGAAAAGCTTTCTAATTTGTTGATATACTCATCTGATATTTCAATAAGCAAATTACACTTGAGGGACATTTTGATGGAGTTTGCACAACGTTATGTCTGTTCTCCTTGGTAGATTCAGCAACATCATACAAAGCGCTGACACTTAACAGCCTCCCACATTAATGATTTAGCTGTAAATATTCAAATATTGACAAATTATGACACATACGAAAAGCAGAATTAATTCTGAAATGACGAATTTTCTGCAACACAGGCATAAATCTTTTGCCCAGATTTTGCGGTAGCAACAAAGGCAAAACAGTCAGCATTTACTGCCATTACTCCTCTGAAACTGACAGCAACTTCTTTTGGAGTCCACACATATGCAGTTAAACATGGAAATCCGGAAGTTTTCATCAGTGATTCTATACTTCCCCATAGCATGCACTGCTGAAGTCCCCTCCAGACAGCAATCAAGTCGTAATCACTGACAAAAACCTACCCTTTTATGCTATTAGTTTCACTGTAAAAACCCTTGAAAATGTTACACCTTGTTGAATGAGATGTAACTGGGCTTTTAATGACATACTAAGTTCATAACTACTGCTGAAAAACCTCACTTGTCCTGGAAAACTAATTTTATATTTGTGGAATGTTTAATTGCTCCATTATGCTCAAAAACACACATACTTTTAGAATAATTTCATTTGAACAAAAAGTTTGTTAATGATATTTCAGCTTCTACCTTGATCACATGTGTATGCCCTAGTCATTTATTTTATTCTCTGGTCAATTTTAATTAAAAGTGAAAAAAAATCAGTGCATTTCACTTTCTGGTTTGTTGTCTGTGAGAATACTGCAATGTGATTTGTTGATTATCCTGCTTGGTGTCATTACTGTTGTTGGACACCTGATGATCCCCTTAACTTGGTGCCAGTTTCAAACAGACATTGGGAAATGGAAATGCACACCGGAGAGATAGTTTGTTCCTTACAGGCAACTTTCTTCGAGGTCAGCAATGAGCACTGCCATTTCACTGCTGACTGTGAAATCCAGGCCATTATGTTTACTGATGCACCAGGAGCAGAATGTGGAAACTTAGGCCTCTCAGATCTCAGCTGCCTCAGTAATCAGGGGCTTCTGGTTGCAGATACAGATTGTCTTGTAAGAAATCCTGACTGAAGTGTAAATTTCTAGGTAGGACAAAAGAATTAAAATTGCAGCCTACCTGCAGATCTTCCGCCATTCCCTGGAATCCCTGAGCACCTTTCGGTCAACAGGGATATGGGAGCAGGCTACAGTACCGGCTTCTTCCGGGTGACCCCGCACTTGGGCACCTAGCAGTCATTCCAAATGGAAATTGAAGGCAGAAGGTCAGGAATGCTTCTGTTCTCTCTCATTAGTTTGGTACCATCTGGTCTGTATCTTCTGCAGGTGCAGGCTGGACTCACATGAAAGGCCCCAGAATCTCGACAGTGGCATTCTGGATCTCCGCTCCTTTTTCCTGGCCTATGCATCAGATCAGCTTCAGTGCTAGGATCTAGGAAAATGCAATTCATTCGAGGAAAGTACATAATTTTTCCAAATAGGCAGAAGAAAAGTCTTTAAATAGTATTGATTTTAAAAACCTCCAGTCAGAATACCTACAGTTTAAGACTAGAGTTCAAGGGAATCTGGTGTCAGGAATGTCCTGACCAGCAGAGTTGGTTTTGGGTGATTAGCACCCCGATGCTGGGCAGGTTGACTTGGGAGAGGACGCGACTGTTGGACCTCCTTCCTTGCCACCGGATTTGAGGATCTTGCAGAGGCAAATTGGTGGTACTTCTCCAGTGCTTTGAGGTACCTGCTGTCGGTTGCCCAAGTCTCCAAAGCATATAGGAGTGCAGGGATCACTGATGGAGTGTGATGACACATGCTCTGATCCTTCAATCTTAGGGTCCATTAGGTGGAGCACATTGAACTCCCAACCCAATAACACTAAGAGAATAACTTCACCACATGGACTGCAGCATTTCAGGAAGAACACTTCTCAAGGGTAACTAGGCATTGTAGTATCAAGATTTGAAAGGGTTAATGTCCTGGACAGTGTCCTCCCACTGTGATGATATGAAAAATGACTTGATGCGAGAGAGACTTGAAGAGAAGAGAAGCAGCATAGTTTCAGTGGAGTTCGACATTCTTCTGTAAAGCTGTATATAGTTCTTTAATATGTAACAAACTAGTTATTGGTAAAACTTACTAATGACTCAGTAATGTTTCCTAGCTAGACTAACCAAACATACAACAGGAATGGGAAATAAAACACTGACCTTGCCAGCAGCGGCCATATCCTGAGGCTGAATATTTTTTAAAAACTTAAATTCATAACACAGTTCAGAACTTGCTTTCCATTTGATTTCACTCAGGTCCAACTTATTTCTCTCACTTTTCAGCATTCAGACTTTCTTTTCTCCTTACAGGATTACAGAATGTATTAGTCGTGGAATTGTCTGAAATGCTGGTTAACATCTTAAACGTTTTCTTGAAGAGATCCATTTCCATTGACAGATGCGTGTTTTTCACATCATCCAAATGAGGTCTCGACGGATTAATTAACATATTGAAATGCTGTATGAGAATCAAAAAATGAAACTTACCTTCTGGGCACCAGACACGTTGGAACCAGGGTGTCAACTTAGACCTCGCTCAGTATCCAATTGATACAGAGCACAATGTTTGAATTGATATTACACACAAAAAACTGTTACACATCCTGTGACTTTGAAGTTTGGCGAGGATACTTCCAATCATCAGACATGATTTGGGCGGATCATTTGCGAAAAGCTGGAAAAATGGCGGTTTCTTTGCGAGGTGTTGTTCAGCTACAACAGAGGATTGAGAGAATTTTACCTTGTGGAAATTCAGCTCCACAGAATCATGTAGCGCAAAAGGCTGTTTGGCTCACTGTGTCTATGCTGCCACTCTTCAACAGGAGAGTCTTACTAATAGCATGGATAAGATGTATTCTTACAGTCAAATCGAAATTCGTGGGGTTGGATTTTACAACGGGCGGACGGGAGCTGGGGTAAAAGTTGGTGGCGAACCTGCACCCACCCAGCCCGCAGATCCGACTCACATTTTACGGGTCCCTGGGCTTTAACCCGCTTGAGGTAGGAACTCCTGCCTCAATGAGCTGCTGGCCAATCATCGGGCCAGCAGCTCTTCGTCCCAGCAGCGCCACTGGGAGCGGTGGCCACTGCTGGGACTGCAGCCCAGCCGAGGACATGGAGCTGGGGCCGAGATAGATTTTGTTTGCCTCGCTGGGCAGATCGGTCATGGCCCGGTGAGGCAAGGGTGGTTGTTTGAGGGGAAGGTGGGGCGTCTCGGGTCCTGAGGGTGTTGGGCCCTCAATCGAACACCCTATGCCCGAATGTCTGGACCCACCCCCCGCACCCCGGTGCACTGGATGGCCACCAGGTATCGCTGGGTGGCTTTTCATGTCTACCGGACGATCGCTTGCCATGGGTAAAATACCCGTGGAGTCAGGCAAAGGCCCTTAAGTGGCCATTAAGTGATTTCAATTAGTCTGGGGCGGGCATCCCATGTCTCGCCCCCCCCTGCGGCCCACGTAATGTGGGGCAGAGGCGGAAGCGGATCAGGCAGGCCTCCTGGAGCCTCCCGCTCCATTTTACACCACCCATCACCACCACCCCCCCACCCCCCACCCCCTGCCACCCAGTAATTTCTCCTCATCTCTGTTTTAAATCTGCTACCCCTTATCCTGAAACTATGATCTCTCGTTCTAGATTGCCCCATCAGAGGAAACATTCTCTCTACGTCTACTTTGTCAACTCCTTAATCATCTCATATACCTCAATTTGATTTCCTCTCATTCTTCTAAACTCTAGAGAGTAAAGGCCTAAACTGCTCAATCTCTCTTCATCAGACAAACCCCTCATCCCTGGAATCAATCCAGTGAACCTCCTCTGAACTGCCTCCAATGCAACTACATCTCTCCTCAAGTAAGGGGGCCAAAACTGTATGCAATACTCCAGGTGCGGTCTCACTAATGCCTTGTACAATTGCAGCAATATTTCCCTGCTTTTATACTCTATTCCTTTAGCAATAAATGCCGAAATTCCATTTTCTTTCCTTATTACCTGCTGTACCTGCATACTAGTTTTCTGCGATTCATGCACGAGGACACCCAGATCCCTCTGCACTGAAGCACTCTGAAGTTTCTCTCCATGTAGATAATAATTTGCCTTTCTATTGTTCCGACCAAAATGGATAACCTCACACTTATACACGTTAAAATCCATCTGCCAAATTTTGGCCCATTCACCTAACCTATCCATATCCGTCTCTGCAATTCTAATATGGATTGCAATATTTATTTTAAACCCTGTATGAAGGCTCCTCTCGTATGCCACAACACAAAGAATCGTCCTTTGAACTGAAGCTAATGAAAATAGTTTGCAATGGTATCATAATTGAGGCAAGATTCATAGACCCAACTCGACATGATTATTGGCTGTTAATGATTGGGGAGAGTAAAGGGGAGAAAACCAAGAAAGAGAGAAAAAAAAATGAATATGAGTGACATTTCAATTTCAGTAATCTCACTGCTTCGATGATAAGATGCTCAGTTAATTTAAGAATTTGTCACAGATGGTTTTAATCAGATGAGCTGATGCTATGGGCTGATCAGCAAGTTAAATGAGAAGTCATTTAAGCGCTTTAATCAATCAGCCACATAGTACTGTATTTTCTGTCTGTAAATAGAGGGTTGCATGACTGGAAATTGCATTGTCCCAATACTCAAATGAGATTCAAGTATTGGTCATTACTAGGTCATATATTCATTAGAATGTTATGGTATTGATTTGCCTTTGCACCCCAGACAGCTTTCTACCATTGTGAAATTCAGGAGCTATTGATTTGCCTAAATAATTTAATACTTTACTATGTAACTCTTATGCCCTTTAAATCTTATAGAAATGAATATATTAATCATTTTAAATTGCTCTTCTTGTGAGATTTCTTTGCAGTTACTTTTTTTTCTTTTCAGCTGAAGCGTAATAATGAATCCAGTTGTAATTATCTTAGCTTCACAACCCACTCGGCTAACCTGGGATGTTTTCAGTTCTCATGATCACATACTCAGCCCCCGCCCTTAACATTTAGTATGCAACACATTCGTTGCAATGGGGCTGTTTAACTCTGGAGGCATTGAAGGGGAACCATTTAATTGATTTTCAGGACTCGGTAGCAAAATGCTTGTTATTTACTCGTGGAGCTCTGTTGCAATGCTTAAAAGCTATTTTTAAAAAAAATAAATATGACAGGAATCATAGAAGCCTAGAGATTACTGCCGGCATTATCAATGAATGACAGCTTAACAATGCCCCAGTTACTTTGGAACATGTTACTAGGATTCTGAAATAGCGAGTCCATTGCCTGGGCCACTGGAGGAAGTGCTACTGTCCAGTCCAAACAAGATGGTGCCTACATGTTACATCATTGTGCCATTGTGAGAGACGAACGTGCAGCTGGAAGACAGAGAGAGTAATACAGAAAAATTGGTTTTATCCAGCTATTTGTTCAATTCCCATGTTTTGCAGCCAGAGTGCACCTCCTCTTTTAGATGTGCAGTCTGCCTTTAAGGGATGTCAGATTCTGCCCCCCACAGTCCTGCACTCCTCCATGCAGGCAATGAATAGTGCAGGGAGTGCTGGCTGCATACTGAACCCATTTTAATGAGATTCCAGCACAAATTTCACATAGTCCTTGGGATACCTGAGCAGCATATGGCGTGCACCCTTTCCCCCGCAGCCTATTTCCATGCACGATCAAATTTTTCAGTCTAGAAAAGGAGTGCCTGACACGTGATCTTATAGAGGTATATAAGATAGTAAATGGTATGGAAAAGGTAAAACCCTGAATATAACTTTAAATTATATTGTGTGAGTAGGGTAAGGGGATAAAAATTCAGACTAGTAAATGGTAACTTTAGGACTAATATGATAGAATTACTTAGAATTTACAGTGCAGAAACCAGCCATTAGTCTATGCCAGTGTTTCTGTTCCACATGACCTCCCATTCTTCTTCATCTAACCTTATCAACGTATCCTTGTATTCCTTTCTCCCTCATGTGGTTATCTAGCTTCCCCTTAAATGCATATATTCTATTCACTTCAACCACTCCATATCTTAGCGAGTTCCACATTCTCACCACTCTCTGTGTAATGAAGTCTCTCCTTAACTCCTTATAGGAATAATTAGTAACTATCTTATATTATGGCCACTCTTATACAAGAGCAAAATAATGTAGATGCTGAAAATCTGACATAAAAACAGAACTGATGAAGGGTCATCAACCTGCAACATTCTTTCTCCACTCATGCTGCCAGGCCTGCTGAGTATTTCCAGTATTTTCTGCTGTTATTTTGTATTTATATATTTTGTATTTATAGCCCCTAGTTTTGGACATGCCTCAGAAGGTCTATGTCTACCCTATCAAACCTCTTCATAACATTAAATGCTTCTATCAAGACCTCACAGACTTGTCATTAGTTTAGAGAAAAGAGCCCCAGCCTGTTGAATCTTTTCTGACAACAGTTGGAATGAGCTTTAGATTAGAGCAATGGAGGTGAGAATACTGAAATTATTGAAAACAAAAGATTCTGGATGAATAAATTAAAATGTGGTGAGCCTTCTTCCTCATTTATAATTATCTTGTGATCTGGACATATGGCTACAAATGAAGGCGGTCATCCATTAGTATATGTAATGTATGAGACTCCTCATCCACACACAGAGTAAACAAGTATGACCTTGGCTGGGTCCAGCCCATTTGCCATACTTCTCCTATACCTGCTTACAACTGTAATAGGATCCAGCTTATTCTTACTTTCTGCCTCACTAGCCTATGCATTGACCACATGAGCCTCTGTCACCTCTAGCAGTTCAAATATGATCCCACCAACATGCACATCTTCTCATCCCTTCCTCTCTCTCTCTGCTTTCTGAAGAGACCATTCACTCCATGACATTTTGGTTCACTCTTCCGACTGGCGTCTTTCCCCGATACCTTCTCATGCAGGCAAAGCAGACACAACAACTGTGCATTCAAGTCCTCTCTAATCATTGTGCGGGGTTCCAAACCCTCTTGTGAGACAACTGTTTACATTTACATCAAACAACCTAATACACTGCAAATGCTGCGGTTTATAGAGCTCAGTTACAGATTAGGAGACTGCTTTGCTGAGCATCTCCATTCTGCTGGCAAAAGGAATCTCAATCTCCTCGTCAACTGCCACTTCAATTCCCTGCCACAGTGCCACTCTGACTTTTCAGTCTTTAGCCTTCGAGCATGGCTACCCAACCCGAATCCGACAGGACCCGACAACATGTGTCGGGTTCGGGTCGGGTAGGATCGCTCTTCTGGGTCTGGCATTCGGGTCGGGTCAGGCCAGGACGGACACATTCTATCACCACTTCCGGTAGGTGGCTCCAATTTTAATGTACTTTTTAAACAACCTTTCAAGTCCAGTTGCAGTTTTTGTTGCTTATCTGCACAAGCTTAAAAAGTGAAAAATGGAAGCTAGGTTAACTGAACATTACGGTGGTTGGGTCGGACCGGGTGCGGGAAAAAATGAAAGGACTTGAGCCAGGTCGGGCTCGGGTCGGATGTGGTACTGCCGGGCTGGGGTCGGGTTTCATTTGCAGACCCGAGCCAACCTTGATTTGGCCTCTTACACTGTTCCAATGAAGCTCGACACAAGCTTGATGAACAGCAATTCTTTTTTCTATTGGTCCTTAATATTAACTTCAGGCCTAAATTGCATCTCCCACTTTCTTTATGGCAAGAGGGACTGATGATATTGGATGGGTATATTGGTATTTCCATGAGGAGGGAGGAGTTGGTGCTTGGGGTGATACTCTGACAAAACACAGTGCTGAAGTGGCAATCTGCACTCTTACTGTTTGCCTGCTTTTTCTGGGCTACTTGGCCAACTTTTCCTCATTCTTCATGCCTTACTGTGCACCTCAACTATTCACACACTACTCATTGATCTCTTTTATTTTGTTCCATCCTATTGTTTAATTCTATGTCAATTTACTGTCTCCTGTTTCTATTTCAGAACATTCTAATTTTCTTCTCCCTCTCCCATATAGGGCTGAATATATCTCCCATATATATGGGCTGAATTTTATGAGTGCGCCGCAGTTCACTCTAGAAACGGCATGCATCCTGCGTGGATGCGCCATCCCTGAGCCCCCGCGATATTACGTGTCGGAGCTCATTTAAATAGAGGGGGCGGAGCGTCCACCCCCGATGACGTAAATGGGGTGGCTGCCGCGCTCCCGGCAATGGCATCCGGCGTCACTGCGCAGGCGCCAGCACCATTTTTAAAGGGCTTTAAGCCCTTAACACACATTTAAATTTTTAAAGATGGATTGCACTTAACAAATAATGAGGAGATGGAGGCCCTTCCCCAATACCCCCAATGAAATGACCATCCATTGATTTTACAAAGACCTGAACTTTCCCCCCCAACCTTCAATCTTTTGCCCTTCAACCCCTTCCCACCATCCCCACATCCAAGTAAAATTGATTTCCCCGTTCCTCCACCCCTCCCACCCTGAAAGTTCTATTGGTCCCCCCTCCCCACCAGGATGTCACCCGGGCAGAGTTCCGAAGGCGCAGGGAACACAAATGGCGGCCATAATATCGGTGTGGGATGGCCGCCGCCTGCAGGTAAGTTAATTTGAATGTCATGAGGGCTCATTTTAATATGGAGATGAAACATAGAAACATAGAAAAACAGGAGCAGGAGTAGGCCATTCGGCCCTTCGGGCCTGCTTCGCCATTCAAAAAAGATCATGGCTGATCGTCTAATTCAGTACCCTGATCCCGCTTTCTCCCCATATCCCTTGATCCCTTTGGCATTAAGAAATATACCTACCTCCTTCTTGAATATATTTAATGACTTGGCCTTCACTGCCTTCTGTGGTAGAGAATTCCACAGGTTCACCGCCCACTGAGTGAAGAAATTTCTCCTCATCTCAGTTCTAAATGGCATACTCTGTATCCTGAGACTGTGACCCCTGGTTCTGGACTCACCAGCCATCGGGAACATCCTCCCTGCATCTAGCCTGTCTAGTCCTGTTAGAATTTTATAGGTTTCTATAGATCCCCTCTCATTCTTCTAAACTCTAGTGAATATAGGCCTTGTTGACCCAATCTCTCCTCATACGTCAATCATGCCATCCCAGGAATCAACCTAGTAAATCTTCTTTGCACTTCCTCCAATAAGGAGACCAAAACTGCACACAATACTCCAGGTATTCTCGCTAAAGCCCTGTATAACTGCAGTAAGACATCCTTGTTCCTGTACTCAAATCCTCTTACAATGAAGGCCAACATACCATTCACCTTCCTAACTGCTTGCTGCACCTGAATATTTTTTTTTTCATTCATTCATGGGATGTGGGCGTCGCTGGCCAGGCCAGCATTTATTGCCCATCCCTAATTGCCCTAACTGAGAGGCTTGCTAGGCCATTTCAGAGGGCATGTAAGAGTCAACCACATTGCTGTGGGTCTGGAAACACATGTAGGCCAGACCAGGTAAGGACAGCAGATTTCCTTCCCTAAAGGACATTAGTGAACCAGATGGGTTTTTACACCAATCGACAATGGCTTCATGGCCATCGTTAGACTAGCTTTTTTAATTCCAGATTTATTAATTGAATTCAAATTCCACCTTCTGCTGTGGTGGGATTTGAACCCATGTCCCCAGAGCAGTACCCTGGGTCTCTGGGTTACTAGTCCAGTGACAATACCACTACGCCACCGCCTCCCACTGAGGCGATTTGCTTTCAGCGACTGGTGTACAAGACACCAGGGTCTCGTTCCAGCTCCCCCTTTCTCAATCTATCACCATTCAGATAATAATCTGCCTAGCGGCAGAGGGGGGGGCCACACTGAGGTCCCCCGCCGCCGGTAATATGCGGCAGGCCATTTTGACGTCACGGGTTGAGGCGGGCCTCTTCCCACAGCATTTTACCTGCCCCCACGCCATGACTGGCGGCATTGAGGGGCTGGTAAAATTCAGCCCTGTGTGTGTGTTTTCCCTTCCCTTTCTTCCTTTTTAAATTCATACAATCTGTAAAGTCTTAGCTGCTTTTTAGTTTGGAGTAAATGGCTCAGCAGGTTTTTGCTAATCTTTCTGATACCTTTCCCTTTTCTTGTAAATCGAATAAGCAAGAGCAAAACATTGTGACTGATAGGACAAATAATTAATTGAACATAGTGTGGGTGCATCAATCAACTCCCATCTCTCTCATGATAAAAGTGGACCACCCATAGCAAAATATTTTGAATCCAGCATGGAATTATTATTGACTTCACAGTGGAGGCTCATTTGTTACTGGATACTGTTTGCTCACACATCATACGTACATATTTTTTTATAAACCACTTTGCTTAGCATTTCCCCTGAACCAGCATGGAAAAATCAAAAGTTGTTTCCCTCACTGTGTTCAGCCAGCTTTTTCAGAAATGAAAGTTTCAGTAAAGCCAAGACTCTATGACTCTACACATTAATATTAAATCTATTTCAGTCTCTTCAGTAAATCTAACAGACCTATACTGTAACTGTTACTGCACTTCTTAATAAGTTGCTTCCATTGTCAGGTGGGTCAGTAGCCAGAAGACACAGGTATAAGATAATTGGCAAAAAGAACCAGAAGGGAGATGAGTGAGAATTTTCCCGATGCAGTGGGTTGTTATGATCTGGAATGCACTGCTTGAAAGGGCAGTGGAAGCAGATTCAATACTAACTTTCAAAATGGAATTAGATAAATACTTGAAAAGGAAAAAAATTCTCGAGGTATGGGGAAGGTGTCAGGAGTGGAAATAGTTGGATAGTTCTTTCAAAGAGCAATCTCAGGTACATTGGGCTGAATAGCCTCCTCCTGTGCTTGATTTTTGTGTCTTGATTTAAAAATTCTCATCCTTGTTTTCAAATCCCTCCATGGCCTCACACCTCCCTATCTCACCTCCAGCCTTAAAACCTTCTAAGATATTGGCAGTCCTCTAATTCTGGCCTCTTGTGCATCCCTAATTTTAATTTCTCCACCGTTGGTGGCCACACCTTCAGTTGCCTAGGCCCCCAGCTCTGGAATACCCTCCCTACCCCTCTCCACCTCCCTTTCCTCCTTTAAGACATTCCTTAAAACCCACCTCTTTGATCAAGCTTTTGGTCACCTAACCTAATATCTCCTTGTGTGGCTTGGTGTCAAACCTTGTTTTATAATGTTCCTGTAAAACACCTTGGGATGTTTTATTCCATTAAAGGCTCTATATAAATATGAGTTATTGTTGTGCTGTTTGATTCTATGATTACACGATTCTAATATATTGTTTCCAATTAAATGTTTTTCTTAAGCAAAATTGGCCCATTAAAGCTTCAAAGTGTTCAAATTTAAGCCTTTGTGAAAAGAGCTGATGGATTTCAGAAGATGTGTGTAATGAATCCATTATGGTTCCTTTAGCAATGGATGCAAAAGTAAGAAAAGTTCATATTTACATCCAATTGTTCTGGGTTGAAATTCCACTATGGTTACATTGGCGGCACTCGTACATTTGACTCAATGCGTTTCATGCTGCCCACACGCCAAGGAGCCTTCCCCAAGGTTTTCTGCATTCTCTCTTTTCCAGAATGCTCGTGTATTCCCATTGCATTTTGACGATGGAGGCCAGCGAAAAACAGGATTTCTTTCTGAGGATATCCTGAAAAGTGGCACCTGCACATCCTACTTCAATATTTAAAAGTAGGCATTTTCTACTGTCGATTGTGCTGTGATGAAGCAGAGGTATGGAAATTCCCAAGATGGAGAATGAGGAGACCCTGTGCCTGGCAAAATCAATTAAATGTTGAGAACCAGCAGAACAGTTGAAAATAAACAAAAGGGGACAAGTTAATCCAATCCAAAGAAACAAGCAAGAAACCACACTATCCAATATTAAGGGAAAATCTCACTTTCATATGGGCCATTTTACAATTGCGTCTGGTTGCTGGTCATCTGCAGCTCCAGCTTTTTAATGGCGTTCAGGGCTGACCAAGTGTGCAATGTATTGGAGTTCCTGGGTCAGGAAGAACCTACAAGAGATGTAATGTAATGAGGCTCTCACCACAGTGCACCACACATTATCTGCACCCCTAGCGAGTGAAATACTCGAAGTGCAGTCACTGTTGTAGTGTAGGAAACGCAGTAGCCAGTTGACAAACAGCAAACACTCACAAGCAGCAATGTGATAATAACTAGTTGACCAGTTGATTGAGGGATAACTCGGAGATAACTCCCCTGCTCTTCTTTAAGATAGTGCCATGGAATCTTTTACATCCACCCAAGCAGGCAGATGGGGTCAATTTAACATCTCATCTGAAAGACAGCACCTCTGACAGTGCAGTATTCACTGAAGTATCAGGCTGGATTTTTGTGCTGAGCTTCTACAGTGGGACTCAGAGGCAAGAGTGTTACCAACTGAGCCACATCTGATAAAATAAGCAGTCCTCAGAGCATCCCAGAGCACTTTTAAGTCAATTGAATACTTTTGAAGTGTAGTCACTGTTGTAACGTAGGAAATGCTGCAGCCAATTTGTGCACAGCAGACTCCCACAAATTGCAATGTGATAATGATCAGATAAACTACTTTTGATGATGTTGGTTGAGGGATAACTATCGTGCAGGATGCCAGGAAGAACTCCTCTGTTGTTCCTCAAAATTGTGCCATGGGAATTTTGGCATTCACTTGAGAGGACAGAAAGGGCCCCAATTCAACATTTCCTCTGAAAGACAGCATCTCCAACCATGTTCTGCCTCAGTTCTGCAGTAAAGTGTCAAGCTAGATTATATGTTCGATTCTCTGTAGTGGGACTTAAACCCACAACTTTCTGACTTAGAGTTGAGAGCGCTATCCACTGAGCCACAACATACAAAATGCTTTAAAAACGGGTTCCGAAGAAGGGTCACTGACCCGAAACGTTAACTCTGCTTCTCTTTCCACAGATACTGCCAGACCTGCTGAGTATTTCCAGCATTTCTTGTTTTTATTTCAGATTTCCAGCATCCGCAGTATTTTGCTTTTATTATACAAAATGGTTTTCCTTGTGGCTCCAATAAAATATATTAATTGGTATTCAACAAAGTTTAGCACACTATTTGCACAACGTAACAGAAAAGTGGATCAGAACCTGTCCTGGACAAGAAATACTAGAGATTCAGAGCTGACTACTGTTACCACTTAAGGCATCATATATAAATGTAGCATCTTGTCCCTGAGCTAGAAGTTCAATCACCCATGTGGAGGTTTGAGTACATAATCTAGGCTGATATAAAGGAGTGCTGTGCATGTTCTGATTAATAAGATCTAAGAGTTAGATTTTTCAAATTTAAGTAAGCACAGCAACTTGCACTTATAATGTGCCTTTAATGTGATCAAAGGTCTCATAGAGCTTCACAGAGGCATCATAAAACTAAAAATGACATCAAGCCACCTAAGGCGAAATGAGGGCAGATGACCAAAAGCTTGGCCAAAGAACTAGTGCCTTAAAGGAGGAAAGCAAGGTGGAGAGGTTTAGGGAAGGAATTCCAGAGCTAAGGGTCAGTCACTCATGGAGGAGTGGGTAAAATTGGGGATGCTCAAGTAGCTGAAATTAGAGGAGCACAGTATGCCGAGGGTTGTAAGAGCTGGAGGAGATTGCAGAGATAGAGAGGGGCCAGTCCATGGAGGGATTTGAAACCAAGGATGAGAATTTTAAAATTGAGTCATTGTTTAACTGGGAGCCAATGTATGTCCGTGAGCACAGGGTTGACGGGTGAACAACATATGGGGACATGAACAGCAGAGTTTTGGATGACCTCAAGTTTACAGAGGGGAGAATGTGCGAAGCTAGCCAGGTGTGAGTTAGAATAGTCAAGTCTGGAGGTAACAAAAGCATAGATGACAGTTTCAGCAGCAGAAGAGCTGAGGCAGGGGCGGAAACAGGCAATGTTATGGAGATGGAAATAAATGATCTTAGTGATGGCATGGATATGTGGTTGAAAGCTTGCAAACAGTCTGGTTCAGCCTCTGAAAGTTGCTGGGGAGTAGGATGGAATTCGTGGCAAGGAAGCAGAGTTTGTGGTGAGGACTGAAGACAATGGCTTTGGTCTTCCCCGCATTTAATTGGAGGGATTTTCTGCTAATACAGCACTGGATGTCAGATAAGCAGATAGATAATTTAGCAACAGTGGAGGAGTCGAGAGAGGTGGTGGTGAGGGAGAGCTGGATACGTCAATGTGGAAACTGACATTGTGTTTTCGGATGATGTTGTCGAAGGGCAGCATGTAGATGAGTAATAGGAGGGGGTCAAAGATAGATCCTTGGGGGACACTAGAGACAGTGCAGGAATGGGAAGAGAAGCCATTGATGGCGATTCTCTGGCTACGATTAGATAGATAAGAACGGAACTAGGCGAGTGCAGTTCCACCCAGCTGGAAGACAATACAGAGGCATTGGAGGAGGATGGTGTGATCTATTTTTCAAAGGCTGCAGACAGGTTGAGAAGGACAAGGAGGGATAGTTTGTCTTTGTCACAGAGACATGGGATGTCATTTGTGACTTTAATCAGAGCTGTTTCAGTACTGTGGCTGGGCAGAAATGTGCGTAGAGGGATTCAGACATGAAGTTCAGAGAAAGATGGAAACGAACAACACATATTGAAGTTGCATCATTGCAGGAAAACTACCCTCCTCAATACAAAGAGCAGAAATGCTACTTCATATTCCACAAGGAAGGTTTCAGCCTTCCCTGCCCTTGACTTTCACTCCATCATCACGAGGTCCTCCCGTTGAAGTGATTTATGATTTTAACCCCTTGTAGAGCCTAAACCAAATCAAGCGTACATCTCTATGAGTCTCCCTTAATTAAGATCAAACTAGACAATTCTTATAGACATTAATTTGGGTCTAAAGAACTGAACTAGTCTTCCTTCAAAGAAAGGAAACTAACAGAGAATATTACCATCTTTTGGATAGCCTATTTTTAATAATTATAGCTAAGTCATAAATATCGCAGATATTATAAGGGTCTGGGAAACTCTCTTCATTATGTATCTCCCCACTTAAGGAGACACAGAGAGGGGGTTCTTGTAGTTGTATACAGAATGCTACATGAGACGATTTATTAACTTTTATATATTTATTAAAGAGTTGAACATGTAATACACTTTAAGTGGCTAAGCATACTACAATATCAAAGACTATGAAGAGATGTAAAATATAATCTTATTTCTAAAATAGAATCCAAAAGTTCAACCTTGACAATGCTATAGCAAAATATCTTAGAATATCCATCAAAATTTAAAGTAAACTGTTACTTTAAATTCCCAGAGTAAGCCATAGGTTGAGAAACATCGATGAGGAATTCAATACTTCTGTTTTTTTGATTCAAAACTCTCATGTTTATACTGTTTCTAATCTATCATCTTATCTTTTAGAATGTAAGTATTACCTTTCTGTGCTTTTTTCCTGCTTTTGAGACCCATATATGGTAATATCATTAGCTACCATCCCCACTTAACGTATTTGCTAGAAATCCCCTGCTCTTAAAATTGTGAGCTTTTATCTGGTCAAAATGTTTATAACTGGGTTTACTTGGCATCTGTTTTTGTAAGTACCATTTCATTTTGTAATTTATGATCTATAATTGTTTTTTTATGGTACCTTGTAGCATCCTGGTGAGTCAGTCTGTCTATATCACTAACACTATCAACTAATTAAGTTTATAACCATCAGTATTGACTTCACACAGGATGTTTCAATGTATATCATGTTCTAATTCCACTGTAGCAAAAACCTTGAAAGACCCCTAAGGAGTGGTGCAGTGGTTAGCACCGCAGCCTCACAGCTCCAGTGACCTGGGTTTGGTTCTGGGTACTGCCTGTGTGGAGTTTACAAGTTCTCCCTATGACCGTGTGGGTTTCCAGCAAGTGCTCCAGTTTCCTCCCACAGCCAAAGACTTGCAGGTTGATAGGTAAGTTGGCCATTGTAAATTGCCCCTAGTGTAGGTAGGTGTTAGGAGAATTGAGGGAAGGTAGGGATGTGGTAGGGAACATGGGATTAATGTAGGATTAGTATAAATGGGCAGTTGATGGCCAGCACAGACTCAGTGGGCCAAAGGGCCTGTTTCAGTGCTGTATCTCTCTCTAAGACTTGACCTTGAAGTGGATTTAACGGTACCCATAAAGGAGAATTTCAGTGAGTCTTGAAAATTAACCATTTATTCAGTCTTTAATTCTAAAAGGTGTAATGTCTTAATTATATCTAAATTCTACCTAATTAAGCCTATTATTCCTATGTTTCATCACACTGTGACATACCTGAGAACTGGGGGCTGTTCCCAGCTGGCAGCCTTCTGTCCCCAAATTTCATAGGAACAGGAGTTCATTTATTCATCTCGCCCCTTGAGCCTGTTCTGCTATTCAATAAGATCATGGCTGATCTGTGAACAACCTCCATATATCTGCCTTTGTCCCATATTCCTCAATACCTTTGAATAACAAAAATCAATCACAGATTTAAAATTAATAATTGATCTAGCATCAATTGCCATTTGCAGAAAAGTGTTTAAAAAATTTACCACCCTCTGTGTGAAAAAGTGTTTCCTAATTTCAGTCCTGAAAAGTCTGGTTCTAATTTTTAGACTATGCTGCCTGGTGCTAGACTCCCCAACAAGTGAAAATAATTTTCTTCTAACTTCCCTATTGGTTCTCCTAAGTATTTTGAAAACTTTGGTCAAATCACCCCTTAACCTTCTGAATTCCAGGGATTACAACTCTAGTTTTGAGTATTGTTGAAAATGGAGACATGTTGTCGAAGCTTCAATAACTTGTCTCTAATTTCAGCATTACTCAAGTTCTGTACTACCAAATGACCAACTCTAGTTTTGTAATATTCCCCCTTGGAGTCCAGATATCATCCTGGTAAACCTACACTGCACTCCCTCCAAGGCCAATATATCCTGCCTAAGGTTTGGTGCCCAGAACTACTCACAGTACTCCAGTTGTGGTCTAACCCAGTATAGCTGGAACATAATTTCTATCCACTTGTATTCTAGTCCTCTGCATACAAAGGCCAGAATCTCATTACACTTCTTCATTATTTTCTGTACCTGTTCCTGACATTTTAATGATCGATATACATGGAGCCCTAAGTTTCTTTGGACCTCCATTGTTTCTAGTTTATCACCATTTAGCAAGTAGCCTGTTCTATTAATTTTAGGTCCAAAATGTAAATGACTTTACATTTGTCTGCATTGAAATTAATTTGCCACAGTTTTGCCCATTCATTTAATCTATTAAGAATTTGCGTACAGCGAGTTGGAACAAACACCAGTGGGATTCATGCTGCAGTGCCTACTGCCATTTTATGGTAGCTGGTTTTAGCACCTGACCTGACACAGAACAATGACAGAGTATGCAACTTGTAAGCATTCTCCAGTGCCAGCAAAGTTCAATGACACAGAACCAAGCTCAAAGTAAACTGCACTAATAGGCTAGATTTAACCTGTAAAATGCATCACAATCAAGACTGCAAATTAATTGCACTCTAGAATTGCTCTTTAGACCTACATTTTGAACAAACTTTTCAGAATGAGCTCCCATTCCACAAATAAAAGTCATTTAGTCATAAGAGATTCAATACTGTATACTCAGGACTAAAATTTACATACATGGGTTGCATGTAACTATTTGCGTAGCATGTTCTGATGAAGGCAGCTCCAGGACTCCTAATGCCCACACAAGTGCAGGAATGCACTGCTGCTCAAATAGATACCTAGATCAATCAACTTTTCTTTAAAACAGCCTATTTTGGGCGGAATAGACACTGGGCTAAAAAGTGGCACAGTGGTGCAGTGGTTAGCACCGCAGCCTCACAGCTCCAGGGACCCGGGTTCAATTCTGGGTACTGCCTGTGCGGAGTTTGCAAGTTCTCCCTATGACTGCATGGGTTTTCGCCGGGTGCTCTGGTTTCCTCCCACCGCCAAAGACTTGCAGGTGATAGGTAAATTGGCCATTGTAAATTGCCCCTAGTGTAGGTAGGGAATATGGGATTACTGTAGGGTTAGTATAAATGGGTGGTTCTTGGTCAGCACAGACTCGGTGGGCTGAAGGGCCTGTTCCAGTGCTGTATCTCTAAATAATAAATAAAATAATAATTTGTGGAAGAGACAGTGAGCTAGCATGGCCATAAGCCCAGCAGCTATCCACAGCAGTCTCAGGGTTGGTGTCAACATGGTTTCAATATGAGATCCATCATCTCCAACTGGTTTGCCTCCAAAACCAAAAATGATTTAATGTTTTTAATGAGTGGAGTTGACACCTATAATTGGAGGTCAGTTTATATGGATTTTAGATCAAATCTGCCTTCTAATTGTCAACATAAATGCAGCAACAGACTAGAAAATGACTATAAATGAGCTCTAAGCCTGCTATGCAATCAAAATGAATACAAATTGAATTGTGAAATATTTATGCATATCTTAATTCTAACTATTCAAATTGTTGGATTTAGATTTACATGCCCAACAACATTTATAGATTTGTCTTTGTTTATGTACTCTCATCTTATGGGTCCAGGTCACACTCCAATGCAGTACTATGGAAGCAGTATCTTGTGATTAGAACTGAAAAAAAAGTCCCGTCTGCCTTTTCTGAAGGTTTGGTGGACATTTACACATTGATTTTAACTTGGGGTGAATGGCGAATATGGAGCCTGGAAATCTTAACTCCCGGGTCTCACTCCTCCCTAAACCTAGAGTCATGGCAGGCAGGAGTCCAGTGAGCATGGGATTCACGTAAATGTGGCAGAAGGCCACAGCAGGTGACCCGCAGGAACAATCCCTGGCCAAGTTGGTGAAGGGGCACAGGATAGAGCTGAGATGATTGAGGAAAGCCTAAGGTGCGGATGGCCAAAAAATGTCATGTGGGGACCAGAGCAGAACTTTGTCTCCACTTTGCTCACAAGGAACTCTTGAACAAAGCTTTTAAGTTTAATTACCTGGGTTTTTCAAGGCCCTGGATACAAATGCCAATATTGGATACCAACTTTTATATTTTAATCAGGCCCTTGCCAGCATCTGGGCAAATGTCTCACAGGCGGGCCGGAATGAGCCTGACAAAATCGCTGAGCATTAGTGTTATGTAGACCAGGTCAGTACCATCCAGTCTGTAATGTAACCCATCCCCATATGCCCCATTTTCGTTGGGAACAGGGGTTTATATTTCAGGCTATGGAGACATCTGAAGAAACAATGAGTTTCTTGAAATCAGGACACTGAAATTAAGGATGAAAATGATGGGAGTGCAGGATTTTGTATGACACAGGATGTGTCATGATGTTCTTCAAGAGTAGTAGTTCATGGTGGTTTAGAGCAGGGAAGGATAGCAAAGAGGGAAGTGAAGATTTTGGACTTTGAGATGATAAAGATTTGCATTAAGATCTTGGTTGTAGTGGTAAAGGAACAATATTTTGAAGGTGAAAGAAAGTGGTCTTCGTAACAAAATGGATGATATCAGGGCTTAAAGAATTAAATTATGGGGATTGATTACATTAAATGGGGTTGTAATCCCTTGAGTAGAAGATTGAGAGGTGATCTGATCGAGTTGCTGAAAGGATTCGATCGGATAGAAACAGTGAATCTATTTCCTCAAATTGACTCTGATCTGTACATTTATGAGAAGCCCCTGCTTGGGTAAGGTAGGCAGCTCGGCCTCCTTAAAAAGGACTCATTTAAAGTAGGTGGGGTTGAAGTGGAAAACAGGAGCATTGAGCTTTTGACGATAATTTTAACTGCTCTATTCCCGTTGAGTGAGATGGGTTAAAATCTCAATCCTATGTCAAGTTAGAAAGGCCAGGTGCAGAATTAAACTACCTCTACTTTTCCCAACAAGATATTTCAGTTCCAATCTCAGAAGCATCTGCTACTGCCCCAAGGTGCCATTTTTCTATTTCCCACACCAGCCAACTTGTGGATTCCCTGTGAGATTGCCAATTAATGCCAAATTAGAGAGAATTTTGGATCATAGGCTCATGCCTACCAAGAACTGCATTGAGACTGCCAAAACTCATTTCACATAGTGTCCTTATAGCCAGAAACATACTCACATGCAGTGAGATGTTTCACTTCAGTACTTTAGAAGGTAGTAGAAACCAAGTAAGAGAGAGAAAGGAAACGACGGGTGATGGGCCCTAAGCATGATCAAACAGAAAGGAGGCTTTCAAAAGCAGGGAGGGAGGTGACAAGACAGAGAGGCTAAGGGATGTAGTTCCACTTAATGGGAGTAAAGTAGTTAAAGGTGCAGTCACTGATAGCAGTGAAGGAGTAAGCCAATGTCAGAGTAACTGGACCATACAAAAGATGATTGGAAAGGCTACAGGGAAATTTCATCTCAACATCAATTTCTCCAGGCATGGGTGTGAACCATCATAGGGGAGAGAACGTGGCTTCTAGCATTCTGGATGAATTGCAATTTGCAGAGAGTGGAGATGGGGAAACTATCAAAGAGAGCATTGAACAAATTAAAGTAAGTGATAGGCAAGAACTAGGGTTTTGGCAACAAATGGGGAGAGGTAAGGGTGGAGGTGGGAATCATTTCTGAAGTAGAGGAAACAATTCTTGGAAATGCATTGAATATGCAGCATTACCATTGCTGAATCCCTCACCATCAACATCCCAGGGGTTACCATTGAACAGAAACTTAACTGGACCAGCTATAAAAATACTGTGGCTACAAAAGCAGGTCAGAGGCTGGGAATTCTGCAGCGAATAACTCACCGCCTGGCTCGCCAAAGCCTATTCATCATCTACAAGGCACATGTGATGAAATATTCTTGTCTTGCCTTCAACACTCAAGAAGCTCAACACCATCCAAGACAAAGCAGCCCGCCTGATCGGTACCCCATCCACCATCTTAAACATTCACTCCCTCCAACACCAGTGCACAGTGGCAGCAGTGTGTAACCATTTACCAAGATACACAGCAGCACCTTCCAAACCTGCAACCTCTACCACCTAGAAGAACAACAGACGCATGGGTACACCACCATGTGGAAGTTCCCCTCCAAGTCACTCACCATCCTGACTTGGAAGTATATCACCATTCCTTCAGGGTCACTGGGTCAAAATCTTGGAACTCCCTCCTTAAGGGAACTGTGGATGTACCTACACCACATGGACTGCAGCAGTTCAAAAAGGTGGCTCACCAGCACCTTCTCAATAGCAATTAGGGATAGACAATAAATAAATGCCAGCGATGCCCACATCCCAAAAACAATTAGAGATGGAAGTTGAGTTTAAGTTTGAAAAGTATACTGAAGTTCTGCAGTTCTGGGTTCAAGATGCAATTTGATGCATTTTGCGAATGATATAGTGAGATGTTGAGGAGCTTTAGGCTGACCTATCAAAAAGAAACAGACTTGTTGGCAAAATAGCTTTTCCCTGTTCCTCAAAATTTCTAAATATTCCTCTGTTGCACCTATTAATCAGGAAACCCACTTGAATCATTTAATGCTGCAGAGTCCTTAATAATATGTAAATTAAGAATGTGCTTTTTGTACCATTTCCTTTCAAAGAGAAACTAGACTCATTTGCAATTCCTCCCCTCATTATTTTTTCAACTCTGACTACCTTTGCGTGGATGTTCTTCCATCCTGGGAATAGAGGTGTGAAACATTATCGATGACAGTGATATGATTGAGCTGCTGAATTAGATGTCTGCCTATCTCACTGGAGCAGAACCATCAAGATATTTTATAAACTGAAACTGATCTAAGGTGTTTCTGTATTTCTGCATTTGTAAGATAACCTTTCTTAAGACAAATTAACTTGACAGTTTGATGTGTGAAAGCATTGACAACTTTTCTGGTCCAGGTAACTCAGTAGATTTAAATAGCACCACATTTGCAGTACTGCAAAAGAATGTGGACCAATCTTCACAAATGGTCTGATTTATATAGTGATCCAGGAAAGCATTGATACGTTTAAATTAATAGTGCTGCCAAAATACGTTACTTATTTTACTTATCCTACTAGAGCATAACATTTGGTCCAATACATTCAAAAATAAATTGACTTTCATTTTTATGGTGCATCAACGACCTTGAATAACCTTTAACTCTTCAGGTCGACCTACATTCTGGGATTCCCTCTACAAAATTTTGCACACTCTGTAACATGAGCAATGTTCTAACTGGATAATATATTCCTGGTGAAAGGGAGAACAGAATGGTGCAATCAGATGTGCTCCGTCGCCTTTTAGGAATAGGAATAGCAGCGAAATCCAATCAGAAAGTAGTGCGGAGCTCAACCTGAAATTAAATATGAAATCTTCCTGTGTCTCTATATCTAATGAAAATACGGTCTGCAATAATCCCCTTGTAAAGCAATAAGTGCGCTGCTGATAAATACAATATATGGGAAGAGAAAGAAATGTCATTAAAATAATGAATCATTCAGTAATGAATTAAGAACTGAACATATTTGTGACAAAACAGTAATAAAACTAATCTGTGCTGCATGTAACATGTTTATTAGAATTCTGTAAGCACAGAGAAATGGAGGGGGAAAACACAAGGCAAGTTAGAATTAATTATATACTGCAAGAAAGTCAAGATATAAATAATCTCTGTAAGTACTATAATCACGCTGTCCCTAGTAACGACATAGTTACAAGGAAATAACACCAGATGCCAAGCATTATATCTGCATTGGGTTGCTTGATCTTTGAGACACAGCATTGTTACAAAGTTACATTTATAGTGGGATCTGTGCGAGCAGGCTAGTTTTGCTCTTAATTTCATAACAAATTTTACAACAATCCCACCAGAGTTTATACTGTCCATCAGACAGCTGCAGACATCTTAAGTTGTTTATTTCTGCATAATTAGAATACAGGCTCACTTTTATACAACTCCAGAATCTTAATATATTCATGAATTTTCTATGGGCCATCGTTTTCTTTTTAACTCACTCCATGTCACATCAATCACCTCACTGAAAAACATTTTGCAAACAATTTTATCTAGTCTTCTGTAGTGCACGACAGTTGATGCTGCCATTTAATCAGATTATCGAGCACTATACTAGGATGCTGTTAATGTTACATTACCTGTCATGCCATTTTATTTCCAAGGATAGGCAACCTGACAATGGGTGGATTTAACTGACATTCCTGGTGATAGTGAACATAAATGCCAGTAATCCCAGCGCAGCCTGATTATACACTTGGCGGAAACTATAAATGTCACCACTACCAGAAAAGAGACCATGCCTCTTCATGTATTCTTAATGGATGCAAACACCATTTGCATGGCACCAATTTATTTGACTAAGAGATCATAAAGAAGACTGTGCAATTGCTTGAATTTGTGTATTCAAAGGTAATATGCTAGAATGTTGGAGTTCTGGCAGTTGTTTGTGGTATTTTCAATGCTTACTCATCGGTAAATCATTAAGTTATCACAGGTACCAATTCATAGCATTCTCTTTTATTATGATGGTAAGATTTTGTTGTAAACAGGTGCAACAAAATCCAAATTCACCCAGAAATGCCCCCAACTCCAAACGCACCAAAGTGCTGCACATACAATGAATTGCTTCTTAAATGCAGTCACAGTTGCCATGCAGGTAAACATAGCAGTCATTTTGCACACAAGATGAAGAACTGGTTAAATTATTTCCTGTGCTTTGGGATATTTCCAAGACTTGATAAGGCAATGATATAAATGCAAATCTTTCTCTCAAGGCTTAATGCTGTAATTAAGTGATGGAACATTACTTGTGAGGCTGTTACTTCTTTGGTTTTATATGCTGTTTTATTTCCCCCCTTTTTTCAGGTTCTCTACACCTTGCAACATATGTCTCTAAGGCAGTGAGTGATTGACTTGCTTCCAGACCTCTGGCAAAGCTTCTGTGTCCTAAAGACCAGCTATCGGAGTGGCTCATGACTGAGCTTCCCTCTTATTTCCTCCCTTACCCCTGTAAGTGATATCCTGCTACCATAACACACACAGTTTCTCCACAGTAGCAAGGCTGAGATTCCAACTCATCCTAGTTTTCAAATCCCTCCACGGCCTCACCCATCCCTATCTCTGCAGCCTCCTCCAGCCCTCCAGCTTTTGAAATATCTGTGCTTCTCCAGTTCTGGCCTCTCCGCATCCCCAATTTTCTTCACTCCAACATTGGTGGTTTTGCCTTCAGCTATCTAGGCCCTAAGCTCCGGAATTCCCTCCTTTGCCTCTCGACCTCTCTCTCCTCCTTTAAGACACTGCTTGAAACCTAACTCTTTGACTAAGCTTTTGGTCACCTGTTCGAAGATCTCAGCTTGGTTTGATAATGCTTCTGTAAAGCGCCTTGGGGTATTTTACTATGTTAAAGATGCTATGTAAATGCAAGCTGTTGCTGTTTATTAGCATGAATTTGTAACTGTATTTCATCAATCCTTCACAGAGTGCACTGGTATGCCACCCACTCCATCTACTGTGGGTAGTATTTTCTGACACAAATGACCTTCATTCAACACAGATGGAATGAATGCTTACATTTGCTACATAGAGAGAAACACAACCCAGTTTACTTTGACACAAATACCTGGATGCTCCCTTTCGTCAGAGTTTCTGCTGGGAGTAGGGTAGGGTGGGACGTCTGCTCTGACCCACCATGATCCAAATTATTTTCTCAGCATTCACAGCAGACTTTCGGCACTAACAGTGCCACTGATTGAGAATTCACCTCCAAGTGGGAGGGATGGCAAATGTTAGTGCAGTGATTGACGTACTACAGCCACTTAAAGGGGCAGGTCATCAATTATTCAAGTACCCAAATAAAAAAAGCAGATATGGTCAGCACTAGCAATTCTTGTGCTATATTTCTCTTTAATTAATCACCTTGATACCATCAAAGAACAGGTGGGGGATAATTTTGCCTTCTGGCAATAGTGTAAAAGGGGTTATATCAGATTAACCACCTGCTGGACATTTATAGCAATTTTCATTACAAACTTGGAGCAGAAACAGGCCATTCAGCCCCTCGACCCTGCTCCACCATTCTATTTGATCATGGCCTATCTCTTTGTGGACATAACTCCACTTTCCTGTCTACCCCAAAACCCTTTGACTCCCTTGTTTGTCAAGAATCTGTCTACCTCTGCCTTAAAAACATTCAATGATCCCTGCCTCCACAGCTCTCCGGGAAAGACAGTTCCACAGACTCACAACCCTCTGACAGAAAAAAATTCTCAATTCACTCTTAAATGGGAGATCCCTTATTTTTAAACTGTGCCCCCTAGTTTTAGTCTCTGTCACAAGGGGAAACATCCTTTCCACATCCACATTGTCAAGTCCTCTCAGGATCTTATATGTTTCAATAAGATCACCACTCGTCATTCTAAGCTCCAATGAATGCAGACCCAACTTGTCCAAACTTTCCTCATAGGATAACTCGTGCATCCCAGAAATCAGTTGAGTGAAACTTCTCTGAATTGCTTCCAATGCAATTATATCCTTTCTTAAGGATTCCAAAACTGTACACAATACTCCAGATGTGGTCTCACAAATGCTCTGTACAACTGTCGCAAAACATCTCTATTTTTATAATTCATTCCCCTTGCAAGAAAAGGCAACATTGCATTTGCCTTCATAATCACTTGCTATACCTGCAGACTAACCTTTTGTGTTTTGTGTGCTAGGACACCCAGATCCCTCTGCATCTCAGAGTTAGAGTCATAGAGTCATAGAGTTATACAGCAGAGAAACAGGCCCTTCGGCCTATTGTGTCCATGCCGGCCATCAAGCACCTAACTATTCTAATCCCATTTTCCAGCATTTGGTCAGTAGCCTTGTATACTGTGGAGTTTCAAGTGCTCATCCAAATACTTCTTAAATGTTGTGAGGGTTTCTGCCTCTACCACCTCTTCAGGCAGTGTATTCCAGATTCCAACCAAGCTCTGAGTGAAAAAAAATTTCTTCAAATCCCCTCTAAACCTCCTGCCCCTTACCTTAAATCTATGTCCCCCGGTTACTGACCCCTCCGCGAAGGGAAAAAGTTTCTTCCTATCTAACCTATCTATGCCCCTCATAATTTTGTATACCTCAATCTAGTTCCCTCAGCTTTCTCTGCTCTAAGGAAAACAACCTTAGCCTTTTCAGTCTCTCTTCATAGCTGAAATGCTCCAGCCCAAGCAACATCCTGGTGAATCTCCTCTGCACCCTCTCCAGTGCAATCACATCCTTCCTGTAGTGTGCTGCCCAGAACTGTACACAGTACTCCAGCTGTGGCCGAACTAGCATTTTATTGCTCCATCACAACCTCCCTGCTCTTATATTCTGTGCCTCGACTAATAAAGGCAAGTATCCCATATGCCTTCCTAACCACCTTATCTACTTGTGCCTTCAGTGATCTATGGACCAGTACACCAAGGTCCCTCTGACCTTCTGTAATTCCTAGGGTCCTACGATCCTTGCCTTGTTAGTCCTTCCAAAATGCATCACCTCACACTTCTCAGGATTAAATTCCATTTGCCACTGCTCCGCCCATCTTACCAGCCCATCGATATCGTCCTGTAATTTAAGGTTCTCCTCCTCACTATTTAAACTCCTCACTAGTTCTGCAATCTCTCTCCATTTAAATCACAGGTTGTATTTCTATTCTTCGGGCCAAAGTGGACAAGTTCACACTTTCCCACATTATACTCCATCTGTCAGATCTTTGCCAACTCAGTTAACCAATCTATATCCCTTTGCAGACTCCTTATGTCCTCTTCACATCTTACTCTCCTACCTGACTTTGTGTCATCAACAAATTTAGCAACCATACATTCTGTCCCTTTGTCCAAGTCATTGATATAGATTGTAAATAGTTGAGGCCCCAGCACTGATCTGTGTGGCACTCCACCAGTTACAGCTTGCCAACCTGAAAGTGACCCATTTATGCCTAATCTTTGTTTCCTGTTAGCTAACCAATCCCCAATCCATGCTAATATGTTAACCCCCCCCCCACCCCCACCCCATACCATGGGCTCTTATTTTGTTTAGTAACCTTTGATGCAGCACCTTGTCAAATGCCTTCTGTAAATCCAAGTACACCAGATCCACAGATTTCCCTTTATCCACCTTGATTGTTACTTCCTCAAAGAACTCTAATAAATTAGTTAAACATGATTTCCTTTTCACAAAGCCATGTTGACTCTATCTGATTGCATTGAGATTTTCTAAATGATCTGCTGTAACCTCCTTATTAATAGATTCTATCATTTTCCCTATGACAGATATTAAGCTAACTGGCATTTGGTTTCCTGCTTTCTGTATTTCTCCTTTCTTGAATAGTGGAGTTACATTTGCTATTTTCCAATCAAATGGTACCTTTCCAGAATCTAGGGAATTTTGGAAAATTAAAACCAATGCATCCACTATCTCAGCAGCCATTTCTTTTAAGACCCTAGGATGAAGTCCATCAGGACCTGAGGACTTGTCAGCTTTTAGTTCTAATAACTTTCTCGGTACCATATAGTACAGTTCTCTAATAACTTTCCCTGGTAATGGTAATTGTTTTAAGTTGCTCCCTCCCTTTCAACTCTTGAATCACAATTATTTCTGGGATGTTACTTGTATCCTCAACAGTGAAGACAGATGCAGAAAATCTGTTTAATTCCTCCGCCATTTCCTTATTTTCCATTATTGATTCCCCAGACTCACTCTCCAGAGGACCAACACTCACGTTATTTGCACTTTTCCTTTTTAAGTATCTGTAGAAACTCTTGCTATCCGTTTTTATATTTCGAGCTAGCTTTCTCATTCCCATTGAGCATAGTGGAGAGATGTACAGCGGCAGCTGATCCAATATCACCAGTTTTACACTATTACCAGAAATGAAAATTACACCCTGTAGTATTCAAGAGCAAAATATAGGATCACAATGACCTCGGGAGAAGTGGTTCCTTTTCATAAATTTTGCAATTAGATTCCATAAAATTTCTGAAGCTAAAACTGAAGAGTCACTGAACTGTCAGGTAGTATGATAAATTTTCTACTTTGATGGGGGAACGACAGATACTCACCCTTACGTAAGGTACAAATACAGCCAGGGTACACAGTACCAATAGGAGTTTAATATGACACTGCCACTATATCAATTCTCAACAACAGCACTAGACTAAACTATTCCACAAACCTCCCAAGAATTGAATGCTCACGTTCAACTGTAATGCATTAACCAGAGTACTAGGTAGAAAAGTTGAATTGGCTCCCTGAGGAACAAAAGCTTGGGGATTAACTTTCAAACTCTCCAGCATTATGCTTGCTCTAACCGTGACTATTCAAGATATGCTCATTTCATCAGCTCAGTATCTCAAAATAAATGAAATGATTGTCACAAATCTCAAAGCCCAGTACAATAAATACAAAATTAAGCAGTTTTGGAACACGATAATAATCAAATAGCTGAAAGTCCTGGTGCATCAGGAGCCTGCAAATTTCAGAGTGTAAAATTATTGCATGAATTATTGCATCATATCACATTCCATTCTCCAATATCTTAACAAAGGCATTAACCCCTTTATAATGAATGGACCGACTTCTTCATTATGATAGAAAAGCAGGAGAGTTTGATATGAAAATATTAAAGGGCAGAATTTCTACAGTGATTCCCCAATCTCCCCAGTCAATGGCATTGTAAATAAGTCCGATCTCTCTCCCTGCTAATTTGGGCTCTAGTTGCGACTGAGGTTCTATATGAAGGTGACAATTCTTACCTGGGATCCTCAGTCAGAACCAATAGCTCATAGAATCATAGCACCATACAGCATAGATGGAGGCCATTCTGACCATTGTGAGCTTGTCAACTCTTTGAGCTGGATTTTGTGTAGGTGGCAGGGCTCCCAACGCCAGGCCGAAAAGGTGGGGGGAACCCCGCCTCTGCATTTTCACAGCACCCCCAC
Source organism: Heterodontus francisci (assembly GCF_036365525.1). Taxonomy (NCBI): domain Eukaryota; kingdom Metazoa; phylum Chordata; class Chondrichthyes; order Heterodontiformes; family Heterodontidae; genus Heterodontus; species Heterodontus francisci. The sequence goes on along the minus strand of NC_090374.1, from coordinate 32,946,535 downwards.
CCCGGAGTGATTCTCCAGTGATTTTAAATGTAAGTTTCAGGAGGCAGGATCCCGTCTCTTTAAAGACAGGAATCCCACCTCCATGAGCTGTCGGCCAATCAGAGGGCTGGCAGCACTGCTGTATCAGCAGCGCCCTTGGGAGCGATGGTCACTGCCTGTACTGCAGAGGCCTTGGTCCCTGGCCCAGTGGTGAAACGCTGGACAAGCAGTAGATGAGGTTGGGTCACCAGGGCAGTCCGGAAGGCAAGGAGGGTGCTGAGGGGTGGTCTTGCAGTCCACGGGGAGGTGGGTTCAGGGTGGGTGAATTGGTTCCTGGTGAGGGTCCACCGTGGGCCATAAATTGCCCATGCAGGAATGACAACCCCCAAGTCCACAGGGAGGATCTCTCATTTTACAGGTTATCCTCCCCATGTGGCGGTTGTACCCCTCAATGTTGGTAGGATCCCAGCTGCAGCTGAAAAAGGCCTCTAACTAGGTATTAATAGGCCACTTAAGGGCTTCAGTTGGCCTCTGGGTGGGGAGGCCTGCGTTGGCCTATCCTGATCCTGGGAAGATCGCTGGGCAACAGGGAGATGATGGGCCTTCCGCCCCACCAAACCCCCCCTCACCCGTTGTGATACCCCCACCTCCAATCCTGCCTTGGGTGGCTCATAAAATCCAGTCCTTTGAAAGAGTTATCCAATTAGATTCACTCTCCTGCTCTTTCCCCATAGCCCTGCAAATTTCTTATTTTCAAGTATATGTCTAGTTCCTTGAAGTTCACAAATCAAAACCCGCTGGCACAGGCTGGCCTCAACCAAACCAAGAGATCACGCAAAGGGCAGGAAGCACAGAATTTGGGACTCCTTCCAGGAGTCTCATTCTACGCTCGCAGTTCAGCACCAACTAAACCATTTCCTGGGTTTGTGTTCAATAAAGGAGAGTTTTAATAAGAATGACATAGGGTGACAGCCATTCAGTTCCCTGTGCCTGAGCTGGTGCTGTCTCCTCGAAACCCATTCCTCCCAGATACTTCTATATTCCTCCGTTACAAATATTTATCCATTCGCTCTTCAATGATGTTCAGCTTTCTACCTCAATATCCACTCAAGTAATAGCTCTCAGTTTTTAAACCTATCTTCTTTCATCATCCTTGGTTGTCCAGTGAGAATTCATAATCTCTATTCTCTTTTACTTGCTTCGCCCACTAGTGGAAATACTCTTACACTGTTTACCACAGTAAAGTCCCCAGCTGACACTTACCTTTATTGACTGCTCCTTTCTCCGTGCTGCTCCCATTTACCACCTTAATAATGCTACCTCTGCCTCTGCAGGAAATGTTGGGCCCCATGTCCACCTCATTCTCTAGTCTCCCACTCCCTCCTCCCCCCACCAGAGCCATTATCCCGCCAATCCTCAACCCTAGTCTACCCCTCTCTCCTACCTGAACCTCAAACTCCCTAGTCCTTTTGTCCCCAAACTCCAGACCCCCATTCTTTTGCCTCTCCCACGTGCCAATCCCCAGTCCCCTGTCTCCCTCTTTTTTGACTCCAACTCCCCTGTCTCCATCACTCCTTGCCTAGAGACCCAATCTGCTGCCCTATACTCCTCCTTCACCCTGGACACACACCTTTGTTCACTCCATCTCTCTCTCTCTCTGTCACCCCACTGCACCTGTGTTCCAGAACCCATTACACATCCCTATTCCTAATCAGAAAGCATAAACTCATCACAGGATAGCACCATTAACCTCTTGTGCCAACGCTACCTCATTGTTCACTTATACAGGCAGATTAGCCTTAACTTGGGTATATTTCATATCCAATACATAGTGAATCACTCCTCAATGGCAAGTAATACCTCTGTTTAAAAGAGCAATAAGGATGACACTGGGTTGAAGATAAGTTATACAGTTGGCAAGAAATCATAATGATTCTGCATACATTATCCAGCTTGTACTGTGAAGGCCCTTCGAGCAATCAAAATGCTCCAAATTGCTGCTTGATTGCACTGTTGAATTGCTTAGTTATAGGGTGTATGCCTGGATGCGCCAATGTATTGATGGCATCTGTACTTAGTGGAATAGGATCACAAACCATAGCCCAGATCCCCTGACATTGCATTCAAATGCAATCAGTCAATTGGCTAAAGATGAAGGAGTCATGTATTGATCCTTGATATATTTAGAATTGTGACTTCCATGTACAAGATCCTTCACTGCACATCACAGATCTGGTAATAAGGATATCCCTTGAGCTTGAGATATTGGCAATTTGTAAAGAAGGAAAAAGAAAGACTTGCATTTCTATAGCAGCTTTCATGACCTCAGGATGCCCCAAAGTGCTTTACAGCCAACAAAGTACTTTTGAAGTGTAGTTATTGCTCTAAAGTAGGAAATGCAGCTGTCAATTTCACACAGCAAGATCCCACAAAACAGCAATGAGGTAATGACTGGAAAATGTATTTTTACTGATGACAAGAGATGTGGAACAGCTAGTCAAGAGGAAGAAGGAAGCTTACTTAAGGTTGAGGAAGCAAGGATCAGACAGGGCTCAAGAGGGTTACAAGATAGCCAGGAAGGAACTGAAGAATGGACTTAGGAGAGCTACAAGGGGACATGAAAAAGTCTTGGCGGGTAGGATTAAGGAAAATCCCAAGGCGTTCTACACTTATGTGAGGAACAAGAGGATGGCCAGAGTGAGGGTAGGGCCGATCAGGGATAATGGAGGGAACTTGTGCCTGGAGTTGGAGGAAGTAGGGGAGGTCCTAAATGAATACTTTGCTTCAGTATTCACTAGTGAGAGGGACCTGGTCCTTTGTGAGGACAGCGTGGAACAGGCTGATATGCTTGAACAGCTTGAGGTTAAGAGGGAGGATGTGCTGGAAATTTTGAATGATATGAGGACAGATAAGTCCCTGGGGCCAGACGGGCTATACCCATGGATATTACGGGAAGTGAGGGACGAGATTGCTGCGCCTTTGGCGATGATCTTTGCGTCTTCACTGTCCACTGGAGTAGTACCGGATGATTGGAGGGTGGCAAATGTTGTTCCCTTGTTCAAGAAAGGGAATAGGGATAACCCTGTGAATTATAGACCAGTCAGTCTTACGTCGGTAGCGGGCAAATTATTGGAGAGGATTCTGAGAGACAGCATTTATGATTATTTGGAAAAGCATGGTTCGATTAGAGACAGTCAGCATGGCTTTGTGAGGGGCAGGTCATGCCTCACAAGCCTTATTGAATTCTTTGAAGATGTGACAAAACACATTGATGAAGGAAGAGCAGTGGATGTGGTGTATATGGATTTTAGCAAGGCGTTTGATAAGGTTCCCCATGGTCGGCTCATTCAGAAAGTAAGGAGGCATGGGATTCAGGGAAAGTTGGCTGTCTGGATACAAAATTGGCTGGCCCATAGAAGTCAGAGGGTGGTAGCAGATGGAAAGTATTCAGCATGGAGCTCGGTGACCAGTGGTGTTCCACAAGGATCTGTTCTGGGACCTCTGCTCTTTGTGATTTTTATAAATGACTTGGATGAGGAAGTGGAAGGCTGAGTTAGCAAGTTTGCCGATGACACGAAGGTTGCTGGAGTTGTGGATAGTGTGGAAGGCTGTTGTAGGTTGCAACGGGACATTGACAGGATGCAGAGCTGGGCTGAGAAGTGGCAGATGGAGTTCAACATGGAAAGGTGTGAAGTGATTCATTTTGGAAGGTCGAATTTGAATGCAGAATACAGGCTTAAAGACAGGATTCTTGGTAGTGTGGAGGAACAGAGGGATCTTGGGGTCCATGTCCATAGATCGCTCAAAGTTGCCACCCAAGTTGATAGGGTTGTTAAGAAGGCGTATGGTGTGTTGGCTTTCATTAACGGGGGATTGAGTTTAAGAGCCGCGAGGTTATGCTGCAGCTCTATAAGGCCCTGGTTCGACCACACTTGGAATATTGTGTTCAGTTCTGGTCGCCTCATTATAGGAAGGATGTGGAAGCTTTAGAGAGGGTGCAGAGGAGATTTACCAGGATGCTGCCTGGACTGGAGGGCATGTCTTACGAAGAAAGATTGAGGGAACTAGGGCTTTTCTCATTGGAGCGAAGAAGGATGAGAGGTGACTTGATAGAGGGGTACAAGATGATGAGAGGCATAGATAGAGTGGATAGTCAGAGACTTTTTCACAGGGTGGAAAGGGCTATCACCAGGGGGCATAATTTTAAGGTGATTGGTGGAAGGTTTCGGGGAGATGTCAGAGGTAGGTTCTTTACACAGAGAGTGGTGGGTGCGTGGAATGCGCTGCCAGCGGTGGTGGTAGAAACAGATACATTAGGGGTATTTAAGTGACTCTTGGATAGGTACATGGATGATAGTAGAATGAAGGGTAGGTAGTTAGTTTGATCTTCGAGTCGGTTAAAGGTTCGGCACAACATCGTGGGCCGAAGGGCCTGTACTGTGCTGTACTGTTCTATGTTCTATGTTCTATGATGTTGGTTGAGAGATAATTATTGGCCAGGACTTAACAACTCCCCAGCTCTTCTTTGAAATCGTGGCAAGGTGCCTTTTACATCCACCTGAGGCAGCATATGATTGGAGGCTGTTACATATATTTCTTTCATTGGATCTGATCTCATCTGAATAGCTCAGTTACTTTTTTTGCAAATTTCCAAACCTCTTTTTTGTCATTGTAAAGGGATGTCAAATATTGTTAACTTCCAACCACATCAGACCGCTGACCCATAGTACAGTTATTTCCGGTCGTCAAAAATGTTCCCGGCACCAGAAAATCAATCCTAAATGATCCTAAAACAATAAAAGCAGCTTGAAAATATGCATTATTTTGCAAAGCAAGCACACACAAACACACACACACAACATAAGCTGCAAGATGAAAAGAAACAGCTACTTTAAAGCACTCACTTTGCCAAAGGGGATAATCATTGATCCTGATAGAAAAATTCATACAATTTTGATTTTCTGGCAATAGAAATAACAAATGGTCCTGCAAAGGGATGGAAGCATAGTGGTAATGTTACTAGACTAGTTATAGAAGGGCCCGCACTAATGCTCTGAAGAAATGTGTTTAAATCCCACCAAAACAGCTGTGGGAAACTGCATTCAATTAATTCATGAATCTGGAATAAAAATCTGTGTTTTCCAAGCCCCATGGGGTGGCTTTGCAGGTGGATTTCATAGAAATTTGGAATGATGTACGTTGGCGCAGCTCCATGATGTCTTCCCGTCTCTGAGCACTTTTCCCGGAGGCAGGTCCCCAGCGGCAGTGGTAGGTTGCTAACTAAAAGGGAAATTAAGCCCTGTTTTTGGACAGGGTTAAATTTTGTGAGTAGTGCGCAGGCTCCGCTGTGTCTGCTCCATGGCAGGTGAGAGATGTTGCAGCAAATGGAAAGGCTACTATCTGCCTGGATTGCAGCCTTGCCATTAAGTTCTGATGGCCATGTGCATGTAACTTTTCAGCCATTCCAAGGATGCCAATGCTCTGTCACTGCCTCTCTTCTGCTCCATCAGTCTGGCCCTCAGCAGCACTGCCATTGGTCTCACAGTGGGAGCTGCCAACCTGCATTGTCGATGGCTGCACTGACCTGCACTCCAGCCTTGGGAAACCTCCCACAGTCAATAATTGAATGCAAAACATGAAGGTGGCCTGCGAACTGTCCGTCTCCCGTAAAATGAATGTGCATCCGAAACGCGCATGCTCAGAACCCGGAAATCGCAGGGCAGACTCACCAAAGGTGGCAGCACAGTAGTCAGGAGGGAGTATCCCTGGGAGATCTCAACATTGACTCTGGACCCCTGAGGTCTCCTGGCATCAGGTCAATTATGGGCAAGGAAGCCTCCTGCTGATTATCACCAAGTGCCCTGCCTCAGTTGATGAATCAGTGCTCCTCCATGTTGAACATCACTTGGAAGAAGCACCAAGGGTAGCAAGGGCACACAATATACTCTGAGTGAGGGACTTCAATGTCCATCTCCAATAATGACTCAGTAACCCTACTGACTGAGCTACCTGAATCCTGAAGGACGTATCTGCCAGTCTGGGCCTGTGGAAGGAGGTGAGAAAACCAACAAGAGGGAAAAACATACTTGCCTCATCCTCACCAATCTATCTGTTGTAGATGCATCTGTCCAGGAAAGTGGTGCTAGGAGTGACAGTCCTTATGGAGACGAAGTCCCATCTTTACAGTCCATCATATTGTGCAGCTCTACCACCATGCTAAATGGGATAGATTCAGAACAGATGTAATAGCTCAAAACTGTGGACTGGATTTTACAGACCCCCCCCTAACATCAGGTTTGTGATGGGAGGGAGTTGGAAAATGCCTCCGGGGGAAGGCCGCCACGCACCCCAATGCCAGGAGGGCCCGGCCCAATATTGCTGGCAGTGGCGAGGCCTTGCGGCGACCACCCCACTATTCGGCAACAGGACCCCTATTTGCATATTCAGATCAATGTAAATGAATGCATTAATTATACTTACATCCTCGCCTGAGTTCCCACTCCGATCTTCGGCCTGGTGGCCAGCACTTCCAGGCCTTCGACTCCCTGTCCAGGGAAACGAGGTAGAACACTTGTGGGGAGGGGGGGATGAGGTAGGTTCCTCAGTGCGGGGTAGGGGTCAAAGAAACATCATTGGTGTAGGGGTTGATGGGAAAGTTTTGAGGTTAAAGTTTATGCACTTCGGTGGGAGGCAAGGTTAGGTGGACAAGGTAAGTGTTTTGGCGGGGAGAGGGCAAGTACTTAATATAATTGTTGTTGGCGGGTGGGAGAGGGGCAGAAGAAATGTCCTTATTTATTTTTATGTTCTTGCGCTTTAAATATTTACATTTAATGGTAGGGCTCAAAGCCCTTCAAAAATGGCGTCAGGGCCTCCGCAGAGGCAGCTGACGCCATTCCTGGGGACGGATAGCCTGCCCCCTCCACATGATAGGGGGCAGCCTGCCCCGGCTATTTAAATGAGTCACCGCGCTTAAGATCGCGGCAGCTCCTCAACGTGCGAACCGCGCGGGTGGAGTGCCGTTGTTTGTGCCCGCCACCGATAAATTTAAATATTTAAAGTGCAAAGACATAAAAATAAATAAAGGCATTTCTTCTGCCCTCATGGCTCAGCATATCTATCACTTTACCATTATCAAGTCAGGGGACCAACCCTGGCTTCATGAGGAGTGTAGGAAAGCATGACGAGCAACACCAGGCATGCCTGAAAATGAGATGCCAATCTGGTGAAGCTGCAATAGGTTTACATGCATGCTAGACAGTAGACGCAGCATGCTACAGACAGAAGAAAACGATCCCATAATCAATGGATCAAATCAAAGCTCTGCAATCTGAGCACATCCAGTCGTGAATGGTGCTGGGCAATTAAACAACTAACCAGAGGAGGAGCCTCCAAAAGGATCCTCAGAGAATTACAGCGCAGAAGGAGGCCATTCAGCCCAATGTGTCTGCACCAGCTCTACTAATAAGCATTTCACCCAGTGCCATTCTCCCATCTTCTCCCCATAACCCTGCACATTCTTCCTTTTCATATAACTGTCTAATTCCGTTTTGAATGCTTCAATTGAACCTGCCTCCACCACACTCTCAGACAGTGCATTCTAGGCCTTAATCACACGCTGCATGAAAAAGCTTTTCCTCATGTCACTTTTGCTTCTTTTACCAATTACTTTAAATTTGTGCCCTCTCATTCTCGATCCTTTCATGAGTGGGAACAGTTTCTCCCTATCTACTCTGTCCAGACCTCTCCTGATTTTGAATATCTCGATCAAATCACCTCTCAGCCTTCTCTTCTCCAAGGAAAAGAGTCCCAACTTCTCCAATCTATCTTCATAACTGAAGTTTCTCATTCCTGGAATCATTCTCATGAATCTTTTATGCACCCTCTCTAATGCACACACATCCTGCCTAAAGCAAGGATGGTGGTGGAGCCCAATACGTCAGTACGCAAGGCTGAAACATTTGCAACCATCTTCAGCCAGAAGTGGCGAGTCAATGATCCATCTCGGCCTCCTGAGGTCCACAGCATCACCGATACCACTCTTCAGCCAATTCATCTGATATCAAGAAACGGCTAAAGGCACTGGATACAGCAAAGGCTGTGGGTCCTGACAGCATTCTAGCAGTAGTACTGAAGCAATGCCACTAGCCAAGCTGTTCCAGTAGAGCTACAATGCTGGCATCTACCCAACAATATGGAAATTGCCCAAGTATATCCTGCCCCATTAGTCTACTCTTAATCATCGGTAAAGCTGTGTTCAGGAGACCTTCCTTGATCAGTATGTTCTCGGCCCAACTAGAAAGGAGGCATTGCTGGATCTGGTGCTGGGAATTGAGGTGGACCAAGTGGTACAAATGTCTACGGGGGCGCACTTGGGTGAGAGCGATCATTGCAACATAAGGTTTAGACACATAATGCAGAAAAGCAAGGAATGAAATAAGGTAGAAGAGCAATATTGGAAGAAGGCTACTATCAATGCGATGAGAGGGGATCTAGCCAGGATAAAATGGAACCAAGGACTGACAAGAAAAACTGTAAAGGAACAATTTCTCATCTCTAAGGAAGAGATGATTCAGGAACAGGCTGGGTACATTCCATCAAGGGTGAAAGGTAGAGGAGCCAAAAACAGAGCTCCTTGGATGACGAGGGAGGTAGTGATTATGATGAAACAAAAAAAAGATGGTGTATGACGCATGTCAGGTGAATTCTTGAAATGAGAATCGTCGGAACATAGGAGCAGGAGAAGGCCATTCAGCTCATTAAGCCTACTCCGCCATTCAATATGATCATGGTTGATCACCCAGTTCAATGCCTTTTTCCCACACTATCCTCATTTGCCTTTATGTCATTTGTATTTAGAAATCTGTCAATCTCTTTAAACATATTCAATGACTGAGCTTCCATAGCCCTCTCGGGTAGAGAATTCCAAATATTCACAACCCTCTGAGTAAAGAAATTTCTCCTCCTCTCTGTCCTAAGTGGCTTCCCCTTTATTTTGAAATTGTGCCCCCTGAACCTAGACTCCCCAATCAGGGGAAACATCTTAACTGCATCTACCCTGTCTATCCCTTTAAATATTTTGTAGGTTTCAATGAGATCACCTCTCATCCTTCAAAACTCTAGAGAATACAAGCCCAGTTTCCTCAATCTCTCTTCATAGTACAGTCCCACCATCCCGGGAACAATTCTGGTGAACCTTTGTCGCACTCCCTTTATGGCAATAATATCCTTCCTAAGGTAAAGGGACCAAACAGCACACAGTACTCCAGGTGCAGTCTAACCAAGGTTCTATACGATTGAAGCAAGACTTCACTACTCCTGTACTCAAATCCTCTTGCAATAAAGACTAACATACCATTAGCCTTCCTAATTGTTTGCTGCACCTGTGTGTTAGCTTTCAGTGACTTATTGACAAGGACACCCAGGTCCCTTTGTACATCTACACTTTCTAATATCTTATCATGTAAGAAACACTCTGCACATCTATTCCTCCTACCAAAGTGGATAACCTCCCCTTTTTCCACATTGTATTCCATCTGCCGCATTCTTGCCCAGTCAATAAGTCTTTCCATATCCCCATAAAGCCACTTTGTATCTTGCTCACAATACACATTCCCACCTAGTTTTGTGTCATCCGTGAACTTGGAAATACTACATTTAGTCCACACATCCAAATCATTGATATACATTGTGAATAGCTGGGACCCAAGCACTGATCCCTGTGGTACTCCATTAGTCACAGCCTGCCAATGTGAGAATGACTCGTTTATGCCTACTCTCTGCTTTCTGCCTGTTAACCAATTACCTCCTATCCCATGTGCTTTAATTTTGCTAACCAACCTCCTCTGGGGGACTTTATCAAAAGCCTTCTGAAAATCTAAGTAGACCACGTCCACTGATTCCCCTTTATCAATTCTGTCAGTAACATCCTCAAAAAACAGCAACAGTTTCGTCAAACATGATTTCCCATGAAACAGAGAGTAGGAATAAACGGGTCTTTTTCTGGGTGGCAGGCAGTGACTAGTGGGGTACCGCAGGGATCAGTGCTTGGGCCCCAGCTATTCACAATATATATTAATGACTTGGGTGAGGGAACTAAATGTAACATTTTCAAGTTTGCAGATGACACAAAGCTGGGGTGGGGGGTGCGGAATGTGAGCTGTGAGGAGGATGCAAAGAGGCTCTAATCTGATTTGGACAAGTTGGGTGAGTGGGCAAATGCATGGCAGATGCAGTAATGTGTGGATAAATGTGAGGTTATCCACTTTGGGTGTAAAAACAGACGGGCAGATTATTATCTGAATGGTGATAGATTGGGAAAGGGGGAGGTGCAATGAGACCTGGGTGTCGTTGCACACCAGTCACTGAAAGCAAGCATTCAGGTGCAGCAAGCAGTTAAGAAGGCAAATGGTATGTTGGCCTTCATTGCAAGAGGATTTGAGTACAGGAGCAAGGATGTCTCACTGCAATTATGCAGGGCCTTGGTGAGACCATATCTGGAGTATTGTGTGCAGTTTTGGTCTCCTTATCTGAGGAAGGATGTTTTTGCCATGGAGGAAGTGCAAAGAAGATTTACTAGGCTGATTCCTGGGATGGCAGGATTGATGTATGAGGAGAGATTTGATTGTCTAAGCCTATATTCACTAGAGTTTAGAAGAATGAGAGGGAATCTCATAGAAACCTATATAATTCTAACAGGACTAGACAGGCTAGATGCCAAGAGGATGTTCCCGATTTCTGGGAAGTCCAGAACCAGGGGTCACAATCTCAGGATATGGGGTGTACCATTAAGAACCGAGATGAGGGGAAATTTCTTCACTCAGAGGGTGGTGAACCTGTGGAATTCTCTACCACAGAAGGCATTGGAGGTCAAGTCATTAAATATATTCAAGAAGGAGATAGATATATTTCTTAATGCCAAAGGAATCAAGGGATATGGGGAGAATGCGGGAACAGGGTACTGAATTAGATGATCAGCCATGATCTTTTTTGAATGGCCCAAAGTGCCAAATGGCCTACTTCTTCTCCTATTTTCTATGTTTCTATGTTTAAATCCACATTGACTACGCCCAATCAGATCATTATTGTCCAAGTGTCCATTTATCATACCCTTTAGAATAGATTCTGGCATTTTCCCAATGACTGATGTGAGGCTAACAGGTCTGTATTTCCCTGTTTTCTCTCTCCCTCCCTTCTTAAATAGTGGGGTGATATTTGTGACCTTCCAATCTGCAGGAACCGCTCCAGAAACTATAGAATTTTGGAAGATGATCATCAATGCATCCATTATCTCCATAGCTACCTTTTTCAACACTCTGGGATGTAGAATGTCAGGTACTGAGGACTTATCAACCTTCAGCCCCATTAACTTCTCCAATACAACCTTCTTACTAATACTAATTTCCTTCAATTCCTCATTCTCCGTAATCCTTTGCATCTCTAATTCTGGGAGATTTCTTGTACATTCTTCAGAAAAGACAGACAAAATTAATCATTTATCTTCTCTGTCATTTCTCTATTCCCCATTATAAATTCTCCTGACACTGCCTGTAATGGACCCACATTTGTCTTAGCCAAACGTTTCCTTTCTACATACCTATAGAAGCTTTTACAGTCATTTTTATATTTTTTGCTAGCTTACATTCATATTCTATTCTCCCTTTCTTTATCAGTCTCTTCGTCCTCCTTTGCTGTATTCTAAAATCCTCCCAATCCTCAGGTTTACTACTATATCTGGCAACTTTATCGGCCTTTTCTTTTAATCTTATACAATCCTGAACTTCCTTTGTTATCCATGGTTGACTGCCTTTACTTTTGGGGTTTTTGTGCCTTGAAGGATTGTGTAGTTGCTGTAAACCATGTAATATTTCTTTAAAGACTATCCATTGCCTATATACGGTCATACCTTTTTTAATGTATTTTCCCAATCCACCTCAACCAATTTGCCCCTCATACCTTCATAATTTCCTTTGTTCAAATTTAACACCCTGGCTTCAGATTGAACTACCTCATTTTAAAACATATTGTAACATACTATGGTCGCTCATCCCTAAAGATTCTTTTACAACAAGATTATTAATTAGCTCTTTTTCATTACATAAAACTAGATCTAAAATAGCCTGTTCTCTAGTTGGTTCCTCAACATACTGCTCTTAAAAACCATCCCTAACACATTCCAGAAACTTGTCCTTCACAGCATTAATGCTCATTATGTTTACCCGGTCTATATGCAGATTGAAATCACCCATGATTACTGTATTACCCATGCCACATGCTTCTCTAATCTCCTAATTAATACCATGCCCCATACTACTACTACAATTTGGTGGCCTATAAACAGCTCCTACCAATGTTTTCTGCCCCTTGCTGTTTCTTAGCTCCACCCAAACAGATTCCACATTTTGTTCTTCCGATCTGAGATCCTCCCTTACTAATGTACTGATCCCATCCCTTATCATCAGTGCAAAACCACCTCCTTTTTCTTTTTGCCTGTGCTTACTAAATGCCAAATATCCTTGAATATTCAGTTCCCAGTCTTGGTCACCCTGTAGCCACGTTTCCCTTATGGCAATTAGATCCTACCCATTTACCTCTAATTGGGCCTTTAAATCGTCTAGCTTGTTGCGAATGCTGCATGCAATCAGGTAGAGTGCCCTTAACCTTGTCTTCTTGACATTATTCTGCATTCTAAGCCTAGTTGATGCTTGCCTTTGTATCGCCTGCCTTCTAAGGTCACTTGCTACTTTTCTACCTCCTGTTACCAGTTTTACTTCCTTCCAATTTGAGCTACCCCTCAAGTTCCCATCCCTCTGACCAAGCTAGTTTAAACCCTCCCCAACAGCATTAGCAAAGCTCCCTGCAAGGATATAACTAGGTCAAATATAACCAGTTGAGAGGAAAATAAGACTGGCAAAGAGAGAATATAAGAATAGAATGGCATTCAACATAAAAGGGACTGGGGCCTATTCGGGCCAAAGAGGGTAATATATGCTTCGGGCACAAGGCAAGGCTAGAATACTTAATGAAGACTTTGTATTGGTGTTCACTAAGGAAGAGGAATCTGACAAAATATCAGTAGAAACAGAAAGAATAGAGGCAAAGTATCGGGTACAAATTGAGTGGGAAGAGTAACTGGAAAGACTGGCAATGCTTAGTGTAGATAAATCACCTGGTCCAGATGGCTTGCATCTTAGATTGCTAAAGGCAGTGGGGGTGGAGATAGTGGAAGGGCTCGCCATAATCTTCCAATCTTCCCGAGATATGTGGGAGGTGCTCGAGGATTGGAGAGTGGCAAATGTGGCACCCTTATTCAAGAAAGTGTGTAAGGACAGTCCTAGCAACTACAGGTCAGTTAGTTTAACATCAGGGGTGGGTAAGGTTTTAGAAATGATAATCGGGAAAAAAAAAATCAACAGGTATTTGGAGGGGTTTGAGTTAATTAAGGAGAGCCAGCATGGATTTGTAAAAGGCAGATCATGCTTGACTATTCTAATTGAATGTTGTGTTAAAGTAACAAAGAAGGTTGCCGAAGGGAATGTCGTGGATGTTGTCTATATGGATTTTAAGAAAGCGTTTGATAAAGTACCACATAAAAGGCTGGTTAACAAAATTGTGGCTCATGGAACAGGAGGGTCAGTGTCCAATTGGATAAAAAACTGGCTTAAGGACACAAAACAGCGAGTTGACATAAATGGTTGTTTTTCAAACTAGAGGATGGGAGACAGTGGTGCTCCCTGAGGGTTGGTGCTCGGACCACTGATGTTTTTGCTATATATAAATGACTTGGATATTGGAATACAGAGTAAAATTTCAAAATTTGCCTTGGAGGTGTGGCAGTGAGGACCATACAAATCGCCTGCAACAAGACATAGATCGGCTAGCAGAATGGGCCGACAAGTGGCAGATGGAATTTAACACAGATAAGTACGAAGTGAAGCATTTTGGCAGAAGGGATAGGATGAGACAATATAGACTTAATGGCGCAGTTCTAAAGAGTGTGCAGGAACAGAGGGATCTGGAGGTGCATGTGCATCAATTTTGAAGGTGGCAGGATATACTGAGAGAGTGGTTACTAAAGCAGATGGAATCTTGGGATTCATAAATAGAGACATTGTGTACAAAAGCAGGGAAGTTATTCTGATCCTTTATAAAGCTCTGGTTAGGCCCCAACTAGAGTATTGCATCCTGTTCTGGTCACCACACTTTAGGAAGCATGTAAGAGTCCTTGAAAGGGTGCAGAGGAGATTTATCAGAATGGTTTCAGGGATGGGGGATTTTAGTTACAAGATTAGGTTGAAAAAGCTGGGGCTGTTCTCCCTGGAGCAAAGGAGATTGAGGGGAGATTTGATAGAGGCGTACAAGATTATGATAGGTTTAGATAAGATCGACAAGAAAAAACTGTTCCAAGTAACTGATGATACAAGGACGAGGGGACACAGATTGAAAATTTTGGGCAAGAGATGCAGGGGGAATGTGAGGAAGAACTTGTTTACACAGTGAATGGTAATGACCTGAAACTCGCTTTCCACAAGGGTGTTCAAAGTAGAGACATTGATTTCAAAAGGAAATTGGATGGGTACTTGACGAAATAATCTTTCAGGGCTACGGGGATCGAGCAGAGGAGTGGGACTGTCTAGATTGCTCTGCAGACAGCTATCATGGACTTCATGGGCTGAATGGCTACCTTCAATGTTGAAAATGACTTAATGACTCTAAGTTATAGAGGGTGTCATCGACAGTGCTATTAAGCATCACTTACTCAACAATAATCTGCTCACCGATGCTTACTTTGAGTTCTGCCAGGGCTACTCAATTCCAGACCTCATTACAGCCTTGGTCCAAACATGGATGAAAGAACTGAACACCAGAGCTGAGGTGACAGTGACTGCCCTTGACATCAAGGAGGCATTTGATTGAGTGTGGCATTAAGGATCCCTAGCAAAATTGAAGTCAATGACAATCGGGGGAAAACTCTCCGCCGTTTGGAGCCATGCCTAGCACAAAGGAAGAAGGTTGTGTTTTTTGGAGGCTAATTATTTCAGCTTCAATTGTTGCAGGAGTTCCTCAGGGTAGTGTCCTAACCCAACCATCTTCAGTTACTTCATAAATTACCTTCCCTCCAACATAAGAATAGAAGTGAGGATGTTTACTGATGCTTGCACAGTGTTCAGTACCATTTGCAACCCTTCAGATACTGAAGCAGTCCATGCCCACGTACAGCAAGACCTGGACAACATTCAGGCTTGAGCTGATAAGTGGCAAGTAACATTTGCCCCACACAAATGACAGAAAATGACCATCTCCAACATGAGAGAATAGAACCATCTCTCCTTGACATTCAGCAGCATGAACATCACTGAATCCCTCACCATCAACATTCTGGAGGTTACCATTGACCAGCAACTGAACTGGACCAGCCATATAAATACTTTGGCTACAGGGGCAGGTCAGAGGCTGGGAATTTTACGACAAGTAACTCACCTCCTGACTCCCCAAAGTCTGTCCACCATCTGCAAGGCACAAGTCAGTATTATGATGGAATACTCCCATCTTGCCTGGATGAATGCAGCTCCTTAACAACACTCAAAAAGCTTGACGCCATCTAGGATATTGCAGTCTATTTGATTGACTCCCCATCCACCATCTTAAACATTCACTCCCTCCACAATTGGCACACAGTGGAAGCAGTGTGTATCATCTACAAGAGTTACTGGAGCAACTTGCCAAGGCTTCAACAGTACCTTCCAAACTCACTACTTCTAACACTTAGAAGGACAAGGGCAGCAGATGCGTGGGAACACTACCATCTGCAAATTCCCCTCCAAGTCACGCACCATCCTGACTTGAAACTATATCACCATTCCTTCACTGTCGCTGGGTCAAATACCTGGAACTCCCGACCGAACAGCACTCTGGGTGTACCAATACAACATGGTTCAGAAGGTGGCTCACCTTAGAGTCATAAAGTTATACAGCACAGAAACAGGCCCTTTGGCCCATCGTGTCCATGCCAGCCATCAAGCACCTATCTATTCTAATTCTATTTTCCAGCACTTGGCCCTTCGCCTTGTATGCTATGGAGTTTCAAGAGCTCATCTAAATACTTCTTAAATGTTGTGAGGGTTCCTGCCTCTACCACCCCTTCAGGCAGTGTGTTCCAGATTCCAACCACCCTCTGGGTGAACCTTTTTTTCCTCAAATCCCCTCTAAACCTCCTGCCCCTTACCTTAAATCTATGACCCTGATTATTGACACCTCCACTAAGGGAAAAAGATTCTTCCTATCTACCCTATCTATCCCTCTCATAATTTTGTATACCTCAATCAGGTCGCTCCTCAGCCTTCTCTGCTCTAAGGAAAACAACCCCAGCCTATCCAGTCTCTCTTCATAGCTGAAATGCTCCAGCCCAAGCAACATCTTGGTGAATCTCCTCTGCACCCTCTCCAGTGCAATCACATCCTTCCTATAGTGTGGCGACCAGATGTGTATACAGTACTCCAGCTGTGGCCTAAGCAGCGTTTTGTACAGCTCCATCATAACCTCCCTGCTCTTATATTCTATACCTCGACTAATAAAGGGAAGTATCCCATATGCCTTCCTAACCACCTTATCTACCTGCGCTGCTGCCTGCAGTGATCTATGTGCAAGTACACCGAGGCCCTCTGACTCTCTGTACGTCTTAGGGTCATACCATCCATTGTCTATTCCCTTGCCTTGTTAGTCCCCCCAAAATGCATCACCAAAGGCAGTTAGCAATGGACAATAAATGTTGGCCTTGCCAGTGACACTCACATTCCATGAATGAATAAAAAGAAATCCTGGATTTGGATTGGCATAAGTCAGTGTTGATTTGGTCCTTTGTGAGGACAGGAACTTGGGTTGGGCCTGAGTTCCATTTGCTCTCTATCCCAAAAGAGCCCAGGATAAATTCAAGTAGATTTTGGCAGGGGCATCCACCCTCTCCGTGGCCTCTCAAGATGTAAATCATGGAGTCAGGATGGGATGGCATCCTGAATTCCATGACTCCGACCTTCCCTTGGTGATTGTGCACCAAATTTAAAAGGTGCAATGGCAGTACATGTTTGATGGGAAACTTATGGCTTCTGCTCTTACCTTCCGGGAGCAAAGCGGAGAGGAGATCTTCCAGTGTGCCGGAGTTTTGGAAAAAAAAAGCCAACAGTGACGTTAGAGGGGAGCTGCAAGGTGATTGGTTGGGAAAAGAGTGGGAGGGCGGAGTTCCAGAACAGTGAGTAATTTACCTCGGGTGGAAAATAAAAGTGAAAAAGTGATGTCACAGGAAAGCTGTGACCTGATTGGTTGGTAGGGAATCTGCACTGAATCTGAAAATAAAACATTGATAAACTAATTAACCCAAATTAACTAATTAATTAATAAGTAGAGGAGTAACTAAACTGTATTTAGCATTTAATACTGATAGCAGAAATCTAGCGCTAGGGACCAGATAGTTAATTGTAACTTAATTTAGTAAGGATTTAACAAGTATTTATTTTAAATTAATTTACTAATTAGTGCTAGAAATGTCAATTCGAGGGGTAAAGTGACGCTTCCAACGTTCCGGACAACTATATCTGCAGGAAGTGTACCCAATTGCAGCTCCTCACAGACCGCTGTATCGGTTGGAGCAGCAATTGGATGCACTTAGGAGCATACAGGTGGCAGAAAGCATCATAGACAGGAGATTTAGAGACATGGTTACACCCAAGGTGCAGGCAGATAGATTGGTGACCGCGAGAAGGGGCAGGCAGTCAGTGCAGGAATCCCCTGTGGCTGTCCCCCTCTCTAACAAGTATACCATTTTGGATACTGTTGGGGGGGATGGCCTTTCAGGGAAAAACAACAGCAGCAGCCAGAGCAGTGGCACCACGGCTGGCTCTGTTGTTCAGTAGGGAGGGGTGAAGCGCAGAAGAGCAATAGTTATAGGGGACTCTATAGACAGGGGCACAGATAGGCGCTTCTGTGAATGTGAAAGAGACTCCAAGATGGTATGTTGCCTCCCTGGTGTCAGGGTCAAGGATGGCATTCTGAAGGGGGAGGGTGAACAGCGAGAGGTTGTGGTACACATTGGTACTAACGACATAGGCAGGAAGAGTGACGAGGTCCTGCAGGGGGAGTTCAGGGAGTTAGATATTAAGTTAAAAAACAGGACTTCTAGGGTTGTAATCTCGGGATTATTCCCTGTGCCACTTGCCAGTGAGGCTAGAAATAGGAAGATAGTGTAGCTAAACATGTGGCCAAACAGCTGGTGTAGGAGGGAGGTTTTCAGATATCTGGATCATTGGGATCTCTTCCGGGACAGGTGGGACCTGTACAAGGACGGGTTGCATCTAAACTGGAGGGGCACAAATTTCCTGGCTGCGAGATTTGCTAGCGTCACTCGGGAGGGTTTAAACTAGTGTGGCAGGGGGGTGGGAACCAGAGCAGTAGATCAGCAGGTGAAATAACTGAGGGGGAACTAGTGAATAAGGACAGTAAGACTGAGAGGAAGAGCAGGCAGGGAGATGTTGCTGAGCACAGCGGGACTGATGGTCTGAAGTGCATTTGTTTCAATGCGAGAAGGATAACAGGTAAGGCAGATGAACTTAGAGCTTGGATTAGTACTTGGATCTATGATGTTGTTGCCATTACAGAGACTCAGTTGAGAGAAGGACAGGATTGGCAGCTAAATGTTCCGGGATTTAGATCCTTCAGGTGGGATAGAGGGGGATGTAAAAGGGGTGGGGGTGTTGCATTGCTGATTAAGGAGAATATCACAGCTGTACTGCGGGAGGACACCTCGGAGGGATCATGCAACGAGGCAATATGGGTGGAGCTCACGAATAGGAAGGGTGCAGTCACAATGTTGGGGGTTTACTACAGACCTCCCAACAGCCAGCGGGAGGTAGAGGAGCAGATATGTAGACAGATTTTGGAAAGATGTAAAGCTAACAGGGTTGTTGTGGTGGGTGATTTTAACTTCCCCTATATTGACTGAGACTCACTTAGTGCTAGGGGCTTGGATGGGGCAGAATTTGTAAGGAGCATCCAGGAGGGCTTCTTGAAACAATATGTAGATAGGCCAACTAGGGATGGGACCATACTGGACCTGGTATTGGGGAATGAACCCGGCCAGGTGGTCGAAGTTTCAGTAGGGGAACATTTCGGGAACAGTGACCACAATAGGGCAGCACAGTGGCGCAGTGGTTAGCACCGCAGCCTCACAGCTCCAGCGACCAGGGTTCAATTCTGGATACTGCCTGTGTGGAGTTTGCAAGTTCTCCCTGTGTCTGCGTGGGTTTCCTCCGGGTGCTCCAGTTTCCTTCCACATGCCAAAAGACTTGCAGGGTGATAGGTTAATTGGCCATTATAAATTGCCCCTAGTATAGGTAGGTGGTAGGGAAATATAGGGACAGGTTGGGATGTGGTAGGAATATGGAATTAGTGCAGGATTAGTATAAATGGGTGGTTGATGGTCGGCACAGACTCGGTGGGCCGAAGGGCCTGTTTCAGTGCTGTATCTCTAAACTAAACTAAACTAAATTCCATAAGTTTTAAGGTACTTGTGGATAAGGATAAGAGTAGTCCTCAAGTGAAGGTGCTAAATTGGGGGAAGGCTAATTATAACAATATTAGGCAGGAACTGAAGAATTAGATTGGGGGTGGCTGTTTGAGGGGAAATCAACATCTGACATGTAGGAGTCTTTCAAAGGTCAGTTGATTGGAATCCAGGACCAGCATGTTCCTGTGAGGAAGAAGGATAAGTTTGGCAAGTTTCGGGAACCTTGGATAACGTGGGATATTGTGAGCCTTGTCAAAAGAAAAAGGAAGCATTCGTAATGGCTGGAAGGCTGGGAACAGACAAAGCCCTTGAGGAATATAAAGACAGTAGGAAGGAACTTAAGCAAGGAGTCAGGAGGGCTAAAAGGGGTCATGAAAAGTCATTGGCAAACAAGTTTAAGGAGAATCCCAAGGCTTTTTATACGTAAATAAAAAGCAAAAGGGTAGCCAGGGAACGGGTTAGCGACTCAAGGACAGAGGACGGAATCTGTGCGTGGAGCCAGATGAAATGGGCGAGGTACTAAATGAGTACTTTGCATCAGTATTTACCAAAGAGAAGAACTTGGTGGATAATGAGTCTAGGGAAGGGAGTGTAGATAGTCTGGGTCATGTCGATATCAAAAAGTAGGAGGTGTTGTGTGTCTTGAAAAACATTAAGGTCAATAAGTCCCCAGGGCCTGATGGGATCTACCCCAGAATACTGAGGGAGGCAAGGGAAGAAATTTCTGGGGCCTTGACAGAAATCTTTGTCTCCTCATTGTCTACAGGTGAGGTCCCAGAGGACTGGAGAATAGCCAATGTTGTTCCTTTGTTTAAGAAGGGTAGCAAGGATAATCCAGGAAATTATAGGCCGGTGAGCCTTACGTCAGTGGTAGGGAAATTATTGGAGAGGAGTCTTCAGGACACGATTTACTCCCATTTGGAAACAAATGAACTTATTAGCGAGAGGCAGCATGGTTTTGTGAAGAGGAGGTTGTGTCTCACTAACTTGTTCGAGTTTTTTGAGGAAGTGACAAAGATGATTGATGAAGGAAGGGCAGTGGATGTTGTCTACATGGACTTCAGTAAAGCCTTTGACAAGGTCCCTCATGGCAGACTGGTACAAAAGGTGAAGTCACACAGGATCACAGGTGAGCTGGCAAGATGGATACAGAACTGGCTTGGTCATAGAAGACAGAGGGTAGCAGTGGAAGGGTGCTTTTCTGAATGGAGGGATGTGACTAGTGGTGTTCTGAAGGGATCAGTGCTGGGACCTTTGCTGTTTGTAGTATATCTAAATGATTTGGAGGAAAATGTAGCCGGTCTGATTACTAAATTTGCGGATGACACAAAGGTTGGTGGAGTTGCGAATGGTGATGAGGGTCGTCAGAGGATACAGCAGGATATAGATCGGTTGGAGACTTGGGCGGAGAAATAGCAGATGGAGTTTAATCCGAACAAATGTGAGGTAATGCATTTTGGAAGGTCTAATACAGTTGGGAAGTATACAGTAAATGGCAGAACCCTTAGGAGTATTGACAGGCAGAGAGATCTGGGCGTACATGTCCACAGATCACTGAAAGTGGCAACGCAGGTGGATAAGGTAGTCAAGAAGGCATATGGCATGCTTGCCTTCATTGCTCGGGGCACAGAGTATAAAAATTGGCAAGTCATGTTGCAGCTGTACAGAAACAGAGTAAGGCCACACGTAGAATATTGCATGCAATTCTTGTCACCACACTACCAGAAGGATGTGGAGGCTTTGGAGAGGGTACAGAAGAGGTTTACCAGGATGTTCCGGTCTGGAGGGTATTAGCTATGAGGAGAGGTTGGATAAACTCGGACTGTTTTCACTGGAACGATGGAGGTGTGGGGGGGCGACATGATAGAGGTTTACAAAGTTATGAGTGGTATGGACAGAGTGGATAGTCAGAAGCTTTTTCCCAGGGTGTAAGAGTCAGTTTCTAGGGGACATAGGTTTAAGGTGCGAGGGGCAAAGTTTAGAGGAATGTGCGAGGCAAGTTTTTTACACAGTGGATGGTGAGTGCCTGGAACTTGCTGCCGGGGGAGGTGGTGGAAGCAGGTAAGATAGCGACGATTAAGAGGCATCTTGACAAATACATGAATAGGATGGGAATAGAGGGATACGGTCCCCGGAAGTACAGAAGGTTTTAGTTTAGACAGGCATCATGATCAGCGCAGGCTTGGAGGGCCGAATGGCCTGTTCCTGTGCTGTACTGTTCTTTGTTCTTTGAGACCTTTGGTCCTATCTTGGGATTATTTTAGTTCTTTGATTTTTACACCCCCCCCCTTCAACTATTTTACTCAGGAAGCCTTCACCTACATTTTGCATTAGCTTTGTTGAGCATTTTATTTAAGGAGCAGTAAAAGCTGGTATCTGAAGGATGCAAAATGTGCTTCCCAAAGGAAATCCTTCTTTATATACATGCTCGTGGAAGAGAAGGAAAAGAGAAGTCATCTTAATCAGGCAGCATCAGAGGTGAGCCAGACCATTCCCAGCCATATTCATCAGGTGAATGCATCAAGCCAGATCCACTTTTGAGGCATTCGGAGGCTACCTAAGGAGGTTGCACTTCATTTATGAAGCTTTGGAACAAAAGCAATATATGGCAGATGCTGGAAATCTGAAATTTTGATAAACGGAAAATGCTGGAGAGCAGATCAGACAGCATAAGATCATAAGAACTAGGAGCAGGAGTAGGCTGTCCGGCCCCTCGAGCCTGCTCCGCCATCCAATAAGATCATGGCTGATCTTTTTGTGGAGAGAGTTAATGTTTCAGGTTGATGACCTTTATTCAAACTGAAGTAGTCTGAGGTTTAACCATTTATAAGCAAATACAAAGGCAGGGAGAGGAGGGAGGCAGAAAGAACAGAAGAGAAGGTCTGTGATGTGTGGAGAACAGGAGGGATTCAATGAAAAAATAGGATGATCGTGAAAGACAAAGGTGAGTGTTAATGGGACAAGTAAAGAAACAAAACATGGGTTAACAGGAGGTGTAAATAGTTGTAACAGTACCATTACTAGTACATCTTGTCTGAAAAAGTGAGAGCAGTGATTATGATCTGAAGTTGTTGAACTGAACGTTGAGACTGAAAGGCTGGAAAGTGCCTCATTGAATGATGAGGTGCTGCTCCTCATACTCGCATTGTGCTTCATTTAGTGCAGCACCCTGAGGACAGAGTGGACGTGGAATGAAAAATTTGGGGCACTCCATCTGTGATTGCAGCCAAACCTGCAACCAAACGTCCAGTTGGGACCTCTCTGAACTTTTATGCTGCAGGCACATTCCAGGGAGCAACAGGGGATTTTTTGTAATTAGGTCAGCCAATTCACTACACAGTCCTGTCTACGGCAAAGCACCAATGCCATCGTTGTCAGTTCAACTCAGTTTATACAACCCAATGGAAGCCATGTGCTCTCTCAGAATGACCAGATTCTCTAGAATTGCAGGATTTATTGATTCCACCCATGTGAAGTTGCATTTTCCAAGTGTAAACTACCATATTTATATCAACTACAAAGGTTTTCACTCCCTAAATATGCAGTTCTTTTGCAAAGTGAATTCATGATTTGCTAAAAGCTGTCACAATTTTATACTTTATTCTTTTTATACTTTGCCAGTCCAGTATCCCGGCTCTATTCCAACGGCAGGGACAAGAGGCAGGATGATTATTGGGTGTAAGGTATTTGTTTTAACCCCATTAATTCTTTAGTGTATTCAGAGCTAAGAATCAACCGAGGTTGATTACTTTTCTAATAAATGCTGTGAATAAAATTACAACACAAGTTTTACTGATAGAGAATCATAATGAATCATAATCTTAATGAAAAGTACAACTCAAAACTCAGAATGACTAATTCTTCAGTTTCTGGGGACATGTTGTGAATTGTTCTGGGCTGTCTTTAATTGCTGTCAAGGATTGTCTCCTTTTTCACTTTAGAATTTGTTTTTTGTTTAGAATTTAGGTCTCCTTATCTATAGCTTTCCAATGTCTGTGTAACACTCTTCACATTTGGTCAACCTTCCCAACATGCCTTTTTGAACCAAAACAAGAAATGCTGGATTCACTCAGCAGGTCTGGCAGCATCTGTGGAAAGAGAAGCAGAGTTAACGTTTCGGGTCAGTGACCCTTCTTCGGAACTGACAAATATTAGAAAAGTCACAGATTATAAACAAGTGAGGTGGGGGTTGGGCAAGAGATAACAAAGGAGAAGGTGCAGATTGGACCAGGCCACATAGCTGACCAAAAGGTCACGGAGCAAAGGCAAACAATATGTTAATGGTGTGTTGAAAGACAAAGCATTAGTACAGATTAGGTGTGAATATACTGAATATTGAACATCAGCAAGTGCAAACCTGAAGAAAAACAACCTGAAAAAAACAGTGGGTAAGCAAACTGAACAAACTAAGATGAAATGAAATAAATGCAAAAAAAGATTGTAAAAAATGTAAAAAGGAATGCAAAAAAAAAGGAAGAAAAAATAACTAAAAATGACTAAAAATGAAAGTAAAGTGGGGGGCTGTCATGCTCTGAAATTATTGAACTCAATGTTCAGTCCGGCAGGCTGTAGTGTGCCTAATCGGTAGATGAGATGCTGTTCCTCGAGCTTGCGTTGATGTTCACTGGAACACTGCAGCAATCCCAGGACAGAGATGTGAGCATGAGAGCAGGGGGGAGTGTTGAAATGGCAAGCAACCGGAAGCTCCGTTGTTATCTCTTGCCCAACCCCCACCTCACTTGTTTATAATCTGTGACTTTTCTAATATTTGTCAGTTCCGAAGAAGGGTCACTGACCCGAAACGTTAACTCTGCTTCTCTTTCCACAGATGCTGCCAGACCTGCTGAGTGAATCCAGCATTTCTTGTTTTTGTTTCAGATTTCCAGCATCCGCAGTATTTTGCTTTTATTATGCCTTTTTGAACAGTCAGTTTGGCAATTCTTTGAACCAAACTCAGCTCTTTTAATAGATAATTATTCCAGCTGCTTTTTTTCAGCAGGCACATAGATGTGATGCAAGCATTTCTCTGTTCTAATTTAACACCTCTAGATGCTACCTGTGAATATAGGGTTTGAGATGTCGATGGTTGCTGCAAGGTATTATAAGGGATGGAGAGAGAGAGATTTAACTGAATATTCTTTAACTATTGCAATCCAGTTGACATGGACCTCTCCAAATATTCTCCTGCAATCAATGTGAATAGCAGTACTAAATGATTGATGGCAATATTTTCACTCACTTTGAAAATCCTAACATCTCATGAAACTAAAATGCCTTAACCATTGTTTACCAATCAACTAAGTAATTCATGAGAGGGGTTGTCTATTTTTGCTTCCTATATCTTCTTTCTCATGGATTTATTATCTTTTCTATTATCATTATTACCATCTGACCAGTGTGAAGCACATGATGTAGTCGCTTTCGGAATATCATTACATCTGTGACTGTACAACATTTTGGCTGCATTAAGGTCACCTTCATCTTGGAGGACTCACTGCCAGTATATAATATTGTAAGCAATTTGTAATTGAAAATCACAACTAATTATTTCCTGTCATTTTTCCCTTTCATTATAAGCCGAATCTCTCTGATTGTAACCATTATTTGCAGACATTAGCAAAAGATAAATATGGATGAGAAAAGCCATTCTGTATATGAACTCATCCATTTGGAAAAAACAAACTGCCTGCGCACCCCCCCTACCCCAAGGCACCATAATGGCATCCGATAAGCTACTATTTGTTGCATTGTTGAATCTTCTATGTTCTATGTCTTCATTATGTTTTGCCATAGTGTTAATGAGAATGTATTTTGATCATTTCTATACACAATGCATTTTAATTTATATTATCAAACAGTTTAAAAAAAAGTTTCCTAAATGACACCAAGGTTTTTGTCTCCATTATCTTGCCTGAAATCTATTTAACATTTTGACCAGTTGTAAAATTGCCCATGAACATTGAATTCAATAATGTCAGAGCATGACGCCCGCCACCCCCCCTTTATGTTGTTATATTTTCTTTTTTCTTTTTTATTTAGTTATTTTTTTTTTTAGTGTGTTTAGTTTGTTTCTATTGTGCCTACCCACTGTTTCTGTTTTTTTAAAAAACATTGTTTAATCTTTGTGCTTGGAGTGCTTTGTGCTTTACAGTCAATTCACACCCTCTCTGTACTAACACTTTGTCTTTCAGCACACCATTAACATACAATTTGCCTTTGTTCCATGACCTTCTGGTCAGTTATCCTCTGTGACCTTATCCTATCAACACCTCATTTGTTATCTCGTGCCCCACCCCCTGCTTTACTTGCTTAAAATCTTTCACATTTCTAATATTTGTCAGTTCTGAAGAAGGGTCACTGATCTGAAACGTTAACTTTGCTTTTCTCTCCACAGATGCTGCCAGACCTGCTTAGTATTTCCAGCGTTTCTTGTTTTTATTATCTAAAATTGCCATGTCTCCTTGTTTTCTTGTGCTATTGCAAAACTAATGTTATGAATATATCTTTTTTCCACAGTTCTTATTGTTATGTACGTCTAAGATGTTCACCTCTCAGTGCTATCGAGGGGGAAAAATTAAACCATGTATCACTTGTATCCCAGTATGAAATTGGTGCTACACTTGTCAATGTTGTGCCATAATCATGTGCATCCAATAAAGACTGTAAATGCCATTTTGATTTGGGTGCCCCTTAGTCTTTCCTAGGTGCCTGCTTAAAATAAACATTTATGCTATTAATATATTTAAATTAGCATACCGTGACTATTTTAGGGATTTTTGTGCCAGAAATACCAAAATGTTAAATAAGTTTTAATTTGAAAATTTCAAAAATGTAACAATTCAGAATTAAAAGTCACTCTTGTGCAAAGCCCCAGTGCTTAACCTATCTACTCTTCACCGTCCTGGTGCTCCTATGAGGTACTTGCCCTGTGGTTACATCTTGGCAGGTGGAAGGCCGCTCAATTTTTACTGAGGACACTAGAGATGGCAGTGGTGGGCAACCTCAAGGGACATGGGTTCACTGAACTATATTGGCTCCCGGGCTGTCAACACCTCGATTTTAAAATTCTCATCCTTTTGTTCAAATCTCTTCATAGCCTCGTCCCTCCCTATTTCTGTCACACCCTTTCACCTTACAACTCTGTATTTTTCTAATTCTGAGCTCATACTCATTCCCCATTGTCATCAATCCATCATTTCCAGCTGTGCTTTCAGCTGCCAAGGACCTAAGCTGTGGAATTTGCTCTGTAAAACTCTATGTCTCCCTAACTTTCTCTCCTTTCTTTCTTCCTTTAAGTCACTCCTTAAAATCTGCCTTTTTATCATGGAGTCATAGAGTTATACAGCACAGAAACAGGCCCTTCGGCCCATCGTGTCTGTGCCGGTCATCAAGCACCTAACTATTCTAATCCCATTTTCCAGCACTTGGCCTGTAGCCTTGTATGCTATGGAGTTTCAAGTGCTCATCTAAATACTTAAGTGTTGTGAGGGTTCCTGCCTCTACCACCTCTTCAGGCAATGTGTTCCAGATTCCAACCACCCTCTGGGTGAAAAAAATGTTTCCTCAAATCTACTCTAAACCTCCTGCACCTTACCTTAAATCAATGCCCCCTGGTTATTAACGCCTCCACTAAGGGAAAACGTTTCTTCATATCTAACCTATAAATGCCCCTCATAATTTTGTAAACCTCAAATATATCTCACCTCAGCCTTCTCTGCTCTAAGGAAAACAACACCAGCCTTTTCAGTCTCTCTTCATAGCTGAAATGCTCCAGCCCAGGCAACATCCTGGTGAATCTCCTCTGCACTCTCTCCAGTGCAATCACATCCTTCTTATAGTGTGGTGCCCAGTACTCCAGCTTTGGCTTAACTAGCGTCTTATAAAGCTCCATCATAACCTCCCTGCTCTTATATGCTTTGCCTCGTCTAATAAAGGCAAGTATCCCATATGCCTTTCTAACCACCTCATCTACCTGTGCTGCTGCCTTCAGTGATCTATGGACAAGTATACCAAGGTCCCTCTAACCCTCTGTACTTCCTAGGGTCCTACCACCCATTGTATATTCCCCTGCCTTGTTAGTCCTCCCAAATTGCATCACCTCACACTTCTCAGGATTAAGTTCCATTTGCCACAGCTCCGCCCATCTTACCAGCCCATCTATATCGTCCTGTAATCTAAGGCTTTCCTCCTCACTACGACACCACCAATTTTCGTGTCATCTGCGAACTTAGTGATCATACCTCCTATATTTACGTCTAAATCATTAATGTACACTACAAACAGCAAGGGTCCCAGCACTGATCCCTGCGGTACACCACTGGTCACAGGCTTCCACTTGCATAAACAACCGTCGACCATTTCCCTCTGCCTCCTGCCACAAAGCCAATTTTGGATCCAATTTGCCAAATTGCCCTGGATCACATGGGCTCTTACCTTCTTAACCAATCTCCCATGCGGGAAATTATCAAAAGCCTTACTGAAGTCCATATAGACTACATCAACTGCTATACCCTCATCCACACATCTAGTCACTGCTCAAAAAATTCAATCAAGTTATTCAGGCACGATCTCCACCTGACAAAGCCATGCTGACTATCCCTGATTAATCCCTGCCTCTCCAAGTGGACATTAATCCTGTCCCTCAGAATTTTTTCCAATATTTTCCCTACCAAGCTTTTGCTCACCTGGCCTAATTTCTATTTATGTAGCTCAGTGTCAACTTGTCACAGAATCATTACAATGCAGAAGGAGGCCATTTGGCCCATCGTGTCTGTACTGGCTCTCTGAAAGAGCAATTCCCTCAGTTCCATTCCCTGCCTTCTCCCCATAACCCTGCACATTCTTCCTTTACATATAACTGTCTAATTCCCTTTTGAATGCTTCAATTTAATCTACCTCCACTACATTCTTAGGCAGCGCATTCTGGACCTTAACCACTCGCTGCATGAAAAGGTTTTTCCTCATGTCATGCCCTTCTTACCAATTACTTTAAATCTGTGCCCTCTCATTCTCGAGCCTTTCACAAGTGGAAACAGTTTCTTCTCTATCTACTCTGTCCAGACCCCTCATGATTTTGAATACCTCTATCAAATTACCTCTCAGCTTTCTCTTCTCCAAGGAAAACAGTCCAAACTTCTCTAATCAATCTTCATAACTGAAATTCCTCATCGTGGAACCATTTTTGTGAATCTTTTCTGTCCTCTTTGCAACGCTCTCACGTCTTTCCTAAAGTGCGGCGTCCAGAACTGGACGCAATACTCCAGCTGAGGCCAAACTAGTGTCTTATACAAGTTTAACATAACTTCCTTGCTCTTTTACTCTCTGCCGCTATTAATAAAGCCTAGGATACTGTATGCTTTTTTAACCACTCTCTCAACCTTTCCTGCCACCTACAATGACTTATGCACATATACACCTATGTCCCTCTGCCCCTGCATCCTCTTTAGAATTGTATCCCTTATTCTATATTGTCTCTCCATGTTCTTCCGACCAAAATGAATCACTTCACATTTTTTTGCATTGAGCTTCATCTGCAACCTGTCTGCCCATTCTACCAACTTGTCTATGTGCTTTTGAAATTCTACACTATAGAAACATAGAAACATAGAAAATAGGAGCAGGAGTAGGCCATTTGGCCCATCGAGCCTGCTCCGCCATTCATTATGATCATAGCTGATCATCCAACTCGCCCCATATCCTTTGATCCCTTTAAACCCAAGAACAAGAACAAAGAACAAAGAACAGTACAGCACAGGAACAGGCCATTCGGCCCTCCAAGCCTGCGCCGATCTTGATGCCTGCCTAAACTAACACCTTCTGCTCTTCCGGGGCCCATATCCCTCTATTCCCTTCCTATTCATATATTTGTCAAGATGTCTCTTAAACGTCGCTATTGTATCTGCTTCCACCACCTCCCCTGGCAGCAAGTTCCAGGAACTCACCACCCTCTGTGTAAAAAACTTGCCTCGCACATCCCCTCTAAACTTTGCCCCTCGCACCTTAAACCTATGTCCCCTAGTAACTGACTCTTCCACCCTGGGAAAAAGCTTCTGACTATCCACTCTGTCCATGCCGCTCATAACTTTGTAAACCTCTATCATGTCGCCCCTCCACCTCCGTCGTTCCAGTGAAAACAATCCAAGTTTATCCAACCTTTCCTCATAGCTAATGCCCTCCAGACCTAATGCTCTCCAAAGCCTCCATGTCCTTCTGGTAGTGTGGTGACAAGAATTGCATGCAATATTCTACGTGTGGCCTTACTCTGTTTCTGTACAGCTGCAACATGACTTGCCAATTTTTATACTCTGTGCCCCGAGCAATGAAGGCAAGCATGCCATATGCCTTCTTGACTACCTTATCCACCTGCGTTGCCACTTTCAGTGACCTGTGGACCTGTACGCCCAGATCTCTCTGCCTGTCAATACTCCTAAGGGTTCTGCCATTTACTGTATACCTCCCACCTGCATTAGACCTTCCAAAATGCATTACCTCACATTTGTCCGGATTAAACTCCATCTGCCATTTCTCCGCCCAAGACTCCAACCGATCTGTATCCTCTGATATATATAACTCCTTCTTGAAAACATACAATGTTTTGGCCTCAACTGCTTTCTGTGGTAGCCAATTCCACAGGTTCACCACTCTCTGGGTGAAGAAATTTCTCCTCATCTCAGTCCTGAATGGTTTACCATTCCTTAGACTATGACCCCTGGTTCTGGACTCGCCCACCATCGGGAACATTCTTCCTGCATCTACCCTGTCAAGTCCTGTTAGAATTTTATAGGTTTCCTTGAGGTCCCTCCTCACTCTTCTGAACCCCAGCGAATATCCTCCTTACAGTTCACAATGTTTCCAAGTTTCGTACCATCTGCAAACTTTGAAATTGTGCCCTGTACGCTAAGGTCTAGGTCATTAATTTATATCAGGGAAAGCAAGGGTTCCAACACTGATCCCTGGGAACTCCACTACAAACCTTCCTCCAGCCCAAAAAATATCCATTAACCAGTACTCTTTGTTTCCTGTCACTCAGCCAATTTCGTATCCATGTTGCTAACGTTCCTTTTATTCCATGAGCTACAGGTTTTCTCACAAGTCTGTTGTGTGGCACTGTATCAAACATCAAACACCTTTTTAAAATCCATGTATAACCCATCAACGGCATTGCCCTCATCAACCTTCTCTGTTACCTCCTCAAAAAACTCCAGCAAGTTAGTTAAACATGATTTTCCCTTAAGAAATCCATGCTGGCTTTCCTTAATTAACTTGCATTTGCCCATGTGACTATTGATTTAGTCCCAAATTATTTTGTGATAAAATTCCTGTGAAGCACCTTTGGATGTTTTGTTCTGTTAAGGTGTAATATGAATGCAATTTCTTGTTACTGTTGAGGGCCTAACTGCAAAACTGCTTTGTCTTTATATTGACTGGAAGAGTCTGGCCAAGCTGTCTGACTGTCACTAATAATACCACTGGTTGATAAACTGGTGGGGGAGCAGTCATGCTGTCATCCTGACAGAGGACAGCTTGTACCTCTGCCACAAAGCCAAGCCACTCTCATGGGAGCAAGCCTCAGCGCACCCACTGCCCTATAGCACAATAAAGCTTCCATTACTGATGTTGTTGTGAGAGAAATGCATCACATTGAGCTTACCCATCTGAAGAATGAAACTTGCATTGAAAAACTATCGGATTGAAAAATGTGATGAAAACCTTTCTATCTGGTTGTCTTATGAGGAAAGGTTGGACAGGCTAGGCTTGTGTCTGCTACAGTTTAGAAGAATAGGAGGCAACTTGATTGAAACACATAAGATCCTGAGATGTCTTGAATGTGGAAAGGATGTTTCCTCTTATGGAGAATCTAGAACTAGGGGTCACTGTTTAAATATAAGGGGTCACCCATTTAAGACAGAGATGAGGAGAATTTTTTTCTCTCGGGTCGTGGCTCTTTGGAACTTTCTTCCTCAAAAGGTGGTGGAAGCAGAGTTTTTGAATATTTTTAAGGCAGGAGTAGATAGATTCTTGATAAGCAAGAGGTTGAAAGGTTATTGGGGGCAGGCAAACATGTTGAGTTGAGGTTACAATCACATCAGCCATGATCTTGTTGAATGGCAGAGCAGTCTCAAGGGGCCAAGTGGCCTACTCCTGCTCCTAATTCGTATGTTCATATTTCAAAGTGAAAGTGTTACTGTGACTAGCCATCTGGCACAATTCACTATAATCAGCAAACAATGCCCGGCACTGGCACAATGGCCCAACTGGCCCCTTTCTGTGCAGTATAACCATGAAAAGTCTGTTATGTGGAAAATAATGGCACTTTGCTGATGTCTCCCATTTATTTTCATGTACAGAGAATAAAGGAATTCAATTTTAATATGAAGTTTTCAAAAGTGTGCACCAATGGAGGCAAATACTAATGCAATCTCATTATTTTAGCATTGCCCATTGAAATCTGCCTCACAGACACAGATCCTGTCCTAACTTTCAGGCCAGAGTATGTTTCTTGGTATCACTTTTACTGTGGCGGAGGCATATTAATCTATCTACATGCCTCAGGTTGCTATTACGAAACTGTGATATTCAACAGTGCCAAAGGCCTGTCTTGGAGCTGTCCTTTGGAAACTGGTGAATAGAATTATGCTTGAGGCATGCATTGCTTTGGTGTTCCATGCACAACCCTAGTTTTTATCCACAAGAATGGAAATCCTGGTGAGATGGAAAACTTATGAGAAATTTTACTGATATCAGTGACTCTTAAGGTCAGTGGCTCTTTGCTATCACAGCAGATATATCAGATACATTGGAAGTTCATGGTGCAATAATAGGATCAGGATGAATTTTGCTCTCACAAGGAATGGATTGGGAGAATTATGACTTGAAACAAGATTGTAGAATGTTGTAAGGTTGAGTGGAAGCTCACTTCTATTGCTTTCAGATATACATCAGTGTGATACTACTAGTAAAGTTCAGTTTGGTTGTGCCAAGGGATTTTTGTGTGATATTAAATTACGTAGAAAATCAGCAGGGATCAGGCTTTTCATCATCAAAGCCCCAGTTCCAGAAGCACTACAAAAAATGGATTTGAGTTGGTTGTGTATATTAAGCTTCATGAACTTCATAAAGCTCTTGTGACTGACAGTCTACAATCTCTGAGTTACGTAGAATTGGTGGAAGATTACTTTTCCACTGACTTTCCTCAGACTGCCAAGATGTATTTCTTTGGATGTTGCCACCTGGCTATACCTTCCACCACTTGCCTCACCAAGACCATCGCGGTGGTAGTGTGACGCTTATCATCAGATCACAACTTGGTCTGACCCCACTAGTCCTCTGGCACATGCTCCTCCATTGAGAATCTCACCTTGTTCCACCCCTCTCACCTCTCTTCCAAAATCATTGTTCTCTCCCGTCCTCGCAAGTACGATAAAAGGGCAAGGGCGGCACAGTGGCGCAGTGATTAGCACCGCAGCATCACAGCTCCAGCGACCCGGGTTCAATTCTGGGTACTGCCTGCGTGGAGTTTGCAAGTTCTCCCTGTGTCTGCGTGGGTTTCCTCCGGATGCTCCGGTTTCCTCCCACATGCCAAAGACTTGCAGGTTGATAGGTAAATTGGCCATTAGAAATTGCCCCTAGTATAGGTAGGTGGTAGGGAAATATAGGGACAGGTGGGGATGTGGTAGGAATATGGAATTAGTGTAGGATTAGTATAAATGGGTGGTTGATGGTCAGCACGGACTCGGTGGGCCAAAGGGCCTGTTTCAGTGCTGTATCTCTAAAAAAAAATGTTTCACTGAGATATCTTCACTTCTTTCCTTCCTCAGCCTCTGCACCAAACCACTTCTCATGCTCAGTGATTTCAACCTCCATCTCAACTGTCTCTCCTTGAGTTCACTGTCCTCTTATCCTCCCTTAATCTGCCGCTCCATAGAACATAGAACAGTACAGCACAGTACAGTACAGGCCCTTCAGCCCACGATGTTGTGCCGAACCTTTTAACCTACTCTAAGATCAAACTAACTACCTATCCTTCATTCTACTATCATCCATGTACCTATCCAAGAGTCGCTTAAATGCCCCTAATGTATCTGCTTCTACTACCACCGCTGGCAGCACATTCCACGCACCCACCACTCTCTGTGTAAAGAACCTACCTCTGACATCTCCCCGAAACCTTCCTCCAATCACCTTAAAATTATGCCTCCTGGTGATAGCCCTTTCCACCCTGGGAAAAAGTCTCTGACAATCCACTCTATTTATGCCTCTCATCATCTTGTACCCCTCTATCAAGTCACCTCTCATCCTTCTTCGCTCCAATGAGAAAAGCCCTAGCTCCCTCAATCTTTCTTCGTAGGACATGCCCTCCAGTCCAGGCAGCATCCTGGTAAATCTCCTCTGCACCCTCTCTAAAGCTTCCACATCCTTCCTATAATGAGGCGACCAGAACTGAACACAATATTCCAAGTGTGGTCGAACCAGGGCCTTATAGAGCTGCAGCATAACCTCGCGGCTCTTAAACTCAATCCTCCTGTTAATGAAAGCCAACACACCATACGCCTTCTTAACAATCCTATCAACTTGGGTGGCAACTTTGAGCGATCTATGGACATGGACCCCAAGATCCCTCTGTTCCTCCACACTACCAAGAATCCTGTCTTTAAGCCTGTATTCCGCATTCAAATTCGACCTTCCAAAATGAATCACTTCACACTTTTCCAGGTTGAACTCCATCTGCCACTTCTCAGCCCAGCTCTGCATCCTGTCATCCTGTTGCAACCTACAACAGCCTTCCACACTATCCACAACTCCAGCAACCTTCGTGTCATCGGCAAACTTGCTAACCCAGCCTTACACTTCCTCATCCAAGTCATTTATAAAAATCACAAAGAGCAGAGGTCCCAGAACAGATCCTTGTGGAACACCACTGGTCACAGAGCTCCATGCTGAATACTTTCCATCTACTACCACCCTCTGACTTCTATGGGCCAGCCAATTTTGTATCCAGACAGCCAACTTTCCCTCAATCCCATGCCTCCTTACTTTCTGAATGAGCCGACCATGGGGAACCTTATCAAACGCCTTGCTAAAATCCATATACACCACATCCACTGCTCTTCCTTCATCAATGTGTTTTGTCACATCTTCAAAGAATTCAATAAGGCTTGTGAGGCATGACCTGCCCCTCACAAAGCCTTGCTGACTGTCTCTAATCGAACAATGCTTTTCCAACTAATCATAAATCCTGTCTCTCAGAATCCTCTCCAATAATTTGCCCAATACCGACGTAAGACTGACTGGTCTATAATTCCCAGGGTTATCCCTATTCCCTTTCTTGAACAAGGGAACAACATTTGCCACCCTCCAATCATCCTGTACTACTCCAGTGGACAGTGAAGACGCAAAGATCATCGCCAAAGGCGCAGCAATCTCTTCCCTCGCTTCCCGTAATGTCCTTGGGTATATCCCGTCTGATCCCGGGGACTTATCTGTCCTCATATCATTCAAAATTTCAAGCACATCCTCCCTCTTAACCTCAACCTGTTCGAGCATATCAGCCTGTTCCATGCTGTCCTCACAAACGACCAGGTCCCTCTCACTAGTGAATACTGAAGCAAAGTATTCATTTAGGACCTCCCCTACCTCCTCCGATTCCAGGCACAAGTTCCCTCCACTATCCCTGATCGGTCCTACCCTCACTCTGGCCATCCTCCTGTTCCTCACATAAGTGTAGAACGCCTTGGGATTTTCCTTAATCCTACCCGCCAAGACTTTGTCATGTCCCCTTGTAGCTCTCCTAAGTCCATTCTTCAGTTCCTTCCTGGCTCCCTTGTAACCCTCTAGAGCCCTGTCTGATCCTTGCTTGCTAAACCTTAAGTAAGCTTCCTTCTTCCTCTTGACTAGCTGTTCCACATCTCTTGTCGTCCAAGGTTCCTTCACCCTACCATCCCCTCCCTGCCTCATCGGGACAAACCTATCCAGCAGTCGCAGCAAGTGCTCCCTAAACAACCTCCACATTTCTGTCGTGCATTTCCCTGAGAAATCTGTTCCCAATTTATGCTCCCCAGTTCCTGCCTAATAGCATTGTAATTCCCCCTCCCCCAATTAAATATTTTCCCATCCCATCTGCTCCTGTCCCTCTCCATGACTATAGTAAAGGTCAGGGAGTTGTGATCACTATCACCGAAATGCTCTCCCACCGAGAGATCTGCCACCTGGTCTGGTTCGTTGCCAAGCACCAAATCCAACATAGCCTCCCCTCTCGTCTGCCTATCTACATATTGAGTCAGGAAACCTTCCTGGACACACCTGACAAAAACTGCTCCATCCAAACTATTTGCACTAAGGAGGTTCCAATCAATATTAGGGAAGTTGAAGTCACCCATGACAACAACCCTGTTACTTCTGCACCTTTCCAAAATCTGCCACCCAGTCTGTTCCTCCATGTCTCTGTTGCTATTGGGGGGTCTATAGAAAACTCCCAACAAAGTGACTGCTCCTTTCCAGTTTCTGACTTCCACCCATAATGACTCAGTAGACAAACCCTCTTCGACGACCTCCCTTTCTGCAGCTGTGATTCTATCCCTGATTAACAATGCCACTCCCCCACCTCTTTTACCTCCCTCCCTATTCCTTTTGAAACATCTAAGCCCTGGAACATCCAACATCCATTCCTGCCCCTGTGATATCCACGTCTCCGTAATGGCCACAACATCGTAGCTCCAAGTACTGATCCATGCTCTAAGTTCATCACCCTTATTCCTGATACTTCTTGCGTTAAAATAGACACACTTCAACCCATCATACTGCAACTTTGCCCTGTCAACTGTCTAACCTTCCTCACAGACTCTCTGCACTCGGTATCTGCCTGTTCAACAGCTACCCCATCCACTGATCCGTGGCTCCGGTTCCCATCCCCCTGCCAAACTAGTTTAAACCCTCCCGAAGAGTTCTTGCAAACCTCCCGCCCAGGATATTGGTGCCCCTCCAGTTCAGATGCAACCCGTCCTTCTTGTACAGGTCCCACCTTCCCCAGAAGGTATCCCAATGATCCACATATCTGAATCCCTCCCTCCTACACCAGTTCTGTAGCCACGTGTTCAGCTGCACTCGCTCCCTGTTTCTAGCCTCACCAGCACGTGGCACCGGTAACAATCCTGAGATTACTACTCTGCTCGTCCTGCCTTTCAGCTTCCAACTTAACTCCCTATATTCGCTTTTCAGGTCCTCATCCCTTTTCCTAGCTATGTCATTGGTACCGATATGTACCACGACCTCTGGCTGCTCCCCCTCCCCCTTAAGAATCCTGTGGACTCGATCCGAGACATCCCTGACCCTGGCACCCGGGAGGCAACATACCATCCGGGAGTCTCGTTTGCGACCACAGAACCTCCTGTCTGTTCCTCTAACCATTGAATCTCCTATCACTATTGCTCTCCTATTCTCCCCCCTTCTCTTCTGAGCCACTGAGCCAGGCTCAGTGCCAGAGACCTGGCCAGTGTGGCTTTCCTCTGGTAGGTCGTCCCCCCCAACCGTATCCAAAACGGTATACGTATTATTGAGGGGAACGGCCACAGGGGATCCCTGCACTGTGCGCCTATTCCCTTTCCCTCCCTTGACGGTCACCCAGCTACCTTTATCCTGTAACTTAGGTGTCACTACTTCCCTATAACTGCTCGCTATCACCCCCTCAGCATCCTGAATGATCCGAAGTTCATCCAGCTCCAGCTCCAGTTCCCTAACACGGTCTGCAAGGAGCTGGAGTTGGGTGCACTTCTCACAGGTGAAGTCAGCAGGGACACAAGTGGTGACCCTCACCTCCCACATCCTGCAAGAGGAGCATGCAACTGCCCTAGCTTCCATCCCCTCTGCACTAAATTGACAACAGAGATTTTAAAAAAAAGGAAAACCTTACCTTACCAAACCCTCCACACAAGAGTCCTTTTTTATTGGTTAGAGAAGGAGGATGGGTGGGAGACACTACACGTGTAGTGTTTCAGGTTTAGCCACTGCCCGAATATATAGGTTTACTTACCCAGCAGTCCCCTTGTCTGCCGAAACAAAAGGTAAGTTATTTTAAACTGAAACTCACCTTCCCAGCTGACACCTCGTTCGCACTATCGCTGCTTCAGAAAAAGCTGCTGCAACAATTACCTAGCTATAAGGTACAGTGCAACAGTGGCAAAAGGATGTTGCAATGACTGTTTAAACCGTGCCTTGCCCGTGTGTATACCTATCCATGAAGGTGTTATATAAATGCAAGTTACTGTTGCTCCTATAGTGGTGATACTACACCAACAAGGCAAAGAACTAATAAATCTCTATACAACCTCATTGAAAATATTTAATTTGTCTGTAGTCTCTTGGGAAAGCTGCCATTATGCAGTAATCAGAGCCGTTTAGCAACATGCGTAACACTTGGAAAAACAAATCATTGGGACAGATTTTTCTGTAGCAGGGCAGCTAATTGCATCTGCTATTAGTTAGACTTGCCCTTGCACCCTTCAGTTCAAAAAACTCTTTCCCACAAAGTTGCTGCAAGTATGAACTGATAATAGCACAGCAAGGACAACAGGACATCTTTGAACCTGAATGAATCGGGTAAACAGCGGGGCTTCCCCTTAGCCAATGAGGTTTAATGATTGGGAAATAAACAGTGGATGAGATGGAGAGTGAATTAAAAGGGATGAATTTACTGTCGATCAGGTACATAAAAATGTTTTGCCAATGTGCTTTGTTGAATGATAATTTTTTTCTTTAATCCACTGACTAGAAATCTGAATTTATATATATTTTTTAAAAAGAAAAGCTACAAGGATGACTTTTCTGGCAGCTTAGGGTGGTCACCTAATTTGCAACACTGTATCCTACATTGCAAAGGACTGTGAGGAGGGAGGTGAAATGTCTCTTCATTTCCCAGGAAGAACCAAGACCCAGGAAGTTCAAGGGAACTGCTTGTACCTGTTCTTTTTAGCAAGAGAGAAATATTGCTCACTGCTGTGTTGAATGACTAGGTGACTGTCATGTGATAAGCTCCTCCCCATCTGTGGTTGTAAGCTTGTGTCTTTCTGCAGCAGACAGAAGAGAAGCAACTGGACTCAACACATGCTGACCCAAGTGGGGGTCTCTCTTTCTCTCTCCATTCCAGATTGAAAGCTTTCAAATCTTGCCTGTTGGCTGGCTACCTTTGTCTACTCTGGCTACAACCAGACACCCCATTAGAGGAAATCATCTGCATCGCTGTCTCCAAGAGACTCACTGAACCAGTCATCTACCTCTTGAAACTAAAAATCTCAGGACCACTGAATTCAGCTAGAAGCCAGCTGAATCACCAAACCCCACAGACTATATACCTTTTTTATGGACTCTAACTCAACCAATCTACCTTTCCCCACTCTGTAACCTATTTGTGTGTGTGTAAATCTCTCGTCTGTGCATGCGTGTGTGTGTGAGTGAAAGTTGGCACATAGTTTATAATTTTTATTAATTTGGTTTAGGTATAATAAAGTTAACCTCTTTCGTTGTTGAACTCAAGAAAACCTGTCAGATTGGTTCTTGGTATGATAATCATAATCAAACACCTACTGCATTGGCCAGTACATCCACTTTAAGAAAGAGTTAAACCTGTTGTGGTCAAATAAGGAGACGGAAAAGAGGGAAGCCCTTTGATCGCTCCTCACTGGACCATAACAAAGAGAAATAAAGCTAGAGAAAGAAAGATTGGATTGAGAGAGTGAGAGCCAGACAGACAGACAGAGAGAAAGACGAGAGGAAAAGAAAAAAAAAAGTGAAAATTTTAAAATTTTACCTTTTAAAATCTCCCCCAAAAATTCAAATTCTGAAGGAATGAAGCTCCACATTTGTAAGAGTATCTTTTCAGTGCCATGGAGGTTGATTGGCAATAATTAATAATTATCACATTATAAAAGGGTACTTACGCTACTAATTACTGGTCCAAAATATCTATGGTGGGTTAATGATAAATCAGAAAGCGAAGTGGCATTTTTGCAAAGTTAACAGCAGAGCAACCTGAAAAGCAACTTTTGGATATTTGCGGTTAATGGCACATCTACTCCTGAACTTAAGTTGCTGTACCATTCGCCTCACTGTTAGTTTGACAGCATATTGTCGTCCGTTCTTTTCAAAAAAATGTTTTTATTCTGATTGTGTCACCGAAAAAAATTAAAAGAAAGTTTAAAGCAGGAAAGTAGGAGCAATCAATGGAGCAAAATAATGGATTTGTCCCTCTTCAGAATGTAAACGAGCAATCGAGCTGCCCAAGGTATTTATTGACAAGGATTTCTCAGGCACATATTTGCATTCTGATATGCATTTTAAGAAAAACATTGGCAAAGAAGAGCCATCTAGGGAGTTATAAAGTAATTGTGGAATGTGGGCATTATGGAAGTGAGCTGATGCCTTCAAACAGCTGTTGACTTGAAAACTTTGTTGAATATGTACCTTAGCAGTACTACTCGATAATGTGTGAAGTAGGTAAGTTACTGACATTTAATGTACATGTGGGAAGAATAAAGTTTACCAATGGATCTTCTATGGCATCAAACGTAATAAGTTGGTTTCTTTTTTACATCTCTTTGTGTAACTGTTACTCTCCTCTTCTGTTTTTTTCTGTCATTCTTTTTCCCTCTCAGTCCTCTTCTATTTCTTTATCTTTTTTTACTTACCTTATGAGTGGGTGGTAGTGGGTGGTGTGGCATAGTGAGGCAGACAAATGAGGTGCCAGGGAGAGAATCAGAGGTCAAGTTGCTGGTTTTCTATCTGACGAGGAAAACGAAAGACAGAAGCACAAGTTCCAGCTCTAGAAGACTTGTTGAGAATAGGGTTCCATGGATACAGTCAAACTGCTCCACAGGAAGGTTTGATCAGAAAAGTTAGCTTAGCCTGCTAATAGGGACATGGCACCATATTTCATTATTTTCTTTGTTACAAGAAAAAGACTTGCATTTATATAGAGCTTTTCACGACCTCAGGATGTTCCAAAGCGCTTTACAGCCAATGACAGCCAACTACTGAAGTGTAGTCACTGCTGTAATGTAAGAAAGCATGGGAGCCTATTTGCACATAGCAATGTGATAATTCACAGATAATCTGTTGTCGCATTGTTGGTTGAGAGATAAACATTGACCAGGAACTCCTGTTCTTTATTTGAAATAGTGCCATGGGATCTTTTACATCCACCTGAAAGAGCAGGCAAGAGGTGATACTAAAATGAGCCATTGTTACTCTGTTCATTCATTTGATAATTGTATGCAGCCTCACATCACTAAAGTGTTACTCAGTCAACCTTTCAGAAGATTGGATTACAATACCCAGTTCATAAATAAGGGCTTTTCATTGTTATAACCCCATGGATCATGCAACTGTATACCAAAGGAATGCATAGCAAAGGTAAAGTCCTGATTTTAGGGGAGGCAAGATCAGCTTACAGAAAAAAAAATGATGATACTGAGCTGATGAATATTGAGAGCACACCTCTACCTCCCATAGACTAGCAAGAAATTTATATTGTACCTTAAACATTGTAAAACATCAAAGAGCACTTCACAAGAGCACATTCATCCAAACCAAAGAAGGGAACATTAGGACAGATAACCAAAACTTGAATTAAAGAACAAAGAACAAAGAAAATTACAGCACAGGAACAGGCCCTTCGGCCCTCCAAGCCTGCGCCGATCCAAATCCTCTATCTAAACCTGTCGCCTATTTTCTAAGGGTCTGTATGTCTTTGCTTCCTGCCCATTCATGTATCTGTCTAGATACATCTTAAAAGACGCTATCATGCCCACGTCCACCACCTCCACTGGCAACGCGTTCCAGGCACCCACCACCCTCTGCGTAAGGAACTTTCCACGCATATCCCCCTAAACCTTTCCCCTCTCACTCTGAACTCGTGACCCCTAGTAATTGAATCCCCCACTCTGGGAAAAAGCTTCTTGCTATACCTCTCATGATTTTGTACACCTCAATCAGGTCCCCACTCAACCTCCGTCTTTCTAATGAAAATAATCCTAATCTACTCAACCTCTCTTCATAGCTAGCGCCCTCCATACCAGACAACATCCTGGTGAACCTCCTCTGCACCCTCTCCAAAGCATCTACATCCTTTTGGTAATGTGGCGACCAGAACTGCACGCAGTATTCCAAATGTGGCCGAACCAAAGTCTTATACAACTGTAACATGACCTGCCAACTCTTATACTCAATACCCCGTCCGATGAAGGAAAGCATGCCGTATGCCTTCTTGACCACTCTATTGACCTGCGTTGCCACCTTCAGGGAACAATGGACCTGAACACCCAAATCTCTCTGTACATCAATTTTCCCCAGGACTTTTCCATTTATTGTATAGTTCACTCTTGAATTGGATCTTCCAAAATGCATCACTTCGCATTTGCCCGGATTGAACTCCATCTGCCATTTCTCTGCCCAACTCTCCAATCTATCTATATTCTGCTGTATTCTCTGACAGTCCCCTTCACTATCTGCTACTCCACCAATCTTAGTGTCGTCTGCAAACTTGCTAATCAGACCACCTATACTTTCCTCCAAATCATTTATGTATATCACAAACAACAGTGGTCCCAGCACGGATCCCTGTGGAACACCACTGGTCACATGTCTCCATTTTGAGAAACTCCCTTCCACTGCTACCCTCTGTCTCCTGTTGCCCAGCCAGTTCTTTATCCATCCAGCTAGTATACCCTGGACCCCATGCGACTTCACTTTCTCCATCAACCGACCATGGGGAACCTTATCAAACGCCTTGCTGAAGTCCATGTATATGACATCTACAGCCCTTCCCTCATCAATCAACTTTGTCACTTCCTCATAGAATTCTATTAAGTTGGTAAGACATGACCTTCCCTGCACAAAACCATGTTGCCTATCACTGATAAGCCCATTTTCTTCCAAATGGGAATAGATCCTATCCCTCAGTATCTTCTCCAGCAGCTTCCCTACCACTGACGTCAGGCTCACCGGTCTATAATTACCTGGATTATCCCTGCTACCCTACTTAAACAAGGGGACAACATTAGCAATTCTCCAGGGATAGTTTTACACAGCATCTTTTTTTTTAATTCATTC
The DNA here is from genome assembly GCF_036365525.1 of Heterodontus francisci. Classification (NCBI taxonomy): domain Eukaryota; kingdom Metazoa; phylum Chordata; class Chondrichthyes; order Heterodontiformes; family Heterodontidae; genus Heterodontus; species Heterodontus francisci. The sequence goes on along the minus strand of NC_090374.1, from coordinate 32,903,907 downwards.
TTGGGATGTGGGCGTTGATGGCCAGGCCAGCATTTATTGCCCATCCCTAATTGCCCTTGAGAAGGTGGCAGTGAGCTGCCAACTGAGTGGCTTGCTGGGCCATTTCAGAGGGCATGTAAGAGTCAACCACATTGCTGTGGGTCTGGAGTCACATGTAGGCCAGACCAGGTAAGGACAGCAGATTTCCTTCCTGAAAGGACATTAGTGAACCAGATGGGTTTTTACAACAATCGACAATGGTTTCATGGCCATCATTAGACTAGCTTTTTTAATTCCAGATTTTCTTAATGAAGGAAAGAGAGTAGAAGCATTTTAGGGAGAAAATCCAACAGCTTAGGGCCTAGACAACTGATGGCATATGACCACTCAACACTTCCTTCTCCCACTAGAACAGCAAAGCATAGAGATACTAGTTTTATATAATTGCTCCGCATAATCTAACCCTTGGAATCTTAGAGACATTCTGATGAATCTATGCCACACTCCCTCCAAGGCCAATATATCTTTTCTTGGGTGTGGTGCTCAGAACTGTACACAGTACTCCATATATGCTCTAACAAGAGCTTTGTAGAGAGTCATAGAGTGATTTACGGCACAGAAAGAGGCCATTTGGCCCATCGTGTCCATGCCATAGCAAAACTTCCTCCCTTTAGGTTTTAGCCCTCTAATTGTAAAGGTTAACATTCCTAGAATCATTACGCCAACAACAGAGGCTGTTCACCCCATCAAGTCCATGCCAGCTCTCTGTAGAGCAATCCAATCAGACCCATTCCTCTGCTCTATTCTGGTAGCCTGCAAATTTATTTCCCTCAAGTGCCCATCCAATTTTCTTCATTAATTCCACTTCCACCACCATCGTAGGCTATGAGTTCCAGGTCATTACCACTTGCTGTATCGAAATGTTCTTCCTTACATCCCCCCACAATATCTTGCCCAAAATCTTTAATCTGTGTCCTCTAGTCCTTGTACCATCAGCTAATGAGTGTAGTATAAGGATGTAAAGGATTAATGCTGAAGACAGTGAGAGCAACCCCTCCCACTGTAAGAGTGACAATGCCATAGTCACATGAGGTTAGGCTGAAGAGAAGAGAGAGCAGCACAAAGGATGTTAGCTTAGGAGGCTTGTTGAGAGTGTATTAAGTATTATGTAAATTATAAACAGTTCTTAGTTGACCTTATCCGGGATCTGAAATTTTCTCCAGCATGCCCCTCTTATGCTACTAAATACAACAACACACAACAATGGGAACAACTTTTCTTTGTCTACATTATCCAAATCTGTCATAATCGTGTACACCTCTATCAAATCTCCCCTCAATCTCCTTTGCTCCAAGGAAAAACAACTCCAGCTTCTACAACCTAACCTTGTTGCTAAAATCCCTCATTCCTGGAACCCAGATTCTGTAAATCTCCTTTGCATCCTCTCAAGGACTCTCACATCTGTCCTAAAGTGTAGTGACCAGAACTGGAAGCAATACTCTAGTTATGTCCTGACAACAGCTGTATAAATGTTCAGCATAAGTTCCCTGTTTTGTACTCAATGCCTCTATTTATGAAGCCTAAGATCTTATATTCTCATTGTCTTTTTAACGTTTTTGTACCTGACCGCTACATTTTAGTGATCTGTGTTCATGGAGTCCAGTTGCTCACAATCCCCATCACAATTACCATTTCATATGCTCCAAAATACCCACAGAAGAACCTTTGTTAGGAAGTTGATGACTATTAAGAAATACCTTGCATTTCTATAATGCATCAAAGTTCTGAAGTTTTGAACAGTGAATTATTTTTGAAGTATTTTGAAATTATTTTTGAACATTGATTGACTGTCTCATCTGAAAGATGGAAGGCTAGTCACTGCCTCATAGTCTTTACTACCAGTTTAATTGTGCTAGGATTGTGTCAGACTCTTCTGAAATGTTTTTATTTTTCAGTTTTTTTTATGATTGATTGCAAGACTGGTTGTTCATAGAATGTCCCATGGCATCCTGTTTGTGAGCTCTAGCTTGAGCAAAAGCTAACAGCCTGCTTGCTCAGCATTCTGGGACTGGTCAACTCGAGTGACAACTCTGCATTTTGGGAGTTGTGATCGATCAGCAGACACTGGGAATTCTTGTCGGCTGTTTGGTTGAGTCTCCATGTTAGCAGGGAAAATAATGAGATTTCCAGGGACACAAACAAACTCAAACCCCAAGCTCCAGAGAAAGGAACAAGCCCACCAAGGCAAACACCACTGTAGACATTTCATGCACAATAAAGACAACTCTATGGGTAAGTTTCATTATTTTATCCTGAATTATTTGATTTGTAATGTACTGATTTTGGTGGGTTTTAGATAAGATTTTCTCAAAAGCAAATCGGGATGGACAATAAATGCTGGCCTAGCTAGCAATGCCCAGAACCCATGAAAGAATAATTTTAAAAAAGATCAGGACAAGCAGGGGCAGGTTTTGGGGTGAGGCCATTTTACGAGAATCCCAAGAAAGTTTCTATCTCTGCATGGCCATACGGCCGAGAGCATTGAAGGAGGTGGCTGTAGAGATTGTGGGTGCATTGGTCATCTACCAAAAATCTATTGATTCTGCAGCATTTTCTGAAAATTCAATGGTAGAAAATGTAACCCCACTATTTATGAAAGGAGGGAGAGAGAAAACAGGGAACTACAGACCTGTTAGCCTGACATCAGCAGTATGGAAAATGCTAGAACCTATTATAAAGGATGTGATAACACGACACTTAGAAAATAATGGTAGGATTGGGCAGAGTCAACATGGATTTATGAGAGGGAAATCATGTTTGACAGACCTGTTGGAGTTTTTTGAGGATGTAACTAGCAGAATAAATAAGGGGCAACCAATGGATGTGGTGTATATGGATTTTTAGAAGGCTTTCGATAAGGTCCCACACAGGAGGTTAGTAAGCAAAATTAGAGCACATGGCATTGGGGGCAATATACTGACATGAATTGAGAATTGGTTAACAGACAGAAAATGGAGAGTAGGAATAAATGGTTCATTTTCAGGTTGACTTGTGAGTAGTGGGGTACCGCAAGGATCATGGGCCCCAGGTATTCACAATCTATATCAATGATATACTGAGTGGGTAAGAACATGGCAGATGGAAAATAAAGTGGAAAAAAGGGAAGTTATCCACTTTGGTAGGAAAAACAGAAATGCAGAGTATTTCTTAAATGGTGAGAGATTGGGAAGTGTTCATGTCCAAAGGGACCTTGTTCATAAGTCACTAAAAGCTAACATGCAGGTGCAGCAAGTAATTAGGAAGGCAAATGGTATTTTGACCTTTATTGCAAAAGGATTTGAGTACAGCAATAAAGAAGTCTTTCTGTAATTATATGGAGCCTTGTGAGACCGCACATGGAGTATTGTTTTGGTCTCCTTATCTAAGGAAGGATATACTTACCATAGAGACAGTGCAATGAAGATTCACCAGCCTGATTCCTGGGATGGCAGGATTGTCCTATGAGGAGAGATTGAGGAGACTGGGCCTGTATAATCTTAAATTTCGAAGAATGAAAGGTGATCTCACTGAAGCAAACAAAATTCTTACAGGGCTCGACAAGGTTGATGCAGGAAGGATGTTTCCCCAGCCTGGGGGGTCTAGAACCAAGGGACACAGTCTCAGAATAAGAGGCAGGCCATATCGGACTGAGATGAGGAGGAATTTCTTCACTCAGAGGGTGGTAAATCTGTGGAATTCTATATCCCAGAGGGCTGTGGAGGCACAGTCATTGAGTATATTCATGACTGAGATTGATAGATTTCTAGATATTAAAGAGACCAAGGGATAGGAGAATGTGGGAAAATGGTGTTGAGGTGGAAGAGCAGCCATGATCTAGAAACATAGAATCATAGAAAATAGGAGCAGGATTAGGCCATTTGGCCCTTCGAGCCTGCTCTGCCATTCATTATGATCATGGCTGATCATCCAACTCAGTAGCCTGTTCCGGCTTTCGCCCCATACCCTTTGATCCCTTTAGACCCAAGAGCTATATCTAACTCCTTTTTGAAAACATACAATGTTTTGGCCTCAACTGCTTTCTGTGGTAGCGAATTCCACAGGCTCACCACTCTCTGGGTGAAAAAGTTTCTCCTCATCTTAGTCCTGAAAGGTTGACCCTGTATCCTTAGACAATGACCCCAGTTCTGGACTCTCCCATCTAGTTGGATGGCAGAGCAGGCTCGAGGGGCTGAATTGCCTTCTCCTGCTCCTGTTTCCGATGTTCCTATATACCTCATCACTCTTTGCTGTCCCAGTGGTTTGGAACACCTGGATTACGAAGGGGGTGATTTTAACCTGCCAACATTTTTACACCATGCCTAATGTTCCTTCAGCCCTACGTGTGCCAGCTATTTGCAGTGTTTCAGTGATAGCTGTTTGCAATTCGAGTGGTCTCCTTGCACTGTTACTTTATGATGCCCTTGCAATTGCTTCAGCTTTGTTCAACACTGCCTAGACTGTCTGGTCCAGCCTATGTTCTGGCACATGCACTGAAATTTGCAGAGGGGTGGAGGGCATGAGTCAAAAAAAGTTAGTATGCAGGTATAGTAAGTCATAAAGAAGGCTAATGGAATGCTATCCTTTATTATGAGAGGAATTGAACAGTGGCACAGTGGCGCAGTGGTTAGCACTGCAGCCTCACAGCTCCAGGGACCCGGGTTCGATTCTGGGTACTGCCTGTGTGGAGTTTGCAAGTTCTCCCTGTGTCTGCGTGGGTTTTCTCCGGGTGCTCCGGTTTCCTCCCACAAGCCAAAAGACTTGCAGGTTGGTAGGTAAATTGGCCGTTATAAATTGTCACTAGTGTAGGTAGGTGGTAGGGAAATATAGGGACAGGTGGGGATGTTTGGTAGGAATATGGGATTAGTGTAGGATTAGTATAAATGGGTGGTTGATGGTCGGCACAGACTCGGTGGGCCGAAGGGCCTGTTTCAGTGCTGTATCTCTAATCTAAAAAAAAGTAAGGATGTTATGCTTCAGTTATACAGGGCATTGGCGAGACCACATCTCGATTACCACGTGCCATTTTGGTCTCCTTATTTAAGGATGTAAATGCATTGGAGGCAGTTCAGAGGATGTTTACTGAATTGGTACCTGGGTTATCTTATGAGGAAAGGTTGGACAGACTGGGCTTATTTCCACTGGAGTTAAGAAGAGTGAGGGGAGACTTGATTGTAGTATATAAAATCTTGAATGGTCTTGACGAGGTGGATGTGTAAAGGATGTTTCCTCTTGTGGGTGAGTCCAGAACTAAGGGGCACTGTTTTAAAATTAGGGGTCTCCCCTTTAGGTCAGAGATGAGGAGAAATTTTTTCTCTCAGAGGGTTGTGCGGCTTTGGAATCCTCTGCCTCAGAAGGTGGTGGAGGTGGGGTCATTGAATATTTTTAAAGTGGAGGTAGATAGATTTTTGTTAGGCAAGGGAATCAAAGGTTATCGGGGGTAGATGGGAGTGTGGAATTCGAGACACAAACAGATCAGCCATAAGGCCGAATGACCTATTTCTGCTCCTAATTCGTATGTGCATACCACCTAGATGTGATGTTGCCCTGGGAGACAGTAGCAGCATTGATGCCTACATTAGTCATTGGGAAAATGTTAGAATCTATTCTAAAGGATGTGATAAATGGACACTTGGATAATAATGATCTGATTGGGCATAGTCATGGATTTAGGAATGGGAAATCATGTTTGACGAACCTGTTGGAGTGTTTTGAGGATGTTGCTCACAGAATTGATAAAGGGGAGTCAGTGGACGTGGTATACTTGGATTTTAAGAAGGCTTTTGATAAACTCCCCCACAGGAGGTTGGTTAGCAAAATTAAAGCACATGGGATAGGAGGTTATATACTGGCATGGATTAAGGATCGGTTAGCAGGCAGAAAGCAGAGAGTAGGAATAAACAGGTCATTCTCGTGTTGGCAGGCTGTGACTAGAGGGGTACTGCAGGGATCAGTGATTGGGCTTCAGCTGTTCACCATATATATCAATGATTTGGACGTGGGGACCAAATGTAGTATTTCCAAGTTCGCGGATGACACAAAACTAGGTGGGAATGTATGTTGTGAGGAAGATGCAAAGTGGCTTCAAGGGGATTTGGACAGATTTAGTGAATGGGCAAGAATATGGCAGATGAAATATAATGTGGAAAAATGTGAGTTTATCCACTTTGGTAGGAGGAATAGATGTGCACATTATTTCTTACATGGTAAGAGATTAGAAAGTGTAGATGTATAAAGGGACCTGGGTGTCCTTGTCAATAAGTCACTGAAAGCTAACATGCCTGTGCAGCAAGCAATTAAGAAGGCTACGATGGCCTTTATTGCAAGAGGATTTGAGCACAGGAGTAGTGAAGTCTTATTTCAATTGTATAGAACCTTGGTTAAACCACACCTGGAGTACTGTGTACAGTTTTGGCCCCCTTACCTTAGGTAGGATATTATTACCATGGAGGGAGTGTAACGAATGTTCACCAGACTTGTTCCTGGGATGGTGGGACTGTCCTATGAAGAGAGATTGGGGAAACTGGGCCTGTATTCTCTAGAGTTTCGAGGAATGAGAGGTGATCTCATTGAAACTTACAAAACACTTAAAGGGATAGACAGGGTAGATGCAGCTAAGATGTTTCTGCTGGTTGGGGAGTCTAGAACCAGGGAGTACAGTTTCAAAATAAGGAAGAATCCACTTAGGACAGAGATGAGGAGAAATTTCTTGACTCAGTGGGTTGTGAATCTTTGAAATTCTCTACCCCAAGGGCTATGGAAGCTCAGTCATTGAGTATGTTTAAAGCAGAGATTGACAGATTTCTAAATACAAATGACATAAGGGGATATGAGGATGGTGTGGGAAAAAGGCATTGAAGTGGAGGATCAGCCATAATCATAATGAAATACGGGACAGGCTCGATGGGCTGAATGGCCTACTCCTGCTCCTATGTTCCTATGTTCCTACTGCCGATGGACAATCCATCGAAATATCAGTTACAATTGGCTTGAGATTGGGAGGGCTGGGGAGTTAGAGGCAGGAGGGTGGCGATCAGGAAAACTGGGACCCCAACACAACCCCATTCCCATCTCTTTAAATTTTAAAGTGTAAACTTCAGGCCACGAATGAGGGTCCCGTAAAAGGCAGATGGGGCTAATTAACATATGAAAGGCCTGATGATAACATTGATGCTACAATTTAAGTTGTGAAGTAAGTGAGGGGAAGGCTCAACCTGTGAGATTCCTGGCAGCTGATCTGAGGTGGGAGCTGTTGGCTCCCGAAGGTCAGTGGCTCTTTTAGCACTCTTCATCTGACTGCTCCCAGTGCTTGCCTGGAAGGAACCTGCTGAGGCCAACCTTGAGTTGGTAAGGGTGAACAGATGTCACACATTGAAGGAGACAACGCAGCTGTATCACTACTTCCCTATCGACATCAGTTTTCTTAAACACTTTTACCATGATTACAAGTAGCTGCACCTGGTTCTGGCGCCTTGCTCTGTAAGGAAGTGTGGGACTTGATAGTTCATCATGTATGCAATCCTTATGTTGTTGTTCTCCCTGGGCCAAGTCCAGTGCTAGTGAATCTGGTCCTTCTGAGCCAAGTTCGAATCGAGTGAAGTCTCAATAGGACACACAAACCCACCATATGGAAAGAACATTTCAACTAACTCACCTTCAAATAGATACTCAAGATTTCCCCTTGCAGTCTCCCCATAAAGTTTATTCTATCTGGAACACATGAGCATCAAACTAACAATGCAAATGAGGTGCTTCATTTTTAAATGCCAGTCTGCCAGTTTAATTGCTGCTCCACACACATTGAGTGCATTAACGCTCCAAGTAGCAATTCTACTGAATTTGTTAGGGTCAGTAGCCAGGCAGCACTGAACAGTATATCACACTCCCAATATGACACATTTGCCACCAGTGCTATTCTTGACACTGACAGTAAAAGACTTTCCTGCAGCAATGATATTTGTTTCAGAAACTCAAACTGAATTCCTGGGGATTTTCAAGAATAAATTATATATCGGTATATTAATACTTAACCAATTCCCAGTTCTCTGTTTGGTATGCAAGGTATCCATCAATATGATATGCAGTGATATACACAGATGGTCGGGGACAGCTTAACAGTGAGTACTTTCAGACCCCTATATTATGCAGACGTTAAAACTTAGTTAATTAATAATATAGAAATATATGACATGTTGACCTTTATTTGCTATATTGGTGAGGCTGAAAGTAGTCACTGCTGTGCTGCCCCTGACCATCTGGATTGCTGCTATAGTGATGAATAACTTGCACATTAAAGAACTTGCTGAAGATCTTACTTCGGCTTTTGTAATGGAAAGCGAGGACCCCTGCTTATATGTATCTAAAGGCAAACCTGTAGATCAACAGGACATTGCTGCCAGTACGATATAGGCATGCAGGAATTAAAAAAGGCACTCAGTGAAATGTGTCTCCTCCCTGCTGGCAATGTGTATTTGCCATTGCCTGGTAAACTGTCAGTGTTAACTGAATATGCAAGAGCTTCATTTCAATGGTCAATTTTAAGTGTCATGCAAGCCCCCACCTGCCAAGAATGAGGCATATTAATTTTGTTATATGAACATGGATTTTAAACTTTTACTGGAGTGAGGAAAGGACTTGTTAAAAAAATCACCAGACATTTGGCTGGAAAAACATTTTTGCATACTAACAGACAGTGCTTGGAGGGACTAAGGGGCTATTCCCTGCTCCAATTCAAACTACAATGGTCTTTGAGCATCAGATATTATGTGTAAGAAGAGAAAGTCCAGGGTCGGCTAAGATAAGAGAATCCACAAACAGATGTGGTCAGACCAGCTAGTCACATAACTACCCTGCTTAGCACCCTGGGTTTTTCTGAATTGTACAAAGAGTTTGAACTCAGGAAAATACTGTTTGCTCCTGGAGTGAGAATATCTCTCCTGTCTGCTCCCATCTCTTTCTCACAAGCCTCTGAATCCACTGAGGGCACATGAACTTCAAGAGAGAAAAGTCTCCTACATCGAACAAGGTTTAAGAAGAATACTGGGCCCCGACAAAAAGCAAAACCTACCTACAATCAAGAACTTTACAGCAAGTTCAAAGAACAATAACCAAAACCATCTTCAGATATTGCCTCAAACTTGTTCACTTTATTTTTTCTTCTGATCTTTTCTGTTTCTATCTGCATGTGTGTATCGTGTATGCATGCAAGCATGGGCACGTCGTGTATCCATAGATGTTAACCGAATTAGAGTTTAAGTTTCATAAAGTTCAACCTTTTTTCTTTAAACCTAAGAAAACCTGTTTGTCTAGTTTCTTTGCCTTATAATTGGGAGTTAGTGGACAAGCATTTGCTAAGAGGGAGCTAAAAAAAATGGTGTGTTTAAAATTAAACTCTGTTATGGTAAAACCAGGTGAAGGCTGAGAGGGAACCCTAGATCCCTTTTTCACCTGGTCGTTACAGAAATTTGGGGGCTACTGCTCTGGAATTGACCTACAGACAAACAAGAAAAAATGGAAATGGGAAGCCAAATTGTTCCCAATTAAAAAATAGCAAGATTTCAATACAGGTTTTCTTGTGGTTGTGTGTAATTGAATACTAACATGTCTGCAACTGAAGCTAGTAGCTCCCCAAGCCAGGGTGAACTAACATGGGATAAGTTAAAAGCACTGTCTATGGAGGAGGAGAGGAAAATGGCTGAGCAGTGTGGGATCACTGTACGTGGCAAGGCTAGGAAGTCTGAACTCCTAAGGCTAGTGGCAACCATTTTTCTCTTGAATCTGAAGAAGCAGAAACAGGGTTAGAAATAGACCCGGACAGGGTATTGCTAGCAAAGATACAATTGGAACAGAGGAAACTTGAATTTGAGGAAAGAGAGAGAGAGAAAGAGACTGGTACAAAAGGTGAAGTCACATGGGATCAGAGGTGAGCTGGCAAGATGGATACAGAACTGGCTCAGTCATAGAAGACAGAGGGTAGCAGTGGAAAGGTGCTTTTCTGAATGGAGGGATGTGACTAGTGGTGTTCCACAGGGATCAGTGCTGGGACCTTTTCTCTTTGCAGTATATCTAAATGATTTGGAGAAAAATGTGGCTGGTCTGATTAGTAATTTTGCGGATGACACAAAGGTTGGTGGAGTTGCGGATAGTGATGAGGATTGTCAGAGGATACAGCAGGATATAGATCGGTTGGAGACTTGGGCGGAGAAATGGCAGATGGAGTTTAATCCAGACAAATGTGAGGTAATGCATTTTGGAAGATCTAATGCAGGTGGGAAGTATACAGTAAATGGCAGAACCCTTAGGAGTATTGACAGGCAGAGAGATCTGGGCGTACAGGTCCACAGGTCACTGAAAGTGGCAACGCAGGTGGATAAGGTAGTCAAGTAGGCATACGGCATACTTGCCTTCATCGGTCGGGGCATAGAGTATAAAAATTGGCACGTCATGCTGCAGCTGTATAGAACTTTAGTCAGGCCACACTTAGAATATTGCGTGCAATTCTGGTCGCCACACTACCAGAAGGACGTGGAGGCTTTGGAAAGGGTACAGAAGAGGTTTACCAGGATGTTGCCTGGTCTGGAGGGCATTAGCTCTGAGGAGAGGTTAGATAAACTTGGATTGGTTTCACTGGAACGACAGAGATGGAGGGGCGACATGATAGAGGTTTACAAAGTTATGAGCGGCATGGACAGAGTGGATAGTCAGAAGCTTTTTCCCAGGGTGGAAGAGTCAGTTACTAGGGGACATAGATTTAAGGTGAGAGGGGCAAAGTTTAGAGGGGATGTGCGAGGCAAGTTCTTTACACAGAGGGTGGTGAGTGCCTGGAACTTGCTGCCGGGGGAGGTGGCGGAAGCAGGTACGATAGAGACGTTTAAGAGGCATCTTGACAAATACATGAATAAACTGGGAATAGAGGGATATGGTCCCCGGAAGTGCAGAAGGTTTTAGTTTAGGCAGGCATCAAGATCGGCGCAGGCTTGGAGGGCCGAATGGCCTGTTCCTGAGCTGTACTGTTCTTTGTTCTTCCAGAAAGAACGTGAAGACAAAGAGAGGGAGGAGAGAGAGAGAAATAACCTTCCAGAAAGAACACAAAGAGAGAGCTGAAGCGGCTTGAAGTTAATTAGGGGGCGACAGAGTAACCCCAGTGAAAGCAAGGCCAATATGGAGGAATGTAATTCAGGGCTGCATATAGAATTGTTCAAACGCTCCCAACTGATCCTAAAATTCAATGAGGAAGATGTAGAAGTGTGTTTTGTCTTTTGAGAAACTGGCAAGGCAGCAAAAATGGCCAGCTGAGACCTGGCCACTTTTATTACAAAGCAAGCGAGCTAGAAAAGCCCATGAGATTTATTCCCTGTTGCCAGATGAGGGTTCATTAAATTATGAACTGACAAAAAATGCTATCCTTGGGGCATATGAATTAGTTCCCGAAGCCTATCGCCAAAAGTTTAGAACCCTCAAGAAGCAAGCTAATCAAACTTATCTGGAGTTTGAAAGAAGTATGCAGCTGGCTTTAAACAAATGGCTGAGTGCTCTTAAAGAACAACTCAGCTTTGAGAATCTCAGAGAAGTAATTCTGTTAGAGGAATTTAAACACTCTCCCCCACTCTCCATAAAGACATATGTAGAGGAGCAACGGGTTCAGAGAGTCCAGCAAGCGGCCGTTCTGGCTGATGAACAGTTGTCCAAGGGAAATCATTTCCTAGTCACCCCCACAAATCTGACAAGGACAAAGGGTAGGAAGGTGATATCCACCCAGGCAGTTCTGGGAGAGATAGAAAAGCAGGACATCAAGGCAGCATTTGACTGAGTATGGCATCAAGGAGCCTGAGCAAAACTGAGGTCAATGGGAATCAGGGGGAAAACCCTCCGCTGGCTGGAGTCATACCTAACGCAAAAGAAGATGGTTGTGGTTGTTGGAGGTCCATCATCTGAGCTCCAGGACATCACTGCAGGAGTTCCTCAGGGTAGTGTCCTAGGCCCAACCATCTTCAGCTGCTTCATCAATGACCTTCCTTCAATCATAAGGTCAGAAGTGGGGATGTTCGCTGATGATTGCACAATGTTCAGCACCATTCGTGACTCCTCAGATACTGAAGCAGTCCGTGTAGAAATGCAACAAGACATGGACAATATCCAGGCTTGGGCTAATAAGTGGCAAGTAACATTCGTGCCACACAAGTGCCAGGCAATGACCATCTCCAACAAGAGAGAATCTAACCATCTCCCCTTGACATTCAACGACATTACCATCGCTGAACCCCCACTATCAACATTCTAAGGGCTACCCTTGACCAGAAACTGAACTGGAGTAGCCATATAAATACCATGGCTACAAGAGCAGGTCAGAGGCTAGGAATCCTGAGGCGCGTAACTCACCTCCTGACTCCCCAAAGCCTGTCCACCATCTACAAGGCACAAGTCAGGAGTGTGATGGAATACTTTCCACTTGCCTGGATGGGTGCAGCTCCAACAACACTCAAGAAGCTCGACACCATCCAGGATAAAGCAACCCGCTTGATTGGCACCCCATCTACAAACATTCACTCCCTCTACCACCGACGCACAGTGGCAGCAGTGTGTACCATTTACAAGATGCACTGCAGCAATGCACCAAGGCTCCTTAGACAGCACCTTCCAAACCCGCGACCTCTACCAACTAGAAGGACAAGGGCAGCATATACATGGGAACACCACCACCTGCAAGTTCCCCTCCAAGTCGCACATCATCCTGACTTGGAACTATATCGCCGTTCCTTCACTGTCGCTGGGTCAAAATCCTGGAACTCCCTTCCTCACAGCACTGTGGGTGTACCTACCCCACATGGACTGCAGCGGTTCAAGAAGGCAGCTCACCACCACCTTCTCAAGGGCAATTAGGGATGGTCAATAATTGCTGGCCTGGCCAGTGACACCTACATCTCATGAATGAATAAAAAAAAAGAGGTTCCTCCTCTAGCTAAAAAGGAAAGTGCTGTGAGCAGGAGTGAGACCCGGAGACCTGTGTGCTTCCATTGTAATAAGGCAGGCCATGCAAAAGCTGACTGCTGGAAATTAAAGGGAAAACCTGTCGGGTTAATCAGGGCACATCCGCTCAGTGAAGAAATAATCCTCGAGCAGAGCACAACAGAGCGACCTGTGGCTTTAACTGCAGTAAGAGTGCAACCCAGGAAGCTTACGGCTGCAAGTGCAGGAAAAGTTAATAGGATTCCTGAAGGCTATCAGGGTTTTGTGTTTGAAGGGAAAGTAACCCCACACCCCTCGAGTGGGGCAAGAAAGCCCATAGTAATTCTCAGGGAAACAGGGGCCACTAGATCCCTGTTACTGGGAAAAGGCCTGAGCTTTCCCCCAGAGAGTGCAGTGAACACCAAGATGGTGGTAAATGATATTGGAGGGCAGTGTATGTTTGTACCTGTACACCGGGTGCACCTGGACTGTGACCTAGTTTCGGGAGTGGTGACCATAGGGATTGTCCCAAGTTTGCCTGTGGACGGGGTTGACCTGACCTGCTCCTAGGTAATGCTCTGGCAGGGGTGAAAGTGGTAGCCACCAACCCCCCCCCCCCCCCCCACAGTAGTGAAAGAGAGACCGCAGGAGATCAGAGAGACATGGTAGTGGCAGGAGACGGTCCCCTGCAGTTTACCTGAATGTGTAGTGGATCAGGCCATGATCAAACCAGCTCTCTCAGAAGAGATTGCATTGGCACTGCAGGCAAATGACCATGAGGTCTGTCCATCTGATACTTTCTTTGGAAAGTTAGAAGACCCAGGGAATGAATTAAATGAATTTTCCCAAGGTGAGGCTCAGCGAGCTGACCCAGTGTTGAGAGAATTATAACAGGCTGCCCAGTCTGAAAGTGAAGCAGAGGGAGTCCCTGATGGCTACTACCTCTTTCACACCTGGTCATAACATAAGTATATGGGTCAGATAGTGAAATTCCACCTTTTTGGGCATTAAAGGCCAGTCAGGAAGTGATTTTTGAAAGGTGAATTTCTTTTCAGAGCAGTGGAGCTTTCCCCAGTGTCCTCGCCAATATTTATCCCTCAACCAATATCATTAAAAACAGATTATCTGGTCATTATCACATTGTGGTTGGTGGGAACTTGTTGTGCAAATTGGCTGCTATGTTTCCTATGTTACAACAGTGACTACACTACAAAAGTACTTCACAAAGTACTTTGGGATGTCCTGTGGTTGTGAAAAACACTATAAAAATGCAAGTCTTTTTTCAGCACTGTTTTCATTTGCAGCAATCAAAATTTCAAAACAAATATGAATTTAGAATTAAGTTCAATATTTTGAAGTTTCTTTGGAGGTGGAAGAAGTGGATGAAAGAAAGGATGTGATGGAGAATTGCCCACACTCAGAGCAAAATCCTCATACCAGACACTCCCTGTGGAATCAGATTTATGGACCCAAACATGGCTAGTGGAGATTGAGCAGAGCTGTCTTCAGATGATCAGATTCAGTTGGAGTCTGCGTTGAAGTTGTGCCATGTGCTTCAGTTTGACAGCAATGCCAGTGGCAGTCAAGGTTACCAGCATTCTTGGACCTCATGCCTTCCCTTTTTCCAAGCTACCACTAGATTCATAGAACCAAAGAATTTTTAGCACAGAGGAAACCACTTGTCTCATCGTGCCTGTGCCTGTTCCCTTAAGGAGTTATTCACTTTGTTCCATTCCTCTGTCTTCTCCCACACCCTTATAGTTCCTTTTCAAATATTTATCGACTTCTTTTTAAAAGCTATTGTAGGTTCTGTATCTACCATTATTTTGATGGTACATGTCCTAACAGGCCTCTGCACTAATAAAAAAATCTCCAAATTTCTTGCTCCTTTCTTTTCGTCAATTTATTTCATGGCACATCAACCTTTAGAAATAATTGCTCCTGCGTTACCGGCCTGGATTTTACATCAGGCGGACGGGAGCTGGCCACCAACGTAAAAGTCGGTGGCACACCAGCTTCCGTCTAACCCAAGGATCTGTCCCACATTTTACGGGTCCCCGGGCTTTAATTGCTCCAAGGTGGGACTTCCACTCGCTTGACGGAGGAAGTTCCGCCTCATTGAACTGCCGGCCAATTATTGGGCTGGCAACTCTTAGTCCCAGCAGCGCCACCGGGAGCGGTGGCCACTGTTGGGACTCTAGCCCAGCCAAGGATATGGAGCCAGGACTGCAGGTAAGTTTGGGTTGCCTCACTGGGGGAATCAGTTGGGCCCCGGCGAGGCAAGGGTGATCGTTTGGGGGAAGGGGGCCCCGGGGTGGTTGGAGAAGCGGGGGCAGCCCTCAATCGGGCACTCTGTGCCTGATTGTCAGGGCACACCCTGGTGCGCTGAGAGGACGCCTGGTTTTACGGGGCAGCCTTTCACGTCTCCAGGATGCCCGTTTGCCATGTGTAAAACCCCCGTGGAGGCGGGCAAAGGCCTTAAGTTGCCTCTATGTGGCCACTTAAGGGCCTTGATTGGCATTGGGCAGCTGGCTCGCTTTTCGCACGCCCCCACCCCCCCCCACTCCCCCACCGCCCTACGTAAAGTGGGCCGGAGGCGGGAGCAGGTCAGGAAGGCCTCCCGGAGCCTCCTGCTTAATTTTACACCACCCCCGTGCCACCATCCGGCTCGCTGGAGTGGCGTGAAATTCTGGCCATGATGTCTAAACTTCTCTTAATTTGAAGTGGGTGTATTAGAACTGCTCTTAATTTTTGTTTGAAAAAATCAAACAGCCCCAGTTTCTCGGGTGTCTCCTCATTACCATCCTCTCTGTGACCTTGATATCTTTCCTAAAGTACGAGGGATTAAACTAAATACAGTGGTCAAACAGCAATTAATGTAAAAAGAAAGACTGAAATTTATATAGCTCCTTTCATCACCACAGGATGTCTTGAAGAACTTTACAGCCAATGAAGTACTTTTGAAGTGTAGTCACTGTTGTATTGCAGGAAATGTATAGGAAATGTACTCAAAAACCTGTATAGATTTTGTGTTACCACTTTGCTTTTGTGCACTATTCTTCAGTTTATAAAACTGTGGATCCGACTTTGGTGGAGTCTTGATATGGGTGGACCAGGTACCTGGGGAAACACTAGCCCATGCAAACTGAGGTTTGATAATGCCATAGGACATGATACAATTTTGAGGTACATTGGGTAGAGTGTGCATTGTGCATGTTCGGCCATTAGTGCTTGATGTCCAGCCTAACTTCTTCTTCTTTGGCCTCCTTATCTCGAGAGACAATGGATAAGCGCCTGGAGGTGGTCAGTGGTTTGTGAAGCAGCGCCTGGAGTGGCTATAAAGGCCAATTCTAGAGTGACAGACTCTTCCACAGGTGCTGCAGAGAAATTTGTTTGTTGGGGCTGTTGCACAGTTGGCTCTCCCCTTGCGCCTCTGTCTTTTTTCCTGCCAACTACTAAGTCTCTTCGACTCGCCACACTTTAGCCCCGCCTTTATGCCTCACTAGAGGTCCTTAAAGGGACTGCTGCAGGCTGCTCAGAAAAAAGGCAAGTTTAAGGTTCAAGACTGCACTGCATTTGTTGGAAAAGAGAACATTAATCCACCTCCTGGCCCCAGACAAATCCACCCTTGTGATCCCTGCCCCTTAACCTACTTGGTCAGATTCCAGGACCCTCCAACTGACGAACTACTTGAAATAGATAAGCAGCTCATTGGCAGAGTGGTAATGAGACCCAATAGTGGAACTAGCTCAGTTTTCTGCCCACTTCATATTGGCTGAAACCAAAAGTCAGCCAGATCTCAACACTGGCAGAAACCAGGCAGTTGGGCAGTTAAAATGCCTGAGGTGACTTACACATTGGAACCCTGCTGATCAAGGTTCAATGATGTCTGTCTCTGATTACAAGGCCCTGTCTGCTCGCTCAGGTGAACACAAAAGATCCCATGGCACTACTTTAAAGCAGCAAGTAATTAGGAAGGCAAATGGTATGTTGGCCTTTATCGCAAGGGGTTTTGAGTACAGGAGTAAAGAAGTCTTGCTGCAATTGTATAGAGCCTTGGTGAGACCGCAGCTGGAGTATTGTGTGCAATTTTGGTCTCTTCATCTAAGGATAGAGGGAATGCAATGGAGGTTCACCAGACTAATCCCTGGAATGGCGAGATTGACTTACGAGGAGAGATTGAGGAAACTGGGCCTGTATTCTCTAGAGTTTCACAGAATGACAGGTGATCTAATTGAAATATTAAAAAAAATTCTTATGGATGGATGTAGATGGGATATGTCCTCCTGCTGGTGAGTCTAGAACCGGGGACATTGTCTCAGAATAAGGGGTAGGCCATTTAAGACTGAAATGAGGAGGAATTTCTTCACTCGGAGGGTGCTGAATATTTGGAATTTTCCAGCCCAAAGTGCTGTGGAAGCTCAATCGATAAGCATGTTCAAGACACAACTGGTTAGATATCTGGATACTAATGAGATCAAGGGATATGGGGATAGCACGGGAAAGTGGCGTTGAAGTAAATGATCAGCCATGATCTGATTGAATGATGGAGCAGGCTCAATGGGCTGAATGGCTACTCCTGCTCCTATGTTCCAATATTCTGAAGAGCAGGGGATTCCCCCAGTGTCCTGACCAATATTTATCCCTCAACCAACATCACTCATAAAACCAATGATCTGGTCACTATCACACTACTGTTGGTGGGAGCTTGCTGTGCGCAAATTGGCTGCCGCATTTCTTAATAACGGTGACTAAAGTTCAATAGTATTTCACTGGCTGTAAAATGCTTTGGGACAAGCTGAAGCTCATAACATGACTCCCAGTCCCCTGACCATGAGGCTCTGCTGATTTCCTCACCTCCTATCCACTTACCTGAGTGTCAGAAGCCATTCCTTCGGCTGCCTGGTAGCAACTTCCTGTCACCTGACATCCTATTATCAGCCAGTGAACGCTTCCTGGTGGGTTTGGCCGAGAAGCTGACTTCTGCAGGCCTATGCAGATGAGTTCATTGAGATACATACAGATAACTCTTACTTTAAAAAGAGTATAAAATCTGAGCATTACCCTTGATTACTATGAGATGCAGTAAAACCTAGCTCTTAGCATGTAGGCCAAATATATGTATATTATTTCTTTCATTTGAAGCTGTCCATGTTGAATTCCGTTACTTAAATTTGTGATAAAAATGTATTGATTTTTCCTGTCCCGCCCTTTCGCTGCTGTATCTGTGAATGTACTGAAGGCATATTTTGGGCTGTCATGTAACATTAGTTGGTCACATATTGTTTTAAGTTTGTCATGCAACATTGCATTACCACCACCTACAGATGTAATTTAAAAAATATTATAGTTAATGGGATGAAATTCAATTTCAGTGATGCCCAATAGGGCAGTAGTGGATCAGCCAGACCTGATACAATGCGCCTGAATTTTCTGCCCATTAAATTCAATGGGTTTCCCCTTCCCTGGACTTCACTCCCAGTACCCTGACCATGACTTTCTCACCTCCTATACACTTACCTGAGTGCCAGAAGCCATTCCTTCGGCTGCCTGGTAGCAACTTCCTGCCACCTGACATCCCATTCTCAGCCAGTGAATGCTTCCCGGCGGGTTTGACCGAGAGGCTGACTTCTGCAGGCCTATGCAGATGAGTTCATTGAGATACATTCAGATAAATAGACAGAGGCACAGTATCTCAACAGTAGAAACATAAATCATTGTGAATTTAGTTATCACTTGACTTATCCCACATGTATAAATTTGTATTCATAAATTCTATTTAAAGCAAGTACTAACAAATATTGTTGCAAGCAAGGAAACCAGCTATTACATTCTGCAAGCTGGTTCTCAGCACTTTCCAAATGTAACTAGGCACGATGAGCCTCATGTGAAGATTACAACAACAACCACTTGAATTTATAGCATGCCGGTAATTCAGTAAAACTTTCCAAGCTGCTTTACAGGAGTGCAATCAGATGAAAATTGACACTGAGCCAAAGAAGGAGACATTAGAATATGTGGCCAAAAGCTTGAGGAAAAAAAAACTTGCATTTATACATCACTTTTCACAACCAGCAGACATCTCAAAGCACTTTACAGTCAACAAAGTACTTTTTGAAGTGTAGCCACTGTTGTAATGTAGGAAATACGACAGCCAGAATGCACACAATAAACTCCCACAAACAGCAATGTGCTAATGATCAGATAATCTGTTTTTTTAATGTTGATTGTGGGATAAAGATTGGTCAAGACACTGGGAATAACTCCCCTGCTCTTCTTCAAAATATGCCATGGGCATTATTTTACATCCACAAGTGCAGGACGATGGGGCCCCCATTCATCGTCTCATCCAAAAGGAAGCACCTCTCACCCTCAGTCCTGTACTGCAGTGTCAGCATTAATTTTTGTGCTCAACTCCTGGAGTGGGACTTGACGTCAAAACCTAGTGACTCAGAGCTGAGAGTGCTATCAACTGAGTCACAGCAATTTTAAAGAGTGCCTTAAAAGAGGTGAGAGAGGTGGAAAGTTTAGGGAGCTCTTAGGGCCTAGGCAGCTCCGCACAGTTGCTAATGATGGAGCGATGAAGAGATTTGGGGATGTACAATAGGCCAGAAAGAATACAGAGAGCTTAGTGGTTTGTAGAACTAGAGGTGGTTATAGAGATAGGAAGGCACAAGGCCAGGGAAGGATTTGAACACAAGAATGAGTTTTTATATTTGAGGAATTGCAGGAGCAGGAATCAATGTAAATCAGCAAGCACAGGAGTGATGGCAGAAAGGGATTTCACGTGACTTAGGATATCGGCAGAGTTTTGGATGAGCTTAAGTTTATGGAGGGTAAAGATTGGAGGCCTTCCAGGGAAACATTAGTATAGTTGAATCTGGAGATAACATAAACATGGATGAGGTTTCAGCAGCAGGAGAACTGAGTAGGGCAAATACAGGCAATATTATAAAGGGGAAAGTAGCAAGTCATGATGATGGAGAACATATGGGGTGGGAAACTCAGTTCAGAATCATTTAGGATGCTTGCATTGCAAATGGTCTCGCTCAACATGAGACAGTAAGCAGGGAGTGGGCTGGATGTGGATCGAAGACAATGGCTTTGATTTTCTTAATGTTTAAACGAAGGAAATTTTCTGCTCATCCAGCATTGGATATCAGACAGGTAGCATGACAAATTACAGGTAGTGGAGAGGTCAAGAGAAGTGGTTGTGATGTAGAGCTGGGGCTTGTCAGCATAACATGATGACTTGATGTGTTTTCAGATGATGTTGTCAAGGGGCAGTATGTAGATGGGGAATAGGAGGGAGCCAAGGTTAAATCCTTGGAGGCTCCAGAAGTAACACAAAAGAATAATTAAGTAATTAAGTATTACAATCACAGGATCATTACACCACTAAATATAATTTAATCATGACTGAGTTATAAAGCTAGTATTAAGGTCAAGCTCTAAAACTTGACATAAATATAGAAAATTGAAATATATGCTCAAGTAGATTATTACTTGAGGTATGGAAATACAGACTGTGTTAACAATATGAGTCTTTCAATGGAAAGTGGTTAATAGCAAGTTTAAAAATGTACTTTAATTATTTGCATTGATATTTATTCACAAAGTGAAAAAAAAGCTCCATAACTTACTGTAGAAATTATGTTTAGGGCAAAAATTACCCTATTTATGCACTTAGAGTTACTGGGATACTTAAGGGATAGATGAATTTTATTCTAGAGAAAAGAGGTCATATAGTACTGATGGTATTGATAGTCTCATATTTAGACACAAAGGAGGAATAACTTAAATAGCTGCAGAGCAGTTTGTTGCTGTAAACGAGGGATTTATAGAATTGGTTTGATGAATTAATGCATATGGTAAATGTTTCATCGAGAAAGAGTTACTTGTTGGGAAATCTACAGAAGAGCAGTGGGGGGCATTCAAAAAGGAAATGGGGAGAGTACAGGCCCAACGTGTTCCCTCCAGGGTAATAGGTAGGAGCAACAAGCCCAGAGAACCGTGGATGACCAGAAACATTCAGGGTATGATGAGAAGGGAAAGAGAGGCTTTTAGCAAATACAAAGAGAGCAAATCAATGGAAGTATTAGTGGAATACAGAAAGTGTAGGATGGAGCTTAAGAAAGCAATTAGGAGAGCAAAGAGGGGATATGAGAAAGCTCTGGCTGGTAAAAGTAGGGAAAATCCCAAGATATTCTATAAGTATATCAATGGGAAGAGGATAACCAGGGAAAGAGGAGGACCCATTAGGGACAAAGGGGGAAATTTGTGGGTAGAGCCAGAGGACATTGGTAGGGTGTTGAATGAATACTTCACATCTGTCTTCACCCAAGAGAATGAGGATGTAGATATGGAACTCAGAGAGAGAGAGACTGTGAGGTTCTTGAGCAAATTGTCATAGGGTATTGGAGGTTTTGGAAGGCTTAAAAGTGGACAAATCTCCAGGTCCAGATGATTTGTGTCCCAGGATACTGTGGGAGGCGAGGGTGGAGATTGCAGGAGCTCTGACCCTAATTTTTAATTCCTCTCTGGCCACAGGGGAGGTGCCAGAGGATTGGAGAACTGCTAATGTGGTTCCACTCTTTAAGAAAGGTTGTAGAGATAAGCCAGGGAACTACAGACCAGTGACTCTCACATCAGTGGTAGGGAAACTATTGGAGAAAATTCTGAAGGAGAGAATCTATCTCCACTTGCAGAGGCAAAATTGGATTAGGAATAGTCAGCATTGCTTTGTCAGAGGGAGGTCATGCCTAACAAATTTGATTGAATTTTTGGAGCATGTGACCAGGTATGTAGATGAGGGTAGTGCAGTTGATGTAGTTTACATGGATTTCAGCAAAGCCTTTGACAAGGTCCCACATGGGAGACTTATCAAGAAAACAAATGCACATGGGATACAAGGTAACTTGATAAGGTGGATTCAAAATTGGCTTAGCTGTAGGAGACAGAGAGTGATGACAGATGGCTGTTTTAGTGACTGGAAGCCAGTGTCTAGTGGCGTACCTCAGGGATCTGTGCTGGGTCCCCTATTGTTTGTCATTTATATAAACGACATAAATGACTATGTGGGGGGTAGGATCAGTAAGTTCGCGGATGACACAAAGATTGGCCGAGTGGTTAACAGTGAGGTGGAGTGTCTTAGGTTACAGGAAGATATGGACGGGATGGTCAAATGGGCAGAAAGGTGGCAGATGGAATTTAACGCTAAAAAGTGTGAGGTGATACACTTTGGAAGGAGTAATGTGACACGGAAGTATTCGATGAATGGCCTGACACTGGGAAGTTCCGAGGAACAAAGGGACCTTGACGTGTTTGTTCATAGATCTCTGAAGGCTGAAGGGCAGGTTAATAGGGTGGTGAAAAAGGCATATGGGACACTTGCCTTTATCAATCGAGGCATAGATTACAAAAGCAGGGAGGTCATGTTGGAGTTGTACTGAACTTTGGTAAGGCCACAGCTGGAGTACTGTGTGCAATTCTGGTCGCCACATGATAGGAAGGATGTGATTGCATTGGAGGGGGTGCAGAGGCGATTCACCAGGATGTTGCCTGGGATGGACCATTTAAGCTATGAAGAGAGGTTGGATAGGCTTGGGTTGTTTTCACTGGAGCAGAGAAGACTGAGGGATGACATGATCGAGGTGTCCAAGATTATGAGGGGCATAGACAGGGTGGATAGGGAGCAGCTGTTCATCTTAGTTGAAGGGTCAGTTACGAGGGGTCACAAGTTTAAGGTGAGGGGTGGGAGGTTTAAGGGGGACTTGAGGAACAACTTTTTTACCCAGAGGGTGGTGACGGTCTGGAATGCACTGCCTGGGAGGGTGGTAGATGCAGGTTGCTTCACATCCTTTAAAAAGTACCTGGATGAGCACTTCGCACATCATAACATTCAAGGCTATGGGCCAAGTGCTGGCAAATGGGATTAGGTAGACAGGTCAGGTGTTTTAATGCATTGGTGCAGACTCGATGGGCCGAAGGGCCTCTTCTGCACTGAATTATTTTGTGATTCTGTGATTCTGTGAAATGATTTGTATCATTAGAATTGTTCAATCGCACCATAATATTGATGTCAGGTAAACCCCCACCTGCCAAGACCGAGGCACACATTATTTCACCACATGAACATTAAAACTTTAAAAATTGCAATCTCTGATTGGAAAGACATTTCCATGGTAACAGACCACATTGAAATAATGGAGACTCTGCAGTGGCTCTCCAATACACTAAAGTGGTCAGACTAGTTTTAGTCACATGGCTAGCTGGCTGGATCAGAGAAATTTGAGCCTCCAACAAGGGATGTGAAGAGACTGTTCCATATAAGGAACTAGTCACATGAATAACCTGCTGAGCACCCTGGGAGCTTTTTGAATTTGAACTGCCGAACAAAGGAATTGTCAGGCATAATGCCGTGTGCTCTCCTGGAAATAAGAACACCTCCTGCCTGCCTACCTCTCAGGGAACTGAAACCACTGAAGAGTTGAAACTCAAAGAGAGAAAGGGTTGCCACATGAACAAAGTTTTAAGAAGATTACTGGGCCCCAATGAAACGCAAGAATATAACTTCAATTAAGGACTACAGCGAGCTCGAGAAACTGTAACAAAATATTACCTCAAACTGTTCTACTTATATCTTCTACTCTTTTCTGTCCCTATTTTGAATGTTTATATCACGTGTGCATGCTAGCAAGAGCGTGTCATATATCTGCAGGCATGAACCGTATTAGAGTTAAGTTTAAGGTTTAGTAAATTTCATCTTTCTGCTTTAAACTAAAGAAAGCCTGTTTCTGCTCAGTTATATGCCTGATAATTGGAAACTGTGAACACGGATTCGGATTCACAAAAAGGGGAGCTCAAAACACAGTGTGTTTAAAATTAAACCCTGTTACAATAAGACCAGGTGAAGACGGCAAGAGACCCCCCACCCCCCAGACACATTGCTCACCTGGTTGTAGCAATTGATAAAATGGAAAGATTAGTTTTGTACATGTAAAACTTAACAGGGAAAAAAATTATTTCAATAAAGTCTTCTGTGCTGGGATATCCATTTAACTTTGCTTATGATAGAATCAAGAGCAAGATGATTAGAATATATTCAAATGTTAGGCAAAACAAAATTTAAATATCAGAAATACTGCATTTGTATAAAAATGAGACTGTCAATCTCACACAGGGAGGCCATAGAATAGGTAGCATGGGCAATATCTGAAAATGCCATACTGGTGCAGCAGTGGGATGTTTTTGAGGGACATTATTCGGCTGGAGTAGAGGAAGCTTTACACTGATCAAACGTAAGTGCTGTGGCTTACTAGGAGTAATGTAAGGATTCCATTCCCAAGCAGTAAGAGAATCACAAAAGTAACACAATAAAGAATTTTTAAAAAATAATATGCAGGCCCTGTCCTTTGCAGACAGAAAGACATGTACAAACATTGCTCCTGTTTCAGCTAAACAAAATAAGTGACAGCCATTTGCTGGTTCATTCTTCAGGCCAATACCTTGACCAATCAGAGTCAAGCTGCCTGGTTTAAATTTCAAACAAAGCTTGGCAGTTAACTGTCAGTCACCATAAACAGATGCATGAGATGCATTCTCCATGACAACACCTCTCTTCTCATACAGTATAAAGTTGTTGTTTTCCCCTACTTTGGTATTCTTTCAGATTGTCCTGATGAGTGCAAGACGAAAAGTTTTGACAACATGTCTCTATTTTCAGCAATAATAAAGAATTTGTTTCTGTTTCTACTTTCTGTTGTAACATTGCTTCACAAAATATAAACCCAGCCCTATCTCATGCATCTGAATGTATCAAACAAGTGCACTGGCATTCTGGAGTGTTAATGAACATGAACACTATTGCAACCATTCAATAGCAAAGAGTTAAGGTGAAGTGGGGAAATATATTCTTATAATGAATTTTTTTTTAGAACATTACAGCGCAGTACAGGCCCTTCGGCCCTCGATGTTGCTCTGACCTGTGAAACCATCTGACCTACGCTATTCCATTTTCATCCATATGTCTATCCAATGACCACTTAAATGCCCTTAAAGTTGGCGAGTCTACTACTGTTGCATAAGCACAGCAGCTAATAAGGCTTTGCACTTTACATATAACATATGCAAACAGATGTCATGACTACAAATGGCTGAACATAATATTTCACCAATGCAACCACGTTACAAATTCCAGGTCAAAAGAGTAAGGGAAATTGGGAAAGAATGTGTGTACAGGCAATCAAAGACAGTTCATGAGGTTGCAAATAGTATGCTTCCAGGTACAATATGTGTGGCAAGCCCTCTATTCACTAAGAAATCATCCACAGGTCTTTTTAAAGGTTATCTTACTTGTTATTAAAATAGTATATCATTTTCTGAAATGCCACTATCAGCTAACCTATGGTCACAATTAAGAGAACCTGTTGCTCTCTTCATTGTTAAAGTAGCATACTGCAAGGATGCTTTCTCTCTCCTGTCAGTTGGAGCTTGTAATTGGAAAAAGGAAGAGCATTCTTTTGAAAGAACTATTACCTCTGAAATGCTCTGGCTGATTTGAAATGTGAATGGGAACAGACCACTTACTACAAGATGCTTCACCCATGAGTCATATCTTCAGTTTGGGATGATATCTTCCAGTTTTACAAATAAACCTGCCAACACTTCTTGGGTTGAGAATCATTTTTTTTGCCTGAATTAAACAAATAGCTTACTACTTTAAAGGTGCTATATAAATGTATGTTGCTGTTATAGTTATAGGAGTAGCTGGTTCTGCCTACTTCGTATGAACAGTATCCGAGAGATACTGAAGATAGTTAAAGGAACGGAAAAGTTCAATTTGGAATCTATTACTTTAAGGTAAATTATGAGTAGAACAAGGTGACACAGGTTCAAACTGGTAAAAGATCAGTTTGCACTACTTCTCAAAAAAAGAGTTCAACTGTTGAAGTTGACTTCCAGGTAAAGTTGTGGAGGGAAAAACCTAGGCATCATTTAAGAGCCAATTAAATGCTGAAATGGGGGATTATATGGATGGATGAATTAAGATGGGATGAATGGCCTTCCTCATCCACAGTTGTCAGTTGTAGCTCAGCAGTACACTGTTTCCTTTGGGTCAGAAGGTTGTGGAATGAAGTCTCATTCCTGGGACTTCCAAGTGCAGTAATACACTGTTGGTGATGCCATCTTTCAGATGAGACATTAAGCCAAAGCCCAGTTTCCCCTTGCAGGCGAACATAAAAGATCCCTGGAAGGTCTCCTCAGTGTCATGGCCAATATTTATCCCTCAATCAACTTCACCAAAACAGATTAAATGGTCATTATCACATTGCTGTGTGCAAGTGTGGAAGGCTGTGTGCAAGTAACTCACCTCCTGACTCCCAAAAAACCTGTCCACCATCTACAAGGCACAAGTCAGGAGTGTGATGGAATACTCTAAGCTCGACACCATCCAGGAGAAAGCAGCAAGCTTGATTGGCACCCCATCCACCACCGATGCACAGTGGCAGCAGTGTGTACCATCTACAAGATGCACAGCAGCAATGCAACAAGGCTCCTTAAACAGCACCTTCCAAACCCACGACCTCTCCCACCTACAAGGACAAAGGCAGCAGATGCATGGGAACACCACCACCTGCAAGTTTCCCTCCAAGCCTCACACCATCCTGACTTGTAAGTATATCGCCATTCCTTCACTGTCACTGGGTCAAAATCCTGGAACTCCCTTCCTAATAGCACAATAGGTGTACCTACCGCACATGGACTGTAGCGGTTCAAGAAGGCAGCTCACCACCACCTTCTCAAGGGCAATTAGGGATGGGCAATAAATTCTGGCCTAGCCAGTGATGCCCACATCCCAGGAATGAATAATAAAAAAAAATGCAACATTACAATTACGTTGATTCTGCTATTCCCCATTTACAACTTATCTAGACCATGTTTTATTTATTCACTTGTCCCATTACCATCCCCTTTTTCCTCGCACCATCATACTTTTTATCATTTATCTCTCCTGCCTTCCACCCTATCACAGACCTTCCCTTTTGTTCTTACCTTCTCTCCCCACTTTCCCCACCTCTGTACTTGCTCAAAACTTGGTGCGTCTCTTAAGTTTTTCCAGTTCTGATGAAAGGCCATCGACCTGAAACATTTGGTTCTGTTTTTCTCTCTCTGCGAGTGCCGCATGACCTGCTGAATATTTCCAGCGTTTTCTGATTATTTTTAGATTTCCAGCATCTGCAGCATTTTTCTTTTTCATTGGCTGTAAAGCACTTTGTGACATCCTGAGGTCATGAAAGGAGCTATATAAATGCAAATTTTTCTTTCATAATCACCTTCAGATCTTGCGAAATGTGATCACAAGTCGAAAACTAGAAGCATGCACTAAAGACCTTTTTGTTTAGCAATTGGCTGTTTATATTTTCCACTATTAAGCAATGAGGCTGATATGTGTCACTTTTCAAGAGCAGCACCACATTGATTTATGCTGAAATCCCATGAAACATTTAACCAAAGCTGTACACCTATAACATGGTGGTCATAATTCTCTTTCACCTAACTACAGTCGCATTTGAAGTGCAAAGGTTCTCCTGAGGTTCTGCAACAATATAATAGGGCCAAACAATATATAACCTGCCACATACTAGATTGCCTTTTATCCTCTTTCATTGCAGACAGGGGATTTAGCTGAAAGTGGAGCAAGGCTTGATCAACTGCCTGTTAGCTAATTGCTGATACCACCAAGCATTTTTTAAATCATATTTATTTATCAAAAGTGAAAAATTAAAGATGAACAACAGTTGCTGAATTTTAATGTGCAGGTGGGTGTTCTTTATAAACTAGGTTACACGGACACTGATATATGTGGTGCAGCATGCAAAAGACAAGTTCACCCTTGAAACTAAGCAATAACTCAGTCTGTTAAAATATCAAGGGGCCTGAATCTGAAAAAGAACACAAAGGAAAATCTGGAAGCTTGGAGGCAAATAGCTTCCTGGAACTTTGGCCCTAGAGGTTACAAATATTTCAGACCTGCCTATTCATGGGGACAAGCCTTGTCTGTGAGAAATATGTATGCAAGAAGATTAATTTCTGTACAAAAGCGCAGTTTTTAGATAACTTCAGCTTTACCAACCTGCTCACTAGAGAAACAGCATGAAACCATTTTATCTTACAGAGCTTGGCAAAAGAATCAAGAATCCAAGCATGCATACAGATCACTTCGGTACATTTGAAGCTTGAATTGCTTCTTTAACTAAGGTTTGCATTCATTCAACGTGCATCAACAGGCTACAGGAGCAAAAACACCAAACACTCGAAATGCAAAGCAGTATTAAAGGAGACCATTGTGTTGTGAATGAGGCTGTTCCTCAGGTATAATCTTTGTGGGACACTGTTGTCCCTGATATTTGTGGAGAGGAGGGGGGCCGGTGCAGAAGGGTTGAAAATGACCAAAGAAATCTGGCATGACTGGGGATGTGGAGGCCTTAGTGAAATAATGGCAGGACTTGATTAACAGTGCTGACTGGACAAACGGACAGCCTGGGAATGGTTCCCGGCAATCAGGGGAGAGGCCACGACAAGTGGGAGGACAGAGACTGCAATTGGGAGGGGAGGGAACCATCATTGGGTGCTGGAAGAGGCGACAATAGGAGGAAGGAGAGAGCAGGTGATCAGGAGAGGAGCAAGGCATTTGATTGTGAGTGGGCAGCAAGCTGCACTAATCAAAATGCGGGAAAAAGATCATAAGAGGGGAAAGAGCCAATGACTGGGATTAGGGAGAAGCAGCAAGCAGAAGGGAGGAGAGCCCATGACTAGGGGGAGGGAGAAAGACCATGATTGGGGGTAGGGGGGTAAAGAGCCCACGATTGGGAAAGAGGCAAGAGCCCATGATCGGGAGGGGAGAGAGCTTGTGATCGGGAGTGGGGAATGAGCCCGTGTTTGGGAAAGGGAAAAGATCCTGTGATCAGGAGGGGGGTGGAGGGTGGGGGTTGGGAGGCCACATCGGTAGGGGGATCAGGCCATGATTGGGAGCACTGAGGGAAACCAACAGCTTCCTTGAAAGGGTGGGGAAGCATTCCTGTTCCTCCTGGCCCACAAGCAGTACTGAAGCAAGCCCTTATCTTACGCTACAGTCTCAGGATACGAGTATGCCATTTAGAACCGAGATGAGGAGAAATTTCTTCACTCAGAGTGTTGTGAACCTGTGGAATTCTCTACCGCAGAAGGCAGTGGAGGCCAAGTCATTAAATATATTCAAGAAGGAGACAGATATATTTCTTAATGCCAAAGGGATCAAGGGATATGGGGAGAAAGCGGGACAGAGTACTGAAATAGATGATCAGCCATGATCATTTTTGAATGGCGGAGCAGGCCCGAAGGGCTGAACGGCCTACTCCTGCTCCTATTTTCTATGTTTCTATGAGCCAGCAGATCCCACCTCCTTTTCACTGTCAGATTTCCTGATCCCTGGGAAATCTGTCAAGCAGCAGTCAATTTTAAATCGGGCTCCCAATTGCATTGTGGGAGTCCAATTTAAATATGTTAATGAGGTGTCCCACCTCCCCATGGTGGGAGAATCAGATGCCATGATATCCACCACCGTAAAAAAGGCAGTGGGCATGTGCGCCAGGTTTTGGGGATGCGTGCCCCCTATTTAAGAGTTTAACATCCCCCCCGCACCCCCCCCCCCCCACTGATGCCCTGCCATGGGGTGGGGTGTTAATTGTATATTAATTGCATTTAATTGCATGAGGTGGATGGGCATTAACGTGGGATTCACTTGTGTTCCTATAAATGGGAACAATGAGAAAACAAACTGTGGTGGTTGGGTCAAGAGATACATGTTTGTAATGTGCATCTCTGTAAATAAATGCTTGTAAAAGTGTGTAAAGATTGGCTCAAGTCCTAGCTTTTACCACCTGCTTTTCTGGAATATAACATGGAGGTCTATAAAGAGGTCTTTATTTTCAGTTAACAAGTATTGACCTACTCTTCCTGATGTTCCCAGTGTCAGCCTCAACCCTTAATATGTTGTTGTAATTGTGGGAAATGGCTACATCCATTCTTGTTCTGAGAAAGCATCATGGCTAAAACATGAGCTGTGGAAAGTCACAGTCAAAAGGACTGCAGGTGGAGTAGAGCTACAACACTGTATTTGTATTTCAACTTGCACTCCCTTCAAGAATGGCTCTCCAGAGATAGCACTGACTCAAAGAACAAAGAACAAAGAAAATTACAACACAGGAACAGGCACTTCGGCCCTCCAAGCCTACGCCGATCCAAATCCTCTATCTAAACCTGTCACCTATTTTCTAAGGGTCTGTATCTCTTTACTTCCTGCCCATTCATGTATCTGTCTAGATACATCTTAAAAGACGCTATCGTGCCCACGTCTACCACCTCCGCTGGTAACGCGTTCCAGGCACCCACCACCCTCTGCGTAAAGAACTTTCCACGCATATCCCCCCCTAAACTTTTCCCCTTTCACTTTGAACTCGTGTCCCCTAGTAATTGAATCCCCCACTAAAAGACTCTACCCTAGATAACACCTATTTCTGATCCTGTCTGATAATAGGACCATCAGAACATAGGAACACAGGAGCGGGAGTAAGCCATTCAACCCATCGAGCCTGCTCCACTGATCATCAACTTCAATGCCTTTATCACACACTATCCTCATATTCCCTTGTTATTGCTATTCAGAAATCTGTCAATCTCTGCTTTAAACATACTCAATGACTGAGCTTCCACAGCCATCTGGGGTAGAGAATTCCAAAGATTCACAACCCTCTGAATAAAGAAATTTCTCCTCATCTCTGTCCTGAGTGGCTTCCGCCTTATTTTGAAATTGTCTCCTCTGGTTCTAGACTCCCCAACCAGGGGAAACATCTTAGCTGCACCTACCCTGTCTATCCCTTTAAGTATGTTGTAGGTTTCAATGAGATCACCTCTGATTCCTCAAAATTCTAGAGAATGCAGGCCCAGTTTCCCTAAACTCTCTTCACAGGACAGTCCCGCCATCCCAGGAACAAATCTGCTGAACATTCGTTGCACTTCCACTTTCGCAATAATATCTTTCCTAAGGTAAGGCAATCAAAACTGCACACAGTACTCCAGGTCCAGTCTAACCAAGGTTCTATAAAATTAAAGCAACACTTCACTACCCCTGTACTCAAATCCTCATGCAATAAAGGCTAACATACCATTAGCCTTCTTAATGATTGCTGCACCTGCATGTTGGCTTCCAGGTCCCTTTATACCTCTACACTTTCTAATCTCTTACCATTTAAGAAATACTCTGCACATCTATTCCTCCTACCAAAGTGGATAACATTACATTTTTCCACATTATATTCCATCTGCCACGTTCTTGCCCACTCACTAAGTCTTTCCAAATCCCCTTGAAGCTGCTTTACATCTTCCTCACAACACACATTCCCACCTAGTTTTGTGCCATCTGCAAACTTGGAAATAACATCTGCGATCTTGGAAATGCAGTGTTTTTCTACATTTTCCAGTTTCTAACATTCACATTTCCTTCTTATCAATAAAGAGTAAGACTTTCAATTTATGCCTCTTGCACATCCCTGATTTCCATTGCTCCACCATTGGTGGAGATGCCTACAGCTGCCAAGACTCTGAACTTTGGAATTCCCGCCCAAAACCTCTCTGTCTCTCTTCCCCTCTCTCCTCCTTTAAGACGCTTGTCACACCAATGTGCTTTGTTGAATGATAATTTTCTTTAATCCACTGACTGGAGATCTAAATTATATTTTTTGAAGAAATTTTAAAAAGAACAGATAAAAAGATGATTGTGAGCAGTATAAGATGGCCACTGAACTCAGCTAAAAGCCAGCCAAACAACCAAATGCCACAGACTGTATATCCCTTTTTTCTATGGTCTCTAACTCAACCAATCTACCTTTCCTCTGTAACCTATTTGTCTGTGTAAATATCTAGTGTGTGTGTGAGTGTGTGATTGAAAGTTGGCCTGGAGTTTATTATTTTTTTTAGTTTGGTTTAGGTACAATAAAGTTAACCTCTTTCTTTGTTAACTCAAGAAAACCTGTCCGATTGGTTGTTGTTATGATCATAGCAAGTAAGTAATCAAACACCTACTGAATTGGCCACTACATCCATTTTAAGAAAGAATTAAACCTGTTGTAGTCAAATAAGGAGAGGGAAAAGAAGGAATCCCTTTGACCCCTCCTCACTTTAAAATCAGCCTTCTTTGACCAAGCTTTTGGTCCTTAATATCTAGCATCCTTTTATGTGTCTCAGTGACAAATTTTATTTCAGCACCCTCCTGTGAAGCACCTTGGGACATTTTACTATGTTAAAGGCACTATATAAATGCAAGTTACATTTGTTGAAGCATGCAGGAGTCAAATTAGAAACTTACTGTCTTTAAAAACTTCTTAGCATTTATCCAACTCTATATAAAGTAGTGTAATTGCATGTTCCACAGCAGTTCAGAATTGGGGATAATGTTTTATTTATCAATACACTCTTATGTACATCTGCTTCTTAGACCGTGACTGCACAAAACTGATCTAACAGAATACGTTCTTCCAATTCACACAAAACCTGTGAAGTTCATACTGCTGCTATCCCTCAAGAGGAAAGCAGCCAGTTAATTGTTTTATATTGTAAATGCTGGAATGTTTTCAGCATCATCATAAATGTTCTCATTTTCTTATTCATGAGGTAAAAACAATTGAAAACATGGGCGAATAAACTTTTCTTGAGGGCAAGTTTCACCTATTATATGTTCCCATTTCTCTTGGTATCTTTATGCCAAGCAGCAACCATATCCAATTATTTCTGTCATCTTATTCCTAATATCTGTGAGAAAACAGATAGGAAATGTACCCACTTAGGTTCTTATATTTTACAAGTTGCACAAATAAGGCCTCCTTGTCGCAATGAAGCCAATGGCTGCCCTGCTCCTGGATTCAAATTTTGGAACATATGATAATCTAATCAATGCAATGTAACATAGAAGTACTTACCATGAGAAAACTCTGCACCTTAAAAAGGGTCTCTGCTTGCCCATCAATGTACATCATTTCACAGTGCGGTATACATCTGAACAGAAGCTAGAATGTAGCAACAATTTTCAAAGTAGATAAGGAAGCCACTTGACAATTGAAAAGTAAAATAACCTACCTTAAGAGGCAGTGGAGTGGTGATAATGTCACTGAGCTAGTAATCCAGTTGCCCAGGTTAATTCCCTGGGAACATGGGTTCAAATCCCACCATGGCAGCTGGTGCCATTCAGATTCAATTAATTAATAAATTCAATTAATGAATAAAAATCTGGAATTGAAAGCTAGTCTCAGTAATAGTGCCATGAAACTATCATTGATTGTCATAAAACCCCACCTGGTTCACGAATGTCCTTTAAGAAGGAAATCTGCTGTCCTTACCTGGTCTGGCCTACATGTGACTCCAGACCCTTAACTGCCATCTGAAATGGCCTAACAAGCCATTCAGTTGTCAAGGGTAATTAGTGATGGGTAGAAAATGCTGGCCTTACCAGCAATGCCCCCATCCCATGAAAGAATTAAAAAAATACTTATTGAAAGAGTCCTCTTCTGAAGAAGCCAGCTGAAAATACCAGCTTCCCTCCAGAATCTTGCTGAACAGGCTAATGTTCATGTACGCATTTTGGTGGAGCATTAGCAAGGATGCATTATGGAGAAGTCATCACAGCAAAGTCCTGCTTTGTCTTCACTCAATGTATATTTTGCAATCACTGTTACCAGATAATGAACAGGAGCAGTAACCCCGGCTAACATTTCTCCCTTCCTAGTCTAGAAGCATTGGAACCGATTGTTGCATAGCAACGACCATCCAGCTAAGGAGAAACTACTTCAGTCAAAGGGCTGTGGATCTTTGGAATGCTCTACCCTTGACGGTTGTGAATGCTCCATCATTGAATACATTTAAGGCTGAGATAGGTAGATTGTTGGTCTCGCAGGGAACCAAGAGCAGGCAGGAAAGTGGAATTGAAGTCCAAGTTCAGGCATAATTGTATGGAATGGCAGAGCAGGCCCGATGGGCCATATTGTCTAGTTCTGCTCCTATTTCTTGTGTTCAGCTGAGTTCAGTAAACCAGAGATTGTCCTGGATTGTTGATCTGCATGGTTCAGTCCCACACGGGGGAAACTGAACCATCAGAGAAGCTGGATCTTTTAGGTTGACGTTTTTGCCAAGGAGTGGCAATTGGTCAGATTGCATGCTGAAATTGAACTGGATAGTGATGAAAGTAGTTTGTTGCATCTATATTCATCTTATGTTCAGGATAGGCCCACAATTACTTCAGATTCCTTCAAATTATTCATTTGTGGTTGCTTTTTGAGGCAAGGCTGATGGGAATAGGGAATTATACTCCTGTCCTAAACTGAGTAAATGGATAAAAGGAAAGTACAACTTGGAAAAGATTTAAGCAAGAAAATAACCCACTCTTTACAACTAGCTGCACATTGTGAGATACTAATAAAAACATTAGCTGAGAAGCTATTTATATATTTATTTAGAGATACAGCACTGAAACAGGCCCTTCGAGTCTGTGCCAACCATCAACCACCCATTTATACTAATCCTACATTAATCCCATATTCCTACCACATCCCCACAATTTCCCTACCACCTATCTATACTAGGGGCAATTTATAATGGCCAATTTACCTATCAACCTGCAAGTCTTTGGCTGCGGGAAGAAACCGGAGCACCCGGCGAAAACCCACGCGGTCACAGGGAGAACTTGCAAACTCTGCACAGACAGTACCCAGAATCAAACCTGGGTCGCTGGAGCTGTGAGGCTGTGGTGCTAATCACTGTGCCACTGTGCCGCCCATATATAGATTCAAAGTATAGAGCTGAATTTCTGAGGCTCCTTGGAGGCACAGTCTGGTTGACGGTAGATATGGGTTGATCGAATGTCCTTCAGGGGAGGAAATCTGCTGTTCCTACATGCTTTGGCCTACAGGTGACTCCAAACCACAGCAATGTGATTGACTCTTAACTGCCCTCTGATATGGTCTGGTAAGCCATTCAGTTTCAAGGGTAATTAGGATGGGCAATAAATGTGGGCATTGCCAGCGATGCTCACATCCCAAGAAAGAATAAAACAAAACCTCCAATTAACCTCAATTCTTTGATTCTCCCTGCTTCCTATTCTCCGACAAGTGATTTTGGCAACTGAATGAGGTTTCCTTACAGGGATGCGTAGGGCATCATTTAAATGGTGTAGTGAGGCAAACATATTGTCCCACATTCAATTTCATAATTACAGATTAATACACATATAAAATGGGTGCCTGACAGCTCAATGCACCTGCCCTACTTCGGAGTATTTCCTGAAGCAAGTGTCACACCAATGTGCTTTGTTGAAGGATAATTTTCCTTAATTTACTGACCGGAGATCTGAATTTATACTTTTTAAAGAAAATTAAAAAGGAACAGATAAAAGATGACTATGCTTGCAGCTTAAGATGGCCACCTAATTTGCAACACTATATCCTACATTGCAAGCCCTGCGAAGTGGAGACGAAATGTCTGCTCATCCCAGCAAGCACAAAGACCCAGGAAATTTAAGGGAACTGCCTGTTCTTTTTAGCAAGAAGAAATACACTGCTAATTAACATGCTTGAATCACTGGATGACTGTCATATGACTTAATTCCCCCCATCTGCCAATGAAGGTTCACCAGACTTGTTCGCTGGATGACGAGACTGTCCGATGAAGAGAGATTGGGGAAACTGAGGCAGTATTCTCTAGGGTTTTGAAGAATGAGAGGTGCTCTCATTGAAACCTACAAAATACTTAAAGGGATAGACAGGGTAGATGCAGGTAAGATGTTTCCCCTGGTTGGGGAGTCTAGAACCAGGGGACACAATTTCAAAATAAGGGGGAAAGCCAATTAGGACAGAGATGAGGAGAAATTTCTTTACTCAGAGGGCTCTGGAAGCTCAGTCATAGAGTATGTTTAAAGCAGAGATTGACAGATTTCTAAATACCAATGACATAAAATGATATGGGGATAGTGTGTGAAAAAGGCATTGAAGTGGATGATCAACCATGATTGTATTGAATGTTGGAGCAGGCTCGATGGGCTGAATGGCCTACTCCTGCTCCTCTGTTCCTATGTTCCTGTGTTTACCTGTGGACAGGGTCGACGTGCTCCTTGGTAATGATCTGATGGGGCTGAAGGTGGTAGCTTCCTTGGTGCTTTTAGAGAATCCAAAAGAGGTCAGGGAAACCAAACAGTTGCAGGAGAAGGTCCCCGCCATTTTCCCTGACTGTGTGGTGACCCAGTCCATGACATAACAAGCTCTGTCAGAGGAGATCAAACTGGCACTGCAGATGGATGATCCTGCTGTCTTGTTATCCAAAACCTTTTTCGGGAACTTAGAGGAAGTGCTCAGCAGGTCTTCTGTGGTCAATGCTCAGCAAGCCGACCCAGGGTTAAAAGTTAGCAGAGACTGCCCAAACTGAAGCTGAAGCAGAGGGAGTTCCAGAGTGCTACCATTTAAAGAATGAGGTGCTGATGAGGAAGTGGAGAACACCTCACAGATCTGTGGACTAAGAGTGGACAGTGGTTAACCAGGTAGTAGTACCGTCAAGGTACCATAGGGAAATATTGATAATAGCCCATGAGATTCCAATGGCTGGACATGATGGTATCAGAAAAAGCAAAGCCCACATAAGACAACATTTTCACTAGCCACAACTCCATAATGATGTGGTGGAGTTCTGCAAGATGTGCCAGGTTGTGGGGAAGCCTCAACCTGCAATAAACCCTGCACCGCTAATTCCCATACTGGTTTTTGGGGAACCATTCAGAAGACTGCTGGTGGATTGTATGGGGCCCCTGCCAAAACAAAAGAGGCTCCCAGTATCTTCTCACCATTATGGATGTGACTACCCAATTTCCAAGGCTATCAGTCTAAGAACTATCTCTGCCAAGGTAGTGGTGGAGGGGCTAACCCAGTTCTTCACCCGATATGGGCTGCCTGCTGAAACACAAATTTTATGTCCAATATTTTTTGAAAGGTCATGGGTAATCTGGGCATAACCCAGCTAAAGTCCTCAGCCTACCATCCACAGTCACAAGGGGCTTTTGAACGGTACCACCAGACCGTAAAGACAATGATCAGGGCATACTGCTATGAGTACCCCTATGACTGGGACAAAGGGCTTTGATTTCTTCTGTTTGCTACCAGGGACTCACCCAATGAGTCCACTGTCTTTAGTTTCTTTGAATTAATTTATGGACATGAGGTGAGGTTTTTAGGACACAAGGATGAACCTTCCCTGTTAGACCACATCTCCATGTTCTGGGAATGGCTCACAAAAGTCTATGCAGTGGTTCAGGAACAGTTAAAAACCTCCCAAACTGCTGTGAAAAGGCATGCCAGGGCCAGAATATTTCAGCCTGGAGACCATGTGTCAGTGCTATTACCAATATACTGTGAACCATTGAAAGCCTGGTTCAGTGGCCCACACATAGTGAAGAGAATTAGCCAGATGAATTATATAATTGACACCCCAGATCATAAAAAAAAGCAAATGTTGTGATCAATGTGTTAAAACGATCTCACAGCCAGGAAAGGGACAAACAAGCACAAGTTTGTCAGGCAGTCAGGAAAGAGGAGAGTGAAAGGGACAGTGAAGACGAGTTAAAGGGAGGCCTGGAGGATTCCCAAATCGAACCTCCTACTGTCCGGTTAGATAACACTGAAATGTTAGGGAAATTAGACACCGTACTCTCCTATTTAAACACAGAACAGAGAGGAGACCTAACAAGGCTGCTCATAGCGTTTAAAGGGAGCTGCAGGGACAAACCAGGTTGCACAACCCTAACTTTACACAATGTGAATGTAGGAGAGACCCTTCCATAAAACAACATCAGGAAACTGACCCAGGTTCAGGAGGAAATTCAGTATAAGCTGGACCACAAGTTGATTGAGCACAGTTGAAGTTCCTCAGTTGTACTCGTACCCAGGCCCAGATGAAAAACTAAAGCAGAATATGGCGGTGACAGTGAGACTGATAAATTAGTGTTTGAGAATGAAGATGTGCGTGCAGTTTTTTTGTAACATGCCACCTCATAATGAAATGTTCCTGTCGACACATTTCATTTTCGAGTGGTGGGGCGGTATCATGCCACCATGCTTTGTTGAATGATAATTTTCTTTACTTCACTGACTGGAGATCTGAATTTACAGTTTTTAAAGAAATTTGAAAAGGAACAGGTAACAGATGACTTTGTTAGCAGCTTAGATGGCCAGCTACTCTGCAACACTATCCTACTTTGCAAGGCCTGTGAGGTAGAGACTAAATGTTTGCTTATCCCAGCAAGAACCAAGACCCAGGACGTTTAAGGGAACTGCCTGTTCTTTTTAGCAAGAAGAAATACACAGCTAATTACCATGCTCGAATCACTGCGTAACTGTCATGTGACAGGTCTGCCACCACCCACCCCCCTCGCCATCTGTTGTTTTTAAGCTGGTGTTTCTCTGCAGCAGGTTGAGAAACATCTGGAATCTGACACGTGCAGACACGTCGTCGCACTACAGGAAAGATGTGATTAAGCTAGAGAGGGTGCAGAAAAGATTCACAAGGATGTTGCCTGGTTTGGAGGGCTTGAGTTATAAAGAGAGATTGGATAGGCTGGGTCTGTTTTCCCTGGAGCGAAGGAGGCTGAGAGGGGACATGATAGAGGTATATAAAATTATGAGAGGCATAGATAGGGTAGATAGCCAGAGTCTGTTTCCCATGGTAGGGGTGACAAAAACTAGAGGGCATAGATTTAAGGAGTGAGGGAGGAGGTTTAAAGGGGGATCAAAGGGGTAACATTTTCACACAAAGAATAGTGGGTATCTGGAATGAGCTGCCAGAGGAGGTGGTGGAGGCAGGAACAGTAGTGACATTTAAGAGGCATCTGGACAGGTACTTGAATGAGCAAGGCATAGAGGGATATGGAATTAATGCAGGCAAGTGGGATTAGTATAGATAGGCACCATGGTCGGCATGGACGCGGTAGGCCGAAGGGCCTGTTTCTATGCTGTATGACTCTATGACTCTAAGTTGGGATCTTTCTGTCGCTCTCTTTCTCTCTCTCCATTCCAGCTTGCAAGTTTCCAACACTGTCTGCTGACTGACCTTGCATACTCTGGCTACAATCAGAAATCCCTTTGGAGGAAATCATCTGTTATTGCTGTCTCCAAGAGACCCTCCAAATCAGTCATCTAACTCTTCAAACTAAAAGTGCCAGGACCACTGAATTCAGCTAGAAGCCAGCCAAATCATCTAACTCCACAGACTGCATGCCCCATTTTTCTATGGAGTCTAACTCGACCAATCTACCCTTCCCCAATCTGTAACCTATTTGTGTGTGTGTGAACCTCCCGTGTGTGTGTGTGTGTGTGTGAGAAAGTTGGCAGATCGCATATTATTTTATTTAGTTTGGTTTAAGTACAATAAAGTTAACCTCTTTCTTTGTTAAACTCAAGAAAACCTGTCCAATTGGTTCTTGTTATGATCATAGCAAGTAAATAATCAGACACCTACTGAATTGGCCAGTACATCCACTTTAAAAAAAGAATTAAACATGTTGTGGTCAGAAAAAGAGGGATATGACCCCTCCTCACCTGATCATAACACAAGGTTGTTGTGCTTCATTGGTACAGAGCATGGGGGAGGGTGAGTGAGGTTGGTGGTGAAATTGGTCTTGAGCAGTGGTGCAATGTGGGGGATAATAGACTGCTTTTTTTTTTACACTGCACAGATTCTCCTTTCAATTGACCATAAGGAGATAGTGATAAAAGATAATGGAGCTGGCAATGAGACTAAATCCGGGACTGGAGCTTCGAGCAGGAATAAATCCTGGACTTGAGCTGGCAACGAGAACAAATCCTGGACTGGAGCTGGGCACGGGAATAAATCCTACATACGGACATATGAATTAGGAGCAGGAGTAGGCCACTCGACCCCTTGAGCCTGCTCCACCATTCAGTAAGTTCATGGCTGAACTGATTACTCTGCATTTCCACCTACCCCCGATAGCCTTTCACCCCCTTGCTTATCAAGAATCTCTCTACCTCTGTCTTAAAAATATTCAAAGACACTGCTTCCACTGCCTTTTCAGGAAGAGAATTCCAAAGACTGATGACCCTCTGAGGGAAAAAATGTCTCCTCATCTGTCTTAAATTGTCCACCCCTTTTTTTAAACAGTGACCCCTAGATCGAGATTCTCCCACAAGGGGAAACATCCTTTCCACATCCACCCTGTCAAAACCCCTTAGGATCTTATATGTTTCAATCAAGTCGCCTCTTACTCTTCTAAATTTCAATGGATACAAGCCTAGCCTGTCCAATCTTTCCTCGTAAGACAGCCCGCCCATTCCAGGTATTAGTCGAGTAAACCTTCTCTGTACTGCCTCCAACGCATTTACATCCTTCCTTAAATAAGGAGACCAGTACCGTACACAATACTCCAGATGTGGTCTCACCAATGCCCTGAATAGCTGAAGCATAACCTCCCTATATTTGTATTCAATTCCCCTTGTGATAAATGATAATATTCTATTAGCTTTCCTAATTATGTGCTGTACCTGCATACTAAACGTTTGCGATTCATGCACTAGGACGCCCAGATCCCTCTGTATCGCACAACTCTACAATCTCTCACCATTTAGATAATATGCTTCTTTTTTATTCTTCCTGACAAAGTGGACAATTTCTCACTTTCCCACATTATACTCCATTTGCCAGATCTTTACCCACTCACTTAACCTATTTATATCCCTTTGTAGCCTCCTTATGTCCTCTTCACAACTTACTTTCCTACCTATCTTTGTGTCATCAGCATATTTAGCAACCATACCTTTGGTCCCTTCATCTAAGTCATTTATATAAATTGTAAAAAGTTGAAGCCCCAGCACATATCCCTGTGGCACACTACTCATTGCATCTTGCCAATCAGAAAATGACCAATTTATGCCTATTCTCTGTTTCCTGTTAGCTTACAAATCTTCTATCCATGCCAATATGTTACCCCGTACACCATGAGCTTTTATTTTCTGCAATAACCTTTGATGTGAAACCTTATCAAATGCCTTCTGGAAATCTAAGTATAATACATCCACCCGTTCCCCTTTATCCACAGCACATGTTACTCTCTCAAAGAACTCCAATAAATTGGTTAAACATGATTTCCTTTTCACAAAACCATGTTGACTGATTGCCTTGAATTTTTCTAAATACCCTGCTACAACATCTTTAATAATAGCTTCTAACATTTTCCCTAAGACCTGGCCTGGGGCTGGCAATGGAAATATATTCTGGCCTGGAGCTGGCAATGCAAAAAAGCATACGAGATCTTGGACTTTATAAATCGGGGCAAGGAAGTTATGATAAACATGTACAAAACACCGGTTCAACCTCCAGTGAGCATTGTGTGCAGTTCTGGGCACTACACTTTAAGAAGGATGTTAAGGTAGAAAAGATGCACAGGGATGGTTCCAGCGATGAGGAACTTAAGTTTCATTGTCAGATTGGAGAAGCTGGGGCTGTTCTCATTGGAAAAGAGAAGATTAAGAGGAGATTTGATAGAGGTGTTCAACATCATAA
Organism: Heterodontus francisci; assembly: GCF_036365525.1. Classification (NCBI taxonomy): domain Eukaryota; kingdom Metazoa; phylum Chordata; class Chondrichthyes; order Heterodontiformes; family Heterodontidae; genus Heterodontus; species Heterodontus francisci. The sequence goes on along the minus strand of NC_090374.1, from coordinate 32,862,303 downwards.
GTAGTCTGGATAAAGTAGATAGGGAGAAACGGTTTCCATTGGCGGAAGGATCAAGAACCAGAGGACACTGATTTAAGGTGATTGGCAAAATAAACAACGGCGACGTGAGGAAAAACAATTTCTTATGCAGTGAGTGGTTAGCATCTCGAATGCACTGCCTAAGAATGGAGGCAGATCCAATTGACGCCTTCAACAGAGAATTGGATAATTATCTGGAGAAAAAAATGTGCAGGGCTATGGGGAAAAGGCGGGGATGTGGGACTAGGTGAGTGGTTCTTGCAAAAGCCGGCACTGACAGGATAGGCTGAATGGCCTCCTTCTGTACTGTAACCATTCTATGACTCGATGATTGATCCTATGGGGATAAATCCTGGGCTGGAGCTGGCAAAAGGAAACATCTTGGACTCATGCTGACAATGACAATAAATGCTAGACTGGAAACAATGATGGTTTAACATCACATCCCATTATCATTTCCATAGAAGTCAATATCGAGCATGTTGTAAAATGGACATTCCACCCATTCTAACAGTTTTCCTACCTAGCAGGTTAGGTCAATATGACTCCAATGTTGCATGAAAGCAGGAACAGGAAAGTTAATTTAATTTTCCTACAGTGCTCACATTGTTTACTCCAATTTCTTTGAACTTTCTCGATCATAAAACTGATCTATCCCTCTCAGAACCATACAAGAGTGATTAATGCAGAACGCACAGGAACTGCAACCCATGGAGACTAAGAGCTGAGTATCCACATTTCCAATGGCTGACTTGAATTCTGTAGATGCACATCAGGTGATGTTGGCACACATAGGGCAGAATTTTCAGCCCACGTCGGGGCTCCTTGCACCGAGCCGAAAATGCGGGAGGCATATCACCTTGGCCAGCTGGAGTCCCCCTGAAGTGATTCTACAGCGCCGAGCCAATTACCAGCCTGTCAATGGGATCCCCATCCCTTTAAGGACGAGGATCCCACCTCCAAGAGCTGCCTGCCAATCACAGGGCCAGCAGCTCAGTAGTATCGGCAGTACCACTGGGAACGGTGGTACTGCAAAGGCCTTGGACCTAGGCCCAGCGCTTGAGCCCCAGACCTCAGGTAGGTGAGCGGGAGTCACTGGGGCCAGTCTGGAAGGCCCTGGTGATGGGGGAAGGATGAGGAAGGTGGGCATTGAGTACAGGTGGAGGGGGCTACAGGGAGGTGTTTTGTTTGTTGGCGGGGGCCCCTCCAAGGGCCACAGATTGTTCAAGGAGGAGGATCTCCCCCCCGCCCCCCACACAACCCACAGGGAGATCCCCTCATTTTAGTCCCTGAATGGCCGAGGCCCCTCCCACCGTTGGCTTAATGCCAGTGACAGGGCGAAGAGGCCCTTAAGTGCCTGCTAATAGGCCTCTTAAGGGCCTCAATTGGCCTCTGGGCTGGAAGGCTTTCATCAGCCTAACCCACTCCCGACATAATTGCTTTGCGACGGGGAAGTGACAGGGAGGTGACGGGCTTTCTGCCCTTTGCCTCCCATCGCAATTCTCTGGGGTCCCCTGCCTCCGAACCCATCTCATGTGAGCTCATAAAATTCAGCCCATAGAGGGCACAGTACTGGCTATAGTCATGAATAGAAGTCTGGGTGCAACTTTGGTTTTCAAGGTGATTTTCATTTTAAAGGGGAATACACAGTGGAAGCCCCAAAAAAGAAAAAGCATTTTTAAAGGATTTTCAAGTGAATAGCACCTCAACCATTAAAAAATGCCAGCTGTGGTGTGTTCATATAAGAAAGATGAAAGCTAGAGTACGGCAACTAACTTACGCACAGTCCCACAAACAGCAATGTGATAATAAGCAGATAATCTGTTTTTAAGTGTTAATTGAAGGAAAAATATGGCTGGAATTTTGTGGTAAAAATAACAGAGACGATTACAGCTTATTAAAACATAAATCTTCCAGCAACTTCCCACAATGTTGCATGCACAGCTAAATGCAGAAATCAGGAAGTTAGAACCATAGAACCATAGAAAAGTTACGGCACAGAAAGAGGCCATTCAGCCCATCATGTCTGCGCTGGCTGAAAAAATTAACCGCCCAATCTACTTCCAGCTTCCAGCACCTGGTCCGTAGCCTTGCAGGATACTGCACTTCCCGTACAGGTTGAGTTGAGGGTTTCTGCTTCCACCACTGCCTCCAACAGCCCCATAGATAAGAAATCTGGGTGTAAAGCCCTATGACATTTCTTTGCACATAATTTGCACTTCTGCACCCTCTTCAGGTGCAAATATCAGAAAAGCCATAGAGGAAGATTGGATGCATTACCATTCAGGAACAGATGGGAGCAAATGATTATTATCTTTCTTCTGCAATGCACCCATTCCTGTGACAAGAAGCTCGATTCTCATTTCTTCACCTGTCTTTTTTCAAGGGAAAATAGCTAACTTGCTAGCTAAGCCTTTTGGAATCTGCACCAGACAATGCAAAAATTTTGCTTTTACCTTCAGAACCCCAGGACAGCTTCTTCTGGGACTCACACAACCATTAAGAACATTTTAACGAGCAACAGTAGATACAGGATTATGCATTGACAGCATTATTTACTTACAGTAAAGAGAGATTTTTGTTGAAGTATGTCTTTGATTGTTGCAAAAGGAACAGCATCTCTCAGTATATTGCCCAGGCACTAAATGGGAGAGACAAATGCAACTTGGGTGAAACACATCAAGTAGAGATCTGCCTTTTAAATTCTATTGATGCGAGCTAGTGAGAAAGTAATGGACTGTAACACTTTTTAAATTGTCTTCGGCAAGCCATAAGAAGCTTTGAAGTGTTTAACCAGACTTCAAGACTCTTCTGCATTTTCTTTTAGCAGATTGCAGCTTTCATGATATTCAGCACCACAGGATAATCTTGTTGCTTCATTGCCTTTGTGTGTTTAAGGTAACCACATAGCATGGGTTTATACAATTTACAAAGAATCACATTGAATTTACAGCACAGTAACAGGCTACCCAGCCCAATAGGTCTTTGCTGGTGTTTTTGCTCCACATGAGCCTCCATCCAACTTAATGGCATAATTAGTCACCAGAGTGTTAATAGGTGGAAGCATTTAGCATAAGCGAAGGAATGTCTAGTCTTGGTCCAAGAACCAATGAATGGCATTTGGGGGGAAGGGAAAATTTCCTTTGCTCACACTGTGTAGCAGCATTGTAAACAGGTCCCTAACAATTCCTTCCTTTTTAATACTTCCAACACAACTATAAAAACAAATTCTTTTCAAAATTAGTTTATGGCTTACCCTACCCATAGTGACTAGAGGAATTTATGCATAGAAACATAGAAAATAGGAGAAGGATTAGGCCATTCAGCCCTTCGGGCCTGCTTCGCCATTCAAAAAAGATCATGGCTGATCATCTAATTCAGTACCCTGATCCCGCTTTCTCCCCATATCCCTTGATCCCCCTTGGTTACTGATTTTTCAATGGTAGCATATGCGGCCTGTTTTCCAACCAGCAAGAAATTTATTTACAGTTCTAAACACCGGATAACTGTATAGTGCATAACTGAAGTTATGAGCTTGAGAGAATCTCTGTAGTCAAATGAGAATCTGACATTAAATTGACTTTGTAATTTACCTTTGATGCATGCTGCATGTACTTATAAATTGTCAATACCTGTCAATGCTCTGCATTCATCCTTTCAGCTAAAGACATGGAACAAGATGATAAGCTCTACCCTTGAAATCTTAAAGTCCCCATCTGGCTCTAGCCTGTAACACCATAAATCCTGACGCCAATTGAAAGTCTTCATTGCCCAGGCGTACAATCTGTCCATGCATAAAGATGACGGTGGTATCAACAAAATGTGCTCATAAGCCAAAGCTCGCTCTTTGCCAGTACCAGTTCGAAAACCCATCTGCGCATGCATGCAGTGACATCATCATGCACAGGCAGTTGCACGATGAAGTCTTAATGTACAAGTATTGTTAGGGGGAGGTGTTGGTGTAGTGGTAATGTCACTGGACTAGTAATGCAGAGGCCCAGGCTAGTGCTCTGGCAACATGCGTTTGAATCCCACCATGGCAGATGGTGAAATTTGATTTCAGTTAATAAATCCGGAATATCAAAGCCAGTCTAATGGCGAACATGAAACCATTGTCGATTGTTGTAAAAAAAACCCATCTGGTTCACTCATGTCCTTTTAAGGAAATAAATCTGCCCTCCTTACCTGGTCTGGCCTACATGTGACTCCAGACCCACTGCAATGTGGTTGATTCTTAAATGGCCTGGCAAGCCACTCAGTTCAAGGGCAATTAGAGATGGGCAATAAATGCTGGCCTAGCCAACGATGCCAATATCCCATGAACGAATAATAGAAAAAAGTCTCCTGAACAATTGGTGCGAAGCTCAAATGCCGTTAGTGAAGAGTCTGTGGCCTGTTCCCACTCCAACTACAACTCCCTGTGCTGCAGCACTGAGTTGAAAAGTGAAGCTGATTGACAGCCAAGGCCATCCTGCTGCTTACCTGTAATTCATAAAGAAGCTGCCGATGTTCCCATTAACTTACCTCATCTGCAGTCTGCTCCAGACTGGGCACCTTCCCCTCAGCGGTCTGACATGTGGTCACAGAGAATGAAGGAGCATTTTCATGGAAATTAGCTAGTAGAAAAACTCGCTCCATCCCACTCCCCACCCCCCTGCAGGAAAATAAATAGAGCAGAAGGAGAAAGGTCAAGGATCGAGATGCACGTACTGTTTGTATTCAGCAGCTCCCCTCATATTTGGAGAAAATCAAACATTGAATACTTCACATCAGTCTCGAATACTTCACATCTATCTCGAATACTTCACATCTGTCTTCACCCAAGAGAAAGAGGATGTAGATATGGAACTTAGAAAGAGAGACTGTGAGGTTCTTGAGCAAATTGTCATAGGAAGTGACAAGGTATTGGAGGTTTTGGAAGGCTTAAAAGTGGACAAATCTCCAGGTCCAGACGATTTATGTCCCAGAATGCTGTGGGAGGCAAGGGTGGAGATTGCAGGGGCTCTGACCCTAATTTTTAATTCCTCTCTGGCCACGGGGGAGGTGCCAGAGGACTGGAGAACAGCTAATGTGGTCCCTAAAATAAAAGCAAAATACTGCGGATGCTGGAAATCTGAAATAAAAACAAGAAATGCTGGATTCACTCAGCAGGTCTGGCAGCATCTGTGGAAAGAGAAGCAGAGTTAACGGTTAACGTTTCGGGAGTTCCGAAGAAGGGTCACTGACCCGAAACGTTAACTCTGCTTCTCTTTCCACAGATGCTACCAGACCTGCTGAGTGAATCCAGCTAATGTGGTCCCACTATTTAAGAAAGGTTGTAGAGATAAGCCAGGGAACTACAGACCAGTGAGTCTCACGTCAGTGGCAGGGAAACTATTGGAGAAAACTCTGAAGGAGAGAATCTATCACCACTTGGAGAGGCAAAATTTGATTAGGAATAGTCAGCATGGCTTTGTCAGAGGGAGGTCATGCCTAACAAATTTGATTGAATTTTTTGAGCATGTGACCAGGTGTATAGATGAGGGTAGTGCAGTTGATGTAGTTTACATGGATTTCAGCAAAGCTTTTGACAAGGTCCCACATGGGAGACTTATCAAGAAAGCAAATGCACATGGAATACAAGGTAACTTGATAAGGTGGATTCAAAATTGGCTTATCTGTAGGAGACAGAGAGTGACGACAGAAGGCTGTTTTAGTGACTGGAAGCCAGTGTCCAGTGGCGTACCACAGGGATCTGTGCTGGGTCCTCTCTTGTTTGTCATTTATATAAACGGCATAGATGACTATGTGGGGGGTAGGATCAGTAAGTTTGTGGATGACACAAAGATTGGCCGAGTGGTTAACAGTGAGGTGGAGTGTCTTTGGTTACAGGAAGATATAGACAGGATGGTCAAATGGACAGAAAAGTGGCAGATGGAATTTAACCCTGAAAAGTGTGAGGTGATACACTATGGAAGGGGAATGTGACACGGAAGGATTCATTTAATGGCCTTACACTGGGAAGTTCCGAGGAACAAAGGGACCTTGGTGTGTTTGTCCATAGATCTCTGAAGGCAGAAGGGCTGGTTAATAGGGTGGTGAAAAAGGCATATGGGACACTTGCCTTTATCAATCGAGGCATAGATTACAAAAGCAGGGAGGTCATGTTGGAGTTGTACAGAACTTTGGTAAGGCCACAGCTGGAGTACTGTGTGCAATTCTGTTTGCCACATTATAGGAAGGATGTGATTGCGTTGGAGAGTGGAGGGGGTGCAGAGGCGATTCACCAGAATGTTGCCTGGGATGGAACATTTAAGCGATGAAGAGAGGTTGGAAAGGCTTGGGTTGTTTTCACTGCAGCAGAGAAGACTGAGGGGTGACCTGATCGAGGTGTACAAGATTATGAGGGGCATGGACAGGGTGGATAGAGAGCAGCTATTCCCCTTAGTTGAAGGGTCAGTTACGAGGGGACACAAGTTTAAGGTGAGGGGCGGGAGGTTTAAAGGGGATTTGAGGAACAACTTTTTTCCCCAGAGGGCGGTGACAGTCTGGAATGCATTGCCTGGGAGGGTGGTAGAGGTGGGTTGCCTCACATCCTTTAAAAAGTACCTGGATGAGCACTTGGCACATCATAACATTCAAGGCTATGGGCCAAGTGCTGGCAAATGGGATTAGGTAGACAGGCCAGGTGTTTTAATGCATCGGTGCAGACTCGATGGGCCGAAGGGCCTCTTCTGCACTGTATTATTTTGTGATTCTGTGATTTGAGCTCAAAACACCCCATTGTAACAGTAATATTTTCAGGAAGAAGTGGGAGGGTCTCAGGCAGGCTGACTTCATAAAAGTTGCAAAAATACATTACATATCAATTCAAATTTGACATTACATAAAGAGCAACGCAGATCAGTTTCTTTCAATACAGTACATAAGGTGTAACACTACAATTGTCATGACAGGGTATATTTACAATGTATATTTCCATTTCATATCAAACCTTCTCTGGTGTGTACCGCCTGATGGGTTTTACATGGGATCGATCCCCTTGATATAGTTTAGTGGGAGGACCTTACACAGTGGCCTTTCCTCATTGAGCCTTTGCAGCTTTAGTGCATCCCTCAACCATGTTAATATGTAGTGCTAGACCTTGGAATGTGCCAGTTTGCAACATTTGGTCGTGGATAGCTCTTTTGCACTGGAAGACCAGCAAGTTTCAGGCAGATCAAAGTGCATTTCACCGAGTTGATGGTCCTCAAGCAGCAGTTGATGTTTATCTTGGTGTGCGTCCCTGCGAACAGCCCATAGAGCACTGAGTCCTGCATTGCGGAACTGCTCGGGATGAACCTCAACAAAGACCACTGTATCTCTTTCCAGACCTGGTTTGCGAAGGAACATTCCGGAATGAGGTGGGTGACAGTCTCTTCCCCACCTCAGCATTGAGATTCCACACATGCAGGAAGGATCTGACAGGGAGGGCCTTCTCACCACCAGCCAATCTACTTCTTGGTGCATGTTTGAAAGTTCTGGCAATGAGGCATTCTGACAAATGAGTTTTACAGTCTGCTCGGGGAACCATCCGACAGGATCCACCATCCCATTTTCCAGCAGGGCCTCAAGGGCATTATGTGCGGATCACTGCCTGATGGACTTGTGGTCAAATGTGTTTTTCTGTACAAACATTTCCACGAGGGTCAGGTAGCACGCACAGTCCAAGTGAATGGGGCGTTCCATGGCAACATGGCCAGACTCTTCCTTCACAACACCAGGGACAGATAGAACCTCAGCACGCAGTAACACTTGATGTTTGTGTTCTGGGTGTCTACACACAGCTTGATGCAGCCACACACAGAGGTGGACATCAGGATGAGGGTGACGCTGGGTACGTTTTCTCCCATTTATCTAGAGATTTGTACATTGGGTCCCTGCGGACAAGGTCCATTTTCGATCTCCAGATAAAGATGAATATGGCTCGTGTGACCGCCACAGTGCAGGAGCGGAGTATGGGCCAGACCTGCACCATTTACAGCAACACCGAGAGCGCTTCGCACCTGATGACAGGTTCTGTCCTGCAATGGAGAGGGAACATCACTCCCACATGATAAGTTTCTGTTTCAGCATGGCGATATACTCTTTCCAGCTTTTGGCACTTGCCCCAGCCCCTCCGAACCATATCACCAGCACCTTCAGGCTCTCTGACCTGATGGTGAAGGGGGCAAAGGATCAGTCGGTCCAATTCCCAAAGTACATGACGTCGCTTTTGCCGCGATTTACTTTGACTCCCGAGGCCAGTTCGAAATAGTTGCACATGCTCATCAGTCTGTGCACCGACAGTGGATCCGAGCAGTAGATGGTCACGCCACCCGTGTACAGAGAGGCTTTACCTGAGTGCCTCCACTGCCTGAGATTGTCACCCCTCTTATGTCCACATCCTTCCTGATGGACTCAGCAAATGTTCAATACAGCACACAAACAAGACAGGGGAGAGAGGACAGCCTTGCCTGACTCCAGATTTGGCAGGAAAACTTTCTAATTCCCACCATTGGGCTGGATCTTGTTGTCCTCCTGATGGAAGATTCCGTGGTGGGGGGCTGGAGAATCAGAGCGGCAACGGCCGCCATTGAGCCCAACGTCGGGATTGCCGGACCCGATCATCCCGGGTGTGGGGAAGCTCCGTAGTGGCCCCTCCACCAGTCTGCGACAGGACCCTGGTTTAAATATTTAAAATACCTCTTTGCATACATCTTAATGTAATCTGCCACGATCTTCCCATCCGTTCCCAATATTCAGCTCGACGTGTGGCACTCACGAGCCTACACTTTACCGTCCACGAGAAGCTGGCAGCACCGAGGCAGGAAAGGGGGCAACTCTGCATTATTTTAGGGATGGGAAAGGGGGCAACTCTGCATTAGCTTAGGGATGGGGAAGGGGGGAGCACTGCATAATTGTAGGGATGGGGAAGGGGATACTCTACATTATTTTAGGAATGGGGGATGGCGGTAACTCTGCATTTTGTTTGCAGGGCTGGCAGCTTTTTAAAAATGTTGCCAGCGCCTGCTCCTGCATCAGGTAACGGCGGGAACAATGTTGCCAATGTCAACGCCGTCACGTGAATTGTGGGGGTGGGCAGCCGACATCAACATATTAAGTGACTGCCCACTACGTAATCGTGGCAGCACAGCCGCATGGGTCCCGTGTGGGACGGCCGCCATGTTCTGCATCCGCCACCACTCCTGAAGGCGGGACTACAAAATCCAGCCCATTGATTGACACTGCAGTACTGCCCTTTGTGTAGAACATTTGGATCCAATTGCAGATTCCCTTCCCAAACCCAATTTTGGAGAACACGTTCATCATGTGGGTGTGTCATATCCTGTCAAAGGCCTTCTCCTGGTCCCAGCGGTTGAGACCGATTTCTACCTCTCTGTCCCACACATAGGTGACCATATCCCAGAATAGTGCGAGGCTATCAGAGATTTTCCTGCCGGGTAAAGGTGTGATTGGGGTAAATCACCAACTGCAGAGCAGACTTGACCAAATTGGTGATGACCTTGGACAGAATCTTGTAGTCCACATTAAGCAGTGAGATGGACTGCCAATTTCTGATTTCCTCCCTCTCCCCCTTCCGCTTGTAAATGAGGGTGATGATGCCTTTCCTCATGGATTCTGTCATCCTGCCAGCCAGAAGCATACTCTGATACACTTCCAGCCCCACAGAGTCGAATACCGGTAAGCTGTCACTTCCGGGAGTTTTACTCATCTTGAAGGACCTGATAACCTTTGTCAGCCCATCCAGCATCAGCGGTTTGTCCAGACTCTCCTGCATGTTGTCATCTAAGACCTCCGTGATAGAGGACAAGAAGTACTGAGAGGCTGTGCTGTCTGTGGGCTTCATGTTGTACAACTTAGCATAAAAGGATTTGCTGATCTTTAGTACGTCAGACTGCGATGACATTACTGGTCATCTTCTTCCTTCAGGCTGCTGATCACAGAGCTTTCTCTGCGTACCTTTGAAAGAAGAGATGCAACAATGTCTCATCCTTCTCCACGGAGTGGACTCTGCACTGGAAGATGATCTTCGAGGCCTCCACGGCAAAAAGCAAGGCCTGCTAACTCTTCACTTCTTAAAGATCCTCCTTGTCCTCGACCCCCACTGACTGCAGCAGGATGGCATTCGGCATGCTTTTCTGGAGTCAGGACATTTCCCTCTGTTTCTCTCTCGCCTTCTCGCCTTTGAGGATGAACACCTCTTGATGTTCGCCTTGATCACTTCCCACTAGTGCATTAGGGTCTCAAAGAGGGGTTTCACGGTTCTCCACTGCCCTACCTATCCTATCCCAACCTATCTCTACCCTCCACATGATACTTATCTGGCAAGAGAGAGACCTTGATCCTGAAGGAGGTTCTCCCTGGATGGGTTTTCGCGGGTGTTTTCAGCACCGGCTTCAGTCTTTCACCCTGTTGGTGTTGAAGCTCTCTCCTGGTTGATGTTTTCATGCTGGCTCAGGCCTTGGTGGCTGTTCTGTGAAGTCTTTAAGCAAATGGCTGCAACCAAAAGCAGAGCTCTAAGCCAGAGGGTGGTTAACACTGTTCGGATGGCGGTGAAAAACAGTGAAGGACGTGCAGCCGTGGACCAAACATTCTTCATTAAGTGAGTCCTTTTCGAATGCTGTGGAGTTGAAGCTGCAATCATCTTTTGCTTGCAGGATTTTCCCAGAGGCGGGTACTTCAATGTGATGCTTGAGAACCTGGCGTGATGTGTGAAATTCCTGAAGGTCTTCAAAGACAGAGGACTTCTATCGATCCTCATGGCAGCTGCCTGCACCAAAGATGGAGCCGATCATCCACTTTGAACCTAAGAAAGATAGATCAGAGTATTTTCTAAATGGTGAAAATTAGCAATTGTGAAGAAGCAGAGAGGTTTAGGGGTTCATATACAGAAATTATTAAAACTAGAGAACAGGTAAAAAAAAAGTAATCAAAAAGTCTCTAGGGAGCTAATATACAAAGAGGGAGAAATTATGCTGCAGTTAGTTAGGCAACAGTGGGTGTACTGCATCTAGCCCTGGACATCATACCTCAGGGGAGATCAAAATTGGAGTGCTCCCAACTAGAGTTCAGGCACCACAGCTCCAGAGACAACTCCTTTGCTCGTCTTCAAGTAATACCATGGGATTCTTTATGTTCGTCAGAAAAAAGCAGATGAACCCTTGGTTTAATGTCTCATCTAAAATGTCAGCCTAAATTACATGCTCAAGACTTTGGAGTGGGTCTTGAACCCATGACCTTTCAACCAGGAGACAAGAGTGCTACTCCTGAGCCTAGGGTGATGCACAGTTCAGGACATCCAATGCAACAATAATATTGAAGTACTTGTCTGGCATCCTTTAAATATATTTCTGCTGCTTCCATCCATCTGACGACAGCAGTCCTAGATCGTCTCATGTGAAATAAATTCTTAAAAGTAGTCGCTGTTGAAAACACTCCTGCCTCAGCTAATTTATCGTTGCAGATATTAAGCCAGAGACCCAGTGCATTCATGCTGATCTTTATGAGCTTGAGTGCTCATTGTTCCATTTCACAGAAAAACACTATTAATGAGTTCTCCACTCTTCTCCATGCTATGGTGAACCTCGAGGTCAATGGTTGGATGAAAGTGAGAGAAAAGTGACATGATTTAAATAGGCATAGAGAAGGAAGGGAATAAACATTTGTGATAAATAATACATAAAGCATCTTTATCATATTTATACATCTCAAAGAGAGTTGTTACACGGGCAAGAAAAGCAACCAATCTGTACAACCAATACTCCACAGACAGCAAAGAAGTAAATCACCAGTTACTCTGCTTTGTTTGGTGATACTGTTTGGAAGAGGCATTGCTGAGATTGGCCAGGGCATTTACCAGGGAACTGCGATGGAATCTTTAACAGGCAAAATGGACTTTAGCATTACATCCAAATAACAGCATCTCCAACAATACAGCGCTCCTTCAGTGGACCAGTCTAAATTATCCACTCAATCCCTCGTGTGAAGTTAAAATCCACACTACTTTGATTCAAACCTGAGACTGCTACTGACTGGGTAAGTATTATATTAACATATATTCATATAATGGAAAGTTGTAGTTGCAAAATATAAATACAAAAAAACGCTGTAACAAAAAGAAATTTCTTCAGGAATTTGGTTCAAGTATGTGTTGGAAGCTTCATCTGTCAGGACTACATGCATGGTAAACAGTGGAAACAACATGTGCTAGAGCAAAGCAATCTTACAACCAACAGATCAGATCAAAGCTCTGCAGTTCTGCCTCATCCAGTCATGAATGGTGGTTTAAATAACTAATGAGAAGAGGAGGTTCCACAAACATCCCCATCCTCAATGATGGGGGAGCCCAACATGTCAGTGCAAAAGACATGGCTGAAGCATTTGCAACCATCTTTAGCCAAAACGCCGAGTGGATGATCTATCTCAGCCTCCTTCTGAGGTCCCCAGCGTCACAGATGCCAGTCTTTAACCAATCCGATTCGCTCCACATGATATTGAGAAATGGCTGAAGGCACTGAATACTGCAAAGCCTATGAGTCCTGACAACATCCCAGTTGTAGTACTGAAAAATTGTGCTGCAGAACTAGCCGCACCCCTAGCCAGGCAGTTCCAGTACAATTACAACACTGGCATAGACCTGGCAATGTGGAAAATTGCCCAGGCATGTCCCGTCCATAAAAATTCGGACAAATCCAATCCAGCCAATTACCGCCCCATCAGTTTACTCTCAATCATCAGCAAAATGGTAGAAGGTGTCGTTGACATTGCTATTGAGTGGCACTTACTCAACCATAGCCTGCTCACCGATGCTCAGTTTTGGTTCTGCCAGAGCCACTCGGCACCAGACCTCATTACAGCGTTGGTCCAAACATGGGCAAAAAAGCTGAATTCAAGAGGTGAGATGCGAGTGACTGCCCTTGACATCAAGGCTGCATTTGATCGAGTGTAGTATCAAGGAGCCCCAGAAACAATTGAAATTAATGGAAATTGGAAGTAAACTCTTCACTGGCTATATGACTATACCTAGCACAAAGGAAAATTGTTGTGCTTGTTGGAGGCTAATCAGCTCAGCCAGGAATTCTTCAGGGTAGTGTCCTTGGCCCATTCACCTTCAGCTGCTCATGAATGATCTTCCCTCCATCATAAGGTGGGGATGTTCACTGCTGATTACACAGTGTTCAGTATCATTCGCAACTCCTCAGATACTAAAGCAGTCTATGTCTACATGCAAGAAGACCTGGACAACATTTAGGCTTGGGCTGTTAAGTGGCAGTAATATTTGTGCCACACAAGTGCCAAGCAATGACTATCTTCATAAAGAAGGAACCTTGACATTCAAAGGCATTACCATCGCTGAATCCCCCACTGGCAACATCCTGGGGGGTTAACTTTGACCAGAAACCTAGCTGGACCAGCCATATAAATACTGTGACTACAAGAGCAGATAAGAGCAGTGAATTCTATGGCGAGTAATTCAACTCAAGGCAGCCTTCTAGGGATCAAGGAAGACTTCTTGTGATGTTTAGAGCACGATCCTGCTGTGGATCTCACCACACTATTTTTCCTGTTCCACCACTGTTAATCCACCCTGAATCCAGGGCAGAAAAATTTGGCCCAGTGTATTTTAACCATTTTTTAAACATTTTCCTTCATTGACTTCCTGTTTTGGCACTAAGGCTCTCACGAGCCTTTGAACCATTTGTGGAACTTATTTATTTATTTCCCACAGCATTATTATTGGCATTGTCGGTTGTCCCAGTGGAATCCCCATCTGACATGTCTGCAGCAAGGGGAGGAGCTATGGAGAGATGCCAAGAAAGTTCAACTGCATGAGAGATGCTCTGTGTCCATCCATCTGCAGGCGGAGTTGAACAGATCTAGCTTTCCCAGGCAATTAATGCAGGTGGGAATCTGCCTTCTCAAAAGAAACTAAGGCAGCTGACCAGATGGCATAGGAACCCAGAACTCAGATATGTGAATGCCTGACTAATCAAATGCTTCTTCAGAAACACTGGAATCAAAGCCATCTCACTTTCAGTGGCACTGCTCAAACAAAAGCATGCCAGGATGGTCAGGAGTCAACATAGCCTGATAGCCTGACCCTGACAAGGTGCCACTAACCATTTCTGCAGGCCTTGGCATATCTGCCTGGCAATGACCATGGGGAACAGGTCTTTTCAGGATCTCAGCTGGTAGAGAGGCAGATGCAGTGATGCATCATCTCCTGCCAGAACACCTGCAAAGTCTCACATTGCATAGGTCTAGCACATGTGGTGATAATAATCATCAGCTCAGAGGAGAAACTTGGCTCTGCCTTCTTGCAGGCATGCTGCATTGCTGACCTATGGGGTATAACATAGGGGAGTGAAGGGTAACCATTCCTGTGACTACCTGTGTAGCACAACATTGACTTTAGCAACCATCAAACAGTGGGTTGGATGTGAATCTGCTCTCCTGCTTACCTGCAGATTCATGCATGCACTTTAGATTTACTTTCCCTTCATTTTTGCCTTCCTCTTATTAATTCCCATCCCTTCAGCCTTGGCAAAGAAGTTAATAAGTCTTTTGAGGCTCTTCAGAGCCTTTTGTAGCTTTTGTCTTCTTAATGCAACACTCTCTTTAATTGGTCCCATTCCTTTGCCTTACCCACAGTTTGCTTCTCCCAGCACAAGTCTGCTTTTTAGATCCTTTCAAACTTACACCCAGAGTTAAGCTGGTGAGCTGAAAAAAGAAAATTGAGCGGCACAGTGGTGCAGTGGTTAGCACAGCTGCCTCACAGCTCCAGTGACCCAGGTTCGGTTCTGGGTACTGCCTGTGTGGAGTTTGCAAGTTCGCCGTGTGGGCTTCTGCCAGGTGCTCTGGTTTCCTCCCACAGCCAAAGACTTGCAGGTTAAGAGGTAAATTGGTCATTGTAAATTGCTCCTAGAATAGGTAGGTGGTGGGGATGTGGTAAGGAATATGGGATTAATGTAGGATTAGCATAAATGGGTGGTTGTTAGTCAGCCCAGACTCAGTGGGCCAAAGGGCCTGTTTCAGTGCTGTATCTCTCTAAAATTGGGTGCAAATAGCCCACTTCTATACTTTCCATTCCCTATTTTCATTCTTTTTAAACTCGCCAATGGCTATTAAAAACAACAAAAAAAGAAAAACCTAGCTGTATACACTTACAGCAGGGGTTAATAAATGGGAGCAGAAAACTTGACTGATCATTTTTACCACCCTGCTCTCGATGCACTGAGTCCAAACATCGTATCCCCATCACAGCCCCAGCTGTGATCAATTAACTCAACAAATATTGTAGATCATGCCTGGCACCATCCTGTACAACTCAGTGCAGCAAAGTATTGTTTTGTTAATGGTAAGATTGCTTTTATCACGTAATGTGTACAATCAGTACAGTCATGATACCATTTGACAATCAGCAATAGAAAGGATGTTAAAGCAGAAAATGCTGGAATTATTCAGCAGGTCTGGCAGCGTCTGTGGAGAAAGAATCAGAGTTAACGGCAGAATTTTCCCAGACCTTCGGAGGGGATTCAGGGGCGAGCATGGTGGGAAAGACCCGGAAAGTGATGTCGGCTTAGAATCCCAACGTGATCCCTCCTCTTCTGGCTTTCCCTGGGGCAGCATTAAAGGCGATTGGGAATCCCCTGGGATCTTTTAGATAAGTAAATAAGAGCTTGTTGAGATTGCTAAAAAGGCGATTATGATGTCCTTTAGCCCTGACTCCTGGATTTTCCAGCCATGGAACATGTTTCCAGAGCTGTTAGCAACTTGCCAGGGTCACAGCAGGAAGAGCTTCTTCAGTGAAACTGACAGGCTGGGAATGTTTCGATCAGTTACACTGAAGAGCTCCAGCCATGGCCACTGAGAGACTGCTGTTCAAAGAGAGTTCTTCTGTCAGAGAGCTCTTTTACTGCGTGACAGGTGATTGCCAACAGCTTGCAAAACACTTCATCTGTTTTGCACTTCACTCAACTTCACTGCATTTCCTTAGTGCTGGCCTTCAGCACAGCGTGGAAGCAGCTTATTCAGCTCTACCTTCCACCTTTGCAGAGACCACACAACAGCCAACTGCTCCAGCAGCAGCAGGAGAAATAAAAGCACCAGCTGCCTTCTCCTCAGCAGAATGCCCCTCCACAGGGCAGATGGGATCAACACTGAGGTCCAATTGGAAGAAAGTGAGACCCCCAACAGAGGGTCCACAGGCAGAGGATCAGCTTTCTCGACATGTCTGAGCATCAGTGCCTCAAGAGGTTCAGGATTACGGCAGGTCACTACTGACATCTGTGGCCTCCTGGAACAAGACCTCCTTCCCTATGGAGCAGGTGGGCATACTGCCATTGGCCAACAAGGTGCCTGTCACTGGAGGGTCACCAACCCACCCTACGCATCCCCACCCTTCCGTCCCATGTCTCTGCCTCTTACCAAGCTATGTTTTCCCTTCTGCAAGGACAGAAAGCAAAGAGGTGTGAGTGATGGTAATGGCTTGCATGCAGAGGAGGGAAGGCTACCATTTGTGGAGGATGCCTATGAGGCAAGGGTGCAGAGGGCAATATGCTGAGGGTGGGGTGTGAATGTTGGCTGCTCAGATCAAGATGTGAGATGCCCAGAGAGGGAGAAATGAGTGGAGCTCCAAAATATGTTGTCCTGAGGATGGCTGTGCAGCAGAATGCTGGGAAAGTCATAGTGTGGGGCTTGGCACCTGACAGTGTTATATCAATTATCTGCCCTGCCCTCCTGAGGTTCTGGATCCTCTTGGGGCACTGTCTCCATGTTAGAGGGAGCACAATCCTGCTGCTCACTTTCTCGGCCACTTCCATCCGCACCTGCTTATTTGGAGAGGTTGTCCTCTTCCTCCCAATCTTGGGAGAATTCAGCTCACTGCTGAGATCCCTCAGATCCCATTGCAGGACCTCCAGGTAGGAGTGGGAGACCAGGAAATGGTCCCGCCATTGTGACAGGGACTAAGTTGGTAATATTCCGCCGAACGTTTCAGGTTGATGACCTTGGACTGAATTTTTCTGCCCATTGGAGATGAGCTGGGAGATGGGAGGGCTGGCAATATGACAGATGAAGGCATCAGGAGAGGAGCCAGACGTCTTCCCGTAACCATGGCATTTTACCAGTTGTGGGGTGCTTGGTGGCTCAGTCACCCACTGGGTGGTCAATTGAGCTATTTAAGTGGTCAATTAATGGTCATTTCCCACCCCCACAGAATTTTGCCTGCGTTCGGAGAGCGCATCGCCTCGTGGGGAGACTGCCAGGCGAACCCTGGTGTGGAGGGAGGGTTCTCCTTTATGGGTACTCCATGGCCCACAGAGGTGTCTCCCAGCGTCAATAGCCATTCTCACAGTAATGGTGCCGCCAGTGTACCGTGGCCACCCGCAAAAACCCCCACCCCACTCCCCCCACCTCCTGATCACCAGGGCCTGGCTGCTTGGCCATCTGATTGCACCAGCAGCTCTTGTGGGTGGCCACCCTCTTTAATAGGCCCAGGGTCCCATCACCCACCACAGCAGGATCAATTCCCACTTACAGCCTTGGCGGTGGGACTTCAATGTCCCTCGTAAAATTCAGGCCTTTTGTAAAAAAGGTGAAGTTTGAATAGTTTATAGCCATATTTGAAGACTTAAATTACATTGATATGTCAAATCATTTCTGTGCTGGGACCTCTCCTTCTCCTGATATATAGAAATGGTTTAGATTCACAGAACATGTACAAAATAGTTACATTTGCAGATGACACTAAGGTATGGGTATATGAACTGGGAGGAACTGCATTTACTCCATGGGCGAGATAAGGATTTCCAATAGGGAAGTTGAAAGAGATCAAGGGGTGTTAGTTGATTTACTGCTCACTATAGCCAAACATTGCAAGATGCGAATATAACCAAATCGATTGAGCTCAAATCCCCAGAGGTCATAATGAAACTGTACAAAGCTCTGGAGCACAAGTGACCCATCCAGGGCCTGTAGATAGAGCGGAGGAGAGCAACCATTTGATCCTGGAACTCCCTTCCTAACAGCACTGTGGGTGTACCTATCCCACATGGACTGCAGCGGTTCAAGAAGGCAGCTTCTCAAGGGCAATTAGAGATGAGCAATTAGAGATGGGCAATAAATGCTGGCCTAGCCAGAGATGCACACATCCCATGAATGAATTTTAAAAAATCCTTGGTGTCAGGAAATAATTATGAGAAAGCAGTGGATGAGCTGGGTCTCATCAGCCTTGAAAGGGGATATCTCCAGGGGAATATTATTAGGTACTTCATGCAATAGAGACGATGAGCACAGAACAATCATTTCAGATATATTGTGGCAGCAGGGCAAGAGAGCATTGGCTCAGGACATTAAATGGTACGTTTAGGACAGATACATCCATTCTAGGCAATGGAACTGGAACGGGGCTGCCAGGAATGGTTGCTAAGGCCAGCCAGGACCTGGGATTGATTTGAGAAACAATCAGATGCTGTGATAGGAAATGGTATGTTATTCTGCCAGAATGATAACATAAATAGTAGGACCCTTTTGCATCTAAATTTTATCTTGTGATTGCCTGTGCAGTAAAGTATGGTGTTGCTGTTTACATCCTCTGTCATCTGTACTGCAAACGTGGAGTCTATCAAATTTCTTCTTCCTGAATGTTTAAATGTTTAAGTCTCTTTGCTTTTCTCCTCTCTAATTGCCAATTTCTCATTTTGTTATTCATCAATTATATTACGTAACACCTTTCTGTCCACTCACATTCTGGAACAAACTGCAGTTATCCATCCACCATGATAGTTCCTCACCCACCCCATTATATGCCCTTAAAAGGTATCACAAATCGCAAAGATAAAAATTTACAGAAATCCCTACATACTTGTCTCCGAGGACTAGCGCCCCTGCCCCAAGGCTACAAACGCATTCTGTCCATCCTCGCAACATTCTAATCTCCAGGTATATCCTCCCCCATTCTGCATAGACATACTCTGCGCTAGATTTTAAGATCCACCGCCAATCTCGGCGGCAAGCTCAAAAAATGGCGACCCGTCTGTGCTGGCCACACGCCAAAGAGCCGCCGCGATCTCAAGTGTGCGGCTTATTTAAATAGCCGGGGTGGCCCGCCCCTCTCAATTTCATGGAGGGGGTGGGCTGTCCGTCCCTAACAATGGCTTCAGCTACCTGTGTGCAGGCGCTGGCGCTGTTTTTAAAGGGCAGCCAGTCCTGCCACCTAATTTAAATTTTTAATGACAAAACCTCCAAAAATAAATAAATACATTTCTAATGCCCCTTTCCCAACCCCCTGAATAACAATTCCATTAACTATTTGCCCCACCCCCAAAAAAAACTTACCTTTAACATCTGATATTTGTTTTTTATGGTAACTTGAATGCTTCTTTTGAGTCAATTTGTTTACTTTTTACCAACACTATCAATTAATTAAGCTTATTGCTACCTCTCACTGATGTCACACAGGATATTTCAATGTGTGTTTATCCTCCAATTTCCTGACAACAGAAACGCTGAAATTGATTATCCAACTTAAAAGGTGTTTCTGATTCACATTCTATTGTAACGAGGACCTTAGAAGACCTTGAAATTTCTAACTCTATCTTCTTAAAGGGGGATTTCAGTGCATCTTGAAAACTGAACATTTATTCAGTCTTTAATTCTAAAAGGTATAATATATTAACTATATATGAATTCTATCTAATTAAGCCTATTATACCTATGTTTCATCACTACCCCCCCCCCCCCCACCGCACCTCCCCCCCGCACCCTGCCACAAGTGTGGCACTGCCTTTCCCTGGAAGGGGATTTGAAGGCATGGGAGTGCCAGCTGCTGCACCGAAGATCACGGCGGGCCCTCAAGATCGCAGGTAAGTGTATGTTAATTCATTCATTTATTGATTTGAATATTTTAATTGTGTTCCTGTTGCCCAGCGAGGGGGGTAGGGGGTGCGGGGTGGGTGCCACGGAGCCTCGCCGCTGTCAGGAGGATCAGGCCAGGCCCTCACAGTGTCGAGGTCCATGACGGGCCCTCCCCCCACCATGGAACTCAATACCTGAGGAAGAACAAGATCCTGTCCTCTCTATCAAACATCCATATAAAATTTGCATTAAGTTTAGCTATCTCCGTCGCCAGGCTAACAAGAAATTATGTTTGTACAGTAGGTTTGGAATCATTCCCTATAGTGGTTTGCATCAGAGTGAAATAGCTGCTAGCCACACCACCTAAATACATTGCACCACACTTACTGACACACTTTCCTCTCTTTTGCAGATCAAGGTGGCACACAACCGAAAGCAGCAGCAGCTAACTGGCAGGAGATAAGGACCTTTGCACACCCTTACAACCACGGAGGGGATGGTGTTTGCCATCATTGGAGTGACACTGATTGAAACCGTATCCCGTGGTGAAGTTGAAACCATTAATGATGACGGTACGCTCAAACTTAATCCTCCTTCGCTCATCCCACTTTCCCCTCAGCGCACAACCTCAATGCTTGGTCCATTGGCAGGCCTGCCAGAACGCCTGTGGTCATTGTCAAGGAGCATGAAGGAGTCAGGCACCAACCTTGCACAGGGCTTTGTGCGGAGATTCCTTTCCAGCATGGAAGTGGTGCCCAACTCCATGAGAACACTTGCGGACCCCACAATGATGCAGTGTCAGATGGCCGATGTCTCAGCTTTCATGGCAGCACAAGCAGGAGCCACATAATATCTCAGTGCTGCAGTGGAAGCTTAGATTGAAGTCCTGCCAGCTCAGGTTGATGCCATGCAAGCCCAGCTTGGTGCTATGGACGTTCATATTGCTGCCATCATGGCTGCGGATACCAGTGCTCAAGGGGCTTGCAGAGTTTTACAGCAGTCCAGTAGTCTGTGTTCCAGCAGATTACTAGGATTGATCAGACGCTGGCAAGGGCAGTGGAGGAGTGATAGTGGCTCCGTGGAGCACAAACCTGTTGTCCTCTCTCAAGATGACAACATTTGTCTTTCTGTCATTGCCACTCCACCAGAGCCCTTGCTATTGCCTGTCTGCCAAGCAACCCAGACTGCTGCCACCCATGCCAACCAAGGCGATGCAGTCCCAAGCCGGGCTTTCTAGGGCCAGAGCTGCTCGAGGTTGTCCTGTAAGCCGATCTGCAGTCTCCATCACTAAAAGCCTTCCACAGGCCATGCTGCAGCCACTGGGGTGGCACTGGGTAGGAATACTAGGCCAGGCAAAGGTACAAGGAAGGCAGGCACTAGTGGAATATAGAAGAATGATGAGTTGGCTTTTGTATGGAATATTGGATGGTTTGTTTGATAAAGTTGGTTTTCAATTTTTGTTTTGGGGTGGCTTATATTTTTGTATTGTGGCCAAGAGGAGGCTACAATGGTCAGTAACAGAGGACAGGTAAGCTATGTCACTGTTGGTGAAGAGGGAATTGAGGTTACATTCACTAGTATGACAGTCAGATGAGTCTATCACGGATAGCCCAGCCAGAAAGGGGATATATTAATTGCATACTCTCTTCCTCCTTCTCTTCCTTCTCAGCTCGTGTGTGCTCGTTGTATAGCGGGTGGCAAGGGCTATGCCTTCAGGATGGCCAGCATGTGTAGGATGCAGCAAACCATGACAAATCATGCCATTTACTGTGCCGATCCTGATGGTGGAAGCGTTGCTTAAGCATCCTAGTGGTTCGCTTGATGACATTTCATTTGGCAGTATGACTTTCATTATAGCATGCTGCCCACGTGTGCTTGGGTCGTGCACCAGACTCATGAACTAGTAATTGGTAAATAGCTCTTGTCACCCAGTGGCCACACTCTAGTCTCTTGTGGTGGCTCAAATGCTGATAGTACAATGGACTGGCGCAGAATAAATGCATTATGACTGCTGCCAGGATACCGGGCATGATCTGCACGATGTGCTGAGGGAGTGCAAGCTTTGTGGTTGCAGTAGATCTCTGAATTTAGATGCGACACCAGCAAAAAAAATGAGTGCAATCACTGACACCCTGCACCATGGGGAAGCCCACTATTCTGACAAAGCCACATCTAACCTCCACCTACTTCATTCTGGAAAGGGAGAAGGCAATGCATTCCAGTCTCTTCACATACAGTATCAGTCACCTTGGTTATGCAACAGTGGATAGCAAACTGCAAGATGTTAGAGATGTCCCCTGCTCCAGCATGGAAGGAGACAGACGCTAAGAAGTTCATGGCTACTGTCACTATCAGTACAGTCTTTGCCAGTCTGAGGCTGCAGGTCTGGGCACAACAGCTGGCAGATTTCAGTGGGCACCTTTTTCGTGAAATGAATATGAGACATATGCAATTCCTTGCTGAGATTCAAGTAGGAGATTTGATCCCTGAACACCCAATGTGGATATGTCATCCTATTGAGAGCCTTTCTCCCCCTGCTTTCCCTCCCTCTTTGAGCAGCTTGTCCTCCTCTGTGTCACCTCTGCACATTTCCCCTGTCATGTTGTGGGACAAGGAGGATAGAAACTACAGCAGCCATAGTTGGGAGCAAGTGGCCTGAGAGAACCCTTGAAGTGAAAACAAAACCTTTACCATATGCCACACAGTTCCCTGGATGATGAAAGAGTTAGAGAGTAAGATGAAGCAGAAAAAAGGTGCATATGACAGATGTCAGGTTGATAATACAAGTGAGAAATAGGCTGAATATAGAAAGTTCAGAGTGGAAGTGAAAAAAGAAATGAGAGAGTCAAAGAGAGGGTATGAGAAAAGACTGGCAGCTGACATAAAAGGGGGGTCCAAAAGTCTTCCATAGGCATTGGCCATAATCTTCAAATCCTCCTTAAATACAGTGGTGGTGCCAGACGACTGGAGAATTGCAAATGTTACATCCTTTTTTAAAAAAGGGTGTGAGGATAAACCCAGCAACTACAGGTCAATCAGTTTAATGTTGATGGTCGGAAAGTTTTTAAAACCATAACCTGGGACAAAATTAACAGTCACTTGGACAAGTGTGGATTAATTAAGGAAAGCCAGCAAGGATTTGTGAAAGGACATCATGTTTAACTGACTTGCCTGAGTTTTTCAATGATGTAACATGGAGGGTTGATGAGGTTAATGCAGTTGATGTGGTGTGCATGGTCGTCTGATAAAGTGCCACATCACAGGTTTGGCAGCCAAGTTGAAGCCCATGGAATAAAAGGGACAGTGACAGCATGGATTTGAAGTTGGCTGAGTGACTATATAAAGATAGTGTGGACCTGTTGTTTTTTGGACTAGAGGAAGGCATACAGTGGGGTGCCCCAGGGGCTGTTACTAGGAGCACTGCATTTTTTGATTTATATCAGTGACAGAGATTTGTGTGTACAGGGCACAATTTCAAAATTTGCGGATGACAGAAAACTTGGAAATATTGAGAGGTGTCACTGCTGAGGCTGCTGGCCCTCTGATTGGACCGGCACCTCTTGCGGGTGCACCTCTGGCAGCATCCACGTAATTGGCTGCCCCGGGTCCCACTGGCCCCTAAAGTGGGGGTGACCCCCAACCACCCCCACATCCTGCTTTTGGCCCTGCCACCTCCATTATATCCAGCCCACAGAATAAAAAAGCAAGGAAGTTATGATGAACCTTTATAAAACACTGGTTCAGCCTCAACTGGACAATTGTGTCCAGTTCTGAGCACTGCACTTTAGGAAAGATGTGAAGGCTGTAGATGTAGAAAGGGTGCAGAAAAAATTTACAAGAATAGTTTCAGGGATGAATGACTTCAGTTATGTGGATAGATTGGAGAAGCTGGGGTTGTTCTCCTTAAAGAGAAGGTTGAGAGGAAATTTGAAAGAGGTGTTCAAAGTCATGAGGGGTCTAGATGTAGTAGATAGAGAGAAACTGTTCCCATTGGCAGAAGGGTCAAGAACCAGAGGACACTGATTTAAGGTGATTGGTAAAAGAAGCAAAGGCGACATACGGAAAAATATTTTTACGCAACAAGTTGTTAGGATCTGAAATGCACTGTCTGAGAGTGTGGTGGAGACAGATTCAATTGTGGCTCTCAAAAGGGAATTGGATAAGGGCCTGAAGAGAAAAATAAATTGCAGGGATACGGGGAAATGGCAGGGCAGTGGGACTAGCTGAGTTGTTCTTGCAGAGAGCTGACACAGACATGACGGGCTGAATGGCCTCCTTCTATGCTGTAACAATTATATAATTCTATGACTTCAGTAACTTTAAATAACAGTACAAACCACCAAAGTTTCTACTAACTCAGCAATAGCCAGTAGAAATCAATCAACAGCTAATCTAAAAGTAGTTTTAGGGCGGCACAGTGGCGCAGTGGTTAGCACCGCAGCCTCACAGCTCCAGGGACCCGGGTTCGATTCCGGGTACTGCCTATGTGGAGTTTGCAAGTTCTCCCTGTGTCTGCGTGGGTTTTCTCCGGGTGCTCCGGTTTCCTCCCACAAGCCAAAAGACTTGCAGGTTGATAGGTAAATTGGCCATTATAAATTGTCACCAGTATAGGTCGGTGGTAGGGAAATATAGGGACAGGTGGGGATGTTTGTTGGGAATATGGGATTAGTGTAGGATTAGTATAAATGGGTGGTTGATGTTCGGCACAGACTCGGTGGGCCGAAGGGCCTGTTTCAGTGCTGTATCTCTAATCTAGTTGATGATCCCTTTACAGACCCTTCCTGCTGCTGAACGTACATTCAGCTGTGCAAGTTTAAGAGAGGGCGTTAGCTGAAGCATTGAGCTCTGAAATGACATTGCTACTGTGAAATCAGTGTTAATTGCTGACCGATGTCACAGTCTGCCAATTCTGCATACTTCTGTTGCACAGTGTCTGCAAAAACGAACTCACCAAAATAGCAATCCGCACGTCGTTTTGGTCCAGAAACATTACCCATAGTGCTGAAATTACTGGTGCTACATATCCAATTTTTGCAGCATGTGAGTAACGAAGTTTCTCCTGAATTCCTTATTGGACCTACCCTAATATATACTGTGCAGCATTCAAACTTCCAAAAAAAGCTCACAATGGTAAATCTGTCCTTTATTTTGTATATTGTTTTGGCTTGTATTTCAGTTTATTTTCCTCACAGGCATCTATTTCATACTTTTCCTTTCTGCACTGAAGTATTATTTCTTCTGGATTCTATCTGGGGCTGTAGTTCATGATTATTTTGTCAAAAATCATTCAGGAAAATTCTTTGTGTAGTAGATTCCAAATATATGTCTATTACAATTGATTGAAAATCCTATTCAAAATAGTGAATTCGCACTTTGCCCAGACCTGTTAGTCAACTCGCTCAGCAAAGATTGGCAAGTAACTGTCCATGTGTATGCATAATAATCATGTATCCTACTGGCATTTGTTTCGTCCTGTCAGCTTGACAGACACAATACTTCTAAACATTGCCATACCAACCTGTAGCTATCCAGTAAACATAAATGGATGCAACTGTTAATACAGCTAGGGCTGAATTTTAACAAGTTAGCAGTCTCAGTGCTTGAATGGAGGGCAGCTCAAACATTTGGTGCAAATGTCAGTATTTTCAGCCTTCCTGATTTTTCTTTTTGCTCACTGAAGTTGATAATTAGGGCAGCACAGTGGCGCAGTGGTTAGCACCGCAGCCGCATAGCTCCAGTGACCCGGGTTCAATTCTGGGTACTGCCTGTGTGGAGTTTGCAATTTCTCCCTGTGTCCGCGTGGGTTTTCGCCAGGTGCTCCGGTTTCCTCCCACAGCCAAAGACTTGCAGGTTGATAGGTAAATTGGCCATTATAAATTGCCCCTAGTATAGGTAGGTGGTAGGGGAAGGTGGGGATGTGGTAGGAATATGGGATTAGTGTAGGATTAGTATAAATGGGTGGTTGATGGTCAGCACAGACTCGGTGGGCCGAAGGGCCTGTTTCAGTGCTGTATCTCTAAATAAATAAATTAGGAGTGCTGCAAATTGGATCCGTGGACTTTTGCCCCATGTTTACCCAACTTGCCTTCCTGTTGACTGAAGCTCTGATTTGAGAGGGTTAGCCGGGTAGCCATCATAGAATCATAAAAAGTTTCAGCACATAAAGAGGCCATTTGCCCATTGTGCCTGTGCCAGCCCTTTGAAAGCACGATCATGCTTAGGCCCACACCCCCGCTATTTGTCCATGTTCTCATCCTCAAGTACCTTTCCAAATGACTTTTAAAATCACTTATGGGATCAGCTTCCACAGCTTTTTAGCTGGAGCATTCCAGATCCCTCTAGATCTCTCTAGATCTTTTGCCAATGATTTTGAATCTCTGGCTAAAGGGAATAAATTTTCTCGATCCAGTCTATCAAAAACTCTCATCTTCTTGAAAATCTCTATTAGTCATCTCTTATCATTCTCTGTTACAAGGAAAAAAGTCCTAACTTTTCCTACCTATCCTCATAACTGAAGTCTTTCATCCCTGATAGCATCCTGGTAAACCTCCTCGTTACCCTTTCTCAGGTTTTTATATCTTTCCTGAAGTGTGGTGTCCAGAAGTGTTCATAATAACTCCAGATGAGGCCTAACCAGTGGTTTATAAGGTTCTAGCATGATCCCTTTATTTTCATATTCCATTTTCTATTTATAAATCAAAGTAACCAACATGCATTTTTGACTACCTTATCAACTTGCCCTGTCATCTTTAAGGATTTGTGTGTATGGACACCAAACTTTTTCTGCTTATGCACACTTTTCAAAATTGTGCCATTACACTATATACAGTACTTCCATATCAGTCCTCCCAAAGTGCATCACTTTACACTTCTCCACATTGAGCTCCATCTGCCATGCTTTTGCCATTTAATCATTCTGTTCATAGCATCCTGATGTCTACAACTTTCTTCATCACTATCTGCTATATTGTCAGGTTTCATATCATCTACAAACTCTATTAATTCAGCTTTCCTCATGCCTCCTTCTAATCATGGGGAGTATCAGTACCTCTGTGAAGTTATTCTATACTGTCAATTCTGCATTTGGAGTGATATGGGTTTTCTCACTTGTCCAAAGCAAGACCTGTAATGTGATGCCGCCAATCAATGATTACAGCATTGCTTGGGATACTATTTGGTGAACATAGAAGAGCTTAAGATTTGGGAAGGACACCCCACACCACTACAGCCTGCCAGACTGAACATTGAGTTAAATAATATCACAGCATGACGGGCTCCCATTTTACTTTTATTTTTTGTTCTTTTTTCTTTGTTGTGTTTATTTTATTTTAGTTTGTTCAGTTTGTTTCTACTGTGCCTACCCACTCTGTTTTTTCATGTTTGTCCTTGTGGCTGTTCAGTTTTTAGTCCATTAACACCTTATCTGTACTAATGCTTTGTCTTTCAGCACACTCTTAACATACTGTTAGCCTTTGAACCATGACCTTCTGGTCAGCTATTCTGTGACCTTGTCCTATCAACACCTTCTCTTTTATTATCTCTTGCCCCACCCCTGCTTTACTTGCTTAAAATCTTTTACATTTCTTATATCTGCCAGTTCTGAAGAAGGGTCACTGACCTGAAACGTTAACTCTGCTTCACTCTCCACAGATGCTGCCAGACCTGCTGAGTATTTCCAGTGTTTCTTGTTTTTATCCCACACCACCAGGGATGCATGCCAGCCAGCATACAGGGTTTTATAAAAAATTATTTTGCAAAGTTTAAGAAACCCTCAGGCATCCATTGCACTGCTTTTCATTTCTAATGAATGAAAAGAGGTGATTATGGTGTTATTAATGAGTTAGAAAATTTAAATACACGTCAGAGTCCAGTAATCAAAGCCTCTTGTACGTGTGTCTACAGCAATGGGAATCATGTGCTCAACTGCACTGCCCCTTTGCATCATTATTATACCTTCCCCAAGTCCTGTACCTCTTGACTCAGTTTAGTTTCAGCTTAAAGGGATGCTTTTCCTCAACCAGATTCTGGAGTTAATTGTTATCATATACAAAAGACTGAAGAACTTTCAAAAGCTCCCACCAGTCTTTTTACTGTTAAATTGACATCCTAAACTTTTGCTTGATTATCTTTGAAGGTTGGGCAAAATTTTTATACACCATTTTATCTTCTCGAAAACCTTATCTGTAACTTCTCACCACCTCTCCCCCCCAAACTTAGGAGATAAAATAAATTGAGTCTATGTTGAAATGAGACCTTTCCTTTTTTCCATATGTTCTTATGATCCAAATAAAAGAACATTAAACTACAGGATGATTGAAGAGGTTTTCCTGCTTTCATAAAGATTAAGCAATTTTATTGTCAATATAAGCCATGGAGATCAAATAACCAAATTAATATGCATTACTCCTTGAAGGATATTTTATCAGTTCACTGATGATGCTATCATTCGATGCAGTTCATCAGTATATTTCATGAGTATTGTTAAATTTAGCATCACTGTAAAATACCTTGCAGCAGCCAGCTGGGGAGAATTACTTCAGTGCCATGCTAAGCCCCATCAACTGAGCATATCTGCACACATAGGGGCTGGATTTTAAGGAGCCCTCAGTGTTAGGCTCCATGGCGGTCCGCTGCTGCTCCAATCTTCCGGCATCCCCGCCCGTCCCCCGCCATGGAGCCCAATGTCGGGAGCTGAACAAAATTCAACCTATGGAGGCTTTACTTTCAATTAACACCTTTGTATAATTTACACATCAAATCTTTCAATATCCAGTAAACCTGAACCCAATACATCAAAAATGATTTGTCTTTGCACATTTATGTGTCACCCCTCTACCTGGCTCACACTTTCACTTTATTCACTTGTTTCATATTCCCAAAGCCAATATGATCTCAGTCACTAAATAAAATCAAGTGAGCAGTGCCACAGGAGATTTACTAATATATAAATGTTTTCAATCCATAGCCTGTCAGACACTACACTTCATAAAGTGTCATATTTTATGATAGAGGTACAACAATCCTCAAAAAAGAGAAATAAAATGACTTAATTCCTTTTTTTTCTGACCTTGGGGAGTATCCATGAAGTTATAATCAACTGATAAATTCCAGAGTAACAGTATTGACCAAAGAAGAAATCAGCTGTAAAAAAAAGCTTCTGGATATTTGTATTAACATCAACTACATCTTATGAAAGAAAAACTTGCATTTTGTATAGTGCCTTTGGGATAAAGTCCCAGAGTGCTTTACAGCCAACAAAGTACTTCAGAACTGGAGTCACTGTTGCAACGTAGGAAATGTGGTGGCCGACCTGCACACAGCAACCTCGCATGAGCAGTAACATGATGATGCCCCGATCATCTGTTTATTAGTGCAGCTGTTTGAGGGATAACTATTGACCAGGACAATAGGGCAAACTCCCTTGCTCTTACTCAAAATAGCACCATGGGATCTTTCATGTTGGCCTGAGGGCAAATGGAGGCTTAGTTTAATGGTTCATTCAACAGACTGCACCTCCAACAGTGCAGCACTCCCTCAGTACTGTGTTCAATTGTCAGCCTAGATTATGTGCTCAAATCACCAGAGCATAAATAAATAACTTGAACCTACAGCCTTCTGAATCAGAGGCATGAATGCCACCAACTGGCATCACAGCTGACATCATAGTTGGAAAAGGACATAATTCCGTCTTAGCAGCAGAATAATACATTGCACAGTAGCCAGCACAGCACTTCTATCCTTATAGAGCAACACATCTTCCTTGCCATGAACAATACCACAGGAAATCTGCTAGTGTTATCCAAAGAGACCTTTCCTTTCTCATTTATGTGTCCCTTTGCAACACAGCTTATATTAACAGATATGGGGAAGATCAGAATTATTCTAACCCCCTCCGCCCCCACCCCCTTTACTGCTAAGACAAAAGATGATGTATTTTGAGATTTTGCACTCCGTCCCCCTAAACCACGTTCCACTAAAATAAATTTCCTGGCAGCAAGAGATGATAAGTGAGCCTATTAGGACAAAGAGTGCAATCTGCAGAAATAGCTACTGCAGGGCTGGGGTCACAGGAGCATTAGCATGTCAGCTAGCAGCAATTCATCAGATTTATTTAGCTTGTTTGTTGGTTACCAAGATTACAGAGGAGGAAAAGGATCATATTTCATCTTACATAGATTGCATATTTGTTCCACTACCTGAAATATCAATTTGGGAGGAGCATTTGGTTGGGAAATATTTGCTCGCATTCAATGAAAGACTCATTTTCAGGGTGACTGAAGTATATATCATCATTTGGCCAAGCACCGGGCCACTGCATAAAGTGACAGGATCATTTCTTCTTTTAAAGTTTTAATTTAGATGCAGAAGAGCTTCAGTAACATCTCACCTATGAATTAATCTTTTCATGGAGAGTAGGAAACATATTGATTTTATAATTATCTTTGGGAGACAAATTATAAAAGGAAGACCGACGAAACAGTGCAGCCCGACACAGAATTTATTTAAACAAAGTTTAACTTGCAGGTAGCCAACATTTCCTTTTCATGTATGAACTGTCGTGCAGAATGGCAAGTTGTTGTACAGTATAAGTAATGATAATAAAGTTGTATCATTGTTATTTAAAAGTACCCAGACCCTGTAAGACATGGATTGCTTAGTCTTCCTTTAACAATAGATAAAATAGAGGCATTGGCATAAACCATGGGATATATCGGGCTGCAGCCTTGTATGTAGAAATATCGTCACTTTTCTATTCCAATATCTCAACCAACTTTGAGGAATCTAATCAACTGTGAGCTAACAAAAGGTATAGTAATTACCATGCTAAGTGGCTTTTTAAAGTATTGCAGAGCTTTTAAGGGATGGCGGTGCAGTGATCACCAGAGTTTGAATGTGGCCTGGATAATTCAGCTACTGCCCTGCAATACTAAACTGGCATTTATCCTCTACAAAAATTATGATTTCTTTGAAAATTATTGTGATGTTCCATTTCTCCTTATTTTGGCAGAGTCTATAGTCTTGAAAAGACAATGCAAGATAAATAGGTTGATGCCTAAAGTAGCGGAAGTGAAGAATTGCAGATGAATGCATTAAGCTGTTAACCCACAGTGTAACCTCATGGTCACATAGTATCAGTTCAGAAAAGGTCATTGAGAAAACTTGTGCATGTAAAGCTGTATTTTCTCTGATTTTCAAAGAGTTTAACATTTTGTACACAGGAGAAAAGTTCTACATTCTGCTCCTGAGAAATCGTTTAAGGACTGTGGTATCAACTTAAGCTGCTAATTTTTCTTGACTGATTTTTTAATCAATATTGATGTCCTTATCCGTGAATTCTTGACACATGAAAACATTATCGAAATAAATTGCAGAAAATATGGTAGTTTTGTTTCTGTAACTTCTTAACTAGAGAATATTTAATTCAACTACGCTTTCCACTTTTGGTCTCCAGAATATTAATATCCCTATTTTTCACATATATCAGCCTAAGCATTCAGCAAATGAACACAGGAGAAAAGGTGTGAGGACACACAAACAGGCCCATCAGACTTGCTCTTCCCTGATTATGGAACATCCACAAACACCACTGAGCCACTTCCAAACCACACCATCTCCAGGAAAAGGAGAAAGCATATTTTCTTGGAGCTATATCATCGTTTCTTCACTGTCGCTGGATCAAAATCCTGGAACTCCCTTCCTAACAGCACTGTTGGTGTGCCTACACCCCAAGGACTGCAGCAGTTCAAGAATGCAGCTCATCACTGCCTTCTCAAGGGCAAATAGGGATGGGCAATAAATGCTGGCCTAGCCAGCAACACCCGCTTCCCATGAATGAGTAAAAATGACGTGGGTCAGAATAAGGAAGAAAGTGATAATGTGTGAATCAGGGTTACTGTGCATATATGTGAATGCACAGAGTGTGGTAGATAAGATTGGTTAGCTGCAGGCGTGGATTGCCATGTGGAAATATGATGTTGCTATAACAGAGTTCTGGCTCAAAGAAGGGCAGGACTGGGGATTGAATATTCCTGGATACAAGGGGTTCAGGCAAGATAGGAAAGTAAGAAAAGAGGGAGGGGTGGCAGTATTGATTAAGGAGACTATTGCAGTGTTGGAGAGAGAGAATATCCCAGAGGGGTCAAGGACAGAACCTATTTGGCGAAAGCTAAGGAACAAAAAGGGTGATATTTCATTGCTCAGTGTAGTCTTTAGGGCACAAACTAGTGAGAAAGATGAGGAACTGAAAGAAATAGTAGTAATAAAGAGGTAGTACTCAAGAAATTGACTGGCTTGAAGGTTGATGAATTCCCTGGATCAGATGAGATACATCCCAGAGTTTGAAGGAGGTGGTTATAGAGATAATGGATACATTGGTGGTTATCTTTCAAAATTCTGTAGATTCTTGAAAGGTTCCTGCAGACTGGAAAGTAGCAAATGTAACCCCGCTATTTAAGAAAGGCGGAAGAGAGAAAACGTGGAACTGCAGACCTGTTAGTTTGATGTCAGTAGTAGGGAAATTGTTAAAATCTATAAAGGATGTGATAACTAGACACTTAGAAAATAATGATATGATTGGGCAGAGTTAACATGGATTTATGAAAGGGAAATCATGTTTGACAAACCTGTTGGAGTTTTTTGAGGATGTTACTTGTAGCATAGATAAAGGAGAACCGGTGGATGCGGTGGATTTGGATTTTCAGAAGGCTTTTGATAAGATCCCACCCAGGAGGCTAGTAAACAAAATTAGATCACATGGGATTGGGGGTAATATACTGGTATGTATTGAGAATTGGTTAACAGACAGAAAACAGAGAGTAGGACTAAATGAGTCATTCTCAGATGGCAGACTGTTACTAGTGGGGTACCGCAAGGATCGGTGCTTGGGCCACAGCTGTTCACAAACTGTACAAATGATTTGGATGTGAGGACCAAATGTCATATTTCCAAATTTGCTGATGACACAAAACCAGGTGGGAATGTAAGTTGTGAGGAGAATGCAAGGAGGCTTCAAGGGGACTTGGACAGGCTAAGTGAAAGGGCAAGAACATGGCAGATGTAATATAATGTGAATAAGTGTGAAGTTATCCAGTTTGGTAGAAAAAAATAGAAAGGCAGAGTATTTCCTAAATGATGAGAGGTTGGGAAGTGTTGATGTCCAAAGGGACCTGCATGTCTTTGTTCATGAGTCACTAAAAGCTAACATGCAGGTACAGCAAGCAATTAGGAAGGCAAATGGTATTTTGGACATCATCACAAGAGGATTTGAGTACAGGAGTAAAGATGTACTTCTACAATTGTATAAAGTTTGGTGAGACCGCACCTGGAATATTGTGTACAGTTTTGGTCTCCTTCCCTAAGGAAGGGTATACTTGCCGTAGAGGGAGTGCAATGGCGGTTCACCAGACATTCCCTGGGATGATGGGATTGTCTTAAGAGGAGAGACTGAGGAAACTGGAACTGTATTCACTAGAGTTTCGAAGAATGAGAGGTGATCTCATTGAAACTTACAAAATTCTTACAGGGCATGACAAGGTGGATGGAGATAGGATGTTTCCCCTGGCTGGTGAGTCTAGAATCAGGGCCCATAGTCTCAGAATAAGGCGTAGGCCATTTAAGACTGAAATGAGAAGGAATTTCTTCACTCAGAAGGTGGTGAATCTTTGGAATTCTCTATCCCAGAGGACTATGGAAGCTCAATCATTGAACATGTTCAAGACAGAAATCGATAAATATCTGGATACTTATGACATCAAGGGGTATGGGGATAGCATGGGAAAATAGTGTTGAGGTAGATGAGATCAAGGGATACGGGGAGAAAGCAGGAACAAATTACTGAGTTTGGGTGATCAACCATGATCGTATTGAATGGCTGAGCAGGCTCAACAGCCTGAATGGCATACTCATTCTCCTATGTTTCTATGTGGAGGAACACATTTTCAAGAAATTACAGAGAAGTGCAAGAATTATTGAGTAGTGAAAATGGGGGACTTTAATTATTCGAATATAGACTGGGGTAGTGGTAGTGTAAAGGACAGAGAGGGGCAAGAGTTCCTAGAGTGTGTTCAGGAAAATTTTCTACAACAGTATTGTTTCCAGTCCAACAAGAAAGGAGGCATTGCTTGACCTGGTTCTTGGGATTGAAGTGGGCCAAGTGGATCAAGTGTCAGTAGGAAAACATTTAGAGGACAGTGATTATTGTATCACAAGGTTTAGGTCGGCTATGGAAAAAGACAACACTCTAGAGTAAGAACAACTAACTGGGGGAAAGTGAACTTCAATGGAGTAAGAATGGATCTGGGCCAGATAAATTGGAATCAAAGATTGGCAAGAAAAACAGTACTTGAACAATGGGCTACCTTCAAAGAAGAGATAGTTCGGCCACAGTCAAGGTATATTCCCTCAAAAGGGAAGAGTGAGGCAAACAAATCCACAGCTCCTTGGACAACAAAAGAGATAGATTAAGATAAAGAAGAAGATTAAATGTGCTTATGACAGATATCAGGTGGATAATACAATGGAGAAGATAGAAGGTTGAGAGGGG
This sequence comes from Heterodontus francisci, assembly GCF_036365525.1. Taxonomy (NCBI): domain Eukaryota; kingdom Metazoa; phylum Chordata; class Chondrichthyes; order Heterodontiformes; family Heterodontidae; genus Heterodontus; species Heterodontus francisci. Next base: position 32,827,865 of record NC_090374.1, on the reverse strand, counting down.
AAGTGAAAAGCAAATAAGAGAAGCAAAGAGAAAGTTTGAAAGGTGACAGGCAGCTAAAATAAAAGGCAATCCTAAAGTCTTCTATTGGCATATAAATAGTAAAGGGGTGGTAAAAGGAGGAGTGGGGGTGATTAGGGACCAAAAAGGGGTTCTATACATGGAGACAGGAGGCTTAGCTGAGGTATTAAATGAATAATTTGCATCTGTCTTTACCAAGGAAGAAGATATAACCCAGGTCATGGTGAAAGACAAGGTAATTAATGCACTAGAAGAATTTAAAATTGATAAGGAAGAGGTATTGGTTAGGCTGCCAGATGAATGGGGAATTGCAAATGTTACACCCTTGTTCAAAAAAAGATCTAAAGATAAGCCCAGCATCTACAGGCCAGTCAGTTTAACTTTGGTGGTGGGAAAACTTCTAGAAATAATAATTGGGGAAAAAAATTAACAGTCACTTGGACAAATGCGGGTTAATTAAGGAAAACCAGCATGGATTTATTAAGGGCAAATCGTGTTTAACTAATTTGCTGGAGTTTTTTGATAAGGTAACAGAAAGGGTTGGTGAGGGCAGTGCTGTTGATGTGGTGTACATAGAGTTCCAAAAGGTATTTGATACAATGCTTCACAGCAGACTTTTGAGCAAAGTTATAGCTCATGGAATAAAAGGGACAGTAGCAACATGGATAAGAAATTGACTGAGTGATAGGAAACAGAGAATAGTGGTTAATGGATGTTTTTTGGACTGAAGGAATGTGGAGTTCCCCAGGGGTCAGTGTTGGGACCCTTGCTCTTCCTGATATACATTAATGACCTAGACCTTGGTGTACAGGGCAAAATTTCAAAATTTGTGGATGACATAAAACTTGAAAGCATTGTGAACTGCGAGCGGAATAGTGTAGACAGTCAAAGGATGTAGACATGTTGGTGAAATGGATGGACAAGCGGCAGATGAAATTCAATGCAGAGAAATGTGAAGTCAGTCATTTTGGCAGGAAGAACATGGAGGGGGTGCAGGAGCAGAGGGACCTGGCTTTTTGTGCATTAGTTATTGAAGGTCTCAGGACAGGTTGAGAGAGCAGTTAATAAAGCATACAGTACCCTGGGCTTTATTAATAGAGGCACAGAGTACAAGGGAAGGAGGTTATGTTAAACTTGTATAAAACACTGGTTCGGCCTCAACTGGAGTATTTCGTTCAGTTCCGGGCACCGCACGTTAGGAAAGATGTGAAGGCATTGGAGAGAGTACAGAAAAGCTTCACGAGAATGGTTCCAAGGATTAGGAACTTCATTTACGAAGATATATTGGAGAAGTTGGGACTGTTTTCCTTGGAGGAGAGAAGGTTGAGAGGAGATGTGAAAGAGATATTCAAAATAATGAGGAGTATGGACAGAGTGGATAGGAAAACCGGTTCTCACCTGTGAAAGATTCCAGAGTGAGAGGACACAGATTTAAGGTAACTGGCAAAAGAAGCAATGGCAAACTTTTTCACACAGTGAGTGCTTAGGATCTGGAATGCACTGCCAGATAGTATGGTAGAGATAGGTTCAAACGAAGCATTCAAAAGGGAATTAGATAGTTATCTGAAAAGGAAAAATGTGCAAGGTTACGGGGAGAAGGCGAGGGAATGGCACTAAATGAATTGCTCATTCAGAGAGTTGTGCAAACATGATGAGCCAAATGGCCTCCTTCTGTGCTGTAACAAATCTTTTTCTGTGCTTCTGTGATTCAGCATCGAGCCGTTTGATACAAAGCTATAAGGACAATGAATCTTCCATATTGTTAAGAAATAATATTGCTGTTATTGGACAAGTTAGGAAGTGGTAGCCCACAATCTAATTTTACTATGTACAGAAATTGGGGGCCAGATTTTATTCCAGCAAAGGTGGTCCTGATGGCAGCTCAAAAGGCTGGAGAAGACCCCAGCTTGGCCCTCTATTGCATCACCGGTGCAATTTAACGGGGGGCAGGCAATTAACTGCCTGCCACTGGGGACACTGTCCCTTTAAGAAATTAGCTCCCGCCTCCAAGAGCTGCCGACCAATTGGAGGGCTGGGAGCTCTGCAGTACTGGCAGTGCCACTAGGAGTGGTGGCCACTGCTGATATTGCAGGAGGCCTTGCAGAGGAGAAGACTGATGAAGACCCTGGGGCAATTGAGTGAGGTCAGGATCACCAGGGCCATTAAGGCAGGCCCTGGAGACAGGAGGTGGAGGGTATACAAAAGTAGGGAGGTTATGCTTCAGCTATACAGGGCATTGGTGAGACCACATCTGGAGTACTGTGTACAATATTGGTCTGCTTATTTAAGGAAGGAAGTAAATGTCTTGGAAGACAAATACCTGGAATGGGCGGGTTGTCTTCGGAGGAAATGTTGGACAGGTTAGGCTTGTATCCGCTGGAGTTTATAAGAGCAAGAAGTAACTCTATTGAAACATATAAGATCCTGAGGGGTCTTGCCTGGGTAGATGTGGAAAAGATGTTTCATCTTGTGGGAGAATCTAGAACTAGGGGTCACTGTTTAAAAATAAGGGGTCGCCCATTTAAGACACAGATGAGGAGAATGTTTTTCTCTCAGAGTGTCATGCATCTTTGGAACTCTCTTCCTCAATCTAGTTGTGCAAGACCCCTTGGGGATGAGTGACCATAATATTATAGAACTCTTCATCAAGATGGAGAGTGACGTAGTTGATTCAGAGACTAAGATCCTGAATCTTAGTAAAGGAAACGACGAAGGTATGAGGGGCGAGTTGGATATGATGGATTGGGAAACGTTACTTAAAGGGATGATGGTGGAAAGGCATTGGCAAACTTCAAAGAGCGCATGGATGAGCTGCAACAATTGTTTATTCCTGTCTGGCACAAAAGTAAAAAGGGAAAGGTAGCCAAACCATGGCTTACAAGGGAAATTAGCGATAGCATTAGATCCAAGGAAGAGGCATATAAATTCGTCAGAAAAAACAACAGACCTGAGGATTGGGAGCAGTTTAGAATTCAGCAAAGGAGGACCAAGGGATTGATTAAGAAGGGGAAAATAGCATACGAGAGCAAGCTTGCGGGGAACATAAAAACTGACTGTAAAAGTTTCTATAGGTATGTGAAGAGAAAAAGATTAGTGAAAACAAATGTAGGTCCCTTACAGTCAGAAACAGGGGAATTTATTATGGGGAACAAAGAAATGGTTGACCAACTAAATGCATACTTTGGTTCTGTCTTCAGAAAGGAGGACACAAATATCATACCAGAAATGTTGGGGAACAGAGGGTTTAGTGAGAGAGAGGAACTGAAGGAAATCAGTATGAGTAAAGAAATGTGGGGTGTTGGGGAAATTGATGGGATTGAAGGCCAATAAATCCCCAGGGCCTGATGGTCTGCATCCCAGAGTACTTAAGGAAGTGGCCCAAGACATAGTGCATGCATTGGTGGTCACCTTCCAAGATTCGAAAGACTCTGGAACAGTTCCTACAGATTGGAGGGTAGCTAATGTAACCCCACTATTTAAAAGGGGAGGTAGAGAGAAAGCAGGGAATTATAGACCAGTCAGCCTGATGTCAGTAGTGGGGAAAATTCTAGAGTTCGATATCAAAGATTTTATAGCAGAGCACTTAGAGAACAGTGGTAGAATCAGGCAGAGTCAGTGTGGAATTACGAAAGGGAAATCATGCTTGACAAATCTACTAGAATTCTTCGAGGATGTAACTAGTAGAGTTGATGAGGGGGAGCCAGTGGATGTGGTTTATTTGGACTTTCAGAAGGCTTTCGACAAAGTCCCACATAAGAGATTAGCATGTAAAGTTAAAGCGCATGGGATTGGGGGTAGTGTAATGTGATGGATAGAAAATTGGTTGGCAAACAGGAAACAAAAAGTCGGGATAAATGGGTCTTTTTCTGAATGGCAGGCAGTGATTAGTAGGGTACTGCAGGGATCGGTGCCAGGACCCCAGCTATTCACAATATATATTAATAATTTAGATGAGGGAACTAAATGTAATATCTCCAAGTTTGCAGATGACACGAAACTGGGTGGGAGGGTGAGTTGTGAGGAGGATGCAGAGAGGCTTCAGGGTGATTTGGACAAGTTGAGTGAGTGGGCTAATGCATGGCAGATGCAGTATAATGTGGATAAATGTGAGGTTATCCACTTTGGGAGCAAAAACAGGAAGGCAGATTATTATCTGAATGGCTATAAACTGAGAGAGGGGAATATGCAACGAGACCTGGGTGTTCTCGTACACCAGTCGATGAAGGTAAGCATGAGGTCCAACAGGTGGTAAAAAAGGCAAATGGTCTATTGGCCTTCATAGCGAGAGGATTTGAGTACAGGAGCAGGGATGTCTTGCTGCAATTATACAGGGCCTTGGTGAGGTCACACCTGGAATATTGTGTGCAGTTTTGGTCTCCTTATCTGAGGAAGGATGTTCTTACTATCGAGGGAGTGCAGTGAAGGTTTACCAGATTGATTCCTGGGATGGCGGGATTGACATATGAGGAGAGATTGAGTCTGTTAGGATTATATTCGCTGGAGTTCAGAAGAGTGAGGGGGGATCTCATAGAAACCTATAAAATTCTGACATGACTTGACAGGGTAGATGCAGGAAGGATGTTCCCGATGGTGGGGAGTCATGAATGGCGGAGCAGGCTCGAAGGTCCGAATGGATAATTCCTGCTCCTATTTTCTATGTTTCTGAAAGGTGGTGGAAGCAGAGGTTTTGAATATCTTTAAGGCAGAGATAGATGGATTCTTGATAAGCAAGGGGGTGGAAGTTTATAGGGGGTAGACGGGAATGTGGAGTTGAGGTTACAATCAGATCAGCCATAATCTCGTTGAATGGTGGAGCAGGCTCGAGGGACCGAGTGGCTTTTTTCTGCTCCTAATTCGTATGTTCATATGTTTAGTGAGATTGGGTGGGGTCTTCCCGGGATGGAGTGGCCATTATTCCCAGGGGGCCCTCCAGGGCTCTGGATTTCCCCCAAAGAGAGGACCCTCCCCCACCCACAATCCCCCTAGAAGGCTGTCAGGTTTTACCTGGCAGAGTCTCCCCATGGCAGAGTGCCCCTCCACATTCTATTAAATTGAGGTGGAGGCAGGAAGAGGCCCTTAAGTGGCTATTAATTGGCCACTTAAGGACTTCAGTTGGCCGGGGGCATGGAAGGCTGTTCTCGGCCTTCCCTGCCCTGGATTAAATTGGAAGACATCAGGAGGGCAATAGACACTCCACCCTCTGCCATCCCATGCAATTTTATGGGCCCCACCGCCTCCACTCCCATCCTTAGGGGGCCCACAAAATTCTGCCCTTTGTATTTTTTCAACTTCTAATTTATTCAGTTTTATAATTACTTTGTCAAATTAAACGATTTTCAATTTTTGGCGCAAGAAATATATAGATATTTGCTTAGCAGGAGGAGGGTTGTATTGAGAAATGGCTGCTTATTTTAAATGGGTTAATGCCTTCACTGATGACAAAGGAAGGTCAAATAAACGTGTTAAGCATTTGCCTGCTATTATCACCAACAGTAATTTCTAGGCACGATTGTCTCTTTAATCAACCTACGCAGTTGAGAAAATCTTGATCCTTTGTTTTAAGCGAATAAGAGGAAATTTAACTTTTAACCTGTAAAACTAGGGGACACATAAGAAACCATAAAATTACTTAAGATTTGCAGTACTCTGGTTGGCAGCGCAATCACCTCCAAAAATTTACAACCTTGTGTCAAAGGAACGGTAATTAAAGCCTTCCTTCCAAACTGTTCTGGTAGGCCATTTCTATAATAGATAGAAAAGGGATGTAAGGGCACCAGGTTGTCAAGTACCCTACCTGCAGGGTATCTTTCTCCTTGCCACCTACTACTTACAGGATATTTCTCTTCCCCTGTATTCCCAACCCGCCAATAAATCGAGAAGCATCTGCTACTTTACTGTGAATTTAAGGCTGTGAGAATGCTGACAGCGGGATGAAGTGATGACCCTTCCCATTAATGGCCATGTTATTAACTTCTCCTGTTATTTATTTTCTTTTCAGTCTTTTTCCACAGGCTTTCCGTGAGCTTAATGGTGACAGCGCCTTCAAGTTGTTTGTCATCCAACCATATTTAAACAAAGTAAAAGATTTCTGCAAGGGCTCTTGTGGGGGAGGGTCTGCTTTTTTTTCCATTATATTTCTGGACATTTCCGAGGGATTGATCACAACAATTACATTAATTGTCTATTACTCAAAAATGCAGAGGAGCATAAGAATTTTTAAGTAATTCAGTATTTCCTCCCCAATTTATCTCTTTATAATCTCCCCTCCATTGTTTCTCCTACTTGATACAATTTTGATACCATTTTGGAAGTCTCTTTCCAGTATCGCAATCATAGAGGTATCCCTCCGATTCTTTACACAGGTAGCCATCATTTGTGTCTGACGAAGCTGTAATGACTTGTGTGGCCGAGTGGTCCTGGTGGAGCCCAAACTGATCATTGGTAAGCGGGTTATTTCTGAGTAACTACTTCTTGATAGATGTCGATGACATTTTCCATTACTCCCTTGATAATTGAGAGTAGACTAGTGGGCCGGTGATTGGCTGGATCAGATTTGTCCTCCTTTTTGTGGACAGGACATACCTGGGCATTGTCAGGTAGGTGCCAGTGTTATAGCTGTACTGGAACAGCTTGGCTTGGGGTATGGCTAGTTCTAGAACACAAGCCTTCAGCACTGTAGTCGGGATGTTGTCGGGACCCATAGCTTTTGCTGTATCCAGTGTGCTCGGTTGTTTCTTGCTATCACATGAATCTAATTGGCTGAAGACAGGCATCTATGATGCTGGGGACCTCAGGAGGAGGCCAAGATGGCTCATCCACTTGGCACATTTGGCTGAAGATGGTTGTAAATGACTCAGCGTTGTCTTTTGCACTGATGTGCTGATCTCCGCCATCTTTGACGATGTGGATGTTCATTGATCCTCCTCCCCCCATTAATTATCACCACCATCCACAACTGGATGTGGCAGGACTGGGTGAGCTTTGCTCTGACCCGTCAGTTGTGGAATTGCTTAGCTCTGTCAATAGCATGCTGCTTCCACTGTTTACTGTGCATGTGGTCCTGTGTTGTAAATTGTCACCTCAGTTTTAGGTATGCCTGGTGCTGCTCCTGGCATGCTCTCCTATGCTCGTCATTGAACCGGGGTTGACAGTAATAGTAGAGTGAGGTATATGCTGGACCATGAGATTACAGATTGTGGTTGAATTCTGCTACTGCTGATGGACTCGTGGATGGTCAGTTTTGAGCTGCTAGATCTGTTCTGAATCCATCCCATTTAGCATGGTGGTAGTGCCACACAATATGATGTAGCATGTCCTCACTGTGAGGAGGGTCTTCAATCCCACAAGAACTGTGCAGTGGTCTCTCTTTGACTATGAAAAGATTTGGGATGTTCTGAGGTCAAGAAAGCTGCTATATAAATGCAAGTTTTTCTTTCTTTTTTAAAAATTGCAGCGTTGGCTGGTCTGCACTGCAATACTTTGTTGATTGGTTCACAAAGCTGATGATCCATCACAACTCTGTGTCTCATTTTATGATTCCTCAAGCCTTTCCAAATAGGTGCCTCAATGGATGTCTCAATGGCTTAAATAGCCATGGCTGTAATAGATGTCCCTGTTTCCACAGTTGCCATTCATCTAGTGTCACTGACCTTTGAATGATGACACCCTGAGTGGGTGCAAAATGGTATATGGCAATATGGCACAGTGACATCAGGATATTATTTGGCCTTCATCGAGTTGCCATATATTTCACAGGAGTTAATAATCTTAGTGCATAACATGGGCTGAATTTTATAGGCCCAGGATACAGGATGTAGGATACAGGCTGGGAGGCGGTGGGGGGACCCATAAAATAGCAAGCGAAGGCACTTAAGGGCTTCTTCCTGCCGCCGCTGGTATTTTACCAGCAGCTGGTGGGAGCCCGCCACGTGGGGCTGTCACCCAGTAAAACAAGGCAGCCTCCCTGTTGGCTGGGGGTTGGAGGGGGCCTCCACCATTGGCAATCTGTAGCCCATGATCTCCCTGTCTTCAATGACAACCCCTCCCTCTCCCTCACTGGGGCCTGCCAGATTGGCCCTGTTAAGCCCACCCCACTTACCTTTGGTCTGGAGTTCAATGGCTGCTCCTGTCCCAGGCTTCCTGTAATACCGGCAGTGGCCCCCGCTACTGGTGGCTCTGCTGGTACTCCTGAGCTGCCAGCCCTCTGATTGGCCAGCAGCACGTGGAGACAGGATCCCCATCCCTCCCGACGGTAGGCAGTTAATTGGCTGCCCGGGAGTCCAAAACAGGGACGAGGCAGGGTCACCCCCTGCATTCCAGCCCGCTGCTGGAACCCCGTCAGCAAGGTATATTTTAACATGTGTGTAGGCCTTTAATCCTAGAACCCCTTCCAAGGAGAGAAAGAACAAACAAACATTTATATAGCGCCTTTCATGATCCCAAAGCGTTTTACAGCCAATGAAGTACCTTTTAAGTGTACTTTTGAAGTCACTGTTTTAATGGCATCCAATTTGTACACAGATAGATCCCACAAACGGCACTACGATAATGACCAGATGATCTGTTTTAGTGATGTTAGTCGAGGGATAATTATTGACCAGGATACTAGGGAGAACTCCTCTGATCCCCTTCGATATAATGCCATGGGATCTTCTCAGTTCACCTGAGAGGGCAGATGGGGCCTCGGTTTAACAATTCATCTGACAGGTGACACCTCCAGCAGTGCAGAAATCCCTCATTAGTCCACTGGGAGTGCCAGCCTAGATTATGTGCTCGAGTCTCTGAAGTTATGATTATGTTGGGAATTCACACTGTGCTTCGAATATCGAGTGTGCCTCAGCACCCCACATGCAGAAGGCCCCTGGCACAGTCCAAATGTTGTAGTGGACCAGGACTAGAATGCTCAACTGGATACAAACTTTAGTAACTTTTTAATTTAACAACTTTTGGAACTAAATAAAATGGATCAATCCAAAAGACATGCAAAATGTGCCAGATGATAGTAACAAACACATTAACTTGTTCTTAGAAAATGTATTTGATTGTTAGTTAATGGAGTCATTAGCTTATTTATTTTAATGTAACACCAGGATAAAGATAAATGGCAGATTATTGTTGCATCGAATACAGCAGTTACATCGAATTTTCACAATGTGCTGTAAACAGTGAAGTAGTTTATAAGTCAAACTGACATTCAGCAAACAGTTTCATCTATGATGTACATTAATCATAGTAATTATAGTGTCAGACTTTCGTGAGGCTCATAAATAAAATGGTACTATTACATTATGCTAATGATATACTTAAACCCATCCACTTTCTGAAACCACATTATTTCCTGATAATCATTCTAGGTTAAATTCCTGTAATCAGTTGCCAACATTTGCCCAAGAAGAATTCGGCCAGTGAAACATATGTTGCACAGCTCATGAAGGAAAGATGAGCTCACAAGGTATTGCGAAAGCGCAGAATACTTCTCATTTCATCTCGTCTTTTATTGCTGTTTCCAACAAAAGGGTCAAACTGAGTCATTGTCTGGGAAACGATTTGGCACCTTCAAATCAATGCAGGTTTCCTCTTTGTGTTTACTTAACATTTTAAGTGTGTCCAAAAATTTCAAATTGTAGATCAGAGTTGCACTGTTTTTCTCACAAAATGTTAATCACAAACTGTAGAATGATAATAAAGTAATCCTATAATCATTTATACTGATGTCTTCCACAGACACAAAGGTTCCACACATCAGGATATCATAACAGATCATGATATCATTGCTATAATAACAGAAGCTTGGCTTAAAGAGGGGTAAAGTTGGCAGCTCAACACCCCTTAATATAGAGTTTTCAGGCGGGATAGAAAAGGGGATAAAAAAGGAGGTGGTGTCGCATTATTGGTTCAAGAATCAATTACAGCTGTGAGGTGGAATGATATGCTAAAGGAATCATCAAATGAGACCATATGGGTTGAGCTCAGAAATAAAAAAGGGGCAGGCACACTACTAGGAGTGTACTATAAACCCCCAAATAGTGAGAGGGAGATAGAAGAAAAAGTATGTAGGCAAATTTCTGAGTGAAAAAACAATAGGGCAATAATAGTTGGGGGTTTCAAATATCCCAATACCAACTGGGATACAAACAGTGTGAAGGGCACAGAGGGCACAAAATTCTTGAACTGTATTCAAGAGAACTTTTTTCACTAGCACGTAACAAGCCCTAGATTTCGTTTTAGGAAATGAAGCTGGGCAAGTGAATGAAGTAGCAGTCGGTGACCATTTTGGAAATAGTGACCATAACACAGTTAGATTGAGCATTATTATGGAAAAGGGCAAAGATAGAACAGGAGTAAAAGTTCTAAATTGGGGGAAGGCAAATCTTACGAAGCTGAGAGGTGATCTGGTGAAAGTGAACTGGATACAGCTACTTGAAGGAAAATCAGTGGCAAACCAGTGGGAGGCATTCAAAAGTGAGATTCTACAGGCACAGACATGTCCCCACAAAGAAAAAGGGTGGTACTGCTGAATCTAGAGACCCCTGGTTATCTAGAAACATACAGTGTAAGATAAAGCAGATAATGAAAGCTTATGACAGTCACAAAAAACTTAATACTTTTAGAAAGCCTAGAGGAGTATAGAAAGTGCAGGGGTGAAGAGAAAAAGGAAATTAGGAAAGCAAAGAGAGGAAATGAAAAACTCTTGGCAGGTAAAATCAAGGAAAACCCAAATATGTTTTATCAGTACATTAGGAGCAAGAGGATAACTATGGGAAGGGTCTATCAGAGATGTACAAGGTAACTTATGTGTGAATGCAGAAGATGTGGGCAGCGTTCTTAATGAGTACTTTGTCTCCATCTTCACAAAGAAGAGGGATGATGCAGACATTGTAGTTAAACAGGAGTGTGAAATATTAGATACAGTAAACATATTTTTTTTATTATTTCATGGGATGTGGACATCGCTGGCAAGGCCAGCATTTGTTGCCCATCCCTAATTGCCCTTGACAACTGAGTGGCTTGCTCAGCCATTTCAGAGGACAGTTAAGAGTCAACCACATTTCTGTGGGTCTGGAGTCATATGTAGGCCAGACCAGGTAAGGACAGCAGATTTCCTTCCATAAAGGACATTAGGGAAGGAAATAAGAGAGGAAGTACTAGAGGGTCTGACATCCTTGAAAGTGGATAAATCACCGGGGCCGATGGATTTTATCCCAACTTGTTAACGGAAGCCAGGGAGGATCATCTTCAAATCCTCACCAGATACAGGCGAGGTACCAGAGGATTGAAGGTCTGCGAGCGTTGTGCCGTTGTTTAAAAAGGGTGCGAGGGATCCAAATAATTATAGGCCGGTCAGTCTGACCTTCGTGGTGGGAAAATTATTAGAATCAATTCTGAGAGATAGGATAAACTGTCACTTAGAAAGGCATGGATTAATCAGGGATAGCCAGCATGGATTTTTTGGTGAATGGAAAGCGGTTTCCAGTGGTGTTCCACACAGCTCAGTGTTGGGTCCCTTGCTGTTTGTGGTATATATTAATGATTTTGACTTAAATGTGGGAGGCATGAATGGATGATTTGCAGATGACACCAAAATTGGATGTTTAGTTGATAGTGAAGAGGATAGCTGTAGACTCCAGAATGATATCAATGGTTTGGTTGAGTGGGCGGAAAAGTCACTCAGTTGTCAAAGGCCATTGGGGATGGGCAAATGGAATTCAATCCGGAGAACTGTGAGATAATGCATTTGGGGAGGGCAAACAAAGCAAGGGAATACACAATAAACGGAAGGATATTGCGAGTGACAGAGGAAGTGAGAGACCTTGAAGTGCATGTCCACAGGCCCCTGAAGGTGGCAGGACAGGTAGATAGAGTGATGAAGAAGGCATATGGAACATTTTCTTTTATTGGCAGAGGTATAGAATATGAAAGCAGGGATTTAATGCTGGAACTGTATAAAATGCTGGTTAGGCCACAGCTAGAGTATTACGTACAGTTCTAGTCACCACATTACAGGAAGGACATAATTGCTCTGGAGAGAGTACCGAAGAGATTTACAAGACTATTGCCAGAGCTTGAAAATTGCAGCTATGAGGAAATATTGGATCGACTAGGGTTGTTTTCCTTAGAACAGAGGAGGCTGGAGGGGTGACTTAAATGCGGTATTCAAAATTATGAGGGGCCTAGATAGAGTAGACAGGAAGTATCTGTTTCCTCTAGCGGAGAGGTCAATTACCGGGGGCACAGATTTAAGGTGATTAGTAGAAGGATTAGAGACGACATGAGGAAAGGCTTTTTCACCCAGAGGGTGGTGAGTATCTGGAATTCACTGTCCAGATTGGTGGTGGAGGTAGAAACCCTCAACTCATTTAAAAGGTACCTGGGCCTGCACTTGAAGTGCTGTAACCTGCTGTAATGGACCAGGTCCTGGAAGGTGGGATTAGATTAGGTGGCTAGTTTTTTCAGCTGGCGCAGATACGATGGGCTGAATGGCCTCTTTCTGTGCTGTAACTTTTTTATGGTTCTATGGTCAGAATTAATTCCTGTTATAACACTGCAGGAAAGAGTGATCACAATGAAAAGAATCTTAGTGAGCTGGTAGAGATGAGAGCGTAATAGTTGATCTATGTTCTTAGAGTTTATGTGTGATTTTTCTCTGTAATCGCTAGATGATCTTTTATGTAGCAGATTGATGTTGCATAAAGAGATATGCAAGTAATAATGAAAGTCCCAGTCAGACCGTGGACATAATTGGCAGGAATTTCCTCCAAACCTCTCCTGCTCCATTACCATAACATCAGTGAAAGTTTGGCAGATGCCCTGTTTATGCAGATGCTGCTTTCACCGTAGTTGCTGGTGTTTATGGCAGAGCAATCCATGTCCTAACAATTTCCTGGATAAAAAGAAAAGTAATCTTATCTCTCACTTCATTCTCTCATGATCTCAAATCTATGCACTTGAAGTGTCAAAACCTAAAGACGACTGACCAAGGGCGAGAAAGTGGGATTAAGCTGAATAGCTCTTATTCAGCCAGCATAGACACAATGGGCTGAATGGCCCCTTCTCTGCCATAAATTTTCTGTGTTTCCTATGTTATACCCTCTAGTTACCAACTCACAGACCAGTGAAAATAGTTTGTCCTTTTGCTGCCTGAGTATCGTGCCTACTGTCACTTGCCAAATGAACATTGATTGAATAGCACAGTTTCCTCTTCCTATAGGAGGCATTTTCATCAGGAGGATCCCAGTCTACATGGGCCTATCAATAACCCCTTGCATTCTGGAAAATCCAGTTAGGTGCAGAAGTCAAGATGGTAACATTGTGGTAATGTTACTGAACCAGCACTCCAGAGACCCAGAGTAATGCTCCAAATCATTCAAATCCCACCATGGCAGCTGGGAGAAATTAAATTCAATTAATTAATGAATCTGGAATAAAATCCTAATCTCATTAATAATGATCATGAAATAACCAGATTATTGTCATAAAAACCCTGCAGCTCACTGATACCCTTCAGGGCAGCAAATCTGCCATCCTTATCCAATCTGTCCTACATGTGACTCTTAATTACCCTCTGAAATGGTATGTAAGTCACTTAGTTGTATTAAAACACTGCAGAAAAGTTGAATAAGAATAAAACCGGATGGGTTGCCTGCCATCAACCTCGGCACTGTAAACAACAAAGGCACACACTGCCCAGTCGACCTTGCAAAGTGCTCCTCACTAACAACTGGAGACTTGTGAGAGCTGCCCATAGACTAAGCAAGCAACAGCCTGACATTGTCATACTTACATAATCATACCTTGCCGCCAATGTCCCAGACTCTTCCATCATCATCCCTGCCAGTGGGATAGGACACACCCACCAGAGGTGACGGGACAGTGGTATACAGTTGGGACGGGATGACCCTTGGAGCACTTAGCATTGCCTCCGGAGCCCATGAAGTTCCTTGGCATCAGGTCAAACACGGGCAAGGCTGATTACTGTCTACCGCCATCCCTCAGTTGATGAATTAGTGCTTCTCAATGTTGAGCAAGGACACAGAATGTACTTTGGGTGGGGGGACTTCAATGTCCATCACCAAGAGCAGCTCAGTTGCACCAGTACTGACAAAGCTGTCTGAATCCTGAAGGGCAAAACTGCCGGACTGCGCCTGAGGCAGGTGGTGAAAGAACCAACAAGAAAGAAAAACTTATTTGACCTCATCGTCACCAATCTACCTGTCCAAGACAGCATTGATAGGAGTGACCACCGGATAATCCTTGTGAAGACAAAGTCACATTTTCACACTGAGGACACCCTCCATTTTGTTGTGTGGCACTACGACTGTGCTAAATGTCATTGACACAAAACAAGCACACTCTCCACTTGCCTGGATGGGGACTGCTCCATCAACACTCCTGATGCTCGACACCATCCAGGACAAAGCAGCCCACTTGATTGGCACCCCATCCACAATCTTCAACAGTCACTTCCTTCACCACAGATACACAGTGGCAGCAGTGTGCACCATCAACAAGATGCACTGCAGCAACTCACCAAGACTCCTTCGACAGCACCTTCCAAACCCGCAACCTCTACCACTTAGAAGGAGAAGGGCAGCAGATGCATGGGAACAGCACTGCCTGCAAGTTCCCTCAAGTCACACACCATCCTGACTTGGAACTATATCGCGTTCCTTCACTGTCGCTGGGTCAAAATCCTGGAACTCCCTTCCAAACAGCACTGTGGGTGTACCTACATCCTAAGGACTGCAGCAGTTCAAGAAGGCAACTCACCACCACCTTCTCAAGGGAAATTAGGGATGGGAAATAAATGCTGGCCTAGCTGGTGATGCCCACATCTCCTGAAAGAATAAAAAAAAGCTCAAAACTGGGCACCCATGAGGCATTGTGGACCATTAACAACTGCAAATTGTATTCAACTACAATCTGTAACCTCATGGCTCAGCATATCCCTCACTCTGTCATTACCATCAAGCCAGGGGAACAATGCCGAATGTAGGACATCAAGCCAGGAACAGCACCAGGCACAATTAAAAATGAGATACCAACCTGGTGAAGCAATAAGACAAGACTAAATGCATTCTAAAAAGCAAAAGCAGCATATTATAGACAGAGCTAAGCAAGTCCACAACCAACAGAGCAGATCAAAGTTCTGAAGTCCTGCCACGTTCAGTCGTGAATAGTGGTAGACAATTAAACAACGAAGCAGAGGAAACAGCTCCACAAATATCCCCATCCTCAACAATGGCAGAGCCCAGCATATCAGTGCAAAAGGCAAGGCTGAAACATTTGAAACCATCTTCAGCCAGAAGAGCCGAGTGACTGGCCGAGTGACTGATCTACCTTGGCCTCCTCCTGAGGTCCCCACCCATCATAGAATCATACAAAGTTTAAGGCCCAGAAAGAGGCCATTTGGCCCATTGTGTCTGTGCCAGCTGAAAAAATGATCCACCAATTCTAATCCCACCTCCCAGCATTTGGTCTAGAGCCTTGCAGCTTACGGCACTTGAGGTGCATAGCCAGACGCCTTTTGAATGAGTTGAGGGTCTCAGCCTCAACTACCCTTTCAGGTAGTAAATTCCTGACCCCCACCACCCACTGGGTGAAAAAGTTTTTCCTCATCTCCTTTCTACTTTTTCTACCAGTCACTTTAAATCTATGCCCCCTCATCACTGACCTCTCTGCTAAGGTGAATCGACCCTTCACCTCCACTCTATCCAGGTCCCTCAAAATTTTGTACATTTCATTCAGATCTCCCCTCATCCTGCTCTGTTCCAAGGAGAACAATCCCAGCCTATCCTATCTTTCCTCAAAGTTGCATTTTTCCAGTCCTGGCAACATACTCGTAAATCTCCTCTCTAGTGCAATTACATCCTTTCTGTACTGCATACAGTACTCAAGTTGCAGCCTAACCAATGAGTTATACAGTTCCAGCATAATCTCCCTGCCCTTGTATTCTACACCTCAGCTAATAAAGGAAAGGATTCCATATGTCTTCTTAACTACCTTATCGACCTGTCCTGCTACTTTCAGGGATCTGTGGACATTCACTCCAAGGTCCCTCACTTCTTCTATACTTTTCAGTATTTTCCCATTAACCATGTATTCCTTTGCCTTGTTTGACCACCCCAAATGCATCACCTCACACTTCTCCAAGCTGAATTCCATTTGTTATTTTTCTGCCTATCTGACCAGACCATCAATATCTTCCTGCAGCCTACAGCTATCCACCTCGTTAACTACCACCCTGCCAATCTTTGTGTCATCTGCAAACTTCTTGATCATGCCCCCTATATTTACATCCAAATCGTTAATATATATGACAAAAAACAGGGGACCCAGTACTGAGCCCTGCTGAACCTCCAGGAACCCAGCAGACCTCCAGTCGCTAAAACAGCCGTCAACAATTCCCCTTTGTTTCCTGCCACTGAGCCAATTTTTTATCCATCTTGATCCATTTCCCTGGATCCCATGGGATGTTAGTTTTTTAACCAATCTGCCATGTGGGACCTTGTCAAAAGCCTTGCTAAAATTCATGTAGACCACATCAACTTCATTACCCACATCTATCGTCCTTGTTACTTCTTCAAAAAATTCAATCCAGTTGGTCAAACAAGATTTTCCCTTAACAAATCCATACTGATTATCCTTGATTAACCTGTGCCTTTCTAAGTGACAGTTTATCCTGTCTCTCAGAATAGATTCCAGTAATTTTCCCACTACTGAGGTTAGACTGACTGGCCTGTAATTATTCAGTCTGTCCCTCGCTCCCTTTTTTAACAGAGGTCCAATGTTAGCAGTTCTCCAACCCTCTGGAAGCACACCAGTATCCAATGAGGACTGGAAAATGATGGTCAGACTCTCTGCTATTTCCTCTCTTGCTTCTTTTAACAGCCTAGGATACATTTCTTCTGGCCCTGGTGATTTATCAACTTTCAAGGATGCTAATCCCATTAATATTTCTTCTCTCCCTAGGGTTATCACATCCAATACTTCACACTCTTCCTCCTTAACTACAATATTTGTATCGTCCCCCTCTTTTGTGATGAGAGACACAAAGTATTCATTAAGAACCATATAATATCTTCCGCTCCTACACATAGGTTACCTTTTTGGTCTTTTATGGGCCCTACTCTCTCCTTAGTTATCCTCTTACCCTTAATGTATTGATAAAACGTCTTTGGATTCACCTTGATTTTGCTTGCCAATATTCTTTCATGCTCTCTCTTTGCTTTCCTAATTTCCTTTCTGATTTCACCTCTCCAGTTCCTATACTCCTCTCAGTTTTTTGTAGTATTGAGTTCTGGATGTCGGACATAAGTTCTCCTTTTCTGCCTTATCTCACCCTGTAGGCTCCATGACATCCATGGGGCTCTAGATTTAGCCATCTCACCCTTTTTCTTTGTGGGACATGTTTACTCTGAACCCCTTGAATCTCCCCTTTGAATTCCTCCCACTGTTCTGACATTGATTTATCTTCAAGTAGCTGTTTCAAGTCCACTTTTGCTAAATTGCTCCTCAGTTTAGTAAAATTGACCTGGCCCCAATTGAGAACGCTAACTCCTGTTCTATCTCTGTCCTTTTCCAAAATTATGATAAAACTGACTGAATTATGATCACTACCACCCAAATGCTTTCCCACTGCCATTCCTTCTACCTGCCCATCTTCATTTCCTAAAACTAAGTCCAAAACTGTGCCCTCTCGTTGGATTTGCTACATATCGACAAAAAAAGTTGTCCTGAATGCACTTCAGGAATTCTGCTCAATTCCTTTCACACTAAAACTATCCCAGTTAATATTTGGGTATTTAAAATCCCCTACTATTTTTCTTGCACTTCTTAGAGATTTGCCTACATATCTGCTCTTCTATCTCCCTCTGACTGTTTGGAGGTCTATAGTACACTCCCAACAGTGTGATTGCCCCTTTTTTTGTCCCTTAGCTCACTCCATATGGCCTCTTTTGATGAACTTTCCAACATATCAAGTTTCCTTGCCCAAAATTGCCACTCCCCCTCCTTTCTTATCCCCCTCTCCATCGCGTCTGAAAGCCCTGCATCCAGGAACGTTGAGCTGCCATTCCTGTCCCTCCTTAAGCAATGTTTCTGTAATAGCTATGATATCATACTGCCACAAGTCTATCTGTGCCCTCAGCTCATCTGCTTTATTTGCTATACTCCTTGCATTGAAATAGATACCCTTGAGCTCTGCTGAACTCTTTTTTTATTTTCTAACCCTCGTTTCCTCTGTCTTCCAGACTCATCCATTAATTTTTTGCCTTCCATTTTCATTTCATTTGCCAATCTACAGACAATTTGATTCACTCTACATGACATCAAGAAATGGCTGAAGGCACTGGATACTGCAAAGACAGTGGGTCCTGGCAACATCCCAACAAGACTCCAGAATAATCTGCGCCCTTAGCCAAGCTGTTCCAGTACAGCTACAACACTGGCATCTACCCGGCAAGGTGGAAAATTGCCCAGGTCTGCCCTATCCATGAAAAGCAGGACAAATCCAATCTGACCAATTACCGCCCTAACAAACTACTCTCAATCATTAGCAAAGTGATAGAAAGTGTCAGCTACAGTGCTATCAAACAGCACTTACTCAGCAACAACCTACTCACTGATGTTCAGTTTCGTTTCCGCCAGGGTCACTCACTTCCATACCTCATTACAGCCTTGGGCCAAATATTGACAAAAGAACAGAATTCCAGTGGTGAGATGGGAGTGAGTGGCCTCAACATCAAGGCAGCATTTACCAAAGTATGGCATCAAGAAGCCCTAGCAAAATTGGAGTCAATGAGAATTAGGGGAAACTCTCTGCTGGTTGGAGTCATACCCAGCACAAAGGAAGATGGTTGTGCTTGTTGGAGGCCAATCATCTCAGCCCCAGGACATCACTGCAGGAGTTCCTCAGGGTAGTGTCCGAGGCCCAACCATCTTCAGCTGCTTCATCAATGACCTTCCCTCCATCATAAGGTCAGAAATGTGGATGTTTGCTCATGATTGCACAATGTTCAGCACCATTCGCAACTCATCAAATACTGTAGCGGTTCGTGCCCTCATGCAGCAAGACCTGGACAACATTCAGGCTTGGGCTAATAAATGGCAGGTAATATTCATGCCACACAAGTGCCAGGCAGTGACCATCTTCAACAAGAGAGAATCTAACCATCTCCCCTTGACATTCAATGGGATTACCATTGCTGAATCCTTCACCATCAACAATATTCTGGGGGGGGGTGGGGGGGGGTGGTTACCATTGATTAATAACCTAACTGGACCAGCCATATAAATAATGTTGCTACAAGAGCAGGTCAGAGGCTGGGAGTTCTGCAATGAGTAACTCACTTACTGACTCTCCAATGCCTGTCCACTATCTACAAGACACAAGTCAGTACTGTGATGGAATATTCTCAATTTCCTTGGATGAGTGCAGCTCCAATAATACTCAAGACGCTCGACAGTATCCAAGACAAAACAGCATCCCATCCAACAACTAAACATTATTTCCATCCACCTCCAGCACACTGTGACAACAGTGTGTACCATCTACAAGATGCACTGCAGCAACTTGCTAAGATTCCTTCCAAGCCCTCAAACTCTACCACCTAAAGAACAAAGGCAGCAGTTGCATGGGAACACCACCATCTGCAATTTCCCCTCCAAGTTACTCACTATCCTGATTTGGAACAATATCGCCATTCCTTCTCTGTCACTGGGTCAAAAGCTTGGAAATCCCTCCCTAACAATGTGTGTATCTACACCGCACTGACTGTAGCAGTCAAGAAGGAGGTTCACCGCCACTTTCTTCATGGAAATTAGGGATGGGCAATAAATATTGGGCTTGCCAGCAACACTCACATCTTATTCGTATCAAATAAAGAAAACATTGTTAAATAACTTTAAGTAGTTATTGAGTCACAGCACCTGCAGTATCCAGTCTTTCATTGCCTATCCTACCTGACATCCAAACATTCTTTAACCTCTCTCGTCCACTCTACCTCCTCCTGCTGCTCCTCCTGTTCCATCTAAGGTTGATGGAGTCAGATTTCCAAAAGTTACCTCAATTATGGACAGCAGATGCTACACTTTCCCGAAGAGATGTTTCCACATTTTGCATCCTTCCCCTGAATACGACAATAATTTTTTCCCAGCTGTCAGTAAAATTCCACAAAAGGTCCTGTCATGACTTCTAAGATTGCACCCTTTTAATGTTCTGAATTAAAACACTGCAGGAACAAATAACAGCCTGAAACCCTGTGCTCTGTGTTAATGGGTGGGTCTCAGTCCTGCCTTTTTTTTATTCTTTCACGGAATATGGGCATCTCTGGCAAGTGTTGATTGTTTGGCAAGTGAACCAATTCGCACTCTCTTCTCATGCAGTATAAGTTGTTGTTTTCCCTTACATTGGTTATTCTTGCAATTGTCTTGATGAGTGCAAGACATAAAGCTTCAAAAACGTGTCTCTATCTTCAGAAATTCTCGATTTTTTATTAATTAATTTCATTTAAATTCCACCAGCTGCCATGGTGAGATTTGAACCCAGGCCTCAGGGGATTAGCCTGGGCCTCTGGGTACAAGCTTAGTGACATTACCACCACGTCACCATCTCCCCAAGTAGAAAGGCAGGAGTACCACTCAAAGACAGCCATGACATTATATGACCCTTATTTACATTACATTTACGTGGAACAAGATAAAGATGAAATGCTAGAGCAGAAGCCCTTCCTTAAACTAGCCTAGCCCTCTATTTATTCTGTTCCCTCCATTTCCTCAGCAAGGTAGAAATGTTACACCCAATACCCCAGCAGATAAACTTTATCAATCCACATTAGAACTTTCCTGATTAAAAGCAAGAGGAGTGTTAGCCTAAAATAGGGCTAAGCCTCAAATAAGGTTCCGTATTACAAAGAACAAAGAACAAAGAAAATTACAGCACAGGAACAGGCCCTTCGGCCCTCCAAGCCTACGCCGATCCAAATCCTCTATCTAAACCTGTCGCCTATTTTCTAAGGGTCTGTATCTCTTTACTTCCTGCCCATTCATGTATCTGTCTAGATACATCTTAAAAGACGCTATCGTGCCCGCGTCTACCATCTCCGCTGGCAATGCGTTCCATGCACCCACCACCCTCTGCGTAAAGAACTTTCTACGCATATCCCCCCTAAACTTTTCCTAAACTGGGTGTATTAGGTACACCCAGTCGCACACAAAGTTTAGTAAAGGACAGTAATCAATAGCAGCAGCGATGGAGCACAGTTCTAGCCGCACCGATACTGCCCGCAATTTCCGCTTCCACAATGCATGCAATTCAAGAGTCATTTGCAGCAACACTGTTCCTATTGCATGCAGTTTCAGCATTTTAATTCAAATATACTTGCTCAGCCCCTATTGCTATTCCACTACAAAGAATAACTGTTTGTCAAGGTACAACTCATTGCTAGTTATTATAGACTCATTATTACATAGAATTTACAGCACAGAAACTGGCCATTCGGCCCAAATGGTCCATACCCATGTTTGTGCTCCACGAGCCTCCTGCCACCCCTATCAGCATATTGTTTTATTCCTTTCGCCCTCAAATATGTACCTACCTTCCCCTTAATTATGGTATCATTATAGAGCAAAGCAATATTCTATTGTATGTGAAATAAATATATTTTTGAAAGGAAATTTATCAGATTCCACAAAGGTTAGGACCTACCTTTTTTTTTGAACAAAAGCTTGTTTTAGCTATGAGGTGGTGCATTATTCACTATACAAGCAGTCAGTTCGATATTGTGCTGGATATTAATCCTCAGCTGTTTAATTGAGAAAATGTGAGCACCTTCCATTGAATCATCTGTCATTTTATTTTTGCATCTACAGTATGTTGCGCACACTTTGTCATTTTAAAAACTGTGAACTGAAAGTAAAACAAAAGACCCTGTTCAAAAGAAAATCTGATTAACCTACCCAACCGCTTGGTTAATTTACTCAGTGAATAGCTGAGCCACATAGATCAAAGGAAGCTGCAGGTTTGATTTTTGGTCTGTTTAAAGTTGCAATTGCAGCCCCCTTACTTAGTTGAGCCTTCTTAGTTTAGCGATACAGCACTGAAACAGGCCCTTCGGCCCACTGAGTCTGTGCCAACCATCAACCACCCATTTATACTAATCCTACACGAATCCCATATTCCTACCACATCCACACCTGTCCCTATATTTCCCTACCACCTACCTATACTAGGGGCAATTTATAATGGCCAATTTACCTATCAACCTGCAAGTCTTTGGCATGTGGGAGAAAACCGGAGCACCCGGAGGAAACCCACGCAGACACAGGGAGAACTTGCAAACTCCACACAGGCAGTACCCAGAATTGAACCCGGGTCGCTGGAGTTGTGAGGCTGCGGTGCTAACCACTGCGCCACTGTGCCGCCCCTATCTCAACTCAGACCAGAGATCAAACTTGAAACCTCCATGGTCTGTAATGATTCAGTTGCACATTAGACAGAAAACTTGTCTGTTTAACCATTGTGGAAGCTAGTATGCTAACTGATTGTACATAGACATCTACATTCTATAGCAAAGGTTTGATAACTATTGTGTCATTTATGTCAGTTTATTCTTTGTGCCTTTTTAAAAAAAGTAAAAGGGTTAAACCCACGATGAAATCGGCAGAGAAATTTGATATGAATGCGCAAAGTGTTCATTGGAAAACATCATGGAGTGTAACCTTTGGACATAATTCTTTAAAATAGCCTCCTAAAATCCAAAAGTGCAGAATCTTGGCAGTTGTTTCAGGATTGCACACATCACAGAACTCCACCACTGACACTTCCCTCTCACATAAATGGGTGTGTGTGGGTGGGCACAGGCTCCACCACCAACCAAAGCCATTGTAAATTCAGCATAAGGCCAGGATCTGGTGTGTGCAGTTACTGGGAGAGCCTCCAGCTGTTTCAGCAGACTCTTGCCAGAGTTACACCAGGGATCTGTCAACAGCTGAACAAACATTGCAGTACGAGCATTTGAGATAGTGTGAGTATTACCTCCCACCATATGAACATCGGAACATAGGAACAGGAGTAGGCCATTCAGCCCCTCAAGCCTGTCCCGCCATTCAATGAGATCATGGCTGATCTACGGCCTAACTCCATATACCTGCCTTTGGCCCATATCCCTTAATATCTTTGCTTAACAAAAATCTATCTATCTCAAATTTAAAATTAACAACTGTTCTAGCTTCAACTGCTGTTTGTGGGAGCGAGTTCCAAACCTCTACCACCCTTTGCGTGAAGAAGTGCTTCCTAACATCTCTCCTGAACAGTCTGGTCCTAATTTTTAGACAATGCCCCCGAGTTTTAGAATCTCCAACCAGTGGAAATAGTTTATCTTTATCTAGCCTGTCTTTTCCTGTTAATATTTTGAAGACTTCAATCAGATCACCCCTTAACCTTCTAAATTCTAGCGAAAATAGGCCTAATTTGTGTAATCTCTCCTCGTAACTTAACCCCTGTAGTCCAGGTATCATTCTTGTAAACCTACGTTGCACTCCCTCCAAGATCAATATATCCTTCCTAAGGTGTGGTGCCCAGAAGTGCTCACAGTACTCCAAGTGGGGTCTAAGCAGGGTTTTGTACAGCTGCAGCATAACCTCTGTGTCTTTATACTCCAATCCTCTGGATATAAAGGCTAGCATTCCATTAGCCTTTTTGATTATTTTCTGCATTTGCTCATGGCGTTTTAAAGATCTATGCACCTGAACCCCCAAGTCTCTTTGGAGATCCACTGTACTTAACCTCTTCCCATTTAGAAAGTACCCTGCTCTATCCTTTTTTGGTCCAAAATGGATAACCTCACATTTGCCTGCATTAAAATCCATCTGCCACAGTTTTGCCCACTCACCTGGTCTGTCAATATCTCTTGGCAATTTTATGCTATCATCTAGACTGACAACAATGCCGCCTAACTTTGTATCATTAGCAAATTTGGATATTTGACTTAGTATACCATCATCCAAGTCGTTAATGAATCATGTGAATAATTGAGGCCCCAACACAGATCCCTGCGGGACACCACTAGTCACATCCTGCCAATCGGTGTTCTTCTTTTGGGCCTCCTTATCTCCACTCTCTGTCCCCTACCACTCAACCAACTTTCTAACCATGTCAATAATTTGCCCGCAACCCCATGGGCTTCCACCTTAGTTAACAGTCTCTTATGTGGGACTTTATCAAATGCCTTCTGGAAGTCCATATAAATAACATCCATGGACACTCCCCTGCCCACTACCTTAGTCACCTCTTCAAAAAATTCAATGAGATTTGTCAGGCATGACCTTCCCATCATGAATCCATGATGTCCTGATCAACTGAATTTTTTCAAGGTGTTCAGTCACCTTATCCTTGATTATAGACTCCAGCAACTTGCCCAGCATAGATATCAGGCTAACTGGTCTGTAATTTCCTTGGTTCCCCTTTTCACTCTTCTTAAAAAGTGGAATGGCATGTGCAACTTTCCAATCCAGAGGGACCACTCCTGAATCTAGGGAACTCTGAAAGACTATAGTTAGGGCATCTACAATGTGCTCCCCTACTTCCTTTAACACCCTCGGACGGAAGCCATCAGGTCCTGGGGATTTCTCACTCTTTAGTTCCATTAATTTCCTTGTTACTGATGATTTACTTACGTTAATTGTATTAGCCCCTGTCCCCTATCGGCGATTAACTTTTCCGGGGCTTCCGGCAAGTTATCCTCCTTTTCAACTGTAAATACTGAGGCAAAGTAATTGTTCAACATGTCTGCCATTTCTCCATTATCAATGACAATATCTCCATTTTCAGCTTTTAGTGGGCCTACATTGCTCTTGACCACCCACTTTCCCTTTATGTAACTATAACATTTCTTCTTATTGATTTTGATGTCCCTTGCAAGTTTCCTTTCATAATCTCTTTTAGTAGCTCTTCGAAGCTGCTTTGTGACCCTTTGCTGGTCTTTGTATCGATCCCATTCGGCTGGATCTGTGCTGTGTTTTGCATTTTTGTAGGCCATTTCTTTTTGTTTTATGCTATCCTTAATCTCTTTAGTTGTCCATGGCTGTTTTTTTCTGTGAAGTGGAACTTTTTCCTCTCAGGGGTATATACTCGCTCTGTATTTCGTTAAATGTTTCTTTAAATATTCTCCACTGTTCTTCAGTCGTTTGACCCATTAACAGATCTACCCAGTTTACCGTGGACAGTCTCTGTCTCATCCCATTAAAGTCAGCCTTACCCAAGTCTAAAATTCCAGTAGTCGATTTGTTCTTTTCACTTTCAAACGCTACCTTGAATTTGATCATGTTGTGATCACTATTTGATAAATGTTCATGCACAGTTAGGCCACTAATTAAATTTGGCTCATTACTCATAACTAGATCTAATATTGCCTGTCCCCTTGTTACATCCAGGATATATTGCTGTCGGAAACTATCCCAGCCACATTCCAGAAATTCACTACATTTCTGACAGGTGCTAGTCTGCGTCTCCCAATCTATGTGTAAGTTAAAATCCCCCATTAATACTACTCTGCCGTTGTTACACACTTGCCTAATTTGTGCATTTATACAATTTAACACCTCAGAACTTCTACCAGGGGGTCTTTACACAACACCTATTACAGTTTTAGATCCTTTTCTGTTCCTCAATTCCACCCATAAGGTCTCCACTGGATGCTTTCCCCTCATTATATTCTCCGTCACCAATGAGGTGATATTATTTCTAATCAGTAAGGATACTCTACCTCCTCTGCCATTTTCCCTGTCCTTTCTGTAAACTTTATAACCAGGTATATTTAGTTCCCAATCCCGACCATCCTGCAGCCACGTCACTGCAATGGCCACCACATCATAATTTTCCATTTGAATTTGCGCCTGCAGTTCATCTAGTTTATTTTTTACACTCCATGCATTTGTATATAGAACTCTTATTTGGGCTAAACCCCTTAACCTATCCCTCAGCACTGATGCTTTATTCGCCTGTTTATTACTTCTCTCTTGATAATGTAAGAGATCACATGCGAAAGAGACTTGAGAATAAGAAGCAGCATGGCTTCAGAGAAGTCATACAGACTTATGTAAAGCTGTATATAGCTAAAATGTAATAAATGAGTTAATGTTAAAATTACGGAAGACTCAGTAATCTCTCCTAGCTAGACTAACCAAATATACAAAATGGTGGCAGACTAAACAAACATACAATATGGTGAACAGTGATCGTTTTTACCATACAACACCCAAAAGAATTTGAAAAATACTTTAAAGAAATCTGGGCTGGAAAAAAGCTGTCAGAGCTGCAGACCTCGAGAAGAGGCTGTGAAAAAGATGCAGAGCTGATCTGTGGATGAAGGAGGCATGGAGAGTCGGGGAATCGGCTCGTAGAGTCTTTCAGGCTGCACCACAGAGGATATAAATTTGTTTTGAATGATGCAGCACAAGGAAAATATCCTTAACAAGGGTGGAACTGAGGTCAGCACTATTACACGAGGAGACTGCGAGATTGAAAAGTGTGGGAAAACTTCTAAAAAGTGTGGAAAAACATCCAGTATTGGAAGGAAGAATTTAAAAAGAAAGAAAACTACCTGGAGTGATTAGAAAGCCATGGATCTTAAATTTATCATACCAGAGAGGTTTGGACACATGGAAGGACCAAATCAAACTCAGAATTGGTCACTTTGGCAAAAAAAAACATTTCTGAGGTACCAAATTGCTTCAAAATTAAACAGCCAGTCTGAAGCAGAACAAGTTATTACATTGCTTTATTCCATTGGGGCAAGAGCAGACGATGTTATTGCAAGACAAAGCATTAATGAGACATCAAACAAATTTGATGAAGTTTTAAAAGCCTTTTGATAACT
Source organism: Heterodontus francisci (assembly GCF_036365525.1). Taxonomy (NCBI): domain Eukaryota; kingdom Metazoa; phylum Chordata; class Chondrichthyes; order Heterodontiformes; family Heterodontidae; genus Heterodontus; species Heterodontus francisci. The sequence continues at coordinate 32,800,974 of NC_090374.1, read as the reverse complement.
ATTTCAACCTGAGGAGCAACAAGATTCGAGAAAGGGCCAAAGTCAACAAAAGGGTCCAGAAACCAGGTAATACAGTTGATGTTTTTATTAATGACCTTTATAGACTAGCTGAAGGATGCAAATATGGAGACCTAAAAGCAAAATTAATATGAGACCACATTGTAGTGGGTATTGCTGATGAACCCCTATCAAACTTATTGCAGTTTAAGGAAGACCTCACTCTAGACAAAGCAATACAGTTGGTGAGGTCAGTAAGAAGATCAGAACAATCCTGAGAAGTGAAGTAAAACCTTGGTTCAGTAAACCTTCAGTGATCATACAGTTCTTCAAGCACAGGACTATAAAAGAAGCAGCGGAAAAGAAGGTACACTTGGGAGGGAAAGTGCAAGACGCCATGGAACCCTGCCAGCTCTGTGGCACCAAGAAGACTCACAGGCGCAAACAGTGTCCTCGAAACAAAGCAAGAAAGTTGGCCATTATGAGAAGATGAGCCAAAGTAAAATCGCTATTTTCACAAATTCTAACAGAAAAATCTTCATGTATAGAGCTATTCATGAGATAGAACAATCTCCATCAGGAAAGAAATCAGAAAACTTCCTTGGTGAGATCAATGACCCTAATCGGGCATTCTGGATTGCAGTTATTATATGTCAATGGACATATCACCAAATTTAAACTAGGCACTGGAGTAAACGCAACAGTTTTAACAGACAATGAACCATGGTTATCAACGCATTGCCTGAAACCAACAGAAACTCAGTTACATGGTCCAGCAGGAGAGGCAGTGGCATAGAGCTAATGTCATTGGACTAGTAATCCAGAACCCAGGCTAATGTTCTGGGAAGATGGGATTTAATCCCACCGCGGCAAATGATGAAATTTGAATTCAATTAATAAATCTGGAATTAAAAGCTAGTCTAATGGTGACCATGCTGATTGTTGTAAAAATCCAACTGGTTCACTAATGACGTTTAGGGAAGGAAATCTGCCGTCCTTACCTGGTCTGGCCTACATGTGACTCTAGATCCACAGCAATGTGGTTGTCTCTTAAATTGCCCTTCAAGGGCAATTAGGGATTGGCAATTAATGCTGGCCTAGCCAGAGATGCCCACATCTCACAATTGAATAAAAAAATGGAGGGTTTGAACTGAAAGTCAAAGGAAAGCTACAGGCAACATCCCAGAACAAAGGTAAGCAGATATTGGAAACACTGTATGGTCTACAGAATCAAGAATTTTCCCACGTAAGTAGAAGAGCTTGTTTAGACCTTAATCTTATGAAAAGTGGAAGAGGCGGACGGCACAGTGGCGCAGTGGTTAGCACTACAGCCTCACAGCTTCAGCAACCCGCATTCGGTTCTGGGTACTGCCTTTGCGGAGTTTGCAAGTTCTCCCTGTGACTGCGTGGGTTTCTGCCGGGTGCTCCGGTTTCCTCCCACAGCCAAAGACTAGTGCCCCTAGTGTAGGTAGGTGAGGAGAATGGTGGGGATGTGGTAACAACTATGGGATTATTGTAGGATTAGTATAAATGGGTGGTTGTTGGTCGGAAGACTCAGATATCCTCGATCTAATGGTGAAGCTGAAAGAGGAGTCAGAACTATCGAAGCACTGTTAAACAGGAATGAAGAATTTCAAACAGGACTCCTAAACCTCAGATCTACTACATTGTGATGTGGATTAGCACCATCAGAACTGTTGATGGGAAAGAAGCTCAGAATACAACTTCCCATCCGACCCAAAAAATGACTTCCAGGGTTAGAAATCCAGGATTATCAGAGAGTTGAAGACAAGAAAAAGGCTTACCGAAAGCAACAAGCTTATAATTATAATAGGAGATGTCATACCAGGAACCTACCTAAGTTGATGGAAGGAAAAATGTATGGGTACGAGATCAAGGCAGAGAAGATATAATTGTCCAGAGGGATGATAATCAATCGTGATCTTATCTTCTACGTACTTCAGAAAGTACTATAAGAAGAAACAGGAGAAATCTTATTTCTATTCATCAAATAAGTTAATCAGTCATATATTTGGATGAACCAACTGTTGAACCTGAAATTAAGAAAGAACCGGAAACTACAAATCTCAATGAATGCCATCCAAGTCACGAAGCAAGAGAAAGACTACTGATCTTCTGAATGACAACAACATGATCCGGGAGAGTTGTGAAGCCTCCTGACAGATTGAATCTTTGATATTACAGAATTGAGGGAGGAGATGGGGTAGTTTTTTTTAAATTCATTCATGGAATGTGGGCGTCACTGGCTATGCCAGCATTTATTGCCCATCCCTAATTGCCTTTGAGAAGGTGGTGATGAGCTGCCTTCTTGAACCGCTGCAGTCCATTTGAGGTAGGTACACCCACAGTGCTGTTAGGAAGGGAGTTCCAGGATTTTGACCCAGCGACAGTGAAGGAACGGAGATATAGTTCCAAGTCAGGATGGTGTGTGACTTGAGGGGAACTTGCAGGAGGTGATGTTCCCATGCATCTGCTGCTCTTGTCCTTCAAGGTGGTAGAGGTCGCGGGTATGGAAGGTGCTGTCTAAGAAGCCTTGGTGAATTTCTGCAGTGCATCTTGTAGATGGTACACACTACTGCCACTGTGCATCGGTGGTGGAGGGAGTGAATGTTTGTGGATGGTGTGCCAATCAAGCAGGCTGCTTTGTTCTGGATGGTGTCGAACTTCTTGAGTGTTGTTGGAGGTGCACCCATCCAAGCAAGTGGAGATTATTCCATCAAACTCCTGACTAGTACCTTGTAGATGGTGGACAGGCTTTGGGGAGTCAGGAGGTGAGTTATTTGCTGCAGGATTCCTAGCCTCTGACCTGCCACGGTATTTATATGGCTACTCCAGTTCAGTTTCTGGTCAATGGTAGCCCCTAGGATGTTGATAATGGGGGATTCAGCGATGATAATTGAATGTCAAGGGGAGATGTTTAGATTCTCTCTTGTTGGAGATGGTCATTGCCTGGCACCTGTGTGGCACAAATGTTATTTACCACTTATCAGCCCAAGCCTGGATATTGTCCAGGTCTTGCTGCATTTCTACACAGACTGCTTCAGTATTTGAGGAGTCGTGAATGGTGCTGAACATTGTGCAATCATCAGCGAACATCCCCACTTCTGACCTAATAATTGAAGGAAGGTCATTGATGAAACAGCTGAAGATGGTTGGGCCTAGGACACTACCCTGAGGATCTCCTGCAGTGATGTCCTGGAGCTCAGATTCCCAACAACCACAGCCATCTTCCTTTGCGCTAGGTATGACTTCAACCAGCAGAGAGTTTTCCCCCTGATTCCTATTGACTCCAGTTTTGCTAGGGCTCCTTGATGCCATACTCAGTCAAATGCTGCCTTGATGTCAAGGGCAGTCACTCTCACCTCACCTCTTGAGTTCAGCTCTTTTATCCGTGTTTGAACCAAGGCTGTAATGAGGACAGGAGCTGAATGGCCCTGGCGGAACCCAAACTGAGCGTCACTGAGCAGGTTATTGCGAAGCAAGTACTGCTTGATGGCGCTGTTGATGACACCTTCCATCACTTTACTGAGGATTAAGAGTAGACTGATGGGGCGGTAATTGGTCGGGTTGGACTTGTCCTGCTTTTTGTGTACAAGACATACCTAAGCAATTTTCCATATTGCCGGGTAGATGCCAGTGTTGTAGCTGTGCTGGAACAGCTTGGCTAGGGACGCGGCAAGTTCTGGAGCACAGGTCTTCAGTACTATTGCCGGAATATTGTCAGGACCCATAGCCTGTGCAGTATCCAGTGCCTTCAGTCGTTTCTTGATATCACACGGAGTGAATCGAATTGGCTGAATTCTGGCATCTGTAATGCTGGGCACTTCAGGAAGGGGCCGAGATGGATCATCAACTCGGTACTTCTGGCTGAAGATTGTTGCAAATGCTTCAGCCTTATTTTTCACACTGATGTGCTGGGCTCCCCCATCATTGAGGATGGGGATATTTGTGGAGCCACCTCCTCCAGTTAGTTGTTTAATAGTCTACCACCGTTCATGGCTGGATGTGGCAGGACTGCAGATCTTAGATCTGATCCGTTGGTTATGGGATCGCTTAGCTCTGTTTATTGCATGCTGCTTATGCAGTTTGACATGCAGGTAGCCCTGGGTTGTAGTTTCATCGTATGTAAATTAAAAAAATTAAGGGTAAATATATATCGGGACAAAGACTTGTGGGGGTGGGTGGTGAATGATGTTGTATACGGGTTTGAAAAGGTTAATGGTTGGGAGAATTGAGTAATACCTCCCACCATGATGATGTCAGAGACCACAAGTGAAAGAGACTTGAGAAGAAGGAGAAGCAGCATGGCTTCAGAGAAGTCATACAGACTTATGTAAAGCTGCATATGGCTAAAATGTAATAAAGGAGTTAATATTAAAATTACAGAAGACATAGTAGTCTCTCCTAGCTAGACTAAACAAATATACAAAATTATAGCAGACTAACCAAACATACAACAAACATGGGGTCATAGCGTTTAAAAGCTTAAACATTAATGGCAGCAAATTTTAATATTTGGCTTATTCTTCCATAAGATTATGGCAGCTCTTCTCCAAACAATAAAGGCAAAAATCAAGACTTCAAAATTCCTCAAAGGTTCTGCTGGTTTCCTGTTAATATTCCAGCAGGAGACTGGTAGAACCCCCATGGAATTTCAGGGCCCTATCTAAAAGTATCAGAAGCTAGCCTGGTGGGTTTCTGATAAAAATGTTATAATATTCTCCAGTCTATATAGATTGGGTGTGTATTATGTTGAGTTAGAAACTCTCAACTGTTTAGTAAGAGTGCTACAGTTGTAATTTAGCACAGATGAAGGATCAAACCTGAAATCTCCCTGGTCTATGGGGATCAGATTTTCAATGAATAAACTAACCAAAACATCAAGTTAGTTCTCCAGTCATTTTTATTACTAAACAGGGTCTAATCTTTTTATCATGCGCAATATTTTAAGACGATAGTGTACACTTTCACAGCATATTGTGGCACTGTAAGTGACACAAAAAATTGACAAGATTAATTGACGAGAGGCGCTCACATTGTCTCTGTTGCACAGTTGAGGATTAATGTCCCTCAAAAGATGTAACTGGTTGCTTGCATTGTGAGTAATCCAACACCTCTCAATAAAAAACAGTTCACTTGCAAAAGTAGGTCTAGACTGCTATGGTACCTGTTAAATGAGACCATGAAATTGCATGGGGGTTCTGTTGGCCCTTCACAGCAGCCGAAGACTGGCAAAATGGCATAAATAATGGCCATTTACGTTATTTCTCTGGATGTTCCCAATGAAGTTTTAGCAGGAGACCAGAGAACCCCTGTGGAATTTCAGGACCTCTATTTGTTTTGAGGGAATGTAGTGTATGGAGACAGTAGGTTTCTTCTGTTCTTCTGAGCTTTCAGTTCTTTCATTCAAATTAGGGTGCCTGGATGAGGTCACAACAAAGGGAGAAAAGTACTCAATAACACACACAGGCAGGGAGATTGGCACTGGCTGTGTTTTCAAGATCTTCGGGGTCCCTTGATTTGGTCATTTAGAAGATATCCATTTGACTGATGGTCTAGACATCATCTACCATGCAGTAATATTTTTAACTTTAGATTCAGATCATGCACTGTGGGTTGTTTCACTTTAAATCTGAATACAGAAATTGAATTGGTCCAAATGTTCAGTATTTGTGGTTGGTAAGTATTCAACAGTTCATAACTTTTTTCAGTTCTAGTGATGCAGAAATATGTAGCAAAGCACTTGAATACTGTATCAATACAAGAGCTTCAGATATTAGTATTTGCTTACATAACTTCTCTTCCGCACAGTTTTACTCCAACTTACTCAAACAGTACTGCATTTCCAAGAATCTTTACTTATTTGACCTCTAGGTAACCAATTTTAATTTTCTTTTAATTAATCTCATCCAGTTTTCATATTCAGAAAGTCTATTGTGATTTGATGATTGCGCAGATTAAATCATTTTTAGCATAAAATCCCCGTTATGAAGAAAGTAAAAGGAAATGTACATTTATAAAGCATCTCAGCGTGTTTCAATAAATGACTGCGACATCCAGTGACTGTTGTCTCACCTTTACACCTGATTTGATGCTCAGTCGTGGAGGTTGAAAATCCACAGTGTGGCTGCCAGGAATTTCTTCCAAAAACATCTGTCTTTTACCCCAGTGAACCTTCTAGGATTGAAGGAGGTTCTTTGCTTTGCCAGAACTCAGGCTTCAACCGAATAATTTTTTTTTTTGCACAGTTGTTATTTTTTGAACTGCACAGCCTGAAAGAGTGGTGGAAGCAGATTCAATAATACCATGCAAAAGGGAATTGGGTAAATACTAGAAGGGGACAAATTTGCAGGGCTATGGGGAAAGCGCAGGGGATTTGGACCAATTGGATAGATCTTTCAAAGGGCTGGTCCAGACGCAATGGGCTGAATGGCCTCTCTGTGCTGTATCATTCTATGACTCTATGATTCTATAAACCCTCAGCCTGCTAAATCAACTCCCTTAATCACTGCCTGCAAAGCATTCACTGAAGCACAATACTACGTTACTCATTCTGCCCTACTCTATATTTCAGGAGTTGCCTTGATGATTACAATATGATTTATGTCCCTTTTCTTTTTCCTTAGGCTCTCCTGTTCTATGTGCCAGTATTCAAAACCTCAGATGACCCAACATCATTCAATCCTACCCTCTGGGACACCAGCTTAGATACTTATAGATAATGAGTTAGAGAAGAGTGCACGAGATGATCGATAGGAAAAAGTGTCCATGGCCGAGGTGAAGAAGGAATCTGTTATGCAAAGGGCCAATGTGGGTGCACTCTCAACTGTCGAGGCCTGAGGTCTCATCATTACGACTCTGGTCTTTAAAAGAATGATGCTCAGTGAGCGTAGAGGTTTACTATAGCCATTTCAAACTGTACCAGCCAACCCGAGGCACTTGATGGCTGGTGTGGTGGAGTTCAGTATTCTGCATCAGCGTATGTTGAATGCCAGTTTTGTAGAGCTATCACAAATAGTGTGGCAACTCCATGGACATCTTCAATGATCGAGGGCCTAATACCAGTCATAGTGAACTTTTACACTATTGTTATACGAGCACATATCACAATCCCATCATGAATGCTGGGAATTTGTACACTTATTATAATAAATTGTAATAACTTGCAAGCCTATTATATCAAATGGGACTTTTCCATTATAATAAATTGTAATAACTTGCAAGCCTATTTTAATATATCAAATGGCACTTTTTCCTGTTATCAGGAAGAACAAAGAACAAAGAACAGTACAGCACAGGAACAGGCCATTCAGCCCTCCAAGCCTGCGCCGATCTTGATGCCTGCCTAAACTAACACCTCCTGCACTTCCGGGGCCTATATCCCTCTATTCCCATCCTATTCATGTATTTGTCAAGATGTCTCTTAAACGTCGCTATCGGATCTGCTTCCACCACCTCCCCTGGCAGCAAGTTCCAGGCACTCACCACCCTCTGTGTAAAAAACTTGCCTCGCATATCCCCTATAAACTTTGCCCCTCGCACCTTAAACCTCTGTCCCCTAGTAACTGACTCTTCCACCCTGGGAAAAAGCTTCTGACTATCCACTCTGTCCATGCCGCTCATAACATTGTAAACCTCTATCATGTCGCCCCTCCACCTCCGTCGTTCCAGTGAAAACAATCCGAGCTTTTCCAACCTCTCCTCATAGCTAATGCCCTCCAGACCAGGCAACCTCCTGGTAAACCTCCTCTGTGCCCTTTCCAAAGCCTCCACGTCCTTCTGGTAGTGTGGTGACCAGAATTGCACGCAATATTCTAAGTGTGGCCTAACTAAGGTTCTGTACAGATGCAACATGACTTGCCAATTTTTATACTCTATGCCCCGACCGATGAAGGCAAGCATGCCGTTTGCCTTCTTGACTACCTTATCCACCTGTGTTGCCACTTTCAGTGACCTGTGGACCTGTATGCCCAGATCTCTCTGCCTGTCAATACTCCTAAGGGTTCTGCCTTTACTGTCTACCTCCCACCAATAACATGAAGTCCATTAAACTGGAGGTTGTTGCGATGCTTTAAGTGGGCGGGGATTCAGTACACGTAATATAAACCTATAATTAAACACTCCTCACCAAGTATACTCTATCAGTGGAAAATTTGCTCTCACCTTTATAACTACTCATGTTGATGGGTCCTTTTGCATCTTTTCTTCAACCGTTTCCTCTCATCCATATAACTATAGACATAGATACCCTCCAGGGCCAATAACCTGCTCACTTGTAAATTGCCAGCATACAAATTCTTCCCCCTCCCAAAATTACAGTCATATCCCTGTTACCTCTTGGACTCATTGGGCTGCATTTTATGGGGTCTTTGCAGATGGAATAGGAGGTGGAAAGGCTAGAAAAATGCAGTAGGAAGGCATCAGTTGGTGTGCCCGATGTCTTCCAGCCACCATATCATTTTGCCAGTGGTGGCAAAGGTGGCAGATGGTCCAACCCACCCAGAGCCCAAATGAACCACTTAAAGGCCGCTCCCCAACTCCACTGGCATTTTATCAGAGATGGGGGGCCCACCGCCGTGTGGAGAGGCTGCTGGCACTGGGGTGGGGGGGCGGGGTGGGACTTTCTCTTTAGGCACTCTTTGGCCCATGGAGATGCCACATGGAGAGGTCGTCCTGTAATATGAGATGCCCTCCCTGCGGGCTTGGGGGGGGGAGTTTCTCCTCCATGGGCAATCTGTGGCCCACAGTGGACCCCTGCCCAGAATAATTCCACCTCCCTGGTCTTCCTCTCCATTGCACTACATGCCCACTCTCCTAGACCGCCTCACCAGGGCCTTCCGGACTGGTCCCGGCAATCTTGCCTCACTGACCTGAGGTTTAGTCCAAGACCTCTGCAGTACCCAGCAGTGTCCACCACTCCTGGTGGCGCTGCAGACACTGCTGATCTGCCGGCCCTGTGATTGGCCGGCAGCTCTTGAAAGTGGAATCTCGGCACTGGCCACTTAAGTGCCGGAATAATGCAAGATTATGCCGGGGGTACTTGGAAAGGCCAAGGCGGGGTTTCTCCTGCCTTTTCGGTTCAGTGCCGAGAGCCCTGCCAGCACCACAAAATCCAGCCCATAGATTTTAAACTAATCTTCGCTAGATTCTAAAAGAGGGAATAGACCTACTGCTTGCAATTCCTGTGCCATTCGGGAACGTCAAGATACTTCATGGGTCTTGGGGAAACCATGTGCAGACAGTCTCTCCAGCTCCTTGAGCTCGAGCTCAGGATTTCTGAGCTTGAGGGGCAGCTGGAGTTACTGCAGAGCATCAGGGAGGATAAGAGTTTCCTGGATTGTACATTCCAGGAGGTGGTCATCCCACAGGCAGTGAGAGTTCAGGATAGTAAATGGGCCATGAGGAAGAGGGAAGAGGTGCAGGAGTTTTCAGAGTGTGTGTCACTCACAAACTGGCTCTCAGTTTTGGAGACTGCTGGGAATGAAAACACCTTGAAAGAGTACAGTCCAGACCATGGCACCAATGACAAGGGACTGCACAGGAGGGAACAGCAACGCATAGAAATGCAGTCATTATAGGAGATTCCATAGTTAGGGGGACAGACAGGCATTTCTGTAACCATCATCGTGACTCCCATAAGGTGTGTTGCCTCCCTGGTGCCAGTGTAAAGGAAATCAGGAGAGGGTGCAGAATATTCTATAGGAGAAAGAAGGTAAGCCAAAAGTTGTGATACACGTCAGTGTCAATGACATAGAGAAAACAGATGTCAAGGTCAGATGGTCAGATTTTCAGGAGCAGGGAGGAAGTTAAAAAGTAGGACCTCAAAGGCAGTAATCTCTGGATTACTTCTAGTGCCACACACTAGCGAGAGTAGAAATAGGAAGATAGGGAGGATCGATGTGTGGCTTGAGGCATGGTGCAGGAGGGAGGCTTTTCGATTCTTGAGACATTGGGACCAGTTCTCGGACAGGCGGCACCTATTCAAAAGGGACGGATTGCACCTCAACAGGACTGGGACACATGCCCTCATGGGAAGGTTCATTCGTGTGCTTCAAGAGGATTTAAATTGGCAGGAATGGCCATTAGCAAATGGAAGTAGAAATGGGAATAAAGGAGTGAGAGTGTTGGATAGCACTGGAGAAGGAACTAGTATCATATTAAATAGGAGGAGGTGTTTCAGGTACAGGTGGGTACATTCCAACAAGGGCGAAAGGTAAGGGAACCAAAGCAAGGTCTCTTTGAATGACACGGGAGATAGAACATAGGAAGGGTACTGGAAAGGCTGGCTATGCTTAGAGTGGTTTGTCATTATCTTCCAGTCTTCCCTTTATACAGGAGGTGCTGGAGGATTCGAGAATTGCACATGTGAAACCCTTATTCAAGAAAGGGAGTAAGGACATTCCTAATAATTATAGGCCCCTCAGTTTAACATCAGTTGGGGTAAGGCTTCAGAAACCATAATCAGGGAAGAAAAATGAACAGACACTTGGAAAGGCTTGAGTTAATTAAGGATAACCAGCATGGATTTGTCAAAGGCAGCTTGTGCTTGACCAATCTAAATGAATTTTTTGATGAAGATGTTGGTGAAATAGATTTTAAGAAAGATTTTGACAAAATACCACAGAAAAGGCTAGTTAACAAAATTGAGGCTCATGGCATAGGACGGTCAGTGTCAGCTTGGATAAAAAGTGATTTAAGGATAGAAAACAGCGAATTGTGGTAAATGGTTGTTTTTCAGTCTGGAGGATGGTAGACAGTGGTGTTCCCCAAGGGTGAGTGCTGGGACTACTGCTTTTTTGAGATATATAAATGACTTGGATCTTGAAATAAAGTGTAAAATTTCAAAATTTGCTGATGATACCAAATTTGAAGGTGTGGCAAACAGTGAGGATGATACCAATCAACAACAACAGGGCATAGATAGGCTAGCAGAATGGACAGACAAGTGGCAGATGGAATTTAATACAGGGGAGTGTAAGGTGATGCATTTTAGCATCACAGACTAAATGGCACAGTTCTAAAGAGTGTGCAGGGACAGAGGGACCTGGGGGTGCGTAGATCTTTGAAGGTGGCGAAGCATATTGAGAGAGTAGTTAGCAAAGCATATGGGATCTTGGAATTCATAAATAGAGGTATTGAGTACAAAAGCAGGGAAGTTATGCTGAACCTTTATAAAGATCTGGTTAGGCCACAACTAGATTATTACATGCAGTTCTGGTCACCATACTTTAGGAAGAATGTGAGGGTCCATGAGTGAGTGCAGAGGAGATTTACCAGAATGGTTCCATGAATTAGGAATTTTAGCTACAAGTTTAGGTTGGAGAAGCTGGGGTTGTTCTCTTTAGAGCAAAGGTGATTGCGGGGAGATCTGATAGAGGTGTACAAGATTCTGACAGGTTTAGATAAGGTACACCAAGAAAAGTTGCTCTCATGAGCTGATGGGACAAGGAGTAGGGGACACAGATTGAAGGTTTGGGGTAATAGGTTTGGGGAATATGAGGAACAACGTTTTCATGGAGCGAATGCTTCCTACGAGGGTGGTGGAAGCGGAGACTATGAATGATTTCAAAAAGAAATTGCATGGGCACTTGATGGAAATAAACTTGCAAGGCAACGGGGATAGAGCAGAGGAATGGGACTGGCTGGATTGCTCTACAGAGAACTGGCATTGACTCAATGGGTCAAATGGTCTCATTTTGTGCTGTAATGACTCCATGACCATATGACTATGACATTGTTGCTGACTCGTTGGGCTGAATTTTGCCGGGTGAGACGTGACCCCGACATCGGCCTCAATTCTGGGTTGGGAACCCAGGAGTGGTCGTGGTGAGATGTCGGTCACGATCTTCCCAGAGGCAGCCAATTATGAAGTCACCTCCAGTTGGCCCATTCAATTAAGTACAGCGGGAAGACCAGAGAAGCAGGAGGTGCCCGCAGCAAGGTCTGGCTGGTAGCCCCACTGGGGGCGGGGGGGTGAGTGGTGCAATGAGAATCTTTTTATGTTGTCTGATACAACATAAATGAAATGTGTGGGGGTCAGGTTGATTGAAGATCTCAAACAGGTTTATTAAACAGCTAAACTATTATACAGTACAGAGCTAACTATTACATGACTTGCCCCTTGGTGTTACAGTAGCGGAGAGAGACTGGCATGTAGTCACATGATTACATCCAAGTACTTCGCTTATTAGCATACTTAAAGGTACATTACTCTTAAAGTAAAATCACGCAACAAATGGTGCTGGAGAAGAGGGAGTCTTAGGGGGCACCTCAAAATGGAGGTGTTTACGAAAGCCTCCTTCTTCAGCTGAAATAAAAGTGCCCTAAGGTACCTCAGGATGGAGGGATAATGCTTCTGGAAGAATGCCTGTGGCCACTCTTGGACCCCTTTGAGATTATGGCCCCGTGATGCAGCCATTTAACGCAACCTGTGGTGGCCTGCTACCTGGTGGCGAAAGGCCGCCTCCAAGGAGCTGGCAGGCTACACACTCAGGAGGGGGCCTCTCCAACAGCGGGAAACTACTGTCGCCTTCAGAAAATAGCACTTAAGTTGGGCCTTAATTGACTGCCCACCTCCTTGGAGTGAGTTGCCGCCTTTGTTCCCATCCCATCCCTGGGAAATTCCCCTGGAGATGAGAAGGTGTCAGGATGCAGCTTTTCCCCCATTTTCCTGGCCCTCCCACTGCCCCCCGCCACCCCCCCCCCCCCCCCCCCACCCCCAAGCCCATCTACACAGGGCCGGGATAATTCAGCTCATTCTTTCTGCCTCCTGCAGCCATGTTTTCCACTTTACTGCATTTGCTGACTCACTTCTCTCTGGTGCTGCAGATATTGAAGCGAGGATTGTTTCTGTCTTGTACTAGCTGATTGCCTCCCCTTCCTTTCCAGAATCATATCTATGCTCCTTGTGCTTCTCAGACTCCATCATAGAGAAACATAAACAGAAAAAGGTAAGCAAATGATAGGATCAATTGGGGAAAAAAATGAAATACACGAATGAAAGGAGCATTTGAAGAAATCAAGGGACAGGAAGAACACTGATGTCTTGTTACACGTTACTTACATTTGAAATTGCACAAAAATTATGGTTATAAATATACAAGTTATTTTAATATATTTTAAGCAAAGGACAGTACTATTAATTTGGAGTAAAGATGTTAATGTAATTTATCCATTAGATTTTGTCATAATTTTTTTATTCTGTCCATGCAAAATTACATTATAATTTAATGAAACATGCAGACATTAAATCACTGAAGTTCTAATTACTGTTGGATTCATTCCCACTGGTCGGAGAGTTGACACTGCAGCAGATGGAGAGAGTTCACACTTCACTAATGGGTTAGTGTTGCCTGCTGTAGCCTGAACTTCCAAACCAATGGGGAAGGATCTTGTCATGGATTAAAATGTATTATTTCCCTTCATTCACATCTGCAAACAGTGGAGAGAGTCTGCTTGCGAAGTTTTTTTTTATTTGTTAAATGCTGTTTTCATGATGTGCAGTTGATTAAATTCGAGGAGCATGCAGGGGAGAAAATTAAGTCAATAGCAGTTTGAGGAAGAAATACATTGAAAAAAAACTGTGCAGTAAAGCAAAATACTTCCTATTTTAATTATGCTTGAGCAATATAGGAAGTGAGTAGGCACAAAGCTTACTCCTGGAATTTTTCTATCCTTCAGGAACCTATCACGCTCATAAAGGAAATAACATGAACCACCTCAACATTTCATCTGTCGTGTTCCTTAAATTTAAAGTTTATAGCTGGGGTGGGAATCCATGATAGAATAAACATACATCAGCTCTGAATACGGTAGGCTTGATGAGCCAAAACACCTTTTCCCGCTCCAGTTGTCTGAGGGAGAATTTCTGCTGACTTCTCCCACTGCAACTTTCACAGAAACCCCAGAGAAATTGGTGTAAATGGCATTTCTCCTGGGATTCTGCTGATGTTATGACAAGAGCTTGTGGCACAGAAATGTCAGCCGTATGTTCTTCTGTTGCATTCTAGCATTGACTGCATCTGGGTTGTTTTTGTGTCCTTCTCCATTTGAGGTTCTAGAATTCTCAATGTATTTTCTCAAAAGAATCTCAAAACATCTGCCCGATAGTAACTGAAATAGGGAGTGGAGAAGCAACAATGTATGAAAAATGTTGTGATCGAAACAAAACAATTCTGGCAACAGCTAGGCTAAATATGGCAACGTCACAACAGGGTCGCCTCGACTTTTAATAACGATATCTACTGGCAGATAGAGGTGAGAGGAGAGGGAATAGACATTAAAAATTATTATGCAGGCATTAAAGGCCTGGATTTTGCAGTCAGTTGTGAAACCGCTGGACTTGAAGAAAGCTGCCCAGAAAGATCTAGCGGTCTCAGTGGTGCAGAATTCCCCTTTCGGGATGGCAGTTTAAATCTGGTGCCTCCAGGCATGCAGCAGCAATGATGTCATCGAGTAGGGTAAGCAGCCAATCACATTGAATTATTCTACAGGCAACAAACCAGGAAGCTAAATGCACTGTATCTTTTACTTTTAATTTAAATTTTCAGATAGCAAAATAAACTATTAGGATTGGACTAAGTTAGAAGCTAAAATCTTAATGCAAACAAACTTTCAAAAATAAATGAATTATTTTCAAAATATGTGAAACTTTTTATCACAATAAAGAAATTAGACATTCAACAAATATAATATTACTCTTTCAGGGTCAGTGAAGTTGTTTAGCAGTAATTATGAACTCAGTACACTATTGAAAACAGTTACACCTCATTTAACAAGACATACTTTTCAAAGGGTTTTACAATGAGACTAAGAGTGGAAATTCTCATCAGTTCAATTTATTTCCCTTGACTGCAGTTTGGAGGGACCTCAACAAAGCACCTTCTGGAGATGCATTGAATTACTGACAGCAACTTCTGGATTTCTGTGTTATTCTGTGAGCTCTGTGAGGGGTTGAATTTTTTTCAGCCCTCCAGGGATGGGCAATGAGGTGGGGGTGCCCAGAAAATAAAGAGGAAAGTGGGGGGGGGGGGGGGTGGGGGGGCAGGGTGGAGTGCCTGACGCCTTCCTGATGCCATTTGATTTTGTCAGGGGACAATTGAGGCCCTTAATTGACCAATTAATGGCCACTTAAGGCTTCTTCCTGCTGCTGCTGGGATTTAACCAGCAACGGGGTGGCCTCCGCCACCTGCAGAGACCACACAGTAAAATCAGGCAGCCTTTTTATGGACTGGGTGTCCCCTCCTCCTTGGGTAACCTGTGGCCCACCAGGGCTGCTGGCGGCAAAGGCCCCCTAAGTGCCTACTCCAACTCCTTTGCCCTCAACAGCCAACACCCCACCCCCCCTCTTTGGGGTCTGTTTGACTGGCCTCAGCAAGCCCATCCCACTTACATGCAGCTAAGGGCACCAGTGCTGCTCCTGGTCCTGGGCCTCCTGCAGTTCCATCAGTGGCCATCGCTCTTAGTAGCACTGCTGGTACTGCTGAGCTGCCGGCCGTCTGATTGGCCAGCAGCTCTTGGGGTGGGATCTTGTCCCTTAAAGGGCAAGGCATCTCCGATGATGGGCAGTTAAGTCACCGTGCGCGAATTCAGCTGGGGTCCGATAAAGGGCCGAGGCAGGGTCACCTCCTGCCTTCTGGCCCATTGCCGAGATAAAATTTAGCCCTCTAAGTTGCTTTCATTTTCAATGGTGAAATCACGAAGAATGCCAACAGTTTCATTGTCATTACCATAGCAAAATCTGGGCCAATATCTCCAAGAGGAATTGGGTTGTTGTGTTTGAGTTAAGGTAATTTGAGGACACATTAATGCTTATTCTCCTACAAAAGATATTTTTTTTACTGAAGGAATTACATAGAATTTTACTGGTGGGGGGAGGCGTTGGAGTAGTGGTATTGTCACTAGACTAGTAACCCAGAGACCCAGGGACATGGGGACATGGGTTTGAATCCTATCACAGCAGAAGGTGGAACTTGAATTCAATTAATAAATCTGGAGTTAAAAAGCTAGTCTAATGATGGCCATGAAACCATTGTCGATTGCCGTAAAAACCCATCTGGTTCACTAATGTCCCTTAGGGACAGAAATCTGCCTAGTGCAAAGGAAAATGGTTGTGGTCCCAGGACAGCACTGGAGAAGTTCCTCAGGTATTGTCCTAGGCCCAACCATCTTCAACTGCTTCATCAATGACCTTTCTTCAATCATAACGTCAGAAGTGGGGATGTTCGCTGATGATTGCACAATGTTCAGCACCATTCGCGACTCCTCAGATACAGAAGCAGTGAGTGTAGAAATGCAGCAAGACCTGGACAACATCCAGGATTGGGCTGATAAGTGGCAAGTAACATTCACACCACACAAGTGCCAGGCAATGACCATCACAAACAAGAGAGTATCTAACGGAAGAATTTATTTTGGGGAACAAAGAAATGGCAGACCAATTAAGTACATACTTTGGTTCTGTCTTCACAAATGAGGACACAAATTACCTCCCAGAAATGTTGGGGCGCATAGGTTCTAGTGAGAAGGAGAAACTGTATGAAATCAGTATTTGTGGGAAATGCTGTTCGAGAAATTGATGGGATTGAAGGCCGATAAATCCCAGGGCCTGATAATCTACATCCCAGAGTACTTAAAGAAGTGGCCCTAGAAATAGTAGATGCATTGCTGGTCATCTTCCAAAATTCTATAGACTCTGGAATAGTTCCAATGGATTGGAGGGTAGCTAATGTAACCCCACTATTTAAAGAAGGAGGCTGAGAGAAAACAGGGAATTATAGATCGGTTAGCCTGACATCAGTAGTGGGGAAAATGCTGGAGTCCATTATAAAAGATGTAATAGCAGAGCACTTAGAAAACAATGACATGATCGGACAAAGTCAACATGGACTTATGAAAGGGAAATCATGCTTGACAAATCTACTATAACTTTTTGAGGATGTAACTAGTAGAATAGATAAGGAAGAACTGTGGATGTGGTGTATTTGGACTTTCAGAAGGCTTTTGATAAGGTCCCACATAAGAGATTAGCATGTAAAATTAAAGCACATGGGATTGTGGGTAAGGTACTGAAATGGATAGAGAACTGGTTGGCAGACAGGAAACAAAGAGTAGGAATAAACGAGTCTTTTTCCGAGTGGCAGGCATTCGCTAGTGAGGTACCACAGGGATCGGTGCTAGGACCCCAGCTATTCACAATATATATTCATGATATAGATGAGGGAATTAAATGTAATATATCCATGTTTGCAGATGACACAAAGCTGGGTGGGAGTGTGAGGTGTGAGGAGGATGCAGAGAAGCTCCAGTGTGATTTGGAGAGGTTGAGTGAGAGGGCAAATACACGGCAGATGCAGTATAATATGGATAAATGTGAGGTTATCCACTTTGGGAGCAAAAACAGAAAGGCAGATTATTATCTGAACGGCGATAGATTGGGAAAGGGGGAGGTGCAGTGAGACCTGGGTGTCCTTGTGCACCAGTCGCTGAAGGTAAACATGCAGGTGCAGCAGGCAGTTAAGAAGGCAAATGGTATGTTGGCCTTCATAGCAAGAGGATTCGAGTACAGAAGCAAGGATGTCTTGCTGCAATTATACAAGGCCTTGGTGAGACCACACCAGGAGTATTGTGTGCAGTTTTGGTCACTTTATCTGAGGAAGGATGTTCTTGCTATGGAGAGAGTGCAGCAAATGTTCACCAGACTGATTCCTGGGATGGCAGAACTGACGTATGAAGAGAGATTGGTTCATTTAGGCTTATATTCGCTAGAGTTTAGAAGAATGAGAGGTGATCTCATAGAAACCTACAAAATTCTAACAAGAATGGACAGACTAGATGCAGGAAGGATGTTCCCGATGGGGGGGAGTCCAGGACCAGGGGTCACAATATAAGGATAAGAGGTAAGCCATTTAGGACTGAGATGAGGAGGGATTTCTTCACCCAGAGAGTGGTGAACTTATGGAATTCTCTACCACAGAAAGCAGTTGATGCCAAATCATTAAATATATTCAAGAAAGAGTTAGATATAGTTCTTAGGGCTAAAGGAATCAAGGGATACGGGGAGAAAGCGGGAACAGGATACTGAGTTTGGATGATCAGCCATGATCGTATTGAATGGCGGTGCAGGCTCAAAGGGCCGAATGGCCTACTCCTGCTCCTATTTTCTTTGTTTCTATGTTTAACCATCTCCCCTTGACATTCAATGACATTACCATCGTTGAATCCCCCACTATCAACATCCTGGGGTTACTATTGACCAGAAACGGAACTGGAGTAGCCATATAAATTCCATGGCTACAAGAACATGTCAGAGGCTGGGAATTCTGTGGTGACTAACTCACCTCCTGACTCCCCAAAGCCTGTCCACCATTAACAATGCACAAGTCAGGAGTGTGATGGAATACTCTCCACTTGCCTGGATGGGTGCAGCTCCAACAACACTCAAGAAGCTCAACACCATCCAAGACAAAGCAGCCTGCTAGATTGGCACTCCATCCACAACAATCACTCCCTCCATTACTGATGCACAGTGGCAGCAGTGTGTACCATCTACAAGATGCACTGCAGCAACGCACCAAGGCTCCTTAGACAGCACCTTCCAAACCTACGACCTCTACCACCTGGAAGGACAAGGGCAGCAAATGCATGGGAAAACCACCACCTGCAAGTTCCCTTCCAAACCACAAACCATCCTGACTTGGAACTATATCGCCATTCCTTCATTGTCATTGGGTCAAAATCCTGGAACTCCCTTCCGAACAGCACTGTGGGTGTACCTACCCCACATGAACTGCAGCGGTTCAAGAAGGCGGATCACCACCAGCTTTTCGAGGGCAATTAGGCATGGGCAATAAATGCTGGCCTAGCTCGTGATGCCCCATCCATGAATGAATAAAAAAAGCATAGAATTTTACAGTGCAGAAACAGGCCATTCGACCCAACCGGTCCATGCTCGTGTTTGTTTTTTTTTATTCATTCATGGGATGTGGGCATCACTGGCTAGGCCAGCATTTATTGCCCTAATTGCCGTTGAGAAGATGGTGGTGAGCTGCCTTCTTGAACTGCTGCAGTCCATGTGAGGTAGGTACACCCACAGTGCTGTTAGGAAGGGAGTTCCAGGATTTTGACCCAGCGATAGTGAAGGAACCGCGATATAGTTCCAAGTCAGGATGGTGTGTGACTTGAGGGGAACTTGCAGGTGGTGGTGTTCCCATGTATTTGCTGCCCTTGTCCTCCTAGTTGGTAGAGGTTGCGGGTTTTGAAGGTGCTGTCTCAGGAGCCTTGTGCTTCACCTTAGTCTCCTCCCACCTCTCTTCATCAACAGTACCATTATATCCTTCTTTTCCTTTCTCCTCCCATCTAATTATCTATCCTCTTCTTACATGCATCATTGCTATTCACCTCCTTGTGGTAGTGACTTCCACATTTAAGCTACTCTCTGGGTAAAGATGTTTATCCTGAGTTCCTTATTGGATTTATTGGTGATTATCTCATATTTATGGACCCCAGTTTTGAACTCCCCCACAAGTGGAAGTATTTTCTTTACATGAGCCCTATCAAACACATTCGTAATTTTAAAAAGCTCGCTGGTCACCTCCACACCCCTCCACCCCCACACCCCACCCTCAGCCTTCTCTTTTCTAGAGAAAATTAGTTGCTGAATTCTGCAATATAAGGTGATGAGGGAAAGTTAGAAAGCAGGACAACGAACAAATCACAGAATGCTTTCATTTGCATCTGGAGTCTGTAGGAGGAGCTCATCTTACTCATATCTACTGAGAGAAGTTAGGATCAATATGGACATACTGATTTCAAAACCTAGAGCTCTTTTGAGAGGGTGTAATGATCATAAGAACATGACAACTAGGAGCAGGAGGAGGCAATTCAGCCCCTCGAGCCTGCTCCACCATTCAATATGATCATGGTTGATCTCATCTCAGCCTCAACTCCACTTTCCTGCTCATTCTCCATAACCCTTCAACCCTTTACTAATTAAAAATATGCCATCTCCTCCTTAAATTTACTCAACATCCCAGCATCCACTGCATTCTGGGGTAGTGAATTCCACAGACTCACGACCCTTTGAGAGAAGTAATTTCTCTTCATCTCTGTTTTAAAGCTGCTACCCCTTATCCTAAAACTATGACCTAGCTTGCCCCAGGAAACATCCTCTCTATGTCTACTTTGTCAATCCCCTTAATCATCTTATATACCTCAATTAGATCTCCTCTCATTCTTCTAAACTGCAGAGAGTAAAGGCCTAAACTGTTCAATCTCTCTTCATAAGAAAAACCCCTCATCCCTGGAATCAATCTAGTGAACCTCCTCTGAACTGCCTCCAGTGCAACTACATCCCTCCTCAAGGGGACCAAATCTGTACGCAATACTCCAGGTGTAGTCTCACTAATGCCTTGTACAGTTGCAGCAACACTTCCCTACTTTTATACTCTATTCCTTTAGCCATAAATGCCAAAATTCCATTTGCCTTCCTTATTACCTGATGTACCTGCATACTAGTTTTCTGCGATTCATGCATGAGGACACCCAGATCCCTCTGCACCGAAGCACTTTGAAGTTTCTCTCCATTTAGATAATAATTTGCCTTTCTATTCTTCCGACCAAAATGGATAACCTCACACTTATCCACGGTAAACTCCATCTGCCAAATTTTGGCCCATTCACCTAACCTATCCATATCCATTTGTAAATTTCTTATTTCTTTATTGCAACTTACTATCCCACCTATTTTAGTGTCATCTGCAAATTTGGCTATAGTACCTTCGATCCCTGCATCCAAATCATTAATATAGATTGTAAATATGTGGGGCCCGAGGACCAAACCCTCTGGCACCCCACTGGTTACATGTTGGCAACCAGAAAAAGACCCATTTATCCCGACTCTCTGTTTTCTGTTGATTAGCTAATCCTCAATCCAAGCTAATAAGTTGCCCCTAACCCCATGTGATCTTACCTTGTGTATTAACCTTTTGTGCATCGAATGCCTTCTGGAAGTCCAGATATACTACATCTACAGGATCCCCATTATCCACTTTGCTTGTTACATCTTTGAAGAACTCTAGCAAATTAGTCAAACATGATTTACCCTTCATAAAACCATGCTGACTCTGATGGATTGTGTTTTGACTTTCTAAATGTCCTGTTATTACTTCCTTAATAATGGATTCTAACAATTTCCCAAAGACAGATGTTAAATTAACTGGTCTATAGTTTCTTACTTTCTGCCTCCCTCCCTTTTTGAATAAAGGTGTTATATTAGCATTTTTCCAATCCACTGGAATCTTTCCCGCATCCAGGGAATTTTGGAATATTATAACCAATGGATCCACTATCTCCACTGCTACATCCCTAGGATGTAGGCCTTCAGGCCCTGAGGACTTGTCTGCCTTCAATCCCAATAGTTTGCTCAGTACTTTTCCCCTAGTGATGATGATTGTTCGAAGTTCCTCCCTTTCTATAACCTCTGCATTACCTGTTACTATTGGGATCGTACCCGTGTCCTCCACCGTGAAAACTGAGGCAAAATATTGATTTAGTGTTTCCACCATTTCTGTGTTCCCCTCTATTAACTCCCCAGTCTCATCCTCCAAGGGACCAACATTTACTTTCGCTACCCTCTTCCCTTTTATATGCTTATAGAAGCTTTTGCTATCCGTTTTTATATTTTGCACTAGTTTTCTTTCATAATTTACCTTTGCTCTTTTTATTACTTTTTTAGTAACCCTTTGTTGGTCTTTAAAAGTTTCCCAATCTTCCAGCCTGCCACTGGCCTTTGCAATATGGTATGCCTTAGTTTTTGTCTTAATGTTATCCTTAACTTCCTTGCTCAGCCATGGATGTTTTTTTCCCCTCTTACAATCTTTCTTCCTCTCTGGAATATATTTTAGTTGGGAGGAATTGAATATCTCCTTAAACATCTGCCACTGTTCATCAACTGTCCTACCTTTTAGTCTTCCTGCCCAGTCCACTAGGGCCAAATCTGTCCTCATGCCTATGTAATTACCTTTGTTTAACTCCAGAATGCTAGTGTGGGACTCCAGTTTCTCACCCTCAAACTGAATTTGAAATTCTAGTGTGCTATGATCACTCTTCCCTAGAGGATCCTTAACTATGTGATAATTAATTAATCCCACCTCATTACACAATACCAAATCTAGAATAGCCTGCTCCCTGGATGGTTCCACAACATATTGCTCCAAAAAACAATCTCTAATACATTCAATGAACTCTCCCTCGAGGCTACCCTTGCCTATTTGATTAATTCAGTCCAAATGCATATTAAAATCACTCATGATTATTGCCGTACCTTTCTTACAAGCCCCCAGTATTTCTGGTTTAGACTGTGCCCCATTGCGGAACTACTGTTTGGGGACCTATAGATTACTCCCACCAGGGACCTCTTTCCCTTGCTATTTCTTATTTCTACCCAGACTGATTCTACGTCTTGATCTCCAGTGCCTGTATCATTTCTCACTACAGCACTGATCTCTTCCTTTACTAACAAAGCTACACCACCTCCTTTTCCTTCCTGCCTATTCTTCCGAAATACTGAGTACCCTTGGATATTCAATTCCCAAACCTGGTTTCCCTGCGACCACAAGTCAGTAATCACCACTAAATCATACCCATTCATCTCTAATTGCATGTTAACTCATTTATTTTATTCCGAATGCTTTGTGCATTCAGATACAAAGCCTTTAAGTTTGTTTTATTATCAAATTTCCCTACTCTTGTATGATTCCTTGGTGCATGAATAGAACCCACTTCAAGGCAGATACTATTAAGTAGTAAATAAGGCTTCAAATGATGTAGGATAGATGTCAAATGCTGAAATGTCACACAGAAAACCTGAGAGCTCTTAAAAACTTAAATATAATTATTTTCCAATTGAACTGGCAACCGTTGTCCCTCAGCGAATCATTCTTGAATGGTTTGATTTTGATGAAACTTTTGATCTGTGAACATGATCGATATTGCTTAACCTCTTCTGACTATCACATAATGAAAAACAGCTTCCTGGTGAATCTGAGGAATTCCAAAGCTCTTTGTTTTGTATCGAGGGCACCAATGATCTCCTTTCACAGAAAAGAGAGCACATCAATATCTGAGTGAAAGGGGAGACTTCCCTTTTCACTTCAAACATCACATAGTCAATACAATGTGTCAAATACATGAACAACAGAAATAGTGATGGGCAAAAAGAAAAAAAATCACAGATGCTGGAAATCTGAAACGATAACAGAAAACAGAAGAAATACTCAGCAGGAGAAGTAGCATCTATCAAGAGAATGCAAGCCAGCATTTCAGGTGTTCATGATGGGACTGGCAATGGAGGACAGTAAAGTCAGAACCCCAAAAGTCTGCAGTTCCAAGGTCCTGACTTTAGTGCTGGGATGGGACAGCTGGGAAACTTCGTTCCCTCTCCCACCAGAGGATTCAAAGTGGGCAAAGTTCCCTTCTTAAAATAATACTCACAGGTACCCAAGCCCTCAGAATATTTCATGGGAATGCACCTGACTGAGAAAACTGGTAAGTTTTATGGTGGATCCGCCTGGTGAGGACAGGACTCCCTTCCAGAACGATTAGCCCTCATTCTAGGCGGCCAAATTCAATCTGTTGCCAGAGAAATTGCAGCATGGTAGCTGTGAAAGGCAGGCCACTGGAGGGGACTTCCTACTCTTAAAATAGCTCACCACCTGCCAGGGGAATGCTGTGGAGCTCATTGGAAGACAGTCTACTTTGACCAGGAGAGATAGCGAATTTGGGGCACATTGCTGGTCTCAGATTTAGTTAATGATGCATTCCGACCAGCCATATGCATACTTAAAATCTGCCCAGTAAATTTGAAGTGGCACCCCAGATGCTGGCATAATCATTAGGCTCTAGCTCAAGCTTTAACAATTCCAGTGAAGCTCCTTTAGACACAATCTTGTAGAAGAATGAGATGCTGGTCATGTTTCTCCAATACTGTAAAAACTGGACTCTGGTTTGCCTTTGTCATCCTTCTTTGATCCCCATTTTTTTTTGATAGTACTGAATTTGGGAATGAGAGATGAGATAACATTTATAGACTAGATTTTATAAAGCAGCACCCCTGGTAAAGATCTTTGCATATCACAAAGGTGCATTAGATGGTCAGTGAGCCCTAAACTGTTTTGCATCCATAACTTCAAATGGGGAAAATAACTGATTTCCATGCCTGAATTCCTGGTAAGTGCTCCTTCTTGTACAAATCTCTGTCCGGGAATAC
Organism: Heterodontus francisci; assembly: GCF_036365525.1. Lineage (NCBI taxonomy): Eukaryota > Metazoa > Chordata > Chondrichthyes > Heterodontiformes > Heterodontidae > Heterodontus > Heterodontus francisci. The sequence continues at coordinate 32,776,691 of NC_090374.1, read as the reverse complement.
TAATAAGTATCCCTAGGTTCTAAAGTGGAGCAAGACTTGACAATCTGATAAATCAATTAACTAAATTTAATTGCAGTTTAAGTAAGTTAACTAATTAATTAAAATTACACTATATTTCTCTAGAGAATGGTTAAAAGAGTCAATATATACCAGCACTGATACAGATATGTATTTTCGATGTTACAACAGAACAACCAGTGCCTAGACAGAGTAGCTAGAGTGAACTGTTCCTATTAGTGGAAGGGATGAGAACCAGAGGACTCAGATATGATATGATTTGGCAAAAGACCAAAGGCGACAAGAGAAAAACCTAATTTATGCAGCTGTTTTTTATGATCTGGAATGCACTGCCTGAGAGCGTGGTGGAGGCAGATCTAATTGTGACTTTCAAAAGGGAATTGGATAAGCATGTGAAAGGAAAAGAAAAAAAGCAGGGCTGCAAGGAAAGGGTGGAAGAGTGGGACTCGCTAAATTGCTCTTGCAGAAAGCCGGCACAGCCTCGACAGGCTGAATGGCCTCCTTCTGTGCTGTAATCATTCTTTGATTCTATGATTCCATATAGTGAGCTGGGGTGGGGTTGTAGAGGGAAGCGAGGAATTGCTGCAGCAATCATAACCAGAACAATGGTTCATGATAAAAGGTCGGGTTAGAATTCCAGGAGATCACATTGACCATGACATACATACCCAACGTCCCTTCTACCTTTACAAAGAACTCATCCAGCTCCATTTTGAACTGTTGCAGTGAATTCACGCTCACAACATGAGCTTGTTCCAAGAGTCGACAACACTCTGTGCAAAGAAAAACCTCCTGACATCTCACCTAGTCTTATGCTTTTATTCCTACTGTTCATAATTTTTCAGTATAATTGAGGTGTAATTGGATGGAGTGTTGTCAGTACTGACCATTTTGCATTTTCTGCATGGATATTGGCAGCCATGCCATCAGTTGCCTAGGACTTTAAGCTCTGGAATTCCCTCCCTAAACCTCTGTACCTCTCCACCTTGGTGTCCTTCTTTAAGATCGTCCTTAAAGGTTGCTAAGAGGACATTACTCCTTTGACCAAATATTTGGTCATTTGTCCTAATATCATTTAATGTGGCTTGATGTTAAATGTTTGTCTAATAATGTTTCTCTGAAGTGCCTTGGAATATTTTACTACATTAAAGATGCTACATAGATGCAGGTTCTTGTTTGTTATCAAGACAGCAGTGACAAGTTAGTTTGTTAAAATTAAGTCCTCCGACAAGTCAACATATACAGCAACTCCACCTTCGATCTCCAGGCTGGCACCAAAAATAAGTAAAATGCTTCATGTTTACTATATTACACAGAAAACTTGGAGCTTATAAATTAGCATTTACAGTATTAGCTTGAATGACATTCTTCTGCCCACTATTTTAATAGAATTGTTAATCCAAATGTTAGTATAATGAGCTACAAAGCAAAGGAAAGTCACTTGAGCATATTCATTGCTCATACACTAGTATGGCATTGTATATATCAATTGAAATAGTCATTTTGTAGTACAGAACTTGAGAATTGCTGAAAATAGAGACATTTTGTTGAAGCTGTTCATCTTGCACTCATCAGGACAATCACAAGAATACCAATGTAAGGGAAAGCAACAAACTTATACTGTGTGAGAAGAGAGTGCTGATTGGTTGGCAAGTGGACTCTGATTGGTAGAGGCGTTGCCATGGAGAATGCACCAGTTTATGGTGACTGATAGTCAAACAGCATGTCCCTTCCACTGTTCACAATGGGCAAGGTACAGGCCATACCCAACCAGTTCATGCTTGCAAAACTCAAAGCACAGTGTCCAACATTAGATGTGATTCAGCAATTGGACAACATTTGCTAAATGTTTATTTTAATTTATTTCATCTTACTTTGTTCAGTTTGCTTACCTGCTGTTTTTTTCATGTTTGTACTTGCGGCTGTTCAATTTTCAGTCCGTTAACACCCTTTCTGTACTAATGCTTTGTCTTTCAACACACCATTAACATATCTTTGCTTTATGACCTTCTGGTCAGCTATTCTGTGACCTTGTCCTATCGACACCTTCTCCTTTGTTATCTCTTCCCCCACCCCAACTTTACTTGCTTATAACCTTTTACATTTCTAATATTTGCCAGTTCTGAAAAAGGGTCACTGACCTGAAACGTTAACTCTGCTTCTCTCTCCACAGATGCTGCCAGACCTGCTGAGTGTTTCCAGAATTTCTTGTTTTTATTTCAGATTTCCAGCATCCACAGTATTTTGCTTTTAATTTGCTAAATAATCCTTAGTATGCTAGGAATTGTGCTGACAACCAATTTCAGATTGTTAGTCGGGCTCGCAGTGTGGTACAGTTGCTCTACTGGAAGCTACACATATTAATATACAGGGCTCTGTTCTTTGCAGACAGAAAGAACATGTACACACATTGCGCCTGCTTTAGCTAAACAAAATAAGTGACAGCAATTCGCTAGTTCATCCCTCAGGGCCTTGACCAATCAGAGTCAAGCTGCCTGGCTTATATGTCAAACAAAGCTTAGCAGTTAACTGTCAGTCACCATAAACTGGTGCATTCTCCATGACAATGCCTCTACCAATCAGAATCCACTTGCCAACCAATCAGCACTCTTTTCTCATACAGTATAAATTTGTTGCTTTTTTGTATTCTTTCAAATTGTACTGATGAGTGCTAGATGAAAAGTTTCAACAAAATATCTCCATTTTCAGCAATACTCATATATTGAATGTGTGAACTCTAATGGTAAATAGCCAAACTTGGGTAAGTTTCAAGTTTTTCAGTAAAACTGTGAATGAAAACATTTTTCTGTACAACAGCTCAGCCTCCAGAAACAAGGACAACTAACGCGAACTGATAATGGCATGGATTTTGCAGGAACAATAACATTAAGGAGCTTACCATTATTACTGAGTAAATTGGACAGCAACTTCTGGTGTCTGCACATAATCAGTAAAATGCAGTTGCAGTCCTGGCTGATAGATATTGCATGGAAATGACTGCAATGGCATGAACCTGGGGCACTTGCACACTAGTTCCACACTAAAAACAGCTAAAAAGGTTAGGGCTAGTGCATTCAATAGTAAGTGAGTTTGTAATGGCATGTTAAGTGATAATTATAGCTGACACTCTCTCTGGTCCTTAAAAATTAATTTTACAAGTGTGGAGCCTCATTCCATCAGAACAAAATTAGTGATGAAGATTTGATTTTCTTTTTTGGTCTGCTTTTTTAGCTCTCTATATATCTTAATCTTTATTTGTATGCTCAATTAAATCTAATTTATATTTCTTGCCTTATACGTTGTGTATATCTCAGTGAGGATTCCTCAATCTGATTGGTTGAAGAAACTCATCTTTTCCTGCCCTGCTGACAGATACTACAGATTCCCTGTAGAGGGTGCCACATTGGATCAGCTGCGGAATTATAGGAAATCTACACAGAGAGCCTGTGGAAACTCTGTGGGCAACTTTCATGAGGTGAAAGAAAATGCCATTTCTTCACTGTCAAGAGCAAAATCTGAGCCAATATGTTTCATAAAATAACTAACAGACACATGCATACACACAATAATTTTAGATAACATGCAATTGCTATGGAACTGATAACTTCTTTCTTTGGTTCTCTCAATTAAACATTTAAGCTTGATGGATGAATCTAAACTTATTTCCTGGAGCATATCGCCTTACAATGAAAAATCTTAAACACGAAGAGTTAACTTTGCTTTCATACAACAACTGAAGGATTAATTAGAGAACAAAGAACAAAGAACAGTACAGCACAGGAACAGGCCATTTGGCCCTCCAAGCCTGCGCCGATCTTGATGCCTGCCTAAACTGAAAATTTCTGCACTTCCGGGGACCGTATCCCTCTATTCCCATCCTATTCATGTATTTGTCAAGATGCCTCTTAAACGTCGCTATCATACCTGCTTCCACCACCTCCCCCGGCAAAAAGTTCCAGGCACTCACCACCCTCTGTGAAAAGAACTTGCCTCGTACATCCCCTCTAAACTTTGCCCCTCGCACCTTAAACCTATGTCCCCTAGTAACTGACTCTTCCACCCTGGGAAAAAGCTTCTGACTATCCACTCTGTCCATGTCGCTCATAACTTTGTAAACCTCTATCATGTCACCCCTCCACCTCCGGCGTTCCAGTGAAAACAATCCGAGTTTATCCAACCTTTCCTCATAGCTAATGCCCTCCAGACCAGGCAACATCCTGATAAACCTCTTCTGTACCCTCTCCAAAGCCTCCACATCCTTCTGGTAGTGTGGCGACCAGAATTTCATGCAATATTCTAAGTGTGGCCTAACTAAAGTTCTGTACAGCTGCAGCATGACATGCCAATTTTTATACTCTATGTCCCGACCGATGAAGGCAAGCATGCCGTATGCCTTCTTGACTACCTTATCCACCTGCGTTGCCACTTTCAGTGACCTGTGGACCTGTACGCCCAGATCTCATGAGCATGAGCATGCCTTGCTAAATATATATGGAGCCAATAGCTTAACCATACATTCTATGCAAGTAACAAATTAATCTGATTTATTACAGCTTCCAACTGTGTCCTGTGAACCCAACCAGAAAGGAAGTATTCACCTCATGTTACCTTCAAAGGTGATTATTCAGACACAGAGATACCTTCTGAACATAATTAACTCCAAAAAACAGGCAGTTTGTGAGCTCTTATTGTTACCTGCAATGATAAATAATTTTTAATGTTTCAAGGGAAAATTTGCAAGCCTATTGGGAAAGAGAGGGGTGGTTGGACTAATTGGATAACTCTTTCAAAGAGCCACAGCATGCACGATGGCTGAATAGCCTCCTTCTGTGCTGTAAAATTCTATGATTTATGAACTATTAATAAACTGATGAATCCTATTCTATAGGTCAGTGTAATATAGTGGTGCTGTGTAATAGAAAGCTATGATATATATAAAAAAAACTTTTGAACTTTGAAAATGCACTGAAAATTTTGCTTTTCCTTTAATCTTCATTTTCTGTTTCAGTCTTTAAACATAATCATATTTTGTCTATAATCGAAGTCCTGTATTGTACGGTGTCACATTTCAGGCATATTTTTCTCGTGAGGATTTGTGAAAAGGTTACATTTAAGGGTTGTGCTTGAAAGAAAAGTGTACACACGAGTTTTTTTTTGAAAAACATGTGTCGTGTGCTCTCAGACATCCAATATACATGTCTGGTGGATGTGCCACTCAAGCTATAAAGATATAATTAAAGTGACATCGAGACTATATTGAAAATGCGAATCATTTAAGTAAGCATGGGCTGAAATTCCTCAGCCCTTCTGGCACATTCCTGCCAGACTTGAGCAGCACTGGACCAGAAGGACTGGAGATCGCCAGAACACGGATACATCAAATCCATGTCAAGGTCAAAGTTTTCAGCTTCTGCTTACAGGGCAAATTCTGCACTGGGATGGGGACTCCCTACATTGAGGGTGCCCAAGAAAGCCTCAAAGAATGCTGAGTAATTTTAGAATGCCCAGTGAGAAGCAGTGTACCAATTGCTTCAACTGTAAAAATGGGCAACAAATTGTTAATTGCACTACCACTGGCAGAGGTGCCTTCAGTTACCTAGGCACTAGGCTCTGGAATACCCTCCTTAAAACTCTCTGCCTCTCTTTCCTCCTTTAAGATACTTATTAAAACCTATCTCTATGACCAATCTTTTGGTCGTCTGACCTAATATCTCCTTATGTCGTTCGGTGTCATATATTTATCATAATTGTTCTTGGGATGTGAGCATTGCTGGCATTGCCAGTATTTATTGCCCATCCCTAATTGCCCTTGAGAAGTTGGTGGTAAGTCACCTTCTTGAACCACTGCAGTCCACGTGGTGTAGGTTCACCCACAGTGCTGTTAGGAAGGGAGTTTCAGGATTTTGTTCCAGTGACAGGGAAGGAACAGCGATGTAGTTCCAGAAGCAACACCAAGCATACCTAAAAGTGAGGTGGAGTTACAACACAGGACCAGGTGCAGGCTAAACAGTAAAACCAGCATGTGAAAGGTAGAGCTAAACAATCTTCCAATCAACGATCAGATCAAAGTTCTGCAGTCCTGCCATAATCAGTTGTGAATGGTGGTGGATAATTAAACAACTAACCGGAGGAGGAGGCTTCACAAACATCCCCATTCTCAATGATGGTGGACCCCATAATATCAATGTAAAAGACAAGGCATTTGCAAACATATTCAGCCAGAAGTGCCGAGTGGATGATCCATCTTGGCTCCCTCCTGATGTCCCCATCAGCATACATATGCCAGTCTCCGGCCAATTCAATTCACTCCACGTGATATCAAGAAATGGCTGAATGCACCAGATACAGCAAAGGCTATGGGCCCTGATAACATCCCGACTATAGTACTGAAGACATGTGGGGTACCGCAGGGATCAGTGCTTGGGCCCCAGCTGTTCACAATATATATCAATGATTTGGATGTGGGGACCAAATGTAGTATTTCCAAGTTCGCAGATGACACAAAACTAGGTGGGAATGTGTGTTGTGAGGAAGATGCAAAGCGGCTTCACGGGGATTTGGACAGACTTAATGAGTGGGTAAGAACATGGCAGTTGGAAAATAATGTGGAAAAATGTGAGGTTAATCACTTTGGTAGGCTGAACAGATGTGCAGAGTATTTCTTAAATGGTAAGAAATTGGAAAGTGTAGATGTGCAAAGGACCTGGGTGTCCTTGAGCATATTGAATGGCTCGGCAGGCTCGATGGGCTGAATGGCCTACTCCTGCTCCTATGTTCCTACGTTCCTATGTTCCAATGCTCCAGTACTAGTCGCACCTCTTACCAAGCTATTCCAGTTCAGCTACAATACTGGCATCTACCCGACATTGTGGAAAATTGTCCAAGTATGACCTGTCCACAAAAAAATGCACTGTCAATGGCACCTTCCATCACTTTACTGATGATCAAGAGTAGACTGATGAGGCAGTAATTGACTGGATTGGGTTTATCCTGCTTTTTGTAGCCAGGCCATACCTGGGCAATTTTCTACATTGCCAGGTAGATGCCAGTGCTGCAGCTGTACTGGAATAACTTGCCTTGATGTCTCCATGTTCTGCCTCCAACTTTAATTTCATTCACCTCCATCTATCTCTTTAAAGTATTCATCTATATGGCAAGTGTTATATTAGGGCACGGCTTGTTCTGGAAAACAAGTCTTCAGTACTACAGTCGGGATGGTGTAAGGACCAATAGCCTTTGCCTTCAGCTGTTTCTTGATATCATGTGGAGAGAATCGAATTGGCTGGAGACTGGCATCTGTGATCGTGGGGACCTCAGGGGAGGCCGAGATGGATCACTCACTCGGCACTTCTGCTGAAGATTGATGCGAATGTTTCAGCTATGTCTTTTGCACTGATGTGCTGGGCTCCCCCATCATTTGAGAATTGGGTTGTTGTTGGATCCTCCTCCTCTGGTTAGTTGTTTAATTGTCCACCACCGTTCATGTCCGAATGTGGCAGGATTGCAGAGCTTTGATCTGATCTGTTGGTTGTGGGATCGCTTAGCTCTGTCTTTCGCATGCTGCTTCCACTGTTTAGCATGCATGTAGTCCTGTGTTGTAGCTTCACCAGGTTGGCACTTCATTTTTAGCTATGCCTGGTGCTGCTCCTGGCATGCCCTCCTGCACTCTTCATTGAACCAGGGTTGATCCCCCAGCTTGATGGTAATGGTAGAGTGAGGGATATGCTGGGCCGTGAGATTACAGATTATGGTTGAATCAATTCTGCTGCTGCTGATGGCCCACAGAACCTCATGGATGCTCAGTTTTGAGCTGCCAGATCTGTTCTGAATCTATCACATTTGGCATGGTCGTAGTGCCACACAACACGATGGAGGGTGTTCTCAGTGTGAAGATGGGACTGTGTCTCCACAAGGACTGTGCAGTATCTCTCCTACCAGTATTGTCATGGACAAATGCATCTGTGACAGGTAGATTTGTGAGGACGAGGTCAAGAAGGTTTTCCCTCTTGTTAGTTCTCTGCCCACCTGCTCAAGGCCTAGTCTGGCAGATATATCCTTCAAGACTCAGCCAGCTCAGTCAGTCATGGTGCTACCGAGCCATTCATGGTGATGGACATACTTTATCTGATAGTGTTCCTGTAAAGTGCTTTGGGACGTTTTATAATGTTAAAGGTCTTATATAAATATAAGTTGTTGTTGTTTTTGTTTGGAGGGTGGGAACTAAGTCAAGGAATAGCTTGGACCCAAAGATTAAGATCAGATAGAAAAGATCTGTCTCCTTGATGTGTCAATGTTCTCCCTCCAACTTTAATTTCATTCACCTCCAGCTCCAGTTCTGATGAGAGGTCACAGAGGTCACACAACCTTCCAGGTTGGCTGGAATTTTACCTGAATTTTACTTGAATTGGGTCAGTTCAGAAGCGTCTGGGTGGTAAAATGGCGTCCGATGACGTCGGGTTGAGTCCCCGGCATCATCACGCACAGACGCCATTTTACAATCCAGGAAGTCAGGCGCAATCGAGTCGACGCTCGCATGCCCGACCGTCAGTAATTTAAAGGCACTTAAAGCAACTGAAAAGCCAAATGTATGGACATTTACGTGACCATTTGATTTTATGGCCATAAATCGGGTCAGTGATCGTGTCGGGGACCCGGCAACTTTGAAAGGATGGAAGGCAGGTAATCAGTGTGAGTGTTGCAGGTAAAGCTTTTGGTGTTGCCTAGCTGTGAACATTTCTGTGTTTTATATAATTTGTACACATTTGTAGCTTGTGTACAGCGCTCCAAGTGTGTCCGACACACTGTAGCTCAGGACCTAAATCTTCTCGGTCAGAAGTAAGTAGAAGGAAGGGGTTGTGTGTGCCTGTCCTGACAGCTGGAACTTAAGAGATTTGTCATTGAATCTAGTAACCAGTCCAACGATGGGGATTGTGCATTCTGGAGGCAGCTCTTCAGAGGAGGAGGACCATGCCCCATTCAGAGGCAGAAGGACAGCTGGGCATGGGCATGCACAATCAGCTGGTCAAGTGTCTCCTCGTTATGTGGGATGGAGAGCAGGTGGCAGAGTCGGGCGAAAGCGACCACATGTCAGGAGATGCGCCTACCCAACTGGCAGGGTATACCAACCACATCTGAGCTACCTGCACCTGTCGGAACACCAGTGCAGAAGAAGGCCGCATCTGTCACACGAGGCTGTGACATTTCTTTGTGAGATGGTCACAGTGGATATAGCCTGAAACTGCCTCGGTGGCCATACAATGCCAGTTGCTCGAGAGGTGACCATCGCCCTTAACTTTTAAGCTTCGATGGCAGACCTGTGCAGAGTCTCCCAAGCAGCTGCGCACCACTGCATAAAGTTTGTGACTGATGCACTGTTCAGACGTGCTAACAATTTCATTAGTTTCAAAACGGACAACACCAGACAGGCTGAAAGAGCAAGATGATTCAACGCAATAGCTGGGTTCCCAATGGTTCAGGGCGTGATAGACTGTACGCATGTGGCAATTAGATCACCAGCAGGTCATTCAGGGGCATTCATTAACCGGAAAGGCTTCCATTCATTGAACGTTCAGCTTGTATGTGATCATCAAAAGAGAATCATGCAGGTTTGAGAACGGTACCCAGGGAGTTGCCATGATGCATACATTCTCAGAAACTCTCAGGTTCCTGCTCTTTTCAGTCCCCTGGACAGACTGGAAGGTTGGATATTTGGCGACAGGGGTTATCCCTTGAAGATATGGCTGATGACACCCGTGAGAATCCCAAGGGTTATGCTGAGGAACGCTTCAATGAGAGCCATGTGGCCACCAGAGTCGCAATCGAACAAACGATCGGCCTGCTCAAGATGAGACTTAGGTGTCTGGACCACTCAGGAGGATCACTGCAGTACCTGCCAGCACGGGCATCCAGGATTATTGTCGTTTGCTGCGCCTTGTATAACCTGATGATGGAAAGGGGAGATGCCATTGAGGAGGTTCAAGGTAACCGTGAAGCGTCATCAGATGAAGATGGAGTTTCTGATGAGGACGTTGGGCAACACCCACATAATGGAGGGGAGAGGAAACAGAATGTCCTCCGGAATTAAGAGCAGGAGAGATCTGGGAGGCCCTAATAGGCAGGCGTTTCTCGAGAGAGGATCGCTCCAGGCAAAGATTTCACATTGCAGCATGCGATGAGCTATTGTGGGATTGTGAGAGGGGAAAGACACGCACATGAAAGGGAAGAGATAATCAGATTAAAAACAACATCATGTCACGATGAACCCAACCCGAGTGTGTGACATCTCATATATAACTGCTTCAGCAACAACGATATCTGAAGCTACCTCATGGATGATATATGCAAAGTTACATGTTCAAACCACAAATTTATTTACAGTGATGTAATATACAATTGAAATAAATAATTGGAAGGTAACCCAGTGAACCAGGAGTGATGTTACAGTGATTACTTAAAACGTTTGCAGGTGCTCTTAAGTGTGGACGATCCCTCACCACCAAACTCACCAGAGGCAGGTGGCTGATCGGGCTGCCGCCCTGCTCTTGATAACTTTGGCGGATGTCCTCTCTTGCTCGTGGCTATGCAGGCCATGGCATATCAGGGTGCCCATGAGAAATATCAGGTACACTCTCTAACACCCTGGGAGCCTGCAGTTGACATGTCACTAGCGAAGGGAGCAAGGGGCTGCATGATACATCAGGAGACCCTGAGAGGAGCTCCCATGTGCTATCGGCTGCTGCTCCTGTGGCCTCCTGAGGCTTGACTGGTCCTCAAAGCTGATCTCGGAGGGATGAGCAGCCTTGACCTGCTGCATGTGCATCTGAGTTTGTGCCCCGATGGCCTGGTCCAGGAAGGCTATACTCCCCCTGAGATCACGGATGGCTTCCAGTACTGGCCCCTCACTGCAGCTGCCAATCTGTCAACGGAGGATGCCAGATGGACAAATGCCTGAGAGTTTGCAGCAGACATGCCCAGGATGGAAGTTTCCAGGATATGTGTTACGCCTCGCAGAGTCTCTGGCAACTCCGCCAGATGTTCATGCAACGCATGTTAAACCTGCAGCATCTCCCACTGAATGGATGTTCTCAGAGGTGCAGCATCAGCTTGTGGCTCTGCACTGGCCTGGTCTCGCATGCTCCTCCGAGTGTTTGAAGCATCGGCCGGTTCTGCCTCTGGTGGCTGGTCTGGCAACTGTGCGATGCTAACACCCGTAAGTGACATCGTTTCCGCGGAGACAGTAATCCCAACCATGGTGGAAGTCTCTGCGCTGATGCTTGGTGAGGTGTGATGCGACGGTGCACCCTCTGAGGCGATCACCTCATCCTCAGAGAGGGACTGTTGAGCCACCGAGACCCCTCCTGGCCATTGATGTGTTTCACCTGCAGGGAAAATCAGATTGATCAGTTTGATCAGCACCACAGATGGCAGCACATGTCCCTTACTGCAGTTTGCACACATTTGTGTGCATCACTTTTTATGAGCACACTTAAGGGCCAATCACCACTGCAACTGCCCCACAACCTCCCCTCTCCCCCCACTTACGCCAACCTCCCACCACATTATGGGTCACTCACTCTGATGGCCAGGGCCACCAACCTCGCCATGAGCCACAGTGCGTCCTCCGTCCTCCCCTGACAGCATCAAGGTATCCTCCTCCATTGTTGTCAGGTATGCCATCTCTGGTCCGGGACCTCTCTTGGGATTTGTGAGCCCTCTTCTCCTATTTAAACAAGCACACCTAATTTAGACATATGATTTGGTCTCTCACACCCTCACCCATTGGTTTTGTTGTTGCATTTCAGCGTGACTGCAATACAGTGCCCAATTCGAACACTATTAGATCACCATTCATCTCAGACCTGCCTATCCTGTGTCCCAATACAATGGAGCAGGCAAGGACTGCTCATTGCTGGTTACCACCTGGCATCGTTATGACAGACTGACCCTTCCCTGACACATTCACAATGAGATTAATGAGGAGTACCCCTTACCCGGGCAGAGTGAAGCAGGTCATTGAGCTGCTTGTGGCACTACAGCCATGTCTTCCGTACCACGCAGCAGCTGCTGACCTCCTTGGTGACCCCCAGCTAGGCCCTCTTGGTCACTTCTGCAGGCCTTCTTCGGTCATCGGCATTGAATAATATGTTCTGCATTGCCTCCACCACCTGGAGGCGGACCTGTAGAGATTCCTCTGACAATCTGGGGCTGTGGTGAACCTTCTCCCCTCCATCACTCTGGATTTTGTCTGCAGATGTTGGCCCCTTTCCTTGTCTCCTTCACTTTTCAGTCAGCTGGTCACCATGGCAGTTGCACTGGCAACTCCTCCTCCGCTGTATTCCCCTGAGCGGCTGCTCCATTGTACTGCTGTATGCCTTTTTAAAGGGCTGTCATTGGCTCAGCCCCCAAATCCACTAAATCAGCCGGCCGCGCGTGCCCTGTCAGGTACAGAATACGTCGAGGGGCCGCTCATTGGCAGCCCCGCGCGTGCTGCCAGTGGGCGGGTGGCGCGGAGAGGATTCGGAGTTCTCGGCTGCTTCCGACCTGGCCACCCCGGAGTCGGTGGGAGCCGAAAAATTCTGGCCGTTATCTCTACTTCTCTCTCCACAGATGCTGCCTGATCTGCTGAGTATTTCCAGCACTTTTTGTTTTTATTTCAGATTTCCAGCATCTGCAGTATTTTGCTTTTATCCCCCTTTAAAGCATTCATCTATATGGCAAGTGCTATATAAATGGGAGCTCCTGTTACATGAGAAAGAAAAATAAGTACTTGCATTCAATTACAGCCTGATCATGAGTGCTCCACACATTGAATTAGTCTTGGAGTGCAGGGCCTGTTGTTATGGAAATTACATGATGCCACCATTCCCTGAACAGCAGTGCAAGAAGGATTGTTAAACAGTTTCTTAATTATATTTTTTGATGAAACGTTATGAGCCAAGACAACAGGACATCTTCCTCATTTTCATATAGTAGCAAGGGATTTTTTAAGGTCTGGTTAAAATTGGTTTAACATCTCATTTGAAGGGCCCACATCCCCCAAATGAATAAAGAATAAATAAATGGCCCTCACTACATCTAGACATTATTTTTTAATTTGGTTAGAAAATCTCAAAGAAATAGACTCTGCAATCCAACTCTACAATAGCCCCAAAAGCTAATACCCCTCAATGACCAACTGCTTCAATCTGCAGAATTTTGTTCTGCCCCTGGAAACAGGCATGGAGGCAGGGGCAAACAAAATGGCAGGGGGCACTTGATGTTGCCCGGGGTACCTGCCATTTTGTCCGGGAAAGGAAAGGCCAAGGATGGCCTTCGTGCCCCAGGTCAATTAACCCCTTAAGTAGTCAACTAATGGCCGCTTAACGGCTTCTTCTCACCTCCAGTTCAATTTTGTAGAAGCCGGAGGGTCTCACTGCCATCGAGAGACACCCACCAGGTGTGCCAGGGAGGGTTCCCTCTTTTGGGGGCAATCCAGGACCCCAGAAGGCCCCCCCAGTGGCAATCACCACTCCCCCCCACCCCCCCAGGAAGACGACCCCCCCACCCCATCGCCAGGACCCACCTGACTGGCTCCGGCGGCCCTGACCCTGCTTAGGATCTTCTCCTTCTTCTGTCGTGCAGGACCTCCTGAAGTACCAGCAGTGGCCATTGCTCCCACTGGTGCTTCATTTATTGCAGAACTGCTGGGCTTCCAATTGGCCGGCATCTCTGGAGGTGGGAATTCTTCACTTAAAGGGACGGCAGGCAGTTAATTGGCTGCACACCATTAAATAGCGACAGGGGTCCGATGGAGAGCCAAGGCAGGTTCTTTCCCCACCCTCCGGCCATTGCTGGGTCCCCCATCACTGGAATAAAATATGTCTCAATATATATGCAATTCTCCCTTCAGCTTTTCCTCACTATCTTTCTAACTGCCTCCATGGGCATTCCATTCCACTCATTCAACTCTGATTAAATAAGTTAACTATATAGCCTAGAAATCTGATTCACGTGCAGAATGCTTACCAAAGCATTCAATATCATGGTGGGGAGCATGCTCATTGTGTATTATAAGTACACCACTATATTGGCAAAAGCTGAGAAACATATACATGCTGCATTCAGGAAAATGTGGTCTAAATGCAGCCTAACCAGTGTTCCTTAAAAGGACCGCTTCCGGCTGCCACTAAAATTGCACATTTTATAAAATACCTCAATGCAGTGTGGAAGACTGTTGCTGGAACCTGCTTGCCCTTCTCCCTCTCCCAACTGCTGAAACCTCCCTCTCCTGAATGCTTCACCCACTCAGCTGAAGGCTTTTCCCATTCTCCGGATATTCCCTCCCCATTCTGATCACATCACGCCTCACCTGGTTGTTCCTCTTCCTGCCAATGGCCCAAAATTGAAATCCTCTTCATTGGTGAACATGCTTGGCAATACCATGTAATGTCATGCAGGCCTTGCCCTGAAGTTCCAGCACAAAGATCTTGCCCTGCTCTCAGATTTTACCAGCAGGCCATAATGAACCGCACCACACAAGTGCCAGGCAATGACCATCTCAAACAAGAGAGAATCAAACCACCTCCCCTTGATGTTCAATAGCATTACCATCGCTGAATCCCCCACTATCAACATCCTGAGAGTTACCATTGACCAAAAACTGAATTGGACCAGCCACATAAATGCTGTGGCTATATGAGCAGGTCAGAGGCTGGGTATTCTGTAGCAAGTAACTCACCTCCTGTCTCCCCAATGTCTGTCCACCATCTGGAAGGCGCAAGTCAGGAGTGTGATGGAATGCACTTGCCTGGAAAGGTGCAGCAACACTCAAGATGCATCCAAGACAAAGCAGCTGGCTTGATTGGCACCTCATCTACCACCGTCAATATTCATTTCCTTCACCACGGACACATAGTGGCAGCAGTGTGTACCATCTACAAGATGTACTGCAGCAACTCACCAAGGCTCCTTCGACAGCACCTTCCAAACCCGCGACCTCTACCAACTAGAAGGACAAGGGCAGCAGATGCATTGGAACTATATCGCTGTTCCTTTACTGTCGCTTGGTCAAAATCCTGGAGCTCCCTTCCTAACAGCACTGTGGGTGTACCTACATCCCAAGGAGTGCAGCCGTTCAAGAAAGGAATTAGTGGTGGACAATAAATGCTGGCCTAACCAGTGACGCCCACATCCCACACATGAATTTTAAAAAATATTCTCGGTTTGAAAGCCTATGTACCTTCCCTCTTCTGAATGTGAGCATTTGCCCTCTGGTTCTCAAGCTTGTAGCAATTTCAAAATTATTAGGGTTCAATTTATCTATTCCCTTAGGAAGTTTGATCATTCCTGCTCTTTCAGGCTTCATAATAAAGTAAGTCAAGCTGTTCAAGCTTACCTAGGCACCCTCCAGAAGCCCCTTCAAACATACAAACATACGTAATTGAGTTTTGCGAACAGGCGTTAAGCCTCCTATGCATATATGCAAAGGCTCTAACATCTGGTTTAGGCACATGCCCTAGATACGAATGGAGGAACCTATACCAATATGGCAGGCAGTGCACTACCCACAAAGAATAAGTGGGGACCCACCACCCACTACATTAAACCATTAGACCCCTGTTTTACTCAGTAGAATAGGTACAGTGTAATCCAGTCTCCAGGCACAAGACTTTGATAAAAGGTCATTAAAATCTGCAATATATGACTAATCTGTGAATCTGGTTTACTTTTGCTGAATTAAAAAGATGGGTTGTAGATAATAAAAAATATAAAATGAATTGAATTTACAGAGCTTTATCATCCTGGCCCATTTTCTCCCCAAAGAACAGCAGAAGTCCCTGATTTATGACCAGATTTGCTGTCCAATAGTTCATTTTAAAATAGTCGTCCGCCTGAGACAATATTTGAGAAAGCTGTTTACGATGAGCTTCTGATTAGATTCATCAATTTCTCCAAGGACTCTCAAGCGAACCACCATTATTTGAATCATGATTCGCCAGAATACTAACTGGTATCAGTTCATCTTCAGAATTCCTATTAATTAGGATTTTTTTCCACAAATGTATCAATCAAGAGATCTTTTGATGTCTGGGAGAGTTAAGCCTGTGCAGTAGAAAGAT
The DNA here is from genome assembly GCF_036365525.1 of Heterodontus francisci. Taxonomy (NCBI): domain Eukaryota; kingdom Metazoa; phylum Chordata; class Chondrichthyes; order Heterodontiformes; family Heterodontidae; genus Heterodontus; species Heterodontus francisci. The sequence goes on along the minus strand of NC_090374.1, from coordinate 32,760,576 downwards.
AACATTTATGTCATCTTTAAACACAGGAGCTATGGAATCAGTTTGTAATGCTAATGATTGTTATGCTATCTCCAGCTGTGTGCGTGTTTGTGTGTGCACGTTTGGGTGTGTATTTGTGTCAATGTGTTTGTGTGTGTGTTTGTGGGTATTTGTGTGTGTATTTCTTTTATTTGTTCGGGGGTTGTAGGCATCGCTGCGTAGGCCAGCATTTATTGCCAATGCCTAATTGCCCTTGAGAACCTGGTGGTGAGCTGCCTTCTTGAACTGCTGCAGTCCTTGGGGTATAGGTATACCCACAGTGCTGTTAGGAAGGGAGTTCCAGAATTTTGACCCAGCGACAGTGAAGGAACAGCAATATAGTTCCAAGTCAGGATGGTGTGTGGCTTGGAGGGGAACTTGCAGGTGTCCTTCTCAGTGGTAGAGGTAATAGGTTTGGAAGGTGCTGTCAAAAGAGCCTTGGTGACTTGCTGCAGTGCATCTTGTATATGGTACACACTGTTGCCAATGCAACAGTGGTGGAGGGAGTGAATGTTGCAGGCGGTGGACAGAGTGCCAATCAAGCGGGCTCATTTGTCCAGGATGGTGTCAAGCTTCTTGAGTGATGTTGAAGTTGCACCCGTCCAGGCAAGTGGAGAGTATTCTATCACACTCCTGACTTGCACCTTGTAGATGGTGGACACGAAGTGGGGAGACAGGAGGTGAGTTAGTCGCACAGAATTCCCAGCCTCTGACCTGCTCCTGTAGCCACAGTATTTATGTGGCTGCTCCTGTTCAGTTTCTAGACAATGGTGACCCCCAGGATGTTGATAGTGGGGGATTCAGCAATGGTAATGCCATTGAACATCAAGGGGAGATAGTTAGATTCACTCTTGTTTGAGATGGCCATTGCCTGTCACTTGTGTGGTGCAAATGTTTCTTGCCACTTATCAGCCCAAGCCTGGATATTGTCCAGGTCTTGCTGCATATGGACATGGACTGCTTCAGTATCAGAGGACTCTTGAATGGTGCTGAACATTGTACAATCATCAGCAAACATCCCCACTTCTGACCTTATGATAGAGGGAAGGTCATTGAATAAGCAGCTGAAGATGTTTGGGCCGAGGATACTACCCTGAGGAACTCTTGTGTGTGTATGTGCGTGTCTGTGTGTGTGTGCTTGTGAGTGTGTACTTGTGTGTGTCTCTGTTTGTGTGTGCGTATTTGTGTGTGTGTGTGTGTGTGTGTGTTGGTAGGTGGGGGAGGTGGGACTAGGTGGAGTATGACAAGGTTTTGAAATTGAAAAGAGCGAACACTAGTCTACATCTTTTTGAGTATCACCTGAGTGAAACTTCCTTTTTAAAGATACTGGCGATAATTCTGGAAGTGAATAGAACTTTGGCCTGATTTCAGCAGGAAGTTGCACATTGGAGGAGAAACTGGTTCATGCTGGGTTTCTGCCCATCCAAAGTTCTCTGAAAAATTGCACTCTGGATGAGGGGGTGGGTGCTTCTTCAGCTGGACTCCATTATGGTCAAGCACCGGTTTGGGCATGTGTCTGGGGCCCTTCCTGGGCTTCCTTCCCACCCAAAGCACCCTGCAGGACACTTTGGAGCCTAAGGCTGGGATTTTCCGGTCACTTTGAGGATGGGGTTGGAGGTGGAAATGCTGGAAAGATGAAGAGGGAAGGCACCAGGTTGCATCCCCGATGCCTTCCCACCATATGCCATTTTGCCAGTGGCAGGAAAGGTGGTAACTGGCCTGCCCACCCAGAGACCAACTGAACCACTTAAGTGGACAATTAAGGGCCTCTTCCCACCTCCACTAGCATTTTGCCAGAGGTAGGGGTGAAGTGATTTATGACTTTAACCCCTTAGGGACTAAACCAAATCAGGAGTACATCTTCATGAATCTCCTTTAATTAAGTTCAAACCAGACCAACTCTTATAGACTATAAAAACAAGAAATGCTGGAAATATTCAGCAGGTCTGGCAGCATCTCTTATAGACACTTATTTTGGGTCCATATAGAATATTACCATCTTGTAGGAAGGTAAGGGAGGTGGTGTAGCTCTGATACTCAAGGATGACATCAGGGCGGTGCTGAGAGATGATATAGGTTCTTTGGAGAATGAGGTTGAATCCATTTGGGTGGAAATTAGAAACTCTAAGAAGAAAAAGTCATTGATAGGCGTAGTCTATAGGCCACCAAATAATAACATCACATTGGGGCGGGCAATAAACAAAGAAATAACTAATGCCTGTAAAAATGGTACAGCAATTATCATGGGGGATTTTAATCTACATGTAGATTGGTCGAACCAGCTCAGTCAGGGTAGCCTTGAGGAGGAATTCGTTGAGTGTATCCATGATAGTTTTCTTGAACAGTATGTAATGGAACCGACGAGGGAGCAAGCTATCCTAGATCTAGTACTGTGTAATGAGACAGGAATAATTAATGACCTCATGGTTAAGGATCCTCTTGGAAGGAGTGATCACAGTATGGTTGAATTTAGAATACAGATGGAGAGTGTGAAGATAAAATCCAATACCAGGGTCCTGTGCTTGAACAAGGGGGACTACAATAGAATGAGGAGAACCTGGCTAAAGTGGACTGGAAACAAAGATTTTACGGTGGGACAGTTGACGAGCAGTGGAGAATTTTCAAAGCAATTTTTCAAAGTGCTCAGCAAAAGTATATTCCAGTGAAAAGGAAGGACTGGAAGAAAAGGGGTAATCTGCCATGGGTGTCTAAGGAAATAAGGGAGGCTATCAAATTGAAAAAGAAGGCATACAAAGTGGCCTAAAGCAGCATGAAACTAGAAGATTGGGAAAACTTTAAAGGTCAGCAGAAAGCTACAAAAAGAGCTATCAAGAAAAGTAAGATGGAACATGAGAAAAAACTAGCACAGAATATAAAGACAGATAGCAAAAGTTTCTATAAATATATAAAATGAAAAAGAGTGGCTAAAGTAAACGTTGGTCCTTTAGAGGATGAGAAGGGGAATTTAGTTATGGGATATGATGAAATGGCCGAGGCATTGAACAGGTATTTTGTATCGGTCTTCTCAGTGGAGGACATTAATAACATGCCAGTAATTGACAAAGAGACGAACGTAGGTGAGGACCTGGGAACAATCATTATTACGGAAGAGGTGGTGTTGGGCAAGCTAATGGAGCTAAGGATTGATAAGTCTCCTGGCCCTGATGGAATGCATCCCAGGGTTCGAAAAGAGATGGCGGGAGAAATAGCAGGTGCACTGACGGTAATTTTCCAAAATTCGCTGGACTCTGGGGTAGTCCCAGCAGATTGGAAAACAGCAGATGTGACGCCACTGTTTAAAAAGGGAGGTAGACAAAAGATGGGGAATTATATACCGATTAGCTTAAGCTCTGTAGTGGGGAAAATGCTTGAGTCTATCATCAAGGAAGAAATAGCAGGGCATCTCGATAGAAATTGTCCCGTTGGGCAGACGCAGCATGGGTTCATGAAGGGCAGGTCATGCTTGACAAATCTTTTGGAATTCTATGATGACATTACGAGCAAGGTGGACAATGGGGACCCAGTGGATGTGGTGTACCTAGATTTCCAAAAGGCCTTCGACGAGGTGCCGCACAAGAGGCTGCTGCATAAGATAAGGATGCATGGCGTCAGGGGTAAAGTATTAGCATGCATAGAGGATTGGTTGACGAACAGGAAGCAGAGAGTGGGGATAAATGAGTGCTATTCTGGTTGGCAATCAGTCACTAGTGGTGTGCCTCAGGGATCGGTGTTGCGACCGCAATTATTTACAATTTATATAGATGATTTGGAGTTGGGGACCACGTGTAGGGTGTCAAAGTTTGCAGATGACATTAAGATGAGTGGCAGAGCAAAGTGTGCAGATGACTGTGAAACTTTGCAGAGGAACATAGATACATTGAGTGAGTGGGCAAAGGTCTGGCAGATGGAATACAATGTTAGTAAATGTGAAGTCATTCATTTCGGTAGGAGTAACAGGAAAAAGGATTATTACTTGATTGGTAAAAAGTTGCAGCATGCTGCTATGCAGAGGGACCTAGGTGTCCTTGTGCATGAATCGCAGAAGGTTGGTCTGCAGGTACAGCAAGTAATTACGAAGGCAAATGGAATTTTGTCCTTCATTGCTAAAGGGATTGAGTTTAAAAGCAGCGAGGTTATGTTGCAGCTGTATAAGGTACTGGTGAGGCCGCACCTGGAGTACTGTGTGCAGTTTTGGTCTCCTCACTTGAGAAAGAATATACTGGCACTGGAGAGGGTGCAGACGAGGTTCACTAGGTTGATTCCGGAGTTGAGGGGGTTGGCTTATGAGGAGAGACTGAGTAGATTGGGATTATATTCATTGGAGTTCAGAAGAATGAGGGGGGATCTTATAGAAACATATAAAATCATGAAGGGAATAGATAAGATACAAGTCGAGAGGATGTTTCCACTGGCAGGTGAAGCTAGGACAAGAGGGAATAGCCTCAAGATTAGAGGGAGCAGATTTAGGACTGAATTAAGAAGGAACTTCTTCACCCAGAGGGTTGTTAATCTATGGAATTCCTTGCCCAGTGAAGTAGTTGACGCTTCTTCAGTAAACGTCTTTAAAGCTAAGGTAGATATCTTTTTGAACAATAAAGGAATTAAGGGATACGGTGGGAGTGCGGGTAAGTGGATCCGAGTCCACGAGAAGATCAGCCATGATCTTATTGAATGGCGGAGCAGGCTCGAGGGGCCGGACGGCCTACTCCTGCTCCTAGTTCTTATGATCTTATGATCTATGATCTTTTGGATTGCCTTTTTTTTGATAATTATGGCTAAGTCATAAATATCCCAGATATTATAAGGGTCTGGGAACTCTCTTCAATACGTATCTCTCCACTTAAAGAGACACAGAGAAGGGGTTCTTGTAGTTGTATACAGAATGCTACATGAGACAATTTATTAACTTTTATATATTTATTAAAGAATTTAACATGCAATATACTTTTAAGTGGATAAGTATACTACAATATCAAAGATTACCAACAGATGTAAAACATAATCTTATTTCTAAAACAGAATCCAAAAGTTCAACCTTGACAATGTTACAGCAAAATATCTTAGAATATCCATCAAAATTCAAAGTAAACTGTTACCTTAAATTCCCCGAGTAAGCCTCCTGCCTTACAAGACAAAACACTCTCGGTTAAGAGCAAAATTCTCTAGTCATGCAGTCAGCCATTCTTGCCATAGGATGAGTAGTATTGTTGAGGAATTTCAATATCACTGATTTCTTGATTCAAAACATTCACGTTTATATTGTTTCTAATCAATTAACTCATCTTTTAGAATGTGAGTGTTACCTTTTTGTGCATGTTTTTCCCACTTCCGTTATCTATATATGGCGATATTCTAACTTACTCCCAATTATAGTAACATCATTAGCTATTTATTCCCAATTAATTATCTGCTGAGAATTCCCTTCTGATGAAGCTGTGAGCTTTTATCTGGTCAAAATGTTTATAGTGTTTTATAGCAATACTAAGACTTAACTTCATAAATGTGTTTTATACCGAAAAGATTTTTAATTAAATTTGTGCAGTAACTGTTTTCTTCCTTTTTGGGTTAGATTTGGTTTATGTGGCATTTGTTTTTGTTGGTAACATTCCACTCTGTGCTTGATCATCTGTGATGGTTCTCTGATGATACCTCGTACCATCTCTTTCAGTCAGCCTGTCTATATCATTAATATTATCAACTAATTAGGATTATAGTTATCAGTAGGGAACATGTATTGCCTCTCTCATTTACCTGAAAAGGCGTATCTGGTACACATTCCATTGTAACAGGGATATTTGTGTTTTTTAACTTTGCCCTTAAAGGGAATTTCAATGAGCCTTGAAACCTGACCATTTATTCAATTTTTAATTCGAAATGGTATAATGTATTAATTATATCTAAATTCTATCTAATTTATTATACCTATTATACCTATATTTCATCACAGGGGTGCTCTCTGCCCAATGGGGAGACTGTCAGGTAGGAAAGTAAGTTGTGAAGAGGATATAAGAGGCTACAAAGGGATATGGATAGGTTAAGTGAGTGGGCAAATATCTGGCAAATGGAGAATAATGTGGAAAAATGTGAAATTTTTCATTTTGACAGGAAGAATAAATAAGAAGCATATTATCTCAATGGTGAGAGATTGCAGAGCTCTGAGATGCAGAGAGATCTGGGTGTCCTACTGCATGAATCACAAAAGGTTAGTGTGCAGGTAGAGCAAGCAATTAGGAAAGCTAATAGAATGTTATCATTTATTGCGCGGGAAATTGAATACAAAAGTAGGGAGGTTATGCTTCAGTTATACAGGGCATTGGTGAGTCCATATATGGAGTACTGTGTACAGTATTGGTCTCATTTAGGGAAGGATGTAAATGCATTGGAAGCAGTTCAGAGAGGGTTAACTAGACTAATATATGGAATGGGTGGGTTGTCTTATGAGGAAAGGTTGGACAGGATAGGCTTGTAGCTGCTGGAGTTTAGAAGAATAAGAGGCGAATTGATTGAAACATATAAGATCCTGAGGGGTCTTGACAGGGTGGATGTGGAAAGGATGCTTCTACTTGTGGGAGAATCTAGAACTGGGGTCACTATTTAAAAATAAACAGGTTGTCCACTTAAGAAAGAGATGAGGAGAATTTATTTTCTCTCAGAGGGTCGTGAGTCTTCCTCAAAAGGTGGTGGAAGCAGTGTCTTTGAATATTTTTAAGGCAGAGGTAGATAGATTTTTGATAAGCAAGGGAGTGAAAGGTTATTGGGGGTAGGCAGGAAAGTGGAGTTAAGGTTACAATCGGATCAGCCAGGATCTTGTTGAATGGTGGAGCAGGCTCGAGGGGCCAAGTGGCCTACACCTGCTCCTAATTCGTATGGTCATATGTTCGTTAGCACTGGCAGCCTTCCAGCGCATCTGCACTGCCTGATCTCAGTCACCAAGCTACCTTCCCCTTCACCCCCCACCCTCGTTGGGGCCTACCTGACTGCCCCCGGCTCCTCAGACCCCACTCACCTGGTTGTGAGGACGCACCTCCATCACTGCGTCCTCTTTCTCAAGGTTCAGTCCCAACAGTGGCTACCCCTCTCAGTGGCGCTGCTGAGGCTGCTGAGCTGCCAGCCCTCTGACTGGGCTGGCAGTTCTTGGTTTCAGGCTGCCACCCTTAATTGAATGGCAAGCCCAGCAGCAGCTACTTAATTGGCTGCCGTTTGTAAAGTGCGGCCCTGGGTCCCACCGCCTGCCGAAGCAGTGTTGTCTCCACTTCCAGCCCCAGTGGCAGGACCCCTGCTGCCTCGGAAAAATCCCAGCCTAAGTCTGTGAAGAGCAGAGTTAGATTGCATATCTGGGCTTTCAGAAGGCCTCATTGCAGCAGAAAATGTAGTTTTCCCCAGTGTTACCTGAAGGAAATGTAAAACATTTCATGACCATTCATCATTTGGCTCTAAGTTCTGCCTCCTCATTGTGGCGGATGCTTCTGTTGTACTGTTACAGCTGTGGGTGCCCTTTAAGTAAGCTGTGACCTGTCCCACCACACTTCTGTCCCTTCAGAAAGGTTGGTGGAATTTCTACCCTCCTCTCTTTAGAACTGCCTAAAGAAATTGCATTTATATAGTGCCTTTCACAGCTTCAGGACATCCCAAAGCCAATTATAGCACATGAAGTACTCTTAAAATTTAATGTAGCTGTAGAAATGCAGCTCCCAATTTGTGTGTAGCAAGCTTTCACAAACAGAAATGTGGTAATAACTGAATCGTCTGTTTTAGTGATGTTGATTGAGGGATAAATATTGGCCATTACTCTGGGAATAACTTCCCTGTTCTTCTTCAAAATTGTGCTGTGGGATCTTTTGCAGAGGGCAGTTGAGGCCTTGGTTTAACATCTCATCCATAAAACGGCTGACAGTGTAGCGCTTCCTCAGTACTGCACTGGCGTGTCAGCCTAGATTTTTGTGCTCAAGTCCTGGAGTTTTAAACAACATAAGAATGTAAGAACATAAGAAATAGGAGCAGGAGTAGGCCATTCGACCCCTCAAGCCTGCCCACCATTCAATAAGATCATGGCTGATCTGCCCCAGACCTCAACTCTTCTTTCGTGCCAGCTCCTCATAGCCCTCAACTCCCCGATATTTCAAAAATCTATCTACCTCCTCTTTAAATACTTTCAGTGATCTAGCCTCCACAACTCTCTGGGGTAGAGAATTCCAGACATTCACTGCCCTCTGAAAGAAGAAATTCCTTCGCATCTCAGTTTTAAATGAGTGTCCCCTTATTCTGTAACTATGTCCCCTACTTCGAGATTCCCCTACTAGTGGAAACAACTTCCCAATATATACCCTGTCAAACCCCCTCAGAATCTTGTATGTTTCAATAAGATCACCCCTCATTCTTCTAAACTCTAATGAATAAAGGCCTAATCAGTTTCGTCATTCTTGATAAGTCAACCCCTTCATCCTAGGAATGAGCCTAGTGATTCTCTTTTGAATGGCCTCCGATGCCAGTATATCCTTTCTTAAATACGGGGACCAAAACTGTACACAGTACCCCAGGTGCAGCCTCACCAACACCTTGTACAGTTGTAACAACACTTCCCTATTTTTAAACTCCAACCCCCTAGCAATAAAGGCCAAAATTCTATTTGCCTTCTTAATTACTTGCTGTACCAGCATGCTAACTTTTTGTATTTCGTGCACAAGAACACCCAGATCCCTCTGTGCTGCACATTTTTGGAGTTTCTCTCCATTTAAATAATAATCTGCCTTTTGATTCTTCCTACCAAAGTGCATGACCTCATACTTTCCTACATTAAACTCCATTTGCCAAGTTTTTGCCCACTCACTCAATCTATCTATATCCCCTTGCAGATTCCTTATGTCCTCATCACAACGTGCCCTCCCACCTATTTTTGTATCATCAGCAAATTTGGATATATTACACTCTGCCCCTTCCTCCAAGTCATTAATATAGATGGTAAATAATTGAGGCCCTAGGACTGATCCTTGTGGCACCCCACTAGTTAAGGCTTTCCAACCTGAAAAAGACCCATTAATCCCAACTCTCTGTCTTCTGTCAATCAAAGTTCTGTCCCTTATCAGTCAGATTTTAAATACAAAAAAATACAATTAAATAAATCAGAGTTGTTGGGAAATAAATTTATTTAGGAAAAAAATTGATATTTGTCCCTGGTACCCTATGCCCCAGTACAATTTCTCCAAGTTATTTCTGAAGTTCTAGAAAACACCAGGGTCCATTTCAGGAGGTATGGTCAAAGTCAAAAAAGTTAAGTTGTCAGTGAGAAGGTTATGCAGCATGTCCAAAGTGGCCCTTTTATTTTTCCTCCCTTCCTCTTGAACTTCCTGACCACTAGGAACTCACAATATCAGGGTTTCCAGGGTTTCTGAATCCGTGTCTCCAAATGCAACATCCTGTGGTTTCAACTGGTAACATCATTACATCAACCCAGTACCTTTCCAATCTAGAATAAGATCGATTTAAACATCTTTTAAGCTCTCAATCCTCACTCTGTTTGAAACTGAAGAAAAATGTAGCTTATTAATTAACTTAGATGCCAGCATTGTCTCAGTGGTAGCTGAGTCAGAAGGGATAGCTGAGTTAGATGGTAATGGGTTCAAAAACCACTCTCGAGATTTGAGCACCTAATCTAGCCTGGCACTTTGGTGTGGTACTGAGGGAATGTTGCACTGCCAATGGTACCATCTTTCAGATGAGACATTAAATCGAGGCCCTATCTACCCTCTCCACTGGATGTAAAAGATCCTGTTCCACTATTTGAAGAACAGCAGAGAAGTTTGCCTCATGTCTCAATCAGCACTTGCATTTCAATCAACAACTGAAACAGTTGATCTGGTCATTTCAGAACATGAGAACATAAGAAATGGGAGCAATTATAGGCCACTTGACCCCTCGAGCCTGCTCCATCATTCAATAAGATCATGGCTGATCTCATTGTGGCCTTAACTCCACTTTCCTGCCTGTCCCTGTCACCCTTTACTCCCTTGTAGATCAAAAATCTGTCTAGCTCAACTTTGAATATTTTCAATGACCCAACCTCCACTCTCTCTGGGGTAGAGAATTCCAAAGATTACCGACCCTCTGAGAGAAGAAATTTCTCCTCATCTCCATTGTAAATGGGAGACTCCTTATTTTGAAACTGTCCCCCCTAGTTCTAGATTCCCTCATGAGGGAAACAACCTCACAGCAGCTACTCTGTCAAGCCCCCCGCAGAATATTATATGTTTCAATCAGATCAGCTCTCATTCATCTAAACTCCAATGAGTATAGGCCCAGCCTGCTCAACCTTTCCTCATAAGGCAACCCCTTTATCCCAGGAATCAATCCAGTGAACCTTCTCTGTGCTTTTTTTAAAATTCATTCATTGGGCAGCACAGTGTCACAGTGGTTAGCACCACAGCCTCACAGCTCCAGCAACCCAGGTTTGGTTCTGGGTACTGCGTGTGTGGAGTTTGCAAGTTCTCCCTGTGACCGCGTGGGTTTCTGCCGGGTGCTCCGGTTTCCTCCCACCACCAAAGACTTGCAGGTTTGATAGGTAAAATGGCCATTGTAAATTGTCCCTAGTGTAGGTAGGTGGTAGGGAATATGGGATTAATGTAGGAGGGGATGTTTTAGGGAATATGGGATTAATGGAGGATTGGTATAAATGGGTAGTTGATGGTCAGCCCAGACACAGTGGGCCGAAGGGCCTGTTTCAGTGCTGTATCTCTCTATGACTATGACTCTATGGATGTGGGTGTCACTGGCCAGGCCAGCATTTATTGCCCATCCCTAATTGCCCTTGAGAAGGTGGTGGTGAGCTGTCTCCAATACAAGTATATCCTTCTTTAAATAAAGCAACCAAAACTGTACACTGTACTCCAAGTGTGGTTTTACCAACACCTTGGACAGTTGCAGCAAGACTTCCCTCCCTACTTTTATACTCATACCCCTATCAACAAAGGCCAACATTCCATTTGCCTTCCTAATTACTTGCAGTACCTACATGCCAGCTTGTGTTATTCATGTACAAGGCACCCAGATCGCTCTATACCACAGCATTCAAGGGGGAGGCGATGGAACAGTGGTTATGTCACTGGACGGGCAATCCAGAGGCCCAGGCTAATGCTCTGGGTTTGAATCCCACCATGACAGATGGTGAAATTGGAATTAAATGAATAAAACTCTGGAATTAAAAGATAATCGTAACCATGAAACTATTGTTGATTGTTGTAGAAACCCATCTGGTTCACTAATGCCCTTCAGGGAAGGAAATCTGCTGTCCTTACCTGGTCTGGCCTACATGTGACTCCAGACCCACAGCAATGTGGTTGACTCTTAAATGCCCTCTGACATGGCCTAGCAAGCCACTCAGTTCAAGGACAATTAAGGATGGGCAACAAATGCTGGCCTCGCCAGCGACGCCCACATCCCATGAATGAAAAAAAAATTCTGCAGTCTCTCTCCGTTAAATAATATTCTGTTTTTTCTGACCAATATGGACAACCTCATATTTTCCCACATTCTACTCTATCTGCCAAATTTTTGTCCACTCATTTAATCTATCTATCACCCTTTGCATAAACTTTTTGTCCTCTTCATAACTTGCTTTCCTCCCAATCTTTGTATCATCAGCAAATTTAGCTAGAATACACTCGGTCCCTTCATCCAAGTCATTAATATAGATTGTAAATAGTTGAGACCCCAGCACTGATCCCTGTGGCACCCCGCTAGTTACAGTTTGCCAACTTAAAAATGACCCATTTATCCTAACTCTCTGCTTCCTGTTAGGTAGCCAATCCTCTATCCATGCTAATATTTTACCCTCAAAACCGTGAGGTCTTATCTTGTGTAGTAACCTTTTCTGTGGCATGTTATTGAATGTCTTTTGGAAATCCAAATACATACATTTACTGGAGCAATACGTAGTGAAACCAACTAGGGATAAATCTATTTTAGATCTACTATTGCGTAATGAGGAAGGGTTAATTAGTCATCTCATAGTAAAAAATACACTGGGAAATAGTGATTATAATACAATTGAATTCCATGTTAAGTTTGAAAGCAACATACTCCAATCACAAACAAGAATCTTAAACTTAAATAAAGCCAATTACATAAGTATGAGGAGCGACCTGGCTATGGTAAATTGGGTAAAAAGACTAAAAGGTATGGCAGTACATGAACGGTGGGAAACATTTAAAGAAACAATTCAAAATGTTCAATAAAAATACATTCACTACTTATTGCTCCAGGAAACTGTCAGAAAAAACATTCTACAAACTCATCTTCTAGACCACCTTTGCCAATTTGATTGTCCAGTCTATATGAAGATTAAAGTCCCCCACAATTATTACATTGTCTTTGTTACAATCTCCAATAATTTCTTGTTTAATGCTTTGTCCAACGATATAAATACTGTTAGGGGGCCTTTAAACTACTCCCACCACAGTTTTCTAACTCTTGCTATTCCTAATCTCTACCCATGCTGATTCTACATCATGATCTTCTGATCCAAGGTCCTTTCTCACTACTGCCCTTCTGTCCTCCTTTACTATCAGGGCTACCCGCTCCTCCTTTGCCATTCTATCTCTCTTTTTGCAATGTGTATCCTGGAATATTTATTTCCCAATCTTGGTCACCTTATAACCATGTCTCTGTAAAGGTGATTAGATCTAAACTATTTATTTCCATTTGTGCCACTGGCTCATCTACCACATTGCAGATGCTTTATAAATTCAGATAAAGAACGGTTAATTTCATGTTTTTTTTTACTGCTATTCCCTGCATAGACCTTACTCACTGATGCACAATTGCTGCTAAACTCTCTGTCCCTTCCATTTTCATTCTGTTTCTCTTTACCCACATCGCTAGACTGTTCTATTGCCTCGACTTTGCTCTTTAATGACCAAAAGCTTGGTCAAAGAGGTAGGTTTTAACAAGTGTCTTAAAGGAGGAAACTAAACAAAATTGACAGGGGGTGGGGGAATGGAGGGGGTGGGGGTTGGGGGGAGGTTCCAGTATATAGAAGTAGAAAAAAGGAATGAGATGCGTAAAGTGAGAGCCTGGATAGTACTGGAGAAGGAAGTAGTGCTATATTTGGAAGGAGCAAAATAAGAAGGACTACAAGAAATACAAAGACAGGTTTAGAATGCATTTATGTAAACACACAAATCTGGTAAATAAGGTTGGTGAGCTACCAGCACAAATAGCCATTTGGGAATATGATGTCAAAGACGCATCGTTTAAAAATGGTGAGGACTTGATGCTCAATATTTAAGGATACAAAGTGTTCATAAAAGATAGAGTAGGGAAAAAGGGAGATGAGGTGGCAGTACTGATTAGCCAAGCTATTGTAGTGTTGACAAAATAGGATGTCCTTGAGGGGGCAAGGACAGAATCCATTTGGTTTAAGTTGAGAAGCAAAAAGGGCATGATTACGCTACGAGGCGTATTCTATAGGCCTCTAAATAGTGAGAGAGAGATAGGGGAGCAAATCTGCCGGGAAATCACAGACATGTGCATGAACTATAGAGTGGTGATTTTGGGGGACTTTAATTACCCAAATATCAATTACAATAATATTAGAGTAAAAGGAAAGGAGGGGGAGGAATTTCTGAAATGTGTTCAGGAGAACTTTATACTGGTCAAGAATATACTGGTCAAGATTCTTGATCCAACTAAGAAGGAGGCATTGCTTGATCCAGTGCTGGAAAATGGTGTGGGCCAAGTGGACCAAGTGTCTGGGGAGGAGCACTTGAGTAAGAGTAATCATCGTATCATCACATTTAGAATAGAAATGGAGAAGAGCAAGGAAAAATCTAAAGTAGGACTTCAATATTGGAAGAGAGCTAACTTCAATGGGATGAGAGGAGATCTAGCCAGGATAAAATCACACTGAATACTGACAGGAAAAACAGTATCAGAACAATGGGTGATCTTTAATGAGAAGGAGATGTTTTAGGTACAGGCTAGGTACATTCTAACAAGGGCAAAAGATAGGGAAACCAAAGGCTCCTTGGATGACAAAGGAGTTTGAGAATATGATGAAACAAAAAAAGTGGATTTATGATGCATGCCAGGTAAATTCTTCAAGCGAGAACCAGGACAAATACAATAAAGTTGAGAGGGGAAGTGAATAGCAAAATAAAACTGGGAATAAGAATGAGATAGAATGGCAGTTGACATAAAAAGGAACCCAAACATCTTCCACCAGTATATAAATAGTAAGCGGGTAGTAAGAGGTGGGGTGGGTCATTTTAGGTACAAAGAGGGTGATATATGCTTAAAGGCGCTGGGAAAGGCTAGAATACTTAGAGTACTTTGTATCAGTGTTTAATAAGGAAGAGGATGCTGACAAGATATCGGTAGAAGCAGAGATGGCAGAGATAATGGATGGGGTGAAAACTGATAGGCAGGATGTTCTGGAAAGGCTGGTTATGCTTAGAGTGGATAAATCGCCTGGTCCTGATGGCTTGCATTCCAGGTTGCTCAGCGAAGTGGGGGTAGAGATAGTGGAAGGGTGTGCCATAATCTTCCAAATTCCCTAAATACTGGGTGACCCCACCTGCCAAGAATGAGGCATATTAGTTTCATCATATGAACATTAATTTTTAACTGTTGCTGGACTGAAGAGATGAATTGTTTAAAGAGATTAGCAGTGGCTGGAAAAATTTGCATACTAAGAGACAGTTGCCTAGAGCGACAATAGAACTGCTACCTGATGCAATTAACCCAAATGGATTTTGATACCAGACATTGAATGTGTAAGAAAGCCAGCATTCCAGGGTGTCTGTTGAGATGGAGAATCCACAAGCGCAGGAGTTTGTTAAAAAAAAAATCCAGTCACATGACTAAGCTGCTGGCCCAGGTTTGGTTTTGAACTGCTCACAGACGAGTTTGGTTCAGATTGCAACTGAACCTGGAAGAAGAGAGCCTCTCTCCTGGCTAACTCTCTCTCTCTCTCATGAATTCTCAGATCCACTGAAGACACTTAAACCTGAAGAGAATAAAGACTCCTATATTGAAGCAAGATTGAAAGTGTCCACTGGGCCCCTATGAAACGGCAAGATAACTGCAATCAAAGACACTACATTGAACTCAAAAGACAGTAAATAAACCCCAGCTATTATTTCAAACTTTTCCCTTTATTCTTTCCACTATCTATCTCTATCTGCATGTATATTTATTGCGTATGCATGCTATACGCATTGTGTATTCGTAGCCGTTTTAACTGAATTAGAGTTTTAAGGTTAATAAATTTCCACCTTTCTTGTTTAAATCTAAGAAACCCTGTCTGATTGATTTCTTTGCCTTACAATTGGAGAGCAGTGAACAAGGATTCACTGAAGAGGGAACTAAAAACATGGTGTTTTGAAAATTAAACCCCGTTACGGTTGAACCAGGCAACGGCTGAGAGGGAACCTTTAGACCCCTTTCTCACCTGGTCGTAACACTGGGGAAGTATCAGAGGATTGGAAAGCAGAAATCAGAAAAAAAAATCAACAGGCACTTGCAGATGTTTGTGTTAATTAAGGAGAGCTAGAATGGATATGTAAAAGGCAAATCATGCTTCTCTAATTTAATTGAATTTTTTGGTGAGCAACAGTGAAGGTTGATGAGGGGAATATTGTGAAGTTATCTATATGGATTTTAAGAAAACATTTGGCAAAGTACCACATAAAAGACTGGTTAACAAAATTGAAGGTCAAAAAAGAAAGACTTGCATTTATATGGCACCTTTAACGACCACCAGACATCGCAAAGTCTTTTACAGCCAATGAACAACTTTTGAATTGTAGTCACTGTTGTAATGTAGGAACCACTGTGGCCAACTTGCGCATAGCAAACACCCATGCGATAATGACCAGATAATCTGTTTAAATGTTGATTGAGGCATAAATATTGGCCAGGACACCTGGGATAACTCCGTTGCTTTTCTTCGAAATAGTGCAGCAGCAGCTCCCTCAGTAGTGCACTGGAGTGTCAGCCTTGAGTTTTGTGCTGAAGTCCTGGAGTGGGTCTTGACCCAGAACCTTGTGATTCAGAGGCAAAAGTACAGCCACGGCTCATGGAATAAGAAATTCAGTGTTAGCTTGGATAAAAAAATTGACTTAAGGACTAAAAACAGCACATCATGGGGAATGGTTGTTTTTCAGACAGGAGGATGGTTGACAGTGGTGTTCTCCAAGGTTCAGTGCTGGGACCACTGCTTTTTTCAATATATATAAATGGCTTAAATATTGGAATACAGAGTAAAATTTCAAAATTTGCCACCAATACCAAACTTGGAGGAGTGGCAAACAGTGGGGATGATACAATCGACTGCAACAGTACACAGATAGGCTAACAGAATGGGCAGACAGTTGACAGATGGAACTTAATACAGAGCCATGTAAGGTGATGCATTTTGTCAGAAGGGATAAGATGAGGCAATATAGAATTAATGACACATTTCTAAAGAGTATGTAGGGACAGAGGGACCTGGGGATGTATGTGCATAGATCTGAATATTTATAAAGCTCTGGTTAGGCCGCAACTAGAGTATTGTTTCCAGTTCTGGTCACCAGATTTTAGCAAAGGATGTGAGGGTCCATGAGAAGGTGCAGAGAGGGCTGATGGATTTTAGCTACAAGGTTAGGCTGGAGAAGCTGGGGTTGTTCTCCTTGGAACAAAGGAGATTGAGGGGAGATTTGACAGGTGCAAACCTTATGACAGTTTTCACTTTTTTTATGTAGTGAGTGGTAATGACCTGGAACTCATTGGCTATGAGGGTAGTGGAAGCGGATGTGATGAATAATTTCAAAAGGAAATTAGATAGGCACTTGAGGGAAATAAACTTTCAGGGATACAGGGATGCAGCAGGGAAATGGGACTGACTGGATTGCTTGACAGAGAGCTGGTATTAACTCATTGGGCTGAATGGCTTCCTTCTGTGCTGTAATGCCTTTATGACTGAAAGCGGGTACCACAGCGGAGAGGTTTAGGCAGGGAATTCCAGAGCTTAAGGCATGGCCACCAATGGGGAGAGCGATTAAAATCGTGGATGCTCAAGAAGGCTGAATTTGAAGAGCAGAGAGATCTTTGAAGGTAGTAGGGCTGGAGGAGATTACAGAGATAGGAATATCATGGAGACATATTTAGAGAGGCAAGCAATAATAGGCAAAGGGATAACACAATACAATGCACAGAAGCTTGTGCTGCAGGCTGCTAACAGCACATAGTACTACTGAGAAAACTGTCTGGCAATGATGAAAAATAAACAAGCATTCAGGTAATTGAGTAGGAGGGCTTACCAATGTCATGCTAGCTTCATTTGCATGAATCCATTGTTTAGAAGCAATTTGCTGTCAAGTAGCTTCCTTGTTTGAACAACCAGCTCAATCGATGGGTGATGCCTTTGATTATCCAGTCCTATATTTAATTTGGCATCCTGAACTTTTAAGCTTCTGATCAGTCTATTTAGATTACTTAATTACGTGCAGAGAAGACCCAAGTTTTTTTCCCCCTGATTTAAAAATGATATACATATCCTCGAAAAAAATTGCTTGCAGGCTAAATTCCGCTAGTTTCCCAGAATAGAAGCCATGATTCCCAGTGGTCTCCAAGCTTGAAGTTAAATATCAGAGCGACATGGATGGTATATTTTACCAGGAATTTGTCATTAGATAACATCATAACCAGAAACTAAGAAAAATCAATAAGAAGCATTGGATTGAATATCAGGTGGCTTTTGCAATAGTTTTGGGGAATAATTAGTAGTGCAGATATTAGGAGGTCCATTCCTGATGAACTGGTCATGAAGATTAAGGATGAGGGTCTTCCATTATGTGGGGAGAATTGGGAAGCTGGCATTGTTCTCATTAGACTACAGAAGGTTAAGGGGAGAATTAATAGTGATCAGATTGTGAGGGGTTTTGATGGTGAAAAGAAGGGGAAACTTTCCATTTGCAGGTGGATCGGTAACCAGGGGACACAGATTTTAAGTCATTGACAGAGTTTTAAGTTTCTCTATAACTTAACAGGGGCAATAGTTTAAACTGGCACTAGGGAGATACAAGTATTGCATTAAATTAATGGCTTAACGAGATGAACTAATTAATATAACTACGGATAATTGTTAAGTGATATTTCTAAACGTAATTTATTAAATAAAACACAGCAGACATTTCAAATTAAGGGGTCTTCCAATTAACACAGAGATGAGGAGGAATTTCTTCTCTCAGGGGGTCATTAGTGTTTGGAATTCTCTTCCCCACCGAGCAATGGAGGTTCAGTCAATGAATATATTCAAGGCTGAGCTAGACAGAGTTTTGATTGACAAGGGCGTCAAGGATTATAGGGGGCAGGCAGGAAAGTGGAATTAAGGTCACAATCAGATCAGCCATGATCTTATTGAATGGCGGAGCAGGCTTGAGAGGCCAAATGGCCTACTCCTGCTCCTATTTCTTATGTTCTTAAGAACAGATAGAAGATGAGGTAGTTTTATGATCTGGAAGGGCAGTGGGAGTAGATACAATAGTAATTTTCAAAGGGGTTTTGGATAAAATCTTGAAATGGAAAAAATGCAATTGCCAGGCCATGGGGAAAGAGCCGGGGTGTGGGATTAATTTTGATAAGTCTTTCAAAGAGCCAGTACAGGCACGAAGGGCTAATTCTATGATTACTTAACGAACTACTGCTGTTGGTTTTTATGTGGTATCAATAAATTCTGGAAACGATTTACCAAATGATAACCAAATACTCCTAGGGTCAGATGTTATTTTAAATGTTCTGGCAGTGTATGGTGAAAATTCCAAGACGAATTACTATTTCAAAAATTACTGACACAAAAGCGATAAAACCAATGTCAACTGATTGTAAGTAGACTCATCCAGTTTTGATAAGCTGATTCAGAACTGTTTAGAAAGGAGTGAATATTACTGCCTTGATAAGATTGAATTTAATCTCTGGATTGCCTCCCTAAAACTCTCCACCTTCTACCTTTCTATCTTCCTTTATGACATTCCAACCTCTTTGACCAGGCTTTTGGTCACCTGCCCTAATACCTCTTTATATGGCTCTGTGTCAAATTTTATTTGACAGCGCTCCTGTGAAGTGACTTGGGGTGGTTTATTCCATTAAAGAAGCTATATCAATACAAGTTTTTATTGTTGCTGATTGGTAATGTGTTTGGTTCACACATAACCTCAAAATAAAGGCATGCAGCATTGCCGACAGTGCGCTGCAGATGCTCTCCGAGCCATCTCCCGCGGGCGCTTTGAAGTTGCGGCCGGGGGGGCCGTTCGTGGATGTTTTGGGTGTTCGGGGCACCTTTTCACAGGACTTCTCTCGGGTCCCGCAGCTCCTTCTTCACCTCAATGGACTTACCGCATGCCTTGGCTGCAGACACTCTGGACTGTGAAGACAGCAGGATCGGAGATTGAAGTATCGGCAGCTGTGCTCGTCAGTTTCATCCGGATCAATTTCATTGAGAAAACAAAGAGCAGGTGTGGCTGGGGGAGGGCAGTGGGCCCAGGTAACATACACTAAACTAACTGTTAGCCTTTAGATAGGGCTAAAATGAACTGATTTAAAGAGCCAGGGGAATTTAAACAGTTTAAGAGGGCAGATTGGGGGAGAAAACGTTAGGGATGGGAGCAGATGGCCATGGATAGAGTTGAACGTGGATGAGCTTTCCGGACGTCGATGGTGGGCACTGAGGAAATGGCTTATTACCTGCACCAGATTCCACCCCCCCTCCCCCCACTTTACCCCCCTTCCACCCCCCCCCCACCCCCGTCCCCTTCCCTGCTCCACCCTCTCAGCTCACCCCCTCACAACCCCGTGCCAGCCCGCCCCCCCCTCGCACCATCTTCACCCCGCACCCCCTTCCCCTGCACCCCCCCCACCCCCTCCCTCTACCCCTCCCCCTTGCATCCCCTCCTCCCACCGGCACCATCCTACACCTGTGTAGGGGCCCCAACAACCCCACTGCCTTGTGGGCGTCTCGGGAGAGACCAAGGCTAAGGGAGTAAACCCTAACAGAAAATCCGGAGCGGAACCCCGTAGGCGGTCATGTGTCACCTTTGGCATGTTTCCGGCAGTTCCTGCAGCCATACTGGTGCCAAACGTCGTGTCCTGCACTCCTTTGGACCCCACCAGAAAGGCCGAGAGGGGGGTTTTGACGACTGGGCAACTCTCAACCTCCATAAATTTGCCCAGGCATGCGCCATGGAGAGGTCACTCCATAGTTGCCTCACAGCGACTGAAACAACACGGAAGGCAGCAGTTACGGGTTATAAGTCCAGATAAATTGGCGTAGAAACTGGGCGCCACGGGTTGCCTTTGTCGGTGGGAGAGGTCATTGCACCTCACTGGACAGCTACCGCCCGCCTCAAACCGGGCAGCCCCCGGTCAATAAGGTTCTGTCCCGCCACAGTCTGCCTGCTTCAATGGGTGCTTGGAGCTCAGGGTCATTGCCCGAAAGGTGGACTGATACACCGCACCAAACAACATGAAAAAAGGAAAGAAGGTACCAGCCCTTCGCTTTGCAAGCTGGAACGTCAGAACTATGTGTCCTGGCCTGTCGGAAGACCTTACACAAATCAACGATTCTCGGAAGACCGCCATCATTAACAACGAGCTCAGTAGATTCAATGTGGACATTGCAGCACTTCAGGAGACTCGCCTCCCCGCGAGTGGCTCTCTAGCAGAGCAAGACTACACCTTCTTCTGGCAGGGCAGGGATCCTGAAGAACCAAGACAGCATGGAGTGGGCTTCGGCATCAGAAACTCCTTGCTCAGCATGATAGAGCCTCCCTCAAATGGCTCGGAACGCATACTGTCCATCCGACTGCTCACCACCTCTGGTCCAGTACACCTACTCAGCATCTATGCTCCAACACTCTGCTCCGCACCTGAAGCTAAAGACCAGTTCTATGAACAACTCCATAACATCATTAGCAGCATCCCCAACACCGAACACCTATTCCTGCTGGGGGACTTTAATGCCAGGGTTGGGGCCGACCATGACTCATGGCCCTCCTGCCTTGGGCGCTATGGCGTTGGAAGGATGAATGAGAACGGGCAGAGACTGCTTGAGTTGTGTACCTATCATAACCTCTGCATCACCAACTCGTTCTTTCACACTAAACCCTGTCACCAGGTTTCATGGAGGCACCCAAGATCACGTCGTTGGCACCAGCTAGACCTCATTGTCACAAGGCGAGCCGCCTTAAACAGTGTTCAAATCACACGCAGCTTCCACAGTGCGGACTGCGACACCGACCACTCCCTGGTGTGCAGCAAGGTTAGACTCAGACCAAAGAAGTTGCATCATTCCAAGCAGAAGGGCCACCCGCGCATCAACACGAGCAGAATTTCTCACCCACAGCTGTTACAAAAATTTCTAAATTCACTTGTAACAGCCCTTCAAAACACTCCCACAGGGGATGCTGAGACCAAGTGGGCCCACATCAGAGACGCCATCTATGAGTCAGCTTTGACCACCTACGGCAAAAGTGCGAAGAGAAATGCAGACTGGTTTCAATCTCATAATGAAGAGCTGGAACCTGTCATAGCCGCTAAGCGCATTGCACTCTTGAACTACAAGAAAGCCCCCAGCGATTTAACATCCGCAGCACTTAAAGCAGCCAGAATTACTGCACAAAGAACAGCTAGGCGTTGCGCAAACGACTACTGGCAACACCTATGCAGTCATATTCAGCTGGCCTCAGACACCGGAAACATCAGAGGAATGTATGATGGCATGAAGAGAGCTCTTGGGCCAACCATCAAGAAGATCACCCCCCTCAAATCTAAATCGGGGGACATAATCACTGACCAACGCAAACAGAGGGACCGCTGGGTTGAGCACTACCTAGAACTGTACTCCAGGGAGAATGCTGTCACTGAGACTGCCCTCAATGCAGCCCAGCCTCTACCAGTCATGGATGAGCTGGACATACAGCCAACCAAATCGGAACTCAGTGATGCCATTGATTCCCTAGCCAGCGGAAAAGCCCCTGGGAAGGACAGCATTACCCCTGAAATAATCAAGAGTGCCAAGCCTGCTATACTCTCAGCACTACATGAACTGCTATGCCTGTGCTGGGACGAGGGAGCAGTACCCCAGGACATGCGCGATGCCAACATCATCACCCTCTATAAAAACAAAGGTGACCGCGGTGACTGCAACAACTACCGTGGAATCTCCCTGCTCAGCATAGTGGGGAAAGTCTTTGCTCGAGTCGCTCTGAACAGGCTCCAGAAGCTGGCCGAGCGCGTCTACCCTGAGGCACAGTGTGGCTTTCGTGCAGAGAGATCGACTATTGACATGCTGTTCTCCCTTCGTCAGATACAGGAGAAATGCCGTGAACAACAGATGCCCCTCTACATTGCTTTCATTGATCTCACCAAAGCCTTTGACCTCGTCAGCAGACGTGGTCTCTTCAGACTACTAGAAAAGATCGGATGTCCACCAAAGCTACTAAGTATCATCACCTCATTCCATGACAATATGAAAGGCACAATTCAACATGGTGGCTCCTCATCAGAGCCCTTTCCTATCCTGAGTGGTGTGAAACAGGGCTGTGTTCTCGCACCCACACTTTTTGGGATTTTCTTCTCCCTGCTGCTTTCACATGCGTTCAAATCCTCTGAAGAAGGAATTTTCCTCCACACAAGATCAGGGGGCAGGTTGTTCAACCTTGCCCGTCTAAGAGCGAAGTCCAAAGTACGGAAAGTCCTCATCAGAGAACTCCTCTTTGCTGACTATGCTGCTTTAACATCTCACACTGAAGAGTGCCTGCAGAGTCTCATCGACAGGTTTGCGTCTGCCTGCAATGAATTTGGCCTAACCATCAGCCTCAAGAAAACGAACATCATGGGGCAGGACGTCAGAAATGCTCCATCCATCAATATTGGCGACCACGCTCTGGAAGTGGTTCAAGAGTTCACCTACCTAGGCTCAACTATCACCAGTAACCTGTCTCTAGATGCAGAAATTAACAAGCGCATGGGTAAGGCTTCCACTGCTATGTCCAGACTGGCCAAGAGAGTGTGGGAAAATGGCGCACTGACACGGAACACAAAAGTCCGAGTGTATCAGGCCTGTGTCCTCAGTACCTTGCTCTACGGCAGCGAGGCCTGGACAACGTATGCCAGCCAAGAGCGACGTCTCAATTCATTCCATCTTCGCTGCCTTCGGAGAATACTTGGCATCAGGTGGCAGGACTATATCTCCAACACAGAAGTCCTTGAAGCGGCCAACACCTCCAGCTTATACACACTACTGAGTCAGCGGCGCTTGAGATGGCTTGGCCATGTGAGCCGCATGGAAGATGGCAGGATCCCCAAAGACACATTGTACAGCGAGCTCGCCACTGGTATCAGACCCACCGGCCGTCCATGTCTCCGTTATAAAGACGTCTGCAAACGCGACATGAAATCGTGTGACATTGATCACAAGTCGTGGGAGTCAGTTGCCAGCATTCGCCAGAGCTGGCGGGCAGCCATAAAGACAGGGCTAAATTGTGGCGAGTCGAAGAGACTTAGTAGTTGGCAGGAAAAAAGACAGAGGCGCAAGGGGAGAGCCAACTGTGCAACAGCCCCAACAAACAAATTTCTCTGCAGCACCTGTGGAAGAGCCTGTCACTCCAGAATTGGCCTTTATAGCCACTCCAGGCGCTGCTTCACAAACCACTGACCACCTCCAGGCGCGTATCCATTGTCTCTCGAGATAAGGAGGCCCAAAAGAAAGAACCTCAAAATGAGGTTGCCTTTTTTGAATAATTTTCTGGTGCTCCCAGCACCTAACTCATGTTGAGCTTGGAGGACCAGGTGAAGGGGTTTGGAATTTTGGGCACCAGTGACCATTGTTTCTGGCACTTTTTCTTGAGCGATGGATGGTGGAAGAGTTTGGGAAAGTAAGGATTGATGCAGGAGGAGGGGCAGCAATTTTTTTCAATAAGGCTTCCCTTAAAGAGCCAGTTACAAACTTCAATGAAATATCAATGAACGTTGGCAATAATTTTGTGCAGGATTCCAGTATTCTCACTGCTCGTCAGCTACATTGGGCATGCTAGATGCAGAGAAGGCCTCAGGGCTCTTTAGCCAATGGTACAAGCATCTGGCAATGTATTTTCTGGTATTCTGTCAATAGAACAACTGAATACCATTTTTGCAGCCAACATCATAAAGAGTCAACTTTATGCTCATCATCACTTAGGTTCTGTAACTAACATAACCAACACTGGTGGGCCCAATAGACTAAAAAGATCAAAATAAAACAAAACAAATAAGAAAAAAAATGGGATTGATAGGTTTTATGTTTTGAATCTTTACTGCCCTCTTTAGATGTTTCAACTTCTGTACTTCAGGCTCTCATAAGTGATCTGGGATGATTGAGGATTTTTGTTTCAATCATCTCCTCTTTACCAGAAAGGCAGTGACAGAGCTATGCCAACGCACAAGGCAGATTTGCCGATCACCTCACGATTTAGTGCCATAAGAGGAAATGTGTTTGTGCCACGCTGTAGCAAAATGCTGTATTTAATCGTTAGAAACCCATGTTATCTCCTAGTTAGAAGTACATTAAATATCAGAGTCCGAATTCCCTCAGAGGATCCAATGGATTCTGATCCCAACTCTGGTGGGAGTCCATCAGAACCTTTTGGAAGAGGGAAAGGGCCTGTTTTCTTTGGGGGTCTCTGCTATTTCTTGTAAATTCCTGTTGGTCTCATAAGGGGCATCCCTTATAAGGTCAATGACTTCAATGGCAGGGGATTGGCACAATTCTTGGTGGAAGAGCTTTGAGGAGGGGACTCCCTAACCTGCATGTTTTATTTCCCTAGCTCAGTCAAGACCCAGTGTGGGACTGAAGACCAGTAGGACATGTGAGAAGAGATGTACCAGCTGGACATTAGACAAAGACATGTTGGGCCTCGACTGGGGGATGCGAACCTGGTGAAATGCTTTGTGTTGGCAGGCTTATGGGGACACGTCAGCTAAATGGGGCAGAGATGTGCCCCTAGTGGCACAGGCATGTATCAACCCGAGGACAAATTAGGTGCCCTTCTGTTGTGCCCACAAACTCCGGTAGGGACGGCACTGTCTGGCTGGGATCACAAATGCTCAAGGGACTGAATTTAGCACGCAGAATGGAGGAAACCTGAGCCCTGGGTTATCACAAGTTCTGCCATAGAATTTTCCACTATTTGAAGTACATCCCACCCAATTCTATACAAAATCACGCATACCTCTATTTGGTATGAAGCAAATCCCAATGCTAGGGCTTCAGCACAATAAATTTACAGGACTATGGGGAAAGAGTAAGGTATTGGAATTAATTGGATAGCTCGACCAAAGAGCCATAAAAGGCACAATGAGCCAAATGGTTTTTGACGGTACTGGTAACGCTAAGGCACCATGATATCTTAGTAATAATAAGAAACAGTAAAGGACTCTTATGAACTATCAATGAAGGTTGTTTTCTTTATTAGAATGTTCAGTTTACCCTTCCTGATACCTCAGAGGAAATATCTCCTGGGTTGACATTGTGATGTGTGACTCTTGTAACAAATGTATCAAAATACTTGTATGAAATTTCCCTGAGGGTGAGAAATACTTTTGAACAAGAATTCACCAACTTAAAATAAATGAGTGAATTTCACATGAGGGGATTAATGTGTTAGTTACTAATATCTTACCCATTCATCTCTGAACCATACAGGCCAGTAAATTCAATCCCTTTTCTATGTCTAACTTATTGATTTCCATCAGGGCAGCAGCAAAGAATTACCAGAAATAAAGATGGCCTTTTGATGTAAAAACTGCTTTTATAGACAGAAGATCAGGTCCTGCTTTTCTGGAGTAAAATAATTTGCCTCCCTTGCATGTCCAATACTCTTTTATTCATTCATTACTAAAAGCATTAATATCGGCTTAAACTCTTTGAATTACTTGTCAACCATCCATCCAAAAATACTTCTCATAGCAAGATAACTCAAATTAAATTAAATACAGGTTGGCACCTTCACATTTTTTTTCTTTTATTTTACTGCACTATATTTAGAATTTGTTGTAAAGTACACATGATTACTGTGTGAGCAGAGGTTAATTCTAAGTCCTGAGTACTGCTACAGCTAATTTGTTCAAGCTGTCAAATACATCAGCTGTGATAAAACTGCTGTACTATTTTGGAATCAGAAGGCATTTGTAATGTTAGGGAGATGTTTTGTACACAGCCCATTTAAAAAAAAGAGAGATCTTGGTAGCCAGACAAGAGTTAGTCCAAAACTGTTCAGATGTGTCAACAGGAATCGTTCAGCTTTTTTGTGTCCACGAATGTATAAAGAGCTCACAAATATTATCGAGTTATGAAGATATGAAGATATATATATATAGATATATATATTTATGTCACTGGTAGAAGGAAAGCTGTATTCCCGGAACTGGGCCACACAGATTAGTTTGTGTCATAATGCAACAAAAAATTAGTTTTTGACTATTATGGACTCCATGGGCTAAATGGTCTCCTTCTGTGTCATTATGACTCGATAGGCTGGATTTTACCAGCCCTCGAGAGACAGGCTGGGGGGAGGGCTGGTGGTGGGCTGGGGGGAATATTCATAAAATGTTGAGGAATGGCAGGGGCTGCAGTCCCTGTCGACCTCCTTCCACCATGCCATTTTACCAGAGGCGGAGAAGGTGGAAGACAGCCCTCCCACCCAGAGGCCAATTGAGCCACTTATGTGGCCAATTACGCCTCTTTCTGCCACTGCTGGCATTTTACCAGTGGTGGGTGGGCACTCCACTGCATGGGGAGGCTGCCTGGTAAATCCTGGCGGCCTCCCTGCGGGCTTGGGGTGGGGGACCCTCCTATTCAGGCACTCTATGGCCCACAGAGTGGCCTTCCAGTGGCAATGGCTGCCCCCGTGGCACCCCTGCCCTTATCAAACACCAGACCCTCACCGGGCCTCCCTGACCTAGAACCCACTAACCTGGTTGGGATGGTGGTCTGATCCCCTGGATCTCTCTCTTCTAAGTACAGTGCCAGCAGTGGCCACCATTCCTGGTGATGATGCTGAGACTGCTGAGCTACCAGCCCTCCAATTGGCTGGCAGCTTCTGGGAGCAGACACCGTACAGGAGCTCCGATGCCAACTGACTAATTGCTGTAATGCTAATAAATGTGGCCAGGGATCCCACAGACAGTGGAGGCCATTTCCCTCAGCTTTCAGATTCATCGCCAGAGTCCCTGATACTGCAACAAAATTCATGCCTATGACTCGAGTAGAGTATAATTTGATCATGAAAATTCTGAGTTGAAAGCTTTGAAAAATGATACCTCAAATGGCTTTTGAATGGCACTTTCCAGAGGATGTTAATTGATCTGCTGTGAGATTAGTGGTTAAGTTGTCCCCTCTCATTACTGTGTCATGGACATCACCAATCATTGGGATAAATGAGAGGGTTCAAGTGGAATGGTTAGCTTTAATTTCCAAATAAGAGATTAACAACTCTCCACACAGGATGACATGGTCAGCTCATAGGACAAGATCAGGTAGTGGCTAAGAATATTTTATTAAATTACATAACGGCACAATAATATAATAATGGAAGACTTTTTACATTAACACATAAACTAGGACCTCATGCAAGAAATGATTCCAGAATCCAGTGCTACCAACAGAGTAGCCATACTTGCAGAGACCATGGGTTGAAAGTTGAGACATCGGGCGGGATTTTGTGCTGGAAATTAGGCTCCCGGCACCGGGCCGAAAAGTTGGCGGGAGCTCCACCTCTGCATTTCGCGTCCTGCCGCTGCCCTCCCCCGCATCCCCCCACAAGCCCCCAGACCTTTTGAATCAAAGTTTTAGGAGGCGGGATCCCCCTCCCTTTAAAGGCTTTAAAGGGACAGGAATCCCGCCTCCAAGTCCCTGTCGACCTCCTTCCACCATGCCATTTTACCAGAGGCGGGAAGGTGGAAGACTGCCCTCCCACCCAGCGGCCAATTGAGCCACTTATGTGGCCAATTACGCCTCTTTCTGCTACTGCCGGCATTTTACCAGTGGCGGGTGGTCACTCCACTGCATGGGGAGGCTGCCTGGTAAATCCTGGAGGCCTCCCTGCGAGCTTGGGGTGGGGGACCCTCCTATTCAGGCACTCTATGGCCCACAGAGAGGGCTGGCAGCTCAGCAGTATTAGCAGTGCCACCGGGAGCGATTGCAACTGCCAGTACTGCAGAGGCCTCCGACTCAGGTCCAGTGGTGGAGCCCCAGAACAGAGTTAAGTGAGGTGGGGTCGCCAGGTTCAGTCCGGAAGGCCTCGGCGAGAGGATGTGGGGGCTGGTCATGCAGTCCAAGTGGCGGGGGATCGCCAGGGGTAAAGTTGTACCCAGTGATGGGTCCTCCGTTGGCCACAAATTGACTATGAAAGAGGGACCACTACCCTCCTAAAGACCGCAGGGAAGATGTCTAATCTTACAAGGCTTCCTTCCCACATTGTGGTGGCACCCGTCACCCCACCCCCACTCCCTCCCCACCGCTGTGGGTAAGATCCTGGTGGTGGCGGGAAGAGGCCTTTAATTGGCTATAAAAAGGCTACTGCAGGGCCTCAATCCTAGGAAGATCACTAGACGACAGAGAAGCGACAGGCCCTCCGCCCCGCCGGTCCCCCGCCCCATCACCCATTGCGATACTCGTAACCCCCCCACCCCTTGCCTCTGATGCTGCCTCAGGAAGCCCCACAAAATCTCAGCTATAGGAACAGGAGTAGGCTATTGAACCTTTTGAGCTTGGTCGCCATTCAATGAGATCAAGACTGATCTGTATCTTAACTCCATCCACCCGCCTTGGTTCGGTAACTCTTAATACCCTTACCTACCAAAAATCGATCAATCTCAATTTTGAAATTGTCAATTAAACCAGCCACAAACAGGTTTTTGAGAAAGGGAGCGCCAGATTTCCACTATCCTTTGTAAAGAAGTGCTTCCTGACATCACCCTTAAACAACCGAGCTCTAATTTTAAGGCTAATCCCCTTGTTCTGTACTCCTCCAAGTACCTTATCAAGTACTTCAATTATTTTAACCCCTCAATTAAACCTTAATTTTCTATGCACGAGGGAATACAAGCAAAGTCTTTGCAATCTGTCATCATAATTGAAGCCATTTAGCCCCGGTATTACGTAGGCCAATACATTATAGCCTTTCCTGTGCCTGTAACTTGTTTCCCTTGATTTTCATCAAGAAAATCATGGTCATGTGACAAGGTGCTGCATCTCCACCAGCAGCGATTTACTTGCACTTCTTTCCATTTAGTATACTGTATTCGCTGCTCACAATGTGGTCTCCTCTACATTGGGAAGACAAAACGTAGACTGGGTGACCGTTTTGCGAACACCTCCCCTCAGTCCGAAAGCATGACCCCGAGCTTCCGGTTGCTGGCCATTTCAACACCCCGCCCCCCCGCTCTCATGCTCACATCTCTGTCCTGGAATTGCAGCAGTGTTCTAGTGAACATCAACGCAAGCCCAAGGAACAGCGCCTCATTTACCGATTAGGCACGCTATAGCCTGCCAGACTGAACATTGATTTCAGAGCATGACGGGCCCCCCTTTTTATTTTTAGTTATTTTTTCTTTTTGTATTCTTTTTTATTTTTTGTGTATATTTTATTTTAGTTTGTTTCTACTGTGCCTACCCATTGTTTTTTTCATGTTTGTGCTTGGGATTGGCTGCTCAGTTTTCTGTCCATTAACACCCTCTCTGTACTAATGCTTTGTCTTTCAGCACACCATTAACATACCGTTTGCCTTTGCTCCATGACCTTCTGGTCAGTTATTCTCTGTGACCTTGTCCTATCAACACCTTCTCTTTTGTTATCTCTTGCCCCACCCCACTTGCTTAAAACCTTTTACATTTCTAATATCTGCCAGTTCTGCTGAAGGGTCACTGACCTGAAATGTTAACTCTGCTTCTCTCTCCATAGATGCTGCCAGACCTGCTGAGTATTTCCAGCATTTCTTGTTTGTGTTTCAGATTTCCAGCATCCGCAGTATTTCGCTTTTATATTATTGTTGCATCTCCACCCCTGATCACACTAAATAACACCACACTGGAAGTGCTTAGCAAATTCTGCCACCTTGGGTCCACAGTGACAGACAATCTGTCCCTTGATGCAGAGCTCTATAAACACATAGGGAAAGCAGCTACCACCTTTGGCCAACTTGTGAATGCATGAGATTACACCAAGCTGACCCTTAGGACTAAGCTGAGATTTATAAGGCCTGTGTTCTCAGCATCTTGCTGTATGGTTGTGAAACATGGGTGACTTACAGCTACAAGGAAAAGAAGCTCAATAATTGCCATCTTCACTGTCTGCAGTGCATTATGAGTGTATCCTGACAGGACAAAATCACAAATACAGCAGTCCTCTCAAAGGCGTTGGCACTAATCAAACAGAGGCGATTTTGTATGGATCAGACACGTTTGCAGGATGGAAGATTGCCGCATACCCAAGGACCTTCTGTATGGTGAGGTAGCTGGGGCCAGTGGGGTGCCCAAAACTCCGCTTGCAAGCGTGACATGAAGGCCCTAAATGTCGACTATCGCACCTGGGAGTCACTAGCTGGCGAAAGAGGGAAATGGTGACACTTCCTGTGGACTGGTATGCACTACTATGATGACCAGTTGCTACAGCAGCTTGGTAACAGATGCCAACATCAAAAACAACAATTCACAGCATTAGTTGGCAGCTTCACATGCAGCATTTGTGGCAGAACCTGCTTCTCAAGGATTGGCCTTCACAGCCATCAATAAAAGTGCACCAAGAGACGAGACCTCACTTAAATGGATTGTTTGCTGCGTGCCCATCATCTTTTGTAGAAGGATGCCAACCAGCCCCGCTATCAGATAGGGCCAAAACATTATAGCCCCACTTCTTCCAGCACACTCCCTATGAGCATAGGATCATGGAATTATTCTTATGGAGTCAGTACAGTCTTAGGGAATGTTTGCACAGCAGCTGGCAGAGGCTGGCATCCAAAGTGTTGGTTCTAGGCAGGCAGTTTGAATTAACAGTAAATGTTGGAGACACTCAGCAGGTCAAGTAGCATATGTCGAGAGAACACAAATCAGTCTCAGGTAAAACCCTTGCTCAGATCTGAAAAATATTACAAATGAATAGCATTTAAGAAAAAAGCAGAACAAGGAAAAGGGGAAAGGGGAAAATCCAAAGCAACCACACACAGGCAGGCGTAGAATGATGTGAAAAGTGCTAAGGTGGAGATAGGAGGTGGTTAAAAACCATAACTGCTATGCACTGGAGATGTAATGAGACAAAATGAGAGTAAACAAAGAAATAGAATATATATACAAAACATTAATGTCACGCTGTTTCCGCTGTAGACAAGGTGGGGTTAGGTGTCACTTGACATGTCATGAACTCAACATTTTCTTCTGCAGCATAAATAGACCCACAGTCAGCAGGAGCGCCCCAAGACATGGGGTGATGATCCAGATCTTAGATTCCTGGTCCCAGGAATGTTGGAGGCAGTCGAGATAGCAGGAGACGAGGGAGCAGGAGCCATTACGGATGCCAAGGTGTAAGGATCAAGAGCCAAAATCACTGCTGCGTATGAACAAACAGGAGGACCATGTGAAAAAGTGATGTGCTCATCCCGTGATGAGGCTTAATGTGGCTCAGTTTCTTCTCCACTGCAAGTGCCTATAATTGCACAACCAGAACAATGACACGGCAGAAACCTGTTGACTCCACCTCTGGGGACGATGATAATGCTCCGGAGAGTGCACCGTCACCTGCCTCTTCAGCATCCTCTGCCAACACACAAGAACACAAGAAATAGAAACACAAGTACACCACATGGACCAGCAAGCCGGACGTCTGCAGGAGAGCAGGTCCCTGCTGAGCCCTACGCTGATGATGGTCCTCCAGTCGAGGCCACAAGAAGCCTGCTGGACAAGCAGCGAACCTTTGGGGAACATATGCCGAAGATACTAGAGATCGTGCACAGCTTTGCGCAGGCGATGGTGGAGTCCATGCAAGGCATGACGTCTGCCATGTCCCAGACATGTGAGCGCATGGCTTCCTCCATGGAGAGGGTGACGACTGCCATGCAGAATCAGTTCGAGCACTCAACCCATATCTGCTCTGACCTGTATTCCATCGCTGTAGCCATGGGCTCAGTGCAGCAGTGGCTAAGCGAGAGGGAGATGAAGAACCTGGATCTCCGTCCAGGTGCTCCTTCTCCTCAGCAAGACAGGCAAGTACCATTGTGCACCCAGATGGAGGAGAAGCGCATGCCAGCTGCCCCGAGGCCTTCATCTCAGGGTACCCCAGGGTGAGTGGCATCTCTTCTTGCCCCCCGACATTGGTCCGCTTACCTCCAGCAGATGAGGCCAAAGGGGATGCCCCTTCACTAGTGCAGGAGAACCCCAGTAGGATGGAGCTCTCAAGGCCCCATACCTCCAGCAGATGCCTGCCACTGTCATCCCCGGCAATAAGGCAGCACATTGAGCAGATTGCCTCCAACTCACCGTTGATGTTGGTGTTGCACCAACACATAGTGGGAGGCAGAGGAAACTTAAGGAATTCTGAGCACAAAGGTGGCACGGGTGTTCAAAATAACAAGATGACACATGTAAATAATTCACAATATATTTTTTCTGCTTTATTAATTTGCATGTTTTCATCATTTCTTGAGACTTAACTATTTAGAGAGCTAAATGCCTCATGGCAGGCATGTTTTGATGCTTACAGAGGAGTAACAGACATGGCCTTTCTTGTGGAATATGCTTTGTTTTTTGCATTCGTTCTTCACTGATTGTTAATGTGAGTTTGGAGTTTTGCACTCGGCAGTCTGTGGGACATGGCTTCATATGTAGGCTCAGCTGGCCTCCCTTCTATGCCTTGTAAAGGAGATTGTCTGAGTCTCCACACAACTCGGAGATGTGGAATGGTGCTGGTGCACTCAAAGTATTGTTATGATGGTGCTGGTTCTGATTCAATGGTCATGGTTGGATGATAGACATATGTCCAAGAGCGGCACAGATTTCCTCGGATTCAGTATTCACTAAGGAGTACGTTTATTAAAGCTCCACTCCCCCTGCAATCGTAGATGGCAGACTGCTTTGATTTTGGACCACGAGGGAGGCTGGCAGGGGTAGGTCAACATCCCAGGAAGGCACTAGAGTTCAGGCGTTTGAACAATAATCATGCCTTGGTCAAAACGTGCAATATAAATAAGGTTGTCCCTGGTGCACATCTCTCCATGGCCCCATGGGTCATTTACATTCATGGCCTCCTCCTCAGGCTCATCTAATTCATCCTCATCTGAGGAGGAGTGGTGCTCGTCCTGCTGCAAAAGATGTCTGCGTTGCATTGCCAGGTTGGCAGTGCACAGCAGACTGCGACTATTCGTAAGACCTTCTATGGTGCGTACAGCAGAGCCCCTCCTGACTGGTCAAGACAGCAGAAGTGCATTTTCAGCAAGTCAATGGTGTATTCGATGATGGCTCTGGTGGAGGCGTTGAGCTACATTGTATCGCTCTTCAGCTGCGCTTTGCGGATGCCTCACTGGTGTCATCAACCATGCCGGCAGGGGGTAACCCTTGTCACCCAGGATGCAGCCGTCAACCTGGGCGAGTGCCTCAAAAATTTCTGGGAATTGTGAGTTTCGCAAAATGTGTGCGTCTTGACAGCTCCCTGGGAATCAAGCACAGACCTGCATGATTTTTGCCTGTGGTCGCGAAGCAGCTGTACGTTCTGTCATGCAGGCCTCCACCTGCCAAGAATGAGGCACGTTCAATTCGCCACATGGACATTAAATTTCAAATTGTTGCTGAGAAGAAGAGAAGGCCTGTTACAAGGGGTTGCCAGGTCCCTGGCTGGAATGACATTTTTGCATATTAACAGACAGGGTTTGTAGACAAAGGACCATTCCGTGACACACATAATACACAAAACCAGAAGTGGGTATACCAGTCAGTCATGTGACTACCTTGCTGGCCAAATTGGGGAGTTTTAAATTGTAGAGACAGTGTTTGAACTGGCAGAAAGCTCTTTGCTCCTGGATTGAAAAGACTTCTCCTGGCTGGCTCACCAGAACCTCTCATGTCTGCTCCCATCTCTTTCTCGCAAGCCTCTAAAACCCACTGAAGACACATAAACCCCAAAAGGGAAAAGTCTCCTACACTGAATAAGATTGAAGAAGAATACTGGGCCCCAACGAAAAGCAAGACCTACCTACAATCAAGGACTACAGTTCAAAGAACCATAACAACAGCTCTTCAGATATTGCCTCAAACCTTTCCACTTTATTTTTCTTCTGCTCTTTTCTGTCTCTATTTGCATGTATATATCATTTATGCATGTTAGCATGGGTGCGTCGTGTATCCGTAGACATCAACTGAATTAGAGTTTAAGTTTAACAAAATTTCACCTTTCTTCTTTAAACCTAAGAAAGCCTGTTGGTGCTGGTTTCTTTGCCTTATAGTTGGAAAGTGGTGAACAAAGATTCACCAAGGAGAAGCTAAAAACACAGGGTATTGAAAAAAAAACCCTGTTACAGTAAGACCAGGTGAAGGCTGAAAGGGAACCCTACAGCTCTTTCTCACCTGGTCGTAACAGTTAAAAGAGTGATTAACAAATGCAGCAGGCTGGTCCCAGGGAGCTCTAATGGTCACATGAGTGCAGTCTATCACCCCTTGCACTCTAGGGAAACGATCGATGGAGCCGAAGGCCTATGATCTTGCTGCTTGTCTGTTCTCGTCTACTGAGATGGAAGAGGGTTTATGCACCTGTGAGTGGTAGCCTGTGAGATGCCACACATGTTGCCCATTGAGCCCTGGAAAGCACCGCTGGTGCAAAAAGTGAGTGCTGCAGCAACTAGCATGGGGTTCCCACCAAAACCTGTTGTTGCAGGTATTGCTAAATGATCCTACATATATCTCTGTGACCATTTCTCTGGATCCCCTCAGACGAATCTGGCATTGTCTGTCTAACATGTGAAGATAGTCCTTGTCTTGAGGATGCATTGACACACCAGCACCTGTCTTCGATGATGCCTTCCCTGGATGGCATCATTCTGAGCAGCCTCCCCCTCTTGTGCTGCCTGCTGCTGGCATTGTGGCCTCAGTCAAGAACAAGAGCCCTCCTCTGTCACATCTTCTCCTCTTGCTCCAGAGATTGTAAAAAAATTTGGTGTATGAGACCCAAGTTATTGCAACTTTATAACTGTTTGAATGAGACAGGCAGTGAAATGGGAACATGTTTGACCATGATTTTCAACCATTTAACTCATGAACTTACACCTGTCACCATTGAAATGCCGACTGTCACCTTAAATCCTCCAGTCATCATCCTTAATGTTGTCGTCCAATACCCAGGCTCTACCCTACCAGGCCTTCCAATATCCGACCATAACTCTGGACCTGTCCCCTGTGACAGCGACCATTCCATCTGCCAGCCAGCACCCTGGGTTCACCCCACAGGACCCTGACGTTGATCGTACTGATCCCTCCTTTTAGGTCCATCATGTACCTCACCTTCATTTACTGGTCCAACCACCTCACCCCACCACCACCACCACCACGTCTAGAACACTAGGCCCGCCCCTTCTCCAGGCACCCGAACCTCACACTCTGCCCTCCCTGATTTCCCTCCTCCGCACCTCCAGGCACCTGAATTCCACCCTCTCAAACCACATCCCCCCCGACAATTCACCCTTGCTGGCCCCGAACCTGGAGCCAAACATCCATTCCAATGTTACTCTTCCTTGGGCCGCAGAGTTCAAGAAAGAAAACCTCTGACCTCAGACACAACTGACAATGCCGACTGGTGCATGCCACCTTTAAACGAATGTGAACCAGGTGCCACAAGATTCCCGTGTGCCGCTGACTGAATCTGGCAGTTAGGACTTAATTTCAATTAATTAGAAGGTAATGAGTATTCATGGTATGCAAATGTATTAAAAATTGGAACCCGCCACAAACACGCATCTGACTAATCTTCATTTGAACCCACCATCAGACGATCGAAATATTACCTCGCCTAAATAAGTCACCCTGCTCGCCACGGGTGCTAGCATCTGGAATTTTATCCACAAACGAGAGAAATTGGAAGTGGGAAGCCAAATTGTTCCCAATCAAAAAGAGCAAGCTTAATACAGGTTTTCATGTGGTTGTGTGTGATTGAATACTAACATGTCTGCAACTGAAGTGAGTAGCTCTCCAAGCCAGAGTGAAGTAATGTGGGATAAGTTAAAAGCACTGTCGATGGAGGAGTTGAGAAAAATAGCTGAGCAGTGTGGGATCACTCACTGTACGTGGCAAGGCTAGGAGGTCTGAACTCCTAAGGCTAGTGGCCAACCATTTTTCCCTTGAAACTGAAGAAGCAGAAGCAATGTTAGAAGTAGGCCCAGACAGGGTACTGCTAGCAAGGATATAATTGCAACAAAGGAAACTTGAATTAGAAGACAGGGAAAGAAAAAGAGAGAGAGAGAGAGGCAGGAGAGGGAGAAAGAGAGAGCCATCCAGAAGGAAAGGGAAGAGACAGAGCCTTCCAGAAGGAATGTGAAGAAAATGAAAGACAGGAGAAGGAGAAAGAGAAAGAGAGAGAAAGAATGTTCCAGAAAGAATCCGAAGAAAGAGAGCTGAAGTGGCTTGAGTTAACTAGGGGACGACATGATTTGGAGGAAAGTATAGGTGGTCTGATTAGCAAGTTTGCAGACAACACTAAGATTGGTGGAGTAGCAGATAGTGAAGGGGACTGTCAGAGAATACAGCAGAATATAGATAGATTGGAGAGTTGAACAGAGAAATGGCAGATGGAGTTCAATCAGGGCAAATGCGAGGTGATGCATTTTGGAAGATCCAATTCAAGAGTGAACTATACAGTAAATGGAAAAGTCCTGGGAAAAATTGATGTACAGACAGATTTGGGTGTTCAGGTCCATTGTTCCCTGAAGGTGGCAACACAGGTCAATAGAGTGGTCAAGAAGGCATACGGCATGCTTTCCTTCATTGGACGGGGTATTGAGTACAAGGGTTGGCAGGTCATGTTACAGTTGTATAAGACTTTGGTTCGGCCACATTTGGAATACTGCGTGCAGTTCTGGTCGCCACATTACCAAAAGGATGTAGATGCTTTGGAGAGGGTGCAGAGGAGGTTCACCAGGATGTTGCCTGGTATGGAGGGTGCTAGCTATGAAGAGAGGTTGAGTAGATTAGGATTATTTTCATTAGAAAGACGGAGGTTGAGGGGGGACCTGATTGAGGTGTACAAAATCATGAGAGGTATAGACAGGGTGGATAGCAAGAAGCTTTTTCCCAGAGTGGGGGATTCAATTACTAGGGGTCACGAGTTCAAAGTGAGAGGGGAAAAGTTTAGGGGGGATATGCGTGGAAAGTTCTTTACGCAGAGGGTGGTGGGTGCCTGGAACGCGTTGCCAGCGGAGGTGGTAGACTCGGGCACGATAGCGTCTTTTAAGATGTATCTAGACAGATACATGAATGGGCAGGAAGCAAAGAGATACAGACCCTTAGAAAATAGGCGACATGTTTAGATAGAGGATCTGGATCGGCGCAGGCTTGGAGGGCCGAAAGGCCTGTTCATATGCTGTAATTTTCTTTGTTCTTTGTTCTAGTAACCCCAGTGAAAGCATGGCCAATGTGAGCAGCATAATTCAGGGCTGGGTACAAAATTGCTAAAACTCGCCCAACTAATTCCAAAATTCAGTGAGGAAGATGTGTAAGTGTTTTTTGTGTCTTTTGAGAAACTGGCAAGGCAGCTAAAATGGCCAGCTGAGACCTGGTCTCTTTTAATACAAAGCAAGCTAACTGGAAAAGCCCATGAGGTTTATTCCTTGTTACCAGATGAGAGTTCATCAAATTATGAACTGACCAAAAATGCTATCCTCGGGGCAAATGAATTAGCACCTGATGCTTAGCACCAAAAGTTTAGAACCCTCAAAAAGCAAGCTAATCAAACTTATCTGGAGTTTGAAAGAAGTAAGCAGCTGGCATTTGACCAGTGGCTGAGGGCTCTTAAAATACAGCTCAGCTATGAGACTCTCAGAGAAGTAATTCTGTTAGAGGAATTTAAAAACTCTCTCCCACTCTCAATAAAGACCCACGTGGAAGAGCAACAGATTCAGGGAGCCCGGCGAGTGGCCATTCTGGCTGATGAGTTTGCTTTAATTTATAAGTCAGCTTCCGAGGGGTGAACCTTTCCTAATCACCCCCACAAATCCGAAAAGGACAAAGGGTGGGAAGGTGATCTCGGCCCAGGCAGTCCTGGGAGAGAAAGGAAAGCAAGAGACACAGGGGGCCCTCCTCCAGCCAAAAAGGAAGGTGCTATGAACAAGAGTGAGACCCGGAGACCTGTGTGCTTCCATTGTAATAAAGCAGGGCATTTAAAAGCTGACTGCTGGAAACTAAAGGGAAAACCTGCAGGGTTAATCAGGACACACCGCTCAGTGAAGACAGGACCCTAATAGAAAGCACAACAGAACAAGATGTGGCTTTAACTGCAGTAAGAGTGCAACCCAGGAAGCTTACTACGGTCTGTGCGGGAAAAGTTAATAGGATTCCTGAAGGTTATCAGGGTTTTCTGCCTGAAGGGAAAGTAACCCCATACCCCTCGACTGGGGCAAGCAAGCCCATAGTAATTCTCAGGGACACAGGGGCCACTAGATCCCTTTTACTGGCAAATGGCCTGACCTTTCCCCCAGAGAGTGCAGTGAACACCAGAATGGTGGTGAATGGTATTGGAAGGCAGTGTATGCCTGCACCTGTGCATCGGGTGCACCTGGAGTGCGACCTAGTTTCGGAATCGGTGACCATAGGGATTGTCCCTAGATTGCCTGAGAATGGGGTTGACCTGCTGCTAGGTAATGATCTGACTGGGGTGAAGGTGGTAGCCCCCCCAGTAATAAGAGAATGACCGCAGGAGGTCAAAGAGACAGGAGAGTGGCAGCAGATGGTGCCCTGCAGTGTCCCTGAATGTGTAGTGGATCAAGCCATGATCAAACCAACTCCCCCAGGCTGCTGCAGGCAAATGACCATGAGGTCTGCCTGTCCGAGACTTTCTTTGGAAAGTTAGGGGACCCAGGGAATGAATTAACTGGATTTT
This sequence comes from Heterodontus francisci, assembly GCF_036365525.1. Classification (NCBI taxonomy): domain Eukaryota; kingdom Metazoa; phylum Chordata; class Chondrichthyes; order Heterodontiformes; family Heterodontidae; genus Heterodontus; species Heterodontus francisci. Next base: position 32,721,427 of record NC_090374.1, on the reverse strand, counting down.
CCCTAGCTGAGGCTCAGCGAGCCAACCCCGTATTGCAAGAGTTAGCGCAGGCTGCCCAGTCTGAAAGTGAAGCAGAGGGAGTCCCTGATTGTTACTATTTAAAGAATGAGGTACTGATGAGGAAATGAAGATCTCCTCACATACCTGAGGGCAAGGAGTGGACAGTAGTTCACCAGTTAGCAGCGCCACAGAGCTACCATGGAGAAATATTAAGAAGGGCCTACGAGTCTACAGTAGCGGTATATGCCAGTATATGAAAGACCAAAGCCTGTATAAGACAGCAGTTTGACTGGTCAAAACTCCACAAAGATGTGGTGGAGTACTGCAGGAGTTGCCACATGTGCCAGGTTGAGGGAAACCCCAACACACAGTGAAACTTGCACCCCTCAGTCCTGTATTGGTGTTCGGAGGACCCTCCAGCAGAGCACTGGTGAACTGAAAGGGAGCCCCACTGAGAACAAAAGGGGACAGGCAGGCACATGGCTGGCAAAAGATTAAAAAGAGAAGGGGAAAAAGTGACCAAGAGGGCAGGTTAAAGATGGTCCGGGAGGAATCCCAGATGAAAACCCCTACTGTCTGGTCAGCCAACCCTGAAAAATTTGAAATGTTGGACCTCATATCCTCCTATGCAGACTCTAGAAGCACCCCGCCAGAGTTGCTAACAGCATTTATAGGAACCTGCAGAGACAAAGAGACCTGTAGGGGGCACCGAATCTGTCAAGGTGATGTCTCACCTAGTCAAAGTGCCACAGAAGAGTGAAGTTATGTCTGCACAAATACTTGCAGGTAAGAATGTCCCAGAGAACAAAGGGGAGATTAATAACATATCCTCCCCCACAGTCAGAGGAAAAGCGAACCACCCATCCCCTGAAGGCAGTCTTTGCATGACTCAGCAAAACACTGAAAGAGAGTTCAGGATAGACCCACCCACCAATAACTCTTCTGAAAAAAAATTACCTAATCAGGAACAAAACCCTAGGCAGGCATGGCAATCGGCAAACTGAAGGAAAGCTTCCCCAAAGAACCACATGGCTATGGGTATGCAAAAAAAATGGTAAATCAAAGCAGCATTGGCACCCAGAAAATACAATTCTAATAGGCTTTAAGATTGTTGAATGAATGGAAATGAATAAGAGAAATGCATGGTTTTTCTTTCTGTGTCTTATATTTCTATCAAACTGTTTAATAAAATTCCCCTGGTGTGGAGGTATCATGCAGGCCCCCATCTGCCAAGAATGAGAGACATTAATTTCTGTTTGTAGTGTACATTAATGATTTAGATGTGAATATAGGAGGTATGATAAGTCAGTTCGCAGATGACACGAAAATTGGTGGTGTCGTAAATAGTGTGGAGGAAAGCCTTAGATTACAGGACGATATAGATTGGCTGGCAAGATGGGCAGAGCAGTGGCAAATGGAATTTAATCCTGAGAAGTGTGAGATGATGTATTTTGGGAGGACTAACAAGGCAAGGGAATATACAATGGACAGTAGGAACCTAGGAAGTACAGAGGGTCAGAGGGACCTTGGTGTACTTGTCCCTAGATCACTGAAGGCAGCAGCACAGGTAGATAGGGGGGTTAGGAAAGCATATGGGATTGTTGCCTTTATTAGCCGAAGCATAGAATATAAGAGCAGGGAGGTTATGATGGAGCTGTATAAAATGCTCGTTAGGCCTCAGCTGGAGTGCTGTGTACAGTTCTGGTCACCACACGATAGGAAGGATGTGATTGCACTGGAGAAGGTGCAGAGGAGATTCACCAGGATGTTGCCTGGGCTGGAGCATTTCAGCTGAAATGGCTAGGGTTATTTTCCTTAGAGCAGGGAATGCTGAGGGAAGATGTTATTGAGGTGTACAAAATTATGAGGGGCATTGATAGGTTAGATAGGAAGAAACTTTTTCCCTTAACGGATAGGTCAATAACCAGGAGACATAGATTTAAGGTAAGGTGCAGGAGGTTTAGAGTGGATTTGAGGAAAAACTTTTTCACCCAGAGGGTGGTTGGAATCTGGAACGCACTGCCTGAAGAGGTGGTAGAGGCAGGAACCCTCACAACATTTAAGAAGTATTTAGATGAGCACTTGAAACACCACAGCATACAAGGCTACAGGCCAAGTGCTGGAAAATGGGATTAGAATAGTTAGACGTTTAATGGCTAGCACAGACATGATGGGCTGAAGGGTCTGTTTCTGTGCTGTAAAACGCGATGACTCTATGACTCTATAACATGAACATTAAAACTTGAAATTGTTGCTGGGAAGAAAAGAGGGCCTATCACAAGGCATTGCCAGGCCCCTTGCCAGAAAGACATTTTTTGCAAAAGGTACCAGTCCCTGCTCCCAATACATAGAAGATATAGTCAGACCAGTTTAGTTGGAGTTTTTTGAATTTGAACTTGCCACAGAGTTTTAAAACTCAGAAAGCTGTTTGCGCCTGGACTGGAAAAGACCTCTCTCCTGCCTGCTTATCTCTTTCTCACCAGCTTTGGAATCCATTGAAGACACAAGAACCCCAAGAGAGAAAAGTCTCCTACAGTGAACAAAGTTTAAAAAGAATACTGGGCCCCAACAAAAAGAAATAATTACCTACAAAAGGACTACAGTGAGCTCGAAGCACAGTAACAAGAAACTCTTCAGATATTGCCTCAAACCTCTCCTTTATTTTTTCTTCTGCTCTTTTCTGTCTCTATTTGCATGTGCGTATTGCGTATGCATGCTAGTGTGGGGCGTGGCGTGTATCCGTAGGCGTTAACCAAATTAGAGTTTAAGATTAAGGTTTAATAAATTTCACTTTTCTTCTTTAAACCTAAGAAAACCTGTTTATGCTCATTTCATTGCCTTACAATTGGAAAGTGGTGAACAAGGATTCACCAAAGGGAAGCTCAAAACACAGTGTGTTTAAAATTAAATCCTGTTCCAATAAGATCAAGTGAAGGCTAAAAGGGACCCCTAGACACCTTTCTCACATGGTCGTAACACTGTGCTTTGTGCTTTCAGTATCAAATATTTAAGTCGGAGCTAATATGGTGCTTACTTTGCAGAAACCCCTGTTGTAATGGACTGTGATATAATTCAGTTTGCTTGATCGTGAAACAGGTTTAAATCTCCCTATACAGCTCATCATTCAGATAACTGCTAATGTAGTGCAAGAAATTATATACTGAAATTTCAAATGGCAAAACAATTCCGTTATGTATCACTACACAGAATAAATTTTAGCCCAGCAACCCATTGCAGAGGATCTCAGCCTGAGGCCTAATCCAGAGTAGTGCAGGTGGAAACCCTGTCAGTTGTTGGTATCATGTGATTTGATTGAAGTACAGCGCTTGTGTTTCTTGACTTGCAAAGAACTGGGTGGATGCACGACCCATGAGATCACAAAACTTACATAAGTGTGAGGTGATACATTTTAGCAGAAGGAGGGGAAAAGTCATATAGACTTAATGGCACAGTTCGAACGAGTGTGCAGGGACAGAGAGACCTGGGGGTGCATACACATTGATCTTTGAAGGTGGCAGGACATATTGAGAGAATGGTCAGCAAAGCTTATGGGATCTTGGGCTTCACAACTAGAAGCATTGAATTCAGCTGTGAAGTTATGCCGAAACTTTATAACTCTGGTTAGGCCCCAATGAGAGTATTGCATCCAGTTCTGACCATCAGACTTTAGGAAAGATGTGAGGGTCCTTGTGAGGGTTCAGAGGAGATTTACCAGAATGGTTCCAGGGATGAGAGATTTTAGCTACAAGGTTAAGTTGGAGAAGCTGGGTTGTTCTCCTCGGAGCAAAGGGAGATTTGATAGAGATGTACAAGATTATGACTGATTTGGATCAGGTAGACAAAGAAAAACTGTTCCATTATCTGATGGTCCAAGGACTAGGGGACACAGATTGAAGGTTTTGAGGCAAGACATGTGGATGGGATGTCAGGAAGAACTTTTTTACGCAGCGAGTGGTGATGACCCAGAACTTGCTGCCTATGAGGGTGGTGGAGGCAGAGACAATCAATGATTTCAAAAGGAAATTGGATGGACACTTGAAGGCAATAAACTTGCAGGGCTATGGGAATAGAGCAGGGGAATGGGACTGACTGGATTGCTCTACAGAGAGCTAGCATGGACTTGTGGGCCAAATAGCCTTCTTCTGTGCCCTAAATGACTCTATGACTCTATCATGGAGAGAAGTATATTTGTTAAAAAGGGGCAACTCAAGATTCTCCAGTACCAAAGAAAGGGAACATTTCACATTAGACATATCAGCCCCCAAATCCACACTTGTTTCAACAGACTCCCACCATTTCTTCAGTAGGAGTCTGCCAAACGACTGAAAGCTAGACGAGGACACAGTTATATTGGGAACTAGACTAGGGTCAAGATTTCCAGGATTTTAATGTGGGGGCTGGAGCTTCTGCCCAGCTCATACAAGAGCCGTGAAATAAGCGGGGAGTGGAGTTGCAGTGGGGACTCTGAACATGTCTTTGTATAGAGCCAGTATCTGGTCGGCTTAGGTGAAACCAACTGTTGTTTATGTAGCAAATTCTGGGGAGGGGGAAATAGAGCAGTGGAAGAGGATTTCACCTGGTGTGATGCTGGGGTATGTGAAGCAGTCTGACATAATAAGGTGGGGTCACAGACAGATGCACCTGAAGGGCAGGTAAAAGAGAGGGTTGAGAAAAAGGAAGGGCAGAGCTTTTTTTTTAAAGGAATAAGTGAATAGCTTTCAGCATTTATGTGTAAACATGCCAATCATTAGCTTAAGTCAGAGACAAAAACTAAATTGGAGAAATATGATCTTGAAGCCTCCATGAAAACTTGGCTGAGCCAGGGTGAGTCTGGGAGCGAAATATTCCTGGCCATAAAATTTTCAAGAGAAGTTTAAAAGAAGAAAAGAGCAGAGTTAAATTGATAGAAAGGGACTTCATAGCGAGAGGATTCGAGTACAGGAGCAGGGATGTCTTGCTGCAATAATATAGGGCCTTGGTGAGGTCACACCTGGAATATTGTGTGCAGTTTTGGTCTCCTTATCTGAGGAAGGATGTTCTTGAGATAGAGGAAGTGCAGTGAAGGTTTGCCAGACTGATTCCTGGGATGGAAGGACTGACGTATGAGGAGAGATTGAGTCGGTTAGGATTATATTTGCTGGAGTTCAGAAGAGTGAAGGGGGCATCTAATAGAAACCTATAAAATTCTGACATGACTTGACAGGGTAGATGCAGGAAGGATGTTCCTGATGGTGGGGGAGTGCAGAATCAAGAACAAACAAAAGAACAAAGAACAGTACAGCACAGGAACAGGCCATTCGGCCCTCCAAGCCTGCGCCGATCTTGATGCCTGCCTAAACTAAAACCTTCTTCACTTCCAGTGTCTGTATTCCTCTCTTCCCATCCTATTCATGTATTTGTCAAGATGCCTCTTAAACGTCTCTATGGTACCTGCTTCCACCACCTCCCCCGGCAACAAGTTCCATGCACTCACCACCCTCTGTGTAAAGAACTTGCCTCGCACATCCCCTCTAAACTTTGCCCCTCTCACCTTAAACCTACGTCCCCTAGTAACTCTCTCTTCCACCCTGGGAAAAAGCTTCTGACTATCTACTCTGTCCATGCCGCTTATAACTTTGTAAACCTCTATCATGTCGCCCCTCCACCTCCGTCGTTCCAGTGAAAACAATCTGAGTTTATCCAACCTCTCCTCATAGCTAATGCCCTCCAGACCAGGCAACATCCAGGTAAACCTCTTCTGTACCCTCTCCAAAGCCTCCACGTCCTTCTGGTAGTGTGGCGACCAGAATTGCACACAATATTCTAAGTGTGGCCTAACTAAAGTTCTGTACAGCTGCAGCATGACTTGCCAATTTTTATACTCTATGCCCCGAGCGATAAAGGCAAGCATGCCGTATGCCTTCTTGATGACCTTATCCACCTGCGTTGCCACTTTCAGTGACCTGTGGACCTGTATGCCCAGATCTCTCTGCCTGTCAATACTCCAAAGAGTTCTGCCATTTACTGTATACTTCCCACCTGCATTAGACCTTCCAAAATACATTACCTCACATTTGTTTGGACGGCACAGTGGTGCAGTGGTTAGCACCACAGCCTCACAGCTCCAGCGACCCGGGTTCAATTCTGGGAACTGCCTGTGTGGAGTTTGCAAGTTCTCCCTGTGTCTGCTTGGGTTTCCTCCGGGTGCTCCGGTTTCCTCCCACATGCCAAAGACTTGCGGGTTGATAGGTAAATTGGCCATTATAAATTGCCCCTAGTGTAGGTAGGTGGTAGGGAAATATCAGGTCAGGTGGGGATGTGGTAGGAATATGGAATTAGTGTAGGATTAGTATATAAATGGGTGGTTGATGTTCGGCACAGACTCGGTGGGCCGAAGGGCCTGTTTCAGTGCTGTATCTCTAAACTAAACTAAACTCCATCTGCCATTTCTCTGCCCAAGTCTCCAACCGATCTATATCCTGCTGTATCCTCTGACAATCCTCATCACTGTCCGCAACTCCACCAACCTTTGTGTCGTCTGCAAACTTACTAATCAGACCAGCCACATTTTCCTCCAAATCATTTATATATACTACAAACAGCAAATGTCCCAGCACTGATCTCTGCGGAACACCACTAGTCACATCCCTCCATTCAGAAAAGCACCCTTCCACTGCTACCTTCTGTCTTCTATGACCGAGCCAGTTCTGTATCCATCTTGCCAGCTCCCCTCTGATCCCATGTGACTTCACCTTTTGTACCAGTCTGCCATGAGGGACCTTGTCAAAGGCTTTACTGAAGTCCATATAGATAACATCCACTGCCCTTCCTCCATGAATCATCTTCATCACTTCCTCAAAAAACTCAATCGAATGAGTGAGACACTACCTCCCCTTCACAAAACCATGCTGCCTCTTGCTAATAAGTCCATTTGTTTCCAAATGGGAGTAAATCCTGTCCCGAAGAATCCTCTCTAATTATTTCCCTACCACTGACGTAAGGCTCACCGACCTATAATTTCCTGGATTATCCTTGCTACCCTTCTTAAACAAAGGAACAACATTGGCTATTCTCCAGTCCTCTGGGACCTCACCTGTAGCCAATGAGGATGCAAAGATTTCTGTCAAGGCCCCAGCAATTTCTTCCCTTGCCTCCCTCAGTATTCTGGGGTAGATCCCATCAGGCCCTGGGGACTTATCTACCTTAATGCTTTGCAAGACACCCAACACCTCCTCCTTTTTGATAATGAGATGACTGAGACTATCTACACTCCCTCCCCGAGGCTCATAATCCACCAAGTCCTTCTCCTTGGTGAATACTGATGCAAAGTACTCATTTAGTACCTCGCCCATTTCCTCTGGCTCCACACATAGATTCCCTTCTCTGTCCTTGAGTGGGCCAACCCTTTCCCTGGTTACCCTCTTGCTCTTTATATACGTATAAAAATCCTTGGGATTTTCCATAATCCTGTTTGCCAATGACTTCTCATAACCCCTTTTAGCCCTCCTGACTCCTTGCTTAAGTTCCTTCCTACTGTCTTTATATTCCTCAAGGGATTCGTCTGTTCCTAGCCTTCCAGCCCTTACGAATGCTTCCTTTTTCTTATTGACAAGACTCACAATATCCCGCGTTATCCAAGGTTCCCGAAACTTGCCAAACTTATCCTTCTTCCTCACAGGAACATGCTGGTCCTGGATTCTAATCAACTGACGTTTGAAAGACTCCCACATGTCAGAAGTTGATTTACCCTCAAATAGCCGCCCCCAATCTAAATTCTTCAGTTCCTGCCTAATTATAATTAGCCTTCCCCCAATTTAGCACCTCACCCGAGGACTACTCTTATCCTTATCCACAAATACCTTAAAACTTATGGAGTTACGGTCACTGTTCCCAAAATGCTCCCCTACTGAAACTTCGACCACCTGGCCGAGCTCATTCCCCAATACCAGGTCCAGTACGGCCCCATCCTTAGTTGGACTATCTATGTATTGTTTCAAGAAGCCCTCCTGGATGCTCCTTACAAATTCTGCCCCATCCAAGCCCCTAGCACTAAGTGAGTTGCAGTCAATATAGGGGAAGTTAAAATCACCCACCACTACAACCCTGTTACCTTTACATCTTTCCAAAATCTGTCTCCATATCTGCTCCTCTACCTCCCGCTGGCTGTTGGGAGACCTGTAGTAAACCCCCAACATCGTGACTGCACCTTTCCTATTCCTGAGCTCCACCCATATTGCCTCGCTGCATGAGCCCTCCGAGGTGTCCTCCTGCAGTACAGCTGTGATATTCTCCTTAACCAGTAATGCAACTCCCCCTCCCCTTTTACATCCCCCTCTATCCCGCCTGAAGCTTCTAAATCCTGGAACATTTAGCTGCCAATCTTGTCTTTCCCTCAACCATGTCTCTGTAATAGCAACAACATCATAGTTCCAAGTACTAATCCATGCTCTAGTTTCATCTGCCTTACCTGTTATACTTCTCGCATTGAAACAAATGCACTTCAGACCACCAGTCCCGCTGTGCTCCGCAACATCTCCCTGCCTGCTCTTCCTCTTAGTCTTACTGGCCTTATATACTAGTTCCCCCTCATTTATTTCACTTGCTGTCCTACTGCTCTGGTTCGCACCCCCCTGCCACACTAGTTTAAACCCTCCCGAGTGACGCTAGCAAACCTCGCAGCCAGGATATTTGTGCCCCTCCAGTTTAGAGACAACCTGTCCTTTTTGTACAGGTCCCATCTGTCCCTGAAGAGATCCCAATGGTCCAGATATCTGAAACCCTCCCTTCTACACCAGCTGTTCAGCCACATGTTTAGCTGCACTATCTTCCTATTTCTAGCCTCACTGGCACGTGGCACAGGGAGTAATCCCGAGATTACAACCCTAGAGGTCCTGTCTTTTAACTTTCTACCCAACTCCCTAAACTCCCCCTGCAGGACCTCGTCACTCTTCCTGCCTATGTCGTTGGTACCGATGTGTACCACAACCTCTGGCTGTTCACCCTCCCCCTTCAGAATGCCCCCTGTCCGTTCAGAGACATCCTTGACCCTGGCACCAGGGAGGCAACATACCATCCTGGAGTCTCTTTCACGTCCACAGAAGCGCCTATCTGTGCCCCTGACTATAGAGTCCCCGATAACTATTGCTCTTCTGCGCTTTGTCCCTCCCTGCTGAACAACAGTGCCAGCCGTGGTGCCACTGCTCTGGCTGCTGCTGTTTTCCTGATAGGCAATCCCCCCCAACAGTATCCAAAACAGTATACTTGTTAGAGAGGGGGATAGCCAGAGCGGATTCCTGCACTGACCGCCTGCCCCTTCTAGCGGTCACCCAGCTATCTGCCTGTGCCTTGGGTATAACCACTTCTCTAAAACTCCTGTCAATGACACTTTCTGCCATCTGCATGCTCCTAAGTGCATCCAGTTGCTGCTCCAACCGATCCATGCGGTCTGTGAGGAGCTGCAACTGGGTACACTTCCTGCAGATGTAGTCGTCCAGAACGCTAGAAGCGTCACGGACCTCCCACATCTCACAGGTGAAGCACTTGTCCCCTCTAACTGACATTTCTTGCACTTTCATTTGGGCCTCCTTATCTCGAGAGACAATGGATACGCGCCTGGAGGTGGTCAGTGGTTTGTGAAGCAGCGCCTGGAGTGGCTATAAAGGCCAATTCTGGAGTAACAGGCTCTTCCACAGGTGCTGCAGAGAAATTTGTTTGTCGGGGCTGTTGCACAGTTGGCTCTCCCCTTGCGCCTCTGTCTTTTTTCCTGCCAACTACTAAGTCTCTTCGACTCGCCACAATTTAGCCCTGTCTTTATGGCTGCCCGCCAGCTCTGGCGAATGCTGGCAACTGACTCCCACGACTTGTGATCAATGTCACACGATTTCATGTCGCGTTTGCAGACGTCTTTATAACGGAGACATGGACGGCCGGTGGGTCTGATACCAGTGGCGAGCTCGCTGTACAATGTGTCTTTGGGGATCCTGCCATCTTCCATGCGGCTCACATGGCCAAGCCATCTCAAGCGCCGCTGACTCAGTAGTGTGTATAAGCTGGGGATGTTGGCCGCTTCAAGGACTTCTGTGTTGGAGATATAGTCCTGCCACCTGATGCCAAGTATTCTCCGAAGGCAGCGAAGATGGAATGAATTGAGACGTCGCTCTTGGCTGGCATACGTTGTCCAGGCCTCGCTGCCGTAGAGCAAGGTACTGAGGACACAGGCCTGATACACTCGGACTTTTGTGTTCCGTGTCAGTGCGCCATTTTCCCACACTCTCTTGGCCAGTCTGAACATAGCAGTGGAAGCCTTACCCATGCGCTTGTTGATTTCTGCATCTAGAGACAGGTTACTGGTGATAGTTGAGCCTAGGTAGGTGAACTCTTGAACCACTTCCAGAGCGTGGTCGCCAATATTGATGGATGGAGCATTTCTGACGTCCTGCCCCATGATGTTCGTTTTCTTGAGGCTGATGGTTAGGCCAAATTCATTGCAGGCAGACGCAAACCTGTCGATGAGACTCTGCAGGCATTCTTCAGTGTGAGATGTTAAAGCAGCATCGTCAGCAAAGAGGAGTTCTCTGATGAGGACTTTCCGTACTTTGGACTTCGCTCTTAGACGGGCAAGGTTGAACAACCTGCCCCCTGATCTTGTGTGGAGGAAAATTCCTTCTTCAGAGGATTTGAACGCATGTGAAAGCAGCAGGGAGAAGAAAATCCCAAAAAGTGTGGGTGCGAGAACACAGCCCTGTTTCACACCACTCAGGATAGGAAAGGGCTCTGATGAGGAGCCACCATGTTGAATTGTGCCTTTCATATTGTCATGGAATGAGGTGATGATACTTAGTAGCTTTGGTGGACATCCGATCTTTTCTAGTAGTCTGAAGAGACCACGTCTGCTGACGAGGTCAAAGGCTTTGGTGAGATCAATGAAAGCAATGTAGAGGGGCATCTGTTGTTCACGGCATTTCTCCTGTATCTGACGAAGGGAGAACAGCATGTCAATAGTCGATCTCTCTGCACGAAAGCCACACTGTGCCTCAGGGTAGACGCGCTCGGCCAGCTTCTGGAGCCTGTTCAGAGCGACTCGAGCAAAGACTTTCCCCACTATGCTGAGCAGGGAGATTCCACGGTAGTTGTTGCAGTCACCGCGGTCACCTTTGTTTTTATAGAGGGTGATGATGTTGGCATCGCGCATGTCCTGGGATAAATAAAAATAAATACTTATTAAATCCTTACTCTCTTTGGCATCCTTGTCTCGAGAGACAATGGGTAAGCGCCTGGAGGTGGTCAGTGGTTTGTGGAGCAGCGCCTGGAGTGGCTATAAAGGCCAATTCTAGAGTGACAGGCTCTTCCACAGGTGCTGCAGAAAAAAAATTGTTTGTCGGGGCTGTTACACAGTTGGCTTCTGTCTTTTTTCCTGCCAACTGCTAAGTCTCTTTGACTCGCTTCACTTTAGCCCCGCCTTTATGGCTGCCCGCCAGCTCTGGCGATCGCTGACAACTGACTCCCACGACTTGTGATCAATGTCAAAGGACTTCATGTCGCGTTTGCAGACGTCTTTAAAGCGGAGTCGTGGACGGCCGGTGGGTCTGATACCAGTGGCGAGCTCGCTGTACAATATGTCTTTGGGGATCCTGCCATCTTCCATGCGGCTTACATGGCCAAGCCATCTCAAGCGCCGCTGACTCAGTAGTGTGTATCAGCTGGGGATGTTGGCCGCCTCGAGGACTTCTGTGTTGGAGATACGGTCCTGCCACCTGATGCCAAGTATTCTCCGGAGGCAGCGAAGATGGAATGAATTGAGACGTCGTTCTTGGTTGACATACATTGTCCAGGCCTCGCTGCCACAGAGCAAGGTACTGAGGACACAGGTCTGATACACTCGGACTTTTGTGTTCCGTGTCAGTGCGCCATTTTCCCACACTCGCTTGGCCAGTTTGGACATAGCAGTGGAAGCCTTTCCCATGCGCTTGTTGATTTCTGCAACGAGAGACAGGTTACTGGTGATAGTTGAGCCTAGGCAGGTGAACTCCTGAACCACTTCCAGAGTGTGTTCGCCGATATTGATGGATGGAGCATTTCTGATGTCCTGTCCCATGATGTTCGTTTTCTTGAGGCTGATGGTTAGGCCAAATTCGTTGCAGGCAGCCGCAAACCTGTCGATGAGACTTTGCAGACACTCTTACTAAATTGTTATAATTAACGATATGGTCCCTAGTGCTGGATTCCTACTATAAATATTAAATGCTGACTAAATACAGTAATCCCCTCCCTCTGTTTAGTTACTCTACTTATTAATTAGTTAATTAGGGTTTTAATCAATTTTTATCAATGTTTTATTTTCAAATTCAGTACAAATTCCCTACCAGCCAATCAGGTTACAGCTTTCCTGTGATGTCACTTTTCAGATTTTTTTACCAGAGGTAGGTTTTTTATACTTACAGATCTGGAACTCCGCCCTCCGAGTCTTCTCCGTGAATCAGGGGTCATAGTCTAAGGATATGGGGTAAACCTTTCAGGACTGAGATGAAGAGAAATTACTTCACCCAGAGAGTGGTGAGCCTGTGGAATTCGCTACCACAGAAAGCAGTTGACGCCAAAACATTGTATGTTTTCAAGAAGGAGTTAGATATAACTCTTGAGGCGAAAGGGATCAAAGGGTATGGGGGGAAAGCGGGAACCGGTTAGTGAGTTGGATGATCAGCCATGATCATGATGAATGGCGGAGCAGGCTCGAAGGGCCAGATGGCCTACTCCTGCTCCTATTTTCTATGTTTCTATGTGATAAAACACTGAATACTGGGGACAAAAATGATCAAATTGGTGGACAATTTATGGAGGTTTGCAGTTGTAATAATGAAATTAACTCAAGGTAGTCAAGGTAGATTGGGATAGCACTACGGTTTTTAGAATACATCTGGGTGGATTCCTTAATCATATTTTTTGCATTTCCAACAGGGAAAGGATGGAGTTTTGGATCTGGTTCCAGGTAAGACTTGGGAAATAGTGATGTCATGCTCACACAAGGAAAATTACGTACTATAAAATTAACTCAAAACCGACACCTTTTGCTGCAAAACAAGATGGAGTAAGAGGTCAGGTGATCTCTCCTGTACTGCGAATACACATGGTAACCGCTGGAACTGTTAGTGTGAAACAAATGGCGGAGTGGTGTAAATTGACCAGCAAGTTCTGGAGATCTGCAACTCATGGTGTTTGTCTTAATTTCCTGATTTTGCTGGCCGATTTCCTCATTAGTAATGTCATATGTCATTATTTTTTTCAGCACGTTCTGCCTCATTGGAGAAAAAGTAAGGTTTTAAAAAGAGGCATATTTTAAATATAAGGGAGATGACACAGAATAAATTTCTGATGAATACAAAAAGTACAAAAGGAAAACAAATAGGTGATAGGAAAGGCTGAAAGGGATCATGAAAAAACAAGTCACCAGAAAGGCCAATATTAATGGCTTTTATAAGCACATAAAAGTAAAAGGGTCATCCTCATTGCATTTCTGAAGCACAGATCATATTGGATTTAATCGTCTTTGGTTGCTGGCCCCAGAGATGCTACCACTTCCATTTCCTCTATGTTTTTTGGGGTTATTTAAAGTATTGCTGCCTCTTGTGCCTTCTCTGGCACACTGGGTTATGAAGCAATCACATATTATATTTAACAACTCTGATTCCGAGTGGGATAATGTATATTTGATCAGCCATTCTGTTAAGACTGCCATCGATCTAGTTACAGAGATTCTTTCTTTTGGGCCTCCTTATCTCGAGAGACAATGGATACGCGCCTGGAGGTGGTCAGTGGTTTGTGAAGCAGCGCCTGGAGTGGCTATAAAGGCCAATTCTGGAGTGACAGGCTCTTCCACAGGTGCTGCAGAGAAATTTGTTTGTTGGGGCTGTTGCACAGTTGGCTCTCCCCTTGCGCCTCTGTCTTTTTTCCTGCCAACTACTAAGTCTCTTCGACTCGCCACAATTTAGCCCTGTCTTTATGGCTGCCCGCCAGCTCTGGCGAATGCTGGCAACTGACTCCCACGACTTGTGATCAATGTCACACGATTTCATGTCGCGTTTGCAGACGTCTTTATAACGGAGACATGGACGGCCGGTGGGTCTGATACCAGTGGCGAGCTCGCTGTACAATGTGTCTTTGGGGATCCTGCCATCTTCCATGCGGCTCACATGGCCAAGCCATCTCAAGCGCCGCTGACTCAGTAGTGTGTATAAGCTGGGGGTGTTGGCCGCTTCAAGGACTTCTGTGTTGGAGATATAGTCCTGCCACCTGATGCCAAGTATTCTCCGAAGGCAGCGAAGATGGAATGAATTGAGACGTCGCTCTTGGCTGGCATACGTTGTCCAGGCCTCGCTGCCGTAGAGCAAGGTACTGAGGACACAGGCCTGATACACTCGGACTTTTGTGTTCCGTGTCAGTTACAGAGATACAGCACTGAAAAGATCTGGTCTGGAAGTCCTGTATATCCCAGCAGTGCCAGTGAGGAGATAAAATGGGAATAAATTCAAAATGAAGTATGGAACTTTTTATTTGCTTTTTTTAACTTAGTAGGTCCCTTTGTCATACAAATTCACACTTTCAAATGAAGGCCAGCACCCAACTTATATGAGGCATTTTCCCCTCCCAGATCACAATGGTACTTCTCTACTTAATTTTTGAGAGATTTTGTAAGGGCTTTAATTTCTTTTGTCTTTTATATTGAAGCTAAATAGATAAACAACTGCATTTTATAGGAAATAAAGAATTTAACATGAACATAAAAAACACTCTACAGGGAGCACACAAGCTCAATTAAACTCCCAATTGTGCTGCATTGATATGGTAATTTAGATTTACAAGCATGATGCCAGAACTGAGAGACTATGCTTATTAGGATCGGGCTCTTTTGTCACGAAAAGAGGTTAAGGGCGTCCTAATAAAGATTGTAAAAATTATGGAGTTATGAAGGGTTTGATAGGTTACACATATACAGGTTCAACATAGAAAAGACGTTTCGACTGTGGGGAGACCAAACCTAGAGGCCATATATATAGGATAGTCACAAATAAATCCAACAAGGAATACAGGAGAAACTTCTTTACCCAACGAGTGGTAGGAACTCGCTACCTCAAAGAATGGTTGAGGCGAATAGCATAGGGAATGCCAGATGAGGAAGAATATTCCGATAAGGTTAGATCAGGGTTTCCAACCTTTTTTAGGTGAAAGGCCGCATTCCGATTTTTGCTCAGCCCAAGGGGCCTATGAGCAAATTTCAAAAGATAAAGGCATTAAACATTTATCTTACTAATAAAAGCAACACTAAATGTGCATTTTTGTGAAGAAGCTTTAAATGGGAAGACTAATTTATTGACTTACTTTCTCATCACTATATTGAAGACTGATTTAGTGACATACCTGGCATTATTTATGCTTGCACAAGTAGTCAATCTCTGCCTGCACACTTGATATAGCGATGCAGAGTATTCTGGATAGATGTCAATCTTTCAGGAGAGAACTTGATCTCTCTCCCCACCCCCCTCTCCCCGCACTCTGTGTGTGTATCTCGTTCTCTCTTCCCCCCTCGCCCTCATAACTAGGGGACACAGATGGAAAGTTTTGTGCAAAAGATGCAAGGGAAATATGAGGAAGCACTTTTTTACGCAGTGGGTGGTAATGACCTGGAACCTGCTGCCCACAAGGGTGGTGGAAGCAGAGACGATCAATGACGTCAAGAGGAAGTTGGATGGCCTCCTGTGAGAAATAAACTTGCAGGGCTATGGGGATTGAGCCAGGGAGTGGGACTGACTGCAGTGCTCTGTGGAGAGCCGACATGGGCACGATGGACAGAATGGACTCCGTCTGTGCTGTAAGTAAGTGACTCTTTGACTATCTCTGTCCCCCCCCCCCCCCCCCACCGTCTCTCTCTCTCCTCCCCCCCCCGTCTGTCTGTCTGTCTGTCTGTCTTCCTCTCCACCTTCTCTCTGTCTCCCTCTCCCCCCTCTCTCTGTCCCTCTCCACCCACAGTCTCCCTCTACGTTTCACCCCGTCTCTCTCCACCCCCATGTCTCCAGTGTTTCCCGCTCCATGTTCCCCACTCCCCGCTCAGTGTTCCCTGCTCTCTCTGTCCCCCTGTCTCTCTGTCCCCCCCTCTCTCTGTTCCCCCCTTTCTCTCTCTCACCCCATCTCCCCTTTTTGCTCTCTCTCTGTCTCCCTTTTTGTCTCTCTCTCTCTCTCTCTCTCTGCCCCTCTCTCTTTCTGTGCCCCTCCCTCTCTGTCCTCCTCTCTCTCCCTCTCTCTGTTCCTCCCTCTCCCTCTGTCTCTCTCTCCCTTTCTCAGTTGCAGAGAGCAGAACATTCGGCAAATGGTTTTGAAAACATCGCACTGTCAGTTTCACAGGTGCCAGCTGCTAATATTGGGAACAGATGTTTCCCACCAGATTCAGGGTTTTCCGGCGGGTTCTGACTTCGGAAAACCCCGAGTCTGTTGGGAAACGGCTCTTCCCGTTATCAGCAGCTGGCATCTGTGAAACTGACAGTGCGATGTTTTTAAAAAGGTCGCTCTGTAAGAAGACGACAATGGGAAATTTATCTCTGTTCGTATGGTCATGAGGATGAGGAACGGCCCTGGGAATAGTTTACACCCGCAGGCTGTATGGAAACCTTTGGCAGGCTGGATTCTGGCCCGTGGGCCGTACGCTGGACAACCCTGAGTTAGATGAAGAAGAGTGGGAGGAGGCTCATCTTGAGCATAAACACTGACATAAGCCAATTGAGCTGAATGGCCTGTTTCTGTGTTGTGCATTCTATGTAATTCTATGTAATAAATGGGTGGGTCGAGGAGTATCTGACATTTCAGTACTGTCAAAGCTGCTTGCAAGGGGTATCAGGTAGAATGATCTTGCTCCATAATTCTGTCAAAGACACACATTTATGACAAAAATAGCGAATTATTTCAGTCTGATACACAAAATAGTTCCTTATGCGAGAAAAGGACTGATGAAGTCGTGTTTGAGATCTGAAATCCTTCTGTTAATTGATACATTTAGCATTCTGTCTTCTTGTTCACTTGTAAAAAGACCATATCATAGAATCTTAAAGCACAAAATAAGGTCTTTTTTATTTTTTTCATGGGAAGTGAGTGTCGCTAGCAAGGCCAGCATTCATTGCCCATTCATAATTGCCCTTGAGAAGGTGGTGGTGAGCTGCCTTCTTGAACTGCTGCAGTCCATCTGATGTCGGTACACCCAAGTGCTGTTAGGAAGGGAGTTCCAGGTTTTTTGACCCAGCGACAGTGAAGCACTGGTGATACAGACACAAGTCGGGATGACATGTGACTTGGAGGGAAACTTGGAGGTGGTTGTGCTCTCATGGCCCATCTTGCCTGTACTGGCTCTTTGAAAGAGCTATCAAATTAATCCCACTTTCTCTGCTCTTTCTTCACAGCCCAGCAATTTTCCTCTACACACATTTATTTAAGTTGCTTTTGATAGTTACAATTGAATTTGCTTCCAGTTCTCTTTAAAGAAGTGCATTCCAATTTGTAACAACTTGCTGCATAAAAAAAAAATTCATCTCACCTCTGATTCTTTTGCCAATTACCTGGAATCTATGTCGTCTGGTTAATGATACTCCTGACAAAGTGGACATTTTCTTTCTAGCTACTGTATCAAAACCACTCATAACTTTGAACTCCTCTATTATATCTCCCCTTAACCTTCTTTACTTTAAGGAACAGAATTCCAGCTTCCCAATCTCTGCACATAACTGAAGTCCCGAACTGAAGATTTTTTGAAAATGAACTATTATTTTGAAGAAATTGGGAACATTTTAAGGCTTACCAAAGGTAATGTTATAGAAGCCCTATGCACAAAAAACTAGTGAAATTATATTAGCCTAACTGAAAAATTAAGCTCACTAGGACAGGAAATTGAAATAAATAAATGCATATGCTTGATATTTGAAGTCATTCTCCATGATACATCCCTTTGCCCTCTGTTGTTCATATTACTTGCACAGGGATTCATCAATTTAAAGGAATTTAGCTATTTGCATATTGCTTTTATGCTTCTATGTACCAGAATCATTCAATTCTGTTCTTGGCTTGAAGAAATATGACAAACCCATCCATTTGCTTCCCCAATTAATGTAAGAGAGACACAGGTTCTCTGAATATACCCTAAGGAAAGCCATTATCAATAAATTAGCCCAAGCTAAAAATTCTAAATCTTTAGGGATTGCAGATTACGGCACCTCATTTGATGTTTATCAGGTATAATAGATTTCTGTTCCTATGCTGGTTATAACTGGTATGTACAACCTGACCGAAAACAAAGTAACAGTCTCTTAAACTACACTGCAGTAGACAGAATAAAACTGATGTAGTGCCAACAAATATTCATTTTGTTTATGCTGTGAATGTACTGTCAGCATGAGGCATCAGATACATTGTGTAACCGGTGACAGGAACTGCATCAAATAAAGCTTTTATAGTGCCTAGTTATCATATGAGTTTGATGTAGTTGATAGCATTCATGCTGCTGGATAAGGAGGTTATGGGTTTAATCAGGAGTTTGGGCTCACAGCCTACGAAGGTATTACAATACTACATTGACAGGGCTGTTGAAGACCACATGGCAGTTAAAGAGGAGAAGTTCACTATTCCGTCCATAATCAGTACAACTAAAAACAGATTACCTGTCACTCATTATGTTATGATGCCAAGTGTGGTTCAATGGTAAAACTCTCACCTTTGAGTCGGAAAGTTGTGGGCTCACACTCACTCCACAGACATGAGCACATAATCTTGGCTGATATTTTAGCGGATTACTGAGGAAGAGCAGCTGTCAGAGTTGCCGCCTTTTGTATGAGGTATTAAACCAACTTAAGGGGATGTAAAAGATTTCATGGCACTAATTCAAAGAAGAGAAGGGAAGTTCCCCTGTAAGAATGTTCAGACTCTTTGCTCTTGTGGGTATTAAAATGCTTTGCCAGGCCAAAAGACTTTTTAAAGTAAAATAATGCTGCCTTTCACTGATAAAGGGACAATCGGAACATTCGATGAGCAAAGACCAAGAACTTGATGAAATTTACCAGCATGCTTTGAGAAGCATTAAGCAGGGCTGATGGGTAAACTTTCTTTTGGAAGACATGCTGTATTGCTGAGCTGTGATGCATTAACCTCATTTACTGTACGGCTGATAATGCCAGACAGTACAATCAGGTGACTGATAATGCCAGGCATGCAGCAGCTCAGATTGCACCATGGGGGTTATGAAGCAAGACATCTGCATCTGAGAGGAGGTCTGAATTTGGACACAAGTTAGCATGTTTTTTTTCACAATGTGTATTGTGACTGAGCAACATGAGGTCTGAAAAGGCCAGCTAGCAGGTAGACAAAGGAGGCTGAATTTTACTTTCCCGCCACTGGGAGCGGCAGCAAGTGAAAAAAATGGCTGCCACGGTGCCACAATCTAGTGTATGGTGGCTCATTTGAATACGCTGGGTGGGCTGCCCCGCCAATCACGAGGTGGGGGTGGTCTCAGCAATGCTCTGAACAGAGTCAACTGATTCGTGAGCAGGTGCTGGTTCCATCTTTAAAAGGCAGCCAGCCCTGCATTCATGCTCTTCCTTCATTGTCACTATTGTGCTGGAGCAGAAAGGCCAGGAGTGTCTGCAACACCACACCAGCGTTCAAGCAGCACCCCTGGGAACCCCTGTGCCAATGGTGGATGTCCAAGGAAGGGTGCCGCCCTGCTCACTCTCCTCCAGGCTCCAAGGGAACGGCGGGAGGTCCTTTTCCACAGTGATAGCAAGAAGAGGTCCTGCCGCCTGACCAAGCAAGCCTGGACGGAGATCACAGAGGAGCTTAGTAGCAGTGGGGTCATCCGACGAGACTGAGTCCAGTGCAGGAAGAGGGTCAATGATCTCATGCGCTTGGCAAAGGTAAGTGTCACGTTGTAGAATTGCTCAGTTTGACCTGGGTGTCCCTACATGGTATGCCACATGGGTGCCACTGCCATGTCAGAGACAGGGAGGTTGGGGAAGATTGATGGCACATGATTGGCTGCATTTGGGCATCAAGTCACTCTCGCTTGTACCGAAGATCATGTCACACCCATGACAGGGTGAGTCCATAGACCAGACAAAGCATCCTCCAGCTGTTGTTGAAGCACCCATGTTGTTACAACTGTGATGTTGCTGTTTTCCAATGTTCAATATCTGCAACCTTGCTCTTCCAGGTGAAGAGGGCCCACAATAGTATGGAGGCATGCAGGACCGATGGTGGGGTGCCAGACCTGAGGCCACTCATGCAAGCTGAAGAAGAGGTGCTAGAGCTAGCCGGGAGCCAGGGAGCATGTGCCGTTTCGGACATGGAGCTTGGTACTGGTTGAACAGAGCAATTATTGCCAAACACAATGATTCCTAATTGCATTGCATATGCAGATACTATGCTGTCTTCATTGTGACATTTTTTCTGTACAGCGGTGTACTGCTGATTGTGAAACCCCACATAGGTCACCAGTGGATCCCTGGAATGATGTGGAGACGTAGAAGTTTCGAGCCGCTGTCACTTTGAGGGCCACAGCCATAAGGTGTCCACTAAAGCCCATCAGCTGCTGGTCATTATTTAGCAGCGCACAGAGATTTGTGACCGCCTCTCTGGACATCTGGAGTCGTCTCTGACACTGGCGCTCCATCATCTGGGTCCTGTAGACCCACTGACATCTCTGGGCTAGAATGCGCCTTGGTGGCTGCTGCTGCTCATGTTTGGGAGCTTCCACATGGGCTGTGCTTGCCTCTTGGTTCCACCTCCAGCGACAATGCCTCATTGTGGCACGAGGATCTAGAAAGACAGGGTGGTCCATCCCCACTGCTATGCTCAAGGTCAACTTGGTTCCTTCACAAGGTCAATGGCACCTATTTGGGCAGAAAACTACGGAAATTCATGCTTCAGCTGTGTTCTGGAATTAGCTGTATGGTATGGCATGACATTGCCATCTTAGCTTTAAGGTTAAAGCTGTAAGGTTAGTTACAAAGAGATATCAGCACTGCAGTCAGAAGAGGTGACCTGACCCGTCATCTCGCTATGAAGACTTTCAACCCATGCAGGACAGATAATCCAAGAGGTAGCTGTACATATAAATCTCTTGAAAGGTTATTGATGTACTGCTCAAATTCATAGCAATAATGAAGGGGGGTTTTGAATCTGTCTTAAGGACAATAAAATCTTAAAGACAGAACTCAGGTGCCTTGTGTAATTTCTCATAAATCTCAGGTACAAATCAGTAACCTGTAGGTGTCAGGAATGAGTCCTTACATCACCAATGTCCTGGCCAATATTTATCCCTCAATCTACATCACTACAACAGATTACCTGGTCATTATCACATCATGTTTCTGGGACCTTGCTGTGCACAAATTGACTGCTGTGTTTTTTACATTACAACAGTGACAACAATTCAAAAGGTACTTAATTGGTGGGAAAGAACTTTGGGACATCCTAAGGTCGTGAAAGGTGCTGTAAGAATACAAGCCTTTCTTTTACCATTTCTGGGATCCTGGCATGTGAAAAATTGCTGACAGTTTTACACTCACCATGCTTTAAAAATATGTCCAGTGCTTAAGGGTGTGTAAGGTATGGTATTAGCACAAGTATTTCATATTTACATTGCATATCAAGAGGTTGAATATAGAATCAGATGAACTGAACAGTTCTGATTATTACTTTATGAATAGAAATGCAGTGAGTAAAACAAATTTCATATTTCAGGATATTGTCAGAAATTTGTTTATATTCATGTTGCATATCTATGTTTTGAAGCAACCTAAGATATTCGATCAGACTTTCAAGGGCAAACCATGCTCTTTTGCTATTTGCAGATATTTTAGCATAAGCATTACTCTTAAATACTTCTTCTGAAAAATTAGCAGCAATGGAGCTATTAATTGTTACAATTGAGATAAATAGCTCCACTTGCATGAAGGAGGAAGTAACTATGATAAAAGCATTAAGGACGAAAATTTGGTGAATCAATGTCGCAGCTTTGGTGTGTCACCCAAAATATATTCTCTCTACTGATTGTTTTGCTTTTTGCAATTGCTTCCACATTGTGTGACATCCTGAGACTGTCACTCACAAATTATCAAGTAAATGGGACTAGGAAGGTAAAAAAGGATGATTCTACTTAACAATTCACTGTTAAAAAAAACTTTGAATAAATTGTGATGTTCAAGTGAAATAATTCTAATTAATATTGTACTCTTAATCATTTGTATAAAGTGTTGTCATGTTCATACAAGCCTCATAGCAATATGTATTTTTTATCTAATTGGGAGACGCACAGCTCTACAGCGCGAGTGTGCATGTGCATTTTCCCACCAGCATAATATGTTATAATAGCACAAAATTGACCCTTTGAGTACTGTAGATGAGTTCACTGGTCTGGGTTTTGGCCGATTCTGTCTTGGCATTTCTTCCTGGATGAAGATTTTAGGAAGGTTGTACTCATCGATTGCAGGCCCACTGGTGACTAGTCAGGCCTATCCGTGTTCAGCAGATTCTCCCACAGCGGGTTCCAGTGAAGGTGTAGTCTCTGCTGGGGGCAATTGGATCTATCCTTCTCTTCCTTTTCTCTTTCATACTGCTCAGTCTCAAAGGTGTCTATGTAGCATCTCCAGGCATCACGATCTATGACTTGCGCTTCCCACTGGCGATGGTCGATGTGGTACACAGAGAGGGACTTCTCCAGGGAGTCCTTGAAATGTGTGCGTGGGGCTCCTCTGTTCCTTTTACCAGTGGTCAGCTCGCCATACAACATGATCTTGAGCAGGCGGCTGTTATTGTTATTATAGCAAATAGCTATTTCTAATATTTCAGTAACTCGGTTCCTGTAAAAACAGTCACAAGGTGTATGCTGAAAATGAACAAAATTAATTGGCCCCAAGAGCTGGGAGATTCCTTGAACCAACTGGCAGCTTAAGGGTTAATACTATTGCCATGCCAAGCGCATTATAATTGTGGAGTAATGCAGTTTGGTTTTAGTGAGTGAAGAGTTAAAAGTGCAACAAATAAGTTTTATAGAAATAAATTGAACATGAACATCTGTTTAAGGGCAATAAAAGGTTGTTTTTGGCCTTAAGAATAAGAAGTTATAAGCTATATCCCTCATAACAATTCATTTGGTGATACAAGTTTGACTAATAGTCAATAGTTGTGTTATAGATCACATGGCTACAGTTACCCACTCATGGTTTAGATTGCAGTTGTCAACTATTACAAAGTACCTTCCTTAAAGTTCAAGGATATTTTATTCTCTTCAGAAAACAATGAATTTTCAAAAGAAATGTGCAACTAAGGGGCTGCCTTAAAGCCATGCCATTGATTTATTACAGCATGTGAAATAACATCATTTTTAAATTTTTGCTGCACTTGTAGCTGCGAAACTCATGTATTGGAGAGGATCACAAAAACAGCTGCCCTGTTCAGTATGGCTATGATGGTCATGCAGATTGTCATCACCAATGCATGTTTGTGCTGAAGGTTGGCTTAAGATAATAATAGTAACTTGTATTATTCTTTTCCATAATATTCTAAAAATGCCAACGTGGAAAGCAATGATGCTCAGTAATGACATAATTTGATCTATCAGTACTAGCAGTTAATCATCTAGACATAAAGATTGGGAGGAGGATGCTGAATTTATCCAGCAACAATGAACATGAACTGCCTTATCAAATTTGCAACAGCAATAATTTGCATTTAAATGACACCTTTAATGTAGCAAAGTGTCCCAAGGCGCTGCACAGAAACATTGTCAAACAAAAATTGACACCGAGTCACATAAGGAGGTATAAAGACAAGTTAGTAAAAGCTCGGTCATAGAGGTAGCTTTAAGGAGCATCTTCAAGGAGGAGAGAAAGGTAGAGAATCAGAGAGGTTTTTGGAGCGAATTGCAGAGCTTAGGGCCTAGGCCTAGGCAACTGTAAGCACAACCATCAATGCTGGAGTGAAGGAAATCGGGGAAGTGCAAGGCTAGGGGAAAGTTTAGCTTGGTGAGGCTAAGGTAAAGAAGGGAAGCAGTAGAAGCAGCTGAACAGATGGTCTTAATCTTAATAACAAAGAAGTCCATGAGCTCCTCTCACATGTTGTTGGAGTTTAAGGAAATGCAGCAGCGTTGATTTTAACTCTATCCACCTGGTCTAAATGGGACAATAGCAGCCTGAAAATGGCATTGAGTCACATACCATCTTGTTTATGCTGTTGCTACAGCCATGTAGGATAAGGTTCCAAGCAGGAGGCCACTTGTGATACACAGATCATGGTCCCAAGCCACACATAAAAGTTCAAACGGGTGGAACGTGCATACACACTGCTGCTCGCCCATCTGAGGCACACTGCAGAATCTCCTGCAGCCCCAGGCTTCTTTTATTATTCGTTCTTGGGATGTGGGCATCGCTAGCAAGGCCAGCAATTATTGCCCATCGCTAATTGTTCTTGAGAAGGTGGTGGTGAACTGCCTTCTTGAACTGCTACAGTCCATGTGGTGCAGGTATTCCCACAGTGCTGTTAGGCAGGGAGTTAGTTCCAGGATATTGACCCAGTGACATTGAAGGAATTGGGATCTAATTCCAGGTCAGGATGCTGTGTGGTTTGGAAGGGAACTTGCAGATGGTGGTGTTCCCAGGCATCTGCTGCCCTTGTCCTTCTAGGTGGTAGAGATCATGAGTTTGAAAGGTGCTGCTGAAGGAGCCTTGGTGAGTTGCTGCAGTGCCGGTGGTGGAAGCAATAAATGTTTAATGTGGGCGATGGCGTACCGATCAAGCAGGCTGCTTTGTCTTGGTTGTGTTGAAGTTCTTGAGTGTTGTTGGAGCTGCACTCATTCAGGCAAGTGGAGAGTATTCCATCACACTCCTGATTTGTGCCTTGCAGATGGTGAATAGGCTTTGGAGAGTCAGGAGGTGAGTTTCTAGCTGAAGAATTCCCAGCCTCTGACCTGCTCTTATAGTCACAGTATTATATGGCTGGACCAATTAAGTTTCTGGTCAATGATAACCCCCGGGATGTTGATGGTGGAGGATTCAGTGACTGTAATGCCATTGAATGTCAAGGGGAGATGGTTAGATTCTTTCTTGTTGGAGATGGTCACTGCCTGGCACTTGTGTGGCGCGAATGTTATTTGCCACTTATCAGCCCAAGCCTGAATGCTGTCCAGGTCTTGCTGCTTGCGGCATGGATGACTTCAGTATCTGAGGAGTTGTGAATGGTGCTGAACACTGTGCAATTATCAGCGAACATCCCTACTTCTGACCTTATGTTGGAGGGAAGGTCATCGATGAAGCAGCTGAAGATGGTTGGGCCTGGAACTCTATCCTGAAGAAATCCTGCTGTGATGTCCTGGGGCTGAGATATTGGCTTCCATCAACCACCTTCATCTTCCTTTGTGCTAGGAATGACTCCAACCAGTGGAGAGTTCCCCACCATCACCCCCCCTCCCCCTACCCCCCCATTCCCATTGACTTAATTTTTCTAGGGTTCCTTGATGCCATGCTCAGTCAAAATTTTCCTTGATGTCAAGGGCAGTCACTCTCACCTCACTTCAT
The DNA here is from genome assembly GCF_036365525.1 of Heterodontus francisci. Taxonomy (NCBI): domain Eukaryota; kingdom Metazoa; phylum Chordata; class Chondrichthyes; order Heterodontiformes; family Heterodontidae; genus Heterodontus; species Heterodontus francisci. The sequence goes on along the minus strand of NC_090374.1, from coordinate 32,695,853 downwards.
CATGGAAGCCAGCCAGTTTACTGATCTCCCAGAATGGAGCACGCAGGTGCCCACAGCTTAATGGTGGAATACAAATAAGGCCTGGGTCTCAACGTAGCTCAGTGCTCAGGTTGGTAATTAAAATCAAGCTTCTCTATTCTTGATGGTACACTCACTGGAAAAAGTGGAAGAAAAGTGGATGAGATACTTCGTTACTAATAGAAGAATCCTGGCAACTGGATGAACTGTAGGATTACCGTCATGTTATAACTAGGATTTAAAATGGTGAAAGTGATTTTCAGGAGAGAATACAATATTTGATCCTCTAATGAAATATTCAACATTAAGGCTGAATTTTTCAGTTTGCTAATCAAGAGCTTCGTATTAAATCTATTAAATTGTCCCTTGTGAATTGAGATTAGATTCATTGTTACTATGGCAAAGACCACAATGATGGATATTTTGGGGAGCCAGTCTAAATCTCAGTTGACATAAATTTGTTTAGAATAAAGTGCTGAGATTTAACACTGCGAATCCTATATGTAAAGAGTACAGATTATAAAAGTAACATAAAAAATGGTTTTGTTATCAGAAAAGATTGAGTCAAGATTAAGTCAAGAACAAGTTCTAAGCATGATAGTTAACCAAATATTGTAAACAGGGTAGTTCAGCAGGCACAATGTTAAATAATGAACCCAAGAAAGGGACACCGACGTTCTGTGAGATATTCCTGAAATGATGCACAACATGGTTACAAAAGGCAATAAGAGTGGAAGCTGGCTTTAATGTCTGAAGAGTCAGCAACTCTGACCTCCACGCCTGGTTCTTGGATCTGTGCTCCAGTGGAGTGAGAATCCACAGCTGGAGCTGAATGTTGCAATTTCTGCACCACAGAGGATGTCAAAAGAACACAGCAAGATAATTTCATGCTTTAGATCTTTGAGGTATGAACATTAAAGGGGTATGACATGATCAGCATTTTTAAAATTCAGGAAAAAATGAGTATTATGAATGCAAACAAACTTAATGCGAAACCAGGATAGGAGAAGAATGACCTAAAATTAGAGTCCATTGCACCCACTTTCTGCCCATTCCTCAAAGATGTCTGAAATACAACTGACCTTATATTGTATAAGGTAATCTTTCAAGGGTAATGGTAGTATAGTGGGAATGTTACGGGATTAATAATCTAATGGTTTGGACGAATGCTCTGGAGACAATGGGCAGCCACCCCAGTGGGTCGGATAGTGGCGTGGAGGCAGCGTAAAATTGAGCGGGAGGCTCTGGGAGGCCTACCCGCCCCGCTCCCGCCTCCGGTCAACTTTACGGCGGTCAGGCTGTGGGGGGAAACGGCCCGCTCGCCCGAGGCCAATCAAGGTCCTTAAGTGGCCATTCAACGGCCACTGCAGGGCCTGCGCCCACCTCCACGGGTATGTTACCCGGGGCAAGCCAATGTACTGGGAAAGTGAAAGGCCACCCAACGATAGCTGCTGGCCTTTGCTCGCGTCGGTGGGGTGGGGGGGCCATGGCAGTCGGGCACAGGGTGCCCGATTGAGGGCCACCCCACCTCCCAACCCACCCCCGGGACCCATGACGCCCCCCTCCCTCCAAACTCTAGCCTCACGAGGGAACAACCGATCTCCCTGCTGAGGCATGCCCAACTTACCTCCGCTCCTGGCTCCATGGTGTCGGCTGGGCTGCAGTTCCAGCAGTGGCCACCGCTCCCCGTGGCACTGCTGGAACTAAGAGCTGCTGGCCCGCTGATTGGCCGGCAGCTCACGGAGGCGGGACCTCCTTCCTCAAGTGGGTGGAAGTCTCACCTCGGGACAATTAAAGCCCGACAACCCATAAAATGTGGGACGGATCCTGGGCTAGGCAGAAGCGGGTTCGCTATCGACTTTTACGTCGGTGGAGAATTCCCCTCCGCCTTAGGTCAAATCCAACCCAATGAGTGGAAATCCCACCACAGCAGCTGAAGAAGATTCAATTAATTAATAAATTGGTAATAAATGCTAATGTCATTAATAACTGAAATGAAATTACTGTATTATCATTAAAAACCCATCTAGTTCACAAATGTCCCTCAGGGGAGGAAACTTTACCTGGTCTGGCCTTCATGTGACTCCAGATCCACAGCAAAGTAGTTGATTCTTAACTGTCCTCTGAAATGGCCTCGCAAGCCACTTAGTTCTATCAAACTGTTACTGGAAAAAAAAACACTGTGGCTGAGTCTGCAGTGGTTCACCACCACCTTCTCAAGGGCAATTAGGGATGGGAAACAAATGCTGGCCTTGCCAGTGATAGCAGCATCCCAAGAACAAATTAAAAACAAGGTATTTCTGGTGGCTGCCGACAACAGGTATTTGACCCCTTGCATATGTTAATTATGGGACCTAATGGCTGTTTTAGGCTCCCATCCTGAAATTATGCCGGGCTTGCTGTGTTCAGGATAAGCCAGACCATGTTCCTGAAAGGGATTGCTGGAGGCCGCCACATAAAAGGTAAGTTTCTGAAAATAATTCTTACCTGAGTATGGAGCCAAAAGTTGTCCACAGCAGTCTTGAAGATGTTTGGTGTGCTCTGCTTGGCCCCATCCCCTCCAAGAACCTACCTGAGGACCACTGCTAGCAATGCGGTCCTTGCTCTGCTCTGTGTTTGCTGTTGTGGGTACAGCAACTGGTAGATTTCAGTGAAGACCTCCTTACTGAAGTGCAAACATCTCACGCAATGATTGTCACTCAGGTTCAGTTAAGAGAATTGTTCCCTGAATACACTGGACAGTTATGGCCTCCAGCTGAGAGCCTTTCTCCCCTTCTTCCTCCTCCTTCCTCTTCCAGCAGCTTGTCCTGCCTGTGTGGCTTCTGTTCGTTCTCCCAGTCATGCTGTATTCCAAGGGAAATGCATACTACTGCACCGTGGTCACCCTTGTTCTTATAGAAGGTGATGATATTGGCATCGCGCATGTCCTGTGGGACTGCTCCCTCATCCCAGCACAGGCAAAGCAGTTCATAGAGTGCTGAAAGTATAGCAGGCTTGGCACTCTTGATTATTTCAAGGGTAATGCCGTCCTTCCCAGGGGCTTTTCCACTGGCTAGAGAATCAATGGCATCACTGAGTTCCGATTTTGTTGGCTGTACATCCAGCTCATCCATGACTGGCAGAGACAGGGCTGCATTGAGTTTTTTTTTAACTTTAGAGATACAGCACTGAAACAGGCCCTTCGGCCCACCGAGTCTGTGCCGACCATCAACCACCCATTTATACTAATCCTACACTAATCCCATATTCCTACCACATCCCCACCTGTCCCTATATTTCCCTACCAACTACCTACACTAGGGGCAATTTATAATGGCCAATTAACCTATCACTGAGGGCAGTCTCAGTGACAACATTTTCCCTGGAGTACAGTTCTAGGTAGTGCTCCACCCAGCGGTCCATTTGCTTGTGTTGGTCAGTGATTGTGTCCCCTGATTTAGACTTGAGGGGGGTGATCTTCCTGATGGTTGGCCCAAAAGCTCTCTTAATGCCATCATACATTCCTCTGATGTTTCCGGTGTCGGAGGCCAGCTGAATATGACTGCATAGGTGTTGCCAGTAGTCATTTGCGCAGCGCCTGGCTGTTCTTTGTGCAGTGCTTCTGGCTGCTTTAAGTGCTACGGATGTTAATTCACTGGGGGCTTTCTTGTCGTTCAACAGTGCAATGCGCTTAGCGGCTATGACAGGTTCCAGCTCTTCAAAGTGAGCTTGAAACCAGTCTGCATTCCGCTTCACACGTTTGTCATAGGTGGTCATTGCTGAGTCATAGATGGCGCCTCTGATGTGGGCCCACTTGGTCTCTGCATCCCCTGTAGGAGTGTTTTGAAGGGCTTTTTCAAGTGAATTTAGAAACTTACGTAACAGCTGTGCATAAGAAATTCTGCTAGTGTTGATGCGTGGGTGGCCCTTCTGCTTGGAGTGATGTATCTTCTTTGGCTTGAGTCTAACCTTGCTGCACACCAGGGAGTGGTCGGTTTCGCAGTCCGCGCTGTGGAAGCTGCGTGTGATTTGAACGCTGCTTAAAGAGGCTCGCCTTGTGACGATGAGGTCCGGCTGGTGCCAACGACGTGATTTTGGGTGCCTCCAAGAAACCTGTTGACAGGGTTTAGTATGAAAGAACGAGTTGGTGATGCAGAGGTTGTGATAGGTACACAACTCAAGCAGTCTCTGAAATAAAAACAAGAAATGCTGGAACCAATCAGCAGGTCTGGCAGCATCTGTGAAAAGAGAAGCAGAGTTAATGTTTCGGGTCAGTGACCCTTCTTCGGAACAGTCTCTGTCCATTCTAACTCATCCTTCCAATGCCATAGTGCCCAAGGCAGCAGGGCCATGAGTCATGGTCGGCCCCAACCCTGGCATTAAAGTCCCCCAGCAGGAACAGATGTTCGGTATTGGGGATGCTACTAATGATCTTCTGGAGTTCCTCGCAGAACGGGACTTTAACTTCAGGTGGGGAGCAGAGTGTTGGAGCATAGATGCTGAGTAGGTGTACTGGACCAGAGGAGGTGAGCAGTCGAACGGACAATATGCGTTACGAGCCATTTGAAGGTGGTTCTTTCATGCTGAGCAAGGAGTTTCTGATGGCGAAGCCCACTCCATGCTGTCTTGGTTCTTCAGGATCCCTACCCTGCCAGAAGAAGGTGTAGTCTTGCTCTCTTAGCGATCCACACGCGGGGAGGCGAGTCTCCTGAAGTGCTGCAATGTCCACATTGAGTCGACTGAGCTCATTGTTAATGATGGCGGTCTTCCGAGAATCGTTGATTTGTGTAAGGTCTTCCGACAGGCCAGGACACATAGTTCTGACGTTCCAGCTTGCAAAATGAAGGGCTGGTACCTTCTTTCCTTTTTTTGTCATGCTGTTTGGTGCGGTGTTACAGTCCACTTGTCGGGCAATGGCCCTGAGCTCCAAGCACCCATTGAAGCAGGTGGACTGTGGCAGGACAGAACCTTACTGACTGGGGGCTGCCCAGTTTGAGACGGGCGGTAGCTGTCCAGTGAGATGGAATGACCTCTCCCACCTACAAAGGCAACCCTTGGCGCCCAATCTCTACGCCAATTGAGCTGGACTTATAACCCGTAACTGCTGCCTTCCGTGATGTTTTGGTCGCTGTGAGGCGACTATGGAGTGACCTCTCCATGGTGCATGCCTGGGCGGATATATGGAGGTTCTGAGTTGCCCAAACGTCGAAACTCCCCCGCTCAGCCTTCCTGGTGGGGTCCAAAGGAGTGCAGAGCACGACATTTGGCACCGGTATGGCTGCAGGAACTGCTGGAAACATGCCAAATGTGACACATGACCGCCTTCGGGGTTCCGCTTCGGATTTTCTGTTAGGGTTTACTCCCTTAGCCTTGATCTCTCCTGAGACGCCCACAAGGCAGTGGGGTTGTTAAGGCCCCTGCTCAGGGATAGGTGGATGCCGGTGGGAGGAGGTGGGTGGAAGGGGGTGCGGGGGGTGGGGGTGTGATGGGGAGGGGAGGGGGAGGGGGTGGAGGGAAGGGGGTGCGAGGGGGAGCTGGGAAGGGGGCAGAAGGGAATAGGGGAGGAGGTGCAGGGGAAGGGGGTGCGAGGGGAAGATGGTGTGAGGGGGAGGGAGTGCAGGGGAATGGGGTGTGAGGGGGGAGCTGGGAAGGGGATACGAGGAGGTGGGGGGAAGGGGGTGCGAGGGGGTCAGCTGGGAGGGGGGTGCGAGGGGGGAGAGGGGGTGGGGGAAGGGGGTGCAGGTGCTAAAACATTTCATCAGCTCCTCCTACACAATGCGGTCCCCTTGTAAAGTTGGGGTTGCCTTGTGCAGTTTCAACCTTGACACAAAATGTTGCCAGTTTAATTCTTAAAAAAAATTAAAACTACCGTGATTTATTCGCGATATTTTCTTCTAGGATTCTTGGGATGAAATGGATCCTGCCAAGTCTACCCCTCAGTCGCTGCACCAAGAATTTTGAGGAGCAGGGGTTTTTAATGCCTTTTACTCTCCATGCGGGGGTGGGGGGTGGGGGGGGTGGGGTACAGGGGGTGAGTTGGGTAGGGGGTGCTGGGGGGAAGGAGGGAGGCATCCGGCGGGGGTCGCAACCCTGGCGAGCGGGCCAGCCCACAGCCTGCACGGCCTCCTCGATATCAGCATCCTCCAGGCTGACGCTGCGCTCGTGGTCACCATCCAGCTGACGGTAGAACTTCTTTCCCGGCTCCCTGCAGTGACAGCAGAGGGTCGACCGAGACCGGATTGAGGCCCTACACATATGCTCCCCCAATTCCCTCTGACTATTGGGGGGCCTATAGTATAGTCCCATCAAAGTGATTACCTCTTTCTTATTTCTAAGTTCTATGGCCTCGCTGGACGTTCCCCCCAGGATATCCTCTCTAAGTACTACCATGATGTCCTCTCTAATCAATAGTGCAACTCCCCCTCCTCTCTTACCTCCACCTCTGTCACGCCGGAAGCATCGGTACCCTGGAACATTGAGCTGCCAGTCCTGCCCATCCCTCAACCACGTTTCCATAATAGCTATAATATCAATCCCATGCACCGATCCATGCTCTGAGTTCATCTGTCTTACCTGTAGGGCTTCTTGTATTAAAGTAAATGCAGTTTGGCCTACCAGACCTTCCACGCTCCCTGTCCTGCCCCTGCCCGGCCTGCCTACTGGACTTGCTTGCCTTAACCTCTACATTTGTCTCAACTGTTTCATCGGAGAGACGACTACTTTGGGTTTCACCCCCCTGCAAGACTAGTTTAAACCCTCCCGAGTAGTACTAGCAAATCTCCCCGCAAGGATATTGGTCCCCTTCCAGTTCAGATGCAACCCGTCCTTCTTGTACAGGTCACCTCTGCACCAGAAGAGATCCCAATGATCCAAGTAGCTGACGCCCTCCCGCCTACACCAGCTCTTCAGCCACGCATTCATTTGCCTAATCCTCCTATTCCTACCCTCACTAGCACGTGGCACAGGGAGTAATCCTGAGATTCCAACCCTGGAGGTCCTGCTTTTGTAAGGGGTGCAGATAGGCGTTTCTGTGGCCGCAAACGAGACTCCAGGATGGTATGTTGCCTCCCTGATGCTTGGGTCAAGGATGTCTCAGAGCGACTGCAGGACATTCTGAAAGGGGAGGGTGAGCAGCCAGAGGTCGTGGTCCATATTGGTACTAACGACATAGGCAGGAAGAGAGATGAGATCCTGCAAAGTGAATATAGGGAGTTAGGCAGAAGATTAAAAAGCGTGACAATCTTTTTACTAATAGAGAATCAAATTTTTAACTCTAAATATTGTTACAGGAAAATATTTAAGTAGGATATCCATCAATTATTAAAGTAATATTTTCCTTAAATTCCTGAGTGGAGGACAACACAGTTAGCGAGATACCTCTGTCCCAGTTAAGGGGGAAATTATTATCGCCTCACTCCAATAGTCGTACCTTTGCCATGAGAGACATTGAAGTGAGCCCAACGAATCTAAAAATCCAATGTCTGCTGTTTTTCAAGTTGCATAAATAATTTTTCACATATGAGGGTGTTACCTCAACTGTAAGTCAGTTCGTCCCCTTTATTTCCCAAATAAGGCTGTATAACTGTTAATTTCTGGGTAGGGTCCATCCTCTTTGATTCTTACGAAAAGTTGCATAACTATTAATTTCTAGGTACAACTCAAGCCTCTTTGATTTCAAAGAAAGCCAAGCTGCGAGCTTCGTGATGGTCAATTTTTCATGAGTCATCTAACTGTATTTCAAGGTTATAATTCAGTTTTTAAGTTTGGTTAGCTTTGTTAAAAATTCAGTTGACTGGTTTGGGGCTATCAGCAGAAAACCATCTATTGAACTATTATACTGTGGTAGCTTTTGTGACAGTTTGCAAAACTATGTTATCAATGTTTTACTGTGTGGTTAAGTTTGTGACTTTAAGACACAAATCCTCCTTATCAGAAGCTGTTTTTATGGTTCGAAAATGAGGTAAGCTTTTTAACACAGTGCCAAGTCCATTTACTATTATAAAGATGAACTTTTTAATCTTTTAAGAAGATGAACCCTTTTAAGAAAATGTTAATCCATCATTCGTAGGAAAGTAACTCTTTTAACCTTATAACCCCTCATTATGGCCAGATTTCTTCACAGTGGGACCTTACTGTATGAAAAATTGGTTGCTGTGTTTTTCACATTCCAACAGCGACTACACTTCAGAAGTACTTAATTGGCTGTAAAGCTCTCTTGGATGTCCTGAAGTCATGAAAGTTGCTATATAAATGGAAGTTCTTTCTTTATCAAAGATTTGAAAAATTAGTCTAGTCGGCTCTTGTCAATGAACATTTAATTCATGATTTCTATCAGTAAAATATCTGTAGAATATCCTCTGTAGAATGCTCTGAAGGCCTTCCCACTTTTCATTAATGAGCCCCTTATAGCAGCCTCTCAATTGGTAGCATCTATGGATCTGAAAAAGTAGTTGTAGACAACATGCTTGGATTATGATTCAGGCTCTATATCTAGATTATGACTTTGGCACAGTTTGCCAAAATTATCTGTTATTCTTTAATCTTTATGATCTTTGTGGGATATATTTATATATCTATTGAGGTTGGCAATTGAGAGTTCTTCACCTATATGACTGGGGCACTAGTTATAATGCTTTGGCTTGTTCTGAGAGAAAAAATGTCCACTTGTTTTGAAACTGAGCATTGAGGACATATTCTGTTTGAATTAGATTTTTGAAGTGAAATTTCAGAGTGATTGTGCTAAGGCACCTCTTCGTGCTCTTTTACCTTACTTTGAAGGTCAGTTACCCCTGGGAGTCCTCATTTTTGGCTCAAGCATATCCAATTATCTGCTGCAGCAGCACCACCTTGAAAACTTGTGTAAAGTGACACTGGAGGTCACATTTTTCATTGCAAGTGGTTTATTTCAGATTATGTTTTTCCCAGAAAGTCTTCGCCCCAGAGAAGTCCTGCATTAGGACTCTACTCCATCCAGCTGTGAATAAATGGAGTCACGACTAGAGACAATGGGGGCTAAGTTCGATTGCCCTCGACAACAGCCGTTGATTATACCCGTTGATTGTGATGCAGGCAGCATGCGAGCCTCATTGCACCCTCATGTTCATCACACAGCTACAAGCCTCAGACCCATATCTCACAGGTTGCATACACAGCCAGTTATTCAACCATGACAGCCACGTCACCCAAATAGATTGCATGACACTCACTAACTCTTGTATGACAGGGTGGCACATAATCGGAGGCTGCAGGAGCGAACTTGAGAAAAACAGAGGCATCCACATGACCGAACTTCCATGGAGGTGATGGAGCTGGCCATTATTAGGACGCTCATTGCTGATGTCGTGACCTGTGTCATGGCTGAATCCATCGAAGATGACAGTATCCTTATACCTTACCCACCTCCCTACACCACAACCTTACCTTTGTGCCTTTCTTCTGACAGATACCCAAGAAGTACAACCTGGCCAGGGAGTGGAGGAACAGCAAGGAGACAGTGATGATGAAGATGCACCATCACTTGATTTCACACTCGCAGCCACCAGCTCGGATACTGATACTGCAATATTGAGTTTAACAAAATAAAAACAAAATACTGTGGATGCTGGAAATCTGAAATAAAAACAGAGTGCTGGAAATCCTCAGCAGGTCCGGCAGCATCTGTGGATAGTGAAACAGAGTTTCAGGTCGATGACCGTTCTGATGCATAGAAGTGGCATCTAAACAGATAGGTGGAATTTAGTGAGATTATTAGGAAGTGTGGGGGATTGGAGAATAGCAACAGATAGGCCCGCCCGGAAATCCGATGTCGTGATGTCAGTTCTGGATTTAGTCAGCGACAGGAAAGCTCTAAGATGGCATCACTGCCCTGACGAGATGGGACTGCAATTTAAATTGTTTACAGGCTGTTGTCACACATAAGCATGTAATTGATAGTTATTTAATGGGGGGGTTGGAATTAAATGAACAGCGGGTGGGCCAAACGTGCCTTCAGATCCCCGGCTGTTGAAAGGTGGTTGCACCAAGGCAAGGCAAGGCCTCAGTGCCACGATGGGAAGGCAGCTATATACCTGCCAGGGTGTTGTGATGCCTAACCCCACTTGCCATCGCCTTTGTGGTCACTCTCTCCCCATGTCACATTGCCTCCCGTGTAACCATATGCAAGCCCCAAAGAGGAGAGAGGTATGGAGCACTCAGCTTGGCAGAATGAAAAAAGTCATTGACTCTCTTCCTGTACTGGACCCAGTTGCATGGGGTGATCCCACGACTGCTGACATCCGGGCAGCACAGTGGCGCAGTGGTTAGCACCGCAGCCTCACAGCTCCAGCGACCCGGGTTCAGTTCTGGGTACTGCCTCTGCGGAGTTTGCAAGTTCTCCCTGTGTCTGCGTGGGTTTCCGCTGGGTGCTCCGGTTTCCTCCCACCTCCAAAGACTTGCAGGTTGATAGGTAAATTGGCTATTGTAAATTGCCCCTTGTGTAGGTAGGTGGTAGGAGAATGGTGGGGATGTGGTAGAGAATATGAGGTTAATGTAGGATTAGTATAAATGGGTGGTTGTTGGTCGGCACAGACTTGGTGGGCCAAAGGGCCTGTTTCAGTGCTGTAGCTCGAAAATAAAATAAAAAATCCTCTGTGATCTCCATCCAGGCTTGTTTGATCAGGTGGGAGGGCCTCTTGCCATCACTTGGAAAGAGGACCTCACGCCTTTCCCTTGCAGCCTGGAGGAGAATCTCCAAGGAGGCATCACTAAACTGTGCAGCCTTGCATCTGATATGGTCCCAGTTCGATCAGGCTCTGTTCTGACAGTCCGCAGTCCTAGTGCAGGGGGATCTAGGATTTGCAGTTCAAGGAAATATCAGCTACAGTAGTATTTCAGGGGTTGGTGGGGTCCAGTAGTTCAAAGAGCTCCAGCAGGACTCCAGGATCAGTGCCTCACTGAAAGGCAGCAATACAGGGAGGCCTGGCAGCACTTTAAAAATGGCACTCGCACCTGTGTTGGAGTCATCTGACATCTTAATCACCACCTTGGAGCATGCCCACTTTGCGTAATTGGACGGGCCCTGCACCTCCATAAAGTAAAGGGGCCACCCGCCATGCAATCGTGGTCGATCAGCTGCACGCGTAACAAGCGGTGATGGTACCCGCTTCTGGGTCCACCGCAGGGACCCACGACAGGATCACTAAATTCAGCCCAGTGAGACACTGGGCATGAGTGCCCTGCAGTCAGGGCAGGGGGTAAGGATAGCACAGGTTCCAACTCACTGGAGGGGACAGATGAACATTTCGATGGGCGGATTTTTAAAATTAATTTATTAATTCAAGGGATGTGGGCATCACTACCAAGGCCAGCATTTATTGCCCATCTCCTGTGGCCATTCTTCACTTTCATACAGCTTCAGAGAGTGCCTCCATTTTGAGGTAGTCTCGCTGTCTCCTTCATGCTTCAGCAGTTCCCACCTCTCCCGGTGGGGCTGCCAGCCGTTCACATCCTCGATCCCTCTGATTGGGCCTCCCACCTCGGGAACCCACCCAAGTATGGACACGGCCTCTTAATTGGCTGCTGCCAGGATCCAGGTCGATCGCCAGGGCAGAATGCAGACACTATCGGGGTCTGGACCCAGAAATTGTCCCAACCCCCAAGAATCTTCTAAGACCAGAAGATTCCATCCAATTATATGTAAGCTGTACACATTTCACAGAACTACTGAATCACAGAACTATTACAGCACAGAAGGAGGCCATTCGGCCCATTGGACCTACCCCAGCACTCCGAATGAGCAATTTACCTAATGCCATTTCCCTACCTTCTCCCCATAACCCTGTACATTCTTCCTTTTCGAGGGCCATGTCTTTAGTGGATAGTCCTTGTCGCCCTGTAGACAACCTCTGGTTTGTCATGGTGGATCAAGTGCAGCTGGCATACAGATTGCCACAGATTGAAAGCTAGGATACTGATCATTGTTCTGCATGATTTGCTGGACATACTAACTGGACATTGAGGGAGTGGGATCCCTTTCAGTTTTAGTATAGGGAAAAGTTATCATGTGGTGCCTGCACAGCAATGTGCATTCAGTCAATGGAACCCTGAACCATGGGGAATCCTGCAATCCTAGTAAAGCCATGCACTTAGAACATATAGAACATAGAACAGTACAGCACAGTACAGGCCCTTCAGCCCACAATGTTGTGCCGAACCTTTAACTTACTCTAAGATCTAAGTAACTATCTACCCTTCATTCTACTATCATCCATGTACCTATCCAAGAGTCGCTTAAATGCCCCTAATGTATCTGCTTCTACTACCACTGCTGGCAGCGCATTCCACGCACCCACCACTCTCTGTGTAAAGAACCTACCTCTGACATCTCCCCGAAACCTTCCTCCAATCACCTTAAAATTATGCCCCCTGGTGATAGCACTTTCCACCCTGGGAAAAAGTCTCTGACTATCCACTCTATCTATGCCTCTCATCATCTTGTACCCCTCTATCAAGTCACCTCTCATCCTTCTTCACTCCAATGAGAAAAGCCCTAGCTCCCTCAATCTTTCTTCGTAGGACATGCCCTCCAGTCCAGGCAGCATCCTGGTAAATCTCCTCTGCACCCTCCCGAAAGCTTCCACATCCTTCTTATAATGAGGCGACCAGAACTGAACACAATATTCCAAGTGTGGTCGAACCAGGGCCTTATAGAGCTGCAGCATAACCTCGCGGCTCTTAAACTCAATCCCCCTGTTAATGAAAGCCAACACACCATACGCCTTCTTAACAACCCTATCAACTTGGGTGGCAACTTTGAGCGATCTATGGACATGGACCCCAAGATGCCTCTGTTCCTCCACACTACCAAGAATCCTGTCTTTAAGCCTGTATTCCGCATTCAAATTCGACCTTCCAAAATGAATCACTTCACACTTTTCCAGGTTGAACTCCATCTGCCACTTCTCAGCCCAGCTCTGCATCGTGTCAATGTCCCGTTGCAACCTACAACAGCCTTCCACACTATCCACAACTCCAGCAACCTTCGTGTCATCGGCAAACTTGCTAACCCAGCCTTCCACTTCCTCATCCAAGTCATTGATAAAAATCACAAAGAGCAGAGGTCCCAGAACAGATCCTTGTGGAACACCACTGGTCACAGAGCTCCATGCTGAATATTTTCCATCTACTACCACCCTCTGACTTCTATGGGCCAGCCAATTTTGTATCCAGACAGCCAAGTTTCCCTGTATCCCATGCCTCCTCACTTTCTGAATGAGCCTACCATGGGGAACCTTATCAAACCCCTTGCTAAAATCCATATACACCACATCCACTGCTCTTCCTTCATCAATGTGTTTTGTCACATCTTCAAAGAATTCAATAAGGCTTGTGAGGCATGACCTGCCCCTCACAAAGCCATGCTGACTGTCTCTAATCAAACCATGCTTTTCCAAGTAATCATAAATCCTGTCTCTCAGAATCCTCTCCAATAATTTGCCCACTACCGACGTAAGACTGACTGGTCTATAATTCACTTGCTCTGCCTGCTTCTCTCTGGCATGAGAGAATGAAATGTAGTTCGCTCTCATTGAGTAGAGAGCCTCAATCATCTCTCTTACACAACAATGGACAGCATTCTGCGAGATGTTTTAAATATCTCTAGCTCTAGCCTGGAAAAAGCCAGATGCAAAAACGTTCTTTACCACGGTCAACTTCACAGCCATTGACAATGCTGTCCTCATCCTACTCTGAGGTTGCAGTTCTGGCCACAGCAGGTGGCAGATTTCAGTGATGATGTCCTCACTGAGATGCAGAAGTATCACACATTGTTCTTCTCTGAGCTTCAAGTAGGAGAATTACTCCCTGGACTACCCCTAGGTGAGTATGGCCTTCTGCTGAGAGAGCTGTCCACTCCCTCTTCCTCCCTCGTCCAGCTGCTTGTCCTGCTCTGCATAACCTCGGTTAATGCTCGATGTCATGCACTGTACCAAGATAAATGGCTACTACTGCATCCATTTCTGTAAGCAACTGGTTTATGCAGGAGCCTTGAAGTCAGCAAAAGGTCATTCAACATCTGCCACACCACTCCCTGTAGACATTTGCAACTTTATACAACTATAGAAAGCAACAAACACTTGCAGAATCATGGCAACAGCCAGACAAAATCAACCAGAAACTACCCTGCAGGTAGCTGATGATGCTTTTAAATTGCACCGGGGCACTGTCCCTCCTGCTGCATAATGCATGTTCAGCTGTGCAAGGTGAGAAGAGACCATTAGCTGGGGCATTGAGCTCCAAACTGGCACTGCTGGTGTCAAATCAGCACGACAGGCTGACTGATGTCGTGAAATAAAAACAGAAAGTGCTGTATATACTCAGCAGGTCTGGCATTGTCTTTGGAGAAAGAAACAGAGTTAAGGCTTCAGGTCTGTGACCTTACAACAGAACTGGTTAGACATATAATAGGTTTTGAGCAAGTGAAAGCAGGGAGGGGGAAGAAGAACAAAAGGGAAGGTCTGTGATAGAGCAGAAGGCAGGAGAGATTAAATGACAAAGATGTCATGGAATAAAAGGCAAAGGGAATCGTAATAGCCACAGTAAAAAAAGGCATTTCTACAGAGTGAGTGTTAATGGCAGAATAATGAACAGCTCATGTCAAGATCTGCCTGCTTTGCATGCTTCCAGCGGACTCTCGCGCTAACGCCCTCACCAATGTGACATCTGGTGAGATACACGCGCACTGTGGCCACCATTTTGGAGCTCTAAGGGTGCTCATAGCACCTAACAAATGAACGCATATGATGTCAATTTCTTGCCAATGCTTGATATCATTAAGGATCACAAAAGTGATAACATGACACGATTACATGTCTCAACAGCTGTTACTGTGCTGTCTGAAACTAATGCAGCATTTTCCATACAGCCCCTGTACATGGACCTTTTTTTTTGAGTCATGGAATCATAGAAGCACAGAAACAGGCCCGTCAGCCCACCGTGTCTGCGCTGACAATCAAGCCTATCTATTCTAATCCCAGTTTCCAGCACTTGGCCTGCAGCCTTGTATGCTATGGCATTTCAAGTGCTCATCTAAATACTTCTTAAATGTTGTGAGGATTCCTGCCTCTACCACCCCTTCAGGCAGTGTGTTCCAGATTCCAACCACTCTCTGGGTGAAAAAATCTTTCCCCAAATCCCCTCTAAACCGTCTGCCCCTTACCTTAAATCTATGCACCCTGGTTATTGACACCTCCCCGAAAGGAAAACGTTTCTTCCTATCTAACCTATCTATGCCCCTCATAATTTTGTATAACTCAATCAGCTCCTCCCTCATCCTCCTCTGCTCTAAGGAAAACAAGCCTAGCCTATCCAGTCTCTCTTCATAGCTGAAATGCTCCACCCCAGGCAACATCGTGGTGAGTCTCCTCTGCACCCTCTCCAATGCAATCACATCCTTCCTATAGTGTGGTGACCAGAACTGTACACAGTACTCCGCTGTGGCCTAACTAGCATTTTATACAGCTCTAACACAACCTCCCTGCTCTTATATTCTATGCCTCGGCTAATAAAGGCAAGTATCCCATATGCCTTCCTAACTACCTTACCTACCTGTGCTGCTGCCTTCAGTGATCTATGCACAAGTACAGCAAGGTCCCTCTGACCCTCTATACTTCCTATGGTCCTACTGTCCATTGTATATTCCCTTGCCTTGTTAGTCCTCCCAAAATGCATCACCTCACACTTCTCAGGATTAATTCCATTTGCCACTGCTCTGCCCATCCATATCGTCCTGTAATCTAAGGCTTTCCTCCTCACTATTTACAACACCACCAATTTTCATGTCATCTGCGAACTTACTGATCATGCCTCCTATATTCACATCTAAATCATTAATGTGCACAACAAACAGCAAGCGTCCCAGCACTGATCCCTGCGGTACACCACTGATCACAGGCTTCCACTCGCAAAAACAACCCTCAACTATCAACCTCTGCCTCCTGCCACGAAGCCAATTTTGGATACAATTTGCCAAATTGCCCTGGATCTCATGGGCTCTTACCTTCTTGACCAATCTCCCATGTGGGATCTTATCAAAAGCCTTACTGAAGTCCATGTAGACTATATCAACTGCTTTACCCTCATCTACACATCGAGTCACCTCCTCATAAAATTCAATAAAACTTGTTCGACATGATCTCCCCCAAACAAAGTCATGCTGATTATCCCTGATTAATCCCTATCTCTCCAAGTGGAGATTAATCCTGTCCCTCATAATTTTTTCCAATATTTTCCCTGCCACTGGTGTTAGACTCACTGGCCTGTAATTGCCCGGTTTATCTCTACTACGCTTCTTGAATTATAGTACCACATTTGTTGTCCTCCAGTCCTCTGGTACCTCTCCTGTGGCCAAAGAGAAGTTGAAAATTTGTGTCAGAGCCCCTGCTATCTCCTCCCTTGCCTCACATAGCAGCCTGGGTTACATCTCATCTGGGCCTGGGGATTTATCCATTTTCAAGCCCGCTAAAATCACTAATACCGCCTCCTTTTCAATGCTAATTTGTTCATGTATATCACAATCACCCTCCCCAATCGCTACACCTACATCGTCCTTCTCCATAGTGAACACAGATGAAAAGTAATCATTTAAAACCTCACCAACGTCCTCTGGCTCCACACCCAGATTGCCACTTTGGTCCTTAATGGGCCCTCCTCTTTCCCTGGTTATCCTCTTGCCCTTAATATACTTATAAAACGCCTTAGGATTTTCCTTCATCTTGCCCGCCAGTGTTTTTTCATGCCCCCCTCTTCGCTCTCCTAATTACTTTATTTAAATACCCCCTTACGCTTTCTATACTCAAAGAACAAAGAACAAAGAAAATTACAGCACAGGAACAGGCCCTTCGGCCCTCCAAGCCTACGCCGATCCAAATCCTCTATCTAAACCTGTCGCCTATTTTCTAAGGGTCTGTATCTCTTTACTTCCTGCCCATTCATGTATCTGTCTAGAAACATCTTAAATGACGCTATCGTGCCCGCGTCTACCACCTCCGCTGGCAATGCGTTCCATGCACCCACCATGCGTAAAGAAATTTCCATGCAGATCCCCCCTAAACTTTTCCCCTCTCACTTCGAACTCGTGTCCCCTAGTAATTGAATCCCCCACTCTTGGAAAAAGCTTCTTGCTATCCACTCTGTCTATACCTCTCATGATTTTGTACACCTCAATCAGGTCCCCCCTCAACCTCCGTCTTTCTAATGAAAATAATCCTAATCTACTCAACCTCTCTTCATAGCTAGCACCCTCCATACCAGGTAACATCCTGGTGAACCTCCTCTGCACCCTCTCCAAAGCATCTACATCCTTTTGGTAATGTGGCAACCAGAACTGCACGCAGTATTCCAAATGTGGCCGAACCAAAGTCCTATACAACTGTAACATGACCTGCCGACTCTTGTACTCAATACCCCGTCCGATGAAGGAAAGCATGCCGTATGCCTTCTTGACCACTCTATTGACCGGCGTTGCCACCTTCAGGGAACAATGGACCTGAACACCCAAATCTCTCTGTACATCAATTTTCCCCAGGACTTTTCCATTTACTGTATAGTTCACTCTTGAATTGGATCTTCCAAAATGCATCACCTCGCATTTGCCCTGATTGAACTCCATCTGCCATTTCTCTGCCCAACTCTCCAATCTATCTATCTATAGGCTCCTCTAGGGTCTCCGCTGTTTTCTTCCCTCTAAATTAGCCATAAGCCTCCTTTTTTTCCTTATCCAATCCTCTATATCCCTTGACATCAAGGGTTCCCTGAACTTGTTGGTCCTACCCTTCACCTTTACCGGAGCATTTTGGCCCTGAACTCTCACTATTTCCTTTTTGAATGACTCCCACTGGTCTGATGTAGGCTTTCCTGCAAGTAGCTGCTCCCAGTCCACTTTGGTCAGATCCTGTTTTATCATATTGAAATCGGAATTCCCCCAATTCAGTACCTTTATTCCCGGTCCATCTTTGGCCATTTCCATAAATACCTTAAATTTTACAGAGTTATGGTCACTATCTCTGAAATGATCCCCCATTGACACTTCTACCACTTGTCCGGCCTCATTCTCTAAGATTAGGTCCAGTACCACCCCTTCTCTTGTACGACTTTCTGCATGCTGGCTCAAAAAGCTCTCCTCTATGCACTTTAAGGATTCCGTCCCCTTTAAGCCTTTTGCACTAAGACTATCCCAGTTAATATTTGGGAAGTTGAAATCCCCTACTATTATTACCCTATTATTTTTATACCTATCTGAGATTTGCCTACATATCTGCTCCTCTATGTCGCCCTGACTGTTTGGAGACCTGTAGTACACTCCCAGCAAAGGGATCGCCCCCTTTTTGTTTTTAAGTTCTACCCATATGACCTCATTTGAGGAATTTTCTAAGATATCATCCCTCCTTACTGCAGTAATTGACTCATTGATCAACAGCGCAATGCTGCCTCCTCTTTTTCACCACCCCCCTCACCACCACCCCGCCTGCCGTTGCGCCTGAAGATTCAATACCCTGGAATATTAAGCTGCAAGTCCTGCCCTTCCCTCAACCATGTCTCTGTGATAGCAATAATATCATAATCAACACCCGCAATTCATCTGCCTTACTTGTAAGACTCCCTACGTTAAAATAGAAGCAATCCAGCCTTGCATTATTCGCTTGTGCCTTGACAGGTCTATATTTGCTCTGCCTTCCAGACTGACTTAGTTTCTCTTCTATATTTGGCTATGCATCATCCCCTACTGTACCTCCACTCTGTATCCCAACCCCCTGCCAAATTAGTTTAAATCCCCCCACCCCCCACAACAGCACTAGCAAACCTCCCAGCAAGGATGTTGGTCCCGTTCCAGTTCAGGTGCAACCCGTCTGACTTGTACAGGTCCCACCTTCGACAGAAACAGACCCAGTGATCCAGGAAGCTAAAGCCCTCCCTCCTGCACCATGTCTTCAGCCACGCATTCATTTGCTGTATCCTCCTATTCCTATACTCATTAGCACATGGCACTGGGAGTAATCCAGAGATTACAACCTTTGAGGTCATGCTTTTTAATCTGCTACCTAGCCTGCTAAATTCTTGTTGCAGGACCTCATCCCTCTTTCTCCCTATGTTGTCGGTACCAATGTGAACCGCAACCTCTGACTCTTCACCCTCCCCCTTCAGAATGTCCTGCAGCCACTCCGTGACATCCTTGACCCTAGCACCAGGAAGGCAACATCCTGGAGTCACGTTTGCGGCCACAGAAACGCCTATCTGTACCCTTTATGATAGAATCCCTTATCACTATAGCTCTTGCACTCTTTTTCACCCCTCCTGTGCAGCTGAGCCACCTGTGGTGCCACAGACTTGGCTCTTGCTGCATTCCCTTGAGAAGCTATCTCCCCTAACAGTACTCAAAGCAGAAAATCTGTTAGAGAGGGAGATGGACCCAGGCGACTCCTGCACTACCTGATTAGTTCTTCTATTCTGCCTGGCGGTCACCCATTCCATTTCTGCCTGAGCAGTCTTTTTACCTGCGGTGTGACCACCTCCCTGTATGTGCTATCCACAATGATCTCAGCCTCATGGATGTTCCACAGTGTCCGCAGTCACTGCTCCAGTTCTGAAACACGGATTTTGAGTAGCTGCAGCTGGAGACACTTCCTGCACACGTGTTCGCCCCGGACACTGGAAGTGTCTCTGATTTTCCACATCGCACAGGAGGAGCACTCCATGCTGCCGAGCTGCATTGCCATGACTTACCCTTAATTTGCTCCCTTAAATTACTCAAAAATTAGAGATTATTTACACTAGGGACCTTGATTTCCCTAAAAAACACTACTTACCATATAAAAAACCTGTAAACCTTACCTTTCTCTTTACTATAGTTACCACCCCAGCTGTTTACTGATACTCCCGAACAGCAGTTACTCACCAACCAATCACCTTACAGCTTTCCTGTGATGTCACTGTTTGTATTTTCTTTCAAACTCAGTCAGCGCACGCCAACTCCTGAAGAGGTCCGACTGCTCTCGGCACCTGAAGTCAATTTACCCCAGCTAATACCAAATTGTGGGCAACTCTTTGCTGTGAAAGGCTGCCCACCAGTGATTCCCCACAATAATTTTTCATTTATTGGGCAATGATTCAATTATAGCAGTTTGTAGCCATGCAGAAGACCATTTTGCTGATTGCATCTGCTATCTTTTTGCTAGAACGATCTAAAGCAAACCGTACTCCCCCACTCCCTTCCTAAAGCCCCGTATCTCCCTCTACTTCAAATATTTATCTCATTCTCTCTTGAAAGATGCAGAGATTTCTGCCTCAAGCACTCTCTGTGGCACAACAATCCATGCTCCAACAACGTTCTGCATCAGAGACTCTTTACCTAATTTCGCTTCTCGATCTCAGTTGTTATTTTAAATTGATAACTTCTCATCAATGATTGTCCAACCAGTGGAAATAATCTTTCCCACTTCACTCTATCTAAATCCTTCATCACCCTCCACTAAACTTGTTGGCCTTTGTCTGTTTCTTGAAAATAGTCCTTGTATCTCAAGTCATTTACAGCATAGAAGGAGGCCATTTGGCCCTTTGAATTCATGCTATCTCTCTGTGGAGCAATCCAGTCAGTCACACTCCCCTGCGCAATCCCCGTGGCCCTGCAAGTTTATTTCCTTCAAGTGCCTATCCAATTTCTTTTTGAAATCATTGATTATCTCCACTTCCACCACCCTCGTGGGCAGCGAGTCATTATTACTTGCTGTACAAAAAATTTCTTCCTCACTTTTCCCCTGCCCAAAACCTCCCATAGTCCTTGTACTATCAGTTACTGGGAGCAGTTTTTCCTTGTCTGACTTATCTAATCCTGTCATTGTCTTGTATATGACTATCAAATCTCCCCTCACTCTCCTTTGCTCCAGGGAGAACAACCCCAGCTTTTCCAACCTAACCTTGTAACTAAAATCCCCCAAGTCTCTTCTCATTACTATATTTTCCCATCCCTGGTATCATCCTGGTGATTGGAACTGCACGTTCTCCGTGGCTTTAATATGCATTTCACATTGAGGTGGCAGATTGCAAATGCTGCACTAAATGGGGTCTAACCAACCATTTGTACAAATGTACTTTTGTACTCTATATTCCCATTTACAACACCAAAAATGTATTAGATTTATATGGCTTTATCTACTAACAGGAGCTTCTTCGGGGAGTTGCTATGGACACCTACTGTGCTTCCCTGGGGACAGGCAGCACCATGGGCTGTTCCCTGCGTGGTTAGCGTGGTGCCCCCTGCATGTGCTGGAACATGTTGAATTGTCACTATCCTGATGTCACTTAGCTTAACCAGGATTCCAAATTTGAACAGCGCTGGTCGTGGCAATGCCTACGTTGTCCACTCTTGAAAAAAGAAGGGTGAAGCAGCAAAATGCGCCCTGTCGTAGTGCTGTTTAAAGGCCCAGGCACCCTGATTGCAGCTAAGAAACACTTATGGAGCTTTTTTCATTGTAAAGTGCCTGAAAGTACTCTGGAGTGTTTTTGGAGGTGTTTTGGTGCAATTGCCAAAGAATGCTGCCGCATCCTCACAGGGATGGTAGAGGAGTAAGTGACCTGTCCACACAAAGGCTGCAACAGTTATGGCGGCAACAGTGTCAATGCCTCTGTGTCTGTAGCACAAGGAGATGAAGCAGAGGCTGCGAAGAAGGAAAGCTCCAGGCCATGCCTTCTGCCAAGTTGCAGCTGGACTCCTTGATGCTCCGTGACAGTGACAGGAGGATACTGGCAGGCCAGCCAATGCATCCAGCACCTTGAAGTGCATGCCCATTCAGTGGTATCCTTCATGCCACCTCATTGAGCTACTCATCTGAGTCCTCTGCAGCAGTATTTGTCTTCCACTTCGCCATCCGGTGAGGTGGTAAATGATCCATCCTTTTATCCTGGCCTGATTGCAGCCCACCCATGCCTGGTGACTTACCATGTGCTGCTCCAAGCTCTTTGCTAGCCTCCAAGGTAAGTGCAATGCTCGTGTCTGAGCTGCTGGCTGCCAGTGGCATATCAATTGACAGGGTCTCCACATCAGTGCAGTGCACCTGAGGTTCCTGTACATGTGCAGGCAGCAGTTTTTTGGATCTGAAAGCAGGAACTTAGAAGGGGAAGTTGTGATGAAAGCAGGTGAGGTAGGAAGTAAGGAGGTCCATGGTCATACCATCAGCTGCTTGCTCATCATGCCAGATATCAGCTTGAGGATGTTCTCAGAGTTGAAAATGGGCATAAGGCAGGAAGATGCTGTCATCCTCAAAGATCCTAGTGACTTCAAATGCCATGGGCCCTGTCGCAACTGTTCCCATGATGCTGAGAGTCATCTCCTTTGTAGGGTTCAGGAGATACAGGCTTCCTTGTCCCCTGCTGGCTCTGCTCTCTTCCTTCTATTGTGTGTCACCTTGTCCTGCAAGAGAGAAGGAAGAATGCCAGTGGTTGTGTTTCACTGTGCTTGGGTGATGTGTCTGCCATAGCTGAATAGCTGGAGCTATGTGGAAGCTGTGAAAGGTGAGTATGAGACTGGCAGCATTGTAGGCGTGTAAGGGTGATGTGGAGTATTTGGATTTTAGGCTTGAATCCTGAGTAACAGAGAGTGTTGCTAGATGAGTGCTGGGGGTGTAGTGCATTGAGCAGCATGAGAGGCTGGTATTATGGTGGGTAGGATATGTCATGTGAAGATGCATTCACCGATGTTGACCCCTCAGGTGTGGTCATTAGATCTCTTGATGCACTGCTGCCTGGTCCTGAGGTCCAGACTGTGGGAGTTAACCTTTCTGGCTACCTGCTCCCACTCCCGACTGAGGGTGGTCCTTGATGGTATCCCGGCCCCTTTGCAGGATCATGGTGTTTCTTCTCCTGCCCACTTGCACCACTAATGCCTCCAGCACCTCATCCATCAGTCTGGATCCCTCTGCCCTGGTTTTCAGTTTGCAAGAACTTCCATTGCTTCAATCCTTTTTGTGCAGCTTGCCATTAAGAAATAATAAGTTGCCTGTGTTCTACTCCAAATAGCCAGGCAGTGAAGGAAAGAACTGGAGCCTAATCTTTACACTTTTTCAGGCTTTTATTTACAGAGACACACATTACATGCACCTCCCAACCAATAACCACAGTTTCAATCTACTCCCATATATTTGGAAGACCAAGCGAATTCCCAGTTAATGCCCACCACCACAAGCCAATTACACAATTGTTATGAAATGAACAGCCTGTACCATGCCTGGGCCTCCTGCTGTATGCAGAGTAGGTCAGCAGCATCAAGAAGGAGAAGAAACCAGCAATGGAGGCACAGGAATTTACACAGAAATCATTCAGATGAGGTGGGTAGAGGGATTTTGTGTCTTGCCCCCCTCAATCTGAATGGGCACAGGCATGCTGCAAATCAGGGCACTTGAATTTCATCTCCCCTGTATTTGAAGCTTTAGGCCTCTTTGTTCACCCACATCATTCAGAGTGCTTTTCCATTGACTGCTTTTCCACTCAAAAATACTTAGCTCAGTTATCCAAATTATTTAGCAAAAGGAACCAATCTGCCCATTCTGCTAACCTGGCTGCATCCTTTTGCTTTTTTTTTGATATTAAAGTCCCACAGGTAAAAAGATAATTCGCCCAGAAGTTTGTGAAATGGCATATGCTACATCAACATTGACACCAGATCTTACCATTGGCAACTTGCACTGAACTTTCTTGAGAAACGCATTACCATTCATCGAAGCATCAAACAGAAGTGAGTGGAAACAATGGAGGCCCGAAGAAAGCGCAGAACCAAAATCAAATTACTTCTTTTATGCATTGAAAATGAAAACCTTTTCTGCATATTGGACATGCATGTTTAAAAAAAATGTAATCATGGAAACTTTTCAGTTTTAAATATAACTCATTCTGATATTGCAAAAATGCATTTGAAGGCCTAGGAAGTAGAATATAGGTCTCAGTGAGTGGAGACAAAAAAAATTACAAACCAGCCATGAAACCCCAGAACTATGACTTTGGGTACATTTGGGTGCCTAGAATTTTAGGTATAAATTTGTGCCCATTTAGCATGGATGTCAATATGGAAAATTGATATTTTTTGGTCTTTTTCATAGGAAGGGTTTTTTTTCTTCATTCTTGGGATGTGGGCATCGCTGGCTAGGCCAGCATTTATTGCCCATTGCCCTTCAGAAGGTGGTGGTGAGCTGCCTTCTTGAACCGCTGCAGTCCATGTGGGGTAGGTACACCCACAGTGCTGTTAGAGAGGGAGTTTCAGAATTTTAACCCAGTGACAATGAAGATACCGCGATATAGTCCCAAGTCAGGATGGTATGTGGCTTGGAGGAGAACTTGCAGGTGGTGGTGTTCCCATGCCTTGTCCTTCTAGCTGGTACAGCGTGCAAGTTTGGAAGGTGCTGTCAAAGGAGCCTTGGTGCATTGCTGCAGTGCATCTTATAGATGGTACACACTGCTGGCACTGTGTGGCGGTGGTGGAGGGACTGAACGTTTGTAGATGGGATGCCAATCAAGTGGGCTGCTTTGTCCTGGATGGTGTCGAGCTTCTTGAGTGTTGTTGGAACTGCACCCATCCAGGCGAGTGAAGAATATTCCATCACACCCCTGACTTTGCCTTGTAGATGCTGGACAGGCATTTGGGAGTCAGGAAATGATTTACTCGCTGCAGGATTCATAGCCTCTGACTTGGTCGGACCTATGTTAATAAGGAGCAAAGGGCTTTAACAGAGCTTTCACTGAACTGGCACAAAAGATTGAGAATACTTCCGTAGGTTTTAAAGTACTTGTGGATAAGGATAAGAGTAGTCCTCGGGTGAAGGTGCTAAATTGGGGGAAGGCTAATTATAACAATATTAGGCAGGAACTGGAGAATTTAGATTGGGGGCGGCTGTTTGAGGGTAAATCAACATCTGACATGTGGGAATCTTTCAAATGTCAGTTGATTAGAATCCAGGACCGGCATGTTCCTGTGAGGAAGAAGGATAAGTTTGGCAAGTTTCGGGAACCTTGGATAACGCGGGATATTGTGAGCCTAGTCAAAAAGAAAAAGGAAGCATTCATAAAGGCTAGAAGGCTGGGAACAGACGAAGCCCTTGAAGAATATAAAGAAAGTAGGAAGGAACTTAAGCAAGGAGTCAGGAGGGCTTGGTGGATGATAAGTTTGTTTGTTTCCAAATGGGAGTAAATCCTGTCCCGAAGAATCCTCTCTAATATTTTCCCGACCACTGACGCAAGGCTCACCAGCCTATAATTTCCTGGATTATCCTTGCTACCCTTCTTAAACAAAGGAACAACATTGGCTATTCTCCAGTCCTCTGGGACCTCACCTGTAGCCAATGAGGATGCAAAGATTTCTGTCAAGGCCCCAGCAATTACTTCCCTTGCCTCCCTCAGTATTCTGGGGTAGATCCCATCAGGCCCTGGGGACTTATCTACCTTAATGCTTTGCAAGACACACAACACCTCTTCTTTTCGATAATGAGATGACTGAGACTATCTACACTCCCTTCCCTAGGCTCATCATCCACCAAGTCCTTCTCTTTGGTGAATACTGATGCAAAGTACTCATTTATTACCTCGCCCATTTCCACTGGCTCTACACATAGATTCCCTTCTCTGTCCTTGAGTGGGCCAACCCTTTCCCTGGTTACCCTCTTGCTCCTTATATACGTATAAAAAGCCTTGGGATTTTCCTTAATCCTGTTTGCCAATGACTTTTCATGACTCCTTTTAGCCCTCTTGACTCCTTGCTTAAGTTCTTTATATTCCTCAAGAGATTTGTCTGTTCCTAGCCTTCCAGCCCTTACGAATGCTTCCTTTTTCTTTTTGACTAGGCTCACAATATCCCGCGTTATCCAAGGTTCCCGAAACTTGCCAAACTTATCCTTCCTCCTTACCGGAACATGCTGGTCCTGGATTCGAATCAACTGACATTTGAAAGACTCCCACATGTCAGATGTTGATTTACCCTCAAACAGCCGCCCCCAATCTAAATTCTTCAGTTCCTGCCTAATATTGTTATAATTAGCCTTCCCCCAATTTAGCACCTTCACCCGAGGGCTACTCTTATCCTAATCCACAAGTACCTTCAAACTTATGGAATTATGGTCACGGTTCCCGAAATGCTCCCCGACTCAAACTTCGACCACCTGTTTCAAGAAGCCCTCTTGGATGCTCCTTACAAATTCTGCCCCATCCAAGCCCCGAGCACTAAGTGAGTCCCAGTCAATATAGGGGAAGTTAAAATCACCCACCACTACCACCTTGTTACCTTTACGTCTTTCCAAAATCTGTCTACACATCTGCTCCTCCACCTCCCGCTGGCTGTTGGGAGGCCTGTAGAAAACCCCCAACATCATGACTGCACCCTTCCTATTCCTGAGCTCCACCCATATTGCCTCACTGCACGACCCCTCCGAGGTGTCCTCCCGCAGTACTGCTGTGATATTCTCCTTAACAAGTAATGCAACTCCCCCACCCCTTTTACATATCCCTCTATCCCGCCTGAAGATTCTAAATCCTGGAACATTTAGCTGCCAATCTTGTCTTTCCCTCAACCATGTCTCTGTAATAGCAACAACATCATAGTTCCAAGTACTAATCCAAGCTCTAAGTTCATCTGCCTTACCTGTTATACTTTTCGCATTGAAACAAATGCACTTCAGACCACCAGTCCCGCTGTGCTCAGCAACATCTCCCTGCCTGCTCTTCCTCTTAGTCTTACTGGCCTTATTTACTAGTTGCCCCTCATTTATTTCACTTCCTGTCCTACTGCTCTGGTTCACACCCCCCTGCCACACTAGTTTAAACCCTCCCGAGTGACGCTAGCAAACCTCGCAGCCAGGATATTTGTGCCCCTCCAGTTAAGATGCAACTCATCCTTCTTGTACAGGTCCCATCTGTCCCTGAAGAGATCCCAATGGGCCAGATATCTGAAACCCTCCCTTCTACACCAGCTGTTCAGCCACGTGTTTAGCTGCACTATCTTCCTATTTCTAGCCTCACTGGCACGTGGCACAGGGAGTAATCCCGAGATTACAACCCTGGAGGTCCTGTCTTTTAACTTTCTACCTAACTCCCTTAACTCCCCCTGCAGGACCTCGTCACTCTTCCTGCCTATATCATTGGTATCAATGTGTACCACAACCTCTGCCTGTTCACCCTCCCCCTTCAGAATATCCCCTGTCCGTTCAGAGACATCCTTGACCCTGGCACCAGGAGGCAACATACCATCCTGGAGTCTCTTTCACATCCACAGAAGCGCCTATCTGTGCCCCTGACTATAGAGTCCCCTATAACTATTGCTCTTCTGCGCTTTGTCCCTCCCTTCTGAACAACAGTGTCAGCCGTGGTGCCATTGCTCTGGCTGCTGCTGCTGTTTTCCCCTGATAGGCCATCCCCCAACAGTATCCAAAATGGTATCCTTGTTAGAGAGGGGGATAGCCACAGGGGATTCCTGCACTGACAGCCTGCCCCTTCTAGCGGTCACCCATCTATCTGCCTGCACCTTGGGTGTAACTACTTCTCTAAAACTCCTGTCTATGATGCTTTCTGCCACCTGCATGCTCCTAAGTGCATCCAGTTGCCGCTTCAACCGACCCATGCGGTCTGTGAGGAGCTGCAACTGGGTACACTTCCTGCAGATGTAGACGTCCGGAACGCTGGAAGCATCACGGACCTCCCACATCTCACAGGTGAAGCACTTCACCCCTCTAACTGACATTTCTAGCACTAATTAATAAATTAATTTAAGATAAATAAATACTTATTAAATCCTTCCTAAATTGTTATAATAACTATATGGTCCCTAGTGCTAGATTCCTACTATAAACATTAAATGCTAACTAAATACAGTAATCTCCTCCCTCTGGTTTAGTTACTCTACTTATTAATTAGTTAATTAGGGTTTTAATCAATTTTTATCAATGTTTTATTTTCAAATTCAGTAAAAAAAAATTCCCTACCAGCCAATCAGGTCACAGCTTTCCTGTGATGTCACTTTCAGTTTTTTTTACCAGAGGTAAGTTTTTTATACTTACCGGTCCAGAACTCCACCCTCCGAGTCTTCTCCCAGTCAGCTGTGCTCTTTGGAAGCTCTCAGCACCCCTCACTGAGGACAGGTAGGAAATGAAAGGAGCTCCTCACTCCCTCCTCACCAAACTTCCTCAGTTGCCAAACTTCCACTGTAGCACTCTAATGCAACCCAAGTCTGCACTCTAGTGCAAACAAAGTCAGCACTGTAAGATGGCTCACTTTTACACTGACTGACTCTAGCCCTCTGAAAACTGGTTTAAGCCAATTCTCCAATTAACAAGGTGCAGCTGCAAGCAGAGCCTGAGTGAACCCTGTTTAAAGCTGGTCTAAAACTCACCTTCTCCAACCCTAACAGCAACTGTTATGTTGATCTGCTAAATAAAAGACAGATTAGATTTAAGATAAAATTAACCCTTAATTATCCTCAGTTACCAAACTTCCACTCTAGCTCTCTAATGCAACCCAAGTCAGCACTCCAGTGCAAACAAAGTCAGCACTGTAAGATGGCTCACTTTTATACTGGACTGTATCCCCAGACTGTTGCACTGAAAGCTGACATTACACTGCTGTTTCAGCACAAGTTTTCAAGATGTTCCAGACCATTGGGTCTTTTTTTTTTAGATTAGAGATACAGCACTGAAACAGGCCCTTCGGCCCACCGAGTCTGTGCCGAACATCAACCACCCATTTATACTAATCCTACACTAGTCCCATATTACTACCAAACACCCCCACCTGTTCCTATATTTCCCTACCACCTACCTATACTAGTGACAATTTATAATGGCCAATCTACCTATCAACCTGCAAGTCTTTTGGCTTGTGGGAGGAAACCGGAGCACCCGGAGAAAACCCACGCAGACACAGGGAGAACTTGCAAACTCCACACAGGCAGTACCCGGAATCGAACCCGGGTCCTTGGAGCTGCGAGGCTGCGGTGCTAACCACTGCGCCACTGTGCCGCCCCTATCTAATTGTATCAGCTAGTTTACTAGTTTCCCAGCTCTGCATTGTAAGTGAATTCGGATGAAAATCCAATATGACCAGACTTTCACGTGTGATCGAAACAACTTTGCAACTTGCCATTTAAATTTATGTACTTAATGTGAACATTTTTCCAGTTTGCAGCTTAATTCAGCCTCTTGAAGGTCAGACAACCTTGTCATGAGTATGAATCTTTTTAGTCCTTGTTGAAGCTAATTAATATATGTGAAGCTGTCTATTAGTGGTGTTAAGCGCCAGCAGAAGATGTTTTTAACCCCAGTTCTTGCCCTAGATAAAGGCAGCCTATACTTTATGAGACGTGCTCAGCCGTACTAAATAGCACTGGAGAAAGCTGCTCATGACTCACTAATAGATGGTGTCAAGAGAAATGGTGGCCTCGCCATGTTATTCCTGTTGCTACTGTTACAGGGAGAAAATAAATCATCTGGCCAAACTGTTTGGCAAACTGTTCATGCCTGCTCCAAGGAAGCCTCAAACTCATGTGTGGGATTTAAACTGCATTATAAAAAAGGAAGAAAGTAAGACTTACATTTATACAACACCTTTCACAACCTCAGGATGTCCCAACACACTTTACAACCAAAAGTACTTTTTAGTGTAGCCACTGTTGTAAAGTCGGAAACATGAGAGCCAATATGCACACAGCAAGTTCCCATGAACAGCAATGTGATAATGAACCGATAACCTATCTTAGTAATGTTGCTTGTGGGATAAATAATGGCCAGAACATCAGGATAACTCCCCTGCTGTTCTTCAAAATAATGGCACAGGATCTTTAACATCTGCGTAGGTTTAATGCCTAATCTGAAACATGGCACCTCTGACAGTGCAGCACTCCCTCGCTACAGCAGTAAATTATCAGCCAAGATTATGTGCTCACATTTCTGGAGTAGACTTGAACCGACAGAGGCAAGAGTGCTACCATTGAACAATGCCTGGCATCATAATGTAATGAATGACAGGTAATCCGTTTTTAGTTGTATTAATTAAGGAGAGAATGGTGGCTAGGGATTCTGGAGGACACTCTTCTCCCCTTCAAGTACCATGTGGTCTTCAACAGCCATTTGAAAGCACCCCTTTCAATGTAGTACTGTCACAACTTTGTAGATTATGAGCTTAAACTCGTAGTCCGGGCATTAATCCCACAGCCTCCTCATCCAGTGGCATGAGTGCTATCAACTGCATCAAACTCATATGATAACTAGGCACTATAAAAGTTTTATTTGATGCAGTTCCTGTCACCTGTTGCACACTGTATCTGATGCCTCACGCTGACAGTATATTCACAGCATAAACAAAATAAATATTTGTTGTCACTACATCAGTTATATCCTGTCTACTGCAGTGTAGAATAAGAGACTGTTACTATGTTTTCTGCCAGATTGTATATAACCAGTTATAATCAGCACAGAGACAAAAATGTGTTATATCCTGAGAAACATCAAATGAGATGCCATAATCTGCAATCTCGAAGGATGTTGAATTTTTATCTTGGGCTAATTTATTAATAACAGCTTTCCTTAGGGTGTATTCAGATCTGTTGTTTGAGAATCTCTGTGTGTCTCTGACACTAATTGAAGACACAAACGGATGGGATTGTCATACGTATTTCTTCAAGCCTAGAACAGCATGGAATGATTTTGGTATAAAGAAGCATGAAAGCATAGATGCAAATAGATAAATTCTTATAAATTTGAGAAAACCTGTGCAATTAATATGTACAGCAGAGGGCAAAGGGATGTATCATTCATAATTCTGCATCCACTTTAAAGGGAGATGGGGCCTTGGTTTTACAACTTATCTAAGAGATAGAGCTCAAACAGTGCAGAAGACCCACAGTACTGTTCTGGAGTGTTAGCCTAGATTTTGAGCTCAGGCATAGGATTTAAACCCACATTTTCTACCTTGTTGGTGAGACTGTGTCATCATTGAGTTACAATCAAAACTTTACTAATGTCCATATATTTGCTTAATAAATTAGGTGTGTCTCGATACTGTTCTACGAACATCCTGACATTTCCTGTCTTCCTTTTTCTTCCACTGAGATCATAATCATAATCGTAAGAAATAGCAGCAGAAATAAGGCATTCGGCTCCTCAAGCCTGCACTGCCATTCAATTCATGGCTGATTTGATTGTGGCCTTAACTCCACTTTCCTACTTGTCCCTGATAACCCTTGATTCCCTTGTAGATCAGAAATCTCTCTAACTCAGCCTTGAATATTTTCATAGAATCATAGAAAGTTTAATGTACAGAAAGAGGCCACTTGGCCCATCGTGTCTGTGCCGGCTGAAAAACGATCCACCTATTCGAATCCCACCTTCCAGCATTTGGTCCATAGCCCTGCAGATTACGGCACTTGAGGTGCGTATCCAAACTCCTTTTGAACGAGTTGAGGGTTTCTGCCTCAACTACCCTTTCAGGCAGTGAGTTCCAGACTCCCACCACCCTCTGGGTGAAAAAGTTTTTCCTCATCTCTCCTCTAATTTTTCTACCAATCACTTTAAATCTATAACCCCTCATCACTGACCTCTCTGCTAAGGTGAATACCCCCTTCACCTGCACTCTATCCAGGCCCCTCAATCAAATCTCCTCTCAGCCTCCTCTGTTCCAAGGGGAACAACCCCAGCCTGTCCACTCTTTCCTCATAGCTGCATTTTTCCAGTCCTGGCAGCATCCTCGTAAATCTCCTCTGTACCCTCTCTAGTGCAACTACATCCTTTCTGTAATGCGGTGACCAGAACTACACACAATACTCAAGTTGTGGCCTAACCAAAGAGTTATACAGCTCCAGTTTAACCTCCCTGCTCTTATATTCTATACCTCGACTAATATATTCTATACCTCGACTATGCCTTCTTCAATGACCCAGCCTCCACTGCTCTCTGGGGAAAAGAATTCCAAAGATTAATGAGGAGAAAATAAATTCCTCCTCATTTCTGTCTTAAATAAGAGAGCCCTTATTCTGAAGCTGTGCCCTTGAGTTCTAGATTCCCCCACAAGAGGAAACACCCTCTCAGCATCCACCCTGTCAAGCCCCCTCAGAAAATTCTATGTTTCAATAAGATCACTTCTCATTCTTCTAAACTCCAATGAGTTTTGGCTCAACCTCCTCAACTTTTCCTTATAAGTCAGTCCTTTCATCCCAGGAATCAGCCTAGTGAACCTTCTCTGAACTAGCTCCAATGCAAGAATATCCTTTCTTAAGTAATGAGACCAAAACTGTACACAGTACACAGTACTCCAGGGCAGTCTCACCAATGCCCTATACGGTCGTAGCAAGACTTTCCGACATTCATATTCCATCCCCCTTGCCTATGTTTCTTATATGGAGTTAGGTTGCAGATCAGCAACAATCATTGAAGGTGGAACAGGCTTGAGGAGCTAAATGGACTACTCCTGTTCCTATGCTCCCACCCAGAAGTATAAATCAAACCCCTGCGTAGCATAAGGTTCCAATCCTTTCTTTGTTGTTTCATTGGCAATGCATGTCCAATCAGGTTGAATAAGTCAGTCTACCATCCTGACTATAGTGATACAATACAATTAGTGAAAGATGCATTCTCATTTCAATAAGTGTGAATGTTTTGTCTCAGTTTTAATATTCAAGGTAGCAATATACCCTTAGTAATCAATTTTTTTTGATTCATTCATGGGATGTGGGCATCGCTGGCTAAGCCAGCATTTTTTGCCCCTCCCTAATTGCCCTTGAGAAGGTGGTGGTGAGCTGCCTTCTTGAACCCTTTGACAATATTGAAGCTGATTCATAGCAGCCTCTTTCAGACAGAGAACAAATGAAGTGCTGATACAAAATACTGTGGATGCTGGAAATGCTCTGACGACAGGTCACTGAACTGAAATGTTCTCTCTCCACAGATGCTGCCAGAGCTACTGAGTGTTTCCAGCATTTTCTGTTTTTATTTTATATAAGAGCAAATTAAATGAATTTTCCGTTAGCAGAAGCAGGATGTTTCTGAGCTTCTGTGTGCAATGTTGTCTTAGAACTGAGGATTAACTTATTCTTTTTCATTTATCATGTATTACGAAGAATCCTGAAACAAGTTCACAAAGGACATTGCTCTGACATTCCATTATTCATACCTCTTGGAAACCAATGGATTTTTATCAGTTCCTTTCAAAATGATCACAACTATGCTGAGTGCACATTTCATGTAGTTTAGCCACTTCTCTCTTACATGAAGAAAGAATATAACTGAAATCAAGCATAAAGACATCACACACCCTTTGCAAAAATGGATTTCCATCTGTATTCGCTTGAAACAGCTTGATTAAAAATCACTGTGAAAAGAGAAATAGAGATAGAAATAGGGAATTTAGTTCAGCTCCCGATGTCGAGCTCCGTGGCGGGGGTGGGGGCGGAAAATTGGAGTGGCAGCGGCCCGCCACGGAACCTGACACCGGGATTGCCAGGTCCGATCTTCCTGGTGGCGGAGAAGCTCTGGGGCGGCCCCTCCACCGCTCTGCAGTGGGTCCATGCTTTAAATATTGAAATTACCTGGTGGCATACATTTAAATGGAGTTATCCGCGATCTTACTGTCGGCTCCAGATCTGCAGCGTGACGAACGGCACTCACGCGCCTTCACTTTCCCATTGAGGGAAAGCTGGCGCCACCGAGGTGGGGAAGGGGGGAACCCAGGATTGTTAGTGTAGTGTGGTGGAGGGAAATGGGATCAACTCTGCAATTTTAGTGTAGTGGGAGAGGGGAAAGGGGTGAACTCTGCACTTTGTGCAGTTGTGGGGAGACAGGGTCAACTCTGCAATTTTAGTGTGGGGGGGTGGTGTGGGTAAGAATTTATTTTCGGTGTAGTTGTGGGGGGGGGGGGCAACTCTGCATTCTCTACGCAGGACTGGCAGCCCTTTAAAAATGGCACAACGCCTGTGCCTGCACTGAGAAAGTTGACGCTGTTTATGGTGTGGTCAAGACCACTCACGCCACGTCATTGGGGGCTGGGGGGAGGGGAGGTGCGTGGTGTCGGTGGTGGCTGCCCTGCATACGATAATGAGCTGCCGGGCTCAAGATTGCGGTGGCGTGGTTGTGCGTGATGTGCACGTGCCGGCCACCATTTTTGACGCCCACCACTCCCGGAAAACAAAATCCAGCCCAGTGTTTCAGGCCTGTAATAAATTTCGAAAAAGTTACATACAGATGCCCATCAAAAGATTTAACTAGTTGACTGCAGTACTGAAGAGAATAGGGTCTAGGCAGAAACTGGAATTTGATATAGGCATACAGACCATGGATTTAAGTCAGTATTTGACTGAATTCTTTAAAAATACAAGTACTCCTTGAATTAAAAATTAGTCTGCTATGAAGGCTTTCTTGTCCCACAGTTTGACAGAATTACTGAGGTCTTAAATGAAAATATATACTTTAAAAACTGCTTCAGATAATCAAGCTAGGTCTAATTATCTAGCAGGGTGTTTAGAGAAAGAATTTGATTACATGGTGCATTGAGCAGTGCCATGTAAAGAAGAAGCCACAATACTTATGTTCGAGTTTGTGAGAATTGCTGAAGTGCCTCAATACTGAGAATAGCAACTTGCACCAAAAAAAATCAATTAATTACCAGGGGCAGGTCTTGCCATTTTTTTTTGTAGAAAATCTAGATCTCCAGGGCTCATTTTCTTCTTCTTCCCATCACTGCATCAGCTCTTTTGAAACATCTGTTTGAATTTTTAACAAACACAAATATTTTCTTGAACTGCAGTCCCCCTGGCATGAATTTCAACTCAAAATTTGCTTCTGAAGTCCCTGTATTTTTATCATTTGATGTTGGATGCAAGCCTGTTTAATTCTTCAGATTTTAAGACTTAATGTACCTCCAGCTAGTCAAACTTCTCCTTTAAAAAAACAGCATTTATAAACTTCTTATTTTATGTGCGGTGCTGAAAGGAGGAAAGGACTTACTCTTTTGTTTCAGTATTCTATTATTCACAGTTGTGTATACCTTGTTGTGAAGTTAACAGATGCTAGTTGGGGACAATGTGTAGAATCTCAATACTGGACTGTATTCCCATGCTATAGATAAAATACACTTTGAGAAACCCTTTACATGACCCAAAAATGTAGCCCATTCCCAACTGCATCAGACTTTAATTGCTATTCAAGAGACAATTATATAACATTGTCAGCCATGACTCAGTTGATAGCTCACTTGCCTCTCACTCAGAAGGTTGTACATTCACATCCCACTCCAGATCCTTGAGTACATTGTCTCAGCTGACACTCCAGTGCAGCACCAAACTAACACTGCACAGTTGGAGATGCTGGATGGAATTTTATGTGGCGGCGGAGGCCCCGCCTACTGGCTGAAAAGTGGAAGCCCGCCTCCACCGGGCCTGGAATCCACTCTGTAATTTTACGTGGTCCAGTCCCTTAATTGGCCTCAGGCGGGACTTCCTCCTCTCAGAGGGCTAATCAGAGGGCTGGAGCTCCTCAGTCCTAGCAGCACCACCAGGAGCGTTGGCCACTGCTGGGACTGCATCCAGCCAGAAGAGGACCATGGATGCCTGCACCAAAAGGTGAGGGAGGTTTCAGGCCCCACCAGGGTAAGTCGGCTGGCCCCCAGCAAGTGAGATGGGGGGGTCGATTAGGAGGACTGAGGCCAGTGCTTCAGTGCAGGCAGCTTGTACTGTGAGGAGGGGGGCCCTCAGCGCGTAAGGAGGCTGCCCGGTTTAACTTGGTGGCCTCCCCACTTCGCAAAGTGCCTGACCGCCACTGGTAATATTCCAATAGCGGCGGAAGGAAGTCCTTAAGTGGCCATTAATTGGCCACTTAAGGGCCTCAATTGGCCTGGGGCAGGTGAGCCATTTTCAACCTCCCTCGCTGTTTGTAAAATGACAGAGGTGAGCGGATAGGTGACAGGAATGGTGTTAGGGTCTGAGGTTCTGTTATTGAATAATAAATACCTGGCAGTTCATGATAATAGGATTAACAGGCATTGGGTGTCAATTAGTTAATTATATATAAAGAAGAGCCAAGCAGCACTGGGCGTGGGTGTTGTTTGGAGAGCAGAAGTAAGCTCTGTGACAAACAAAAACCAATCCCCATCAAAGCATGCTAGTCTCAGTGTCTTCTTCACAAACAGGCTTGGAAATTTCTCTAACAAATGGCACTCCCTGCCTCCCACGCAATTTTATGCCTGCTCCCCTCCTCCAGTCTGCTCCTGGGCAGGGGGTGGGGATAGGTGGTGGTGTAAAATTCTGGCCGCTATCTTTCAAATGAGACATTCAACCAAGACCCTGTCTGCCCTCTCATTTGGACATAAAAGATACCATGGCATTACTTAAAGATGAGCAGGGAAGTTCTTCCTGGTGTCCAGGCCAATAGTGATCCCTCAACCAACTTCGCTAAATCAGATTATCTGGTCATTATCGCACTGCTGTTTGCTTTCTGCGTACATTACAACAGTGACAACACTTGGGATTTGTGAAAGGCACCATATGAATACAAGTTGTTTCTTTATACTATAGAATAGGGTGGCACAGTGGTGCAGTGGTTAGCACCGCAGCCTCACAACTCCAGCAACCCGGGTTCAGTTCTGGGTACTGCCTGTGTGGAGTTTGCAAGTTCTCCCTGTGTCTGTGTGGGTTTTCTGCTGGGCACTCCGATTTCCTCCCACAGCCAAAAACTTACAGATTG
Organism: Heterodontus francisci; assembly: GCF_036365525.1. Classification (NCBI taxonomy): domain Eukaryota; kingdom Metazoa; phylum Chordata; class Chondrichthyes; order Heterodontiformes; family Heterodontidae; genus Heterodontus; species Heterodontus francisci. Next base: position 32,659,134 of record NC_090374.1, on the reverse strand, counting down.
ATAGGTAAATTGGCCATTGTAAATTGCCCCCAGTGTAGGTAGGTGGTAGGAGAATATGGGGTTAATGTTCTTTTGGGCCTCCTTATCTCGAGAGACAATGGATACGCGCCTGGAGGTGGTCAGTGGTTTGTGAAGCAGCGCCTGGAGTGGCTATAAAGGCCAATTCTGGAGTGACAGGCTCTTCCACAGGTGCTGCAGAGAAATTTGTTTGTTGGGGCTGTTGCACAGTTGGCTCTCCCCTTGCGCCTCTGTCTTTTTTCCTGCCAACTACTAAGTCTCTTCGACTCGCCACAATTTAGCCCTGTCTTTATGGCTGCCCGCCAGCTCTGGCGAATGCTGGCAACTGACTCCCACGACTTGTGATCAATGTCACACGATTTCATGTCGCATTTGCAGACGTCTTTATAACGGAGACATGGACGGCCGGTGGGTCTGATACCAGTGGCGAGCTCGCTGTACAATGTGTCTTTGGGGATCCTGCCATCTTCCATGCGGCTCACATGGCCAAGCCATCTCAAGCGCCGCTGACTCAGTAGTGTGTATAAGCTGGGGATGTTGGCCGCTTCAAGGACTTCTGTGTTGGAGATATAGTCCTGCCACCTGATGCCAAGTATTCTCCGAAGGCAGCGAAGATGGAATGAATTGAGACGTCGCTCTTGGCTGGCATACGTTGTCCAGGCCTCGCTGCCGTAGAGCAAGGTACTGAGGACACAGGCCTGATACACTCGGACTTTTGTGTTCCGTGTCAGTGCGCCATTTTCCCACACTCTCTTGGCCAGTCTGAACATAGCAGTGGAAGCCTTACCCATGCGCTTGTTGATTTCTGCATCTAGAGACAGGTTACTGGTGATAGTTGAGCCTAGGTAGGTGAACTCTTGAACCACTTCCAGAGCGTGGTCGCCAATATTGATGGATGGAGCATTTCTGACATCCTGCCCCATGATGTTCGTTTTCTTGAGGCTGATGGTTAGGCCAAATTCATTGCAGGCAGACGCAAACCTGTCGATGAGACTCTGCAGGCATTCTTCAGTGTGAGATGTTAAAGCAGCATCGTCAGCAAAGAGGAGTTCTCTGATGAGTATAAATGGGTGGTTGTTGGTCGGCACAGATTCGGTGGACCGAAGGGCCCGTTTCAGTGCTGTATCTCTAAATATGAATAAGAATATGTCATTTGTCTGTTTGGAACCTAGATTTAGGCTGCCTGAATTTTCTACATTTGTGGACTTTGCAATAGGAACAGCGGTGGGAAATTTTAACCCTGACCCTCTTTAACCTCTGACCCTTTCCCGCCTGTCATGGGACGGAGGTGGCAATTAAATTGTGAAATTTGTGAAACTGACCCCAGCCTGCCACATACAAGTCTGTTCTCGGTTTACCTGTAGCAGATTTAGGGGTGTTTGAGTAACTCCTTTTGGAGAAGTGAGCCTGAAATTATAATATTTAAATGAGGTTCTATTCTTCATATACTGGCAGCAGTTTGAAATTAACACCTCTTACATGGGTTTCCTGCAGATGGAACATAAGCACATAAGAAGTAGGAACAGGAGTAGGTCATGCAGCCCATTCAGCCAGCTCTGTCATTCAATAAGGTTATGGCTGAACTTCTACATCAACTCCACTTTCTTACCCTATCAGTGTATCCCTTGATTCCCTCAGTGCTCAAAAATATTTCAATAACAGTCTTGAATATAGTCAAGGACCAAGCTTCCTCAACTCTATGAGGTTGAGAATTCAAAGATTTGCAACCCTCTGAATGAACAGATTTCTCCTCAACTCAGTCCTAAATGACTTTCCCCTTATCCTGAGGCAATGACCCCTAATTCTAAACTCTCCAGCCAAGGGAAATAGCCTCTAAGTATCAAACCGTCTAAGAATTATACACCTTTCAATGAGATCACCTCTCATTTTCCTTAACTCAAGAGAATATACGCCCATTCTACTCAATCACTCTTCTAGGGCTTTTCCTAGGAACAATCTCACGATTCATCACTTCCAAAGGAAGTGTATCCTTCCTTAGGTAAAGAGACCAAACTGCCAGGAGTACACAGTACACTAAAGCCCTAATAATTGTAGGAAAACCCAGCAACTAAAGGGAGACAAGAGCATAGCTTGTGGGCCAGGAGGAGCAGGAATTCTTCCCGCACTCCTACCTCTGGAAAATATTCTGCTCTGATCAACCAGCACCCACCCCTCCAGACTTTTGTTGTCCTGTGTTTCCCGCTCCCTCTTGATTACTAATCCAACTCTCCGCCACATCAGCCCACTGTTTCCTGTCGCTGGGGACCATTTCCAACATGGCTTTACACCACTGACTTTCCCTATCAACTTGGCTGCCCGGCGGGTGATGGAGCAGAAAAAAATGAAAATGAGGTTCTGCCATTAAATTAACCTTTCTGCTTCTTCTCCCCTGCAACTATGCTCCCCCATTCCCTCTCAGGGCCAGTGTGATTCAGATCCGTTTTGAAAGGCTGTATCTTATTACAGAATCATTTAATATTACTGGTCCATATTGTTCTAACCAAACTTGTAAATAAGATATACATGAATATATGCAGGGACTTTAGCAGTGTCTGAGACATTTTTCTTTTAAAGTTTGCAATTCGAAAGCAAAATTTACATAATTTATGCAGTACCTTATATTTCTGCACTGCACAGAAATAAACTACCTTTGAGCACAGGTCCTTGCTTGATTTGTAAATGCAGCAATCAATTTTGCACCCGACAATATGAAAAAATCAACAATGGAAAGCTGATCGCATTTTTTTTACACCCACACACTATGATCCTTTATTCTAATAGACTTTTCTGTATGCAAAGAATAGAAGACAGAACATCAGTTTCCCAAGCACAGCAATCTCAGTTCTCATGGATATTCAACTTTAGTGTCATGCAGGCCCCCCACCTGCCAAGAATTAGGCATGTTAATTTTGTCATATGAACATTGATTTTAAACTGTTGCTGGAGCGAGGAAATGACTCGTTAAACAGATCAGCTGTGGCTGGAAAAAACATTTGCATACTAACAGACAATGCTTGGAGGGAGAAAGGACCTGCTCCAATTTAACCCACAATGAACTGTGAGCACCAGGTATTGTGTGTAAGAAGAGACATTCCAGGGTTGGCTAAGACAAGAGAATCCACAAGCAGATGTGGTTAGACCAGTTAGTCACATGACTAACCTGCTTGGCAACCTGGGGTTTTCTGAATTGTACAAAGAGTTTTGAACTGAGAGAGACTGCAGTCTGCTCCTGGAGTAAGAAGACCTCTCTTGTCTGCTCCCATCTCTTTCTCACAAGACTCTGGAGCCACTGAGAACACATGAACTTTAACAGAGAAAACACCATCGGGGACACCGTCCCTTTAAAGGACGAGCTACTGCCTCCAGAGCTGCAAGTCAATCGGATGGCCTGCAACTCTGAAGTACCGGCAGTGCCACCTGGAGCGGTGGCCACTGCTGGTATTGCAAGAGGCCCTGGGAAGAGGTAAGTGGGGTCGGGGTCTCTGGGATCATTCATGCAAACCCTGGTGATGGGGTGGGAGGGGGCGGGGTTAGTGAGGGTGGGGAAAGATCTTCCTGGGGAGGGGAGTGGGGGGCAGCCATCAGCATTTGGGGGGCCCTCCAGGGGCCATGGATTGCCCTCCATGGGGAGGGTTCTCCCCATGACCCTGCTAGGAGGCTGCCAGGCTTCAACTGGTGGCATCTCCACACAGGGGCGGGACCCTTCTTCTTCAACAAAATTGAGATAGCGGCAGGAAGAGGTGCTTAAGTGGCCATTAATTGGTCACTTAAGGGCCTCAATTGGCCTGGGGAAGGCTGTCCTCGGCCTTCCCCGCCCCGGACAAAATGGCAGGGATCCCGGGTGATGTCAGGATTGGCACCCCTAGCAATTTTGTTTGCCTTCCCACCTCCATTCCTACCTCAAAAGGCAGACCAAAATCCTGCCCTAGGTGTCAGCTGTGACTCAGTGGTAGCCCTCTCAATTTTCGTTGTGAACTCAAGTCCGATCTCAGAGGTTTGAGCACATAATGTAGACTAACACACCAGTCCATACTGACAGAGAAAGGTGCCCAGTTGGAGACTTAGTCTTTCGGATGAGACATTAAACCAAGGCCCCATCTACCCTCCCAGGTGGACATAAATGATCCCTTGACATGATTTCAAAGAAGGGCAGGGGAGATCTTCTTTTTGTCCTGAACAACATTCCTCTCTCAACTAATATCACTAAAACAGATTATCTGATCATTATCACATTGCTGTTTGCTGTTTTAAATTTGGCTGCCTTATTTCCTATGTTACAACAGTGACTCCAATTCAAAAGTACTTCAATAGCTGTGATACAATTTGGGATGCCCTGTGGTTGTGAAACTTGCTGTATAAATGCATGTTTTTCCTTTTAAGGGATGATTTTTGTCTCTTAAGTGCAGAAAGAAACAATATTTTCATTGTTCCACTGAAAAACGCATTAATTTTCCAAATGCTGAAGGGTTATTGATAAGGTAGATGCAAACATTTACAGAACTTGGTCTGTTAGAGCACAATTAGAGGATGCAAGTATATTTTGGGACATAGAATCCCTGGCGCAAATGAGGTAGAATAGGAACTGGCAACTTCTACAACTGACCCCACCAGAGTGTGCAGATCAGGACGGGGTCACAATATCAGTCCGAGTGATGAACACCCTGGGCATACCTAGAGGAGATGGTGGGGAATCTGGGGTTGGCCATGACAATTTTGGGAACACTGTCCATTCATCACCTGCCCTCGCTTTGTAAGGAGTTTGCAAGTTATGGATGCGCTGACTTTCATATGGAGGCCCAGGACAGGATCCAGGTGGCACCACTTCTGCTGCAGAACAAACCTCCATCCTGAGTTTATCATAGTGACCAGGTCACTCAGTGGTGGGGATTCTGAGGCTGAGGTTATTCCCAACACGGGAATTCCTGCTCCTCATTTTTGTCCCTCTATTGTCAGACGTTCTACCTGCTCACTTAAATTCCTCGACATTTGGATTGCAGACACCAGCATTTATGGAATAAAATAGGTGCAATGAGGGTTATTATTGTAATGGTTCTTGTATGATTGTATAACTAGATACTGGGCAGTAAAGGTACAGTAATGATCACAGGAGACACAAGGTCCGATAACAATAGTGAGTGATAATACTGATACCAAGAGAAAATCTAGTGCTGCAAAGTCTTTTAGCATATTCATTTGAAATTGCTCCCTCCATTATTAATCCATTTTGTTAAATGCTTCGTCGCTCTACGAAAATAAGAGAGAAAGGAATCTCATATATTAGTGTTCGATTTTTTGTGTTTATTATCCCACAGCATAATTTCAAGGCCCACATGCTGTCTTCAATTCTCTTCCCCCAGTAATACCTCTCCACCTTTCCCAGCCAGATAAATATGCAGTTGATTGTATAAAACCTCTAGAGTGCATGACAGGCATCATATTTAGTTGTTGATATGGGCAGCAACAGCTCTAGCAGCTGGATTCAGTTCACGTACTGTAGGCCCATCAATCAGTCAAGTAGGTTCTGATGACAAGACTATTACATACACTGTTATACTTCTTTCAGTCAGTTTGGCTAACACTGAGCCACTAATAAATTCTAATGGGGTTTTGGAAGCTCACCTTGGATTCCCCAGTGCCAATTTCTATTCCCATAACTGTACCCAAGAAGCTAATCTCTGAGTTGCAACATAGATTGACTTTTCCATCCATAACAAAAAGAAAAGAAAGAAAGGCTTGCATTTATGTGGTGTCTTTCAGAACCTCAGGATATCCCAAGTGCTTTACAGCCAATGAAGTACTCTTGGCAATGGAATCACTGTGGCCAATTTGCACACAACAAGATCCTACAAAAAAAACATATAATCTGTTTTTTTGTAGTGATATCAGTTAAGCGATAAATGTTATGCAGGAGAGCGGGGAGCGCTCTCCTGCTTTACTTCACAAATCCCTTACATTCACCTGAGAGAGCAGACAAGAAACTCTGGCACTGCAGCGTTCCTGAAGGACTGCACTAGAGTGTCAGTGTGTATTTTATGCTGAAATCTCTGGAGTGGGATTTAAGACCCACAAGCCTTCTGACGCAGAGGTGAGAGTGTGATGCACTCAGTCACGGCTGACACCTCCAACTGAACTACAGCAGACACCCAATCACGTTGAAATACTGAGATGACACTTTGCAGGCTGCCACACAATTTATTGATTATTTTAAAAGGAAGAATTTTCTTCTGAAAATCAATTTCACACATCTGTTGGTTTAAAAAGTCTGTACTGATAATGTTGTGTAACTCCCATTGCAATTAATGTTGGATAAAACATAATACCATTCCCAAATTAAAGGGAACCTGTGAGTTAAGAACAATTGCTGGACTTTGTTCAGTTACATGCCTCCACCTCAGATTCTGCTCTCTTGGTCTCAATGCTGCTTTTTTAAATCATAATAAAGTCTGATCCAATATCCATAAATAACTTTGTCCCTTAAGCACCAAAGCAGAATTGCATTGAAGTAACTAAAGGCATTTGATACAGTTTCACATGAAAAGCTGCTAGTTCAACTCAAAGCTATGGAGATTTAGGGTAACATTTGGAAATGGACAAATAAAAATCGGCTAAGGGGTAGAAGATACTTGTCAGAGGAGTCATGTTGGAGTGAGGGGAAGTATTGAGTGGGTACCCCAGGATTCAGTGTTTGCACCGTTACTGTCATGTCAGTGATTTCAATTCAGAAATCCATCCCAAATCTTTTGAAATTTTTAGTGGGCACCAACTAGCCTGAAATCTACTTTGTTCAGGGCAGTCCAATTTCAGGAAGAAACCCTTGAACAACCTCTCATTAGCATATGCAAGAAGCCTAAAGAGTAGTTTAGGCTGAGGCTAGGATGTGAACACTGAACAAAAATGGTATCAGACATGGTTCCAGTGCTGTTCGGGCATGCCAGGCTGGCCTCCGAAATTTGATCTCTGTGCCCAGAAAACGGGCGCAACGAGATTGAATTTTTGCTCGACTAGTCGCACTATTCATCGATGCACTTGAATCTGCAGGACCTCAATAACTTCTGCCTCTGATGTGGGATGGGTTGACAACTTGTGTTAACCATTGGTTCAATTGCTTTTTGTCCAGGGTAAGCAACCTAGACTGCAATTGTCACTGTATTGATCAAATCACCTCAGAGCTGAACACAGCTTCATAGCTGAAAGCTGTCTAAAGTGCATCAACGACTGTGCTACTCCTTCATTCAATTTTTGGATAGGGTAATGAGGCAAGCTCTTCAGAATCATTTACAAACCAGTTTATTGCTGTGATGGGACAAGGGTTGTAGGTTGTTCTAGGTGGATAATCTAAAATGGGATGAATCAGCTTCTTCATCTGTATTCTTTTTGCGTCTATCTTGTGAATATCATTTCTCAATCCTATTTGGTCAGCCCTCAGCAAATTACTTGCTTGGCAATCTGTTGTACTCCTACTAGAGCAGGATATGCATGTTTCATGAGCTGACAAAAATTATTGGCAAAGGTGGACAGATTTGCTCATTGCTTTTTGTGATGGTGACATAACTCTGGCCAATACAAATTAACAGAAGTACTAGACTTCTCTTGCTCTCAGAAAATTTGATAATTCTGTAAAGATTCCTCTAACAACCTTTGAAAATTTAGTAGACCAACAAAATGCTTCTCCTTTCAAGCACTAGAGATTATTTCACATTAAGGCAAACATCGAATGCCTATTCTAGTTTGAAACGTGACAGCCACTTCCTACCTTAGTAATGTGTTTTTTCTGAAATATCTGCTCTGTAGTTACACCATATTTGATTCAGTTGACTTTCTTAAAGCTCGCTCCAGTCATTTTATCACATGTTCCTCTTTCTTGCCCAGGTCATTATGCCATTCCATCTCTCTGATGCAATTTGTAATAAAGCTTAATTGTTGTGGGGGGTTGGTTAGCTCAGTTGGCTAGATGGTTAGTGTTTGATACAAAAAAAATGATAACAGCACAGGTTCAATCACTATGCCAGCTGTGATAGTTCATGGAGGCTTGCCTCCTTACCATGCCCCACACTTGCAGAGGAGTGACCCTCAAGCTATTCATCACCAATTGTCTTCTCCTAATGGAGAGAGGGGGCTATGGCTAGAACAATGCTCAGAAATAATAGTGAAGGGGAAAAAGGGACCCCTTGCCTGATGGTATAAGTTGTGGCTCAGTGGTAGCATGCTTGCTTTTGAATTCACAAGGTTCTATGTTTAAGACCCACTCTGGAGCTTGAGCGTAAAAATCAATGCTGATACTCCAGTACAGTACTGAGAAACTGCTGCACTGTCAGAAGTGTGTGCTGCCTTTCAGATGAGAGCCCTATCTATCTGCTTGAGTGGATGTAAAAGATTCCACGGTGCTGCTCTGCAGAAGAGCAGGAGAGTTATTCCTGGTGTCCTGGATAATATTTATCCCTCAATCAACATCACTGAGACAGATTATCTGATCATTATCACATGGTTGTTTCCTGTGTGCTAATTGGCTGCTGCATTTCCTACATTACAACAGTGACTACACTTCAAAAGTACTTCATTGGCTGTAAAGCGCTTTGAGATGTCCCATGGTCAGGAAAAGCACTATACAAATGCAAGTCTTCGTTTTTATATCACAAACTGTTCAGGGAAAGTTACAGGAAGCAATTAATTAAAAGTGCCCTCAGCATTTAACTTTGCCACATTATTTTAAATAAAGAAAATGATACCATTAACATGAGCCATCCATCGTTTGGCTGAGATGTTATAATGATGTTCTGTCTGCCCTCTCAAGTGGACATTAAACCTGTAATAGGAAGAAAATAGAGTTGATATTCTGGAAGGATAAGGTTAAATGAGCTGAAGAGTCTTCTTCATTGCAAATGTTTCTAATTAAATATATTGCCTTCTCGAGATCTGAAGCATGAGTATCAATTAATAAATTGATGACTGCACATTTGCCCTACCTGGTACTTAAAATGATGAATATCCCTTTGAGCCTGTAAAACAGCTTTACAGATAGGAAGGAGAAATTCAGCCAGCAGATGTTTAGATTGTCAAAGCCATATCCCCTCTCTTTGAATCTTGCTGATGTACCAGATAACATGATACAGGAAGGATCCTCCACTCCACTAAATACAAATACCATCCCACAAGTTGTACAATGGAACAACAACAACTTGTATTTATATAGTGCCTTTACTGTAATAACATGTCCCAAGGCACTTCACAGGAGTTTTGTAAAGCAAAATCTGACACAACACCACATAAGGTGATATTTATGCAGATGGCCAAAAGCTTGGTAAAAGTGGTAGCCTTAAAGGAGCATCTTAAAGGAGGAAAGAGAGGCAGCGAGGTGCCTAGGTTTGGGGAGGGAATTCCAGAGATTACAGCTGAGGCAACTGAAGGCACTGCCGCCAGTGATGAATTGATTACAATCAGAGGTGCTCAAGAGGCCAGAATTAGATGAGTGCAGATATCTCGTGGAGCTGGAGGAGATTACAGATATAGGGAGGGGGAGGAATTTGAAAACAAGCATGACAATTTTAAAATCAAGGCATTGCTTGACTGAGAGCCAATGTCGATTAGTGAACACAGGGGTGATGGGTGAACTGGACTTGGTGCAAGTGAGGACATGGGCAGCAGACTTTTGATAGATCTCAATTTTCAGCAGGTAGAATGTGAGAATGGCCAGGAGTTCATTGGAATAGTCAAGTCTGGAGGTAACAAAGGCAACAATGCAGAAAACTTATCCCAGTAGGTGATTGAGAGTTGGAAATGCTACTCACTCCACTCTGCTCTCCAACGAACTACATCAATCGGGATCAAATCTGAAATAGTAACACACTCTTGCAATAATAATTCCTAATATGAGTTACCCTGTGGTTATCAGGCCAAACCATACTCCCCCGGAGCATAAAGTTCCTAATTTAAATGAAGTAAATGCCAGTTCAGGCTTCCAGATTTACTATGACCTTGCTGCCACAGTTAAACCAAAAAACATTTAAACTGGGCAGTGTAAAAGCACAGCGCGCATATGAATAGGTTAAGTAGATGCCTTGCCTAGAATTTTTTTTCATTCGTTCATGGGATGTGAGTGTCGCTGTCAAGGCCAACATTTATTGCCATCCCTAAATGCCCTTGAGAAGGTGGTGATGAGCTGCCTTCTTAAACCGCTGCAGTCCATCTGGTGCGGGTATACTCACAGTGCTGTTAGGGAGAGAGTTCCAGGATTTTGTCCCAGCGACAGTGAAGGAGTGGTGATATAGTTCCAAGTCAGGATGGTGTGTGACTTGGAGTGGGGGGGAGGGGGGCTTGCAGGTTGTGGTGTTCCCATGTGTCTGCTGCTATTGCCCTTCTAAGAGAAAGAGGATGCAGATCTGGAATGTGGTGTCGAAGGAGGCTTAGCAAGGTGCTGCAGTGCATTTTGTTTATGGTACATGCATATGCTGCCTCGGTGTGCTGCTGGTGGAGAGAGTGAATGCTTAAGGTGATGGATGGGGAGTCAATCAAGTGGGCTGCTTTGTCCTGAATTGAATTCTTATGTGTTGCATTCACTGAGGCAAATGGAGCGTATTCCATCACACTTCTGCCTTGTGCCTTGTAGATGGTGGACAGGCTTTGGGGAGTCAGGAGTTGAGCTAATCACTGCAGAATTCCCATCCTCTGAAGTGTTCCTTTAGCCACAGCATTTATGTGGCTGCTGCAGTTAAGTTTCTGGTCAACGTTAACCCCCAAGATGGGGGATTCAATGACGGTAATGGCATTGAATTTCAAGGGGAGATGGTTAGATTCTCTCTTGTTTGAGATGGTCATTGTCTGGCACTTATGTGTTGTGCATGTTACTTGCCCCTTATCAGCCCAATCCTGAATGTTGTCTTGGTCTTGCTGCAAATGGACACAGTCTGCTTTAATATCTGAGGAGTTGAAAATGGCGCTGAACACTGCACTCATCAGCGACCTTCTAACCTTATTTTGGAGTGAAGGTCATTGATGAAGTAGCTGAAGATGGTTGGGCCTGGGACACTATCCTGAGGAACTCCTAGGGCTGAAATGATTGACCTCCAACAACCACAACCATCTTCCTTTGTGCAAGGTATGACTCCAACTGGTGCAGAATTTACCCCAGAATTTACTCCCATTGTCTCCAGTTTTGCTAGGGCTCCTTGATACCAAACTCAGTTAAAAGCTGCCTCACCTGCCAGTCACTCTCACCTCACCTCTGGAATTCAGCTCTTTTGTCCATGTTTGGACTAATGCTGTAATGAGGTCAGGAGCTAACTGGTCCTGGAGGAACTCATACTGAGCATTGGTCAGCAGGTTATTGCTGAATATGTCCTGCTTGATAGCATTGTCGATGACCCCTTTTATTTTATTTTTTATTTTATTTTTTATTTTATTTAGAGATATAGCACTGAAACAGGCCCTTCGGCCCACCGAGTCTGTGCCGACCACGAACCACCCATTTATACTAACCCTACAGTAATCCCATATTCCCTACCACCCACCTATACTAGGGGCAATTTATAATGGCCAATTTACCTATCACCTGCAAGTCTTTGGCGGTGGGAGGAAACTGGAGTACCCGGCGAAAACCCATGCAGACACAGGGAGAACTTGCAAACTCAGCACAGGCAGTACCCAGAACTGAACCCAGGTCCCTGGAGATGTGAGGCTGCGGTGCTAACCACTTCTATCACTTAGCTGATGATTGAGACAAGACAGATAGGGCAGTAACTGGCCAGATTGGATTTGTCTTGCTTTTTGTGCACAGGACACACCCGGGTAATTTTCCACATTGCTGGGTAGATGCCAGTGTCGTAGCTATACTAGAACAGCTTGGCTAGCTGCATGGCTAGTTCCTTAGCATAGTCTTCAGTACTATTGCCGGAATGTTGTCAGGGCCCATAGCCTTTGCTGTATCTAGTGCCTTCAGCCATTTCTTGATATCGAGTGAATCAAGTTGTCTGAAGACTTGCATCTATGATGGTGGGGACCTTAGGAAAAGGCCAAGATGGATCAGCCACTTGGCACCCCTGGCTGAAGATGGTTGCTTCAGCCTTGTCTTTTGTACTAATGTGCTAGGCTCCCCCATCATTGAGGATGGGGATGTTTGTGGAGGCTCCTCCTCTGGTCCACTACCATTCATGACTGGATGTGGTAGGACTGCAGAGCTTTAATTTTACCCATTGGTTGTGGGATTGCTTTGCTCTGTCTATCACATGCTGTTTCTGCTGTTCGACATGCACATAATCCTGTGTTGCAGCTTCAGCAGATTGGCATCCCATTTTTAGGTATGCTTGGTGCTGTTCCTGGCATGCTCTCCTACACTCCTCATTTAACCAGGGCCGATACCCCGGCTTGAGGGTAATGATAGAGTGAGAGATATGCTGGCCATGGGGTTCCAGACTGTGGTTGAACACAAGTCTGCTGCTGCTGCTGATGGTCTACAGTGCCTCATAGATGCCCAGTTTTGAGATGATATTTGTTCTGAATCTATGCCATTTAGCATAGTGATAGTGCCACACAACACGATGGAGGGCATCCTCAGTGTGACGACAGGACTTCGTCTCGACAGGGACTGTGTGATGGTCACTCCTACCAATACTATCATGGGCAAATGCATCTGCAACAGGTAGATTGGTGAGGGTGAAATCGAGTAGGTTTTTCTCTTTTGTTGGTTCTCTCACCACTTGCCGCAGGCCCAGGTTGGTAGATGTGTCCATCAGGACTTGGCCAGCTTGGTCAGTGATGTTGATATTGAAATTCCTCACCCTGAGTATATTCGGTGCCCTTGCTACCCTCAAGGCTTCTTCCAAGTGGTGTTCAAATGGATGAGCTGAGGGAATGTGGTAAGTGGCAATCAGCAGGAGGTTTCCTTGCCCCTGACTGAAATGATGCCATGAGACTTCATGGGGCCCACAGTCAATGTTTTAAGAGGTGGCTTTGTAGTTTCCATTGCCTAGGTCAATGCCAGGTGGTCCATCCAGTTTTATTATTCAACTTTTCCGCAGCGGCTTGATACAACTGAGTGGCTTGTTAGGCCATTTTACAGTTGTTGTGGGCCTGGAGTCACATGTAGGCTAGACCCAGTAAGGACCTCAGATTTCCTTCCCCAAAGGGAGCCAAATGGATTTTTTTTTTTACAACAGTCCAGTAGTTTCATGGTCACCATTACTAAGATTAGCTGTTTATTCCAGATTTATTAATTAACTGATGATCAGCCTCAAGAAAACAAACATCATGGGACAGGACGTCAGAAATGCTCCATCCATCAATATCGGCGACCACGCTCTGGAAGTGGTTCAAGAGTTCACCTACCTCGGCTCAACTATCACCAGTAACCTGTCTCTCGATGCAGAAATCAACAAGCGCATGGGAAAGGCTTCCACTGCTGTGTCCAGACTGGCCAAGAGAATGTGGGAAAATGGCGCACTGACACGGAACACAAAAGTCCGCGTGTATCAGGCCTGTGTCCTCAGTACCTTGCTCTATGGCAGTGAGGACTGAACAACGTATGTCAGCCAAGAGCGACGTCTCAATTCATTCCATCTTCGCTGCCTCCGGAGAATCCTTGGCATCAGGTGGCAGGACCGTATCTCCAACACAGAAGTCCTCTGGGCGGCCAACAACTCCAGCTTATACACCCTACTGAGTCAGCGGCGCTTGAGATGGCTTGGCAATGTGAGCCGCATGGAAGATGGCAGGAATTCCAAAGACACATTGTACAGCGAGCTCGCCACTGGTATCAGACCCACCGGTTGTCCATGTCTCCGCTTTAAAGACGTCTGCAAACGCGACATAAAGTCCTTTGACATTGATCACAAGTCGTGGGAGTCAGTTGCCAGCGATCGCCAGAGCTGGCGGGCAGCCATAAAGGCGGGGCTAAAGTGTGGCGAGTCAAAGAGACTTAGCAGTTGGCAGGAAAAAAGACAGAAGCGCAAGGGGAGAGCCAACTGCGAAACAGCCCTGACAACCAATTTTATCTGCAGCACCTGTGGAAGAGTCTGTCACTCTAGTATTGGCCTTTATAGCCACTCCAGGCGCTGCTCCACAAACCACTGACCACCTCCAGGCGCTTACCCATTGTCTCCCGAGACAAGGAGGCCAAAGAAGAATTAACTGAAATTAAATTCCACCAGCTGCCATGGTGGTATTCAATCTTATGTCTCTGAAGCCTCTGTCTAGGCCATTAGATTACTAGTCTAGTCACACTACTACTATGGTACTGTTCCTACTAATCCTGATATCTTTATCTGTATCAAGTACTATTTTCAATCATTTGCATTATTCCCCCTTTCTGTATTCCAATGTAAATAGCATAGAGGAATAAATTCAAATATCCACTGAGCATCAGCAACAAAGCAAGTGTCAGGCAAAATGTCCAACAGCAAATGAACAAATGAGAGAGATTATCTACTCCTTATGCACTGTGGGTAATGTTGGGTTAGAAATTGTAGGCCTTGAATTTCCACTTTCTGCATTTGAATACTGAACATGTGTGGACAACATTTCTTGTCCATTTATTTTAAAAAAGCTTAATGTATCTGTTAAATTGAAGGATAAAGGAACTTCATACGAATGGATTAATTATTCATAGGCTAACTTTAGCACAGTATCACTTCAAGGCCACTGTCTAGAATGAATTCCTTCCTTGAAATTCAAATTCACAGCTCTTAAGCTGTTATTGCATAAAAGAAACAAGAGATCAAGGACGCACTACTCTTCCTGTCACACCTATAGCTAAATTTTTCTCAGTGGGAGTGTGGCCAGGAGAATCAGGCACAGTGCTGAGGATGTTCAAGTAGTGCATGAATGATTTTCCAGTTATGAGGGCCTCGCAAAATTAACACTGTAGGGAAGAGCCTATTATTTCCTCAGGGCCAAGATTCATACAGTTACAATGGAATAGTGCTGCTGATCCCGTCAATTTTCTGTTGAATGGTCACTAGAAGCAGCCTTTGTTGGAGATGGATCTGCTTATGTAGTTACTTTTGGAATGTAGGGAAATGTGGCATCAAAACTGCACATTAAAAGGTCTGCAAATGCTGGAGTTAAATGACTGGATAATCTGTTTTTGATAATGTTGGTTGAGAGATGAGTTTTGGACATAACACTGGGAGAGCTCTCGCTTTTCTTTGTTAATGCCAGGGGATCTTTTGCATCAACCTGAGAAGTTAGACAGGAGGTTAGTTTAACATCTCAACTGAAAGATTGCACCCACTCAGTACTGCACTCAAGTGTCTGTCTAGATGATGTGCTCAGGTCTCTGCAGTATCTACTTTTAAAATAAATGCAAGTTGTTGTTGCTTTTGTGCACAAATCTTCAGAAAGAAAGAGTGGTGCTCTATAGCTTCATGTGTGAACATTTGCACAGAAAATTATTTTTAAGCAGGAGACATTTTTAAAAAGTAGAAAGCTATACCATAGTCAGATTTTTTAAGAAATGGTAAGTTAACGGCAGTTCAGTTTGCATCTTTTAGAGCTTCAATTTTAAAGCCTCAAATATTAGCTTTGCATCAATGGCAATTATACTGCAGCTGGTGGCATGCTGAAATGGAATGAAACTCCTCAAGATCATCCCATACTTGACTCTGTCCCTTTGATTCTTATATCTTTGCAAACACAAAATTGCAAAAGAGCACTACATCTTTTGCAATAAAAACAACAATAACGTCTTTAATGTAGTTGACTGTACCAAAGCACTTCACAGAAGTGTAATCAGACAAAAATTGACACCGAGCCAAAGAAAGAATCATTCGGACAGGTGGAGGTAGGTTATAAGCAGCGTCTTAGAGGAACCCGCTTCCGCCTGGCCTGGGAATCTGACACGTATTTTACTGTTCCCCGGCCTTTAATTGTTCTAAGATGGGGTTTCCACCCGCTTGAGGCAGGAAGTCCTGCCTAATGGAGCTGTCAGCCAATCAGCGGGCCGGCAGCTCTTGGTCCCAGCAGTGCCACGGGAGTGGTAGCTACTGCTGGAACTGCAGTCCAGCTTCAAGAAGAAGATGTCGGGGAGCTCTGGAACCAAAGTAAGTTCTTGTTGCCTCGCCGGGGGTGATCGGTCAGTCCTGGCGAGGCGAGGGTGGTTGATTGGGGTGATGGGGGGGGTGTGGTGTTGGGTGTTGGGGTGGTTGGGGCATCGGGGACGGCCCCCCATCGGGCACAAGGTGCCCAATCATGAGGGCCCCCCCCCCCCCCCCCCGCCAGGCTGTCAGAGGGCCACCTGCTTTTGTCAATCTGCTTTTCTCGGGCCTAAGCCGTCCAACTAGCCGCTAGTAAAATCCCCGTGGCGGCAGGTGGAGGCCCTGAAGTGGCTGTTAAGTGGCTACTTAAGGGCCTTGATTAGCCTAGGGTGGGCAGGCTGTTTTTCGCCGCTGCTGCCCTATGTAAAGTGGTGGTAGACGCGGGAGCAGGTCGAGAAGGGCCCCCCGAGCCTCCCGCTCCATTTTACGCACTCCCCCCGCCACTTTCCCACTCTTTGGGGGGGCGTAAAATTCCTGCCTATGTCCCCTGGTTCTAGACGCACCAGCCAGGGGAAACAGCCTATCTACATCTACCCTGTCACACCCTGTAAGACTTTTGTAAGTTTCAATGAGATCACCTCTCATTCTTCGAAACTCTAGAGAATACAGGCGCACTTTCCTCAATCTCTCCTCAAAAGACAATCCCACCTTCCCAGGAATTTGTCTGGTGAACCTCTGTTGCACTCCGTCTATGGAAAGTATATCCTTCCTTAGATGAGGAGGCCAAAACTGTACTCAATACTCCAGGTGCAGTCTCATGAAGGCTCTATACAATTACAGCAAGACTTCTTTACTCCTGTACTCAAAACCTCTTGCTATGAAGGCCAATATACCATTTGCCTTCCTAATTGCTTGCTGTACCTGCATGCTAGCTTTTAGTGACTTATGAACAAGAGCATCAACACTTCTCAATCTCTCACCATTTAAGAAATACTCTATTTTTCTGTTTTTTTCTACTAAAGCAGATCACTTCACACTTATTCACATTATATTCCAATCTGCCATGTTCTTGCCCATCCACTTAGCCTGTCCAAGTCCCCTTGAAGCCTCCTTGCAACCTTCTCACAACTTAAATTCCCACCTAGTTTGTGTCATCAGCAAATTTGTAAATATGACATTTGGTCCCCACGTCCAAATCATTTATGTAGATTGTGAACAGCTGTGGCCCCAGCAGTGATCCTTGTGGTACCCCACCAGTAACAGCCTGCCATCCTGAGAATGATCCGTTTATTCCTACTCTCTGTTTTCTGTCTGTTCACCAATTCTCAAACCATTGCAGTATATTACCCCTAAGCCCATCTGCTCTAAATTTTGTTTAGATCCCTGTGTGGGGCCTTATCAAAAGCCTTTTGAAAATCCAAATACACCACATCCACTGGTTCTCCTTTATCAATGCTACAAGAAACATCCTCAAGAAGCTCCAACAGGTTTGTCAAACATGATTTGCCTTTCATAAATCCATGTCAACTCTGCCCAATCATATCATTATTTTTAAGTATCTAGCTATCACATCCTTTATAATAGATTTTAACATTTTCCCTAATACCGACGTCAAACAAACTAGTTCCCAGTTTTCTCTCTCTCTCCTTTCTTAAATCGTGAGGTACATTTGATACTTTCCAGTCTGCAGGAACCTTTCCAGATGGTTGATTCATCTTTCCTGTTGGGTTTTTGTATCTCGGAGTAATGTATATTTGTTGCAGACCATGTAATACTTCTTAAAACACGAGCCATTACCTGTCTACTGTTAAATTTTTTAGTGTATTTTCACAATTCACCACCCAGATCCAGCAATGCATCCTTCCTCATTGGCCTGGAATCATACTGATATAGAAAATTATCCTGAACACACTCTCGAAACTCGCGCCACTTCTCTGCCCTTTGTACTATTACTATCCCAGTTTATAGTAGGATCATTAATGTCCCCCATTATAACTACTCTATAATTCTTGCACCTTTCTACAATTTCTTCGCACACCTGTTCCTGTATATCTTTCCCACTAGTTGGTGGCCGATAGAATACATCCAGCAATATAATAGTACCTCTATCGTTTCTTAGTTCTAACCAAATAGATTCTGTCCTTGACCCCTCTAAGATATCCTTTCTCTCCAGCACTGCAATGTTTTCCTTGATTAATACAGTTGCTCATGCTCCTTTTTCCCTTTCCTATCTTTCCTGAATACCGATATCTAGGAAAGTTTGGTACCCAGTCATGTCCTTTTTGAGCCAGGTCTCCATTATCACGACAGCAGCATATTTCCTTGTGGTTATCTGCACCTGCAGCTCACCAACCTTATTCAGCATAGTCTACTGACATGCCCAGTAATCATATTTCTACTTTTAAGATACAAACTTTATCCAATGTGAAATCTTTGAAATTGACTTTTTCTTATAAAAGTAGACAATGTGCTGTAAAGTGGCCACCAAAGGTCAGATGACCTGGTTTGTGCATTCAAAATTGCCTCACTGTCTTGAAAGGACAAAAAGATACATTCCAGACTAAGAGGTGTTGACTGCACCCATCCTGAAACCATCAAAAGACATTCCTTAATTGAATGAATTTCTTCTGAAACAAAGAAAGTGTGAATTTGATACATCATAACAGAATTATACTCATTCAGACATTAATGGATGGCCATGGATTCCACATCCTGTTCCATTATGTGGTCACACCAGGGGAGAAGACCATGTGTCAGATATGCTAATATGATGAATTGTGACCTTAAAAGGTAACCTTTGGAGAGAAAAGGAGCGATCACAACAACATCATGAGAAGGCAGTCCAGTCGGGGTCTATGGAAAGATCCAGCTTAAACAAGAAGAAGTCCTGCTGTTAATTCTATACTTCAACTTTGTGCAGCAAAGAACTGAAAGTGTCCTCCACCTCCAGTCTGAAATCTTAACCACCAGAAATCTACAATAGTTCAACAAATTCAAGACTAAAAACACCCAGGTCTACTTCTTTAAAAGAGACTGTCCAACTTAGAAGATTCAACAGGTTAACTGTAAACCACAAACATCTACCATACCTTGAACTCTTACCCTTTACCTCCGATCTATCGTCTCTTGAGCGTGCATGTGAGAGTGAATGTGTGCATGAGTGGCATTGCAAACATTTCGGGGAATGAATATTGTTCAATAAATAGTTAAATGTCTGTTATAAACCTACAAGAAAACTTATCACTCTTTGTTTATTTGATCCTTGAAACACTCAGGGGCTACCTCATAATTTTAAGCAATACACGACTGCTACCAGTTGGGAGGTGAACAGTGGGAACTATCCATACCCCTTACCATACAGCAGAAATAAACCATTCGGCTCCTCTAACCTGCTCTACCATTTAATAAAATCCTGACCGATTTGTGTTTGTATCTCAAATTCCACACTCCCATCTACCCCCATAACCTTTGATTTCCTTGCCTAACAAGAATCTATCTACCTCCACCTTAAAAATATTCAATGATCCCGCCTCCTCCACCTTCTGAGGCAAAGAATTCCAAAGTCACATAACGTTCGAAGGGAAAAAACTTCTCCTCATCTCTGTACCTCACCACCTGTCTGTAACATTACACATTCATATACATGCACAGTAAACCTAATTTAGACCTTATTATATTCCCTCTTACCCTGACCCCACCTAATGCCTCACTATTTCCTACTCTAGTGCTATCTGTCTCTCCCAATTCTCTGTGCATCTTGGTTTTACTTTCTAATATTACCTCCTGGTTCCCATACCCCTGCCAAATTAGTTTAAACCCTTCCCAATAGCACTAGCAAATCGCCCTGCAAGGACATTGGTCCCTGGCTCTGTTCAGATGCAACCCATCCAGTCTGTACAGGTCCCATCTACCCCAGAGCTGAGTCCAATGTCCCAGGAATCTAAAGTCTCCCTCCTGCATCATCTCTCCAGCCACGCGTTCATGTACTCTATCGTCCTTTCTCTATACTCACTTGTGCATGGTACTGGAGTAATCTGAAGATTACTACCTTTGCGGTCCTGCTTGCTAGTACCTTTCCTAGTTCCCTAGACTCTGCCTGCAGGACCTTATCACTCTTTCTACCTTTGTCATTGGTACCGATATGGACCATAATTGCTGACTGTTCACAATCCCCCCTCAGAGCGCTCTCCAGCTGTTCAGGGATGTCCTTGACCCTGGCAACAAGGAGGCAACACTCCATCTTGGATTCACGTCTGCAGTAACAGAAATGCCTGTCTGTTCCCCGAACTATATAATCCCCTATCACTATTGTTTTTTCAATGTTCTTCCCGTCCCCCTGTAGAACTTACCCAGCCATGGTGCCATGGTGCCATGGACTAGACACTGATTGCAGATGCCAGAGGAATCATCACTCTCACCAGTATTCAGAATAGAATACCATGTTGGTAAGTGAGATGCACTCAGGGGACTCCTATACTATCTGCCTGGTCCTTCTTGACTCTCTGGCAGTCACCCATTCCCTCTCTGTCTGCATACCCTTAAACTGCAGGGTGACCTATCTATAAATGTGCTATCCATGGAACGCTCAGCCTCACAGATGCACCACAGTGATGTCAATTTTTTCTCAAGCTCAAATACCTGGAGCTTGAGCTGCTGACGCTGACTACCCTTCCTCACATAAGGTTGTCCAGAAGAGATGAAGCAACCTGGAGTTCCCACATGGTGCAGGATGCGCACTTCATTGCCTTGCCATGCCTTGATTTATTAGAGTATTAAATTTACTGTTTAACTTATAAAAGACTCACCAGCTACTCACCAATCAGTTGCTTTTCAAAGAACAAAAACAAAGAACAAAGAACAGTACAGCACGGGAACAGGCCATTCGGCCCTCCAAGCCTGCGCCAATCTTGATGCCTGCCTAAACTAAAACCTTCTGCACTTCCGGGGTCCGTATCCCTCTATTCCCTTCCTATTCATGTATTTGTCAAGATGCCTCTTAAACATCATTATCGTACCTGCTTCCACCATCTCCCCCGGCAGCAAGTTCCAGGCACTCACCACCTTCTGTGTAAAGAACTTGCCTCACACATCCCCTATAAACTTTTCCCCTCGCACCTTAAACCTATGTCCCCTAGTAACTGACTCTTCCACCCTGGGAAAAAGCTTCTGACTATCCACTCTGTCCATGCTGCTTATAACTTTGTAAACCTCTATCATGTCGCCCCTCCACCTCCGTCGTTCCAGTGAAAACAATCCGAGTTTATCCAACCTCTCCTCATAGCTAATGCCCTCCAGACCAGGCAACATCCTGGTAAACCTCTTCTGTACCCTCTCCAAAGCCTCCACGTCCTTCTGGTAGTGTGGGGACCAGAATTGCACGCAATATTCTAAGTGTGGCCTGACTAAAGTTCTGTACAGCTGCAGCATGACTTGCCAATTTTTATACTCTATCCCCGACCGATGAAGGCATGGATGCCGTATGCCTTCTTGACTACCTTATCCACCTGCGTTGCCACTTTCAGTGACCTGTGGACCTGTACGCCCAGATCTCTCTGCCTGTCAACACTCCTAAGGGTTCTACCATTTACTGTATACTTCCCACCTGCATTAGACCTTCCAAAATGCATTACCTCACATTTGTCCGGATTAAACTCTATCTGCCATTTCTCCGTCCAAGTCTCCAACCGATCTATATCCTGCTGTATCTTCTGACAATCCTCATCACTAT